>NC_141878.1:302298006-303548006 GCF_056163025.1 Triticum urartu
CATAGCTTGGGTGGTTTAAGTACTAGGAGACTTTGTAATGTGCAGTACAGGTGCAGTAACAGGCTTCTAAGTTAAGAAAACATTTCTGTTTGATTTTCAAACCACACATTACTTTCAACTATAAACAAAACCGACTTGCTGTTAATGAAACTCATGGTGGAAGTAACTACTAGCAGCATGTCATTATCATGGCAGTCCACTATATATTTTTATGACAAAATACATCATTATCAGGGCACATTATGGCCATTTTCTTACATGATGCTAACTGTACCTAACTGATTGTTTTGACAGTAGCTCAAAAAAAATTAACAATAGCTCCTAACTGTACCTAACTGAATTTTTTGACAGTAGCTCAAGTTTTTGACAGTAGCTCCTAACAGTAGCTCCTAACTGAATTTTCTGCTTAAAGGGAAGGCTGACTTAAGTGGCAAGATGATACAATTTGCGTAACATAACAATATATGCATCTTAATATAACACCATCTCCTAACAGAAATAGTATCCAGATCTACTAGGGGGCAAAGTAGAACTAGGGGGCAAGATTTCCATTCGAGTCATGAATATCTAAACAGTGTTCAGTTTTTCTTACTAATTTGTTCCCTAGATAATTCCAATTCCTTGAGAACATGAATAAAATCAAAATTATCCAGAGGTATATCAACACCCATCATTGATGCTCTAAACATAATCTCCTTAGCTACTTAATTCCCCAACCCTAGCTACTTAATTCTCCAACCCCTTTTCTTGTCCAAAATTCTCCAACCCCTAACCCTAGAACACATCAGAAGGAAATCAAGAGGGGGAAGAGGGGGAAGCGGCTCGAGTGCTCACTGGGGAGGTCAAGGGCGACTCAGGGTAGCTGGAGCTAGTCGAGGCGGCACGAATTCGGCGTTGAGCGGTGGCGATGGTGGCCGAGGCGGAGGAAATCGGCGGGCGTCGAAGGGCGTCCGAGCTCGTCCGGGTCCTCGTAGTCGAAGAGGAAGACAACGGCGGTCCTCCTGGGCAGGCCGCGCGGTGTTGGACGGCGAGCACGAGTGTAATACCCCGTGACCGATGTGCCAGGTGTCGTCCAGTTATTCGCGGTTGTTGCCTTGTCATTTGCTTGCGTGTTGCATCTTGTCATGTCATCATGTGCATTGCATCATCATGTTTTAAAACTTGCATCCGTCCCGGTCTCCTCGTTCCTTCCGTTGTCCGTTCTGAGTCCAGACACCCTTGCACGCGCCCGCGGCATGTCCGAAATATTATTTTATAAGTGGCCGGAAAATGTTCTCGGATTGGGTTGAAAGTTGGCGTGTGGCCTTATTATAGTGTAGGTAGGCCGCCTGCCAAGTTTCATCACATTCAGAGTTCGTTTGATAGCCCAACCGTTAAACTATAGCGGCATTATAGCCGGTCTAACGTCGGATGTTTTCGGTCTCCGGAAACAGTCGCCGGGTCTCTCTCTTCTCTCTTCTCAGTCCATTGCCTTCTGCACTACATCTCACGGCCAGGCCCAGCGTAACCTCTCCCGTCAGCACGTGGCCCTCCTCGCGCGCGCGTCCGAGAAGTTGTCCCGGACCCGACCCGAACAGTCGTCACCGTCGTGTCCGGATCATCCCCAAACATCTACAAAATATCTCCGTTTTCTTTGTTTGGTCTCCCTAGCCTATTTATCTAGGACCGTCCGATTTAATCGGAGGGACCAAATACCCCTACCCAAAATTCACTTGTTATTTAAAGACCAAACCCTAAAACCTAGGGGAGCTGTCCCATCCATCAATCCCCATGCCGCCGCCACCTTCCTCGTTTTCCCCATCGATCCAATCCATCGATACCTCCCGATCTCTCCACCCAACCAGTGAGCCTCCTCCCGATCCCTTCCAAATCAATCGCAGTAGCCTCGCTCCGTTCGAGAGGAGCTCGACCCCGAGACTCCAGCCTCCTCTCGCGCCCGAGGGGCTCCCCGAGCACCTCGTTCCTGTCGGCTTTGACACCGAGCCACCGGCGAGCAGCAGCCGCAGAGCCATCGCCAGGCCAGCCCCGTCGCGCGCCATTTTCTTTCCCTTCCTCCCTGGCTCACTTCTCCTTCCGTTCTCTGATCCCTCTCTCTCTTTCTCGATGTGTGTTGCCCGCAGGAGCTGCCGTGAACATCACCGCAGCAGCCGTTCGACCCCGCCTCTCCTGCCCGTTGACCGCGCCGCCGGAGCCCTGCATCGCGCCAAGCGTCGCCGGCGCCCCATGTCCCGCCGCCCGGATCCATCTCCCGAGCGCCGAGGACCCCGTCGTTGGACCAGCAGGTCCACTCGCCCCTTGCCCCTTTCCTTTTCCCTTGGTTCTCCTTCTCCTCTAACCATCTCTCTCTGCTCTTGAACCCTCGTCGCCCGCTGCCCTCTCGTTCGTCTTCCTGCGGATCCAGTCCTCCCGCTGCCGCCTCGCCAGCCTCACTCACGCCCCTGCTCGCCGGCGCCAAGTCCCTGTCGTTGCTGCTCCGCTTCCGTGCCGAACAGAGGACGCCCGCTCGTCCCAGCCGCTTTGACCGTCGATCCACGACACCTGAGCAACCGCGGGTCGGCCTCCTCCACGCCAAGGCCCAACTCCTCTTCGCCAGATCCGCCGGCCTCCCTCTGCTTCCAACTAGGCCATGGCCCATGGTGAGAAACCCCCAGCGCCCATGTCATGTTTCAGCCTGTAGCTCTAATTCGGCTCCATATGTTTTTTCGGGTCCTGCTAATTTTGCCAATTATCCAGACAATTACAGATTTGCAGAAAAACCCTCTAACTTCATGCATATAATTACTCATGAACCATGCATCCATTTAAAACATGTCATATATGTAACTTGACTAGAATTTCATCTAGTTTAATAATTTACAACTTTCATCTATGTTTAAAATGTTTAAAATGATGTGTGATTAAATTTGCTCCTATGCCATGCTAAAATGGTTTAATTCATAACTAAATAACCGTAGCTCCGTTTTTAACAAACTTTATATGTAAATGGGGTAGAATTTTGTCTAGTTTATCATGGGGACATTGTTTTGCATGCCTAACAACTCTAAAATATGGTTTAGGGCAGAACAGGACCTAACCTAATATATGCACATGAGGAGTTTCTGGATTTGTTGTTTGTTGTTCCCGGCCTCATTTAAACTTGACTAGATGGGTAGTTTTCATTTGCTTCACCCTCTTGCCATGTTTAACAACATTTAATATTGTTGGGTACATAAACGAGATCGAACTAAATAATTGATGTGGTGCTCCGTCAATATGCAACTTGTTGCATATTGAGCTCCACTTAATTTGTAGGATTGTTTGTGCACTTTGTCATGCCATGCTTCATTAAACCAGACATGCATCATACTTGATTGTGCATCATGCCATGTTATGTGGTGGTTGTTTACTATGTTGTGTGCTTCTTTCCGGTGTTTCTTCTTCGGGTTGTTTCCGGTAACGTTGCATTGTGAGGATCCGTTCGACTACGTCTGTGTGTCTTCTTCGTTGACTCGTTCTTATTCCTTGCGGGATCTCAGGCAAGATGACCATACCCTTGAAATCACTTCAATCTTTGCTTGCTAGTTGCTCGCTCTTTTGCTATGCCTATGCTGCGATACCTACCACTTGCTTATCATGCCTCCTAAATTGTTGAACCAAGCCTCTAACCCACCTTGTCCTAGCAAACCGTTGATTGGCCATGTTACCGCTTTGCTCAGCCCCTCTTATAGCGTTGTTAGTTGCAGGTGAAGATTGAAGTTTGTTCCTTGTTGGAACATGGAGATGTTATTCCTTGTGGGAACATGTTTACTTGTTGGGATATCACAATATCTCTTATTTAATTAATGCATCTATATACTTGGTAAAGGGTGGAAGGCTCGACCTTTTACTTGGTGTTTCGTTCCACTCTTGCCGCCCTAGTTTCCGTCATATCGGTGTTATGTTCCCGGATTTTGTGTTCCTTACGCGGTTGGGTTATAATGGGAACCCCTTGACAGTTCGCTTTGAATAAAACTCCTCCAGCAAGGCCCAACCTTGGTTTTACCATTCGCCACCTAGCCTTTTTCCCTTGGGTTAGGCCAGCCCAAGGGTCATCTTTATTTTAACCCCCGGGCCAGTGCTCCTCTGAGTGTTGGTCCAACCCAGAGCACCGTGCAGGGCCATCCCTTGGCAACTTGGGTTACGTCGGCTCCTGCACGCTTAGCTTATCCGGTGTGCCCTGAGAACGAGATATGTGCAGCTCCTATCGGGATTTGTCAGCACAGCGGGTGGTCTTGCTGGACTTGTTTTACCATTGTCGAGGATGTCTTGTAGAACCGGGATACCGAGTCTGATCGGAATTTCTCGGGAGGAGGTCTATTCCTTCGTTGACCGTGAGAGCTTGTCATGGGCTAAGTTGGGACACCCCTGCAGGGATTTGAACTTTCGAAAGCCGTGCCCGCGGTTATGGGCAGATGGGAATTTGTTAATGTCCGGTTGTAGAAAACCTGAAGTTGACCTTAATTAAAATACATCAACCGCGTGTGTTACCGTGATGATCTCTTTTCGGCGGAGTCCGGGAAGTGAACACGGTGTTGGAGTTATGCTTGACGTAGGTTGTTTTAGGATCACTTCTTGATCATACTTGTATCGACCGTGCTTTGCCTTCTCTTCTCGCTCTCATTTGCATATGTTAGCCACCATATATGCTAGCCGCTTGCTGCAGCTCCACCTCATACCTTTACCTTACCCATAAGCTTAAATAGTCTTGATCGCGAGGGTGCGAGATTGCTGAGTCCCTGTGGCTCACAGATACTTCCAAAACCAGCTTGCAGGTGCCGATGAGTCCGTGCAGATGATGCAACCAAGCTCAGGAGGAGCTCGATGAAGATCTTGTCCTTTGTGTTGTTCCGTTCTAGTTGATCAGTAGTGGAGCCCAGTTGGGGTCAATCGGGGACCGTGTCGCATTTGGGGTTCTTCTTTTATTTTGGTTCTGTAGTCGGACCTTAATTGTATTTGGATGATGTAATGCTTTATTCATGTAATTGTGTGAAGTGGCGATTGTAAGCCAACTATGTATCTCTTTTCCCCTATTGTACTACATGGGTTGTGTGAAGATTACCTCACTTGCGACATTGCTTTCAATGCGGTTATGCCTCTAAGTCATGCTTCGACACGTGGGAGATATAGCCGCATCGAGGGCGTTAGAAGTTGGTATCAGAGCCTTCCCCGACCTTAGGAGCCCCCCATTGCTTGATCGAATTAGCAGACGAGTTGAGTCTAGAAAAATGTTTTGAGTCATTTAGGAATTACATATCGGAGAGTTTAGGAATTCTTTTTACTCCTCAGTCTCCTCATCGCTCTGGTAAGGCATCCTGACGTAGAGTTTTGACTCTTCTCTTCTCAAATTTCACTAAATTTTTTTTAGGATCACGCGGGTATCTTGGAATCGTTCCGATGGCTTTGTGACGAGAACATTGTCTTGGTGCCTCCTGTCAGGGGTTTTGTGGCAGTGTCCCGGGGAGTTGAGCTCCGAGGTGTTGTTGTCATAATTTTATCGTTGCAGTTCTGGAATACCTGAGTTTAGTACGCTGACATCGAAAATCTCTTTTATGCAGTTCGTTGGTGAGATAACCTCGACGCCACCCTGTACTGGGGCGGGAGTTCGGGAGTATTGCCATAACTTGTATAACGGATGCTTTTCGAAGGTTGAGGTAGATGATTTTCGAAGGTTTCTTGGTTATGTGTTGAAGGATGGATACAGCTGGATGTAGGATTTGTTAGTTTTGGGTGAGATATTATGCTTCCCCTCTATCCCCAACACCTGATTGCATAACCGGAAAATTTCGGGAGTTTATAAGTGGGAATTCAAGTAGCTCTTAGGATATCTTTCCGACGGATGTATGATATGAAATTGGGGTTCGACGTCTAGTGGTCCGCCTATCCACGGTTGGTTTTACAGTGGTCTCGTTGTGTCTTAAAGAGTCCTTGGCTATGCCGACTTGGGGACACTTCGTATGTCATGCGCACTGCCTTGTACATGATGGTGCTGTATGATCGAGCCCGTGTAGGCCCCACCATGAAAATTTCGGACGAAATCTCTATCATATGTTTGTTCCGGCTTATTCCGCAAGCCAATCCTTTGTTTTTGTTTTGAGTTGTGGTATTCGAGTTGCTTTGAAGTCAAATGTTGATTCCATACCTTCCCCAAATGGTGTTCTCATATTCGTATGTGAATACTAATCCTTCTCGTTTATTGAGATTGTCATGTCAATTCTTCTCACCGGCGTGTCTCTCTTCAAGTGGATCCGTTCATTTTCAACATCCGCAAGATTCAATCTCAGTTTTCTCAACGGTGTTCATTTCTTCCGTCTCCAAGTTGCCTTTGTTTTTCCCACCCTCCCACCCTTTTTCTTCAAGGACTCAGATTTCTTATTAAGTATCCTTTTAGTGATGGCAAGCCTCTCCATTCTTTTCCGTCAATGCTCTTATACGGTGATTCTCAGAAAGATTCTACCGGAGTTTCAAGTTCGTCATTTTCACTCGTTTTCTTCTCTGGTGGATTCAATTCAAGTTTTTGATGCTTCTTTACCCTTTTTCCTCATTTCTATGCCTTTTCGTGCCGGTGGACCTCTTAATTGTCCATTTCTCGCTATTCAATGATTCCGGAGTGCTAAAGATATCTTAGAAAGATCTTCTTGTCATTCAAGATCCGTTCAACCTATTTCGAGATTGGTATCTCATTCAAGCCATTTAATTCAACCGGTGCAATCTATCTTTTAAATCATTCAACAATGTTTCTTTTGAGTGAGCCCTAACCCACAGGTCTTTTCCCAGGATCTTACCTGACTCTTCTTATTTTCCCGGAGCTATCCTCAAATTCTTTTTTAAAGTTTGACGTAAGAATGAATTATCATTAGTCTTATGTTTTTCTCCAAGATTTGTCGAATTCTTTTCATCATTGGCTCAACCTCTTTGTTTTGATTCTTCCGGAGTGTCTAAACAATTCATGGTGGTGTTTCTCGTCATAATTCTCAGATTTTGAAGACCGAAGAAGAATTTTCTCTCAATCTTGCTCCATTCTCTTCAAGATTCATGGTTCTAGTTAGAGGCCATCCTCTCATAATTGTTTTTCGATTGTCAAAATTCTTTTCACCTATCCGGAGCAATTCAAGATTCTTTTCAGTTTGTTTCTCCGGATTCGATCAGTTCATGTTTATTCATTCTCAGCTTTCAGTTATCATTCTCCAACCTTACCGGTGCATCATTCAAATATCCTCTAATCAGCTCGTGATCTCTTCGTTCTCATGTATCTAAATCCCCTCAAGTATCATCATTCGTTCTATAATTCTTCCCGGTGTTTCTTTTTCTTTTCTTCAATCGTTTTCAATTCTTACGGTGGTTCATTCAAGATTTCTATTTCTTCTTTATCATATCAATGTATTCGTTGTTTCTATCCTGCCGGTGGTTCGTTGAAGATTTTCTCGAGTGTATGCTATATCACTCTTAATCCTTTCTACGAGGATAAGTATTTTGTCAAATCCATTTGTTTGTCATCAATTTAATTGATGAAGGATAAGCACAATGTAATCCTTATTCTGGTTTCATCGAGTAAACTCAATTCCCTATTCCGGAGGCTCATCAAATTCTCGGTTTCACTTGGTTCATCTCTCTTTTCCCGGAGTTCCAAGTTCTCTCAATTATATCATCACGGAGATCCATCTAAATCATTACAAGGTTTCACCTTGTGTTTCCAACTTCTCTTTCTTTTCGCTATCCTTTTGTACTGGAGTTCTGCATGGAGGTTCTACATGATGGTTCATCAAGGATTTAATTTCTTCTCGAAGTGTTCATTAAGATTTTTTTTCAAAGGAGCTCAAGCATTCTTCATTTTACAATTCGGAGTGCTATTCTTTCACGCATATCTTTTGAGGTGGTGTTATGTCTTTCTTGATAATTTCCCGTCGTGCTCCGTGATTCACAAGTTATCAAGAATGAGATAATTTAAATCCATCAATCTCGCCATTCGAGTTATCTTGGGTAATATTTTCACCTAAAGCTTTCCCTAAGGACTGTTGCTATTAATGGTGATAATATATGATCCAAGTTCTTCATTTATCCTCCCGGTGAAATAAGTTTAATCGTCTCCTTGTTAATATCAATCCAAATCTATTGGTTCCACTAGTGGCATAATTTTCTCCTCATAAATTTGGAGATGTTTCTCCGTAATCCCACTACAACTTTGTTCTTTTGTTGTGTTAATTCAACTACTCAATTCTAACATTGCTGTTAGCATGTTCTCCCAAGATCTTGTTTCCCTTTGTTCTTTCCATTCCACTCTTTCATTTCTTCCGGAGGCTTGGTGATATTGCTCTTTTCAGTCATCATCTCGAATTGTAAAAATCATGATCTTTTCATGCTTATCCTTTTATCCGGAGTGTTGTGTCCTCTACTCAAGTTCTTTTCATCTTATCAAGTTGCTTATCACTTCTCAACCGGAGTGCTGTCCGAATTTGATTTTCCTTGTTCCTCTTTTCTAACAGAGAGTTATCAACTTTGTTCATCTCAGCTGTATTCTTTTCTCGAAATGGATTAACCTTTTCAAGGTTCTCTGGTTTCACTCGTTTGTCAAAGAAACAATTTAGTTTTACCTCTTCTCTCCTCTTCCGTTTCCCTCCGGTGCCATTCTAGATCTCGGGACGAGATCCTCTCGTAGTGGTGGAGGGTTGTAACGCCCCGTGACCGATGTGCCAGGTGTCATCCAGTTATTCGCGGTGGTTGCCTTGTCATTTGCTTGCGTGTTGTATCTTGTCATGTCATCATGTGCATTGCATCATCATGTTTTAAAACTTGCATCCGTCCCGCTCTCCTCGTTCCTTCTGTTGTCCGTTCTGAGTCCAGACACCCTTGCACGCGCCCGCGGCATGTCCGAAATATTATTTTATAAGTGGCCGGAAAATGTTCTCGGATTGGGTTGAAAGTTGGCGTGTGGCCTTATTATAGTGTAGGTAGGCCGCCTGCCAAGTTTCATCACATTCGGAGTTCGTTTGATAGCCCAACCGTTAAACTATAGCGGCATTATAGCCGGTCTAACGTCGGATGTTTTCGGTCTCCGGAAACAGTCGCCGGGTCTCTCTCTTCTCTCTTCTCAGTCCATTGCCTTCTGCACTACATCTCACCGCCAGGCCCAGCGTAACCTCTCCCGTCAGCACGCGGCCCTCCTCGCGCGCGCGTCCGAGAAGTTGTCCCGGACCCGACCCGAACAGTCGTCACCGTCGTGTCCGGATCATCCCCAAACATCTACAAAATATCTCCGTTTTCTTTGTTTGGTCTCCCTAGCCTATTTATCTAGGACCGTCCGATTTAATCGGAGGGACCAAATACCCCTACCCAAAATTCACTTGTTATTTAAAGACCAAACCCTAAAACCTAGGGGAGCTGTCCCATCCATCAATCCCCATGCCGCCGCCACCTTCCTCGTTTTCCCCATTGATCCAATCCATCGATACCTCCTGATCTCTCCACCCAACCAGTGAGCCTCCTCCCGATCCCTTCCAAATCAATCGCAGTAGCCTCGCTCCGTTCGAGAGGAGCTCGACCCTGAGACTCCAGCCTCCTCTCGCGCCCGAGGGGCTCCCCGAGCACCTCGTTCCTGTCGGCTTTGACACCGATCCACCGGCGAGCAGCAGCCGCAGAGCCATCGCCAGGCCAGCCCCGTCGCGCGCCATTTTCTTTCCCTTCCTCCCTGGCTCACTTCTCCTTCTGTTCTCTAATCCCTCTCTCTCTTTCTCGATGTGTGTTGCCCGCAGGAGCCGCCGTGAACATCTCCGCAGCAGCCGGTCGACCCCGCCTCTCCTGCCCGTTGAGCGCGCCGCCGGAGCCCTGCATCGCGCCAAGCGTCGCCGGCGCCCCATGTCCCGCCGCCCGGATCCATCTCCCGAGCGCCGAGGACCCCGTCGTTGGACCAGCAGGTCCACTCGCCCCTTGCCCCTTTCCTTTTCCCTTGGTTCTCCTTATCCTCTAACCATCTCTCTCTGCTCTTGAACCCTCGTCGCCCGCTGCCCTCTCGTTCGTCTTCCTTTGGATCCAGTCCTCCCGCTGCCGCCTCGCCAGCCTCACTCACGCCCCTGCTCGCCGGCGCCAAGTCCCTGTCGTCGCTGCTCCGCTTCCGTGCCGAACAGAGGACGCCCGCTCGTCCCAGCCGCTTTGACCATCGATCCACGACACCTGAGCAACCGCGGGTCGGCCTCCTCCACGCCAAGGCCCAGCTCCTCTTCGCCAGATCCGCCGGCCTCCCTCTGCTTCCAACTGGGCCATGGCCCATGGTGAGAAACCCCCAGCGCCCATGTCATGTTTCGGCCTGTAGCTCTAATTCGGCTCGATATGTTTTTTTCGGGTCCTGCTAATTTTGCCAATTATCTAGAGAATTACAGATTTGCAGAAAAACCCTCTAACTTCATGCATATAATTACTCATGAACCATGCATCCATTTAAAACATGTCATATATGTAACTTGACTAGAATTTCATCTAGTTTAATAATTTACAACTTTCATCTATGTTTAAAATGTTTAAAATGATGTGTGATTAAATTTGCTCCTATGCCATGCTAAAATGGTTTAATTCATAACTAAATAACCGTAGCTCCATTTTTAACAAACTTTATATGTAAATGGGGTAGAATTTTGTCTAGTTTATCATGGTGACATTGTTTTGCATGCCTAACAACTCTAAAATATGGTTTAGGGCAGAACAGGATCTAACCTAATATATGCACATGAGGAGTTTCTGGATTTGTTGTTTGTTGTTCCCGGCCTCATTTAAACTTGACTAGATGGGTAGTTTTCATTTGCTTCACCCTCTTGCCATGTTTAACAACATTTAATATTGTTGGGTACATAAACGAGATCGAACTAAATAATTGATGTGGTGCTCCGTCAATATGCAACTTGTTGCATATTGAGCTCCACTTAATTTGTAGGATTGTTTGTGCACTTTGTCATGCCATGCTTCATTAAACCAGACATGCATCATACTTGATTGTGCATCATGCCATGTTATGTGGTGGTTGTTTACTATGTTGTGTGCTTCTTTCCGGTGTTTCTTCTTCGGGTTGTTTCCGGTAACGTTGCATTGTGAGGATCCGTTCGACTACGTCTGTGTGTCTTCTTCGTTGACTCATTCTTCTTCCTTGCGGGATCTCAGGCAAGATGACCATACCCTTGAAATCACTTCTATCTTTGCTTGCTAGTTGATCGCTCTTTTGCTATGCCTATGCTGCGATACCTACCACTTCCTTATCATGCCTCCTAAATTGTTGAACCAAGCCTCTAACCCACCTTGTCCTAGCAAACCGTTGATTGGCCATGTTACCGCTTTGCTCAGCCCCTCTTATAGCGTTGTTAGTTGCAAGTGAAGATTGAAGTTTGTTCCTTGTTGGAACATGGAGATGTTGTTCCTTGTGGGAACATGTTTACTTGTTGGGATATCACAATATCTCTTATTTAATTAATGCATCTATATACTTGGTAAAGGGTGGAAGGCTCGACCTTTTACTTGGTGTTTTGTTCCACTCTTGCCGCCCTAGTTTCCGTCATATCGGTGTTATGTTCCCGGATTTTGCGTTCCTTATGCGGTTGGGTTACAATGGGAACCCCTTGACAGTTCGCTTTGAATAAAACTCCTCCAGCAAGGCCCAACCTTGGTTTTACCATTCGCCACCTAGCCTTTTTCCCTTGGGTTAGGCCAGCCCAAGGGTCATCTTTATTTTAACCCCCGGGCCAGTGCTCCTCTGAGTGTTGGTCCAACCCAGAGCACCGTGCAGGGCCATCCCTTGGCAACTTGGGTTACGTCGGCTCCTGCACGCTTAGCTTATCCGGTGTGCCCTGAGAACGAGATATGTGCAGCTCCTATCGGGATTTGTCGGCACAGCGGGTGGTCTTGCTAGACTTGTTTTACCATTGTCGAGGATGTCTTGTAGAACCGGGATACCGAGTCTGATCGGAATTTCTCGGGAGGAGGTCTATTCCTTCGTTGACCGTGAGAGCTTGTCATGGGCTAAGTTGGGACACCCCTACAGGGATTTGAACTTTCGAAAGCCGTGCCCGCGGTTATGGGCAGATGGGAATTTGTTAATGTCTGGTTGTAGAAAACCTAAAGTTGACCTTAATTAAAATACATCAACCGCGTGTGTTACCGTGATGATCTCTTTTCGGCGGAGTCCGGGAAGTGAACACGGTGTTGGAGTTATGCTTGACGTAGGTTGTTTTAGGATCACTTCTTGATCATACTTGTATCGACCGTGCTTTGCCTTCTCTTCTCGCTCTCATTTGCGTATGTTATCCACCATATATGCTAACCGCTTGCTGCAGCTCCACCTCATACCTTTACCTTACCCATAATCTTAAATAGTCTTGATCGCGAGGGTGCGAGATTGCTGAGTCCCTGTGGCTCACAGATACTTCCAAAACCAGCTTGCAGGTGCCGATGAGTCCGTGCAGATGACGCAACCAAGCTCAGGAGGTGCTCGATGAAGATCTTGTCCTTTGTGTTGTTCCGTTCTAGTTGATCAGTAGTGGAGCCCAGTTGGGGTCGATCGGGGACCGTGTCGCATTTGGGGTTCTTCTTTTATTTTGGTTCCGTAGTCGGATCTTGATTGTATTTTGATGATGTAATGCTTTATTCATGTAATTGTGTGAAGTGGCGATTGTAAGCCAACTATGTATCTCTTTTCCCCTATTGTACTACATAGGTTGTGTGAAGATTAGCTCACTTGCGACATTGCTTTCAATGCGGTTATGCCTCTAAGTCGTGCTTCGACACGTGGGAGATATATCCGCATCGAGGGCGTTATAACGAGGTTGACGCAGGCGGGGCCGTGGGGGGAGGGGGCGCTTGGGCGGGAGGACGTCGAGGGCGCGGGCGGGGGCAGAGGGGGGACGGCGAGGGAGGTGGCGCTCGGCTCGAGGAGGCGTGGGGGCGGCGACGGAGACGGAGGCGCGGGGGCGGCGGCGGCATGGGGGCGGCGACGGAGACGGAGGCGCGGGGGCGGCGACGGCGTGGGTCGGGGCAGCGGGGGGAATTAGCTAGGGGAGCGAGGGAGAGGGACGAAGGGGATCTAGCGAGAGGGAGGGAATTAGCTAGGGGGGAATCTTACTAATGGCGCACCTGCGGTCGGTGCGCCATTAGTAATCTTTTTTTACATAGCAATGGCGCACCAGGCAGAGGTGCGCCATTAGTAATCTTTTTTTTCATAGCAATGGCACACCAGGCAGAGGTGCGCCATTAGTAATCTTTTTTTATGTATAGCAATGGCGCACCAGCCAGAGGTGCGCCATAAGTAATTTTTTTTGTTGCATGTAATAATTTTTTAGAAAATGAATATGAATATGAAACAGTAATATTTTTTTTATAAAAACAGTAATAATTGTTGTTTAACAACAATTGTAGTCTACACTTTTTTTTAAAAAAAAATGAAGAGGGGAGAGGAGGCGCCGGAGTTCACCGGGGAGTGGGGGAGGGTGCGGGGGGGGGGGGTGCTCGTCGGCGGTGGTGGAGCGGGGGGTGCTCGTCGGCGGTGGTGGAGCGGGGGAGGGTGCGGGGAGGGGGGGGTGCTCGTCGGCGGTGGTGGAGCGGGGGGTGCTCGTCGGCGGTGATGGAGCGGGGGAGGGTGCGGGGGGTCGTCGGCGGCGGCGGTGGAGCGGGGGAGGGTGCGGTGGGTCGTCGGCGGCGGTGGAGCTAGCGGGGGAGGGTGCGGGTGGGATCGAGATCGAGATGGAGGGGGAATCGAGATCGAGATGGAGGGGGATCGAGATCGAGTGTCCTCATGAATATTCAATATTTTATCATATTGAATATGAAAAATATCATCAAATTTGAAAAAATATTCATGAATTCAAAAAGTGCCCATGAAATTTAAAAATATTCATGATATCAAAAAGTGCCCATGAAATACAACCGTGAAATGAAGACTACGATTTAAATACAGTCGATCTTAGCTAGCTATCTGTTCATAATCTTCTTGCCCTTCTTTTTCGCAAATGGAGTTCTTCTGTGGAACGGACGTCCTTTAGGTAGGGTGGTCTTGCTTCTTCTTGTGGTGTATGCTGCTACTTCATCGTCGTCGTCATGTTCGATCCTCGGGTTGCCGTACTTGTCGAAGTCTTGCTCATTGGCTACTCCATCCATTCCGATGATCTTCCTTTTGCCTCTCCTCACGACAACACGACTGGGCTTTGACGGGTCGGTAATGAAGAAGCATTGGTCCACTTGGGAAGCCAGTACCCATGGCTCATTTTTCGCGGTGACGTTTGCGCCCGCGGTCTTGGATTTGGCTTCGGGTATAACCATGGTGGTGAAATACCGGTCTTCTTTTAGGACGTTCTTGGCCCATCTGACACGGAACATCGGGACCTTCTCTCCAGCGTAGCTCAGCTCCCAGATCTCCCCGATCCTTCCGTAGTATCTGTCCTTGTCGTTACCGGTGTAGGATTCCATTGTTACCCCGGAGTTCTGATAACCATCGCTCTTCATGTCCTTTTCCTCGGTGTAGAATGTGTAGCCGTTGATATCGTACGCCTCATAGGTCATCAGGTTGTGCTCGGCGCCCTGTGAAGGCGAATATGAGTTGTTCTTCCACAGAAGAATCCTCATGTAAATGGTACGACAGAAGCTTCTGCTTGAACCAACACGTGAAACATGAGTTGTGCTCTTTGATTATATCTCCGTCCGTCCTCTGTTGGCCTCGGTCATTGTACGTCTTCTCAATAAAGGTTTTGTGCTCTACCACCCAAGGATCGACCACGTCTATGTGTTGTAGCGCGACTAGGTTTGCTCTTTCAAAGTCGGCGAGTCGACCCTCGAAGTCGACATGCATTTCGCGGCGACCCTCACGGTGACCCCATCCAGCGAGCCTGCCGAGGTGCCTGTTGACGGGCACACCAACGGGGTTCTCGATGCCTAGATAATTCGTGCAGTAGGAGATGCACTCTTCAGTTAGAAAGCCCCTGGCTATACTTCCCTCTGGACGTGACATGTTGCGAATGTATCCTTTGATGACACCATTCATCCTTTCGAACGGCATCATGCTGTGCAGGAACATCGGCCCGAGTTGGATGATATCCTCCACAATATGGACCAGCAGATGCACCATAACGTCGAAGAATGCGGGCGGGAAGTACATCTCAAGCTTGCATAGTATCACCACGATCTCTTCATGTACCCTTCTGAGTTGCCTCACGCCAACCGACTTCCGAGAGATGACGTCGAAAAAGTTGCATAGGCCAAATAGCGTTTCACGGACGTGCGCGTCCATGATCCCATGGATTGCAACTGGAAGTATCTGCGTCATCAGCACGTGACAGTCGTGAGACTTCATCCCGCTGAACTTCTGCTTCGCTGGGTCTAGATATCTGCTTATCTTCCCCGTGTAATCGTAAGGAAGTTTTACTCCTATGAGGCAGGTGAAAAACTGCTCGATCTCCTCCTGACTTAGAGTGAAGCACGCGGGAGGGTAGTCATTTCCGGTCTTCTTGGCCTTTTTGCCTTTGCGACGACTTTGTGTGTCCTGCTTCGCCTCATCATCATCATCATCATCATCATTAGCGTGAAGCTCCTGCCTGATGCCCATTGATTTCAAGTCTGCCCTTGCTTTCGGCCCATCTTTGGTCCTCTCTGGCATGTTGAGTAGGGTACCAAGCAGACTCTTGCACACGTTCTTCGTGATATGCATGGCATCAAGGCTATGAGGCACACGGTGGATCTTCCAGTACGGCAAGTCCCAGAAAACAAACCTCGTTTTCCATACCTTCAGTAGCGGCTCTGGCGCCTTTCTCTTCTTTCTCGGCTCTGGCGCCTTTTGCTTCTTTCCCGGTAGTGGGCAATCTTTCCAATTTTTAAACAGCCCGTCTATTTCCTCGCCGCTCCTCGTACGCGGGCGTCTTCGGAGTTCGGTTTCACCATCGAATAGATCCTTGTGTTTCATCCACGGGTCATCGTCGCGAAGCCACCTTCGATGTCCCATGAACACGGTTTTCGAAGACCCGGGATCTCTATCTAGCTGGCGATACGTTGTGTCATCCATGCACCTAACGCATCCAGAAAATCCGTGGACCACCTACCCCGCGAGATATCCGTAACCGAGATAGTCGTGCACCGTCGTGAGCAGTGCGACTCTCATAGGGAAATATTCTTTCTCTGCGGCGTCCCACGTATTGGCTGGAGTTTTCCACAGCGTGTCTAGTTCCTCTTTCAGCAGCCCCAGATACAGATTGATGTCGTTCCCTAGTTGTTTTGGCCCTTCAATTAGCATACTCATGTGAATGTACTTCCTCTTCATGCACAACCAGGGGGGAAGGTTGTACATCCACACAAACACAGGCCAGGTGCTATGTGTGCTTCTGTGGCTGCCAAACGGATTGACTCCATCGGTGCTCCCGCCCAGCACGATGTTCCTTGGATCCTTCCCAAATTCTGTGTGTTCGAAGTTCAACGCTTGCCACTGGCTCCCATCCTTAGGGTGACTCAGCATCTTGTCTTTTTTATTTATCTCCGGATCATTTGCGTCATCTTCTCGCTTCTTCTCCTCCCTATCCGCGTGCCAGCGTAGGAGCTTTGCTACCTTAGGGTCCGCGAAATACCGCTGCAGACGAGGAGTGATCGGTAAGTACCACACCACTTTTCGAGGAGCTTTCTTCCTCTTCTTGTATCAAGTGACGCCACACACCGGACATATGGTAGACTCCGCGTGCTCGCCCCGATAAATGATGCAATTGTTCATGCACACATGGTATTTCACGTGCGGTAAATCCAGAGGACACACGAATTTCTTCGCCTCCTCGAAACTGGTCGGGCACTTGTTCCCCTTGGGAAGACGTTCGTGCCAGAATGACATGTTCTCATCGAAGCATGCGTCGGTCATTTTGTGTTTTACCTTCATCTCCAAAGCCATGAGCGTTACTTTCAGGCGGGTATCCTCGGGTCTGCATCCTTCATACAATGGAGTAACCGCGTCTATCTCCAGTTGATCCAGCTTGGCTTTCTCTCGGGCGGCAGCTCTTGCGTTATCCGTCTGCTTGAGAAGCAGCTCTTGAATATGAGGGTCCTGCACCCATCCCATCGATGGTCCATCATCGTCTGCTCCTCCGGCATCTAGATCTTCATGATCATGCCCTTCGTCTGCTCCGGCATCTTCCTCATCATCATGTCTGGCATCTTCCTCATCATCATGTCCGGCATCTTCTACATGATGACTGTGTATAGCATGACCGTCGTGATCATGTCCTGGAGATTCTTTGTCTTCTCGCCCGCCCGAGCCGCGGTGGTTTTCTTGCTGCCCTTCCTCATTTCTTGCCCGGCCCCCATGGACGACTTCATAGTCCTTGCCACCGATAGCCATCCATGAAACGACGCAAGAGCAGGTGGTCCTGCACCTGCCCGGAATCTGGGTCCGCAATAAGGCTCTTTAGCTTGCATCTTCGACACGGACATCTTATCTCCATCTCATTCTTTTGAAGCATCTCGGCCTTCGTGGATCTAAAAAACCTATTCACGATGCCTTCGGTCATCATGCGGACCATGGTCGCCTGCGGGGTAGAGCAAAACGATATTTTAGAACCAAGAAAAAATTTGGCATGACTTTCCCTAAAAATAGGACCAAAAAGAATGCATAGTGCCAAAATTCTTGCCGAAACGGAAATGAATCAACATTCCGGCAAAATATTGGCAACTATCGCATTTCAAATACCGGTACCTGCAAACACAAACATATATGCAACACCACAAACATACATAGATCTAGCTAGGCCACAAAAAGTGCATGTGCATGTTGTTGGAGTGAGCTAGGGAGAAAAAAGTAGATCTATAACATGAAGATAGCTTTCCCCTTACTTACCTATCAAAAAAGGTAATTTCAACACTTAATTTTGATGAATCTATGGTGGAGGAGGAGGCAGCCGACAAGCTTAGAGAAGGAGGTGGGGGGAATGAAGTGGGGAAAGTGAGTGTGTAGGTGTGGCTGTCCAAAAATATCTAGCTGGTCCCAGGTTACTAATGGCGCACCACACAGACATGCGCCATTAGTAGTTTTGCAAAAAAGTAAAAAAATAACTTTTATACTAATGGCGCACCGTGGCACAGTGCGCCATTACTAGTTTAAATTAGTAATGGCGCACTATGCAACGGTGCGCCATTAGTAGTTTTGCAAAAAAGTAAAAAAAATACAGTAGTGGCGCACTCTATGGCTGGTGCGCCATTAGTAGTTCTATGGCGCACTCTGCCCGGATGCGCCATTAGTATGTTTGAAAAAAATAAAAAAAAACATTTTGTTACTAGTGGCGCACCGTGTGCCTGGTGCGCCATTAGTGTCTTCCACACTAATGGCGCACCAACAGATGGTGCGCCATTAGTATATAGTAATGGCGCATCACATGTCTGGTGCGCCATTAGTGTCATTTCCATCTATAGCCCTTTTCCTAGTAGTGACCTTAGTATGATGATCATGATGTTCAATGCCATTTTCATCTTTCATCATAGCAATGTGATTGTTTATGTGCTCGAGTTGTAGCTTTAGCTTGAAAGAATTTAGTGTTGGCCTTTCCGAACTTGATATTCTTGATGGTGGCTCTATGTTTCCAGTATGTCTTTTGGACCATCAAGGTCTTCTCTAAATGTTGCTTTAGAATAAGCTTGGCATTATACTCTTCCACAGTGAGCTGACTGAATTCTTTGATACTATCATATAGTAGAATGACCTCATTTTAGTTTATGATCTTCAAAACAGATATGTTGTTGATTAAGTATTTTCCTTCATCTTTTTATTATCCTTGCGAGTAGTATTTCCCTTCATTTTGGAAGCGCATCGCACTCACATTATTGTAGTGGGAATAGGGAGACTTGTTTGATTCGTACTACTACCCTAACATAGTAAAACAAAAATGTCTAGATAAACTTTTCATCCGTAACTACGAATATAACATTTGGTTAAGTTGCACATAGAAATATTCTACATCAAATACCATGGTACTATATTTCTCTAAAGTATTCGAACCTAAGTTATGACATAGTTTCATAGTTATACATTAATCCTAATAAATAATGTTGGAGTATCCACCTCCCGTGGCATTGGCGCTCCTGGGTGCCCTCGACGATGCCCGTTTCGCAAGCGCCTCGCGCGGATGCCTTCCTATCATGCTTCGCGTTGTCTGATCTCAGCAGGAGCTTCGTACCGGACCAATTTTCCTCAGGGGTACATGACATGTGGCCTATGGGCATGCTCGGGGCCACCTCTCTCTGGTGGTTTTCATCGCACCTCCGTGCACTGCGTTGTCCACTACTCAGGTGTGCTTTAGGTGAGGGTGGGTCAACCTATTAGCATAGTTAGCTCCCTGTTGAGCTGTTTGGCTCACACGTGTCGTGTGCGCCCAACTTAGCGTGCCGCGACTGGGTGCCGTTCTGTGATGGTTGGAGGCTGGATGGTCAGAGAGAGTTGCTTAGTGTGTGTCGAGACATTTTTCTCTAGTCCGGTGCTCGAGGTGTACATGTATCGGTCTATGCCGTCTTGGCATTTCAAGAACTTGGAGCATTGTTCTCCTGTGCATGCGTGATACATCTCCAACGTATCTATAATTTGTTATTCATTCATGCTATTATATTACTAGTCTTAGATACTTTATATGCAATTTTATATCATTTTTGGGGACTAACCTATTAAGTTAGTGCCCAATGCCACCTGTTGTTTTTGCTTGTTTTTAGCTTTTCAGAGAATCGGTACCAAACAAAGTCCAAACACGATGAAACTTTATGGTAAATTTTCTGGACCAGAAGGGACCCTAGAACATTCAGGAAGAGGCTAGAAGATCTATGGGAAAGCGACAAACTCACACGGCGGGCCCCCAGGGGGCGCCACCTGAGCTCGTGGGTCCCACACAACTTCGTTTGATATAATTCCAACTCCATAAATTCTCAAATATTCCCAAACTAACAAGGAGCCACCCAAAACACTTTTTCCATTGCCTCAAGCTTCTGTTCCTCCGCGATCTCATCTGGAGGCCTTTTCTCGCACTCTGCCAGAGGGGGAAACGGAGGGCTTCTACATCATCCTTACTGCACCTCGAATGATGTGTGAGTAGTTTACCACAGACCTACGGGTCCATAGCTAGTAGCTAGATAGCTTCTTCTTTATCTCTGATCTTCAATACAAAGTTCTCCATGATCTCCATGGAGTTCTATCCGATGTAACCTTCTTTTGCGGTGTGTTTGTTGGGATCCGATGAATTGTTGGTTTATAAACAGATTATTCATTTAAAGTAATTGAGTCTTTTCTGAACTTTATTATGCATGATTGTTATAGCGTTGCATTTCTCTTTGATCTATCCATTTAGTTTGGCCAACTAGATTGATTTATCTTCAGTGGGAGAGGTGCTTTGTAATGGGTACAACCTTGCGGTGTCCTCACTTCGTGGCAGAAGGGGCAGCAAGGCACGTATTTCATTTTTTCCATTAAGGGTAAAACGACCGGGGTTCAGTCACATTGCTTGGTTTTATTATGTCTACATTATGTCATCAGACTTCATGCATTACTTTGTTTGTTATGAACTTAGTACATAGAGAGGCTAGCATAGAAGCACTCTTGAAGTGGAGTAATAGTAGTAGATGCAGGCCGGAGTCAGTGTACTTGTCACAGACGTAATGCCTATATACATGATCATTGCCATGAACAACTTCATAACTATGCGCTTTTCTATGAATTGCCCAACAATAATTTGTCTACCCACCGTATGCTATTCATTCGAGAGAGAAGCCTCTAGTGAAAACTAGGGCCCCGGGTTTACTTTTATCATATTGTAAAAAACAAAAATACCTTGCAGCAAATTATTATCTTTTCTTTTACTTTGCAATTTATATATCTGCTGCTACTTGTGAGCTACGTTGGGATTTCCCTGAAGAGTAGATGATGATGTGGTGCATGTCGTGGGAGTGAGTTTGACAGTAAGACTAGGGGGTACGTAGGAGGAGGCAGTGTCATAGCTACGACGAGGTTGTACACACAGATTTACGAGTTCAGGCCCCTCATGGAGGAGGTAACAGCCCTACGACTCGGTGCCTCGGAGGCTTGTCGACTGAATATGTGTAGATGTTACAGCAGGTGCGAACCCTTGTGCCAGACGGGAGGGGTGGCTTATATAGAGTGCGCCAGGGCCCTCGCAGCCCTCAGTTACACATGAGTTCAATGTGAGTTAAGACTAGAATGCTACTAGTAATGCCTGCTATAAACGATCTTTATGACGACAGAGTGAATGCCTGACCGTTTCCATCCTGGTGTGACTTTAGGCCTTCCATACTCCGAGTGGGTTTTTGTATGGTCGAGTGAAGTTATCGTGGTCGAGTGGAATTGGGATATCCGAGTGGAATCTTCTGTCGAGTGAATCGTACTTCAGGGTGATTTCAGTCGGTGTCTTCTGTTGAACCTTGTAGGCCATGGACTCTAAGGTAATGTCCTTGGGTAGGGTGTCTAGGTTAGGCCTAAGATCCTACCCTAAGTACATGTCATCGTCATTATCCCCCGAATGGATTGAGGACCGAGTGAAGAAGAGTTGAAGTTTATTCTGACCCAACTCAATGTCCTGGAGACATTTCCTCAGGGGTCTAAGAACATGTTGGTACTTTAACTCTTCATCAGTCGCCTTGATTGATTCTTACCCATGGAATTTCTGAGTGAACTACGCTGCATATCTTCGAGCAGATTGGAATGGGATATCTTTGGTGCGATCGACTGCTCTGCAGTTCCCAGATCTTGCGGGATTCGAAATTTGGAGAAGCGCACGGGACGGGGCCGGGCACAGTATCTGGAGCGGATAGACAGGGACTCCTCGATCTTCGCGTCGCTTTTTCTACCACGTATCGAGCCAAGGTCTGTTAGAGGATGTGATAGGATTGCTCAGGCCCACGGGTCAGCCACTCGGAAGTGGGACCATAAAAGGTGCCCTTGCCGATGCGAGGCACTGTGCTCACCATTGGCTCCCCTTTCTCTCTGCTTCTCCGGCTAGCCCCTTCCTGCTCCCTCCTCCTCCACCCATTCTCCATGAGCTCCGCAGCCATGGTGAAGGACCGGACCACAACCCTGGAGCGCGCGAAGAAGGCAACGTCGAAGGGAAAGAAGGCGGCTAAGGGGTCGAGGTCGCGGTCCAGCCTGCCGCCTAGATGAATCTAGGGGGACTGGATTCGCTCTTCTGTCACGAGGATATGGAGAATCTGGTCATCGATGGCTTGATCGCCGAGGGGTCTTGCAGGTTGCCGGAGGAGGAGACCGAGCCCGCGTCGCGCAATGGCGAGCGCGTCCTCCTCACGACGCATGTCAACCGAGGTTTCTCCCCGCCTCCTCATCCATTTTTCTAGGGCTTCTTGAATTTGTTTGGTGCTCAGATCCACCATTTTCCTCCCAACACTATCTCGTATCTTGCCGCATTCATTTCAATGTGTGAAAATTTCCTTGGATGCCACCCGCACTGGGGTTTGTTCAAACACATTTTCACTTGCCGATCTCGGTCAGTGAAGAAAGCTAATCTGAATGATGAAAAGATGCATGCGATCCAAATGTGTGGGGGGCTTGGGATTCAGATTAGAGGTAGGAGTACTTTTCCTCCTATAACCTTTCCCGAGTCGGTTAGAGGGTGGCAGTCGACTTGGTTTTACTGTAAGGACATCCTGACTCCTGGTCAGTCGACAGGCCTTCCTCCTTTCACAATGGAGAGGCTCCACAACCCTCCTTCATTGGTACTTTCTGCGAGGAGAAGGGCGAAGTAGCAATTTCGGTCGACACGGTCGTTGCTTTGGTCCAGGGTGGATTAACAGGCATGGATCTACTCGAGGTGTTTCTCAGTTGGCACATTAAGCCCCTGCAAGCCCGTGACCACCCCATGTGGATGTATTCGGGCCTAGAAGACACCGCTTGGACCCACCCGGAGGAGGTCAGCGAAAAAACGGTGGCTCAGTGGCTTCGGAGCATCACATGCAACAAGGACAACCCTCGCGGAGCCAACATGATCCTGCCATTCGACGCCCAGAACTCTCCAGGAAAGGTCAGGCGTGTTTGTCGAGAGTTCATATTTTGTTCAATACGTAGCAATCTTGGAATCCGACTGATGGTCGTAACTTGTGTCTTGAAGGTTTTCACCAAGATGTACTCAATGCCGAGTGGGGATCAGCACCAAGAAGGAGTAGAGAGTGAAGGTGGAAGCACTGATTTTGAATATGCAGATGACAACGAGGATGATAGTGAGGACTCTGACAACAGTGAGGAAGTCGATTCACCGCCCTGCTCTGAACGACGCTCCAAGCAGTCACAAGACCCTGCGGGAGGGCACGGCAAGGCAGTTGCGTCGAGTGCGAAGATTCTGAAGCACACTCGAACATCGACCCCGGAGCCAACGTAGAAGGCTGCGAAGCAGGCCAAAGTTGCTCCACCCAAGCCTAAGAAGGCCCTGCCCAAGATTAAGGTGACCATGCCCGTTGCTTTGACATAAGTGTTTCTTTTTGTTGTCTTTCATTGCCACTGTGGACTTCTACATTTGCTTGACCGAGTGAAATTTTGGCCTTCCAGGGCTGCTACTTCTGCAACTTCCATGGATATTGACGAGGAGCGGGCCGATGTGGAGACCGCGGATTCGGCCACCTCTCGAGTGGGTATGATACCACAACCATGTTTATACTCTGTCAATTGACTTCCTGGTCGACTGAAATCTCACTGTCGAGTGTTTGCAGTGCCAACGAATGTTATCCAACTTCCAGATGACGATAACAAGGACGAACCTCATAGGAGTGCAGGGAGAAGGGGCAGAGCTCTGAGCAAGAGAGCACCTTCTAGTTGAGCATCTCGCCAGCTGTCTGAGCTTGTAGCTCAAGAACTTGGTGACCCATCACAGGCTTCTGTCTCTTTCGCTGTTCCTTTGTCGACTGACCAACCCTCAATGTCGACTGTCCATACTTCTGGTCCAGTTGCAAACCGCAAGCTCCGACCCCACCAGCTGCGTCATCAACTCCCTCGTCAACTCCATTTGTCATGCATCACGTCCCGGAGGACCAAGTGGGAGCTGCCAAGGAAGCCATGATCCAGGCGGGTCTGATGATGGATCGACTGAAGGTGGTGTTTGACACCAGCAATGCCGCTTACGACGCTAGCTCCGCCTTCCAAACCAATGTCCGAGTAAGTGGGATTGTAAGTTGATTTCTGATTGGCTCCAGCTTGCCCCTTGCTCTGTTAGGATATGCTATCTGAAAACGGCTGCTTTATTATTCATAAGATGTACGTTGACCCTTGATCTGTTAGGATATGCTACCTGAAAACCGCTACTTTATTATTCGTAAGATGTACGTTGACCCTTGCTCTGTTAGGATATGCTACCTGAAAACCGTTGCTTTATTATTTGTAAGATGCCCGTGGATGGGCATTTTGGAATCTTTAATCAGCATCTATCATGGGTCTATGCCTTGCATCTATACACCCACTGGGTGTTTCTCTTAGCTGTGTAGCTCTTCCACTCGAATTAGATAGGTCGTGTTGAGTGGGATCTTGGTCCAGTGGGGGCATGCTGAGTGCACCCACTGGGTGTAGTCTCCGAGACCGCTGTCGACTACGGGCAGTCGGCGGTGGTCTAAGAACAAATATTTTTTTGCTTCTTCCACTCGGGCTGCGCAGACCACACCGAGAGGGGAATTGAACCGGTGGGGGCATGCTAAGTGCACCCACTGGGTGTAGTCCCCGAGACCGCTGTCGAATGTTTGATTCGGCGGTGGTCTTAGAATTCTTTTGTATTTCCTCTTCTTCACTCGAAGGTAAAGGAACTTTCTAGTCATCGACTGAACTGTCTTTTTTGTTGACTACAGAAATCTTGTGAGCTTCTTACTCAGTATGTTGCCTTGGAGAAGGAAAAGATACAACTCAAGCTTGACCTAGAGCTTGCCAGGAAAAATCTGAAGACCGCGTAGAGTAAGTTGGCGGCCATGGGAGGTAATAACTTGCTGATTGTATATCCTGGTATTTTTTCTCCTTTGTCTTTTGAACCGAGTGGGTGATTTCACTCGAACAGATGTGTGTAGTGAAAACCGTCAACTCCAAACATGACCAAGGAATGTTATTTATTTAGACAAAATGAAGCAGGTATTGGAGCAGAAGGACATTGATCTTGTGGGAGCACAGAAGGTGGCACGTGAGAAGACTGAACTAGCTGAGGAAAAGCTGGCTTCAGTCGGCAAGCTCGAAGAAGAGAACACCAATCTGAAGACTGCTATCGATGAAGCGAAGAAGGAAGCTGCACAGCTAAAGGAGGAGAAGGTGGCCTTGACTGATAAGGTGGTAGATCTCACTCGGAAGAGAGGAGAGGTGGAGGTTTATGTGGGTGATCTTGCCAATAAGATGTTCATCATGCTCGAAGGTACCTTTACTCATCTGACTGAACCAAAGAACTGTTGGAGAACGCAGTATTTCAAAAATTTCCTATGATCATGCAAGATCTGTCTAGGAGATGCATAGCAATGAGAGGGGAGAGTGTGTCCACGTACCCTTGTAGACCGAAAGCAGAAGCGTTTAGCAACATGGTTTATGTAGTCGAACGTCTTCGCGATTCAACCGATCCTAGCACCGAACGTACGACACCTCCATGTTCAGCACATGTTCAGCTCGACGATGTCCCTCGAGCACTTGATCCAGTTGAGGACGAGGGAGAGTTCCGTCAACACAACGGCCTGGTGACGGTGATGATGAAGTTACTAGCGCAGGGCTTCGCCTAAGCACTATGACGATATGACCGAGGTGTGTAACTGTGGAGGGGGGCACCACACAAGGCTAAGGCAATTGATCTCATGTGTTCTAGGGTGCCCCCTGCCCCCGTACATAAAGGAGGAGAGGGGGAGGCCGGCCGGCCCCTGTAGGGCGCGCCAAGGAGAGGAGAACTACTAGGACTCCAATTCCTAGTAGGATTCCACTTGGTGGAAGGGGGAACGAGGAAGGAAGAGGGGGAAGGGAAGGAAAGGGAGGCAGCGCCCCCTTCCCTTGCCCAATTTGGACTGCCAAGGGGGTGGGGCGGCCAGCCCCTTGTGGCCCTTCTCTCTTCCCACTAAGGCCCATGAAGGCCCATTAGTTCCCCCGGGGGGTTCCGCTAACCCTCCGGCACTCCGATAGTTACCCGGTACCTCTCGAAACTCATCCGGTGTCCGAATAACATTGTCCAATATATCAATCTTTATGTCTCGACCATTTGAGACTCCTCGTCATGTATGTGATCTCATCCAGGACTCCGAACAAACTTCGGTCATCAAATCACATAACTCATAATACAAATCGTCATCGAACGTTAATCATGCGGACCCTACGGGTTCGAGAACTATGTAGACATGACCGAGTTCATCTCTGATCAATAACCAATAGCGGAACCTGGATGCTTATATTGGCTCCTACCTATTCTACGAAGATCTTTATGGGTCAAACCGCATAACAATATATGTTGTTCCCTTTGTTATTGGTATGTTACTTGCCCGAGATTCGATCGTGGGTATCATCATACCTAGTTCAATCTCATCACCAGCAAGTCTCTTTACTCGTTCCATAATGCATCATCCCATTACTAACTCATTAGTCATATTACTTGCAAGGCTTATTGTGATGAGCATTACCGAGAGGGCCCAGAGATACCTCTTCGATACACGGAGTGACAAATCCTAATCTCGATCTATGCCAACTCAACAAACACCATCGGAGACACCTGTAGAGCATCTTTATAATCATCCAGTTACGTTGTGATGTTTGATAGCACACAAGGTGTTCCTCCGGTATTCGGTAGTTGCATAATCTCATAGTCAGAGGAACATGTATAAGTCATGAAGAAAGCAATAGCAATAAAACTAAATGATCATTATGCTAAGCTAACAGCTGGGTCTTGTCCATCACATCATTCACTAATGATGTGATCCCGTTCATCAAATGACAACACATGTCTATGGTCAGGAAACTTAACCATCTTTGAGTAACGAGCTAGTCATGTAGAGGCATACTAGGGACACTTAGTTTTGTCTATGTATTCACACATGTACTAAGTTTCCGGTTAATACAATTCCAACACGAATAATAAACATTTATCATGATATAAGGAAATATAAATAACAACTTTATTATTGCCTCTAGGGCATATTTCCTTCAGTCTCCCACTTGCACTAGAGTCAATAATCTAGATTACGTAGTAATGATTCTAACACCCATGGAGTCTTGGTGTTGGTCATGTTTTGCTCGTGAGAGAGGCTTACTCAACGGGTCTGCAACATTCAGATCCGTATGTATCTTGCAAATCTCTATGTCTCCCTCCTTGACTTGATCGCGGATGGAATTGAAGCGTCTCTTGATGTGTTTGGTTCTCTTGTGAAATCTAGATTCCTTCGCCAAGGCAATTGCTCCAATATTGTCACAAAAGATTTTCATTGGACCCGATGCACTAGGTATTACACCTAGATCATATATGAACTCCTTCATCCAGACTCCTTCATTTGCTGCTTCCGAAGCAGCTATGTACTCCGCTTCACATGTAGATCCCGCCACGACGCTCTACATGGAACTGCACCAACTGACAACTCCACCATTCAATATAAATATGTATCCAGTCTGTGACTTAGAGTCATCCAGATCAGTGTCAATGCTTGCATCAACGTAACCATTTACGATGAGCTCTTTATCACCTCCATAAACGAGAAACATATCCTTAGTCCTTTTCAGGTATTTCAGGATGTTCTTGACCGCTGTCCAGTGATCCACTCCTGGATTACTTTGGTACCTCCCTGCTAAACTTATAGCAAGGCACACATCAGGTGTGGTACACAACATTGCATACATGATAGAACCTATGGCTGAGGCATAGGGAATGACTTTCATTTTCTCTCTATCTTCTACGGTGGTCGAGCATTGAGTCTGACTCAACTTCACACCTTGTAACACAGGCAAGAACCCTTTCTTTGCCTGATTCATTTTGAACTTCTTCAAAACTTTATCAAGGTATGTGCTTTGTGAAAGTCCAATTAAGCGTCTTGATCTATCTCTATAGATCTTGATGCCCAATATATAAGCAGCTTCACCGAGGTTTTCATTGAAAAGTTCTTATTCAAGTATCCTTTTATGCTATCCATAAATTCTGTATTATTTCCAATCAACAATATGTCATCCACATATAATATTAGAAATGATACAGAGCTCCCACTCACTTTCTTGCAAATACATGCTTCTCCAAAAGTTAGTATAAAACCATATGCTTTGATCACACTATCAAAGCGTATATTCCAACTCCAAGAGGCTTGCACCAGTCCATAAATGGATCGTTGGAGCTTGCACACTTTGTTAACACCTTTTGGATCGACAAAACCTTCTGGTTGCATCATATACAACTCTTCTTTAAGATATCCATTAAGGAATGCAATTTTGACATCCATTTGCCAAATTTCATAATCATAAAATGCGGCAATTACTAACATGATTTGGACAGACTTAAGCATTGCTACGGGTGAGAAGGTCTCATCGTAGTCAACTCCTTGAACTTGTCGAAAACCTTTCGCAACAAGTCGAGCTTTATAGATAGTAACATTACCGTCAGCGTCAGTCTTCTTCTTGAAGATCCATTTATTCTCTATTGCTTGTCGATCATCCAGAAAGTCAACCAAAGTCCACACTTTGTTCTCATACATGGATCCCATCTCAGATTTCATAGCCTCAAGCCATTTCATGGAATCTGGGCTCATCATCCCTTCCTCATAGTTCGTAGGTTCGTCATGGTCAAGTAACATGAGCTCCAGATCAGGATTACCGTACCACTCTGGTGCAGACCGTACTCTGGTTGACCTACTAGGTTCAGTAGTAACTTGATCTGAAGTTTCATGATCATCATCATTAGCTTCCTCACTGATTGGTGTAGGAATCACTAGAACTGATTTCTGTGATGAACTACTTTCCAATTCTGGAGAAGGTACAATTACCTCATCAAGTTCTACTTTCCTCCCAACCACTTCTTTTGAGAGAAACTCCTTCTCTAGAAAGGATCCATTCTTAGCAACAAATATCTTGCCTTCGGATCTATGATAGAAGGTGTACCCAACAGTTTCCTTTGGATATCCTATGAAGACACATTTCTCCAATTTGGGTTCGAGCTTATCAGGTTGAAGCTTTTTCACATAAGCATCGCAGCCCCAAACTTTAAGAAACGACAGTTTAGGTTCCTTGCCAAACCACAGTTCATATGGTGTCATCTCAATGGATTTATATGGTGCCCTATTTAACGCGAATGCAGCAGTTTCTAAAGCATAACCCCAAAACGATAGCGGTAAATCAGTAAGAGACATCATAAATCGCACCGTATCTAATAAAGTACGGTTACAACGTTCGGACACACCATTACACTGTGGTGTTCCAGCTGGCGTGAGTTGTGAAACTAGTCCACATTGTTTCAAATGAAGACCAAACTCGTAACTCAAATATACACCTCCATGATCAGATCATAGAAACTTTATTTTCTTGTTACGATGATTTTCCACTTCACTCTAAAATTCTTTGAACTTTTCAAATGTTTCAGACTTATGTTTCATCAAGTAGATACACCCATATCTGCTCAAATCATTTGTAAAGGTCAGAAAATAATGATACCCGCCGCGAGCCTCAACACTCATTGGACCGCATACATGAGTATATATTATTTCCAATAAGTCAGTTGCTCGCTCCATTGTCCCGGAGAACGGAGTCTTAGTCATCTTGCCCATGAGGCATGGTTCGCAAGCATCAAGTGATTCATAATCAAGTGATTCCAAAAGCCCATCAGCATGGAGTTTCTTCATGCGCTTTACAGCAATATGACCTAAACGGCAGTGCCACAAATAAGTTGCACTATCATTATTAAACTTGTATCTTTTGGCTTCAATATTATGAATATGTGTATCACTACTATCGAGATTCAAAAATAGACCACTCATCAAGGGTGCATGACCATAAAAGATATTACTCATATAAATAGAACAACCATTATTCTCTGATTTGAATGAATAACCGTCTCGCATCAAACAAGATCCAGATATAATGTTCATGCTCAACGCTGGCACCAAATAACAATTATTTAGGTCTAAAACTAATGCCTACGATAGATGTAGAGGTAGCGTGCCGACGACGATCACATCGACTTTGGAACCATTTCCCACACGCATCGTCACCTCGTCCTTAGCCAATCTTCATTTGATCCGTAGGTCCTGTTTCGAGTTGCAAATATGAGCAACAGAACCAGTATCAAATACCCAGATGCTACTACGAGCATTCGTAAGGTACACATCAATAACATGTATATCAAATATACCTTTCACTTTGCCATCCTTCTTATCTGCCAAATTCTTGGGGTAGTTCTGCTTCTAGTTACCAGTCCCTTCGCAGTAGAAGCACTCAGTCTCAGGCTTAGGTCTAGACTTGGGCTTCTTCACTTGTGCAGCAACTTGCTTGCCGTTCTTCTTGAAGTTCCCCTTCTTCATTTGCCCTTTTTCTTGAAACTAGTGGTCTTGTTAACCATCAACACTTTAAACTCCCTCTTGATTTGTACCTCCGTAGCCTTTAGCATTATGAAGGGCTTGGTAATGTCTTATCCATCCCTTGCATATTGTAGTTCATCATGAAGCTTTTGTAGCTTGGTGGCAGTTATTGAAGAACTCTGTCAATGACACTATCATCAGGAAGATTAACTCCTAGTTGAGTCAAGTGGTTGTGGTACCCAGACATTCTGACTATATGTTCACTGACAGAACTATTCTCCTCCATCTTGCAGCTATAGAACTTATTGGAGACATCATATCTCTCAATTCGGGCATTTGCTTGAAATATTAACTTCAACTCCTGGAACATCTCATTTGCTCCATGACGTTCAAAACATCTTTGAAGTACTGATTCTAAGCCGTAAAGTATGGCACACTGAACTATCGAGTAGTCATCAGCTTTGCTCTGCCAGACGTTCATAACATCTGGAGTTGCTCCTGCAGCGAGTTTTGCACCTAGCGGTACTTCCAGGACGTAATTCTTCTGTGCAGCAATGAGGATAATCCTCAAGTTACGGACCCAGTCCGTGTAATTGCCACCATCATCTTTCAACTTAGCTTTATCGAGGAACGCATTAAAATTCAAGGGAATGGTAGCACGGGCCATTGATCTACAACAACATATACATGGAAATACTATCAGGTACTAAGTTCATGATAAATTAAAGTTCATTAATCATCTTACTTACGAACTCCCTGTTGGGGAACGTAGTAATTTCAAAAAATTTCCTACGCACAGGCAGGATCATGGTGATGCATAGCAACAAGAGGGGAGAGTGTTGTCTACGTACCCTCGTAGACCGTAAGCGGAAGCGTTTATCAACGCGGTTGATGTAGTCGTACACCTTCACGATCCGTCCCGATCAAGTACCGAATGTACGGCACCTCCGCGCTCAGCACACGTTCAGCTCGATGATGTCCTCGCCTTCTCGATTCAGCAAGAGGGGCGAAGTAGTAGATGAGTTCTGGCAGCACAACGGCGTGGTGACGGTGTTGGTGAAGAATAATATTCGCAGGGCTTCGCCTAAGGGCTACGAAAACTATGAAGGAGGATAAACTAGACGAGACGGGGTTGCCGGCACACGGCTTGGTGTTTCTTGATGTGTCTTGGGTGCTAGCCCTACCCCTCTATTTATATGTTGAGCCTTGGGGTCCAAACTTGGAGGTAAAGCCTCCACAAAGTCGGTTTCACCCGAAAGGCAAGAGTCCTTCTCGGACTCCAGGGCCGGGTGCTAGGGACCCTGGCGTCTGGCCCCTGGACTCCGCAAAACTTCCTTTTGCGCTTTCCAAAAACCTTGTGGGCTTTCCCCTTTGGCCCAAATAAAGTGCTCTCGTACCCAAACATTTCGGGAAACATCCGGAACCCCTTCCGGTGAATTCCGGAACCCTTCCGGAGACCAAACACTATTATCCCATATATCAAACTTTATATCCGGACCATTCTGGAGTTCCTCGTCATGTCCGTGATCTTATCCGGAACTCCGAACAACATTTGTTTACCAACATACATAACTCATAAATACTATATCATCAATGAACGTTAAGCGTGCGAACCCTACGGGTTCGAGAACTATGTAGACATGACCGAGACAATTCTCTGGTCAATATCCAATAGCGGAACCTGGATGCCCATATTGGCTCCAACATATTCTACGAAGATCTTTATCAGTCGAACCGCATAACAACATACGTTGTTCCCTTTGTCACTGGTATGTTACTTGCCCGAGATTCGATCGTCGGTATCTCAATACCTAGTTCAATCTCATTACCGACAAGTCTCTTTACTCATTACGTAATACATCATCCCGCAACTAACTCATTAGTTACAATGATTGCAAGGCTTATAGTGATGTGCATTACCGAGTGGGCCTAGAGATACCTCTCCGACAATCGGAGTGACAAATCCTAATGTCGAAATACGCCAACTGAACAAGTACCTTCGGAGACACCTATAGAGCACCTTTATAATCACCTAGTTACATTGTGACGTTTGGTAGCACACAAAGTGTTTCTCCGGTAAACGGGAGTTGCATAATCTCATAGTCATAGGAACATGTATAAGTCATGAAGAAAGCAATAGCAACATACTAAACGATCAAGTGCTAAGCTAACGGAATGGGTCAAGTCAATCACATCATTCTCCTAATGATCTGATCCCATTAATCAAATGACAACTCATGTCTATGGTTAGGAAACTTAACCGTATTTGATTAACGAGCTAGTCAAGTAGAGGCATACCAGTGACACTATGTTTGTGTATGTATTCACTCATGTATTATGTTTCCGGTTAATACAATTCTAGCATGAATAATAAACATTTATCATGAAATAAGGAAATAAATAATAACTTTATTATTGCCTCTAGGGCATATTTCCTTCAATCTCCCACTTGCACTAGAGTCAATAATCTAGTTCACATCGCCATGTGATTTAACACCAATAGTTCACATCACCATGTGATTAACATCCATAGTTCACATCATCATGTGACCAACACCCAAAGTCAATAATCTAGTTCACATCGCTATGTGATTAACACCCAAAGAGTACTAAGGTGTGATCATGTTTTGCTTGTGAGAGAAGTTTAGTCTACGGGTCTGCCACATTCAGATCCGTATGTATTTTGCAAATTTCTATGTCAACAATGCTCTGCACAGAGCTACTCTAGCTAATTGCTCCCACTTTCAGAATGTATCCAGATTGAGACTTAGAGTCATCTGGATCAGTGTGAAAATTTGCATCGATGTGACCCTTTACGACGAACCTTTTGTCACCTCCATAATCGAGAAACATATCCTTATTCCACTAAGGATAAGTTTGACCGCTATCCAGTGATCTACTCCTAGATCACTATTATACTCCCTTGCTAAACTTAGTGTAGGGTATACAATAGATCTGGTACACATCATGGCATACTTTATAGAAACTATGGCTGAGGCATAGGGAATGACTTTCATTCTCTTGCTATCTTCTGTCGTGGTCGGGCTTTGAGTCTTACTCAATTTCACACCTTGTAACACAGGTAAGATCTCTTTCTTTGACTGTTCCATTTTGAACTACTTCAAAATCCTGTCAAGGTATGTACTCATTGAAAAAACTTATCAAGCATCTTGATCTATCTCTATAGATCTTGATGCTTAATATGTAAGTAGCTTCATCGAGGTCTTTATTTGAAAAACTCCTTTCAAAAACTCCTTTATGCTTTCCAGAAAATTCTACATTATTTCCGATCAACAATATGCCATTCACACATTCTTATCAGAAATGCTGTAGTGCTCCCACTCACTTTCTTGTAAATACAGGCTTCACCGCAAGTCTGTATAAAACCATATGCTTTGATCACACTATCAAAATGTTTATTCCAACTCCGAGATGCTTGCACTAGTCCATTGATGGATCATTGGAGCTTGCTCACTTTGTTAGCACCTTTAGGATCGACAAAACCTTCAGGTTGCATCATATACAACTCTTCTTCCAGAAATCCATTCAGGAATGCAGTCTTTACATCCATTTGCCAAATTTCATAATCATAAAATGTGGCAATTGCTAACATGATTCGAACGGACTTAAGCATCGATACGAGTGAGAAAATCTCATCGTAGTCAACACCTTGAACTTGTCGAAAACATTTTGCGACAATTCGAGCTTTGTAGATAGAAACACTACTATCAGCGTCCGTCTTACTCTTGAAGATCCATTTATTTTCTATGGGTTGCCGATCATCGGGCAAGTCAACCAAAGTCCACACTTTGTTCTCATACATGAATCCCATCTCAGATTTCATGGCCTCAAGCCATTTCGCGAAATCTGGGCAAATCATCGCTTCCTCATAGTTCATAGGTTCGTCATGGTCAATTAACATGACCTCTAGAATAGGATTACCGTACCACTCTGGTGCGGATCTCACTCTGGTTGACCAACGAGGTTCGGTAGTAACTTGATCTGAAGTTACATGATCATCATCATTAGCTTCCTCACTAATTGGTGTAGGAGTCATAGAAACAGATTTCTGTGATGAACTACTTTCCAATAAGGGAGCAGGTACATTTACCTCATCAAGTTCTACTTTTCTCCCACTCACTTCTTTCGAGAGAAACTCCTTCTCTAGAAAGGATCCATTCTCAGCAACAAATATCTTCCCTTCGGATCTATGATAGAAGGTGTACCCAACAATTACTTTTGGGTATCCTATGAAGATGCACTTCGCTGACTTGGGTTTGAGCTTATCAAGATGAAACTTTTTCACATAAGCATCGCAACCCCAAACTTCAAGAAACAACAGCTTAGGTTTCTTGCCAAACCACAGTTCGTATGATGTCGTCTCAACGGATTTAGATGTGCCCTTTTGAATGTGAATGCAGCTGTCTCTAATGTCTAAGCCCAAAACAATAGTGGTAAATCGGTAAGTGACATCATAGATTGCACTATATCAAAATAAAGTACGGTTATGACATTTGGACACACCATTACGCTGTGGTGTTCCAAGTGGCATGAGTTTGTGAAACTATTCCACATTGTTTTAATTGAAGACCAAACTCGTAACTCAAATATTCGCCTCTGCGATCAGATCATAGAAACTTTATTTTCTTGTTACGATGATTTTCCACTTCACTCTGAAATTCTTTAAACTTTTCAAATGTTTCAGACTTATGTTTCTTCAAGTAGATATACCCATATCTGCTCAAATCATCTATGAAGGTCAGAAAATAACGATACCCGCCGCGAGCCTCAACAATCATCGGACCTCATACATCAATATGTATTATATCCAATAAGTCAGTTTCTCGCTCCATTGTTCCGGAGAACGGAGTCTTAGTCATCTTTGCCCATGAGGAATGGTTCGCAAGCATCAACTGGTTCATAATCAAGTGATTCCAAAAGCCCATCAGTATGGATTTTCTTCATGCGCTTTACACCAATATGACCTAAACGGCAGTGCCACAAATAAGTTGTACTATCATTATTAACTTTGCATCTTTTGGCTTCAATATTATGAATATGTGTATCACTACGATCGAGATTCAACAAACCATTTTCATTGGGTGTAGAACCATAGAAGGTTTTATTCATGTAAACAGAATAACAATTATTCTCTAACTTAAATGTATAACCGTATTGCAATAAACATGATCAAATCATATTCATGCTCAACGCAAACACCAAATAACATTTATTTAGGTTTAATACTAATCCTGAAAGTATAGGGAGTGTGCGATGATGATCATATCAATCTTGGAACCACTTCCAACACATATCGTCACTTCACCCTCAACTAGTCTCTGTTTATTCTGTAACTCCTGTTTTGAGTTACTAATTTTTTAGCAACTGAACAAGTATCAAATACCCAGGGGCTACTATAAACACTATTAAGGTACACATCAATAACCTGTATATCAAATATACCCTTGTTCACTTTTCCATCCTTCTTATCCACCAAATATTCAGGGCATTTCCGCTTCTAGTGACCATTTCCTTTGCAGCAGAAGCACTCAGTTTCAGCCTTTAGTCTAGCTTTGGGCTTCTTCACGGAAGTGACAACTTGCTTGCCATTCTACATGAAGTTCCCTTTCTTTCCCTTTGCCCTTTTCTTGAAACTAGTGGTCTTGTTAATCATCAACACTTGATGCTTTTTCTTGATTTCTACCTTCATCGATTTCATCATCATATAAATCTCGGGAATCGTTTTCGTCATCCCTTGCATACGATAGTTCATCACGAAGTTCTACTAACTTGGTGATGGTGACTAGAGAATTCTGTCAATCACTATTTTATATGGAAGATTAACTCCCACTTGATTCAAGTGATTGTAGTACCCAGACAATCTGAGCACATGCTCACTGCTTGAGCTATTCTCCTCCATCCTTCTAGCTATAGAACTTGCTGGAGACTTCATATCTCTCAACTCGGGTATTTGCTTGAAATATTAACTTCAACTCCTGGAACATCTCGTATGGTCCATGACGTTCAAAACGTCTTTGAAGTCCCGATTCTAAGCCGTTAAGAATGGTGCACTAAACTATAAAGTAGTCGTCATATTGAGCTAGCCAAATGTTCATAACGTCTGCATCTGCTCCTGGAATAGGTTTGTCAGTTAGCGGTGCATCAAGGACATAATTCTTCTGTGAAGCAATGAGGATAAACCTCAGATCACAGACCCAGTCCGCATCATTGCTACTATCATCTTTCAACTTAGTTTTCTGTAGGAACATATCAAAAAACAAAACAGGGGAGCTAAACACGAGCTATTGATCTACAACATAGATATGCTAATACTACCAGGACTAAGTTCATGATAAATTAAAGTTCAATTAATCATATTACTTAAGAACTCCCACTTACATAGACGTCCCTCTAATCATCTAAGTGATCACGTGATCCGAATCAATTAAACCATGTCCGATCATCATGTGAGATGGAGTATTTTTCAATGGTGAACATCATTATGTTGATCATATCTACTTTATGATTCATGCTCGACCTTTTGGTCTCTAGTGTTCCGAGGCCATATCTATATATGCTAGGCTTGTCAAGTTTAACCCGAGTATTCTGCGTGTGCAAAACTGTCTTACACCCGTTGTAGATGAACGTAGAGCTTATCACACCCGATCATCATGTGGTGTCTCGGCACGACGAACTTTGGCAACGGTGCATACTCAGGGAGAACACTTTTACCTTGAAATTTAGTGAGAGATCATCTTATAATTCTACCATCGATCTAAGCAAAATAAGATGCATAAAAGATAAACATCACATGCAATCAATATAAGTGATATGATATGGCCATCATCATCTTGTGTTTGTGCTCTCCATCTCCGAAGCACCGTCATGATCACCATCATCACCGGTGCGACACCTTGATCTCCATCGTAGCATCATTGTTGTCTCGCCAACTATTGCTTCTATGACTATCGCTAACGCATAGTGATAAAGTAAAGCAATTACAGGGCGATTGCATTGCATACAATAAAGCGACAACCATATGGCTCCTGCCAGTTGCCGATAACTCGGTTACAAAACAAGATCATCTCATACAACAAAATATAGCATCATGTCTTGACCATATCACATCACAACATGCCCTGCAAAAACAAGTTAGACATCCTCTACTTTGTTGTTGCAAGTTTTACGTGGCTGCTATGGGCTGAGCAAGAACCGTTCTTACCTATGCATCAAAACCACAACGATAGTTTGTCAAGTTAGTGCTATTTTAACCTTCTCAAGGACCGGGCGTAGCCATACTCGGTTCAACTAAAGTTGGAGAAACTGACACCCGCCAGCCACCTGTGTGCAAAGCACGTCAGTAGAACCAGTCTCACGTAAGCGTACGGGTAATGTCGGTCCGGGCCGCTTCATCCAACAATACCGCCGAACCAAAGTATGACATGCTGGTAAGCAGTATGACTTGTATCGCCCACAACTCACTTGTGTTCTACTCGTGCATATAACATCTACGCATAAAACCTGGCTCTGATACCACTATTGGGGAACGTAGTAATTTCGAAAAAATTCCTACGCACACGCAGGATCATGGTGATGCATAGTAACAAGAGGGGAGAGTGTTGTCTACGTACCCTCGTAGACCGTAAGCAGAAGCGTTTATCAACGCGGTTGATGTAGTCATACACCTTCATGATCCGCCCCGATCAAGTATCGAACGTATGGCACCTCCGCGTTCAGCACACGTTCAGCTTGATGACGTCCTCGCCTTCTCGATCCAGCAAGAGGGGTGAAGTAGTAGATGAGTTCCGGTAGCACGACGGCGTGGTGACGGTGTTGGTGAAGAACAATCTTCGCAGGGCTTCGCCTAACCGCTACGAAAACTATGAAGGAGGATAAACTAGAGGGGACTGGGTTGCCGACACACGGCTTGGTGTTTCTTGATGTGTCTTGGGTGCAAGCCCTACCCCTCTATTTATATGTTGAGCCTTGGGGTCGAAACTTGGAGTAAAAGCCTCCACAAAGTCGGTTTCACCCGAAAGGCAAGAGTCCTTCTCGGACTCCAGGGCCAGACGCCAGGGTTCTAGACTCCGCAAAACTTCCTTTTGCACTTTCCAAAAACCTTGTGGGCTTTCCCCTTTGGCCCAAATAAAGTGTTCTCATACCCAAACATTTCGGGAAACATCCGGAAACCCTTCCGAAGACCAAACACTATTATCCCATATATCAAACTTTATCTCCGGACCATTCTGGAGTTCCTCGTCATGTCCGTGATCTTATCCGGAACTCCGAACAACATTCGGTTACCAACATACATAACTCATAAATACTATATCGTCAACGAACGTTAAGTGTGCGGACCCTAAGGGTTCGAGAACTATGTAGACATGACCGAGACACTTCTCTGGTCAATAACCAATAGCGGAACCTCGATGCCCATATTGCCTCCGACATATTCTACGAAGATCTTTATTGGTCAAACCACATAACAACATACGTTGTTCCCTTTGTCATCGGTATGTTACTTGCCCGAGATTCGATTGTCGGTATCTCAATACCTAGTTTAATCTCGTTACCGGCAAGTCTCTTTACAGGTTACGTAATACATCATCCTGCAACTAACTCATTAGTTACAATGCTTGCAAGGCTTATAGTGATGTGCATTACTGAGTGGGCCCACAGATACCTCTCCGACAATCGGATTGACAAATCCTAATCTTGAAATACGCCAACTCTACAAGTACCTTTGGAGACACCTATAGAGCACTTTTATAATCACCCAGTTACGTTGTGACGTTTGGTAGCACACAAAGTGTTTCTCCAGTAAACGGGAGTTGCATAATCTCATAGTCATAGGAACATGTATAAGTCACGAAGAAGGCAATAGCAACATACTAAACGATCAACTGCTAAGCTAACAGAATGGGTCAAGTCAATCACATCATTCTCCTAATGATGTGATCCCGTTAGTTAAACGACAACTCATGTCTATGGTTAGGAAACTTAACCATCTTTGATTAACAAGCTAGTCAAGTAGAGGCATACTAGTGACACTATGTTTGTTTATGTATTCACACATGTATTATGTTTCCGGTTAATACAGTTCTAGCATGAATAATAAACATTTATCATGAAATAAGGAAATAAATAATAACTTTATTATTGCCTCTAGGGCATATTTCCTTCACTCCCACTTAGATAGACATCCCTCTAGTCATCTAATTGATCACGTGATCCATATCAACTAAACCATGTCCGATCATCACGTGAGATGGAGTAGTTTTCAATGGTGAACATCACTATGTTGATCATATCTACTATATGATTCATGTTCGGCCTTTCGGTCTCAGTGTTCCAAGGCCATATCTTCATATGCTTGGCTCGTCAATTTTAACCCGAGTATTCTGCACATGCAAAACTGTCTCGCACCCGTTGTATATGAACTTAGAGCTTATCACACCCGATCATCACGTGGTGTCTCGGCACGACAAACTGTAGCAACAGTGCATACTCAGGGAGAACACTTATACCTTGAAATTTAGTGAGGGATCATCTTATAATGCTACCGCCGTACTAAGCAAAATAAGATGCATAAAGGATAAACATCACATGCAATCAAAATAAGTGATATGATATAGCCATCATCATCTTGTGCCTTTGATCTCCATCTCCAAAGCACCGTCATGATCACCATCATCACCGGCTTGACACCTTGATCTCCATCGTAGCATCATTGTCGTCTTGCCAACTATTGCTTCTACGACTATCGCTACCGCTTATTGATAAAGTAAAGCAATTACATGGCGATTGCATTTCATACAATAAAGCGACAACCATAAGGCTCCTACCAGTTGCCGATAAGTTTTACAAAACATGATCATCTCATACAAAAATTTATATCTCATCACGTCTTGACCATATCACATCACAACATGCCCTACAAAAACAAGTTAGACATCCTCTACTTTGTTGTTGCAAGTTTTACGTGGCTGCTACGGGCTTCTAGCAAGAACCGTTCTTACCTACGCATCAAAACCACAACAATTTTTTGTCAAGTGTGCTGTTTTAACCTTCAACAAGGACTGGTCGTATTCAAACTCGATTCAACTATAGTTGGAGAAACAAACACCCGCCAGCCACCTGTGTGCAAAGCACGTCGGTAGAACCAGTCTCATGAACGCAGTGATGTATTGTCGGTCCGGGCTGCTTCATCTAACAATACCGCAGTATCAAAGTAAGATGTTGCTGGTAAGCAGTATGACTATTATCGCCCACAACTCTTTTTGTTCTACTCGTGCATATAACATCTATGCATAGACCTGGCTTGGATGCCACTGTTGGAGAACACATTATTTGAAAAAAATTCCTACAATCACGCAAGATCTATCTAGGAGATGCATAGCAATGAGAGGGGAGAGTGTGTCCACGTACCCTCGTAGACCAAAAGCGGAAGCGTTTAGTAACGCAGTTGATGTAGTCGAACGTTGATACGTCTCCAACGTATCTATAATTTTCGATTGTTCCATGCTGTTATATTATCAATCTTGGATGTTTTATAATCATTTTATAGTCATTTTATATCATTTTTTGGTACTAACCTATTGACATAGTGGCAAGTGCCAGTTCCTGTTTTTTCCGTGTTTTTACATCATAGAAAATCAATATCAGACGGAATACAAATGCCACGAAAATTTACTGAGATTTTTTATGGACCAGAAGGAACATGTTGGGCCCTGGTTGCACCTAGGGGGAGTCCTGAGGAGGGACAACCCACTAGGGCGCGCCAGGAGGCCCAGGCGCGCCCTGGTGGGTTTTGCACACCTTGGGTGCCCTCGGGGCCACCTCTTTGCTCTATAAATACCCCAAAAATCCCAGAACCCTAGGGGAGTCGACGAAATATTCATCCAGCTGCCGCAGAGTCCAGAACCACCAGATCCAATCTAGACACCATCTCAGATGGGGTTCACCACCTCCATTGGTGCCTCTCCGATGATGTGTGAGTAGTTCTTTGTAGACCTTCGGGTCCGTAGTTAGTAGCTAGATGGCTTCATCTCTCTCTCTTGATTCTCTATACAATGGTCTCTTGGAGATCCATATGATGTAACTCTTTTTGCCATGTGTTTGTTGGGATCTGATGAACTTTGAGTTTATGACCAGTCATATCTTTTTATATCCATGAAAGTTATTTGAGTTTCTTTGATCTCTTATATGCATGATCCCTTATAGCCTCGTATTTCTTCTCTGATATTTGGGTTTTGTTTTTCCAACTTGATCTATTTATCTTGCAATGGTAAGAGGTGCCCGGTAGTGGGTTCAATCTTACGGTGCTTGATTCCAGTGACGGAAAGGGAACCGACACGCATGTATCGTTGCTACTAAGGATAAAAAGATGGGATCTTTATCTACACAATAGATAAAAGGATCTTGTCTACATCATGTCATCATTATTATTGCATTACTCCGTTGTCCATGAACTTAATACACTAGATGCATGCTAGATAGTGGTCGATGTGTGGAGTAATAGTAGTAGATGCAGGCAGGAGTCGGTCTACTAATCTTGGACGTGATGCCTATGTAATGATCATTGCCTGCATATCGTCATACTTATTTGAGGTTCTATCAATTGCCCAACAGTAATTTTTTACCCACCGTTTGCTATCTTTCTTGAGAGAAGCCACTAGTGAAACCTATAGCCCCCGGGTCTTCTTCCTCATATATTTTCTTGCGATATACTTTTCCTTTGCATTTTTATTCAGATCTGTTAAACCAAAAATACAAAAATACTTTGCTGCACTTTATTTTATTTGCGTTCTATTATTTCAATCTACTACAAATTTCTGGCATCGTTACTCAAAAGGGATTGACAACCCCTTTAACACGTCGGGTTGGGAGGTGTTGTTATTTGTGTGCAGGTGCTGTTTATCTTGTGTTGTTTGGTTCTCCTACTGGTTCGATAACCTTGGTTTCTTCACTAAAGGAAAAACCTACCATTTCTGTACCGGATCATCCCTTCCTCTTTGGGGAAATACCAACGTAGTCTTAGCAGACAAGAGCTTTTCTGGCGCTATAGTCAGAGAGCAATCAAGAGGAATTTCTGGCGCTATTGCCGGGGAGGATCTTCTTCATAACCAGGTTCCTAATCACAAATCTCATCTCCTTGCAATTTACATTATTTGCCATTTGCCTCTCATTTTCCTCTCCCCACTTCACAAAAATTTGCCGTTTTATTCGCCCGTCTTTTCCGTTCGCTGTTTTCTTGCCGGATCTGTTTTTGTGTGCAATCTTGTTTGCTACCTTTGCTTGTGTTACCATGTGCCTTATATTTGCTTGCATCTTTGGTTGCTAAAAATCTATTGATATGGATCCTCATCCAGTTGCTAATATTTTCAAAAGATCTGATTATGTTAAAGCAATTGCTAGTGAGTTGAGAGCACTTGATTATCTTTATGAAATTTTGCTTGAGATTCATGAATCTGAAAATTGTGATGAAAAATTTATGAAGTGATTCATGATAGCTCCTTGAATGAAAAGCATGATTTCAATGATTTTACTATAAATTCTATTAATGTCAATTGTGCTAATAATATGCAAAATCCCAAGCTTGGGGATGCTAATTTTGATATGTCCACTACTTATTGCAATGATCATGATTGGGGTGATTCTAATTATGATCTTGAAAATTTATTTAAGCCTCGTGATGAATATGTTTGCGATAATATTGGAAGTGGGTTTGGAAGAGTTTAAACTCTAGGTAATAATGATCCCACTAATTGGCAGTATGTTCAATCTTATGATTTTTTTGATAAAAGTGGGTTTGAAGAGGTCATGTGTCGGTGTACAAAAGTAGGGGCCTTTCTGTACCCCTTTACTTGTGCATGGGCAGTCGTAGCCACACCTGCGGCCATGCTTGGCGGGGCAGAGGAAGTGAAGGTACAAGACTGCCAATGGTAGTACTCAAGCCTGAGGCACGAAGAGTAGAGGGGCAAGATGGATTTCCCCCGGCAAGACCCTTGGTGGGACGACCTACATGGCCCTGGCAAGAGCCTTGCCGGGGCAACTTGCCCAACACTAGCAAGACTGCCACCCTTGAGCCTGAGAGTTATGACGCCATCGACAACGTCAAGACCAAGGCGAGAGCGCCTGCATGATGGTATGTGGATATTTGTGAAAACCAAAGGCCTGCAAGCCTAGATGAGAACCAAAAGACGAAGACCCCCAGCAAGACCCTTGCCGGGGACACCCACGGGATCCCGGCAAGGCCCTTGTCGGGGGCGTCTACGGGGTCGGGGCCAAGCCCACACTTGCCAGAGTTTCGCTACCCCGCGCCCATTCCGACGTGGCGGCCAGCCCGCCAACTAGGCGAGCGCCTGCGTGGCAGCAGGCAGCTTCTAGGCCAACTAGCCAAGCACCTGCGTGGTGTCATGCCGATCTTCGTGAAGACCCTACCACCGCACCAACTCAGCAGCCAGCCAGCTAGCGTGGCGCTGCATGCCTCATCAGCTTGGACGCGCGTCAAAGCAAGGCGAGGCGGCGACGGATGGGACGAGCTTCTTTGTCGTCCCCGCTAAAGCAAGAGGGGACGTCAGCAACGCATTAAATGTGTTTGTCCTACGGTGCCAGGCGATAGACTTGTTCACTGTACATACTTTCCACCTCCTGTGTGCCACTATGGCAACCCCTTTGACATATAAAAGGAGGCCTGAGGCGTATTGAGGAAGGATTCAGACTTTTTGGACTAGGCATGCACTGCAGCTAGTTCAAAAGCTCAAGAACACTAAATACACAAAAAGCAGGACTAGGGTTTTATGCATCGTTTGCAGCCCGAGTCTGGGTACAAATCCCCCCACGTTGATCTTCTAGACCCGCTCTTTACACAGCCCCACACCCCGCCAACCGTAGAAGGGACTCCCCGAGGGATCCCATAGCTGTCGTTCCTGATCCCCGACATCTTTGGCGCGCCAGGTAGGGGCGCCGAGGCTGTGAAAATCCGGATTTGAAGTCAACTCATTGACTCCTTCACTGCGATGGCTCCCAAGAAGAAGGCGATCATGGCGATCGGCTCGTCTGGGGCCGAACCACCCATCCCAGAGCGGGCGGGCGACAGAGTGGCCGCGGATGATGGCGGAGGCATGGCCCATGAGCATCCACGACACTCTGGAAATCGGAGCTAGGCAAGCGGCGTCGTGCGTACCCGAGACGACGAGCCGCACGCCACTGGGCCCGGGGCGGGGCCGTGCTGCCCACGGGCGGCGTGGCAACCTCCTGGACGCCCCAGTCGGCACCCGGGCCGCGACCTTCCCAAGCCGCGTGTGACGAGCAACGCCGCGACGTTGGTGCCTCCGGACACCACCGCGGGAAGATCCCTTTGCGTCACTCTCAAGACACACTGGGCCGGCATGCGCGCCCAGACGTTGGCGGAAACGACACGCGACAGCGAGACCGTGATAGAGCTCCTTCTAACATGGTTAGAAGTTGGAGCGCGTCACGGTTCGCGCAGCTTTCGTCGCCACCCACGCCATTCGAAGCCTCGACTTCCCTCCAGCTGCGGAGAAGCGTTGGCACATGTGCAACTACTCCTCGACTTCCCTCCAGCTGCGGAGAAGCTCGACGAGTGGAGGGCCACCATTCGAAGCCTCATCAGCTTCGCCAACAAAGATGAGCCGCGCCCAGCGGGACCCTCGTGCCGGCATTCTGTCAAGCCGGTGCATGCCGGTGGTGGGAGGACCGGGGACGTTGTGACGACGGTGCACTCTCCTCCCCCATGGCCATGACAGCAGCCGCCGGCTCGCTGGGCCGACGCCCGCGACAACGTTTCTATGGCGTTGTCTGACCCACGAGCCCACTGCGACCAACATCAAGTCCTTCAGGAGCGAGCTCAGGAAGATGCTCGGACCACTATCGAGCGGCGGAGGGACGCACGCCATCAAACGGATAGGCGCAGGACCCACTATGGATCGCCCAGCGTCGGGGGATGCCGGTGACCTGCCTTACGAGGTGGGTTGTTGATACGTCCATTTTGTATCATGCTTTTATACCGATATTTATTGCATTATGGGCTGTTATTACACATTATGTCACAATACTTATGCCTATTCTCTCTTGTTTTACAAGGTTTACATAAAGAGGGAGAATGCCGGCAGCTGGGATTCTGAGCTGGAAAAGGAGCAAATATTAGAGACCTATTCTGCACAGCTCCAAAAGTCCTGAAACTCCACGGAAGACGTTTTCCAAATATATAAAAAATACTAAGAGCAAGAACTTCACCAGGGGGGCCACACCCTGCCCACGAGGGTGGGGGCGCGCCCTACCCCCTGGGCGCGCCCCCTACCTCGTGGGCCCCCTGGTGGCCCTCCGGTGGCCATCTTCTGCTATATGAAGTCTTTCGGTGGGAAAAAAATCAGAAGCCATCTTCTCGGACGAAACTCCGCCGCCATGAGGCGGAACCTTGGCGAAACCAATCTAGGGCTCTGGTGGAGCTGTTCTGCCGAGGAAACTTCCCTCCCAGAGGGGGAAATCATCGCCATCGTCATCACCAACGCTCCTCTCATCGGGAGAGGGCAATCTCCATCAACATCTTCATCAGCACCATCTCCTCGCAAAACCCTAGTTCATCTCTTGTATCCAATTCTTGTCTCCAAGTCCGGGATTGGTGCTAGTAGGTTGCTAGTAGTGTTAATTACTCCTTGTAGTTGATGCTAGTTGGTTTAATTGGTGGAAGATCATATGTTCAGATCCTATATGCATATTAATACCCCTATGATTATGAGAATGTTTATGCTTTGTGAGTAGTTACTTTTGTTCCTGAGGACATGGGAGAAGTCTTGCTATTAGTAGTCATGTGAATTTGGTATTCGTTCGATATTTTGATGAGATGTATATTGTCTCTCCTCTAGTGGTGTTATGTGAACGTCGACTACATGACACTTCACCATTGTTTGGGCCTAGACGAAGGCATTGGGGAGTAGTAAGTAGATGATGGGTTGCTAGAGTGATAGAAGTTTAAACCCTAGTTTATGCATTGCTTCGTAAGGGGCTGATTTGGATCCATATGTTTCATGCTATGGTTAGGTTTACCTTAATACTTTTGTTGTAGTTGCGGATGCTTGCAATAGAGGTTAATCATAAGTGGGATGCTTGTCCAAGTAAGGGCAGTACCCAAGCATCGGTCCACCCACATACCAAATTATCAAAGTACCGAACGCGAATCATATGAGCGTTATGAAAACTAGCTTCACGATATTCCTAAGTGTCCTCGGGAGCGCTTTTCTCTATATAAGAGTTTATCCAGGCTTGTCCTTTGCTACAAAAAGGATTGGGCCACCTTGCTCCACTTTATTTACTTTTGTTACTTGTTGCTCGTTACAATTTATCCTATCACAAAACTATCTATTACCACTTATTTCAGTACTTGCAGAGAATACCTTGCTGGAAACCGCTTATCATTTCCTTCTGCTCCTCGTTGGGTTCGACACTCTTACTTATCGAAAGGACTACGATAGATCCCCTATACTTGTGGGTCATCAAGACTCTTTTCTGGCGCCGTTGCCGGGGAGTGAAGCGCCTTTGGTAGGTGGAATTTGTAAGGAAAAATTTATATAGTGTGCTGAAATTTACTGTCACTTGTTACTATGGAAAGTAATCCTCTGAGGGGCTTGTTCGGGGCATCTTCACCCCAACCAGTAGAGCAAAGAGTTGCTCCTCAACCTATTGAAAATGAAAATGAAAATGTCTGCTTTGAAATTCCTTCGGGTATGATAGAAAAACTACTAGCTAATCCTTTTTAGGAGATGGAACAAAACATCCTAATGAGCATCTAATATATGTGGATGAAGTTTGTGGACTATTTACGCTTGTAGGTGTACCCGGAGATGTTGTTAAGAAGAAGGTCTTCCCTTTATCTTTGAAGGGAGATGCATCGACATGGTATAGGCTATGTGATGATATGGGGTCTTGGAATTACAAACGATTGAAATTGGAATTTCATCAGAAGTTTTATCCTATGCATCTTGTTCATCGTGACTGCAATTACATATATAATTTTTGGCCTCGTGAAGGAGAAAGCATCACTCAAACTTGGGGGAGGCTTAAATCAATGTTATATTCATGCCCCAATCATGAGCTCTCGAGAAAAATGATTATTCAAAATTTATATGCTCGTCTTTCTGATAACAATCGCACCATGCTTGATACTTCTTGTGCTGGTTCTTTTATGATGAAGACTATTGAATTCAAATGGGATTTATTGGAAATAATTAAACAGAACTCTGAAGATTGGGACCTCGACAAAGGTAAGGAGTTAGGTATAACACCTAGTTTTGATTGTGTTAAATCTTTTATGGATACCGATATTTTTCGTAAATTTAGCACTAAATATGGACTTGACTCTGAGACAATAGCTTCTTTCTGTGAATCTTTTGCTACTTATGTTGATCTCCCCAAGGAGAAGTGGTTTAAATATCATCCTCCCACAGAAGTAAAAGTAGCTGCACCTATTAAAGTTGAAGAAAAGATTGTCACTTATAATGACCCTATTGTTCCTACTTCTTATGTTGAGAAACCACCTTTCCCTGTTAGGATAAAGGATCATGCTAAAGCTTCAACTGTAGTTCATAAAACCAATATTAAAACATATACACCTCCCGAGCAAGTTAAATTTGAACCTAATATTGCTATTGTTAAAGATCTCTTGTCTAATAATATTGATGGGCATGTTATTTATTTCTATGATGAAACTGCTAGAATTGCTAAACCCTGTGCTAAAGATAAACCTAGACCTGTGGTAGGCATGCCTGTTGTTTCTGTTAAAATAGGAGATCATTGTTATCATGGCTTATGTGATATGGGTGCCAGTGCTAGCGCAATACCTCATTCCTTATACAAAGAAATTATGCATGAGATTGCACCTGCTGAAATAGAAGATATTGATGTCACAATTAAACTTGCCAATAGAGATACTATTTCACCAATGGGAATGGTGAGAGATGTTGAAGTCTTGTGTGGGAAAACTAAATATCCTTCTGATTTTCTTATTCTTGGTTCCCCACAAGATAGCTTTTGTCCCATTATATTTGGTAGACCCTTCTTGAACACTGTTAATGCTACCATAGATTGCAAAAGGGATGTTGTTACTGTCGGTTTAGATGATATGACTCATGAATTTAATTTCTCTAAATTTAGTAGACAACACCGTGAAAAAGAATTCCCTAGTAAGGATGAAATTATTGGTCTTGCTTCTATTGCTGTACCTCCTAGTGATCCCTTAGAACATTATTTGCTAGACCATGAAAATGATATGTTTATGAATGAAAGAAGGGAACTAGATGAGGTATTCTTTAAATATGAACCTATTCTGAAAAATAATTTACCTGTTGAAATCCTAGGGGATCCTTCTCCACCCAAGGGTGATCCCGTGTTTGAGCTTAAACCATTACCTGATACTCTTAAATATGCTTATCTTGATGAGAAAAAGATATATCCTGTTATTATTAGTGCTAACCTTTCAGAGCATGAGGAAGAGAGATTATTGAAAACTCTGAAGAAGCACTGTGCTGCTATTGGTTATACTCTTGATGATCTTAAGGGCATTAGTCCCACTCTATGTCAACATAAAATTAATTTGGAAGAAGATGCTAAACCAGTTCTTGATCATCAACGACGGCTGAATCCTAAAATGAAAGAAGTGGTAAGAAAGGAAATACTAAACCTCCTTGAGGCAGGTATAATCTACCCTGTTGCTGATAGTCAGTTGGTAAGTCCTGTCCATTGTGTCCCTAAGAAGGGAGGTATTACTGTCGTTCCTAATGATAAAGATGAATTGATTCCTCAAAGAATTATTACAGGTTATAGGATGGTAATTGATTTCTGCAAATTAAATAAGGCAACTAAAAAGGATCATTACCCCTTACCTTTTATCGATCAAATGCTAGAAATATTATCCAAACATACACATTTTTGCTTTCTAGATGGTTATTCTGGTTTCTCTCAAATACCTGTGTCAGCCAAAGATCAATCAAAGACTACTTTTAGATGCCCTTTTGGTACTTTTGCTTATAGACGTATGCCTTTTGGTTTATGTAATGCACCTGCTACCTTTCAAAGATGCATGATGGCTATATTCTCTGACTTTTGTGAAAAGATTTGTGAGGTTTTCATGGACGACTTTTCCGTCTATGGATCTTCTTTTGATGATTGCTTAAGCAACCTTGATCGAGTTTTGAAGAGATGCAAAGAAACTAATCTTGTCTTGAATTGGGAAAAGTGCCACTTTATGGTTAATGAAGGTATTGTCTTGGGGAATAAAGTTTCTGAAAGAGGTATTAAAGTGGATAAAGCCAAGGTTGATGATATTGAAAAGATGCCATGTCCCAAGGACATCAAAGGTATAAGAAGTTTCCTTGGTCATGCCGGATTTTATAGGAGGTTCATTAAGGACTTCTCAAAAATTTCTCGGCCTCTGACTAATCTATTACAAAAAGATATACCATTTGTTTTTGATGATGATTGTGTAGAAGCATTTGAAATACTTAAGAAAGCATTGATCTCTACACCTATCGTTCAGCCACCTGATTGGAATTTACCCTTTGAAATTATGTGTGATGCCAGTGATTATGCTGTAGGTGCTGTTCTAGGGCAAAGAGTTGATAAGAAATTAAATGTTATTCAATATGCTAGTAAAACCCTAGACAATGCTCAAAGAAATTATGCTACTACTGAAAAAGAATTCTTAGCAGTTGTATTTGCTTGTGATAAGTTCAGAACTTCTATTGTTGTTTCTAAAGTAACTATTCACATTGATCACGCTGCTATTAAATATCTCATGGAAAAGAAAGATGCTAAACCTAGACTTATTAGATGGGTTCTCTTTCTACAGGAATTTGACTTACATATTGTTGATAGAAAGGGAGCTGAGAACCCCGTTGCAGACAACTTATCTAGGTTAGAAAATGTGCTTGATGACCCACTTCCTATTGATGATAGCTTTCCGGATGAGCAATTAAATGTCATAAATGCTTCTCATACTGCTCCATGGTATGCTGATTATGCTAATTACATTGTTGCTAAGTTTATACCACCTATTTTCACATACCAGCAAAAGAAAAAGTTCTTCTATGATTTGAGGCATTACTTTTGGGATGGCCCACATCTTTATAAAGAAGGAGTAGATGGTGTTATTAGACGTTGGGTACCTGAGCATGAACAGGAACAGATCCTACGCAAGTGTCACTCCGAAGCTTATGGAGGACACCATGCTGGAGATAGAACTGCACATAATGTATTGCAATCTGGTTTTTATTGGCCTACTCTCTTCAAGGATGCCCGTAAGTTCGTCTTATCTTGTGATGAATGTCAAAGAATTGGTAATATTAGTAGACGTCAAAAAATGCCTATGAACTATTCACTCGTTATTGAACCATTTGATGTTTGGGGCTTTGACTATATGGGACCCTTTCCTTCCTCTAATGGATATACACATATTTTAGTTGCTGTTGATTACGTTACTAAGTGGGTAGAAGCTATTCCAACTAGTAGTGCTGATCATAACACTTCTATTAAAATGCTTAAAGAAGTTATTTTTCCAAGATTCAGAGTCCCTAGATATTTAATGACTGATGGTGGTTCACATTTTATTCATGGTGCTTTCCGTAAAATGTTTGCTAAGTATGATGCTAATCATAGAACTGCATCTCCTTATCACCCACAGTCTAGTGGTCAAGTAGAATTGAGCAATACAGAGCTCAAATTAATTTTTGCAAAAGACTGTTAATAGATCTAGAAAGAATTGGTCCAAGAAACTTGATGATGCATTAGGGGCCTATAGAACTGCATATAAAAATCCTATGGGTATGTCTCCGTATAAAATGTTTATGGAAAAGCATGTCACTTACCTCTCGAACTAGAACACAAGGCATATTGGGCTATTAAAGAGCTCAATTATGATTTCAAACTTGCCGGTGAGAAGAGGCTATTTGATACTAGCTCACTTGATGCATGGAGAACCCAAGCCTATGAAAATGCCAAGTTGTCTAAAGAAAAAGTTAAAAGATGGCATGACAAAAGAATACAAAAACGTGAGTTTAATGTAGGTGATTATGTATTGCTATACAACTCTCGTTTAAGATTTTTTGCAGGAAAACTTCTCTCTAAATGGGAAGGTCCTTACGTTATCGAGGAGGTCTATCGTTTCAGTGCCATAAAAATCAACAACTTCGAAGGCAGAAATCCGAAGGTGGTGAACGGTCAAAGAATCAAACATTATATCTCAGGTAATCCCATAAATGTTGAAACCAATGTTATTGAAACCGTAACCCCAGAGGAATACATAAGGGACACTTTCCGGAATGTTTCAGACTCCGAAAAGGAATAGGTATGTGGTACGGTAAGTGTACCGACTCCAAAACAGTTTTTAAGGCAATATTTCTCCGTTTTGGAATATTTAGAAAAATAGAAAAATAAGAAGCAGTCCGGGAAGGACACGAGGGCTCCATGAGGGTGGATGGCGCGCCCTACCCTACTGGGCGCACCCCTACCTCGTGGGTACCTTGTGTGCTCTCCGGACTCCGTTTTCGTACACGACACGTATTTTGGTCTGTAAAAATTCATTATATAATCTCCCGGGGGTTTGGACTCCTGTATCACGCAAAAATCTCCTATCTTTGTTTCAAGCTGTTTTCTGTCAGGGTTGTCAAGGCCAGGCACTATGTCGTCTCCCTCCTCCTCCAACCACGAGGGCAATGATGCTTGGCTAATGAAGATAGAGCTGAAGAGAGAAGAATCCATGGAGATCAGCAAGGATGAAGGGATCAAGAAGGCAATGGACGACCAAGTTCCGGCAACAGCAGACATCCTTCAACTTGATCACAATCTTCTTACCCCAACTGAGATCTATGCTTTCAAGATGATTGAGTTAGCTCGTATACAAAATAAGTATCTCACACGTGAAAATATTTTGTTGAAGGAGCATATCATTGCACTCAAAGGCATTATCCGCAAGTTAGAAGACCTCCTACGTTCGATGTGTGACTATCCATCATCAACAACTCCACCTTCTTCACCAACAAAGAAGAACTGGGCATCGGGTATGGACACTCCCCTTGGCAACTGCCAAGCTTGGGGGAGTGCCCCGGTATCATATCACCATCACTTTTATCTTTACCATTTTTCTTAGTTCGATCCTTTTGGTAATATCTTGATCTAGTAGAATAAAAGTTCTTAGTATGATCTAGTTGTGAGTTTTGCTTTTTTACCCTTCTATGTAACCGAGTTCGTGAGCTATATAATAAAGATTAGTGTTGAGTCAAGGGCTTGATTATTTTGCCATGATCCTAAGTGAGTAAAAGAAAAGAGAAAGAAATAAAAAGAAACAAAGAGATCATATGGATCTTATGGAGAGTAATGAGCTCACATAGAAAAAAGTATGATGAATAAAAGGTGTTGAGAGTTGACAAACATAGTTTTGGTCATCGTTGCAATTAATAGGAAGTAATAAAGAAAGAGAGCTCTTCACATATAAATATACTACCTTGGACATCTTTTATGATTGTGAGCACTCATTAAAATATGACATGCTAAAGAGTTAACGTTGGACAAGGAAGACAACGTAATGGGTTATGTTTTCTTACATCCGAGATAAATTATATTGTCTTGGATCCTCCAACATGTTGAGCTTGCCTTTCCCCCTCATTCTAGCCAAATTCATCGCACCAAGTAGAGATACTACTTGTGCTTCCAAATACCTTAAGCCAGTTTTGCCATGAGAGTCCACCACACCTACCTATGGATTGAGTAAGATCCTCCAAGTAAGTTGTCATCGGTGCAAGCAATAAAAATTGCTCTCCAAATATGTATGACTTATTAGTGTGGGAGAAAATAAGCTTTATACGATCGTGTGATATGGAAGAAATAAAAGCGACAAACTGCATAATAAAGGTCCATATCACAAGTGGCAATATAAAGTGACGTTCTTTCGCATTAAGATTTTGTGCATCCAACCATAAAAGCGCATGACAACCTCTACTTCCCTCTGCGAAGGGCCTATCTTTTACTTTTATCTCCTACTTTGCATAAGAGTCATGGTGATCTTCACCCTTCTTTTTTTTACATTTTATCCTTTGGCAAGCACAGTATGTTGGAAAGATCCTGGTATATATGGCTAATTGGATGTGAGTTTTCACGAACTATTATTGTTGACATTGCCCTTGAGGTAAAACTTTGGGAGGAAAAACTATGAGCCCTTATCATTCTCTGTGTCCGATTAAAACTCCATACCCATAAGTATTGCGTGAGTGTCAGCAATTGTGAAAGACTATATGATAGTTGAGTATGTGGACTTGCTGAAAAGCTCTTATATGTTGACTCTTTCCTATGTTATGATAAATTGTAATTGCTCCAATGACTGAGATTATAGTTTGTTAGTTTTCAATGAAGTTTACGATTCATACTTGAAATTGTGATTGAATTATTACTCTAGCATAAGAAATCATATGACAAGAATTATATAAGTTGCTGTTCTAAGAATGATCATGATATCCTCATGTCCGTATTTTATTTTTATCGACACCTCTATCTCTAAACATGTGGACATATTTTTCGATTTCGGCTTTTTGCTTCAGGACAAGCGAGGTCTAAGCTTGGGGAGTTGATACGTCCATTTTGCATCATGCTTTTATATCGATATTTATTGCATTATGGGCTGTTATTACACATTATGTCACAATACTTATGCCTATTCTCTCTTATTTTACAAGGTTTACATAAAGAGGGAGAATGCCGGCAGCTGGGATTCTGGGCTGGAAAAAGAGCAAATATTAGAGCCCTATTCTGCACAGCTCCAAAAGTCCTGAAACTCCACGGAAGATGTTTTCCAAATATATAAAAAATACTGCGAGCAAGAACTTCACCAGGGGGGCCACACCCTGCCCACGAGGGTGGGGGGCGCGCCCTACCCCCCTGGGTGCGCCCCCTACCTCGTGGGCCCCCTGGTGGCCCTCCGGTGTCCATCTTATGCTATATGAAGTCTTTCGATGGGAAAAAAAATCAGAAGCCATCTTCTCAGACGAAACTCGCCGCCACGAGGCGGAACCTTGGCGGAACCAATCTAGGGCTCTGGCGGAGCTGTTTTGCTAGGGAAACTTCCCTCCCGGAGGGGGAAATCGTCGCCATCGTCATCACCAACGATCCTCTCATCGGGAGAGGGCAATATCCATCAACATCTTCATTATCACCATCTCCTCTCAAAACCCTAGTTCATCTCTTGTATCCAATTCTTGTCTCCTAGTCCCGGATTGGTGCTAGTAGTGTTAATTACTCCTTGTAGTTGATGCTAGTTGGTTTAATTGGTGGAAGATCATATGTTCAGATCCTATATGCATATTAATACCCCTCTGATTATGAACATGATTATGCTTTGTGAGTAGTTACTTTTGTTCCCGAGGACATGGCAGAAGTCTTGCTATTAGTAGTCATGTGAATTTGGTATTCGTTCGATATTTTGATGAGATGTATGTTGTATCTCCTCTAGTGGTGTTATGTGAACATCGACTACATGACAATTCACCATTGTTTGGGCCTAGAGGAAGGCATTGGGGAGTAATAAGTAGATGATGAGTTGCTAGAGTGATAGAAGCTTAAACCCTAGTTTATGCGTTGCTTCGTAAGGGGCTGATTTGGATCCATATGTTTCATGCTATGGTTAGGTTTACCTTAATACTTTTGTTGTAGTTGCGGATGCTTGCAATAGAGGTTAATCATAAGTGGGATGCTTATCCATGTAAGGGTAGTACCCAAGCACCGGTCCAGCAACGTACCAAATTATCAAAGTACCGAACGCGAATCATATGAGCGTGATGAAAACTAGCTTGACGATATTCCCATGTGTCCTCGGGAGGGCTTTTCTCTATATAAGAGTTTGTCCAGGCTTGTCCTTTGCTACAAAAAGGATTGGGCCACCTTGCTGCACTTTATTTACTTTTGTTACTTGTTGCTCCTTACAATTTATCCTATCACAAAACTATCTGTTACCACTTATTTCAGTACTTGCAGAGAATACCTTGCTGGAAACCGCTTATCATTTCCTTCTACTCCTCGTTGGGTTCGACACTCTTACTTATCAAAAAGACTATGATAGGTCCCCTATACTTGTGGGTCACCAGTTGTCCAGCCTTTACCCGTGAGCTGTGACAGTTCCAGTGGCCCACCCACCGCATGTTCAAGCCTGAGGTCGGAGAAAAATACAATGGCAAGACTCACCCATCGGAGTTCCTCAGCATCTACACCATCGCGATGCAAGGTGCTTGCCAATTATTTCCCATTGGCAATTAAGCCCAACTTCATGTCATGGTTTATGCACATGCCAGTGGATTCCATATCTTCTTGGTCGGATCTTTGCCACGAGTTTGTTGGCGCCTTTACCGGAGGCCACCAAGCTCCTGGCCAGGTGAGTGATTTGCATGTCATCCCCCAGAAGGACGGCTTGTCCCTGCGCAAGTACATACAAAGGTTCAGCCATGTGCAGTACAACATCCCAGATGTTCATCCCGCCGCTGTCATCAGTGCATTCCATCAGAATGTGCGCAACAGCAAGATGCGTGAGGAGCTCGTAATGAACAAGGTTAAGGATGTAGCCGAGCTGTATGTTTTCGCCGATAGGTGCGCTCGGGATGAAGAAGGAAGGAAGTACCCCGACGAAGATGCCGACGCGGAAACCGACTCCACAGACGAAGACGCCGTCGCCCCGACAAAGAAGGGACGATGCCGCAACAGGAAGCGTAAGGGCAAGACCGTGCTTGCCTTCGAGGGATCCGGCAACCCCGACGCCCCCAAGAAGGCCAAGGTTTATGACCCCGGCAAGGAATTTGCTGGGTGCGCCGCCTGCCGGGCCTTGGTAGCTGCCGACAAGCCAGGAGGCTCCGACAAGCAGTACTGCAAGATCCACCGCGCCAAAGGCCATGACCTCCAGAATTGTCGACAGGTTGAACTGCTTGCAGAGAAGCAGAAAGCTGAATATGAGAGGCGCGACAAGGAGAAGGGCCAGGATGGTGCTGAGGGGTCCGTGAAGAAGCGTGGCGGTCGAGGTGGCCGCCGCGACAAGGATAATCAACAAGAGAGGCCCGCTCGGGGCCGCGACAAGAAGGAGGAAGATGATGGTCATGATGAGGACGACGAGTCCGGCGAGCACGATTTCCAGAAAGCTACGGAGGCCATGTGCGTCGACGGTGGCGCCTCGCTGCACACCTCTCATCGCCAACACAAGCAGTGGGCGCGTGAAGTCACTGCGGCGGAGCCATCGTTCGACACCCAGAGGCCACTAAAGTGGTCTAGCACGCCTATCATTTTTGACACCGAGGATCACCATGACGGCACAACTGCGGTCGGGTGTTTGCCGTTGTTTGTTTCCCCAACAATACACAACGTCAAGGTGACGAAGATACTAGTTGACGGTGGGGCCGGTCTGAACTTGATCTCGCCCGCTGTTATCGAAAGGCTGCAGATCCCCGATGGAGATCTCGACGAGACGGGCACGTTTCAAGGGGTCAACCCAGGGAGGACTCAGCCGAAGGGCAAAGTCACGTTGCCCGTCACATTTGGGGGCGAGCTGAACTATCGGACGGAGAAGATCATTTTTGATGTTGCCAAGATCCCCTTGCCCTATAATGGGATCCTCGGCCACCCAGCGTTGGCCAAGATTATGGCGGCATCGCATTATGCTTACAACACGTTGAAGATGCCCGGGCCGATGAGCATCATCACCGTCCCCTCCGACAAGAAGGACATGCTCATCTGTGCCGACCAACTCTACTCGGAGGCAGTTGCAGTGGCTACCGCCAAGGCACTTGTTCCTGCCGGTGAGGCCCAGGGATGGAAGAAAACCAGCAAGGTCCCTTCTGGCAAGACTTCCGACCCCGGCAAGGACTCCTATGTAACACCCATGATGCGTCTATATCTCCCACGTGTCGGGGAACGACTTAGAGGCATAACCGCATGGTAGGCATGTCGCAAGAGGGGTAATCTTTACACATCCCATGTACTGAATAAGAAAGGGATAAAGAGTTGGCTTACAATCACCACTTCACACAATACATAAATATAGCATACATCATCTAGAATACAATCAAGGTCCAACTATGGAACCAACATAAATAAATACAACCCCAAATGCTAGATCCCCGACCGCACCAACTGGGCTCCTCTACTGATCATCCGGAAAGGAAACATAGTAACGGCCCGAATCCTCGTCGAACTCCCACTTGAGTTCGGTAGCGTCCCCTGCACTAGCATCATCGGTACCTGCATCTGTTTGGAAGTATCTGTGAGTCACAGGGACTCAGCAATCTCACACCCTCGCAGTCAAGACTATTTAAGCTTAAAGGGAGCAAAGGGTAGTGAGGTGGAGCTGCAGCAAGCACTAGCATGTATGGTGGCTAACTTACGCAAAGAGAGCGAGAAGAGAAGCAAAGCATGGTCGAGAAGCTAAAATGATCAAGAAGTGATCCTGAAACTACTTACTTTCAAGCATAACACGAGACCGTGTTCTCTTCCCGGACTCCGCCAAAAATAGACCATCACGGCTACACACGTGGTTGATTCATTTTAATTAAATTAAGTTTCAAGTTTTATACAACCGGACATTAACAAATTTCATCTGCCCATAACCGCGGGCACGGCTTTCGAAAGTTCGAAATCCTACAGGGGTGTCCCAACTTAGCCCATCACAAGCTCTTACGGTCAATGAAGGATATTCCTTCTCCCAGGACGACCCGATCAGACTCGGAATCCCGGTTACAAGACATTTCGACAATGGTAAAACAAGACCAGCAAAGCCGCCCGAATGTGCCGACAAATCCCGATATGTGCTGCACATATCTCATTCTCAGGGCACACCGGATAAGCAATCTATACAACTAAAACCAACCCTCAAGTTTCCCCGAGGTGGCGCTGCAAGGGGCTCTAGTTTGGACCAACACTCAGAGGAGCACTAGCCCGGGGGTTTAAAATAAAGATGACCCTTGAGTCCGCGGAACCCAAGCGAAAAAGGCTTAGGTGGCAAATGGTAAAACCAATGTTGGGCCTTGCTGGAGGAGTTTTATTCAAGGCGAACTGTCAAGGGGTTCCCATAACACCCAACCGCGTAAGGAACGCAAAATCAAGGAACATAACACCAGTATGACATAAACTAGGGTGGCAAGAGTGGAACATAGCACCAGGCATAAGGCCGAGCCTTCCACCCTTTACCAAGTATATAGATGCATTAAAGTAAACAAGATATAATAATGATATCCCAACAATATCCATGTTCCAACACGCAACAAACTCCATCTTCACCTGCAACTAGCAACGCTATAAGAGGGGCTGAGCAAAGCGGTAACATAGCCAAACAACGGTTTGCTAGGAAAGGTGGGTTAGAGGCTTGACATGGAAATATGGGAGGCATGATAAAGAAAGTGGTAGGTATCGCGACATAGCAATAGAGCGCACAACTAGCAAGCAAAGAAGATATTATGGCACCGGAAGGAAAAGATTGATCAAGGCACCAACTTGGCAAACCAAGAGTGACGCTGGAAAGATGAGATGATTTCAGTCGAAATCGATATAAAGATCACCGGAATCGGATACACGGTTTGCAAATGGCAAGCGAAACAAGAATGGCACAATTATGCGATTAACAGCACAATGCCACCTAGAATGCAACAAGAAACTAAGCTACTGCACTCGAACATAACAACAAAGCACATGGAGGTGATCTACTAAAGATGCTTGGCAAAAGATGAACACTGAGCTATGGCTAAATCACACAAGAGCAGGTTCAAACAAGCATGGAAAAAGTGCAAAAGATATCAGCATCACAGACTTAGTGAAATATACTAACATGTCAGGAATTAACATCAGGAAGCAATGTTTAGAGCAAGCAAACAACATGATACAAGATCAGATCATAGCAAACAAAGGCACGGCCTAAATCTACTCAAAGCATAGAACAAAAGTCCCATACTGATCAAGAGACAAAAAGGCATAGAAGATATTATGGCACCCATGTAAACATAGCAAGTTTCATTAACAGATTCAGACTTAGCAGAAAACTGAGCATGGCATAAACAGAGTTATGTAGGCCTCTTTGCGAGCTCGATTCACTCAACACAAAGCCTTGCATGATAAACGAAGCATACTACCAGCACGAAGACATGACCATAAGGCTACCCAGCACGAAGACATCCACGATTTGGGCATCAATATGGACTCAAATAAGCATGTCACAATGGAACAAAATGAAGAGCACATCATGATGACCATTTTGATATATAGCACACACAAAACGGAGCTACGGTCACAGAGTTATGGCATGATGAACAGGGGCTAAAAATATAGCAGAAAAATGACTTAGACGAAATCAACCTCCGAATTCCAGATCTAGGGTTTGCACGCGGATCGAGGATGAACAGAGAAACCGGCTAGAGTTCATCGGAGAGGAAGGAGAGGCGGTGGCCGGAGCTTGCCGGAACTTGCTGGAGACGGCGAAGGCCGACGGGGATCGGTGACGCGGCGGGGCACCGCTTGGGCGGCGGCGGATGGGCGGAGCGGTGCCGGGGGTAAGGCGGCGCTGGCGCCCCGGCGGGGAGGCGCGCTGCGGTGGAGATGGGCGGCGCACGCGGGGCAGGGCCCGCGGGCGGCGGCGGCGACCGGATGGGCCCCGCGGGCCCGATCTGGGCCCGGCGGGCCTGGCGCGGTTGGAGGAGGGAGAGGGCCGGCGGGGTGACGTGGCGCGCTGCGACTGGCTGTGGGCGGCAGCCTGGATGTGTCCGACGACGGGGTGGACGCGTCCGACAACGGGAGGAGGAAGAAGCTAGGGTTAGACCCGAAATTTTGGAGGAGATCACATATAGATAGGTAGGGGGTGTTTGGAGTGTCCAAATGGAGTGCGGTTTTCGGCCACGCAATCATGATCCGATGGCAGAGGACAAGGGATAGGTTTGGATGAGTTATTGGGCCGCTTTGGAGGGGTGTTGGGCTGCAACACACACGAGGCCTTTACGGTTCCCCGGTTAACCGTTGGAGTATCAAACGGACTCCAAATGACACGAAATTTGACAGGCGGTCTACCAGTGGTGTACCAAGGCCACTTGGCAAATCTTGGTCCATTCCGAGAATATTTAACACCCGCTCACGAAAAGAGACAAAAGGGGGCGCTGGAGGACGTAGGAGTGTCGGATTGCAAAACGGACAATGGGGAAAATGCTCGGATGCATGAGACGAACACGTATGCATCAGAGATGCACATGATGACATGATATGAAATGCATGACATGGACAAAATGCAAAACGAAGACAAAACCCAACCACGAGGGAATCTCATAACTTAGAGCCGAAAATGGCAAGAGTCGGAGAACAAATATGGCAAGTTACATCCAGGGCGTTACAACACTCCACCACTACAAAAGGATCTCGTCCCGAGATCTAGGACTGAAAGAACTCCGGATATTCGGAACGGAGGTGGTCCTCGCGTTCCCAGGTGGCTTCTCGGTCGGAATGGTGTGACCACTTCACTTTCAGGAATTTGATAGACTTGTGGCGAGTCTTGCGCTCAGTTTCCTCAAGAATAGCAACAGGATGCTCATGATAAGACAGGTCTTCTTGGAGATCAATCTCTTCGAAGTTGATGGTGCGGTCAGGAGTCTTGAAGCACTTGCGAAGCTGTGACACGTGAAACACATCATGTACATTCGCGAAGTTGGACGGAAGCTCCAGTTGATAGGTGTCGGAGTAAATAGCCATGGGTAGCCTAGCCGGCTCCCCCTGGCCCTTCTGAAAAAAGTTACGAGCCCGCCCGGCTCTCAGGAATCCAAGACATGGGGCCGCCTTCCCCTAGCTGGCTGCAACCCAGGCCGGCTTTCGGAAGGCGGTCCGACTTTAGCCCTCATGAGAAGGCCGACTCCAAGAAGCCGGCTCCCCATAAAGCGGTCAAGACCGTACCCACAAAGTTTGCACCCACCTAACGGCGGTGCGACGGGGCGTGGCTACAGTAAAGCCTGCCACCCCCGAATCCCGGAGCACGCCTGGCACAGTGCGCCGTACGGGGTAGGCGTGATCTGTCCGGCGCAGCACTGTTGCCATGTTGACTCTGGCATCACCCACGACGGGCCGCCAACGTGGCCCACCGACGGTGGGCCCCTTTGAGTAGAGAGACGCCCGAAGGCGGCCACACCTCCCACCAGTCGGCCCAAGACAGAGCCGGCTCCCCGCAGCCGGCTTGCCGCTTTCCTCGAAGAGGACACCCCATTAAGGAGACAAGACGCGGTAAGGCTACAGCGATCGCCTGACAGGCGGCGGTACTGTAGCCGCGCTTACCACGATGAAGCTCACGTCAACAAGATGGAGTCACAGTAACCAGCCGCCGACCAGGCCCTGGACAGTGGGGCCTGCCTGTCGACCAGGGGGCCGGCAGCCGGCGGGACCCACCAGTCGGCGGGCCCCAGCAGCCGGCACAGAAGCCGGCGAGCACAGTCACAGACGGCTGGGCCCCGTGCCCAGTCGGATTACCATTGTACCCCCGGGGGGTAGGCCTATATAAACCCCCCGGAGCACCCATGCAAAGGGTTGGACCCCTGACCAGTTCTAGACACCACATAAGGAGAGGAAGCAGGCTAGCCGTTCCCTTCTTCCTCCTCCCATCAAACAGCTCAAGGAGCGTTGTATTGCTACTCGATTCATCTAGTGAACATGCGGAGACCCCGCAGAGCAGCAGTAGGGGTGTTATCTCCACGGAGAGCCCCGAAGCTGGGTAAGATCCACCGGCGTGCATGTCTTCGCCTTATCCCGTTTCCAGGCACCGGTGATGTCTTACTGGCTCCCACAATGATAAGCCACCCGTTGGCATATGTCGCACCTACCACCCGACATTTGGCGCCCACCGTGGGGCCAGGTGCACCGTCGTCCGGAGACCTGTTCTGGACGGGAACCTTATTCCTCCCCCGCGAGCGTAGCCAGCCCGGCACGCCCGATGGCGCTTGCCACGACGCGCTGCAAGGCGTCACCAGCATCTGCGCGGCGAGCAGCCTCGCCGATCTCCACGACGAAACCCGCTTCTCCGACGAGCTCGCCTCCGATGCGGGCACCGACAACCTCGCCAACCTTCTCGGCCAGCTCCACGTCTCCAGCGAGCCCGCTGCGGACCTGGAGTCGGTTGGCTCCACCGACCCGATGCCTGTCGACTCCGACACGGCCTCCTACGACACCTTCCCCACCAACGTCGCGATCTACAACGACCCGCTTCCTCGAGCTGACGGCTGCGATGCTGTCACCGCCGAAGTGATGGTTGTCGGCCACGGCGGCCTGGCCGACGAGAGCGCCCACGACGCCTCGCGCGCGGCGGCCCACGACTTGTCCACTCCCCTCCCGGCTAACGCCAACGACGAAGCACTGGAAGCACGCCGCCTCGCCCTCCTCGCGGAGGGCCGGAGGCTGGCCTCCGTAAGACGCCTCACCGAGGCCTACCAGCGCGAAGCTGACCGCGCAGCCTTCGGCACGCCGGCCCCGGGCGGGCCAAGCCGGGCCGGCCTTGTCAAGCAACGCGGCGCCATCATCGCCGACACACTGGGAGTCGACCGCCCAGTCTATGCCACGCCGCTCGAGAACTTACGTGCCGCCCAGGCGGCTGTAGACGAGTTGGATGGCTTGAGGCCGAAGACCCACCCCACATGACCCGGCACATCCAGCAATTGATTGACGCAGCCGCGCAACGACACGAAGCCGACGCTCGCGCGGAAAGCCTCCCCCCGCGCCGAGAACACGGCGCGACGTCCCGGACGCCGACTACGAGCAATACCCGCGCGCGACGCGAGAAAGAGCCGGCTGCCAGCCGCAGCCGGACCCGGATCTCCATCGAGCGAGACGCGGACGGTCATCCCTGAGCCATGGAATGGCGGGGCGACCCGCCTCCGCCTCCGCCCCGTGGAGAGAGATATCCTGCCTCGCCGCCAGTGGCGCACCCGACTCTCAGCGGCCGGCTAGGCCGCCGCGAAGGAATCGACGAGAACGACGCCCGCCATCGGATCGACCGCCTGGCGTGATCCCTGGCGTTGGAAGAAGAAGACGATGTCGGCCCGCCTTGTTTCAGCCCCCGCATCCGTGACGAGCCCTTTCCCAAAGGGTTCTCGCTCCCAAGATACACGCCCAAGTACAACGGCTCCGTGAAGCCGGAAGATTGGTTGATCGACTACTCCACGGCGGTTAGCATAGCCAACGGCAACCGGCGTGTTGCCGTGAAGTACGTGCCCCTCATGCTGCAAGGCACGGCGCGGACCTGGATCAACAGCCTCAAGCCGTGTAGCATCAACAGCTGGCTAGACTTCACAGAAGCCTTCATCCGCAACTTCACCAGCACCTACAAGCGGGCTCCCAAGCCCAGACAGCTCTCCTTGTGCGTACAAGGCCCCGCCGATTCCACTCGCGATTACCTCACGCGTTGGGCCGAGCTCCGCAACTCCTGTGAAGGGGTGCACGAGGTGCAAGCCATAGAATACTTCACAGCCGGATGCCGAGAAGGCACCCTCCTCAAGCACAAGCTCCTCTGCGACGAGCCGGCTACCCTCGACGAGCTTCTGGACATAGCGGACAAGTATGCCACCGCCGACTCCTCGATGAAGACCGAGCTTCGGGTGGACGCGTCCGGAAAGGTACTCGACCCGGCGCCCAAGACACCGTCTGGGGATTCCGGCCGACACCCTAACTCGAACGACCACAAGCGCAAGGGCCCCGCGCCGCCTCCCGCCAGCCGGCAGGTGGCCACAGTCGAAGATGCGCCGCCCGAAGAACGACCGGCGCCCAAGAAGCCCAAGGGCGGCAGGCCGGCTTGGCAGCCCGCCTTCTCCTACGAGCAAACCCTCGACGCCCCTTGCAAGTTCCACAGCGGCGCGAAGCCGTCCAACCACATGACCCGAAAGTGCAATTGGCTCACCCGAATCTCTAAGGGCGAGGGGCTCTTGCCGCCTCCGCCTGCCGGCCCGCCGCCTCTGGCCGCTCGGCCCGCAGTCGGAGCCGTGCATGACGAGTTCCCTGATGAGCAAGCAACCTACATCGTCTTTACAAGCCAGCCCGAAGACCGGCGCAGCAAACGCCGAGAGCGCCAGGAAGTTGGCGTGGTCGCTACCAACCCCGCTGGACTCATGCATTGGTCAGAAAAGCCCATCAGCTGGAGCCGGGCCGACCATCCGGAGGTGATGCCGTCTCCCGGCTCTTATGCTTTGGTCCTGGAAGCCACCCTTGCAACGGACAGACGCGCCGCCTGCTTCTCCCGTGTGTTGATAGACGGCGGGAGCAGCATCAACATCCTGTATTGTGACACCCTGGAGAAGCTAAACGTCAAGACAAAGCAGCTCACGCCCACTCGGACAGTTTTCCACGGCATCGTACCCGGCCTGTCCTGCGCCCCCATTGGCAAAATCAAGATCGATGTACTTTTTGGGGACAAGGAGCATTTCCGCCGGGAAGCGATCTGGTTTGAAGTGGTGGACCTGGAGAGCCCTTACCATGCATTGCTGGGCCGACCTGCCTTGGCCAAATTCATGGCAGTTCCCCACTATGCATATCTCAAGATGAAGATACCAATCACCAAAGGCGTCATCACCGTTGCCGGTGATTACAAGAAGTCCTTCGAGTGCGCAGCGGCCAGCAGCCGGCTGGCCGAGTCCCTTGTGATTGCCGAAGAGAAGAAGATGCTGGACCGAGTCGTGGCCATAGCAGGCAAGCAGTCGGCCGTGTCCCCCGACCCCAAGGAGCATGATACTCAAGGGTCTTTCCAGCCGGCTAAGGAGACGAAGAAGATACCTCTTGACCCCGAGCATCCAGAGAGGTTTGCCGTCATCGGGGCAAACCTGAACAGCAAATAGGAAGGCAAGCTCGCCGATTTCCTCCGTGAGAATCGGGACATCTTTGCATGGTCCCCCAAGGACATGCCGGGTGTTCCGAGGAAATTCGCCGAGCACAAACTGCACGTTCGAGAAGACGCAAAGCCAGTCAGACAACCCCTTCGCCGATTGTCGGAGGAGAAGCGCATGATTGTAGGGGAGGAGATAGCCCGGCTCTTGGCGGCCGGCTTCATCATGGAAGTTTTCGTTCCAGAGTGGCTCGCCAACCCGGTCCTTGTGCTAAAGAAGAACAACAAGTGGCGCATGTGTATAGAGTACACGAGCCTCAACAAGGCCTGCCCCAAAGATCCTTTTGCCCTGCCAAGGATTGACCAAGTGATAGACTCCAGAGCCGGATGCGAGCCGTTGAGTTTTTTGGATGCTTACTCCGGGTACCATCAGATAAAGATGGATCCGGACGACTGCCTGAAGACCGCCTTCATCACGCCATTTGGAGCCTTCTGCTACCTGACCATGACATTCGGCTTGAGAAATGCCGGTGCCACCTTTCAGCGTTGCATGCAGAAGTGCCTCCTCAAGCAACTCGGCAGAAACGCTCACGTTTACGTGGATGATATCGTGGTGAAGACGGAGAAGCGCGGCACCTTGCTGGGAGACCTCAAGGAAACATTTGAGAACTTACGCCGGTTCCAAATCAAGCTCAACCCCGAGAAATGCGTGTTCGGAGTGCCAGCCGGCCAGCTCCTAGGCTTCCTGGTCTCCGAACGCGGCATTTAATGCAACCCGGTGAAGATCAAGGCCATCGAGAGAATGGCGATCCCCACCAAGCTTCGAGACATTCAGAAGTTCACCGGGTGCTTAGCCTCCCTGAACTGCTTCATCAGCCGGCTCGGAGAGAAAGCTCTCCCCCTCTACCGCCTCCTGAAGAAGAGCACTCACTTCGAGTGGAATGACCAGGCCGACCAAGCTTTTCACGAGCTGAAGAAGATGCTGGCCGCGCCGCCTGTCCTCGCGGCGCCAACTGAGAAAGAGCCCATGCTCCTCTACATCGCTGCAACCAGCCGGGTGGTCAGCATCGTCATCGTAGTCCAGCGCCCAGAAGAAGGCCGAGCCCAGCCGGTCCAGAGGCCGGTGTATTATTTGAGCGAGGTGCTGTCCGCCTCAAAGCAGAACTACCCCCACTACCAGAAGATGTGTTACAGCGTGTACTTCACCGCCAAGAAGCTGAAGCCCTACTTTCAAGAGCATCCCGTCACGGTCGTATGCACTGCCCCGCTAGCCGAGATCATAGGCAGCCGGGATGCATCCAGCCGGGTGGCAAAATGGGCCATCGAGCTGGCCCCCTACACGATCTTCTACCAACCCCGCACTGCCATCAAGTCCCAAGCACTGGCCGACTTCCTCGTTGACTGGGCCGAGACCCAGTACCTGCCGCCGGCTCCCGACTCCACCCATTGGCGCATGCACTTCGACGGGTCCAAGATGCGCACCGGCTTGGGAGCCGGCATCGTCCTTACCTCTCCGAAAGGTGACAAGCTCAGATACACGCTACAGATCCACTTTGCCGCCTCCAACAACGTGGCCGAGTACGAGGCGCTCATACACGGGCTCCGGCTTGCCAAAGAACTTGGCATTCGCCGGATCCTATGTTATGGCGACTCGGACCTGGTGGTCCAGCAATCATCCGGCGACTGGGACGCCAAGGACGCGAATATGGCGAGCTACCGTTTCCTGGTCCAACAACTCAGCAGATACTTTGAAGGATGCGAGTTCCTCCACGTACCACGAGCCGACAACGAGCCAGCCGATGCCCTGGCTCGAATAGGCTCCACTCGGCAAGCAATCCAACCGACGTCGCTCTACAATGCCTCCTCAAGCCGTCTATCAAGCCGTCTCCGGAATCTGAGTCCATCTTCGTGCCGCCTGACCCCGATGCGGCCCGGTCCGGCTCGAAGAATCAAGTAGCCGACCCCAAGACCCCCGTAGCCGGCCCGGCGACTTCGGCAGCTGGCTCGGGGACTTCGGCGGCCGGCTCGGGGACTTCGGCAGCCGGCTCGGGGACTTCGGCAACCGGCTCGGGGACTGCCACGACCGGCTCGGGGACTGCGGTAGCCGGCCCGGGGACTGCACCAGCACTATAGCCGGCGGCTGACTCCAGCACCTCACCGCCCAGCCTGCCCACCCTGGTGGCAGTAGCCACTTTGGCAGTAGAAGAAGTCGCGGCTCCATCATGGGCTCAGTCCATCCTCAACTTCCTAGTAAACCAAGACCTGCCGGCTGACGAAACAGAAGCAAGACAAGTCCAGCGTCAAGCCGGAGCGTACACAATCGTCAACAGAGAACTACTCAAGCGCAGCGTCACTGGAGTCCTCCAACGGTGCGTCGAGCAAGAGAAGGGCATTGCAATCCTCACAGACATTCACCAAGGAGAATGCGGCCACCATGCGGCCTCAAGATCACTTGTCGCCAAAGCCTTCCGCCATGGTTTCTTCTGGCCGACTGCTTTGGATGACGCCAAAGAATTAGTCAAACACTGCAAGGGATGCCAACTCTTCAGCTCCAAGCAACACGTGTCGGCTTCGGCACTCAAGACCATTCCCCTCACTTGGCCCTTTGCCATTTGGGGACTGGACATGGTGGGCCCATTCAAGACGGCGCGCGGCGGCATGACGCATTCGCTCGTCGCCGTGGACAAATTCACCAAGTGGATTGAGGCAAAGCCGATCAAGAAGCTGAATGGGCCGACTGCCGTGACGTTCATCGCGGACATAACAACTCGGTACGGCGTGCCGCACAGCATCATCACTGATAATGGCACGAATTTTGCCAAAGGAGCCTTGGCACGTTTCTGCGCAGCCCAAGGTATCCGGCTGGACTTAGCATCCATCGCCCACCCGCAGTCAAATGGCCAGGTCGAGCGAGCCAACGGCCTCATCCTCTCCGGTATCAAGCCTCGACTGGTCATACCTCTGGAGCGCTCAGCCGGCTGTTGGCTCGGTGAGCTGCCGGCTGTCCTCTGGAGTCTGCGCACTACACCAAACAAGTCAACCGGCTTCACCCCTTTCTTCCTTGTGTATGGTGCCGAGGCGGTCATCCCAACTGACATCGAATTCGACTCGCCTCGAGTAACCATGTACACGGAAGCAGAGGCCAAGGAAGCACGAGAAGACGGCGTCGACCTGCTGGAAGAAAGCCGGCTGTTAGCCCTCAGCCGGTCTGCAATCTACCAGCAGGGTTTGCGCCGCTACCACAGCCGGAAGGTCAGGCCAAGATCTTTCCAAGAGGGCGATCTTGTGCTCCGGCTGATCCAGCGAACAGCCGGCCAGCACAAGCTCTCAGCCCCTTGGGAAGGCCCCTTCGTCATCAGCAGAGCTCTAGGCAACGACTCCTACTACCTGATCGACGCACAGAAGCCGAAGGCACGAGATGACTCCGGCAAGGAGTCGGAACGGCCATGGAACGCCAACCTCCTTCGAAGATTTTACAGTTGAAATGCAGTATGTACCGCGCTAACTTTTGTATTAAGTACAAGACAATAGGCTCCCCGAGGAGGGCTCAGGGACTGCCATCCCTTATTTATGAATGAAAAGTATCATGCTTATGACCTTGTCATATCATTTACTTATTCCGTCCGGCACCGAGTTCGACTAGTCGGCTCGGGGACTGGCCGACTGGAGTTATGTTAGAAGTCCTACCCGTAGTCAGACAAGTAGTGTGCCGGCTCTCAAGCCTTCTCTTGCCAAAAGTCGCAGTTCGAAGAACCGACTGTCCGGCTGGCAAGAGTTAAAGGTAGGAACGGGCGCCCACATGAAAAATGGCTAGGGACTAACGGACTAATATAACAAAAGCCGGTTTTTCTCACACCGCCGGCTGGCTACCAGAGTAGCCGGCCGGCCGGTTTCCATTCACTTCACTTCAATCCAAGAAAGCTCAAGTACTTGCCTCCCCAAAGATGGAAGGCGGCAAAGGGAAAAGCCTAAGGATAAAAAGCATACGCGAATGGAAACCAAACATGCACATGATAATATTTACATAAAAAGACCTCCAAGAGGCCAACATTCAACATAGTTTGGATACACCCCCCAGTGGGTGGAATTGCGAAAACTTAACAAAGATTGTTCAAAGACAACAAAGCAGGAAAGATGAAGACGGCAGGTCAAGCTGGCGGAGCGGCCGACGAGCCAGACTGGTTGGCGGAGACGGTCATGCCGGCTGAAGGAGCGGCCGACTGACGAACTTTGGCTTGGTCGCCGCCTCCCGCAGAGGGCGCGCTTCCATGCGCCTCGTTGCTGGAGGCACGGTCGGCCTGAGGTCGGCTGGTTGTTCCACCAGCCGGCTCGACATCTTCGCCGTCCTCGTCTTCGTCTTCTTCGCCCTCGTCGCTGGAGGCAATCTCCTCCGCTGAGTCCTCGCCCACCGCCGGGTTCAGCCCGAACCACTCCTCCGGCTGAGCAACACCGTCATCATCGATTTCGGGTGCGAAAACGCTGATGTCGATGCACTCGGCGATCGTCGAAGCTCGCTGGGCGATAGCCGCCCTCACCTCCTCCAGCTTTGCGTCGGCCTCCACCCGCCAAGTGCGCAGCTGGTCCAGGCTCAGCCCTAGGTACCAAGCCCGAACGAATTCCAACGCCCGCCCGGCTTCGAGGCGGGCCGCTCACGCTTTCCAAGCCTCGAAGCGACCAACTGCGACTTCCAGCCAGTCGGCAGTTCGGCTTGGGGTGCGGGGGATCGTCTTGCCGGGCCAGAGGACGGCCAACACTTGCGCCCCGGCACGTTGGAGCCGGCGAAGCATCCGATGAGCCGGCTGCAACCGTGCCTGGACAGGCAGGAGCTGCTCCTCAAGGGTCCGGTTTGCATCCGGCGCAATGTCGGCCCCCGCTTGACGGCGCGCCTCGCGATGGGCCTCAATGCTTTGGGCAGCAAAGGCGGAGTAGCCCGGGAAGTAATCTGCAAGAAACAACAAGCAACAGCTCAAGATAAGTCAAAAAACCCAGGCGGCAAGGGGCAGGAGAAGGGCTAAGAAGACAGCTTACCGTCGATCAAGTCCTCGATCCGGCCGAAGCCTTCGTCCAGGGCTCGCCGGGTCTCAGACCAGCTCGCCGCCTCCATCTCATACTCCGCCAGCAAGGCGGCTTCACTTTCCTTCACTGCCTACAGGGCTGCTTTGTGGCTCTCCTCTTGGTCGGCCAGCTTCTTGGCTAGGCGATCCCGTTCCTGGACCAAGGCGGCGCACTCGGCCTCCTTGGTGTGGAGGGCGGCCTTCGCTTCGCCAAGCTCCTTCCTCAAGTCAGCGGTGGCCCCTGAAGACAAAGAAAAGAAAAAACCAATAAGAAAAGAGTTGTCAAGAAAGATCCGACCCGACTGCGCAGCAGTCGGCCCGAATCTCGGGGACTACACCCAGTGGGTGCGCTGACGCGCCCCCACAGGAGACAGACAAAATCGAGTACTTACTTTGGCTGTTGGCCAGGTTGTCCGTCCGCCGGCTCAACTCCCGAGCCTGGGAGTCGAAGGCGGCAGCACGAAGATTGTGGTATTCCTGAAAGTTTAGAAAGAAAGCAAAGTAAGGTGGCCGTCGAGAAAGATCCGACCCGACTGCGCAGCAGTCGGCCCGATTTTTGGGGACTACACCCAGTGGGTGCGCTGACGCGCCCCCACGGAAGGAATTAAGAAAGCGAAGCAGCCAAGAACGAAGGACTCACCCGGATAGTGGCTCACGTTAACAAGAACTCTTGGTTGAGCTGTTGCAGTAGGGCGGCCTGAGCTTGTAGCCAGCTCCGGACCCCTTGAGCCGCCGCATCCAGCTCGCCAGTCCCCCCGCTGGGAGTCCACTCGGACATGGCGGTGCTGGCGGCCTCCAGATCTTCCGCCGGCTGGCCTGCGCCCGTGGCTCGGCGCAACTTCGGCAGAGCGGCGCCTCCCCCTGCGCGCCGGCCCGTCGCCGGCTGCACCTCGAGGCCGGCTCTGTTCTCCGGCTCACCTCCGGCCGGCTCCTCTGGCGCCGCTGACGATTGACCACCTTGGCCCGCTCCGGTTGGCGCTGCTGGCGGCGCTCTCCCCGCCAAGGCCACGGGGTCCTCCCCCCTCTCCAATAACGGCGGGTCTTGGACGATCTCCTCTGCCAAGGGCAACGGGGTGTCGGGGGCTACGGCTCGGAGAGGAATGGCGAGCAGTGGAGGCTGGTCGCGCGAGCTTTCCGCCTCCGTCTCCATGGTAGCTGCCTCCGTCTGGGCCTTGGCCGCCGCTTCGGCCTGCTCCCTCGCCGCCTGGGCGGCCGCCTTCTCCGCCGCCTCGCGCTCCTCCCGCGCTTCGCGGGCGTTCTGCTCTGTGGCCTCCCTGAGATCGGTGCGGGGTCCATGCGGCGGGAGCTCGATGACCCTCCAGCCGGCCCCACGACGGAGCCGCCCGGGCCCCGCTCAAGGGAAAGCGGTGCCCTGTCCAGCAAGCGAGGAAAAGTTAAGAAGAATATTCGAAGAGAAAGACAATTATGACAAGAATGCGGCAAGGCAATTGAAGACTTACGTCGAGACCGCCTAGGGCTGCTTCACCGCCTTACGGAAGCGGGCCGCCTTCGCGGCCGCCTCGTCTCGCTTTGTCGCCGCGGTGGAGGGCTTGGACTTCTTCGGCCGACTGCCGAAGAGGCCTAGAGCGGCCCGGCGCTTCTGCGCATCGTCGGCAGCCGGCGCGACAGATGAGCCCGCGCCCTGTTGGTCGGCCGCCGGCTGGCGAGGCGGGGCGACTTCGGCTTCGAAATCGTCCGGCCAGTCCTTGAAGCTCGCGGTGAACCTTGAGCCTCCGGGCTCGGCGCTGTCCCCCACGACGGCGTCTTCCATGGCGGCTGCCCCCAAGTGCGGGTCGTCAACGTCATCCGCCGTGCGGTCGGGGGCGTACTAGCGTTCAATTCCTGCCGCCCCAGGCGGCGGCGCAAGAAGAGGGTTCTGCTCAAAAGAACCGACTAGTCAGAAGCCGGCTGTCATGAAGCCAGCCGACAACAAAAAGAAGAAGAGAGAGAAACTTACCACGGGCGGAGGATTGGCGCGAGAATACGGCGCCTTGCCGTATTGCCAGTCCCCGGCGAGCTTGCAGTTGGCGATGTAGTTAACCATGAGCGCCACCTCCGCGTGGGGCATTTCCCATGTGCTCAGACGGCTTGGGTCGAAGCAGCCGCTCATCTGACACATCATATGGGGCCGGCTTGGGAGAGGAAGGATCCGGCGCTCCACGAAGGCGGCCACCAAGTCGGCCCCGCGCAAGCCTTCCGACTGAATCAACACCCGAAGCCGGGAGATGGCGGCGTTCCCGGCCGGAGTCAATGACCGGGACCGGAAGCTCCACGAGGGCTGCCTCCCAGCCGGCAGGCCGGCTACGTAAGCCGGCAAGTTGATGTAGTCTCCTTGCTCGGCGACGTTCTTCACATAAAAATAAGATCTTTGCCAAACCTTCACTGTCTGGATCAGGGGGATGGGCGGGAACGGGTTGTTCTCGCTCGCCCTCCTCATGGCGATGAAGGCTCCGCAGGGGGCGGGCACGCCGGCGACGACCGTGCCGAGCTTGCTCTGGAAGAACTCTCCCCAGAGCTCCAGTGTGGGGAGCAGCCCCAAGAAGCCTTCGCAGAGGGAGACGAAGGCCGACAGCAGCATCACCGCATTGGGCGTAAGGTGATGCGGCTGGAGGTTGTAGAACTCCAGGAAAGAGCGCAGAAACCCGCTCGCTGGAAGGCCGAAGCCGTGCAGGCAGTGCGAGCGGAAGACGACCCGCTCGCCCTCCTCCGGCGCCGGCGAGATCTCCTTCGCGGGCGCCAGGCGGACCTGTACGCGGTCGGCGCCGGGCAGGCGCCCGGTCTGGCGAAGGAACTCCACGTGGTCTTCGTGGACGTTGGAGCCGTCCCACGAGCTTGACAATGCCATGGGAGCGAGGCGGTGTAGAGATGCGACGGCGCTGAGACGGGAAGCTGCGACGGCAGCGAGAGGAAGAAGACGAGGGTTAGGAGGGGCGGAGCGGGAGGGAGCGTGCGAACCTCTGTCGCTCTCCCTCCTCCCCTACTTATAGGCTCATGTGGCGGAGCCGAGGAGGCGCGGCGTGGGGAAGCGTGGGGATCGATCGTGCCCACTCCCCACGTCCCGCGATTATTGAGCCTTAACGGCAAAACGAAAATGCCTCAAGAAGGCGAGCGGCCCCTGTGGGCCATGGAAGATCCGCGCCCGGACCAAGGCTCGCGAGTGGCGGGCCCGGGCCTGCGGCGGCGTCCCGTCGCGCGCGTGCGCTCGCAGGATCTCGCCGCCACGTGGCCGCGGGAGGGCCCGTAGTCGGCACGCGGGTTGCCCCCCTCCTCTCACCTACAAGACGCGGGGCTCTCTGAAGTCGGCGTACACCTGCTAAGCCGGCTCTTCAGGATGGGAAGCTGACCAAGCTTCTCGTCCCCCCGTTCGCCTCGGAGCTCGATCAGCTTCGGGGACTACTGTCGGAGTAAATAGCCATGGATAGCCTAGCCGGCTCCCCCTTGCCCTTCTGAAAAAAGTTACGAGCCCGCCCGGCTCTCAGGAATCCAAGACGTGGGGCCGCCTTCCCCTAGATGGCTACAACCTAGGCCGGCTTTCGGAAGGCGGTCCGACTTTAGCCCTCATGAGAAGGCCGACTCCAAGAAGCCGGCTCCCCATAAAGCGGTCAAGACCGTACCCACAAAGTTTGCACCCACCTAACGGCGGTGCGATGGGGCGTGGCTACAGTAAAGCCTGCCACCCCCGAATCCAGGAGCATGCCTGGCACAGTGCGCCGTACGGGGTAGGCGTGACCCGTCCGGCGCAGCACTGTTGCCATGTTGACTCTGGCATCACCCACGACGGGCCCCAGCGTGGCCCATCGACGGTGGGCCCCTTTGAGCAGAGAGACGCCCGAAGGCGGCCACACCTCCCACCAGTCGGCCCAAGACAGAGCCGGCTCCCCGCAGCCGGCTTGCCGCTTTCCTCGAAGAGGACGCCCCATTAAGGAGACAAGACGCGGTAAGGCTACAGCGATCGCCTGACAGGCGGCGGTACTGTAGCCGCGCTTACCACGATGAAGCTCACGTCAACAAGATGGAGTCACAGTAACCAGCCGCCGACCAGGCCCTGGACAGTGGGGCCTGCCTGTCGACCAGGGGGCCGGCAGCCAGCGGGACCCACCAGTCGGCGGGCCCCAGCAGCCGGCGCAGAAGCCGGCGAGCACAGTCACAGACGGCTGGGCCCCGTGCCCAGTCGGATTACCATTGTATCCCCGGGGGTTAGGCCTATATAAACCCCCCGGAGCACCCATGCAAAGGGTTGGACCCCTGACCAGTTCTAGACACCACATAAGGAGAGGAAGCAGGCTAGCCGTGCCCTTCTTCCTCCTCCCATCAAACAGCTCAAGGAGCGTTGTATTGCTACTCGATTCATCTAGTGAACATGCGGAGACCCCGCAGAGCAGCAGTAGGGGTGTTATCTCCACGGAGAGCCCCGAAGCTGGGTAAGATCCGCCGGCGTGCATGTCTTCGCCTTATCCCGTTTCCAGGCACCGGCGATGTCTTACTGGCTCCCACAATGATAAGCCACCCGTTGGAATATGTCGCACCTACTACCCGACAATAGGCGAGATCGCCTCTTTTGCCAATGATCTTGAAAGGACCCACGTATCTAGGGGCAAGATTCCCTTTGATACCGAAGCGACGAGTGCCTTTCATTGGAGAGACGCGGAGGTATATATGGTCTCCGATCTCGAAAGACAAGTCACGATGCTTGCTATCATAGTAACTCTTCTGGCGCGATTGCGCGGCTTCGAGATTTTCACGGATGACTTTACACATTTCTTCAGCTTCTGTGATTAAGTCATTGCCAAGAAGTTGGCGTTCACCAGTCTCTGACCAATTAAGAGGAGTACGACACTTCCTGCCATAGAGAATCTCGAATGGGCCCTTGCCCGAACTCGCTTGCAAACTGTTGTTGTAGGAGAACTCGGCGTATGGAAGACAATCTTCCCACATCATACCGAAAGAAATGACACAAGCCTTGAGCATATCTTCAAGAATTTGATTGACTCGCTCGACTTGGCCACTAGTTTGAGGATGGAAGGCTGTGCTGAAGCGAATGTTGGTGCCCATGGCCTTCTGGAAGGAGTCATAGAACTTAGAAGTAAAGATGCTTCCATGATATGAAGATATCAATTGCGGAATGCCATGCAAAGAGACAATCTTGGAGGTGTATAGCTCTGCCAACTGAGCTGATGTGATAGATTCTTTGATAGGAAGAAAATGAGCCACTTTAGTAAGCTTGTCGATGACAACAAAGATAGCATCATTTCCATGTTTGGACTTGGGAAATCCAGTCACGAAGTCCATCTCAATATGGTCAAACTTCCATTCTGGAATGGCAAGAGGTTGGAGGAGACTAGCTGGCCGTTGGTGTTCTGCTTTCACTCTTCTGCAGACATCACATTCATTCACGAACTGAGAAATTTCTCGCTTCATTCGAGTCCACCAGTACGACTGCTTGAGGTCATGGTACATCTTTGTACTTCCAGGATGAATGGATAGAAGGGAATTGTGCGCCTCGTTCATAATGACTTTCCTTAGATCACCTTTAGGAACCACAATTCGATCCTCGAAGAATAGAGTATCTTTGTCATCAAGGCGATAGCACTTGTACTTGGGTTGGCTCTTGGCAATCCCATTATTCACCTTCTTCACCATGGCATCAAGAAGTTGTGCCTCACGAATTTGATCTTCCAAAGTAGGAGAGACTTGTAGGTTGGCAATAAATCCTTGAGGAACAACTTGGAGATTTAGTTTGCATAAAGCTTCACAAAGGTCCGGTTGGATGGGTTTGAGAATTAAATTGTTGCAGTAAGCCTTCCTGCTCAAAGCGTTAGCAATGACATTGGCCTTGCCTGGCGTATATTCAATACTCAGATTGTATTCTTGAATCATTTCGACCCAACGAGTGTGCCTGAGGTTGAGGTTGGGCTGAGTGAATATGTACTTGAGGCTCTTATGATCAGTGAAGATGTCCACTTTCCTTCCCAAGAAGAGATGTCTCCAAGTTAAAAGAGCATGGACAACTGCCGCCAACTCGAGGTTGTGAGTGGGGTAGTTCTTTTCGTTGGGCTTCAACTGGCGAGAGGTATAGGCCACAACTTTCTTCTCTTGCATTAACACAGCACCGAGACCTTGCAGGGAAGCATCACAGAAAACTTCGAATGGTTTGGATTCATCAGGAGTCAAAACAGGAGCTGTGACTAACTTCTCTTTGAGGGTGTTGAAAGCGATGTCACACTCACGCGTCCAGACATACTTGACATGCTTCTGGAGGAGGTTGTAAAGAGGCTTTGCAATCTTAGAGAAATTCTCAACGAATCTTCGACAATATCTTGCAAGCCCAAGAAAGCTGCGTAGCTGCTTCACATTCTGAGGCGGTTCCCAATTCACAATTGCAGACACCTTCTCAGGATTAATAGCAATGCCCTTGGTGGAGATGATATGGCCAAGGTAGAGAACCTCATCGAGCCAAAACTCACACTTTGAAAACTTCGCATAGAACTGATGTTCTCTGAGTTTGTCGAGTACCAATCTCAAATGCTTGGCATGATCCTCCTTTTTCTTGGAAAAGACCAAAATATCATCGAGATACACCAGGACGAAATCATTTGTGTAAGGGTTGAAGATGAAGTTCATCATGCGGGAGAACGTTGGAGGAGCATTGACAAGGCCGAAAGACATGACAGTATATTCATAAAAACCATAGCTTGTTCTGAATGTTGTCTTGGGGATATCTTGTTCATGAATGCGAATCTGATGATAACCCATATGGAAGTCAAGCTTGGAGAATACTTGAGCGCCCTTAAGTTGCTTGAATAGCTCATTGATGTTGGGAAGTGGGTACTTGTTCTTTATTGCTTTCTTGTTCAATGGGCGGTAGTCGACACAAAGTCGGTCCGTGCCATCCTTCTTCTGGGCAAAAAGAACACCACAACCCCATGGAGACGAACTCGGTCTGATCAGACCCAGACGCTCTTGTTCATCGAGTTGTTTCTTCAGTTCCTTCAATTCCTTTGGTCCAAGCTTGCAAGGACATTTGCAAACAGGTTCCGTGCCAGGCTCAAGATCGATGACGAATTCAACTGGCTGGTGAGGAGGCATTCCTGGAAGCTCTTCTAGAAAGACGTCTTGATATTCACAAATGACTGGAATCTGAGAGATGGCATCCAACTCACCCTTGTCATTGAGAGAAAACAGTCGAATGGTATCATCACGAGTGGCATAGATGATCACATCCTCACAAGAGTGTGTCAATTGAATTTGCCTGGCAGCATAATCAAGCTGAGCCTTGTGCTTAGAAAGCCATTCCATGCCGAGAATTAGATCAATATCCGAGTCGCCAAGAACAATTGGACAAGACAAAAACTTATAGTCACCCATCTTGATAACGGATTTCGGAACGAAAACTCGAGAAGTTATTTGTTGGGCTGGAGAAACAATAGACAAAGGTCTCGGCAATACTTGAGTAACCAAATCATGCATAGCCACAAAAGGTCTTGAAATGAAAGAATGCGATGCACCAATATCAAAAAGGACTTTTACAGGAATATCATTAACAAGAAGGTTATCCATGATCACTTCTGAAGAGTCCTCTACCTGAGCTACGTTCATCATGTTGACCTTTGCAAACTTGGAATTATGCTTGACCACTACATTGCTGGCAGATCTCACAGGAGGAGGAGGCGGAAGGCACCTTTGGTTGAATCATTTGTTTTCATAGTGCCCTTTTTGCTAACACTTGTTGCAAGTAACCTCTGAGAGCGGACAGTGATAAGGAGCACTTTACCTTGGAGCATGAGACGGAGGTTTGTTCTGAAAGCCTGGGTTGGGTGGGTGGGAAGATCCATTGGCACCTTTGCTCTTCTGCTAGTAAGGCTGACGAAATGGAGGAGGAGGAGGCATCCAGAATTTCTGTTGCTTAGCTGCCACTTGAGTTGAAGAAGAGGATGGAGTTGCATCCCTGACTCTCTTCTTAGATGCATCGCACTTGAGCTGAGCAGCTTCTTGATTTAGTGCCATGTTGTAGAATTCATCATACTTGGTCAGATCAAAAAGGAAGAGAGATAATTGCAGATCTTCTCTGAGCCCACCTCTGAATTGATAAATCATGCTCTTTTCATGAGGGCGTCTTGTTTAGCAAAGCGAGCGAGCCTCTAAAACAGGATGTTGTATTGGTAAACAGACAAGCTGCCTTGCTTGAGATTGCGGAACTCCTCGTGCTTACTCTTAGCAACACTTTGTGGGATGTGGTGAGCTTTGAAGTCTCGGCGAAAATCATCCCAGGTAATCACATGACCTCCTCTGGAATCTTTGTATTGTTGATACCACTCAGCATCTTGGTCTCTGAGTTGGAACGAAGCAAACTTGACAAAGTCCTCAGGCCTGACATTGCTACACTCAAAATGTTTGCAGATATCCACGTGCCAGTCGTCGGCGTCTATGGCCTCGACACAGTTACTAAAGGACTTCGGCTGGTTTGCGACGAACTAATTGAGTGTAGCAAACTGAGCTTGATTGTTGCATTGGCCATGATTTCTTAGATTGCGCTCTTGCAAGAGTTGCAAAAGAATCTGAGTGTTAGCTGTAACGCCCTTGATGCGGCTATATCTCCCACGTGTCAAAGCATGACTTAGAGGCATAACCGCATTGAAAGCAGTGTCGCAAGTGAGGTAATCTTCACACAACCCATGTAATACATAAGGGAAAGAGATACATAGTTGGCTTACAATTGCCACTTCACACAATACATGAGTAAAGCATTACATCATCCAGATACAATCAAGGTCCGACTACGGAACCAAAATAAAAGAAGACTACCCCAAATGCTACACAGATCCCCGATCATCCCAACTGGGCTCCACTACTGATCAACTAGAATGAAACAACACAACGAACAAGGTCTTCATCGAGCTCCTCCTTGAGCTCGGTTGCGTCGCCTGCACGGTTTCAGCGGCACCTGCAACCTGGTTTTGGAAGTATCTGTGAGTCACGGGGACTCAGCAATCTCACACCCTCGTGATCAAGACTATTTAAGCTCATAGGTAGGGTAAAGGTATGAGGTGGAGCTGCAGCAAGCGACTAGCATATATGGTGGCTAACATACACAAATGAGAGCGAGAAGAGAAGGCAAAAGCACGGTCGAGAAACTATGATCAAGAAGTGATCCTAGAGCAACCTACGTCAAGCATAACTCCAACGCCATGTTCACTTCCCTGACTCCGCCGAGAAGAGACCATCACGGCTACACACGCGGTTGATGCGTCTCAATTAAGATTAAGTTTCAGGTTTTCTACAACCAGACATTAACAAATTCTCATCTGCCCATAACCGCGGGCACGACTTTCGAAAGTTCAAATCCCTGCAGGGGTGTCCCAACTTAGCCCATCACAAGCTCTCACGGTCAACGAAGGATATTCCTTCTTCCAAGACAATTCGATCAGACTCGGCATCCCGGTTACAAGACATCCTCGACAATGGTAAAACAAGTCCAGCAAGACCGCTCGATGCGCCGACATCTCGATAGGAGCTGCACATATCTCGTTCTCAGGGCACACCGGATAAGCAATCCGTACAACTAAAACCAGCCCTCGAGTTTCCCCGAGGTGGCGCTGCAAGGGGCTCTAGTTTGGACCAACACTTAGACAAGCACTGGCCTGGGGGGAGGGGGTCAAAATAAAGATGACCCTTGGGCTGGCCTAACCCAAGGGAAAAAGAGGCTAGGTGGCGAATGGTAAAACCAAGGTTGGGCCTTCCTGGAGGAGTTTTATTCAAAGCGAACTATCAAGGGGTTCCCATTATAACCCAACCGTGTAAGGAACGCAAAATCCGGGAACATAACACCGATATGACGGAAACTAGGGCGGCAAGAGTGGAACAAAACACCAGGCATAAGGCCGAGCCTTCCACCGTTTACCAAGTATATAGGTGCATTAATTAAATAAGAGATATTGTGATATCTCAACAAAATATCCATGTTCCAACATGGAACAAACTCCAATCTTCGCCTGCAACTAACAACGCTATAAGAGGGGCTGAGCAAAGCGGTAACATAGCCAAACAACGGTTTGCTAGGACAAGGTGGTTAGAGGCTTGGCTTAACAATATGGGAGGCATGATAAGCAAGTGGTAGGTATCGCAGCATAGGCATAGCAAAAGAGCGAGCATCTAGCAAGCAAAGATAGAAGTGATTTCGAGATTATGGTCATCTTGCCTGCAAAGTTCTCGCAGTTGCCTTGATCCTCGTAAGTGTACTCAATGGGCTCCTCGTTCACATACTCGTCTCCCGGCGCTACGCAAGAAAGAACAAGAAGCAAAGGGAGAACAATCAACCACGTGCAATGCACAAATAACAAGATGCAAACATGGTATGATATGCGGGATGCGATATGGGATGCATAAGCATGATTTGGAAAGGAATGATTGAACCTGGCCTCAACTTGGAAAACCAAGAGTGCCACTGGAAAGGTGAGTTGATTTTGGTCAAAATCGATATAAAGATCACCAGAATCGGATGCACGGTTTGGAAATGGCAAGCAAAACAAACATGGCTCCGGTCTGCGATTAACGGCAAGTAGCCTCCTAAATGCATCAAGATAAATAAGCTACTGCCCTCAAATATGGCAACAAAATACATGGAAGGTATCCAATCATGATGCTTGACAAAATATGAACACTGAGCTACGGCTAATTCACTCAATAGTAAGCTCAAACAAGCATGACAAAAGTGCAAAAGATAACAGGTTTCAGAATTAGTGAAATTTACAGCATGTCAGGAATTTATCATCAGGAAGCAATGTTTAGAGCATGATAACTACATGCTACAGGAACATATCATGGCAAAGCAAGGCATGGAATGAAGCTACTCAAATCATATAACAAAACTCCCTTAGTGACCATGAGCCAAAAGGGATCAGAAAATACAATTGCAAGCATGTGAACATAGCAAAAACATAAACATATTCAGACTTAGTGAAAAACTGGAGCATGGCAAAACAGTTAACGAGTTGGCATGTTTACGAGCTCGATGCACTCACTACAAAGCATGTCATGATAAAATAAGCATACACCCAGCAAGTAGACATGGCATGGAAGCTAGAAATGGCAAGAACAACAACATAGCATGCATGGATCAACAACAACAGGCTCGGCAAAATTGCTAAACATGTTAACAATTTGCCTGGAACATTCTATATCAAAAGTAGAGCTCGATTGACTCAAGCTAGGGTGCTCCATAATTGCAAACAAAGTAATGGATGGATAGAGCACAACATTATCTACAAAAGATCCTTACCGATCATGCTCAAAAGAGGAACGGATCACTAGGAAACACCATGAACATATGGCATAAAAATAATGACAGGGCAAGGACTTAGTGAAATTCTAAGTCCCTGAAATCAGCATCATTGAGTAAGCTACTTTGCATGCTTGTGCTAGTCACGACAAAGATCACAAAAATACATGGCATACACCCCTGTAAATATGACATGGCATTCTTTAAAACACATGTAGAGCTCAGGATCATAGCATGCACACATTAATCATGGCAAAAAATGACAAAAGTGCATTTGCTGAAACAGATCTGAAACTATCATCACATAGCCCTCTTCCAACAGCATTTTGGGCATCAAGATGAGCTCAAATGAAAATGATGCAATGAGACAAAATGATGTACTCGTCGAGACGAACATTTTGATATGCTACACGCACGAATCGGAGCCACGATGAGGAAGTTATGGCATGTGAAAGTATGCAAAAAATATTAGGGTTAGGGACGAAAAAGTCAACCCCGAGATTTCGGATCTGAGATCCAGATCGGGCCGGCACTATAGCAGTTCATAGATCGAGGATGAACGGAGGGGATCACCGGAGTTCGTCATCGCCGGAGCTTGGAGGAGGAGCTCGCCGGGGTGCGGTGGCGGCGCTGACGGCGGTGGTGGCCGGCGGAGGGCCTCGGGCGGCGGGGTGAATGCCGGCGGTCGATGGGGCGAGCGCCGGCGGGTGGTGGGGCGAACGCCGGCGGGTGGCGGGCGGGCGGCGCGGTGAGGGCAGCGCGGCCTCGGGCGAGTGGTGGCGGAGGCGGGCCGCGGGGCCGGGCACGAGCTCGGTGGGCCTCGGCGCGGGTGGCGGCGGCGGCTTTGTCCAGCCGGAACGGACGTGTCCGGCGCGGCGCGGTGGAAGAGGAGCAAGGTTAGGGGTGTTTTGATCCGGAAATTTCGTGGAGGGACATATATATAGAGGTAGAGGGAGCTAGCAAACTCCAAATGAGGTGCGGTTTGCGGCCACGCTATCGTGATCGAACGGCCTAGGTGATGGGAGAGGTTTAGGTGGGTTTTGGGCCACTTTGGAGGGGTGTTGGGCTGCAACACACACGAGGCCTTTTTGGTCCCTCGGTTAACCGTTGGAGTATCAAACGAAGTCGAAATGGCACGAAACTTGACACGCGGTCTACCGGTAGTAAACCAAGGCCGCATGAAAAGTCTCGGTCCAATCCAAAAACGTTTAACACCCGCACACGAAAAGAGGTAGAAAGGGACACCGGTGGACATAGGAGCGCCGGAATGCAAAACAGACAACGGGAAAAATGCTCGGATGCATGAGACGAACATGTATGCAAATGCGATGCACATGATGACATGATATGGAATGCATGACACACAAGAAATGACAAGGCAACCACAGCGAATAACTGGAAGACACTTGGCACATCGGTCTCGGGGCATTACAACACTCGACCACTACGAGAGGATCTCGTCCCGAGATCTAGAATGGGACCGGAGGGAAAACGGAAGAGAAAGAGAAGAGGTAAAACTAAGTTGCTTCTTTGACCAATGAGTGAAACCAAAGAACCTTGAAAAGGTTGAACAAATTTGAAAGAAAGAATACAACGAAGATGAACAATGTTGAAAACCTCCATTAGAAAAGAGAAACAAGGAACATCACAAGAACCCTGTAGGTTGAAAGACACAAGAGAAAGGTTGCAAAGGACAAGAAGTACATGCAAGCACTCCAGTTAAAACGAGATGTACAAGGAATGATAAAGCGAAAAGAACTTGAGCAAAAGGGCACAACACTCCGGTTAAATAGATAGGCATGAAAAGAACATGATCTTTGACAAAAAGAGATGATTGGTTGAAAAGAGCAACATCACAATGCCTCCGGAACAAAAGAATAGAAGATAGATAATTGAAATAGGAGAATGGAGAATAAAATGAAAACTTCTGCCACAAAAGAGCTTGAACAGGCATCCTTAGGGGAAGGGTCGAACGGAGTTGTTGGAAAAACCAACAATGAGAAGAATAATCTTGATATGGTCTTATGGAATACATCTCAAATTATGAGGTGACAACCTGCCACTCATGGGAAGCATAATTGGAATTGATATGAACAAGGAGACGAGAAAACTTGTTTCACCGGGAGGATAAAAGAACTTGAGTCATTTATAAGCACCATAATAGCAACAATCCTTATGGAAGGCTTTAGGTGAAACATGACACAAGATAACTCCAACGAAGAGGTTTATGTATTTAAAATACCTCATTCTTGATAACTTGTCAATCGTGAAACATGAACCCAAATTATCAAGAATGACATAATACCACCTCCAATATTATGGTAGAAAGAATTGCACTCCAGATAGCAAGATGGAAAATGCTTGAGCACCTCTGAAAAGAAACTTGATGAACACTTCGAGAAGGAATTAAATCCTTGATGAACCATCATGTAGAACCTTCATGAAGAACTCCGGTAACAAAAGGATGATCCAAACGGAATGAAGCAGAATTTGAAAACACAAGTTGAATCCTTGCAATGATTAGATGGATCTTCGCGACGATATAGTTGAGAGAGCTTGGAACTCCGGGAAAAGAAAGATTACGAGAGAACTCAAGAATTTTTATGAACCTCCAGAATAAGAATTGATCACTTGGATGAAACACGAATAAGAATTACGTTATGCGTATCCTTCACCAATTTAGATTGATGACAAGCAACGGATTTGGCATACTACTTATACTCGTAGAAAGGATTAAGAGAGATATAACATAAACTTGAGAAAGTCTTCAACGAACCACCGTAAGAATTGAAAATGAACGAAGAAAAGATAAAGAAACACCGGGAAGAATTAGAAAATGAATGAAGATACTTGACAGAATTTAGATACATGAGAACGAAGAGATCATAAACTGATTAGAGAATACTTGAATGATGCACTGGTAAGATTGGAGACTGATAACTGACAGCTGAGAATGAATAAACCTGAATTGATGGACTCCGGATAACAAACTGAGAAGACTCTTGAATTGCTTCGGATGGGTGAAAAGAATTCCCACAATCGGATACAATTATGAGAGGTTGGCAACAAGCTAGAATCACGAATCTTGAAGAGAATGGAGCAAGATTTAAGAGAAACTCTTCTTTGGTCTTCCAATCTGAGAATGACAACGAGAAACACCACCATGAATTGTTGAGGCACTCCGGAATGAAAATTAGAAATGTTGAACCAATGATGAAAAGAGTGTGCAAGATCTTGGAGAAAGCATTTGACTGATGATAACACATTCTTACGTCAAACATGGAAAAGAATTTGAGAATGACTCCGGGAAAATTAGAAGAGTCAGGTAAGATCCTGGGAAAAGACCTGTGGGTTAGGGCCCACTCAAAAGATACACCGTTGAAATGATTACTTGAAAAGGAGAATGCACCGGTTGAATTAAGTTGCTTGAATGAGATAACATCATGAAAAGAACTTGAACGCATTGAGAATGGAAACTTGAATCTTCTAAGATATCTTCAGCACTCCGGAACAATTGAATAACGAGAGGTGAATGATTTAGAATTGCACCGGCATGAGAAGGCATTGAAACGAGGAAAGGATATGATCAACAAAGCTTGACTTGAAACCACCGGAGAAGAAAAAAGAATGACGAATGATGAACTTGTAGCTTCCTTAGCATCTTCATGAGAATCACCGGATAGGAACATTGACGGAAAAGAATGAAGAAACTTTCCATCCAAAATATGGATATTTGATTGAGAAATCTGAGTCCTTGAAGAAATGGGTGGGTGGGCGGGAAAACAAAGGCAACTTGGGGACAGATGAAACGAACAATATTGGAAAGAAACTGAGAGGTGATCTTGCGGATGTTGAAATGATCGTGTCCACTTGAAGAGAAACACGCCGGTTGAAAAGGATTGACAAAACAATCTCGATGATCAAGAATGATTAGTATCCACATAGAAATATGAGAACACTACTCGGGAAAGGTATGGAATCAACATTTGACATTGAAGCAACTCAAATACCACAACTTAAAACAAAACAAAGGATTGTCTTGCAGAATAAGCCGGAACAAACATATGATAGAGATTTCGTCCAAAGTTTTCGTGGTGAGGCCTACACGGGCTCGATCGTACAACACCATCATGTACAAGGCAATGCACATGACATACGAAGCATCCCTGAGTCAGCATAGCCAAGGACTCTTTAAGACACAACGAGACCACTGTAAACCAACTGTGGATAGGCGGACCACTAGACGTCGAACCCCAATATCATATCATACACCTGTCAGAAAGATATCCTAAGAGCTACTTGAATTCCCACTTATAAACTCCCGAAAGTTTCTGGTTATGCAATCAGGTGTTGGGGATACAGGGGAAGCATAATAACTCACCCAAAACTAGCAATCCTACATCCAGCTGTATCCATCCTTCAACACATAACTAAGAAACCTTCGGAAATCATTTACCTCAACCTTCGAAAAGCATCCGTTATATGAGTTATGGCAATACTCCCGAACTCCCGCCCCAGTACTGAGTGGCGTCGAGGTTATCTCACCAACAACTGCATAAAAGAGATTTTGGATGTCGGCGAAACTCAGGTATTCCAGAATTGCAACGATAAAATTGTGACGACAACACCTCGGAGCTCAACTCCCCGGGACACTGCCACAACCCCTAAATGTCAGGAGGCACCAAGAACAATGTTCTCGTCACAAAACTATCGGAATGATTCCTAGATACCCGCGTGATTCTAAATTTTTTTAGTGAAATTTGAGAAGAGAAGAGTCAAAACTCTACGTCAGGATGCCTCACCAGAGAGATGAAGGGACTGAGGAGTAAAAAGAATTCCTACTCTCCGATATATATAATCCTAAATGACTCAAAACATTTTTCTAGACTCAACAACGCCAACGATTCGAGCAAGCAGGGGGCTCCTAAGGTTGGGGAAGGCTCTGATTACCAACTTGTAACGCCCTCGATGCGGCTATATCTCCCACGTGTCGAAGCACGACTTAGAGGCATAACCGCATTGAAAGCAGTGTCGCAAGTGAGGTAATCTTCACACGACCCATGTAATACATAAGGGAAGGAGATACATAGTTGGCTTACAATCGCCACTTCACACAATATATGAGTAAAGCATTACATCATCCAGATACAATCAAGGTCCGACTATGGAACTAAAATAAAAGAAGACTACCCCAAATGCTACACAGATCCCCGACCGTCCCAACTGGGCTCCACTACTGATCAACTGGAACGAAACAACACAACGAACAAGGTCTTCATCGAGCTCCTCCTTGAGCTCGGTTGCGTCACCTGCACGGTTTCATCGGCACCTGCAAACTGGTTTTGGAAGTATCTGTGAGTCACGGGGACTCAGCAATCTCACACCCTCGCGATCAAGACTATTTAAGCTCATAGGTAGGGTAAAGGTATGAGGTGGAGCTGCAGCAAGCGACTAGCATATATGGTGGCTGCTACGTCTTGAGCTTGCGTTGGTTTTCCCCGAAGAGGAAGGGATGATGCAGCAGAGTAGCGTAAGTATTTCCCTCAGTTTTTGAGAACCAAGGTATCAATCCAGTAGGAGCCCACGCTCAAGTCCCTCGTACCTGCACAAAGCGATAGCTACTCGCAACCAACGTGATTAGGGGTTGTCAAGCCCTTCACGGTCACTTACGAGAGTGAGATCTGATAGATATAATATTTTTGGTATTTTTGGTATAAAGATGCAAAGTAAAAGTAAAGGCAAAGTAAAAAAGCAAAGCAAGATTAAAGTAAGGGATATTGATATGATGAAAATAGACCCGGGGGCCATAGGTTTCACTAGTGGCTTCTCTCAAGAGCATAAGTATTCTATGGTGGGTGAACAAATTACTGTTGAGCAATTGACGGAATTGAGCATAGTTATGAGAATATCTAGGCATGATCATGTATATAGGCCTCACGTCCGTGACAAGTAGATCGAAACGATTCTGCATCTACTACTATTACTCCACTCATCAACCGCTATCCAGCATGCATCTAGAGTATTAAGTTAAAAACAGAGTAATGCTTTAAGCAAGATGACATGATGTAGAGAGATAAATTCATGCAATATGAAATAAACCCCATCTTGTTATCCTCGATGGCAACGATACAATGCATGCCTTGCTGCCCCTTCTGTCACTGGGTAAGGACACCGCAAGATCGAACCCAAAGCTAAGGACTTCTCCCATAGCAAGAACTACCAATCAAGTTGGCCAAACCAAACGGATAATTCGAAGAGACTTGCAAAGATAACCAATCGTACATAAAAGAATTTCAGAGAAGATTCAAATATTATTCATAGATAGACTTGATCATAAACCCACAATTCATCGGTCTCAACAAACACACCACAAAAAGAAGATTACATCGAATAGATCTCCACAAGAGAGGGGGAGAAGTTTGTATTGAGATTCAAAGAGAGAGAAGAAGCCATCTAGCTACTAACTATGGACCCGAAGGTCTAAGGTAAACTACTCACACTTCATCGGAGAGGCTATGATGATGTAGAAGCCCTCCGTGATGATGGCCCTCTTCCGGCGGAGCTCCGGAACAGGCCCCAAGATGGGATCTCGTGGATACATAAAGTTGCAGCGGTGGAATTAGGTTTTTGGCTCCTGTTTTGATCGTTTGGGGGTACGTGTGTATATATAGGAGGAAGAAGTACGCCGGAGGAGCAACGAGGGGCCCACAAGGCATGGGGCGCGCCCTGGGGGGGCACCCTCGTGACCGCCTCTTTTGTTCCTTGGAGCAGGGTCCAAGTCTCCTGGATCACGTTCGGTGAGAAAATCATGTTCCCGAAGATTTTATTCCGTTTGGACTCCGTTTGATATTCCGTTTATCTGAAACACTGAAATAGGCAAATAACAGCAATTCTGGGCTGGGCCTCCGGTTAATAGGTTAGTCCCAAAAATAATATAAAAGTGGAAAATAAAGCCCAATATAGTCCAAAACAGTAGATAATATAGCATGGAGCAATCAAAAATTATAGATACGTTGGAGACGTATCAGGCATCCCCAAGCTTAATTCCTGCTCGTCCTCGAGTAGGTTAATGATAAAAAGAGAATTTTTGATGCGGAGTGCTACTTGGCATAATTTCAATGTAAATCTTCTTAATTGTGGTATGAATATTCAGTTTAGAAAGATTCAAGACAAAAGTTTATATTGACATAAAAAATAACAATACTTCAAGCATACTAATAAAGCAATTATGTCTTCTCAAAATAACATGGCCAAAGAAAGTTATCCCTACAAAATCATATAGTCTGGCTATGCTCCACCTTCACCACACAAAGTATTTAAATCATGCACAACCCCGATGACAAGCCAAGCAATTGTTTCATACTCTAACTTTTTCAAAACTTTTTCAATCTTCACGCAATACATGAGCGTGAGCCATGGATATAGCACTATAGGTGGAATAGAATGGTGGTTGTGGAGAAGACAAAAAGGAGAAGATGGTCTCACATCAACTAGGCGTATCAACGGGCTATGGAGATGCCCATCAATAGATATCAATGTGAGTGAGTAGGGATTGCCATGCAACGGATGCACTAGAGCTATAAGTATATGAAAGCTCAAAAATAAACTAAGTGGGTGTGCATCCAACTTGCTTGCTCATGAAGACCTGGGGCAATTTTTGAGGAAGCCCATCATTGGAATATACAAGCCAAGTTCTACAATGTAAAATTCCCACTAGTATATGAAAGTGATAACATGAGAGACTCTCTACTATGAAGATCATGGTGCTACTTTGAAGCACAAGTGTGGTAAAAGGATAGTAACATTGTCCCTTCTCTCTTTTTCTCTCATTTTTTTGTTTGGGCCTTTTCTCTTTTTTATGGCCTCTTTTTATCAGGGCTTCTTTGGCCTCTTTCTTTTCGTCCGGAGTCTCATCCCGACTTATGGGGGAATCATAGTCTCCATCATTCTTTCCTCACTGGGACAATGCTTTAATAATGATGATCATCACACTTCTATTTTTCTTATAACTCAAGAATTACAACTCGATACTTAGAACAAAATATGACTCTATGTGAATGCATCCGGCGGTGTACCGGTATATGCAATATGACAATGATGAATGTGTGATGAACGGAACGGTGGAAAGTTGCATGGCAATATATCTCGGAATGGCTATGGAAATGCCATAATAGGTAGGTATGGTGGCTGTTTTGAGGAAGGTATATGGTAGGTGTATGATACCGGCGAAAGGTGCACGGTATTAGAGAGGCTAGCAAAGGTGGAAGGGTGAGAGTGCGTATAATCCATGGACTCAACATTAGTCATAAAGAACTCGTATACTTATTGCAAAAATCTAGAAGTTATCAAAGCAAAGTATTACGCGCATGCTCCTAGGGAGATAGATTGGTAGGAAAAGACCATCGCTCGTCCCCGACTGCCACTCATAAGGAAGATAATCAATAAATAAATCATGCTCCGACTTCATCACACAACGGTTCACCATACGTGCATGCTACGGGAATCACAAACCTTAACACAAGTATTATTTAGATTCACAACTACTCAACTAGCATGACTTTAATATTATCACCTCCATATCTCAAAACAATTATCATGCTTCAATCTTTTCTTAGTATTCAACACACTCAAAAGAAAGTTTCACAAATCTTGAATACCAAGCATATTATTATTAAGCAAATTACCATGCTATTAAGAGACTCTCAAAATAATTTAAGTGAAGCATGAGAGATCAATAGTTTCTTTAAAAAAAATACACCACCGTGCTCTAAAAGATCTAAGTGAAGCACATAGAGCAAAATTATAACGCTCAAAAGATATAAGTGAAGCATATAGAGCAAAACTACTTAGCTCAAAAGATATAAGTGAAGCACATAGAGTATTCTATCAAATTTTAATTCATGTATGGCTCTCTCAAAAGGTGTGTACAGCAAGGATGATTGTGGCATACTAGGACACAAAGACACAAATAATACAATACGCTCCAAGCAAAACACATATCATGTTGGTGAATAAAAATATAGCTCCAAGTAATTTACCGATGGAAGTGGACGAAAGAGGGGATGCCTTCTGGGGCATCCCCAAGATTTGACTTCTTGGTGTCCTTGGATTATCTCGGGGGTGCCATGGGCATCCCCAAGCTTAGGCTCTTGCCACTCCTTGTTCCATGATCCATCAAAAGAATTCACCCAAAAATTGAAAACTTCACATAACAAAACTCAAAATAGAAAACTCGTGAGCTCCGTTAGCGAAAGAAAACAAAAGACCACTTCAAGGTACTGCAATGAATTCATTATTTATTTATATTGGTGTTAAACCTACTGTATTCCAACTTCTATATGGATTAGAAACTATTTTACTAGCCATAGATTCATCAAAATAAGCAAACAACACACGAAAAACAGAATCTGTCAAAAACATAACAGCCTGTAGTAATCTGTAGATAGCGCAAGATCTGGAACCCCAAAAATTATAAAATAACTTGATGGACGTGAGGAATTTATCTATTAATCATCTGCAAAAAGAATTAACTAAATATCACTCTCCAAATAAAAATTACAGCAGTTCTTGTGAGCGCTAAAGTTTCTGTTTTTTACAGCAAGTTCAACAAGACTTTCCCCATGTCTTCCCAACGGTTCTACTTGGCACAAACACTAATTAAACACAAAAAACACAAGAAAAACAGAGGCTAAATAATTTATTTATTACTAAGCAGGAGCAAAAAGGAAGGTATAAAAATAAAATTGGGTTGCCTCCCAACAAGCGCTATCGTTTAACGCCCATAGCTAGGCATAAAAGCGTGGATAGATCTAGGTATTGCCATCTTTGGTAGGCAATCCATAAGTGGCTCGCATGATAGTTTCATATGGTAATTTTATTTTCTTTCTAGGAAAGTTTCCATGCCCTTTTTAATGGAAATTGAAATCTAATATTCCCTTCCTTCATATCAATAATCGCACCAACCGTTCTAAGGAAAGGTCTACAAAGAATAATAGGGCAAGAAGGATTGCAATATATATCAAGAACAATGAAATCTACGGGCACATAATTCCTATTTGCAACAAGAAGAACATCATTAATCCTTCCCATAGGTTTCTTAATAGCGGAATCCGCAAGATGCATGTTTAGAGAGCAGTTATCAAAATTACGGAAATCTAGTAAATCACACAAAGTCTTGGGAATAGTAGAGACACTAGCACCCAAATCACAAAAAGCATAAAACTCATGATCTTTAATTTTAATTTTAATAGTTGGTTCCCACTCATCATAGAGTTTTCTAGGGATAGAAACTTTCAACTCAAGTTTTTCTTCATAAGATTGCATCAAGGCACGAACAATATGTTCGGTGAAGGCTTTATTTTGACTATAAGCATGTGGAGAATTTAGCACGGATTGCAACAAGGAAATACAATCAATTAAAGAGCAACTTTCATAATTAAATTCCTTGAAATCCAATATAGTGGGTTTGTCAATATCTAGATTTTTATTTCTTTCAATTCCACTTTCATCAATTTCTAGGTAAAGGAAGATCATATTCAGTTTCATCAAGATTCATATTGCAAAACAAAGATTTAATAGGAGACACATCAATAACTTTTAGATCTTCATCTTGATTTTCATAGGTATCTGGTTTAGCAGCCATCTTATTAACTAAGGTGGCTTGCATATCTGAAATTTCAGCAGTCATCTTTTCTAGACGAGCAATTTGGGATCTTATACCCTCAAATTCTTTAGACATATCATCAAGCTCTTTATTCATATAAGTCATAAAACTTTTTTGTTCCTTAAGATCGTTTCTAAAGTGTCACACCCTAGCTAGTTCAAGCATTAGAATGTGCATCATGTTTAAATTCCTCTTAAATTTGAATTGGGGAAGACAGAACCCCCAACACCCCCCCTTGGAAACAACTAGGGTTTACTAAAAATATTTTCAATGAACCTGAAATGCCCTTCTAAAAAGTTCACCCTCTTTGTCTTAGGTTAGAACCTCTGGCAAAATTGGTGCACAATTTTCTAGGTCAACAGAAGGTCATTGAATTAAATCATAAGTATTTGAATTTGGGCATTTAAATGCTATAAAATAATCTAAATGCTCAAATAATTCTGGGAATAAATGTTTCCTGTTGGAAATAATCTAAACAGAGGCCACATTTATTTTCAGGATTTTTGGAAATGTTTTAGTATTTTATTTAAAGCTAAACAGTTGCACTTAAATAGAAAACAGAAACTAAATAAAAAAAAGAGGAGAAAGAAGCCCACCTGGGCCTTACCTGTGCTGGCCCAGCCACCTGGCTCGGCCCAGCCTGCTGGCGCTGCCAGTCGTCGTCCTCCTCGCGCCAGAAGGACGCGGAGCGCATGGCCGGCGCCCGCGGCCACACGCCGGCCACCTCCTGCTTCCGCCGACGCCCGGGAGACGCCCTGAAGTGCCACGCGACCCCCCACGTCTCCCTCTCGCACTCGCTCACTCTCCCCCTCGTCTCCCTCTCTCTCTCCCGCGACGGCCGAGCGCGTACCTCGCCGCCGATCGCCGTAGTTGCCACCACAGACACCCCCTCGCCCCTCCGACGAGCCCATTAGCTCCGCCTCGACTCCCTCGTCCTCCCCACCGAGCCACGCATCACCGGAGGCCCTGCATCGCCGCCTTCGCCCTCGTCTTCAACCTCGGGCACCCGAGCCATCTCCGGTCGAATTCGCCGCCGCCAGGACCTCCCCGAGCCCGCTGACCCCCTCTCCGACTCCACTGTGAGCTCCTCTTCCTTTCCCCCTAGTTCCCGTGCTCGATTACGCCTCGTAGCCACCGCCCCCTCCGAGCCCGAGCGCTCCTCGCCGCCGGCCATGCCGCCGTCATGGCTACGGCCGTGCAAGCACGCGTCCGAGCGCCTCACCGTGCTCAGTGCAGCACCAGGGACCCGTAGCCACCACCAGTTCTTCCTCCCATGCACCGTAGCCTCCAAACCGACCTCGCCCGAACTCCAGCCGCTGCCACGAGCTCGATTCCGGCGATCTCGCTCCACCCCAGCTCCTCCCACTTGCCCCACTAGATGCGCACGAGCCCCAGCTACGCGTAACACGTCTCCGCCGTCGATTTGGTCACCGGAGGACCAAATCCGAAGCCCTCCACCGTCTCGGGCCTCGCCGGCGTCGAGCCGCCGGCGAGTTGACCCAGTTTGACCCCTGGGTGGGCCCAGGAAGACCCCCCCTGTGTCTATGACAGGTGGGGCCGGTCGGCTAACTAAATTAGGATTAGTCTTAATTAATTTTAATTAAATCAGTCACTGACATGTGGGCCCAGGCCCCACTGACAACTAATTAGTGTTAATCTAATTTTGCTAATTAGCTGAGAGGCTGACAGAAGGGGCCCACAAGTCAGGTTTGACCTGGGCTGGCGCCTTTGACCTGCTGACGTCACCCTGATGCAATGCTGATGCAGTAATTGATTTTCTGGATTTATTCTTATTCAGGAAATTCCAGAAAATAGTTCAAACTTCAAAAATTCATAGAAATTCAACCATAGCTCCAAATGAGATAAATTATATATGAAAAATTATCAGAAAAATTCAATCTATCCAACTGTAATGGTTTCATGCATGACAAAACAAGTTACCTTGCTGTTTAGGCCGAATAAGGAAAAGCACTATTAAGGCCATGTTTAATGAGCTAATATTTGAATCTTTGATTCAAATGAGTTCATTCCTTTCTAATATAACTTGCATTAGGCCAAGACACATTCATATTGCCATGTCATAGCATGCATCATATTGTTGCATATCGTCATGTGTTGATTGTATTACGATGTGTTCTTCGTGGTAGGTTCTGCCTCTGAGGATATCCATGAGTATCCAACTGAAGGGCATTATCCCACTACCACTCCATCAGGCAAGCAACCATTGATCATTCCGATACAAACCCATGTTCTCGCTTCTGCTCTTGTTTACTGCATTAAGACAACACGATTCAAACTGCTGTGTGCTACGGTAGTTGAAACCTTATCCTCTGCATGACCTGTCATTGCCACAGTAACTAGATGAAACCCACTAGCATGTGTAGGAGTTGATTGAGACATGTATGTGATTCTTACCTTGCTATGCCTGCTATGCTTAGAGTTGTGTCAGGTCTGGTTCATCTGGGAGATGGGCTAGAGTGAAATGCTTATGCCGGTAATGTGAGGGATGCGTTGAACATGTTTTGGTAAAGGTATCGATGAGAGGCCATGTAGGAGTACATGGTGGGTTGTTTCATTGAGGCCATCCCTAAGCACCGAGATCTGTATGCGTGATTTAAGATTCAGCTACTACCACACATTGGGCCCTGAAATATGACCCCGCTCGACTTACTGACCCCTCTCGCCTCTGTCCAGGAGTTGCAACTAGTTTCTGGTGTTTGTAGGACACGTGTTGGCGGCCGTGCGTAGCGCTGACCCTAGGGGTGGGCTATGTTGCGGTAGATACACCGTGGCACGGTGTACCGAGTCACCCGTTTGGTGTCGCGGGAAGCCTGTTCACATCGTTTGGGGCCGTTGAGGACACCCCGGCCAGATTTCCTTGCGGATGGAACCTAAATAGGCGATAAACCTGGACTAGAGACTTGTGAGGTTAGTCAGGTCGTGGTCTACACCCACGTCGGTTTTTGCTTGAAGTCTGCCGAGCACATGTCGTGTGCAGACGCTAAGTGGTGGAAACATGTGTGACGAAGTACACCCCTGCAGGGTATAAAACTATTCGAATAGCCGCGTCCGCGGTAAAGGACTACTTGGTTGCATATACAATTCATAGACAAGTTAATGGATACTACTAAAAGAGTCAAGATAAAGTGTGAGTACCGAGGATGGCCCTCTCGTAGGATGACGAGGGAGGATCCCCGGTGGAGTATTGTGTTGGTGAGTAGTTGACTCGTGTGCGAAAACTATTTTACTGGTGAAGTTCCGTAGGATAGCTTAGTCAAGAGTCAAAGCTGGCTTGCTGCATCAACCCCACCGCCTTCTTGAGAATAAGCATGTATAGTAGGTTCTGATGTAAGACTTGCTGAGTTCCTTTGTACTCATGTTTTGCTTATTTATTGTTTTCAGACGACAACACTGCCCCCTCCGATGGGTTCTATGTAGACCTTGACGTCGACGAGTGACTAGCCACCCAGGTGGTGACCCTGGCCATGGAGGGCCTATGTAGATAGACAGGCTTCGAGATGCCTTCTTTCTTTCTAGAGTCTGTACCCAGACTAGTTGCTTCTGCATGTGCTTGTATGTTTGTATGACTTGAGTGTCGGGTCATGTGACCCGTATCTGTATGAACATGTTATGTATGGCTCTCTGGAGCCTTTAAATAAAGTACTTGAGTTGTAGAGTTCTGTTGTGATGCCATGTTGTATGTACTCATATCAGGCATATTGTGTGTATGATTGAGATGCTTGGTATGAGTTGGATCCGACAATCTAGTTGTTTATCCTTGACAGCCTTTCTTATGGGGAAATGTAGTCTAGTGTTCCTCGAGCCATAGTAGTCCGCTACAGCCCGGTTCACCGCAGTCCTGCTAGCCCAGCACTACTGCTCAGGACACTTGACTGGCCGGCATGTGTTTCACTTCGTCCCTATGTCTGTCCCTTCGGGGAAATGTCACACGGTGACTTCCGGAGTCCTGCCTAGCCTGCTACAGCCTGGGGTTCCTCGGAGTCCTGTTAGCCCAGTGCTACAGCCCGGAATCACTCGTTGATGACCGACATGTTCGATGTGATTCATGTATGCCTGTCTCCATAGGTCTGTGCCGCTTTGGGTTCACGACTAGCCATGTCGGCCCGGGTTCTCTGTCATATGGATGCTAGCGACACTGTCATATACGTGAGCCAAAAGGCGCAAACGGTCCCGGGCCATGGTAAGGCGTCACCCGTGGGATACCGTGCGTGAGGCCGCAAAGTGATATGAGGTGTTACCGGCTAGATCGATGTGACTTGGAATCGGGGTCCTGACAGCGTTGGTATCAGAGCCAGACTGCCTGTAGGATCGTTGAGCCAAACTGGTCGATGTCGAGTCTAGAAATGCTCTAGTTATATTTAGGGGAATTGATTGTGGGAGGGAACGTAAGGTTCTTTTACTCCTTTACCTATGCCTCTGATCTGAGTCATTCTCTTCTCATTCAACGTGGGTTAAGGACTAGGCTCTCTTCTTCTATCAGGTTCACGTGTTACTATTCCGTAGTAGCTTATACGATTGTTGTTACAAGCCCCAGTTCAGTTCTACTACTTTAGTATGTTGCTAATTGGATCAGAATCTTGATATGATGTTGTTGAGTGGTATTGCAAACTGTTGTGGATGACTCAAATCTTTTTCTGAGCATTTACAGCTGTTATGCTGTCCAATTTTCCCTAGAAATTCTGATGCCTTTGCATTGTGGTTGTGCTTTTAGATGGCCAACCATGTTCAAAATCAAGTGGTTCGCCTGACCCGGTGCCTCGACGTGCCCGGTCATACTGCTATGTTAGTCCGGGTAATGATTGAGACGGGCTACCGTTGGTATCCCGAATACACCGTCGAAGAGCAGTTCCGCGACTTTAATCAAAGCTAATATCTCTGCACCGTCAGGATATTTCCTTCTTATCCTGGATCTACCGAGCCCCTTCACTGTTCCTATGGACTCAGGGTTACTGTTGAGATGGCTGTGCAGGATGCTGCCTATTCCATGATGACCATCTTGCGAGTCCGGATTGGCCTGCTTCGGAACACCGACTTCCGTTACATGCCAGCTTCACTTCCGGGAGCGCAAGGGTATCTTCAGGCTATCTATGCTGACTCCACTCAGGAGGACTCATTAACTCGTACCACTGCCGAGATGCTCGAAGATAAGGACCGAGAGAATCGGGCCTTGAGTTTGGAGCTTTTTAATACCCGTGCTGATCATTGGGCCACATTGACTCAGTTTGCACCTGCGGTTCAAACTGGATGTATGGATACAAGGGATCTGTATCCTGTGAGATCAGCTCTGCCAGACATGGTGGATTGGCGTGATGTGGGAGGCATCACCCCACCCCGTGGTCCCCGCAGGCCACCGTTTGTTGGTCCAAGACCTCATCCTAGCCCCTTTGGTCCACAGGCTCCTCAGGACTATCTGTTCCCGGATGGTCATGTTGAACTTCCAGGCTACGGAGGCGACTTCTATGAGAACTACTACGGAGCTGTCTGAGTTAGTAGTAGTACCACTAGTATTGTAGTAGTTGTATCTCCACTGTCCTGTGTGACTTGTGGAATATGACTTTGGGTGTAATCAATTCCGGAGGTGTAGACAAATAATGTATAGGAGCTTGGAATGCCTCTGATGAGATGTAATGTCTTTCATCATAGTTGTACTATAGCCTGGGCTTGTACTGAACTATGTATGATGTGTATGATCGTTGGTATATATATGGCAGTTTTATATTACCATGACATACGGATGAACATCTCGGCATTCTGTGTTATCCATTACATTCTGCACTTCCTTGCTAAGTTTGAGCCATCCTTGTCTAAACCATTGTCTTGTTTCCTCTTAGGATGGTCAACACCCGCAGCAACCCTGCTGCCCTAGAGCAGGGGGAAGCCAGTGCAGCTAGAGGTGAGAATCTGCCTCACCCGCCTTCTCTGGCCGAAGTGATGCTAGAGGCAGAAAGAAACAAGCGTGAGACTAACCGCCTGCTAGAGCGGATTGAGCAGAACACTGCATGCCACCCGCGAAATGACTTGGTGTCAATCAATGACTTTATCAAGCTATACCTGCCAAAGTTTAATCACTCCGTCGAGCCCCTCGACGCGGATGACTGGCTTCGCAGCATCACCCACAAGCTACGTTCTGCCAACGTAGCCGAAGCCGACAAGGTTACCTATGCTGCCTATCACCTCGAAGGCCCTGCTAGCCTTTGGTGGGAAAACTTTGAAGCTATGCGCCCGGTCGGCCAAATCACTTCTTGGGCTGAATTCAGTGAGGCTTTCCGTGAGCATCACATTCCGGAAGGTCTCATGGATCGCAAGAGGGAGGAGTTCTGCAACTTCACCCAAGGAAGACTGACTGTGGATGCATATAGTCGTGAATTTGGGAATCTGGCAGGCTATGCCCCTAAAGAGGTTTCTACTAACGCTAAGAAGCAGGCAAGGTTCCGCAAGGAACTTAGCCCTGAGCTTCGCCGCGATCTCCGTCTGCACGAGTGCACATCTTTTCAAAAGCTGGTCAATAAAGCCATCAGCGCTGAGATAGGCCAGACTGATTATGACGCTTCACGCAAGAACTCCCGTGATTTTGGCTCTTCATCCGGCTCGGGAGCTCAGAAGCGCCGGGTGTGGATCCCAAGCACGGCACTGCCACCCAGGTTCATCCCGAGGCCATCCTTTGAGGCGCCTCGTCCCAACCAGCAATTTGCACCGCCCAAGCCCTATGGTGGCCCCGCTGCTAATGCTGCTCCACGCCCCAATGTGGTGACATGCTTTAAGTGTGGAGAGGCGGGTCACTATAGCCGAGAGTGTCCCCAGAACAACAACTCCAATCAAACTGGGAAGTCCGTTGGCCGTGGTAAGCTAGCGGGGAAAACATTTTACGCCAAGCCGGCCACCACTGAACGTGGCCATGTCAACTATGTTTCAGCCGAGGAGGCTCATGAGGATCCCAACGTCGTCCTTGGTACGCTCCTTGTTAACTGCCATCCGGCATCCGTTCTTTTCGATACTGGAGCATCTCATTCATTCATATCCGAGAGCTATGCTCGATTGCATAACACGACATTCAGTGACATGCCCACTTCCATGGTAATTCAAACCCCGGGTTCCAAATGGCAAACTTCTAGAGTAAGCCATGGGAACGAAATTCTTGTCGACAGACTTGTCTTCCTTGCATCCTTAATAGCTCTGAAGTCCTCCGACATAAATATCATCTTGGGTATGGACTGGATGTCAGCTCATTATGCTAAGATCGATTGTGCCACTAGAACCGTTCAACTTACTCACCCAATTGGGCAAGACAGTCAATGTCTTAACTCGAGTGGCCAAGCGCCAGCTTTACTCTCTAAATGCTAACCCTCTTCCAGACCTTGAGGATGTTCCGGTAGTCCGGGACTTTCCGGATGTTTTTCCAGAAGAACTGCCAGGTGTTCCACCTGACAGGGATGTTGAGTTCGTGATAGACCTTGTCCCAGGAACCGTTCCCATCTCTAGAAGACCCTACAAGATGGCACCCTTAGAACTAGTCGAGCTTAAGAACCAACTCGATGAGTCCTTGAAAAAGGGTTTCATCCGTCCTAGTTCCTCTCCTTGGGCTTGCCCCGTCCTCTTCATCAAGAAGAAGGATGGAACGGATCAAATGGTTGTGGATTACCGACCTGTCAATTTGGTCACCATCACGAACAAATATCCGCTTCCCAGAATCAATGATCTGTATGATCAGCTCGCTGGATCCTCAGTCTTTTCCAAGATGGATTTGAGGTTGGGCTACCATCAAATCAAAATCAGAAATGGGGACATTCCCAAAACGGCCTTTGTTACTCGTTATGGCCAATACGAGTACACCGTGATGTCCTTCGGTTTAACCAATGCCCCAGCCACCTTTTCCCGGTTAATGAACTCGGTTTTCATGGAGTACTTGGAAAAATTTGTCGTAGTATACCTCGATGACATACTCATCTACTCCAAGAATGAAGAAGAACATGGCGAACATCTAAGGCTGGTATTGATGAAACTTCGAGAGCATCGCCTTTATGCCAAATTCTCCAAGTGTGAATTTTGGTTGCCAGAAGTGACCTGTCTAGGCCATGTAATTTCTGGTAAGGGTATTGCTGTCAATCTCGAGCGAGTTCAAGCCGTCCTTGATTGGACTCCACCTGAGACGGTTAAGCAAGTTTGGAGCTTCCTTGGCTTAGCGAGCTATTGCCGCCGCTTCGTCGAAAATTTCTCCAAGGTTGCTAAACCTCTAACTGAACTCCTCAAGAAGGATAAAAAGTTCGAGTGGACTCCACAGTGTGAGTTCAGTTTTCAGGAACTGAAAAGACGCCTGACATCTGCTCCCGTACTGGTACCACCAGATTTCTCCAAGGACTTTATTATCTATTGCGACGCCTCGCGACAAGGACTAGGTTGCATACTCATGCAAGATCGTTAGGTAATTGCCTATGCTTCACGGCAATTACACCCACATGAGGAAAATTATCCCACACATGATCTAGAGCTTGCAGCTGTAGTCCATGCACTTAAAACCTGGCGACATTACCTTCTCGGTAATCGTTGGGAGTTCTTCACCGATCACCAAAGTTTGAAATATATCTTCACCCAACCAGATTTGAATCTCAGGCAAAGACGTTGGGTCGAGTTGATCTCGGATTACGACTTAGGAATAACTTACACCCCAGGCAAAGCCAATGTCGTGGCTGATGCGCTAAGCCGTAAGTCCTATTGTAACAACCTGATGTTACAACAAAGTCAACCACTTCTCCATGAGGAATTTCGTAAGCTTAATCTTCACATTGTTCCTCGAGGATTCCTATCCACCCTGGTGGCGAAACCTACCCTTATGGATCAAATCATAGCTGCCCAGAAGCGTGATAAGGGCATATCCCGGATTAAGGAAAACATCGCTAGCGGAGTTGCTAAATGTTTCTCTATGGATGAGCGAGGTGCTGTCTTTTTCGAGAACCGTTTGGTGGTTCCCAAGAAAAAACATCTACGCCAGTTGATCCTTAAGGAAGCTCATGAATCCCCTCTCACCATTCATCCCGGTAGTACTAAAATGTATCAAGACCTACGCCAGAGGTTTTGGTGGACTAGGATGAAGAGAGAAATCGCTCAATACATTGCTAGCTGCGACGTCTGTCGTCGTGTTAAAGCAGAGCATCAACGGCCTGCTGGCACCCTTCAACCTTTGGCTATTCCTAAATGGAAATGGGATAAAATCAGTATGGATTTCATCACTAGGTTTCCCAGGACCAAGAGAGGGAATAATGCCATCTTCGTTGTGATCGACCGACTTTCCAAAGTAGCCCACTTTCTACCTATTTGTGAGAGTATCAGTGCTAGCCAGCTAGCTGATCTATACATCTCCCGGATAGTATCTCTTCATGGTGTTCCATTGGAAATTAACTCAGACCGTGGGAGTCTCTTCACCTCTCGATTTTGGGAAAGCTTCCAAAATACTATGGGAACTCGTCTCTCTTTTAGTACCGCCTTCCATCCTCAATCAAGTGGTCAAGTAGAGCGAGTCACTCAAATTCTGGAAGATATGCTCCGAGCTTCTGTTATCTCGTTCGGAATGAGTTGGGAGAAATGCCTTCCACTCGCGGAGTTTGCCTATAACAATAGTTATCAAGCTAGTTTGGGGAAAGCTCCTTTCGAAGTTCTCTATGGACGAAAATGTCGAACGCCTCTTAACTGGTCAGAAACCGGGGAAAGACAGCTCTTTGGCCCGGATATGATTCAGGAAGCAGAAGAGCAGGTTCGCGTTATTCGTGAGAAATTGAAAACAACCCAATCTCGTCAAAAGAGTCAATATGATCGTAAACATAAACCTATGACTTATGAAGTCGACGAGAAGGCCTACCTTCGGGTTACTCCGTTAAAGGGAACCCATCGTTTCGGTATCAAAGGCAAATTGGCTCCTTGTTACATTGGACCCTTTCGCATTCTTGCCAAACGAGGAGAAGTTGCCTACCAATTGGAACTACCTCCGCATCTTTCCAGAGTTCACGATGTATTCCACGTTTCACAACTCAGGCATTGCTTCGCGGATCCTATCCGTGGAGTGGATCACGAAACGCTTGATCTACAAGATAACCTTTCTTATCGGGAATATCCCGTTCGTATCCTTGATCAAGCCGAGCGTACCACTCGACGTCATAATATCAAATTTCTCAAGGTTCAATGGTCACACCATTCCGAGGAAGAAGCCACTTGGGAAAGGGAGGATCGTCTTCGACTTGAGTACCCCACCTTCTTCCCGGAGGATCCTAAATCTCGGGACGAGATTCTTTTGAGTGGGGGTGAGTTGTCACACCCTAGCTAGTTCAAGCATTAGAATGTGCATCATGTTTAAATTCCTCTTAAATTTGAATTGGGGAAGACAGAACCCCCAACACACCCCCCCTTGGAAACAACTAGGGTTTACTAAAAATATTTTCAATGAACCTGAAATGCCATTCTAAAAAGTTCACCCTCTTTGTCTTAGGTTAGAACCTCTGGCAAAATTGGTGCACAATTTTCTAGGTCAACAGAAGGTCATTGAATTAAATCATAAGTATTTGAATTTGGGCATTTAAATGCTATAAAATAATCTAAATGCTCAAATAATTCTGGGAATAAATGTTTCCTGTTGGAAATAATCTAAACAGAGGCCACATTTATTTTCAGGATTTTTGGAAATGTTTTAGTATTTTATTTAAAGCTAAACAGTTGCAGTTAAATAGAAAACAGAAACTAAATAAAAAAACAGGAGAAAGAAGCCCACCTGGGCCTTACCTATGCTGGCCCAGACACCTGGCTCGGCCCAGCCTGCTGGCGCTGCCAGTCGTCGTCCTCCTCGCGCCAGAAGGACGCGGAGCTTGTGGCCGGCGCCCGCGGCCACACGCCGGCCACCTCCCGCTTCCGCCGACGCCCGGGAGACGCCCTGAAGTGCCACGCGACCCCCCACGTCTCCCTCTCGCCCTCGCTCACTCTCCCCCTCGTCTCCCTCTCTCTCTCCCGCGACGGCCGAGCGCGTACCTCGCTGCCGATCGCCGTAGTTGCCACCACAGACACCCCCTCGCCCCTCCGACGAGCCCATTAGCTCCGCCTCGACTCCCTCGTCCTCCCCACCGAGCCACGCATCGCCGGAGGCCCTGCATTGCAGCCTTCGCCCTTGTCTTCAACCTCGGGCACCCGAGCCATCTCCGGTCGAATTCGCCGCCGCCAGGACCTCCCCGAGCCCACTGACCCCCTCTCCGACTCCGCTGTGAGCTCCTCTTCCTTTCCCCCTAGTTCCCGTGCTCGATTATGCCTCGTAGCCACCGCCCCCTCCGAGCCCGAGCGCTCCTCGCAGCCGGCCATGCCGCCGTCGTGGCTACGGCCATGCAAGCACGCGTCCGAGCACCTCACCGTGCTCAGCGCAGCACCAGGGACCCGTAGCCACCACCAGTTCTTCCTCCCATGCACCGTAGCCTCGAAACCGACCTCGCCCGAACTCCAGCCGCCGCCACGAGCTCGATTCCGGCGAGCTCGCTCCACCCCAGCTCCTCCCACTTGCCCCACTAGATGCGCACGAGCCCCAGCTACGCGTAGCACGTCTCCGCCGTCGATTTGGTCACCGGAGGACCAAATCCGAAGCCCTCCGCCGTCTCGGGCCTCGCCGGCGTCGAGCCGCCGGCGAGTTGACCCAGTTTGACCCCTGGGTGGGCCCAGGAAGACCCCCCTGAGTCTATGATAGGTGGGGCCGGTCGGCTAACTAAATTAGGATTAGCCTTAATTAATTTTAATTAAATCAGTCACTGACATGTGGGCCCAGGCCCCACTGACAACTAATTAGTGTTAATCTAATTTTGCTAATTAGCTGAGAGGCTGACAGAAGGGCCCACCAGTCAGGTTTGACCTGGGCTGGCGCCTTTGACCTGCTGACGTCACCCTGACGCAATGCTAACGCAGTAATTGATTTTCTGGATTTATTCTTATTCAGGAAATTCCAGAAAATAGTTCAAACTTCAAAAATTCATAGAAATTCAACCATAGCTCCAAATGAGATAAATTATATATGAAAAATTATCAGAAAAATTCAATCTATCCAACTGTAATGGTTTCATGCATGACAAAACAAGTTACCTTGCTGTTTAGGCAGAATAAGGAAAAGCACTATTAAGGCCATGTTTAATGAGCTAATATTTGAATCTTTGATTCAAATGAGTTCATTCCTTTCTAATATAACTTGCATTAGGCCAAGACACATTCATATTGCCATGTCTCGCTTCTGCTCTTGTTTACTGCATTAAGACAACGCGATTCAAACTGCTGTGTGCTACGGTAGTTGAAACCTTATCCTCTGCATGACCTGTCATTGCCACAGTAACTAGATGAAACCCACTAGCATGTGTAGGAGTTGATTGAGCCATGTATGTGATTCTTACCTTGCTATGCCTGCTATGCTTAGAGTTGTGTCAGGTCTGGTTCATCTGGGAGATGGGCTAGAGTGAAATGCTTATGCCGGTAATGTGAGGGATGCGTTGAACATGTTTTGGTAAAGGTATCGATGAGAGGCCATGTAGGAGTACATGGTGGGTTGTTTCATTGAGGCCGCCCCTAAGCACCGAGATCTGTATGCGTGATTTAAGATTCAGCTACTACCACACATTGGGCCCTGAAATATGACCCCGCTCGACTTACTGACCCCTCTCGCCTCTGTCTAGGAGTTGCAACTAGTTTCTGGTGTTTGTAGGACACGTGTTGGCGGCCGTGCGTAGCGCTGACCCTAGGGGTGGGCTATGTTGTGGTAGATACACCGTGGCACGGTGTACCGAGTCACCCGTTTGGTGTCGCGGGAAGCCTGTTCACATCGTTTGGGGCCGTTGAGGACACCCTGGCCAGATTTCCTTGCGGATGGAACCTGAATAGGCGATAAACCTGGACTAGAGACTTGTGAGGTTAGTCAGGTCGTGGTCTACACCCACGTCGGTTTTCGCTTGAAGTCTGCCGAGCACATGTCGTGTTCAGACGCTAAGTGGTGGAAACATGTGTGACGAAGTACACCCCTGCAGGGTATAAAACTATTCGAATAGCCGCGTCCGCGGTAAAGGACTACTTGGTTGCATATACAGTTCATAGACAAGTTAATGAATACTACTAAAAGACTCAAGATAAAGTGTGAGTACCGAGGATGGCCCTCTCGTAGGATGACGAGGGAGGATCCCCGGTGGAGTATTGTGTTGGTGAGTAGTGGACTCGTGTGCGAAAACTATTTTACTGGTGAAGTTTCGTAGGATAGCTTAGCCAAGAGTCAAAGCTGGCTTGCTGCATCAACCCCACCGTCTTCTTGAGAATAAGCATGTATTGTAGGTTCTGATGTAAGACTTGCTGAGTACCTTTGTACTCATGTTTTGCTTATTTATTGTTTTCAGACGACAACACTGCCCCCTCCGATGGGTTCTATGTAGACCTTGACGTCGACGAGTGACTAGCCACCCAGGTGGTGACCCTGGCCATGGAGGGCCTATGTAGATAGACAGGCTTCGAGATGCCTTCTTTCTTTCTAGAGTCTATACCCAGACTAGTTGCTTCCGCATGTGCTTGTATGTTTGTATGACTTGAGTGTCGGGTCATGTGACCCCTATCTGTATGAACATGTTATGTATGGCTCTCTGGAGCCTTTAAATAAAGTACTTGAGTTGTAGAGTTTTATTGTGATGCCATGTTGTATGTACTCATATCAGGCATATTGTGTGTATGATTGAAATGCTTGGTATGAGTGGGATCCGACAATCTAGTTGTTTATCCTTGACAGCCTTTCTTATGGGGAAATTTAGTCTAGTGTTCCTCGAGCCATAGTAGTCCGCTACAGCCTGGTTCACAGGAGTCCTGCTAGCCCAGCACTACTGCTCAGGACACTTGACTGGCCGGCATGTGTTTCACTTCTCCCTATGTCTGTCCCTTCGGGGAAATGTCACACGGTGACTTCCGGAGTCCTGCCTAGCATGCTACAGCCCGGGGTTCCCCGGAGTCCTGTTAGCCCAGTGCTACAGCCCGGAATCACTCATTGATGACCGACATGTTCGATGTGATTCATGTATGCCTGTCTCCATAGGTCTGTGCCGCTTTGGGTTCACGACTAGCCATGTCGGCCCGGGTTCTCTGTCATATGGATGCTAGCGACACTGTCATATACGTGAGCCAAAAGGCGCAAACGGTCCTGGGGCATGGTAAGGCGTCACCCGTGGGATACCGTGCGTGAGGCCGCAAAGTGATATGAGGTGTTACCGGCTAGATTGATGTGACTTGGAATCGGGGTCCTGACATAAAGAAATTATTATGCTCAAATTGCAAAACCATAAACTTCCTAACATTGGTTTCGATCTCCTCTGACCTTTTAAGGTGAAGATCACCAAATCTCGGTTGAGCCATCACGACAAACAAGCAATCTAACACACGTGCAAACAAAAAGGAAGCGGGCAAAAAGAGGCAAAATAGAGAGGGAGGGTAGGGAGAGAGAGAGGACGAATAAAACGGCAAGGGCGAAATTGGGGGAGAGGAAAACGAGAGGCAAATAGCAAATAATGTAATGCGAGAGATAGGGATTGTGATGGGTACTTGGTATGTTGACTTTTTGGGTAGACTCCCAGGCAACAGCGCCAGAAATCCTTCTTGCTACGTCTTGATCTTGCGTTGGTTTTCCCCGAAGAGGAAGGGATGATGCAGGAGAGTAGCGTAAGTATTTCCCTCAGTTTTTGAGAACCAAGGTATCAATCCAGTAGGAGCCCACGCTCAAGTCCCTCGTACCTACACAAAGCGATAGCTACTCGCAACCAACGTGATTAGGGGTTGTCAAGCCCTTCACGGCCACTTACGAGAGTGAGATCTAATAGATATAATATTTTTGATATTTTTGGTATAAAGATGCAAAGTAAAAAGTAAAGGCAAAGTAAAAAGCAAAGCAAGATTAAAGTAACGGAGATTGATATGATGAGAATAGACCCGGGGGCCATAGGTTTCACTAGTGGTTTCTCTCAAGAGCATAAGTATTCTATGGTGGGTGAATAAATTACTGTTGAGCAATTGACATAATTGAGCATAGTTATGAGAATAACTAGGGATGATCATGTATATAGGCATCACGTCCGTGACAAGTAGACCGAAACGATTCTGCATCTACTACTATTACTCCACTCATCGACCGCTATCCAGCATGCATCTAGAGTATTAAGTTAAAACAGAGTAATGCCTTAAGCAATATGACATGATGTAGAGAGATAAATTCATGCAATATGAAATAAACCCCATCTTGTTATCCTCGGTGGAAACGATACAATACGTGCCTTGATGCCCCTTCTGTCACTGGGTAAGGACACCGCAAGATCAAACCCAAAGCTAAGCACTTCTCCCATGGCAAGAACTACCAATCTAGTTAGCCAAACCAAACGGATAATTCGAAGAGACTTGCAAATATAACCAATCGTACATAAAAGAATTCAGAGAAGATTCAAATATTATTCATAGATAGACTTGATCATAAACCCACAATTCATCGGTCTCAACAAACACACCGCAAAAAGAAGATTACATCGAATAGATCTCCACAAGAGAGGGGGAGAAGTTTGTATTGAGATTCAAAGAGAGAGAAGAAGCCATCTAGCTACTAACTATGGACCCGAAAGTCTGAGGTAAACTACTCACACTTCATCGGAGAGGCTATGATGATGTAGAAGCGCTCCGTGATGATGGCCCTCTTCCGGCGGAGCTCCGGAACAGGCCCCAAGATGGGATCTCGTGGATACAGAAAATTGCGGCGGCGGAATTAGGTTTTTGGCTCATGTTTTGATCGTTTGGGGGTACGTGTGTATATATAGGAGGAAGAAGTACGCCGGAGGAGCAACGAGGGGCCCACGAGGCACGGGGTGCGCCCTAGGGAGGGGCGCCCCCACCCTCGTGACCGCCTCTTTTGTTCCTTGGAGCAGGGTCCATGTCTCCTGGATCACGTTCGGTGAGAAAATCACATTCCCGAAGATTTTATTCCGTTTGGATTTCATTTGATATTCCGTTTATCTGAAACACTGAAATAGGCAAAAAATAACAATTCTGGGCTGGGCCTCCAGTTAATAGGTTAGTCCCAAAAATAACATAAAAGTGGAAAATAAAGCCCAATATAGTCCAAAACAGTAGATAATATAGCATCGAGCAATCATAAATTATAGATACGTTGGAGACGTATCAGTGGCTAACATACGCAAATGAGAGCGAGAAGAGAAGGCAAAAGCACGGTCGAGAAACTATGATCAAGAAGTGGTCCTAGAGCAACCTACGTCAAGCATAACTCCAACACCGTGTTCACTTCCCGGACTCCGCCGAGAAGAGACCATCACGGCTACACACGCGGTTGATGCGTTTTAATTAAGGTTAAGTCTCAGGTTTTCTACAACCGGACATTAACAAATTCCCATCTGCCCATAACCGCGGGCACGGCTTTCGAAAGTTCAAATCCCTGCAGGGGTGTCCCAACTTAGCCCATCACAAGCTCTCACGGTCAACGAAGGATATTCCTTCTCCCAAGACAATCCGATCAGACTCGGCATCCCGGTTACAAGACATCCTCGATAATGGTAAAACAAGTCCAGCAAGACCGCCCGATGCGCCGACATCCCGATAGGAGCTGCACATATCTTGTTCTCAGGGGGCAACGGATAAGCAATCCGTACAACTAAAACCAGCCCTTGAGTTTCCCCGAGGTGGCGCTGCAAGGGGCTCTAGTTTGGACCAACATTTAGACAAGCACTGGCGGGGGGGGGGGGGGTTAAAATAAAGATGACCCTTGGGCTGGACTAACCCAAGGAAAAAAGAGGCTAGGAGGCGAATGGTAAAACCAAGGTTGGGCCTTCCTAGAGGAGTTTTATTCAAAGCGAACTGTCAAGGGGTTCCCATTATAACCCAACCATGTAAGGAACGCAAAATCCGGGAACATAACACCGATATGACGGAAACTAGGGTGGCAAGAGTGGAACAAAACACCAGGCATAAGGCCGAGCCTTCCACCCTTTACCAAGTATATAGGTGCATTAATTAAATAAGAGATATTGTGATATCCTAACAAAATATCCATGTTCCAACATGGAACAAACTCCAATCTTCGCCTGCAACTAACAACGCTATAAGAGGGGCTGAGCAAAGCGGTAACATAGCCAAACAATAGTTTGCTAGGACAAGGTGGTTAGAGGCTTGGCTTAACAATATGGGAGGCATGATATGCAAGTGGTAGGTATCGCAACATAGGCATAGCAAAAGAGCGAGCATCTAGCAAGCAAAGATAGAAGTGATTTCGAGGGTATGGTCATCTTGCCTGCAAAGTTCTCAGAGTTGCCTTGATCCTCGTAAGCGTACTCAACGGGCTCCTCATTCACGTACTCGTCTCCCGACTCTACCATAGCAAGAACAACAATAAAAGGGAGAACAATCAACCACGTGCAATGCACAAACAACAAGATGCAAACATGGTATGATATGCGGGATGCGATATGGGATGCATAGGCATGATTTGGAAAGGAATGATTGAACCTGGCCTCAACTTGGAAAACCAAGAGTTCCACTGGAAAGGTGAGTTGATTTCGGTCGAAATCGATATAAAGATCACCGGAATCGGATGCACGGTTTGGAAATGGCAAGCAAAACAAATATGGCACCGGTCTGCGATTAGCAGCAAGTAGCCTCCTAAATGCATCAAGATAAATAAGCTACTGCACTCAAACATGGCAACAAAATACATGGCAGGGATCCACTCATGATTCTTGACGAAAGATGAACACTGAGCTACGGCTAATTCACTCAATAGCAAGCTCAAACAAGCATGGCAAAAGTGCAAAAGATAACAGGTTTCAGACTTTGTGAAATTAACAACATGTCAGGAATTTATCATCAGGACGCAATGTTTAGAGCATTATAACTACATGCTACAGGAACATGTCATGGCAAAGCAAGGCATGGCATGAATCTACTCAAAGCATATAACAAAAGTCACTTAGTGACCATGAGCCAAAAGGGATCAGAAAATACAATTGCAAGCATATGAACATAGCAAAAACATAAACAGATTCGGACTTAGTGAAAAACTGGAGCATGGCAAAACAGTTAACGAGTAGGCATGTTTACGAGCTCGATGCACTCACTAAAAAGCATGGCATGATAAACTAAGCATACACCCAGCAAGTAGACGTGGCAAGAACAACAACATAGCATGCACGGATCAACAACAACAAGCTCAGCAAAATTGCTAAACATGTTAACACTCTGCCAGGAACATTTTATTGCAAAAGTAGAGCTCGATGGACTCAAGCTAGGTTGCTCCATAATTTCAAACAAAGACATTTATGGATAGAGCACAACATTATCTACAAAACATCCTTACTGATCATGCTCAAAAGAATCACGGATCACTAGGAAACAACATGCTTGGTGAGATTCTAAGTCCCTGAAATCAGCATCATTGAGTAAGCTACTTTGCATGCTTGTGCTAGTTACCACAAAGATCACAAAAAATACATGGCATACACCCCTGTAAAGATGACATGTCATATTTCAAAACACATGTAGAGCTCAGGATCATAGCATGCACACATTAATCATGGCAAAAATGACAAAAGTGCATTTGCTCAAACAGATCTGAAACTATCATCACATAGCCCTCTTCCAACAGAATTTTGGGCATCAATATGAGCTCAAATGAAAATGATGCAATGAGATGAAATGATGTACTCGTTGAGACGAACATTTTGATATGCTACACGCATGAATCGGAGCCACGATGAGGAAGTTATGGCATGTCAAAGTATGCAAAAAATATTAGGGTTAGGGACGAAAAAGTCAACCCCGAGATTTCGGATCTGAGATCCAGATCGGGCCGGCACTGTAGCAGTTCGTAGATCGAGGATGAACGGAGGGGATCATCGGAGTTCATCGTCGCTAGAGCTTGGAGGAGGAGCTCGCCGGGGTCGCCGGGGTGCGGTGGCGGTGCTGACGGCGGTGGTGGTCGGCGGAGGGCCTGGGGCGGCGGGGCGAGCGCCGGCGGTCGGCGGGGCGAGCGCCGGCGGGTTGCGGGGTGAACGCCGGTGGGTGGCGGACGGGCGGCGCGATGAGGGCAGCGCGGCCTCGGGCGAGTGGCGGCGGAGGTGGGCCGCGGGGGCCGGGCATGGGCTCGGCGCGCCTCGGCAAGGGGGCGGCCGGCGTCGCCACGTGGCGCGAGCGGATTCGCTGCGGGCGGCGGCGGCGGCTTTGTCCGGCCGGAACGGACGTGTCCGGCGCGGCGCGGTGGAAGAGGAGCAAGGTTAGGGGTGTTTTGATCCGGAAATTTCGTGGAGGGACATATATATAGAGGTAGAGGGAGCTAGGAAACTCCGAATGAGGTGCGGTTTGCGGTCACTTTGGAGGGGTGTTGGGCTGCAACACACACAAGGCCTTTTCGGTCCCTCGGTTAACCGTTGGAGTATCAAACGAAGTCCCCGATCGCCCCAACTGGGCTCCTCTACTGATCATCCGGAAAGGAAACATTGTAACGGCCTGAATCCTCGTCGAACTCCCACTTGAGTTCGGTAGCGTCCCCTACACTGGCATCATCGGCACCTGCCTCTGTTTGGAAGTATCTGTGAGTCACGGGGACTCAGCAATCTCACACCCTCGCGATCAAGACTATTTAAGCTTAAAGGGAGGAAAAGGTAGTGAGGTGGAGCTGCAGCAAGCACTAACATGTATAGTGGCTAACTTACGCAAAAGGGAGCGAGAAGAGAAGCACAGCACGGTCAAGAAGCTAAAATGATCAAGAAGTGATCCTGAAACTACTTACTTTCAAGCATAACACGAGACCGTGTTCTCTCCCCGGACTCCGCCGAAAAGAGACCATCACGGCTACACACGCCATTGATTCATTTTACTTAAATTAAGTTTCAAGTTTTCTACAACCGGATATTAACAAATTCCCATCTGCCCATAACCGCGGGCACGGCTTTCAAAAGTTCAAAACCCTGCAGGGGTGTCCTAACTTAGCCCATCACAAGCTCTCACGGTCAACGAAGGATATTCCTTCTCCCAGGATGACCCGATCAGCCTCGGAATCCCGGTTATAAGACATTTCGACAATGGTAAAACAAGACCAGGAAAGCCGCCCGAATGTGCCGACAAATCCCGACAGGAGCTGCACATATCTCGTTCTTAGGGCATACCGGATAAGCAATCCGCACAACTAAAACCAACCCTCAAGTTTTCCCAAGGTGGCGCTGCAAGGGGCTCTAGTTTGGACCAACACTCAGAGGAGCACCGGCCCGGGGGTTTAAAATAAAGATGACCCTTGAGTCCGCGGAACCCAAGGGAAAAAGGCTTAGGTGGCAAATGGTAAAACCAAGGTTGGGCCTTGCTGGAGGAGTTTTATTCAAGGCGAACTGTCAACGGGTTCCCATAACACTCAACCGCGTAAGGAACGCAAAATCAAGGAACATAACACCGGTATGACAGAAACTAGGGCGGTAAGAGTGGAACAAAACACCAGGCATAAGGCCGAGCCTTCCACCCTTTACCAAGTATAGAGATGCATTAAAGTAAACAAGATATAATAATGATATCCCAACAATATCCATGTTCCAACACGAAACAAACTCCATCTTCACCTGCAACTAGCAACGCTATAAGAGGGGCTGAGCAAAGCGGTAACATAGCCAAACAATGGTTTGCTAGGAAAGGTGGGTTAGAGGCTTGACATGGCAATATGGGAGGCGCGATAAAGCAAGTGGTAGGTATCGCGGCATAGCAATAGAGCGAACAACTAGCAAGCAAAAATAGAAGTGATTTCGAGGGTATGGTCATCTTGCCTGCAAAGTTCTCCGAGTTGACGAAAGCATGATCCTCGTAAGCGTACTCAATGGGTTCCTCGATCACGCACTCGTCTCCCGGCTCTGCCCAAAGCAAGAACACAAGCCAATAACCAACAATCAATCACGGTGCAATGCGCAAGCAACATGATGCAAAACATGGCATGATATGCGAGATGTGATATGCAATGTATATGCGTGCTCCGGAAGGAAAAGATCGATCAAGGCAACAACTTGGCAAACCAAGAATGCCGTTGGAAAGATGAGATGATTTCGGTCGAAATCGATATAAAGATCACCGGAATGGATACATGGTTTGCAAATGGCAAGCAAAACAAGAATGTCACAATTCTGCGATTAACAACACAATGCCGCCTAGAATGCAACAAGAAACTAAGCTACTGCACTCGAACATAACAACAGAGCACATGGCAGTGATCTACTCAAGATGCTTGACAAAAGATGAACACTGAGCTATGGCTAAATCACACAAGAGCAGGTTCAAACAAGCATGGAAAAAGTGCAAAAGATATCAACATCACAGACTTTGTGAAATATACTAACATGTCAGGAATTAACATTAGGAAGCAATGTTTAGAGCAAGCAAACAACATGATACAGGATCAGATCATAGCAAACAAAGGCACGACCTGAATCTACTCAGAGCATAGAACAAAAGTCCCTTACTGATCAAGAGCCAAAAAGGCACAGAATATATTATGGCACCCATGTAAACATAGCAAGTTTCATTAACAGATCCAGACTTAGCAGAAAACTGAGCATGGCATAAACAGAGTTATGTAGGCCTCTTTGCGAGCTCTATTCACTCAACACAGCCTTGCATGACAAACGAAGCATACTACCAGCACGAAGACATGATCATAAGGCTACCCATGGCAAGAAAAAGTTTATAGCATGCTTGGATCAACTACAACACCCATGGAAAAATTGATTAACATGTAAACAATCTGCCAGGAACATTTTATAGCAAAATTAGAGCAAGACTAAGTCATGATAGGGCACTCCATAAATGCAAATAGGGGCATGGATGGGTATAGCATAACCATATGTCCAAATCATACTTACTGAAGCAACTCAAAACAAGCTTGGATCAGTCTGAAGCATCATGGATACATGGCATCAAAATAACAACAGAGTAAGGACTTAGTAAAATTCCACGTCCCTAAAATCAGCAATATCACGAGAGCTACTTTGCATGCTTGTGCTAGTCACCACATTGATCACAAAAATACATGGCAAACACCCCTGAAAAGATGGCATGGCATAGATCAAAATACATGTAGAACTCATGCCCATATGCAGCATACAATAAATGTAGCAAAAATGGCAAAACCTCATACCCTGATAAGAATCGGCACTGCACCTAACAATATATAGCACTCTTGCATCCACGATTTGGGCATCAAGATGGACTCAAATAAGCATGTCACAATGGAACAAAATAAAGAGCACATCATGATTACCATTTTGATATATAGCACGCACAAAACAGAGCTACGGTCACAGAGTTATGGCATGATGAACAGGGGCTAAAAATATAGCAGAAAAATGATTTAGACGAAATCAATCTCCGAATTCCAGATCTAGGGTTTGCACCTGGATCAAGGATGAACGGAGAAGCCGGTCGGAGTTCGTCAGAGAGGAAGCAGAGGCGGTGGCTGGAGCTTGCCGGAGATGGCGAAGGCCGGCGGGGATCGGTGACGCGGCGGCGGCCGGGCGGAGCGGTGCCGCGGCGAGGCGGCGCTGGCGCGCCGGCGGGATGCGGCGGACGGAGGCGGGGAGGCGCGCCACGACGGAGATGGGCGGCGCACGCGGGGCAACGCCCGCGGGTGGCAGCGGTGACCGGATGGGACCCGCAGGCCTGGCGTGGTTGGAGGAGAGAGAGGGCCGGCGGGGTGACGTGGGGCGCTGCGAGTGGCTGTGGGCGGCGGCGCGGATGTGTCCGGCGACAGGGTGGACGCGTCCGGCGGCGGGAGGAGGAAGAAGCTAGGGTTAGACCCGAAATTTCGGAGGAGATCACATACATTTATAGGTAAGGGGAGTTTGGAGTGTCCAAATGGAGTGCGATTTTAGGCCACACGATCGTGATCCAACGGCGGAGGACATGGGATAGGTTTGGATGCGTTACTGGGCCGCTTTGGAGGGGTGTTGGGCTGCAACACACACGAGGCCTTTACGGTTCCCCGGTTAATCATTGGAGTATCAAACGGACTCCAAATGACACGAAATTTGACAGGCGGTCTACTGGTGGTGTAGCAAGGCCACTTGGCAAATCTCGGCCCATTCCGAGAATGTTTAACACCCGCTCACGAAAAGATACAAAAGGGGGCGCTGGAGGACGTAGGAGTGTCGGATTGCAAAACAGACAATGGGGAAACTGCTCGGATGCATGAGATGAATATGTATGCAAAAGAGATGCACATGATGACATGATATGAAATGAATGACATGGACAAAATGCAAAACAAAGACAAAACCCAACCACGAGGGAATCTCATAACTTAGAGCCGAAAATGGCAAGAGTCGGAGTACAAATATGGCAAGTTACATCCGGGGCGTTACATCCTGCACCTCCTCCGGAAAACGCGCCTCTTTGGAGCACCGCATTACCGTTGAGGATGTGCCAGAGAGCTTCGCCAGTGGGAGCAAGAGGTCCAAAGTGGCCCCGCCAGAAACCAAGAAGGCGCCCATCAAGGAGGATGGCACGGGTGTAGCTTTTACCATAAGCTCCACCCTCGGCAGCAAATAGGAAAACACGCTCGTTGCCTTCCTCCGGGTGAATGTCGACGTGTTTGCATGGCAAGCATCCGACATACCCGGCGTTCCTAGGGAGGTGATTGAGCACCACCTTGCTGTCTATCCCCATGCACGGCCCGTCAAGCAGAAGGTCAGAAAGAAAGCTTTGGAGCGACAAGAGTTCATCTTCAAAGCGATCAAGATGTTGGAGGCTATAGGCTTGGTCAGAGCAGTGCTCCACCCCATGTGGTTGGCAAATCCAGTGGTAGTGCGTAAGGCAAATGGGAAGTGGAAGGCTGTGTATTCACTACGCAGATATCAATAAGGCCTGTCCAAAGGATCCTTTCCCTTTGCCACACATTGACCAGATAGTGGACTCCACTACCGGGTGTGACCTGCTGCCATTCCTCGAAGCCTACTCAGGATACCACCAGATCTTCATGATGAAGGAAGACAAAGAGAAAAATGCGTTCATCACCCCATGTGGTATGTACTGTTTCATACGGATTCCTTTCGGGTTGAAAAGCACGGGTTCGACGTTTGCCCGAGCTGTCCAAATTGGTTTTGAGACCTAGCTGCATAGAAATAAGGAAGCCTATATGGATGACATAGTATTAAAAACCAAGGACAAGTCCACGCTTGTGCGGGATCTGGAGGAAACATTTGCCAACCTACGCAAGATCAACCTCAAGCACAACCCAGAGAAGTGCGTGTTTGGCATCCCATCTGGCAAACTTCTTGGGTTCTTTGTGTCTCAATGTGGAATCAAAGAAAATCCCGACAAGATCAAAGCTATTGAGCAGATTGAGGCGCCAAGACGAGTCAAAGACGTCCGTAGACTTGCCAGCTGTGTTGCTGCATCTCCAAGTCTGTTGAGCGCACCCTCCCCTTCTTCAAAGTTTTGAAGAAGTTGTTGGAGATATGCCCTAGAGGCAATCATGTATGATGATATTTCCTATGTGTTTATGAATAAAGATAGTCCTTGGACATTATCAATGATGTGTATCAGCAAGTACGTGACTTGTTTGTGGGACTATGCATTGCATGATGACTGTCCTAAAAGGTCCCTAGTCGAAAGGGCTGTGTGGACGCGCAGCCAACTAGACTAGCATATGACACAGTCGATGGCTTGGTCTCACTAGCCATGGAGCATTGGATGCTAACCGGATAATATGGACTTGGAAGGATCTGGTCGGATTCGACGTAGTCGGATCCGAGTCAAGATAAGGTCCGAGTCGGATGAGACGCAGCAATATGTCATCTGTGAGTCTCAAGTACAACATATGTTCTACGTCCTAAGACCTGAGCTAACACAAGTACTCGGGATGGTGACAGACTTGCTTTGGGCCGACCAAACGCTACTCCATAACCGGGTAGTTATAAAGGTAGGTTTTGGGTTTGTTCAGAACCATGCTGCGAGACGTGGTTGAGCAAGATGGGATTCGCCCCTCCGATCATGAGAGATATACTCTGGGCCCCTCGTGTGATCCGACCAGGATAAGCATGGCCATGCGACAAGGATTATGAGATAATCCAATTTGTGGTCGGCATCACATGAACGAGAAAGAGGTCGGGCAAGCACAAGGATGTTAGACTCGCCTTGAGCCCGACAACATATATCGTCTAGCAAAAGGAATGGAAGTATGATGTACAGGTTCGCCAACCAGCTTCATAGTCTGTTTGGTGTTCGGCATGCCTTGCTGGAGACCGCTACCAACTGTGCAGTCTGGTGGTGATCCGAACTGTGACCAAGCCGGCTTGAACCTAAGGGGTCGCGCGCTCATGGGAAGTAACCTATGAGGTCGGATCCGAGGACACTGGTCGGATGTGATCCGAGATGTATTCGGATTGTGGCCGAGTAGATTTATGGGCTTTAGGGTCCGTGCGAGGCCCAAGTGCTGAGCCTACAACGGACGCCTATATAAAGTGGAGATGCCGCACACTCACAAAATTGATCGCTTCGGGGCTGTCACTAGGGTTTGCATGTGTTGCGAATAGACACCTCCACTCACCGCCGGTTGTGTGATAGGACCTAGCAGTCCGCCGCATGACGTTCCTCCTGCACGCGCGGATACCCTTAGAGGCGGTGCACTTGCGCCGCTCCGGCGAACTTGTACGTGGGAACCGACTACCGGCTGTACGAGGGAGATCGGACAAGGAGGAAACGATCCACGCGGACGCGCTGCCCCAACTCTTCTTCCGCTGCACGACACTGTGTGTCTAGTGGTAACAAACTGTGATCCATCTCCCGTAGCATGTTCTTGGTTGTTCTACGCATAGGAAAAATTTTATTTGCAGTCAATGCACCCTATCGTAGAACCCAACAGTGGTATCGGAGCCTCTGTTATAGGATTTGGATTTAGATCACATGCATATTAGATATGTGGAGGCGATAGATGAGATCCGTTGTCGTTGATAAGATCGGCTGTGTGCACGGTTGATGAGATCAACTGCACATGGGGATCGATGTGGCTATGTTTTCCGATGATCGGAATTGATGAGGTCGTGACACAACCTACCCCTACTGGTCGGTATCCTCCATCGGAGTTAACAGTGAAACGTAAATCCGAATCGGACCGCCGTGTGCATAGCGCCTTGTATTTCGTACACGATCACTCAAACCGGAAGAATGCGATTCTACTGCATAACTTTATTTTGCAGGGTTTGATGTGAATAGTACGGCTCATGTGTATGTGATGCATGTGTGTAAATTATACATGGCCTGCGTGTCATGCTCGTCAGCCGGCAGGAACCAAAGTGCTGTCATTTTATTGTATAACGACCTGCGTGTCGACTTATGACTCTATGTAAAATTCACTACTAGTTGTACTATTTGGATAATAGAGATCAGGTTGGCGGCTTGGCGGCCCGGCGTGACAAACAAGATGGAGTTTCTAGATGGTCATCGGAGTTGGAGCCGACCTTGAAGAACATCCATGAAGGAGCCATACTATTTCACAATATATGTTTTACTTGTGATTGTTATGCTTCTTTGTTTCTATGCATGTTAGAATGGTAGAAAGATCCCTCATGAATATCAAGTAAATTGCCATTCCCGACGTTGCACCTTCGCACGTCAAGTACGTCTAGTAGTGGGCTCATAAAATTGGGGTGCTGCTAGGTGTCCTTGAACTGAAGGGTTCGTGTCGGACACGGACATGCACTGCATCATGTTAACTTGACAAGGCTATCAAAACGGTTTTGGGACTTGTGGCAAAAGAGGTCGGGAGCTGGGGTAGGAGATACCTACCCGACCGACAGGAGTCGTAGAGAGATACGATTAGTAAGGAGTTGCTTACCGGATAGGCATGTTGTCTAGCAGTGATGCTAAATCTCACTAGTCACATGTGCTAGTCGGATCCTGAATCACTGAGAGTTTGCAGAGGGATGCTGACTTCAGTGGGAGTATTTCTGTTTAAGGCTAGAATTACTCTACATAAACACATTCCTTAGTGATTGCATATTTTTCTGTTGTAGATCAATGGCACCACCTGCTCAACCCAACTTTGCATTGAAATCAATTCTGGAAAAAGGATAAATGGAATGGAACAAACTTTACTACCTGGAATAGAAATTTGAGAATTGTTCTCAAGCATGATAAAAAGGAACATGTTCTAGTGGATTCGCTTTGAGAGGAACTGCAGATAATGCTAGTACCACAACCAAGAATGCCTACGAGAAACTCGTTGATGAATCAAACGAGATCAGCTGCCTCATGCTGGCTTGTATGGAGCCTGATTTGCAGCAGCATTTCGAAGACGTTGGGGCTTTCGATATGATCGAGAGTCTCAAGAGCATGTTTCAGGTGCAGGCTAGGACCGAAAGGTTCAATGTCTGGCGATCCTTGATGGGTTGTAACCTGAAGGAAGGTGATCCACTAAGCCCGCATGTGATCAAGATGATCGGATATGAGCAAGCTTTGGATCGGTTGGGCTTCCCGCTCTTGGATGAGCTGGCTACTGATGCAGTTCTGGGTTCTCTTCCACCCAGCTATGGGACGTTCATCTCGAACTATCATATGCATGGCATGGATATGAAGCTCACTGCATTGCATGGGATGCTCAAAGTGGCAGAGCAGGATATTAAGAAAGGGACGATTCAAATGTTGATGGTGCATAAATCGGCTAAGTTCAAGAAGAGTTGGTCCAAGAAAAAGACTAAGGCAAAGGGCACGGAGACGGTAACTCTGCCGTTGCGCCGAAGTCTGGACCAGACTCAAAGACCATTTGCTATCATTGCAAGGAAACTGGTCACTCGAAGAGGAACTGTAGCAAGTGGCTTGCAGAGCATGACAAGAAGGCCGGGCATGCTGCTTTAGGCAAAGGTACACTTGTTGCATACGTTATAGACATTTACCTTGCTGACATACCTAGCAGCTCTTGGGTATTTGATACCGGATCGGTTGTTCACATTTGCAACTCGATGCAGAGGCTGGTAAGAACTAGGCGTGTGGTGCAACGGGAGGTTGACATCAGGGTCGGCAACAAAGCAAGAGTTGCTGCGTTGGAAGTCGGTACGATGCAGCTCCAGCTTCCTTCTGGATTTATTTTGGAATTGAATAATTGTTATTAAGCTCCTCCACTTAGTCGGAACATTATTTATTCCTCTTGCTTGATGAGTCAGGGTTATGAATTCAATTTGAAGGACAATGGTTGTTCGATTTATTTGAATGGTATGTTCCACGGCTATGCACCCATTGTTGATTGGTTATTTATATTGAATCTAGAACAGGAACCGGTCTATAACGTGAATGTGAAGAGGCACAAGCCTAATGAGATAAATCCAACATACTTCTGGCATTACCAGCTTGGTCACATTAGTCTGAAACGCAAGAAAAAGCTCCAGGATGATATACTCCTAACTTCGACCGACTTTGGGTCATTCGAGACATGCGGATCATGCTTGCTCAGCAAGATGACTAAGTCTCCTTTCGCAAAGAGTTGTGAGAGGGCATACGAGCTGTTGGAACTGATAGACAGTGATGTGTGTGGACCAATGAGCACAACTGCTAGAGGTGGCTATCAGTACTTCGTGACTTTTACCGACGACTTGAGTAGATATGGATATATCTATTTGATGAGGCACAAGTCAAAGACTTTTGAAAAGTACAAAGAGTTTCAAAACGAGGTTGAGAATCAGCTCGGCAAAACTATAAAACTTCTACGATCTGATCGTGGAGGTGAGTACATGAGCCAGGTGTTTGATGATCATCTAAAAAGCAGAGGTATAGGACCTCAGCTCACACCTCCGGGTACGCCACAAAGAAATGGTGTATCGGAACGGAGGAATCGTACCTTGTTGGACATGGTTCGATCTATGATGAGAAAGTCGGATTTACCCATGTCATTCTGGGGATATGCTCTAGAAACTGCAGCTTTCACACTTAACAAGGTACCATCAAAATCCATAGACAAGACACCACATGAGATGTGGACCGGGAAGAGTCCTAGTTTGTCTTTTCTAAAGAATTGGGGTTGTGAAGCATTTTTCAAGAAACTTATGTTAGACAAGCTTACACCCAAGTTGGATAAATGCATATTCGTGGGATATCCGAGGGAAACCTTGGGATATAGCTTCTACAACTGGGAAGAGAACAAAGTGTTTGTTGCTCGGAATGGGGTTTTCCTTGAGAAAGAGTTTATTAGTCGGGAGGCCAGTGGGAGGACGGTTCGACTCGAAGAAATTCAAGGACCACTCGGGGATGGCTCGGCTGGTGATGAGATCATACCAGAGTCAGTCAGGAAACCCATAGTGGAAGCGGCACCGGAACCACGGAGGTCGGAAAGATTGCACAGAGTGCGCGATGTATTGTTGCTAGAAAGTGACGAGCCGACCACGTATGCGGAGCGGTGGTGTGCCCAGATTCCGAGGCATGGTTGGAGGCCATGCGAGCCGAGTTAAAGTCCATGGATGAGAATCAAGTCTGGGACTTGGTTGATCCGCCACCTGGCGTAACAGCCATTGGTTGCAAATGGGTCTTTAAGAAGAAAACCGATGTGGATGGAAATGTTCAGATCCACAAAGCTCGGCTTGTCGCTAAGGGTTATGGTCAAGTTCAAGGAATTGACTACGATGAGACTTACTCGCCGGCAGCGATGCTGAAGTTAGTGAGGATCGTACTATCTATAGCTGCATATTTCGATTACGAGATATGGCAGATGGATGTCAAGACGGCTTTCCTTCATGGAAATTTAACTGAGGACGTGTATATGATACAACCCGAGGGTTTTGTCGATCTGACTAGCACTAGTAAGGTATGCAAGCTAAAGAGATCCATTTATGGGTTGAGACAAGCATCTCGGAGCTGGAACATTCATTTTGATGAGGTCGTCACTGGTTTCGGCTTCATCAAAAGCGAAGAGGACTCTTGTTTATACAAGAATTTAAGTGGGAGCTCGATAGTGTTTTTGATCTTGTATGTGGATGACATAGTACTGATCGGAAATGATATTTCGATGCTAAACTCGGTCAAGGAGTCATTGAATGGCAAGTTTTCGATGAAGGACCTTGGTGAGGCAATGTACATTTTAGGCATTAAGATCTATAGAGATAGATCAAGGAGGCTACTCGGCTTAAGCCAGAGCACGTACATAGATAAATTGTTGAAGCGGTTCAACATGAGTGAGGGAAAGAAAGAGTTCTTGCCACTGTCACATGGTATAAGGCTAAGCGAGACTCAGAGTCCTTCGACATCTGATGAGCGAAGAAGGACGAGTAGGATTCCGTAGGCCTTGGCAATCGGATCCATCATCTTTGCCATGATATGTACGTGGCCCGATGTTGCTTTTGCAATAAGCCTAACAAGTAGATACCAGGCCAACCCAGGTGACAGTCACTGGGCTGCGGTAAAGACTACTTTGAAGTACCTGAAAAGACTAAAGAGATGTTCCTAGTTTATCGAGGTGAGGAATAGCTCATCGTTAGGGGTTACGCCTGTCCAAAGGATCCTTTCAATAAGCCCTGTCCAAAGGATCCTTTCCCTTTGCCACACATTGACCAGATACTGGACTCCACTACTGGGTGTGACCTACTGCCATTCCTCGCGCCTACTCAGGATACCACCAGATCTTCATGATGAAGGAAGACGAAGAGGAAAATGTGTTCATCACCCATGTGGTATGTAATATTTCATACGGATGCCTTTCGGGTTGAAAAGCACGGATTCGACGTTTGCTCGAGCTGTCCAAATTGGTTTTGAGCCCTAGCTGCATAGAAATATGGAAGCCTATATGGATGACATAGTAGTAAAAACCAAGGACAAGGCCACACTCGTGCTGGATCCGGAGGAAACATTTGCCAACCTATGCAAGATCAACCTCAAGCTCAACACAGAGAAGTGTGTGTTTGGCGTCCCATCCGGCAAACTTCTTGGGTTCTTTGTGTCTCAATGTGGAATCAAAGCAAATCCCGACAAGATCAAAGCAATTGAGCAGATTGAGGCGCCAAGACAAGTCAAAGACGTCTGTAGGCTTGCCAGCTGTGTTGCTGCTCTAAGTAGGTTCATCTCCAAATTTGCTGAGCGCGCCCGCCCCTTCTTCAAAGTTTTGAAGAAGTTTTTGGAGATATGCCCTAGAAGCAATCATGTATGATGATATTTCCTATGTGTTTAGGAATAAAGATAGTCCTTGGACATTATCAATGATGTGTATCAGCAAGTATGTGACTTGTTTGTGGGACTATGCATTGTATGATGACTGTCCTAAAGGTCCCTAGTCGAAAGGGCTGTGTGGATGCGCAGCAACCTATACTAGCATATGACACGGTCGATGGCTTGGTCTCACTAGCCATGGAGCATTGGATGCTAACCGGATAATATGGACTTGGAAGGATCTGGTCGGATTCGACGTAGTCGGATCCGAGTCAAGATAAGGTCCGAGTCAGACAGACCCAACTATGAGACGCAGCGATATGTCATCTGTGAGTCTCGAGTACAACATATGTTCTATGTCCTAAGACCTGAACTGACGCATGTACTCGAGATGGTGACAGACTTGCTTTGGGCCGCCCAAACGCTACTCCGTAACTAGGTAGTTATAAAGGTAGGTTTCGGGTTTGTTCAGAACCATGTTGCGAGTCGTGGTCGACCAAGATGGGATTTGCCCCTCCGATCAGGAGAGATATACTCTGGGCCCCTTGTGTGATCTGACCAGGATAAGCATGGCCATGCGACAAGGATTATGAGATAATCCGGTTTGTGGTCGGCATCACTGGAATGAGAAAGAGGTCGGGCTAGCACAAGGATGACAGACTCGCCTTGAGCCCGACAACATATATCGTGTGGCAAATGGAATGGAAGTATGATGTACAGGTTCGCTTAACCAGCTTCATAGTCTATTTGGTGTTCGACATGCCTTGCTAGAGGCCTCTACCAACTGTGCAGTCCGGAGGTGATCCGAACTGTGACCAAGCCGGCTTGAACCTAAGGGGTCGCGCGCTTAAGGGATGGAACCTATGAGGTCGGATCCGAGGACACTGGTCGGATGTGATCCAAGCTGTATACGTATTGTGGCCGAGTAGACTTATGGGCTTTAGGGTCCGTGCGAGGCCCAAGTGTTGAGCCCGCAATGGACGTCTATATAAAGTGGAGGTGCCGCACACTCACGCGATTGATTGCTTCGGCGCTGTCACTATGGTTTGCATGTGTTGCGAATAGACACCTCCACTCGCCGCCGGTTGTGTGATCGGACCAAGCAGTCTGTCGCACGATGTTCCTCCTACACGTGCGGATACCATTAGAGGCGGTGCACTTGCGCTGCTCCGACGAACTTGTATGTGGGAACCGACTACCGGCTGTACGGGGGAGATCAGACAAGGAGGAGACGATCCACACGGATGCGCTGCCCCAACTCTTCTTCCACTACACGGCACTGCGCGTCTAGTGGTAACAAACTGTGATCCATCTCCCGTAGCATGTTCTTGGTTGTTCTGTATGTAGGAAATTTTTATTTGCAGTCAACGCACCCTACCGTAGAACCCAACTGTGGTATCAGAGCCTCTGTTATAGGATTTGGATTCAGATCGCATGCATATTAGATATGTGGAGGCGATAGATGAGATCCGTTGTCGTTGATAAGATCGGCTGTGTGCATGGTTGATGAGATCAACTACACATGGGGATCAATGTGGCTATGTTTTCTGATGATCGGAATCGATGAGGTCGTGACACAACCTACCCCTACCGGTCGGTATCCGCCATCGGGGTTAACAATGAAGCATAAATCCGAATCGGACTGCCGTGTGTGTAGCGCCTTGTATTTTGTACACGATCAGTCAAACCGGTAGAATGCGATTCTACTGCATAACTTTATTTTGCAGGGTTTGATGTGAATAGTATGGCTCATGTGTATGTGATGCATGTGTGTAAATTATACATGGCCTGCGTGTCATGTTTGTCAAACGGCAGGAGCCAAAGTGCTATCATTTTATTGTATAATGACCCGCGTGTCGACTTATGACTCTATGTAAAATTCATTACTAGTTGTATTATTTGGATAATAGAGATAAGGTTGGCGGCTTGGCGGCCCGGCGTGACAAACAAGATGGAGTTTCTAGATGGTCATCGGAGTTGGAGCCGACCTGGAAGAACATCCATGAAGGAGCCATACTATTTCACAATATATGTTTTACTTGTGATTGTTATGCTTCTTTGTTTCTATGCATGTTAGAATGGTAGAAAGATACCTCATAAATATCAAGTAAATTGCCATTCCCGATGTTGCACCTTCACACATCAAGTACGTCTTGTAGTGGGTTCATAAAATTGGGGTGCTGCTAGGTGTCCTTGAACTGAAGGGTTCATGTCGGATATGGACATGCACTGCATTAGGTTAACTTGACAAGGCTATCAAAACGGTTTTGGGCCTTGTGGCAAAAGAGGTTGGGAGCATGGGTATGAGATACCTACCCGACCGACAGGAGTCGTATAGATATATGATTAGTAAGTAGTTGCTTACCGGATAGGCATGTTGTCTAGCAGTGATGCTATAGCTCACTAGTCACATGTGCTAGTCGGATCCTGAATCACTAAGAGTTTGCGGAGGGATGCTGACTTCGGTGGGAGTATTTCTGTTTAAGGATATAATTACTCTACATAAACATATTGCTTAGTGATTGCATATTTTTCTATTGTAGATCAATGGCACCACCTGCTCAACACAACTTTGCATTGAAATCAATTCTGGAAAAGGATAAACTGAATGGAAGAGTCTTTACTACCTGGTATAGAAATTTGAGAATTGTTCTCAAGCATGATAAAAAGGAATATGTTCTAGAGGATCCGCTTCCGGAGGAACCTGCCGATAATGCTAGTACCACAACCAAGAATGCCTACCAGAAACTCGTTGATGAATCAAATGAGATCCTCTGCCTCATGCTGGCTTGTATGGAGCCCGATTTGTGGCAGCATTTCAAAGACGTTGGGGCTTTCGATATGATTGAGTCTCAAGAGCATGTTTCAGGTGCAGGCTAGGACCAGAATGTTCAACGTATGGCGATCCTTGATGGATTGTAAACTGAAGGAAGGTGATCCACTGAGCCCGCATGTGATCAAGATGGTCGGATATGTGCAAGCTTTAGATCGGTTGGGCTTCCCGCTCTTGGATGAGCTGGCTACTGATGCAGTTCTTGGTTCTCTTCCGCCCACCTATGGGACGTTCATCTCGAACTATCATATGCATGGCATGGATAAGAAGCTCACTGAATTGCATGGGATGCTCAAAGTTGCAGAGCAGGATATTAACAAAGGCACGCATCAAGTGTTGATGGTGCAGAAATCGGCTAAGTTCAAGAAGAGTTGGTCCAAGAAAAAGGCTAAGGCAAAGGGCACGAAGACGGTAACCTCTGCTGTCGTGCTGAAGTCTGGACCGGACTCAAAGACCATTTGCTATCATTGCAAGGAAACTGATCACTGGAAGAGGAACTGTAGCAAGTGGCTTGCAGAGCATGGCAAGAAGGCCGGTAATGCTGCTTCAGGTAAAGGTACACTTGTTGCATATGTTATAGACATTTACATTGCTAACATACCTAGAAGCTCTTGGGTATTTTATACCGGATTAGTTGTTCACATTAGCAACTCGATGCAGGGGCTGGTAAGAACTAGGCGTGTGGCGCAAGGGGAGATTGACATCAGGGTCAGCAACAAAGCAAGAGTTGTTGTGTTGGAAGTCGGCACGATGCAGCTCCAGCTTCCTTCTGGATTTATTTTGGAATTGAATAATTGTTATTAAGTTCTTGCACTTAGTCCAAACATTATTTCTGCCTCATGCTTGATGAGTCAGTGTAACGCCCTTGATGCGGCTATATCTCCCACGCGTCGAAGCACGACTTAGAGGCATAACCGCATTGAAAGCAATGTCGCAAGTGAGGTAATCTTCACACAACCCATGTAATACATAAGGGAAAGAGATACATAGTTGGCTTACAATCGCCACTTCACACAATTACTTGAATAAAGCATTACATCATCCAGATACAATCAAGGTCCGACTACAGAACCAAAATAAAAGAAGAACCCCAAATGCGACGAAGGTCCCCGATCGACCCCAACTGGGCTCCACTACTGATCAACTAGAACGAAGCAAGACAAAGGACAAGATCTTCAACGAGCTCCTCCTGAGCTTGGTTGCATCATCTGCACGGACTCAACGGCACCTGCAAACTGGTTTTGGAAGTATCTGTGAGCCACAGGGACTCAGCAATCTCGCACCCTCGCGATCAAGACTATTTAAGCTTATGGGTAAGGTAAAAGTATGAGGTGGAGCTGCAGCAAGCGACTAGCATTTATGGTGGCTAACATACGCAAATGAGAGCGAGAAGAGAAGGCAAAGCACGTTCGAGAAAGTATGATCAAGAAGTGATCCTAAAACAACCTACGTCAAGCATAACTCCAACACCGTGTTCACTTCCCGAACTCCGCCGGAAAGAGACCATCACGGTTACACACGCGGTTGATGTATTTTAATAAGGTTAACTTCAGGTTTTCTACAACCGGACATTAACAAATTCCCATCTGCCCATAACCGCGGGCACAACTTTCGAAAGTTCAAATCCCTGCAGGGGTGTCCCACCTTAGCCCATTACAAGCTCTCACGGTCAACGAAGGAATAGACCTCCTCCGGAGACATTCCGATCAGACTCGGTATCCCGGTTATACAAGACATTTCGACAGGGTAAAACTAAACGAGCAACACCGCCCGAATGTGCCGACAAATCCCGATAGGAGCTGCACATATCTCTTTCTCAGGGCACACTCAGATGAGCCAGACGTCGGGTAGGCCAGCCCAGAGTTACCCCTGGTAGCCCCGGACATCGCTCAGTTGGACCAACACTCAGAGGAGCACTGGCCCGGGGGGGTAAAATAATGATGACCCTCAGGAGCGCGACTCCCAAGGGAAAAGAAAAGGCTAGGTGGCAAATGGTAAAACCAATGTTGGGCATTGCTGGAAGAGCTTTACTTAAGGCGAACTATCATGGGGTTCCCATTATAGCCCAACCACGTAAGGAATGCAAAATCCAGGAACATAACACCGATATGACGGAAACTAGGGCGGCAAGAGTGGAACAAAACACCAGGCATAAGGCCGAGCCTTCCACCCTTTACCAAGTATATAGATGCATTAATTAAATAAGATATATTGTGATATCCCAACAAGTAAACATGTTCCAACAAGGAACAACATCTCCATGTTCCAACAAGGAACAAAACTTCAATCTTCACCTGCAACTAACAACGCTATAAGAGGGGCTGAGCAAAGCGGTAACATAGCCAAACAACAGTTTGCTAGGACAAGGTGGGTTAGAGGCTTGGCTTAACAATATGGGAGGCATGATAAGCAAGTGGTAGGTATTGCAGCATAGGCATAGCAAAAGAGCGAGCATCTCGCAAGCAAAGATAGAAGTGATTTCGAGGGTATGGTCATCTTGCCTGAAATCCCGCAAGGAAGAAGAATGAGTCCATGAAGAAGACAAACGGAACATAGACGAACGGGTCCTCACAACGCGATGTTATCGGAACCAACCCGAAGAATCAAACACTGGAAAAGAAGCACACAACATAGTAAACAACCAACACATGAACATGATATGATATGCGAGATGCGGGATGCGATGCATATGCATGATTTGACAAGGAATGATTGAACCTGGCCTCAACTTGGAAATCCAAGTGTGCCACTGGAAAGGTGATATGAAATCGCTTGAAAACAATATAAAGATCACCGGAATCGGAGTTACGGTTTGGAAATGGCAAGCAATTCAAATATGGCACCGGTCTGCGATAAACAGCAAGTAGCCATCTAAATGCAACAAGTTAAATATGCTACAACACTCAAACATGGCAAAAAAATACATGGCAGGGATCCATTCATCATGCTTAACAAAAGATGAACACTGAGCTACGACCAATTCATCCATTAACAGGTTCAAACAAGCATGGCAAAATTGCATATGGTAAACAGATCTCAGACTTAGTGAAATTAACACTTGTCTGGAATTTCAGATCTGATAGCACTCTTGGGAGCAACAAAACTACATGCTACATGACCTGAACATGGCAAAGACATAATCAGATCACAGACTTAGAGAAAAACTGGAGCATGCAAAACAGATTTCAAGTAGGCATGTTTACGAGCTCGATGCACTCACTACAGAGCAAGGCATGACAATCTAATCATACACCCATCAAGAATACACAAAATACAAGCTAGACATGGCAAGAACAATACCATAGCATGCACGGATCAACTACAACATCATCGGCAAAATCGCTAACAAGTAGACAATCTGTCCAGATTCACGAAATAGCAAAAGTAGAGCTCGATTGACTCAAGCTAGGGTGCTCCATAATTGCAAACAAAGACATGGATGGATAGAGAACTACAAGATTAAAAAAACATCCTTACTGATCATCCTCAAAAGAGGCACGAATCACTAGGAAACAACATGAACATATGGCCATATGAGATAAATAGCTCAAGGACTTGGTGGAAATGCTAATTCCCTGAAATCAGCATTACCAAGTGCCTCACTTTGCAAGCTTGTGCTAGTCACCACAAACATCACAAAAATACATGGGTTGCACCTCTGGAAAGATGGCAAAACTCTTAACAAAACACATGTAGAGCTCATGAGCATATCATGCACACAATAATCATGGCAAAAATGACAAATATCTAAATGGAGCAGCAGATCTGACAATTATCTCAACTAGCACTCTTCTAGCAGCATTTCGGGCATCAAGATGAACTCAAATGAAAATGATACAATGAGATGAAATGATGTACTCTCTGAGACGAACATTTTGATATGCTATATGCACAAATCGGAGTTACAGATGCGGAGTTACGACATGATGAACAAAGACATATGGATCTGGGAATTTCGGGGACTTAGTGAAATTATACCTCCGCGAAAGTCAATGCAGGACGGAGGGATCCGGGACGGAGCGGTGCAGATCTGAGACGGGATGTGTTTGGATGAGATCCCGGTGGATCTCGTCCCGATCCACCGGATCTCGCCGGAGGGGATGACCGGAGATGACGTGCCAGCGGAGGTGGCCGGAGTTGGGAGGCGAGGTCGATGCCGGCGAGGTCGGGCCGCTCGCCGGAGTTCCCGGGCGAGGTGTGGTGCGGGCAGCCGGGTGCGGCGGCGAGGCAAGGCGTGCGGCGGCACGCGTAGGCGGCGGCGGCGTCCAGGGGCGAGCGGGGCGGCGCGGTGGAGTCGCGTGGTGGAGGCGGCGGCCGGCGGCGAGCGCAGCGGCGAGCAGCGGCGTCGAGCTCGCTCAGGCGCGGGATCGGCGACGCGGGATCCGGGCCCGGGCGGGCCGGATCTGGGTCTCCTCGGGCCCGCGGTGGGAGGAGAGAGAGGGCGGTGAGGTGGCGGCGCGCGGTTGGTTGAGGCGGCGGAGGCGGTGACGTGGCGGCCGACTATTGGCCGGAGTAAGGTGGCTGCGGGGCGGCGGACATGTCCGGCGGCGAGGAAGATTTGTCCGAGCGCGAGGAGGACGAAGCTAGGGTTAGGTCTGCGCGAGAATTTCGGGAGGGACAAATATTTATAGGTAGAGGGAGCTAGGAGAGTCCAAATGAGGTGCAGTTTTCGGCCACGCGATCGTGATCGAACGCTCTAGATGATGGAGAGGGTTTAGGTGGGTTCTTGGGCCACTTTGGAAGGGTGTTGGGCTGTAGCACACACAAGGCCTTGTCGGTCCCTCGGTTAACCGTTGGAGCATCAAACGAAGTCCAAATGGTACGAAACTTGACAGGCGGTCTACCGGTAGTAAAGCAAGGCCGCATGGCAAGTCTCGGTCCAATCCGGAAATGTTTAATCCCCACACATGAAAGAAAGGTAGAAATGACCACCGGAGGAGAACGGAGCACCGGAATGCAAAACGGACAACGGGGAAAATGCTCGGATGCATGAGACGCACATGTATGCAAATGAAATGCACATGATGACATGATATGCAATGCATGACACGCAAGCAATGACAAGGCAAACAACAGCGAATAACTGGACGACACCTGGCACATCGGTCTCGGGGCGTTACAACACTCCACCACTACGAGAGGATCTTGTCCCGAGATCTAGAATGGCACTGGGGGAAACGGAAAAGGAAGAGAAGAGGTATAGCTAAGTTGCTTCTTTGACAAACGAGTGAAACCAAAGAACCTTGAAAAGGTTAAGCCACTTTGAGAATAGAATACAATGGAGATGAATGAAGTTAACAGTCTCCGGAACAAAAGAATAGAAGATAGATAATTGCCATAGGAGAATTGTGAAGAGAATGCCAACTTCTGCCACAAAAGATCTTGAAGAGGCATCTTTAGGTGAATGGTCGAATGGAGTTGTTGGAACACCAACAACGAAAAGAATAAGTTTGATATGGTATTATGGAGTACATCTCAAATTATGAGGTGACAACCTGCCACTCACGGGAAAAGAATTGGATTGGTATGAACAAGGAGACAGGAAAGCTATTACACCGGGAGGATAGATGAAGAAATTGGATCATTTATAAGCACCATAATTAGCAAAAATCCTTAGGGAAAGTTTTAGGTGAAATATAACCCCAAGATAATTCCAACGAAGAGGTTGATGGATTTAAAATACCCCATTCTTGATAACTTGTGAAACATGAAATAAGAACTCAAATTATCAAGAATGCCATAATACCACCTCCAATGATGCGGAAGAAAGGAATTGCACTCCGGATTGCAAAATGAAGAATGCTTGAGCTTCTTAGAAAAGAATGTCGATGAAAAAGTTGGAGAAGGAATTAAATCCTTGATGAACCATCATGTAAAACCTCCATGAAGAACTCCAGTAACGAAAGGATAACGAGAAGAAAGAGAAGTTGAAAACACAAGGTGAATCCTTGCAATGATTAGATGGATCTTCAAGATGAAATAAATTGAGAGAGCTTGGAACTCCAGAAAAGAAAAGATGAAACAATTGAAACCAAGAATTTGATGAGGCTCCAGAATAAGGAATTGATCACATGGATGAAACAAGAATAAGAATTACATTATGCTTATCCTTCACCAACTAAATTGATGACAATCAACGGATTTGACATATTACTTATTCTCGTAGAGAAGATTAAGAGAGATATAACATAAACTTGGGAAGGTCTTCAACGATCCACCGGTAGAATTTGAAAAGCACGAATGCATAGATATGATACACGAAGGAAGAAAACTCTTGAACAAACCACCGTAAGAATTAAAAATGAACAAAGAAAAAGATAAGGAAGACACCGGGAAGAATTAGCAAATGAATGAAGATGCTTGAGAGAATTTAGACCCATGAGAATGAAGAGATCACGAGCCGATTAGAGATCTCTTGAATGGTGCACCGGTAGGATTGGAGAATGATAATTGAAAGCTAAGAATTAATAAATCTTCTGAAATGATGGGCTTCGGAGAAACAAACTAGAAAGACTCCTGAATTACTCCGGCTGGGTGAAAAGAATTCTCACAATCAAAAGCAATTATGAGAGGAAGGCAACAAGCTAGAATCACGAATCTTCACGAGAACGGATATGATTTAAGAGAAAATTATTCCTTGGTCTTTAAATGTTGAGAATGATGACGAGAAACACCACCATGAATTATTTAGACACTCCGAAATGACGAATGGAAAGGTTGAGCCAACGATCAAAAGAATTTTGAAAGATCTTGGAGAAAGACATTTGACTGATGGCAATTCATTCTTACGTCAAACTTCGAAAAGAATTTTAAGGATATCTCCGGGAGAATTAGAAGCGTCAGGTAAGATCCTGGAAAAACACCTGTGGGTTAGGGCCCACTCAAAAGAAACACCGTTGAAATGATTTAAAAGAGAGGTTGCACCGGTTGAATTAAATGGCTTGAATGAGATAACAACCTCGAAATAGGTTGAACTGATCTTGAATGAAAAGACGAGCCTTCTGAGATATCTTGAGCACTCCGGGACAATAGGATATCAAGAGGTGAACGATTAAGAATTGCGCCGGCATGAGAAAGCCTTGAAATGAGGAAAGGAATATGATCAACAAAGCTTGAATTGAATCCACCGGAGAAGAAAATGAGTGAAGAGTGACGATCTTGAAGCTCCGTTAAAATCTTCATGAGAATCACCGGGTAAGAACATTAACGGAAAAAGAAATGGAGAGGCTTCCCATCAATAGAAGTATACTTGAATAAGAAATCTGAGTCCTTGAAGAAAAAGGGGTGGGTGTGCGGGAAAACAAAAGCAACTTGGAGATGGATGAAAACAACACCGTTGAGAACTAGTAATAGATCTTGCTGATATTGGAATGATCGGATCCACTTGAAGAGAAACACGCCGGTGAAAAGGATTGACGAGACAATCTTGATGATCAAGAAGGATTGGTATTCACATCGGAGTATGAGAACACCATTTGGGGAAGGTATGGAATCAACACTTGACATTGAAGCAACTCGAATACCACAACTCAAAGCAAAACAAAGGATTGGCTTGCAGAATAAGCCGGAACAAACATATGATAGAGATTTCGTCCGAAGTTTTCGTGGTGGGGCCTACACGGGCTCGATCATACAACACCATCATGTACAAGGCAGTGCACATGACATACGAAGCGTCCCCGAGTCGGCATAGCCAAGGACTCTTTAAGACACAACGAGACCACTGTAAAACCGACCGTGAATAGGCGGACCACTAGAGGTCGAACCCCAATTTCATATCATACATCTGTCGGAAAGATATCCTAAGAGCTACTTGATTCCCACCTATGAAACTCCCGAACCTTTCTGGTTATGCAATCAGGTGTTGGGGATACAGGGGAAGCATAATATCTCACCCAAATCTAGCAAATCCTACATCCAGCTGTATCCATCCTTCAACACATAACCAAGAAACCTTCGGAAATCGTCTACCTCAACCTTCGAAAAGCATCCGTTATACGAGTTATGGCGATACTCCCAAACTCCCGCCTAGTACTGGGTGGCGTCGAGGTTATCTCACAGACAACTGCATAAAAGAGATTTTCGATGTCGGCGTACTAAACTCAGGTATTCCAGAACTGCAACGATAAAATTATGACGACAACACCTCGGAGCTCAACTCCCCGGGACACTTCCACAAAACCCCTAACAGGAGGCACCAAGACAATGTTCTCGTCATAAAACCATCGGAACGATTCCAAGATACCCGCGTGATCCTAAATTTTTTTTGTGAAATTTGAGAAGAGAAGAGTCAAAACTCTATGTCAGGATGCCTTACCAGAGCGATGAGGGGACTGGGAAGTAAAAAGAATTCCTAAACTCTCCGATATACAATTCCTAAATGACCCAAAACATTTTTCTAGACACAACTCGGCCGCTAAAAACGATCAAGCAATGGGGCTCCTAAGGTCGGGGAAGGCTCTGATACCAACTTGTAATGCCCTCGATGCGGCTATATCTCCCACGTGTCGAAGCACGACTTAGAGGCATAACCGCATTGAAAGCAATTTCGCAAGTGAGGTAATCTTCACACATCCCATATAATACATAAGGGAAAGAGATACATAGTTGGCTTACAATCGCCACTTCACACAATTACATGAATAAAGCATTACATCATCCAGATACAATAAAGGTCCGACTACGGAACCAAAATAAAAGAAGAACCCCAAATGCGACGAAGGTCCCCGATTGACCCCAACTGGGCTCCACTACTGATCAACTAGAACGAAGCAAGACAAATGACAAGATCTTCAATGAGCTCCTCCTGAGCTTGGTTGCGTCATCTGCATGGACTCAACGGCACCTGCAAACTGGTTTTGGAAGTATCTGTGAGCCACAGGGACTCAGCAATCTCGCACCCTCACGATCAAGACTATTTAAGCTTATGGGTAAGGTAAAAGTATGAGGTGGAGCTGCAGCAAGCGACTAGCATTTATGGTGGCTGACACACACAAATGAGAGCGAAAAGAGAAGGCAAAGCACGTTCGAGAAAGTATGATCAAGAAGTGATCCTAAAACAACCTACGTTAAGCATAACTCCAATACCGTGTTCACTTCCCGAACTCCGCTGGAAAGAGACCATCACGGTTACACATGCGGTTGATGTATTTTAAATAAGGTTAACTTCAGCTTTTCTACAACCGGACATTAACAAATTCCCATCTGCCCATAACCGTGGGCACGGCTTTCGAAAGTTCAAATCCCTGCAGGGGTGTCCCAACTTAGCCCATCACAAGCTCTCACGGTCAACGAAGGAATAGACCTCCTCCCGAGACATTCCGATCAGACTCGGTATCCCGGTTATACAAGACATTTCGACAGGGTAAAACTAAACCAGCAACACCGCCCGAATGTGCTGACAAATCCCGATAGGAGCTGCACATATTTCTTTCTCAGGGCACACTCAGATGAGCCAGACGTCGGGTAGGCCAGCCCAGAGTTACCCCTGGTAGCCCCGGATATCGCTCAGTTGGACCAACACTCAGAGGAGCACTGGCCCGGGGGGGGGGGGTAAAATAATGATGACCCTCAGGAGCGCGACTCCCAAGGGAAAAGAAAAGGCTAGGTGGCAAATGGTAAAACCAATGTTGGGCATTGCTGGAAGAGCTTTACTTAAGGCGAACTATCATGGGGTTCCCATTATAGCCCAACCACGTAAGGAATGCAAAATCCAGGAACATAACACCGATATGACGGAAACTAGGGCGGCAAGAGTGGAACAAAACACCAGGCATAAGGCCGAGCCTTCCACCCTTTACCAAGTATATAGATGCATTAATTAAATAAGATATATTGTGATATCCCAACAAGTAAACATGTTCCAACAAGGAACAACATCTCCATGTTCCAACAAGGAACAAAACTTCAATCTTCACCTGCAACTAACAACGCTATAAGAGGGGCTGAGCAAAGCGGTAACATAGCCAAACAACGGTTTGCTAGGACAAGGTGGGTTAGAGGCTTGGCTTAACAATATGGGAGGCATGATAAGCAAATGGTAGGTATCGCACCATAGGCATAGCAAAAGAGCGAGCATCTAGCAAGCAAAGATAGAAGTGATTTCGAGGGTATGGTCATCTTGCCTGAAATCCCGCAAGGAAGAAGAACGAGTCCATGAAGAAGACAAACAGAACGTAGATGAACGGGTCCTCACAACGCGACGTTATCGGAACCAACCCGAAGAACCAAACACCGGAAAAGAAGCACACAATATAGTAAACAACCAACACATCAACATGATATGATATAAGGGATGCGGGATGCGATGCATATGCATGATTTGACAAGGAATGATTGAGCCTGGTCTCAACTTGGAAATCCAAGTGTGCCACTGGAAAGGTGAGATGAAATCGCTTGAAAACAATATAAAGATCTCCGGAATCGGAGTTACGGTTTGGAAATGGCAAGCAATTCAAATATGGCACCGGTCTGCGATAAACAACAAGTAGCCATCTAAATGCAACAAGTTAAATATGCTACAGCACTCAAACATGGCAACAAAATACATGGCAGGGATTCATTCATGATTCTTAACAAAAGTTGAACACTGAGCTACGACCAATTCCTCCATTAACAGGTTCAAACAAGCATGGCAAAAATGCATATGGTAAACAGATCTCAGACTTAGTGAAATTAACACTTGTCTGGAATTTCAGATCTGATAGCACTCTTGGGAGCAACAAAACTACATGCTACAAGACTTGAACATGGCAAAGACATAATCAGATCACAGACTTAGAGAAAAACTGGAGCATGCAAAACAGATTTCAAGTAGGCATGTTTACGAGCTCGATGCACTCACTACAGAGCAAGGCATGACAATCTAAGCATACACCCATCAAGAATACACAAAATACAAGCTAGACATGGCAGGAACAATACCATAGCATGCGCGGATCAACTACAACATCATCGGCAAAATCGCTAACAAGTAGACAATCTGTCCAGATTCACGAAATAGCAAAAGTAGAGCTCGATTGACTCAAGCTAGGGTGCTCCATAATTGCAAACAAATACATGGATGGATAGAGCACTACAAGATTAACAAAACATCCTTACTGATCATCCTCAAAAGAGGCACGGATCACTAGGAAACAACATGAACATATGGCCATATGAGATAAACAACTCAAGGACTTAGTGGAAATGCTAAGTCCCTGAAATCAGCATTACCAAGTGCCTCACTTTGCAAGCTTGTGCTAGTCACCACACACATCACAAAAATACATGGGTTGCACCTCTGGCAAGATGGCAAAACCCTTAACAAAACACATGTAGAGATCATGAGCATATCATGCACACAATAATCATGGCAAAAATGACAAATATCTAAATGGAGCAGCAGATATGACAATTATCTCAACTAGCACTCTTCTAGCAGCATTTCAGGCATCAAGATGAACTCAAATGAAAATGATGCAATGAGATGAAATTCTGTACTCTCTGAGGCGAACATTTTGATATGCTATATGCACAAATCGGAGTTACGGATGTGGAGTTACGACATGATGAACAAAGACATACGGATCTGGGAATTTTGGGGACTTAGTGAAATTATACCTCCGCGAAAGTCAACGCGGGACGGAGTGATCCGGGACGGAGCGGTGCAGATCTGAGATAGGATGTGTTTGGATGAGATCCCGGTGGATCTCGTCCCGATCCACCGGATCTCGCCGGAGGGGATGACTGGAGACGACGTGGCGGCGGAGGCGGCCGGAGTTTGGAGGCGAGGTCGACGCCGGCGAGGTCGGGCCGCTTGCCGGAGTTCCCAGGCGAGGTGTGGTGCGAGCAGCCGGGTGCGGCGGTGAGGCAAGGCGCGCGGCGGCGCGCGTTGGCGGCGGCGGCGTCCAGGGGCGAGCGGGGCGGCGTGGTGGAGTCGCGTGGTGGAGGCGGCGGCCGGCGGCAAGCGCAGCGGCGAGGAGGCGGCGGCCGGCGAGCGCAGCGGCGAGCAGCGGCGTCGGGCTCGCTCAGGCGCGGGATCGGCGGCGCGGGATCCGGGCCCGGGCGGGCCGGATCTGGGTCTCCTCGGGCCCGCGGTGGGAGGAGAGAGAGGGCGGTGAGGTGGCGGCACGCGGTTGGCTGAGGCGGCGGAGGCGGTGACGTCTGCGGGGCGGCGGACATGTCCAGCAGCGAGGAAGATTTGTCCGGGCGCGAGGAGGATGAAGCTAGGGTTAGGTCTGCGCGAGAATTTCGGGAGGGACACATATTTATAGGTAGAGGGAGCTAGGAGAGTCCAAATGAGGTGCGGTTTTCGGCCACGCGATCGTGATCGAACGCTCTAGATGATGGAGAGGGTTTAGGTGGGTTTTTGGGCCACTTTGGAAAGGTGTTGGGCTGTAACACACACGAGGCCTTATCGGTCCCTCGGTTAACCGTTGGAGCATCAAACGAAGTCCAAATGGTACGAAACTTGATAGGCGGTCTACCGGTAGTAAAGCAAGGCCGCATGGCAAGTCTCGGTCCAATCCGGAAATGTTTAATCCCCACACACGAGAGAAAGGTAGAAATGACCACCGGAGGAGAACGGAGCACGGGAATGCAAAACGGACAACGGGGAAAATGCTCGGATGCATGAGACGAACATGTATGCAAATGAAATGCACATGATGACATGATATGCAATGCATGACACGCAAGAAATGACAAGGCAAACAACAGCGAATAACTGGACGACACCTGGCACATCGGTCTTGGGGCGTTACAGTCAGGGTTATTAATTCAATTTAAAGGACAATGGTTGTTGAGGGAGTCCTGGATTAGGGGGTCTCCGGACAGCCAAGCTATATCCTTTGGCCGGACTGTTGGACTATGAAGATACAAGATTGAAGACTTCGTCTCGTGTCCGGATGGGACTCTACTTGGTGTGGAAGGCAAGCTAGGCAATACGGATATGTATATCTCCTCCTTTGTAACCGACCTTGTGCAACCCTAGCCCCCTCCGGTATCTATATAAATCGGAGGGTTTAAGTCCGTAGGACAACATACAATCATACCATAGGCTACCTTCTAAGGTTTAGCCTCTCTGATCTCGTGGTAGATCAACTCTTGTAATACTCATATCATCAAGAACAAATCAAGCAGGACGTAGGGTTTTACCTCCATCAAGAGGGCCCGAACCTGGGTAAAACAGCGTGTTCCCTGCCTCCTATTACCATCCGCCTTAGACGCACAGTTCGGGACCCCCTACCCGAGATCCGCCGGTTTTGACACCGACATTGGTGCTTTCATTGAGAGTTCCTCTGTGTCGTCGCCGTTAGGCTTGATGGCTCCTACTATCGTCGATAGCGATGCAGTCCAGGGTGAGACTTTTCTCCCCAGACAGATCTTTGAGTTCGGCGGTTTCGCACTGCGGGCCAACTCGCTTGGCCATCTGGAGCAGATCGAAAGTTACACCCCTGGCCGCCAGGTCAGGTTTGGAAGCTTAAATTACACGGCCGATATCTGCAGGGACTTGATCTTCAACGGATTCGAGCCCCTGCCTTGTGCGTCGCACGGCCACGATGAGTATGATGTAGATCTACCATCAGACAGTGTTCAGGAGATCGCACCGGCAACTGCTCCGACCCTCAATTCGGAGCCAATCGCGCCATCCATGGATGGGTGGATAGACCCCGCCACGGAGGTCGTACCCTCAGCAGCGATCGAGCCAAATATCGATCTTACCCCTCATGAGAGCCGTGTTGTCAAATTGCCGGATCCTTCTCCGGCCACAGACTCCGAACCGCCTGCGCCCGTTCCTATCAAATCCGATTGGGCGCCGATCATGGAGTTTACCTCCGAGGATATTTTTCAGCACTCGCCCTTTGGCGACATACTGAACTCATTAAGGTCTCTCTCCTTGTCAGGAGAGTCCTGGCCGAACTACGTCCGGCAGGATTGGCATGCGGATGACGAAGAAATTCGTCGCCCACCTAGCACCCACTTAGTAGCCACTGCCGACGATTTAACCGACATGCTCGACTTCGACTCCGAAGACATCGATGGTATGGACGACGATGCAGGAGACAAACAGGAACCACTGCCCACAGGGCACCAGATGCCCACTTCATCACATGACGTATACATGGTGGACACACCAAAAGAAAACGATGATGAGGAACGGAAGGACGCAACGAAGGGTTGTCCCCTCGAGAAGCTGTCAAAGCGGCGGCGTAAGCGCCACTCCAAATCCCGCCTCGGCAGAAACAACGATCATATAGACCCAGCGTTAGAGCAGGGTGAACCATCGCCGGACCACGGCAACACGGAGAATCAAACCGAACAACCCGATTCTGTCAAAGATAATAATCTGGACGACATTACACCGGACAGGCGCCCGGAGCAACAGAATGCCCGTCAAAGGCTTGTCGCCACCGCAAGGAGTCTAAAAAAGCAGAAGCAAAGGCTCATGGCTGTGCAAGACACACTCAGAATCAGATGGAGTAAAGTAGTCAACACATCAGTGAAGTACGGCGGTAATCGCTACACCAAGAGCTACCCGAAGCAGAAGTTGCTACCTGAATTCGATGAGGAGGCCTTAGATCCCCCGCAACCAAAAATTAAAACGACCATCTGGCCGGATAGACGACCTCACGGCCAACATAGAGCGGCAAACAACACCGCACATAAGCCAATACGCGAACCACGCGAGGGCTCGCATCAAACGGACGGCGCAACCAGATCCATCTATGGATCACACAAGCGTGCTCCAGCATACGATGCAACACAACAAACATCCGGACACCATGGTACACCCAGATATAGGGGTGCCGCACACCCCCTATGTTTCACCGACGAGGTGCCGGACCATGAATTTCCAGAGGGATTCAAACCCGTAATCATAGAGGCATACGACGGAACAACAAACCCTGGGGTCTGGATTGAGGACTATATCCTCCATATCCATATGGCTCGAGGAGATGATCTCCACGCCATCAAGTACTTACCCCTCAAGCTGAAAGGGCCAGCTCGGCACTGGCTTAAAAGCCTCCCCGAAAGCTCCATTGGAAGCTGGGAAGAGCTCGAAGACGCTTTTCGGGCAAATTTTCAAGGGACTTATGTTGGACCTCCGGATGCGGACGATTTGAGTCATATAAGTCAACAGCCCGGAGAGTCAGCCCGAAAGCTTTGGAACAGGTTTCTTACTAAAAATAACAAAATAGTCAACTGTCCGGACGCTGAAGCCTTGGCAGCTTTTAAGCACAGCGTCTGAGACGAATGGCTTGCCAGACACCTCGGCCAAGAAAAGCCGAGAACAATGGCAACATTAACAAGCCTCATGACCCGCTTTTGCGCGGGCGAGGACAGCTGGCTAGCCCGATGCAGCACCAGCGACCCAAGTACATCCGAAGTTAGAGATGGAAACGGGAAATCACGACGTATCAAAAATAATAAGCGCCAGAATAAAGAAGATAGCCCGAAGAGCATGGCGGTAAACGCCGGATTCAGAACTCTCGGTCAGGTCAGCAAAAGCCGCCCTCTAAAGGCGCCAGAGATGAACTGTCCAGCCTAAACAAAATTCTGGACCAAATATGTCAGATCCATAGCACCCCCGATAAACCTGCAAATCATACCCATAGAGAATGTTGGGTCTTCAAGTAGTCCAGCAAGCTCAACGCCGAACATAAGGGGTAGGATACACCAAGCGAAGACGAGGATGAGCCTCGCAAGCAAAGCACTGGGGAACAGAAGAAATTTCCACCAGAAGTCAAAACAATAAACGTGTTACACATGATAAAGGGGAGAAACAAAGCGGCACTACCAGATAAATATGCCCAAGGGCATATCACCGCGGAGTTCTGCCACTGGCGTCTCAACCGATCACCTTCGACCATCAGGATTACTCGACAAGTATCCGTGGCGCAGGATGGGTTGCCTTGGTATTAGATCCAATAATTGACGGATACCACTTCACACGAGTCCTGATGGACGGTGGCAGCAGTCTAAACCTGATATATCAGGACACAGTCCGCAAAATGGGGATAGACCCAACGAAAATTTGCCACATCAATACTACCTTTAAAGGAGTAACGCCAGGCCCAGGGGCTCATTGCACGGGCTCCCTGCTACTAGAGGTTATATTCGACTTCCCCGATAACTTCCATAGCGAAAATTTAACCTTCCACATTGCTCCGTTCCAAAGTGGCTATCAAGCACTACTTGGACGCGAAGCTTTGGCTTGCTTTAATGCAATACCGCATTATGCTTCCCTCACGCTTAAGATGCCCGGTCCACGTGGCATCATTACAGTAAATGGAAATATTGAGCGATCCCTGCACGCCGAAGAGAGTGCGTCTGCCTTGGCAGCCGCACACTAAAACAGCCTGACCAACTAAAGCATTCGATAGGTCGTCAAGACCACAGACACAGTTAGACGAGTCCGGCACAGCTATAAGCAATTCATACAGGTTTGATGGCCACACCCCTATTACAAATACAAGGGGCTCAACGCGCGTAGACAAGTGGCAATTTTTACTCATCTTGAATTGTACATGGTTTCTTTAAACCTACCTTTTTGCACGACAACTTTTCACCTAAGTTCCTCTCTTTTACAGATGACCATCGTGCTACACCCGTCCAGGATACGGCACAACGGAGACATAGGCGCATATGTGCAGCAGGGACCCGTTCCAAGGATTCTTTTTAGATTAAGACCCTGCATCAACCTTTTTTACTCTCTCTTGTTGATACACATCCCTGGGATTCTTAGTACAATTGAGAAGGATGCTGACGTCTTTGCATGTGGCAACGTAAGAATAATGCACGTACCTGGACACCAGGGGCTTCTTACAAAGGGCACTGTTTAGGCCCGGTTTACACCATAAAGACCGAATACCTTAGGGAGTGTTTGGCGTCGCGAGTTTGGCCTTATATGCATCAGCTCCGAATCATGTCTTTGGTCAAATGTTGGGTTTGCCCGGCTCCTGTGTTTTGCTGCCTTACGTTCTGCTCTATCGGCTAAGGCAGCACCAGGAGAACTACTGCGATTGTGCCCTGGTTCATCCGGACGAACACCTCAGTAGAGAAAGCCGAAAACTGACTGTCATGATATAGCGTGAGACTGGTCAACCACTCGATGACCTTTCGGAATCTTAGAATTCCTCCGCCTTAACGAAGGACCATTTCCCGGCCAGGCATGTACGCACCCCGAATTCGGGTGAGTGCGGAGCCACCAGGGGCTATATAGTAGCCCCACTGTCAAACACCTCTGGCTAAGTGAAAGTGTTAAAGCATTATAGTCCGGTTGCCTAGTTCGCTGCGCTATCACCTCCTTAATAGGACCAAGACATTGGATTAAGTGTGAACACGTGTCTTCTGCGAACACCCCCGCATTATACGCGTGGGGGCTGAAGCCGACGACTGCAATCTTTCAGGTTATATACATATATACATAAACAGCCGCACATGAGGCATCATATTACTTTCGGGCAAAAGTATAAATACAGCCTTGATAAATTTAATAAAACATTGTTTTTACAATGGGAATACATGTCACTCAAACATAATATTCTTCGAGCACTGGGCCTCTATCAAACGAGCACCCTCAAGAACTTCTTCAAAATAGTGCTCGGCAGCCACTCGGCCTATGGCCGAACCCTGCGCCGCAACAGTGGTGGCATCCATCTCTGCCCAGTATGCTTTGACACGGGCAAGGGCCATCCGCAAGCCTTCTATGCACGCAGACCTCTTCATCGCATTAATGCGCGGCACCGCACCAAGGAACTGCTGCACCAAGCTAAAATAGTTGTTCGGCTTCGGCTTCTCCGGCCACAAATGATCCACAACAAACCTCATTGCGAGTCCGGACAACCTATTGAGTTCGGCCCATTCGGCAAGCTGGTCAGTCAGTGGAAGCGGACGCTCTGGAAAGTTAAATTGTGACTAGAATAGCTTGTCCACTTCACGATCTGTTTGATCTCGGAAGTATTCGGCTGCATCAACAACGCTCGTCGTCAAGTCCAGATATGCGTCTGCCGAACTCCACAGCCGATCCAGAGGGGCATACTGCGGATCTCCGAACTTCCTCCGCAACATAAAGGCCTTCCCAGCCACAATATCACCGGCTTCACCCAGCTCCTCCTTCTTCGCTCTCATGGCAGAGCGGTTGTCTTTGGTCGCCATCATGGCCTTTTCATGGTCCGTCGCCTTCGCTCGGTTTTCTTCTTCAAGGAACTGGCAACGGTCGGCAGTGTCTTTTAACTTTACAACCATCTTGGCCATTTTCTCTTTGCTCTCGCGATGTGCGGCCTTCTCGGCTCTTAACTCTTCGGCCGTCTTCAAAGCAGCCGCATTACTACTCCTTGCTTGTTCTTTGGCTCGGGCATCTTCCGCCCGAAGGGTCTCCACGATGGCAGCTCATTCTCCAGTCACAACATATTAAAGATAATGGCATCACGCTCCTCTCACTATGTGACATTCACCAGAAAACATCACTTACCCTATGCCTCATCAAGCCGCTTGTTAACAAGCTCGTTGTCGGCATCTGCCGCATCCAGTTGCCGCTTTAGTTCGGCAAACTCATTAGTCCGGCTAGCCACCGGAGCTTCCACCACATGCACATAAAAGCGGTATGGTTATTACCTAGGACCACGATCCTCTGTTTGCCGCTGTTCTCGGCTACAACCAGAGTCTCAGGGGCTACTATCTACACAAGGCACACCTAAAAATGTGTGGTACTATCACAAATGTATATCATTTTACGTACCTCAAAGCCCGTTAGTAGACTCATAAAGGCATCATGCAACCCGCTTTCGGCGGACGAAATCCTTTCCATCACCTTACCCATCAACGTACTGTGTTTTTCCGAGATGGTCGCTCGCTTCAGCAGATCCCTCAGTGCGTCCGACCGCATACCAGACGGCGCCGGACTCTTTTGTTCCACCTCTTCAAGAGTCGGATACTGGGGACTTCAGATGACCATAGGATTATCTTCTGGCCTCACCGGACCCGGGGATGCCCTCCGTGACGACACTTCAAGGTCGCCCGCTTCTTGAGCGGGGGAGTCCGGGGGAGGCGTTTCGCTCTCCATCTTCTCCGGAAGAAGATCCCCTGAAGACGAGTTCTGTTGAGAAGGGCTAAGATCCGAACTGCAAGATAAACGCTTCGGTTATTTTCCTCGGAAGTAAGGTAGAATATCTTTACTATTAAGCATTTTTTGATCACTTACGGCTCGTTAGAGGGCTGATCCCCACGCGGACTTTGTGCGGCAAGAGCACCCTCCGAGGCAGGACCCTCTGGTTGAGACTTCTTCTCCTGTTTGGAAGCCTTGGTTTCCTGATCTTCAGAGGCAGTCCTCTTCCTTCCCGGAGCGAGAGAATGTCAGATTCTGTCACACCCTAGCTAGTTCAAGCATTAGAATGTGCATCATGTTTAAATTCCTCTTAAATTTGAATTGGGGAAGACAGAACCCCCAACACACACGCCCTTGGAAACAACTAGGGTTTACTAAAAATATTTTCAATGAACCTGAAATGCCCTTGTAAAAAGTTCACCCTCTTTGTCTTAGGTTAGAACCTCTGGCAAAATTGGTGCACAATTTTCTAGGTCAACAGAAGGTCATTGAATTAAATCATAAGTATTTGAATTTGGGCATTTAAATGCTATAAAATAATCTAAATGCTCAAATAATTCTGGGAATAAATGTTTCCTGTTGGAAATAATCTAAACAGAGGCCACATTTATTTTCAGGATTTTTGGAAATGTTTTAGTATTTTATTTAAAGCTAAACAGTTGAAGTTAAATAGAAAACAGAAACTAAATAAAAAAAAGAGGAGAAAGAAGCCCACCTGGGCCTTACTTGTGCTGGCCCAGCCACCTGGCTCGGCCCAGCCTGCTGGCGCTGCCAGTCGTCGTCCTCCTCGCGCCAGAAGGACGCGGAGCGCGTGGTCGGCGCCCACGGCCACACGCCGGCCACCTCCTGCTTCCGCCGACGCCCGGGAGACGCCCTGAAGTGCCACGCGACCCCCCACGTCTCCCTCTTGCACTCGCTCACTCTCCCCCTCGTCTCCCCCTCTCTCTCCCGCGACGGCCGAGCGCGTACCTCGCCGCCGATCACCGTAGTTGCCACCACAGACACCCCCACACCCCTCCGACGAGACCATTAGCTCTGCCTCGACTCCCTCATCCTCCCCACCAAGCCACGCATCGCCGGAGGCCCTGCATCGCCGCCTTCGCCCTCGTCTTCAACCTCGGGCAACTGAGCCATCTCCGGTCAAATTCGCCGCCGCCAGGACCTCCCCGAGCCCGCTGACCCCCTCTCCGACTCCGCTGTGAGCTCCTCTTCCTTTCCCCTAGTTCCCGTGCTCGATTACGCCTCGTAGCCACCGCCCCCTCCGAGCCCGAGCGCTCCTCGCCGCCGGCCATGCCGCCGTCGTGGCTACGGCCGTGCAAGCACGCGTCCGAGCGCCTCACCGTGCTCAGCGCAGCACCAGGGACCCGTAGCCACCACCAGTTCTTCCTCCCATGCACCGTAGCCTCGAAACCGACCTCGCCCAAACTCCGGCCGCCGCCACGAGCTCGATTCCGGCGAGCTCGCTCCACCCCAGCTCCTCCCACTTGCCCCACTAGATGCGCACGAGCCCCAGCTACGCGTAGCACGTCTCCGCCGTCGATTTGGTCACTGGAGGACCAAATCTGAAGCCCTCCGCCGTCTCGGGCCTCGCCGGCGTCGAGCCGTCGGCGAGTTGACCCAGTTTGACCCCTGGGTGGGCCCAGGAAGACCCCCCCTGAGTCTATGACAGGTGGGGCCGGTCGGCTAACTAAATTAGGATTAGTCTTAATTAATTTTAATTAAATCAGTCACTGACATGTGGGCCCAGGCCCCACTGACAACTAATTAGTGTTAATCTAATTTTGCTAATTAGCTGAGAGGCTGACAGAAGGGGCCCACCAGTCAGGTTTGACCTGGGCTGGCGCCTTTGACCTGCTGACGTCACCCTGACGCAATGCTGATGCAGTAATTGATTTTCTGGATTTATTCTTATTCAGGAAATTCCAGAAAATAGTTCAAACTTCAAAAATTCATAGAAATTCAACCATAGCTCCAAATGAGATAAATTATATATGAAAAATTATCAGAAAAATTCAATCTATCCAACTGTAATGGTTTCATGCATGACAAAACAAGTTACCTTGCTGTTTAGGCAGAATAAGGAAAAGCACTATTAAGGCCATGTTTAATGAGCTAATATTTGAATCTTTGATTCAAATGAGTTCATTCCTTTCTAATATAACTTGCATTAGGCCAAGACACATTCATATTGCCATGTCATAGCATGCATCATATTGTTGCATATCGTCATGTGTTGATTGTATTACGATGTGTTCTTCGTGGTAGGTTCTGCCTCCGAGGATATCCACGAGTATCCAACTGAAGGGCAGTATCCCAGTACCACTCCATCAGGCAAGCAACCATTGATCATTCTGATACAAACCCATGTTCTCGCTTCTGCTCTTGTTTACTGCATTAAGACAACGCGATTCAAACTGGTGTGTGCTACGGTAGTTGAAACCTGATCCTCTGCATGACCTGTCATTGCCACAGTAACTAGATGAAACCCACTAGCATGTGTAGGAGTTGATTGAGCCATGTATGTGATTCTTACATTGCTATGCCTGCTATGCTTAGAGTTGTGTCAGGTCTGGTTCATCTGGGAGATGGGCTAGAGTGAAATGCTTATGCCGGTAATGTGAGGGATGCGTTGAACATGTTTTGGTAAAGGTATCGATGAGAGGCCATGTAGGAGTACATGGTGGGTTGTTTCATTGAGCCGTCCCTAAGCACTGAGATCTGTATGCGTGATTTAAGATTCAGCTACTACCACACATTGGGCCCTGAAATATGACCCCGCTCGACTTACTGGCCCCTCTCGCCTCTGTCCAGGAGTTGCAACTAGTTTCTAGTGTTTGTAGGACACGTGTTGGCGGCCGTGCGTAGCGCTGACCCTAGGGGTGGGCTATGTTGCGGTAGATACACCGTGGCACAGTGTACCGAGTCACCCGTTTGGTGTCGCGGGAACCCTGTTCACATCGTTTGGGGCCGTTGAGGACACCCCGGCCGGATTTCCTTGCGGATGGAACCTGAATAGGCGATAAACCTGGACTAGAGACTTGTGAGGTTAGTCAGGTCGTGGTCTACACCCACGTCGGTTTTCGCTTGAAGTCTGCCGAGCACATGTCATGTGCAGACGCTAAGTGGTGGAAACATGTGTGACGATGTACACCCCTGCAGGCTATAAAACTATTCGAATAGCCGCGTCTGCGGTAAAGGACTACTTGGTTGCATATACAGTTCATAGACAAGTTAATGGATACTACTAAAAGACTCAAGATAAAGTGTGAGTACCGAGGATGGCCCTCTCGTAGGATGACGAGGGAGGATCCCCGGTGGAGTATTGTGTTGGTGAGTAGTGGACTCGTGTGCGAAAACTATTTTACTGGTGAAGTTCCGTAGGATAGCTTAGTCAAGAGTCAAAGCTGGCTTGCTGCATCAACCCCACCGCCTTGTTGAGAATAAGCATGTATAGTAGGTTCTGATGTAAGACTTGCTGAGTACCTTTGTACTCATGTTTTGCTTATTTATTGTTTTCAGATGACAACACTGCCCCCTCCGATGGGTTCTATGTAGACCTTGACGTCGACGAGTGACTAGCCACCCAGGTGGTGACCCTGGCCATGGAGGGCCTATGTAGATAGACAGGCTTCGAGATGCCTTCTTTCTTTCTAGAGTCTGTACCCAGACTAGTTGCTTCCGCATGTGCTTGTTTGTTTGTATGACTTGAGTGTCGGGTCATGTGACCCCTATCTGTATGAACATGTTATGTATGGCTCTCTGGAGCCTTTAAATAAAGTACTTGAGTTGTAGAGTTTTGTTGTGATGCCATGTTGTATGTACTCATATCAGGCATATTGTGTGTATGATTGAAATGCTTGGTATGAGTGGGATCCGACAATCTAGTTGTTTATCCTTGACAGCCTTTCTTATGGGGAAATGTAGTTTAGTGTTCCTCGAGCCATAGTAGTCCGCTACAGCCCGGTTCACCGGAGTCCTGCTAGCCCAGCACTACTGCTCAGGACACTTGACTGGCCGGCATGTGTTTCACTTCGTCCCTATGTCTGTCCCTTCGGGGAAATGTCACACGGTGACTTCCGGAGTCCTGCCTAGCCTGCTATAGCCCGGGGTTCCCTGGAGTCCTGTTAGCCCAGTGCTACAGCCCGGAATCACTCGTTGATGACCGACATGTTCGATGTGATTCATGTATGCCTCTCTCCATAGGTCTGTGCCACTTTGGGTTCACGACTAGCCATGTCGGCCCGGGTTCTCTGTCATATGGATGCTAGCGACACTGTCATATACGTGAGCCAAAAGGCGCAAACGGTCCCGGGCAATGGTAAGGCGTCACCCGTGGGATACCATGCGTGAGGCCGCAAAGTGATATGAGGTGTTACCGGCTAGATCGATGTGACTTGGAATCGGGGTCCTGACAACGTTGGTATCAGAGCCAGACTGCCTGTAGGTTCGTTGAGCCAAACTGGTCGATGTCGAGTCTAGAAATGCTCTAGTTATATGTAGGGGAATTGATTGTGGGAGGGAACGTAAGGTTCTTTTACTCCTTTACCTATGCCTCTGATCTGAGTCATTCTCTTCTCATTCAACGTGGGTTAAGGACTAGGCTCTCTTCTTCTATCAGGTTCACGTGTTACTAATCCGTAGTAGCTTATAGGATTGTTGTTACAAGCCCCAGTTCAGTTCTACTACTTTAGTATGTTGCTAATTGGATCAGAATCTTGATATGATGTTGTTGAGTGGTATTGCGAACTGTTGTGGATGACTCAAATCTTTTTCTGAGCATTTACAGCTGTTATGCTGTCCAATTTTCCCTAGAAATTCTGATGCCTTTGCATTGTGGTTGTGCTTTCAGATGGCCAACCATGTTCAAAATCAAGTGGTTCGCCTGACCCGGTGCCTCGACGTGCCCGGTCATACTGCTATGTTAGTCCGGGTAATGATCGAGACGGGCTACCGTTGGTATCCCGAATACACCATCGAAGAGCAGTTTCGCGACTTTAATCAAAGCCAATATCTCTGCACCGTCAGGATATTTCCTTCTTATCCTGGATCTACCGAGCCCCTTCACTGTTCCTATGGACTCGGGGTTGCTGTTGAGATGGCTGTGCAGGATGCTGCCTATTCCATGATGACCATCTTGCGAGTCCGGATTGGCCTGCTTCGGAACACCGACTTCCGTTACATGCCAGCTTCACTTCCGGGAGCGCAAGGGTATCTTCAGGCTATCTATGCTGACTCCACTCAGGAGGACTCATTAACTCGTACCACTGCCGAGATGCTCAAAGATAAGGACCGAGAGAATCGGGCCTTGAGTTTGGAGCTTTTAAATACCCGTGCTGATCATTGGGCCACATTGACTCGGTTTGCACCTGCGGTGCAAGCTGGATGTATGGATACAAGGGATCTGTATCCTGTGAGATCAGCTCTGCCAGACATGGTGGATTGGCGTGATGTGGGAGGCATCACCCCACCCCGTGGTCCCCGCAGGCCACCGTTTGTTGGTCCAAGACCTCATCCTAGCCCCTTTGGTCCACAGGCTCCTCAGGACTGTCTGTTCCCGGATGGTCATGTTGAACTTCCAGGCTACGGAGGCGACTTCTATGAGAACTACTACGGAGCTGTCTGAGTTAGTAGTAGTACCACTAGTATTGTAGTAGTTGTATCTCCACTGTCCTGTGTGACTTGTGGAATATGACTTTGGGTGTAATCAATTCCAGAGGTGTAGACAAATAATGTATAGGAGCTTGGAATGCCTCTGATGAGATGTAATGTCTTTCATCATAGTTGTACTATAGCCTGGGCTTGTACTGAACTATGTATGATGTGTATGACCGTTGGTATATATATGGCAGTTTTATATTACCATGACATACGGATGAACATCTCGGCATTCTGTGTTATCCATTACATTCTGCACTTCCTTGCTAAGTTTGAGCCATCCTTGTCTAAACCGTTGTCTTGTTTCCTCTTAGGATGGTCAACACCCGCAGCAACCCTGCTACCCCGGAGCAGGGGGAAGCCAGTGCAGCTAGAGGTGAGAATCTGCCTCACCCGCCTTCTCTGGCCGAAGTGATGCTAGAGGCGGAAAGAAACAAGCGTGAGACTAACCGCCTGCTAGAGCGGATTGAGCAAAACACTGCATGCCACCCGCAAAATGACTTGGTGTCAATCAATGACTTTATCAAGCTATACCCGCCAAAGTTTAATCACTCCGTCGAGCCCCTCGAAGCGGATGACTGGCTTCGCAGCATCACCCACAAGCTACGTTCTGCCAACGTAGCCGAAGCTGACAAGGTTACCTATGCTGCCTACCACCTCGAAGGCCCTGCTAGCCTTTGGTGGGAAAACTTCGAAGCTATGCGCCCGATCGGCCAAATCACTTCTTGGGCTGAATTCAGTGAGGCTTTCCGTGAGCATCACATTCCGGAAGGTCTCATGGATCGCAAGAGGGAGGAGTTCTGCAACTTCACCCAAGGAAGACTGACTGTGGATGCATATAGTCGTGAATTTGGGAATCTGGCACGCTATGCCCCTGAAGAGGTTTCTACTGACGCTAAGAAGCAGGCAAGGTTCCGCAAGGGACTTAGCCCTGAGCTTCGCCGCGATCTCCGTCTGCACGAGTGCACATCTTTTCAAAAGCTGGTCAATAAAGCCATCAGCGCTGAGACAGGCCAGATTGATTATGACGCTTCACGCAAGCACTCTCGTGATTTTGGCTCTTCATCCGGCTCGGGAGCTCAGAAGCGCCGGGTGTGGATCCCAAGCATGACACTGCCACCCAGGTTCATCCCGAGGCCATCCTTTGAGGCGCCTCGTCCCAACCAGCAATTTGCACCGCCCAAGCCCTATGGTGGCCCCGCTGCTAATGCTGCTCCACGCCCCAATGTGGTGACATGCTTTAAGTGTGGAGAGCCGGGTCACTATAGCCGAGAGTGTCCCCAGAACAACAACTCCAATCAAACCGGGAAGTCCGTTGGCCGTGGTAAGCCAGCGGGGAAAACATTTTACGCCAAGCCGGCCACCACTGCACGTGGCCATGTCAACTATGTTTCAGCCGAGGAGGCTCATGAGGATCCCAACGTCGTCCTTGGTACGCTCCTTGTTAACTGCCATCCGGCATCCATTCTTTTCGATACTGGAGCATCTCATTCATTCATATACGAGAGCTATGCTCGATTGCATAACACGACATTCTGTGACATGCCCACTTCCATGGTAATCCAAACCCCGGGTTCCAAATGGCAAACTTCTAGAGTAAGCCATGGGAACGAAATTCTTGTCGACAGACTTGTCTTCCTTGCATCCTTAATAGCTCTGAAGTCCTCCGACATAAATATCATCTTGGGTATGGACTGGATGTCAGCTCATTATGCTAAGATCGATTGTGCCACTAGAACCGTTCAACTTACTCACCCATCGGGCAAGATAGTCAATGTCTTAACTCGAGTGGCCAAGCGCCAGCTTTACTCTCTAAATGCTAACCCTCTTCCAGACCTTGAGGATGTTCCGGTAGTCCGAGACTTTCCGGATGTTTTTCCAGAAGAACTGCCAGGTGTTCCACCTGACAGGGATGTTGAGTTCGTGATAGACCTTGTCCCAGGAACCGTTCCAATCTCTAGAAGACCCTACAAGATGGCACCCTTAGAACTAGCCGAGCTTAAGAACCAACTCGACGAGTCCTTGAAAAAGGGTTTCATCCGTCCTAGTTCCTCTCCTTGGGCTTGCCCCGTCCTCTTCGTCAAGAAGAAGGATGGAACGGATCGAATGGTTGTGGATTACCGACCTGTCAATTTGGTCACCATCAAGAACAAATATCCGCTTCCCAGGATCAACGATCTGTATGATCAGCTCGCTGGATCCTCAGTCTTTTCCAAGATGGATTTGAGGTTGGGCTACCATCAAATCAAAATCAGAAACGGGGACATTCCCAAAACGGCCTTTGTTACTCATTATGGCCAATACGAGTACACCGTGATGTCCTTCGATTTAACCAATGCCCCAGCCACCTTTTCCCGGTTAATGAACTCGGTTTTCATGGAGTACTTGGACAAATTTTTCGTAGTATACCTCGATGACATACTCATCTACTCCAAGAATGAAGAAGAACATGCCGAACATCTAAGGCTGGTATTGATGAAACTTCGAGAGCATCGCCTTTATGCCAAATTCTCCAAGTGTGAATTTTGGTTGCCAGAAGTGACCTATCTAGGCCATGTAATTTCTGGTAAGGGTATTGCTATCAATCCCGAGCGAGTTCAAGCCGTCCTTGATTGGACTCCACCTGAGACGGTTAAGCAAGTTCGGAGCTTCCTTGGCTTAGCGAGCTATTGCCGCCGCTTCGTCGAAAATTTCTCCAAGGTTGCTAAACCTCTAACTGAACTCCTCAAGAAGGATAAAAAGTTCGAGTGGTCTCCACAGTGCGAGTTCAGTTTTCAGGAACTGAAAAGACGCCTGACATCTGCTCCCGTACTGGTACCACCAGATTTCTCCAAGGACTTTATTATCTATTGCGACGCCTCGCGACAAGGACTAGGTTGCATACTCATGCAAGATCGTCAGGTAATTGCCTATGCTTCACGGCAATTACACCCACATGAGGAAAATTATCCCACACATGATCTAGAGCTTGCAGCTGTAGTCCATGCACTTAAAACCTGGCGACATTACCTTCTCGGTAATCGTTGCGAGATCTTCACCGATCACCAAAGTTTGAAATATATCTTCACCCAACCAGATTTGAATCTCAGGCAAAGACGTTGGGTCGAGTTGATCTCGGATTACGACTTAGGAATAACTTACACCCCAGGCAAAGCCAATGTCATGGCTGATGCGCTAAGCCGTAAGTCCTATTGTAACAACCTGATGTTACAACAAAGTCAACCACTTCTCCATGAGGAATTTCATAAGCTTAATCTTCACACTGTTCCTCGAGGATTCCTATCCACCCTGGTGGCGAAACCTACCCTTATGGATCAAATCATAGCTGCCCAGAAGCGTGATAAGGGCATATCCCGGATTAAGGAAAACATCGCTAGCGGAGTTGCTAAATGTTTCTCCATGGATGAGCGAGGTGCTGTCTTTTTCGAGAACCGTTTGGTGGTTCCCAAGAAACAACATCTATGCCAGTTGATCCTTAAGGAAGCTCATGAATCCCCTCTCACCATTCATCCCGGTAGTACTAAAATGTATCAAGACCTACGCCAGAGGTTTTGGTGGACTAGGATGAAGAGAGAAATCGCTCAATACATTGCTAGCTGCGACGTCTGTCGTCGTGTTAAAGTAGAGCATCAACGGCCTGCTGGCACCCTTCAACCTTTGGCTATTCCTAAATGGAAATGGGATAAAATCAGTATGGATTTCATCACTGGGTTTCCCAGGACCAAGAGAGGGAATAATGCCATCTTCGTTGTGATCGACCGACTTTCCAAAGTAGCCCACTTTCTACCTATTTGTGAGAGTATCAGTGCTAGCCAGCTAGCTGATCTATACATCTCCCGAATAGTATCTTTTCATGGTGTTCCATTGGAAATTAACTTAGACCGTGAGAGTCTCTTCACCTCTCGATTTTGGGAAAGCTTCCAAAATACTATGGGAACTCATCTCTCTATTAGTACCGCCTTCCATCCTCAATCAAGTGGTCAAGTAGAGCGAGTCAATCAAATTCTGGAAGATATGCTCCGAGCTTCTGTTATCTCGTTCGGAATGAGTTGGGAGAAATGCCTTGAATTTGCGGAGTTTACCTATAACAATAGTTATCAGGCTAGTTTGGGGAAAGCAACTTTCGAAGTTCTCTATGGACGAAAATGTCGAACGCCTCTTAACTGGTCAGAAACCGGGGAAAGATAGCTCTTTGGCCCGGATATGATTCAGGAAGCAGAAGAGCAGGTTCGCGTTATTCGTGAGAAATTGAAAACAACCCAATCTCGTCAAAAGAGTCAATATGATCGTAAACATAAACCTATGACTTATGAAGTGGATGAGAAGGCCTACCTTTGGGTTACTCCGTTAAAGGGAACCCATCATTTCGGTATCAAAGGCAAATTGGCTCCTCGTTACATTGGACCCTTTCGCATTCTTGCCAAACGAGGAGAAGTTGCCTACCAATTGGAACTACCTCCGCATCTTTCTAGAGTTCACGATGTCTTCCACGTTTCACAATTCAGGCGTTGCTTCACGGATCCTATCCGTGGAGTGGATCACGAAACGCTTGATCTACAAAATAACCTTTCTTATCGGGAATATCCCGTTCGTAACCTTGATCAAGCCAAGCATACCACTCGACGTCATAATATCAAGTTTCTCAAGGTTCAATGGTCACACCATTCCGAGGAAGAAGCCACTTGGGAAAGGGAGGATCGTCTTCGACTTGAGTACCCCACCTTCTTCCCGGAGGATCCTAAATCTTGGGACGAGATTCTTTTGAGTGGGGGTGAGTTGTCACACCCTAGCTAGTTCAAGCATTAGAATGTGCATCATGTTTAAATTCCTCTTAAATTTGAATTGGGGAAGACAGAACCCCCAACACACCCCCCTTGGAAACAACTAGGGTTTACTAAAAATATTTTCAATGAACCTGAAATGCCCTTCTAAAAAGTTCACCCTCTTTGTCTTAGGATAGAACCTCTGGCAAAATTGGTGTATAATTTTCTAGGTCAACAAAAGGTCATTGAATTAAATCATAAGTATTTGAATTTGGGCATTTAAATGCTATAAAATAATCTAAATGCTCAAATAATTCTGGGAATAAATGTTTCCTGTTGGAAATAATCTAAATAGAGGCCACATTTATTTTCAGGATTTTTGGAAATGTTTTAGTATTTTATTTAAAGCTAAACAGTTACAGTTAAATAGAAAACAGAAACTAAATAAAAAAAGAGGAGAAAGAAGCCCACCTGGGCCTTACCTGTGCTGGCCCAGCCACCTGGCTCGGCCCAGCCTACTGGCGCTGCCAGTCGTCGTCCTCCTCGCGCCAGAAGGACGCGGAGCACATGGCCGGCGCCCGCGGCCACACGCCAGCCACCTCCTGCTTCCGCTGACGCCCGGGAGACGCCCTGAAGTGCCACGCGACCCCCCACGTCTCCCTCTCGCACTCGCTCACTCTCCCCCCTCGTCTCCCTCTCTCTCTCCCGCGACGGCCGAGCGCGTACCTCGCCGCCGATCGCCATAGTTGCCACCACAGACACCCCCTCGCCCCTCCGACGAGCCCATTAGCTCCGCCTCGACTCCCTTGTCCTCCCCACCGAGCCACGCATCACCGGAGGCCCTGCATCGCCGCCTTCGCCCTCGTCTTCAACCTCGGGCACCCGAGCCATCTCCGGTCGAATTCGCCGCCGCCAGGACCTCCCCGAGCCCGCTGACCCCCTCTCCGACTCCGCTGTGAGATCCTCTTCCTTTCCCCCTAGTCCCCGTTCTCGATTACGCCTCGTAGCCACCGCCCCCTCCGATCCCGAGCGCTCCTCACCGCCGGCCATGCCGCCGTCGTGGCTACGGCCGTGCAAGCACGCGTCCGAGCGCCTCACCGTGCTCAGCGCAGCACCAGGGACCCGTAGCCACCACCAGTTCTTCCTCCCATGCACCGTAGCCTCGAAACCGACCTCGCCCGAACTCCAGCCGCCGCCACGAGCTCGATTCCGGCGAGCTCGCTCCACCCCAGCTCCTCCCACTTGCCCCACTAGATGCGCACGAGCCCCAGCTACGCGTAGCACGTCTCCGCCGTCGATTTGGTCACCGGAGGACCAAATCCGAAGCCCTCCGCCGTCTCGGGCTTCGCCGGCGTCGAGCCGCCGGCGAGTTGACCCAGTTTGACCCCTGGGTGGGCCCAGGAAGACCCCCCCTGAGTCTATGACAGGTGGGGCCGGTCGGCTAACTAAATTAGGATTAGTCTTAATTAATTTTAATTAAATCAGTCACTAACATGTGGGCCCAGGCCCCACTGACAACTAATTAGTGTTAATCTAATTTTGCTAATTAGCTGAGAGGCTGACAGAAGGGGCCCACCAGTCAGGTTTGACCTGGGCTGGCGCCTTTGACCTGCTGACGTCACCCTGACGCAATGCTGATGCAGTAATTGATTTTCTGGATTTATTCTTATTCAGGAAATTCCAGAAAATAGTTCAAACTTCAAAAATTCATAGAAATTCAACCATAGCTCCAAATGAGATAAATTATATATGAAAAATTATCAGAAAAATTCAATCTATCCAACTGTAATGGTTTCATGCATGACAAAACAAGTTACCTTGCTGTTTAGGCAGAATAAGGAAAAGCACTATTAAGGCCATGTTTAATGAGCTAATATTTGAATCTTTGATTCAAATGAGTTCATTCCTTTCTAATATAACTTGCATTAGGCCAAGACACATTCATATTGCCATGTCATAGCATGCATCATATTGTTGCATATCATCATGTGTTGATTGTATTACGATGTGTTCTTCGTGGTAGGTTCTGCCTCCGAGGATATCCACGAGTATCCAACTGAAGGGCAGTATCCCACTACCACTCCATCAGGCAAGGAACCATTGATCATTCCGATACAAACCCATGTTCTCGCTTCTGCTCTTGTTTACTGCATTAAGACAACGTGATTCAAACTGCTGTGTGCTACGGTAGTTGAAACCTTATCCTCTGCATGACCTGTCATTGCCACAGTAACTAGATGAAACCCACTAGCATGTGTAGGAGTTGATTGAGCCATGTATGTGATTCTTACCTTGCTATGCCTGCTATGCTTAGAGTTGTGTCAGGTCTGGTTCATCTGGGAGATGGGCTAGAGTGAAATGCTTATGCCGGTAATGTGAGGGATGCGTTGAACATGTTTTGGTAAAGGTATCGATGAGAGGCCATGTAGGAGTACATGGTGGGTTGTTTCATTGAGGCCGTCCCTAAGCACTGAGAACTGTATGCGTGATTTAAGATTCAGCTACTACCACACATTGGGCCCTGAAATATGACCCCGCTCGACTTACTGACCCCTCTCGCCTCTGTCCAGGAGTTGCAACTAGTTTCTGGTGTTTGTAGGACACGTGTTGGCGGCCGTGCGTAGCGCTGACCCTAGGGGTGGGCTATGTTGGGGTAGATACACCGTGGCACGGTGTACCGAGTCACCCGTTTGGTGTCGCGGGAACCCTGTTCACATCGTTTGGGGCCGTTGAGGACAGCCCGGCCGGATTTCCTTGCGGATGGAACCTGAATAGGCGATAAACCTGGACTAGAGACTTGTGAGGTTAGTCAGGTCGTGGTCTACACCCACGTCGGTTTTCGCTTGAAGTCTGCCGAGCACATGCCGTGTGCAGACGCTAAGTGGTGGAAACATGTGTGACGAAGTACACCCCTGCAGGGTATAAAACTATTCGAATAGCCGCGTCGGCGGTAAAGGACTACTTGGTTGCATATACAGTTCATAGACAAGTTAATGGATACTACTAAAAGACTCAAGATAAAGTGTGAGTACCGAGGATGGCCCTCTCGTAGGATGACGAGGGAGGATCCCCGGTGGAGTATTGTGTTGGTGAGTAGTGGACTCGTGTGCGAAAACTATTTTACTGGTGAAGTTCCATAGGATATGTCAAGAGTCAAAGCTGGCTTGCTCCATCAACCCCACCGCCTTCTTGAGAATAAGCATGTATAGTAGGTTCTGATGTAAGACTTGCTGAGTACCTTTGTACTCATGTTTTGCTTATTTATTGTTTTCAGACGACAACACTGCCCGCTCCGATGGGTTCTATGTAGACCTTGACGTCGACGAGTGACTAGCCACCCAGGTGGTGACCCTGGCCATGGAGGGCCTATGTAGATAGACAGGCTTCGAGATGCCTTCTTTCTTTCTAGAGTCTGTACCCAGACTAGTTGCTTCCGCATGTGCTTGTATGTTTGTATGACTTGAGTGTCGGGTCATGTGACCCCTATCTGTATGAACATGTTATGTATGGCTCTCTGGAGCCTTTAAATAAAGTACTTGAGTTGTAGAGTTTTGTTCTGATGCCATGTTGTATGTACTCATATCAGGCATATTGTGTGTAAGATTGAAATGCTTGGTATGAGTGGGATCCGACAATCTAGTTGTTTATCCTTGACAGCCTTTCTTATGGGGAAATGTAGTCTAGTGTTCCTCGAGCCATAGTAGCCCGCTACAGCCCGGTTCACCGGAGTCCTGCTAGCCCAGCACTACTGCTCAGGACACTTGACTGGCCGGCATGTGTTTCACTTCGTCCCTATGTCTGTCCCTTCGAGGAAATGTCACACGGTGACTTCCGGAGTCCTGCCTAGCCTGCTACAGCCCGGGGTTCCCCAGAGTCCTGTTAGCCCAGTGCTACAGCCCGGAATCACTCGTTGATGACCGACATGTTCGATGTGATTCATGTATGCCTGTCTCCATAGGTCTGTGCTGCTTTGGGTTCACGACTAGCCATGTCGGCCCGGGTTCTCTGTCATATGGATGCTACCGACACTGTCATATACGTGAGCCAAAAGGCGCAAACGGTCCCGGGCCATGGTAAGGCGTCACCCGTGGGATACCGTGCGTGAGGCCGCAAAGTGATATGAGGTGTTACCGGCTAGATCGATGTGACATGGAATCAGGGTCCTGACAGATTCTTCCCCTTGGTTATCCTCCTTCACGGAGGTGCTCATTCCCTCGAATGGAATTGGTAGCGGTGGGGGCCCGCTTTCACCCTCATTATTCCCCCCTTCATCTTCCTTTGAGGGCGCCGGGCAAGGCGCTAGCTCGAGCATCTTTTCCAGTACCGGATTGTCCAAACCCTCAGGAAGGGGTGCCGAACACCGAATCATCTTCGCCTTTGTTAGCCAGTCCTGGTCAAAGAGTGATTTCTCAGAATGACACCATAATAAATGAAAGACGGTGTGTTCGGCTAGAGGATTACTTACTTGGTCGGCGGTGCAGTTGCTACTCAGGCCCACGTCCTCGGTAGTGTCCGGACAATCTATATGGGGTCCGAAAAATGACTTGTACATCTCCTCGTGCGCCAGGCCGAGGAAATTCTGAATAGCGCGCGATCCTTCTGGGTTGAATTCCCACAAGCGGAGGGGCCGGCGTTTGCAAGGTTGGACTTGATGAACCAGCATGACTTGCACTACCATAACCAAATTAAAATCTCCCTCAAAGAGATCCCATATGCGGCTCTGCGGTATAGGCACATCCTTGGCTGGACCCCCAGCTCAGCCCCCTGCTGATCTATGACATCAGTTGTGGTGGAGGGCCCGAGCGAAAGGCGGGGGAAGCTACCCACTTGGCACTTCTGGGAGCGGTGATGTATAACCACTCCCATTGCTATAATCCGGACACCTCTGGAAAGGAACTTTTTGGCCACGGGGCTCCAGCAATCTTGCTTATTAATGCACCCCCGCACGCTGCATACTGCCCCTCGACTGTCTTCGGGTTCACATCAAAGGTCTTGAGCCACAAGCCGAAGTGAGGGGTAATGCGGAGGAAGGCCTCACATACGACAATAAATGCCGAGATGTGGAGAAAGGAATCCGAGGCTAGATTGTGGAAATCAAGCCCGTAATAGAACATCAAACCCCTTATGAAGGGATCCTGAGTGAGGCCTAGTCCTCGGAGGAAGTGGGAGATGAACACGACGTCTTCATTGGGTTCAGGAGTAGGGACGACCTGCCCTCGGGCAGGCAGCCGACGCGAAACTTCGGCGGTCAGGTATCTTGCCTCCCTCAACTTCTTGATATCCTCTTCCGTGATGGACGAGGGCACCAACCGGCCCTGGAGGCTGGATCCGGACATGACTGAAGGCCCGAAGCACCTGACCTGGGCTTTGGGTGTTAGAACTCGAGGTGGGGGAAGGATTTGATTAAGCACGGGAGCAAAAAAGTAAAAGCCTTGACCCTTTATAAAGAGGGTGAATATCAAGTGTCCTCCTCGTGGGCGTTTGGGACTTGCCTAAAATCTAGGAGTCCTAGGTGTGGTTGGGTTACCCACGACCGTATTGATGAGAATCCCGTGATAAGGGGGACACGATCTCTGCTTTGACAAGATGTGTCAAGAAACTGCCTCGCGTTATGTGGGGAGCTGGTTAAAGAAAAACGGTTCCAATAATCACCGACCCATGGCTTGATGTCATGTTGCCAAAACGTGTCAGTAGATTAGATTGGTGGAAATATTATTCTCTCTACGGTGGTATGTGGAACTTATTTTGCAGGGTCGGACACTATCCTTGTATTCAAATTCTTCCGTGGTGTATTCCGAGGAGGAACCCACCTTGCAATGTCGAAGACAACACTGTGCGCCGGACTCATCGTCATTGAAGCGTGGTTCAGGGGCTACTGAGGGAGTCCTGGATTAGGGGGTCTCCGAACAGCTGGACTAGATCCTTTGGCCGGACTGTTGGACTATGAAGATACAAGATTGAAGACTTCGTCTCGTGTCCGGATGGGACTCTACTTGGCATGGAAGGCAAGCTAGGCAATACAGATATGTATATCTCCTCCTTTGTAACCGAACTTTTGTAACCCTAGCCCCCTCCGGTGTCTATATAAATCAGAGGGTTTTAGTCCGTAGGACAACATACAATCATACCATAGGCTAGCTTCTAGGGTTTAGCCTCTCCGATCTCGTGGTAGATCAACTCTTGTAATACTCATATCATCAAGAATAAATCAAGCAAGACATAGGGTTTTACCTCCATCAAGAGGGCCCAAACCTGGGTAAAACATCGTGTTCCCTGCCTCCTGTTACCATCCGACTAAGACGCACAGTTCGGGACCCCCTACCTGAGATCCGCCGATTTTGACACCGACAGTTGTTCGATTTATGTGAATGCTATGTTCCATGGCTATGCACCCATTGTTGATGGGTTATTTATATTGAATCTAGAACATGAACCGGTCTATAACGTGAATATCAAGAGGAATAAGCCTAATGAGATAAATCCGATATACTTCTGGCACTGCCGGATTGGTCACATTAGTCTGAAACGCATGAAAAGGCTCCATGATGATGGAATCCTAACTTCGACCAACTTTGGGTCGTTCAAGACATGTGAATCATGCTTGCTCGGCAAGATGACTAAGTCTCCTTTCACAAAGAGTTGTGAGAGGGTATCCAAGCTGTTGGAACTGATAGATAGTGATGTGTGTGGACCAATGAGCACAACTGCTGGAGGTGGCTATCAGTACTTCGTGACTTTTACTGATGACTTGAGTACATATGGATGTATCTATTTGATGAGGCACAAGTCAGAGACTTTTGAAAAGTTCAAAGAGTTTCAAAACGAGGTTGAGAATCAGCGGCAAGACTATAAAACTTCTACGGTCTGATCGTGGAGGCGAGTACATGAGCCAGGAGTTTGATGATCATCTTAAAAGCAGAGGTATAGTACCTCAGCTCACACCTCCGGGTACGCCACAGAGAAATGGTGTATCGGAACGGAGGAATCGTACCTTGTTGGACATGGTTCGATCTATGACGAGCAAGTCGGATTTACCCGTGTCATTCTGGGGATACGCTCTAGAATATGCAGCTTTCACACTTAACAAGGTACCTTCAAAATCCGTAGACAAGACACCACATGATATGTGGACCGGGAAGAGTCCCAATTTGTCTTTTCTAAAGATTTGGGGTTGTGAAGTATTTGTCAAGAAACTTATGTCAGACAAGCTTACACCCAAGTCGGATAAATGCATATTTGTGGGATATCCGAGGGAAACCTTGGGATATAGCTTCTACAATCGAGAAGAGAACAAAGTGTTTGTTGCTCGGAACGGGGTTTTCCTTGAGAAAGAGTTTCTTAGTCGGGAGGCCAGTGGGAGGACGGTCCGACAGGAAGAAATTCGAGGACCACTCGGGGATGGCTCGGCTGGTGATGAGATCATACCGGAGTCAGTTAGGGAACCCGTAGTGGAAGCGGCACCGGAACCACGGAGGTCGGAAAGATTGCGCAGAGTGCGTGATGTATTGTTGCTAGAAAGTGACGAGCCGGCCACGTGTGCGGAAGCGATGGTGAGCCCAGATTCCGAGGCATGGCTGGAGGCCATGAGATCCGAGTTAAAGTCCATGCATGAGAATCAAGTCTGGGATTTGGTTGATCCGCTGCCTGGCGTAACAGCCATTGGTTGCAAATGGGTCTTTAAGAAGAAAACCGATGTGGATGGAAATGTTCACATACACCAAGCTCGGCTTGTCTCTAAGGGTTATGGACAAGTTCAAGTAATTGACTACGGTTAGACTTACTCGCCAGTAGCGATGCTGAAGTCGGTGAGGATCGTACTAGCTATAGCTGTATATTTCAATTACGAGATATGGCAGATGGATGTCAAGACGGCTTTCCTTCATGGAAATTTAACCGAGGACGTGTATATGATACAACCCGAGGGTTTTGTCAATCCGACTAGCACTAGTAAGGTATGCAAGCTCAAGAGATCCATTTATGGGTTGAGACAAGCATCTCGGAGCTGGAAGATTCGTTTTGATGAGGTCGTCACTGGTTTCGGCTTCATCAAAAGCGAAGAGGACTCTTGTTTATACAAGAAGTTAAGTGGGAGCTCGATTGTGTTTTTGATCTTGTATGTGGATGACATACTACTGATCGGAAATGATATTTCGATGCTGAACTCGGTCAAGGAGTCATTGAATGTCAAGTTTTCGATGATGGACCTTGATGAGGCAATGTGCATTTTAGGCATTAAGATCTATAGAGATAGATCAAGGAGGTTGCTCGGCTTAAGCCAGAGCACGTACATAGATAAATTGTTGAAGCGGTTCAACATGAGTGAGGCAAAGAAAGGGTTCTTGCCACTCTCACATGGTATAAGGCTAAGTGAGACTCAGAGTCCTTCAACATCTGATGAGCGAAGCAGGATGAGTATGATTCCGTATGCATCGGCAATCGGATCCATCATGTATGCCATGATATGTACGCGGCCCGATGTTGCCTTTGCAATAAGCCTAACAAGTAGATACCACGCCAACCTAGGTGAGAGTACCTGGGAAGCGGTAAAGACTATTTTGAACTACCTAAAAAGGACTAAAGAGTTGTTCCTAGTTTATGGAGGTGTGGAAGAGCTCGTCGTAAGGGGTTACACCTGTCCAAAGGATCCTTTCCAATAACGCCTGTCCAATGGATCCTTTCCCTTTGCCATACATTGACCAGATAGTGGACTCCACTACCGGGTGTGACCTGCTGCCATTCCTCGACGCCTACTCAGGATACCACCAGATCTTCATGATGAAGGAAGACGAAGAGAAAAATGCGTTCATCACCCCATGTGGTATGTAGTGTTTCATACGGATGCTTTTTGGGTTGAAAAGCATGGGTTCGACGTTTGCCCGAGCTGTCCAAATTAGTTTTGAGCCCTAGCTACATTGAAATATGGAAGCCTATATGGATGACATAGTAGTCAAAACCAAGGACAAGGCCACACTCGTGCGAGATCTGGAGGAAACATTTGCCAACCTACAAAAGATCAACCTCAAGCTCAACCCATAGAAGTGCGTGTTTGGCGTCCCATCCGGCCAACTTCTTGGGTTCTTTGTGTCTCAATGTGGAATCAAAGAAAATCCCGACAAGATCAAAGCAATTGAGCAGATTGAGGCACCAAGACGAGTCAAAGACGTCCGTAGGCTTGCCGGCTGTGTTGCTGCTCTAAGTAGGTTCATCTCCAAATCTGCTGAGCGTGCCCTCCCCTTCTTCAAAGTTTTGAAGAAGTTTTTCGAGATATGCCCTAGAGGCAATCATGTATGATGATATTTCCTATGTGTTTATGAATAAAGATAGTCCTTGGACATTATCAATTGTGTATCAGCAAGTACGTGACTTGTTTGTGGGACTATGCATTGTATGATGACTGTCCTAAAAGGTCCCTAGTCGAAAGGGCTGTGTGGACGCGTAGCCAACTAGACTAGCATATGACACGGTCGATGGCTTGGTCTCACTAGCCATGGAGCATTGGATGCTAACCGGATAATATGGACTTGGAAGGATCTGGTCGGATCCGACGTAGTCGGATCCGAATCTAGATAAGGTCCGAGTCAGGTAGACCCAACTATCAGACGCAGCGATATGTCATCTGTGAGTCTCGAGTAAAACATATGTTCTATGTCCTAAGACCTGAGCTGACGCATGTACTCAGGATGGTGACAGACTTGCTTTGGGCCGACCAAACGGTACTCCGTAACTGGGTAGTTATAAAGGTAGGTTTCGGGTTTGTTCAGAACCATGCTGCGAGACGTGGTCGAGCAAGATGGGATTTGACCCTCCGATGAGGAGAGATATACTCTGGGCCCCTCGTGTGATCTGACCAGGATAAGCATGGCCATGCAACAAGGATTATGAGATAATCCGGTTTGTCGTCGGCATCACTGGAACGAGAAAGCGGTCGGGCTAGCACAAGGATGACAGACTTGCCTTGAGCCCGACAACATATATCGTGTGGCAAAAGGAATGGAAGTATGATGTACAGGTTCGCCTAACTAGCTTCATAGTCTGTTTGGTGTTCGGCATGCCTTGCTAGAGGCCGCTACCAACTGTGCCGTCCGGAGGTGATCCGAACTGTGACCAAGCTGGCTTGAACCTAAGGGGTCGCGTGCTTAAGGGAAGGAACCTATGAAGTCGGATCCGAGGACACTGGTCGGATGTGATCCGAGCTGTATTCGGATTGTGCCGAGTAGACTTATGGGCTTTAGGGTCCGTGCGAGGCCCAAGTGTTGAGCCCGGAATGGACGCCTATATAAAGTGGAGGTGCCGCACACTCACGCGATTGATCACTTCGGCGCTGTCACTAGGGTTTGCATGTGTTGCGAATAGACATCTCCACTCGCTGTCGGTTGTCTGATTGGACCTAGCAGTCCGCCGCACGACGTTCCTCCTGCACGCACAGATACTGTTAGAGGTGATGCACTCGCGCCGCTCCGGCGAACTTGTACGTGGGAACCGACTACCGGTTGTACGAGCGAGATCGGATAAGGAGGAGACGATCCACGTGGACGTGCTGCCCCAACTCTTCTTCCACTGCACGGCACTGCGCGTCTAGTGGTAATGTTATATGATCCATCTCCCGTAGCATGTTCTTGGTTGTTCTGCGCATAGGAATTTTTTTATTTGCAGCCAAGGCACCCTACTGTAGAACCCAATAGTGGTATCAGAGCCTCTGTTATAGGATTTGGATTTAGATCGCATGCATATTAGATATGTGGAGGCGATAGATGAGATCCATTATCGTTGATCAGATCGGTTGTGTGCACGGTTGATGAGATCAACTGCACATGGGGATCAATGTGGCTATGTTTTTTGATGATCAGAATCAGTGAGGTCGACACAACCTACCCCTACCGGTCGGTATCCACCATCGGGTTTAACAGTGAAACGTATATCCAAATCGGACCGCCGTGTGCCTAGCGCCTTGTATTTCGTACACGATCACTCAAACCGGTAGAATGCGATTCTACTGCATAACTTTATTTTGCAGGGTTTGATGTGAATAGTACGGCTCATGTGTATGTGATGCTTGTGTTTAAATTATACATGGCCTGCGTGTCATGTTTGTCAGCCGGCAGGAGCCAAAGTGCTATCATTTTATTGTATAACGACCTGTGTGTCGACTTATGACACTACGTAAAATTCATTACTAGTTGTACTATTTGGATAATAGAGATCAGGTTGGCGGCTTGGCGGCCCGGCGTGACAAACAAGATGGAGTTTCTAGATGGTCATCGGAGTTGGAGCCGACCTGGAAGAACATCCATGAAGGAGCCATACTATTTCACAATATATGTTTTACTTGTGATTGGGATGCTTCTTTGTTTCTATGCATGTTAGAATGGTAGAAAGATCCCTCATGAATATCAAGTAAATTGCCATTCCCGATGTTCACTACTGGAATCAGCTAGTTTGCCATCTGCCAGTTCTTTGTCGTCCGCTAGCGGACGGCAAAGAAGCTCTTTGCCATCAGCTTCCAAAAAGCAGACGGCAAAGAACTGGCTGATGGCAAAGACCAAGTTTGCCATCAGCCAGTTCTTTGTCGTCTGCTAGCGGACGGCAAAGATTCTTTGCCATCGGCTAGCGGACGGCAAAGAGGGAGGGGCCCCACTAACGAGCTGCAAAAAAAACCTAACGGGCCCCCTCTTTGCCGTCCGCTAGCGGATGGCAAAGAGCAAGAAGGCGGACGGCAAAGGGTGGCGGACGGCAAAGAGGGAGGCCCCACGTAACGTTAACGGGGCCGCGCCCCACACCCCCCCTCTCTCTCTTTCTCTCCCACCTCCACCGCCCCGTCGCACCACTCCCCGCCGTCGCCCCAGCGCCCCCCCTGCCGCCCCGACGCCCCGCGCCCCGTCGCCCCCGCCGCCCCCACCGCCCTGCCGTCTGGGCGCCGCCACGCCCCGGCGCCCCGGCACCTCCGCGCCCCGCCGCCCCCACTGCCCTGCCGTCTGGGCGCCGCCACGCCCCGGCGCCCCGGCACCTCCGCGCCCCGCCGCCCCGGCCGGGCCCGGCGCCGCCGCCCCAGGCCGCCCCGCCCCCCTCCTCCGCCGCCCCAGGCCGCCCCGCCCCGCTCCTCCGCCGCCCCAGGCCGCACCGCCCCCCTCCTCCACCCTCAGGTGATCTTCTTCCTTTTTTTTTCCTTTTTTCCGTTTTTTTAGTTTTAGGTTTATGTTTAGTTTAGATTTAGTTTTAGTTTTAGGATTAGTTTTAGGTTTATAGGTTTAGTTTTAGTTTAGTTTTAGTTTTAGGTTTAGGTTTAGATTTAGTTTTTTTCTTTTTCTGTTTTTTTAGTTTTAGTTTTAGGTTTAGTTTAGTTTTAGGAAAGAAGAGAAAGAGAAAAAGAGGAGATCAGGAGAAGAAGAAGAAGAGGAGGAGGAGAAGAAAAAAGAAGAAGAGGAAGAAGAAGAAGAAAAAAGAGGAGAGGAGGAGAAGAAGAAGAGGAAAAAGGAAAGGAGGAAGAAGAAGAAGAAGAAAAAAGAGGAGAGGAGGAGAAGAAGAAGAGGAAAAAGGAAAGGAGGAAGAAGAAGAAGAAGAAGAAGAAGAAGAAGGAAAAAAAGGATGAAAAGGAAAAAGAGGAAGAAGAAGAAAAGGAAAAGGAAAAAAACCCGACCCGACACGGTACCCTGACCCCGACCCGGCACCCTGACACGACACCCCGACCCCGAGACCCCGACCCCGACCCCGAGACCCCGACCCCGACACCCCGACTCCGACCCCGACCCCGACCCCGCCCCGACACCCCGACCCCGACCCCCCGACCCCGACTCCGACACCCCGACCCCCCAAGCCTGACCCGACACCCCGACCCCGACCCTGACACCCCGACCCCGACCCGACACGGTACCCAGACCCCGACCCGGCACCCCGACACGACACCCCGACCCCGAGACCCCGACCCCGGCACCCCGACCCCCCGAGCCTGACCCGACACCCCGACCCCGAGCCTGACCCGACACCCCGACCCCGACACCACACCCCGACCCCGAAACAACACCCCGACACCGACACGGCACTACCCCGACATCGACACGACACCCCGACCCCCGACCCCGAAACAGCACCCCGACCCCGACACGGCACCCCGACACCGACAGGACACCCCGACCACCGACACCTCCCGAAAAGGTGTTCTTTGGCCTTCCAGAGGCCGACGGGGTCATATATTTATGAATTATTAGTTAGGTCATATATTTTTCGATTTTGTTATGAAAAACATCATATATAATTGTGTTGATCGTGTAGTTTTAAATGTGCAGTTGTTTCATCGCTGCGAGGTTTGGTGTTTGACGACCTCGCCGTGCGTTTGACGAGCTCTGCCCCTTCGTTCGTGGGTGAGCACAAATGACAAGTCCTCCTCCCCCATTAATTATTTGATCTATTCCGATGAAACTTGATAGCTAGCTATATATGTGTCTTGAATCATCAGTATGCGTAACCAATATGTGTCTCCCGTTCGAAAGCGTCATAGTTATAAATATGCATGCATTTGCATATTTATAACCTTGATTCTTTCGAATTGTCCAACGCTATCCATGGACAGCCCGAGTATGTGTAGATTGGGTTCGTTTTCCCATATGCTTTGCTCCGGATCCGACGCATATATTTCGTCAGTGCCTCCCCTGTTGTTCTTCGGGTACACATCCTCTCTGTTTATTGCAGAGACGTGTATCAGGAGAACAGCGGGGAGGTGCTGCCGAAATTTTGCGTCGGATCCGGAGCATAGCATGGGAAAAGAAACCCAATCTACACATACACGGGTGGGATTAGGACCTATCATTACCTATTAGAGTGTAGGTTGCATGGACGTAATAAAATTGACAAAGTAGATCAACTGATGAATATATACATGGTGAATTACATATATAATTGTTGTGTGTCCAGTAGCTCTGAAAGTCAAGATGAGTGACCGTGCTTGGATGTATACCGGTCACACTGGTCAGAACAAATGGAGCGCTGAATGGTTCACAAAAACTAAGGGGTTTGTGCAAGCCGCATTTGCAAATGGCCAAAAGAAAACCTGGTGCCCCTGTTTCCGGTGCGGCAATTGGGAAAAGAAGACAGAGGCTGAAATGGGCAAACACCTGCAGAAGAGTGGTTTTACGCCTGATTATACGGTGTGGACATTTCATGGTGAGTCTGCCCAACGTGACCGAGCTGAGGTGGATCGTCGTCGCACCGACGAGCATGGTACCGGGATGGAAAACATGGTGCAAGGCTATGATGATGCTCGGGATTCGGACGAGGAGATGGAGGAATCTGCAAAGGCCTTGAATGAAATGTTGGAGTCTTCGAAACGTCCGCTCCACGAGCACACTGAGCTTTGTCAGTTGGATGCCATCTCACAAGTAATGGCTCTGAAGGCTCAGTTCAACTTGGGCAGAGAATGCTATGACGCAATTATGACAGTATTTGGACGCTTTCTACCCAAAGGCCATGTAATGCCTGCAAACCTGTACCAGTCGGACAAAATCCTCCGTGCACTGAACATGCCCTATGAGAAGAATCATGCCTATGAGAAAGGATGTGCCTTATTTAGGCTTGACTATGCGGACTTGAACTATTGTCCCATTTGCAGGTCTTCCAGGTATATTGTGGTAGACAACGGTATGTGTGAGAAGACACAGACCAAAATCTCCGTTAGTGTTCTTCGGTATATGCCAATCGTACCAAGACTTCAACGTCTTTTCATGGTCGAAGAGACGGCCAGATAGATGACATGGCACAAAATAGGCAAAAGAACCGAACTAGATGCAGATGGGAATCTGATGATGGTACACACATCGGATGGTGTTGCATGGAAAAAGTTTGATGAATTACATGCTGACAAAGCAGCAGATCCGAGGCATCCTCGAGTCGGCATCAGCACGGATGGGTTCAGTGTGTTTGGTATGACGGCAGCCCAATACAGTTGTTGGCCCGTATTTGTCTTTCCACTCAATCTCCCCCCCCGGACAGATTATGCAAAGAAAGAACATTTTCCTGACGTTGATAATTCCAGGACCCAACTATCCGGGCAAAAATATGAATGTGTACATGCAGCCGCTTAAGGACGAATTGCAAGAAGCCTGGGATAATGGGTTCAAGACATACGACGCCTTTAGCAAACGGAACTTCATAATGCGTGTCTGGTACATGTACTCGACGCATGACTTGCCGGCGTATGCGCTATTCGTTGGCTGGTGTGTGCATGGAAGGTTCCCGTGCCCCACATGCAAGGGAGCTCTTGAGTTTCGTTGGCTTCAGGCCGGTCGCAAGTTTTCTTGCTTCGACATGCATAGACAGTTCCTGGATCCTCGCCATAAGTTCAGGAAAGACAAGAAGAACTTCATCAGGGGTAGAGTTGTCAAAAACTCTGCACCACCTGCATTGACAGGCCAACAGACCCTGGATCAGTTAAACGCTCTCGAGCCAGATCCACAACGTCCAGGGTACTTCAAGGGGTATAATACTAAGCACGCGTGGACTCACAAAACATGCTTATGGGATCTGCCTTACTTCAAAGACCTCCTTTGCCCACACAACATCGACGTGATGCACACTGAGAAGAATATCGCCGAGGCACTTTTTGGTACATTGTTCGGCATAGATGGGAAGTCAAAGGATAATACTAAGGCTAGAGTCGATCTGGAGGCGCTATGTGATAGGCCGTTACAAAACATGAAAGAACCGAAAGGAAAGCAGAACTGGACGAAGCCAAAGGCATGGTTCAATCTTGGAAGGCCAGCCATGAGGGAAATTCTCTTGTGGGTGCAACAGCAGTTGATGTTCCCCGATGGGTATGCAGCGAATCTAAAGAGGGGAGCGAATCTTGATAAACTGAAGATATTTGGTCTCAAGAGTCATGATTGGCACATATGGATTGAGCGGGTAATGCCGGTGATGTTGCGTGGCTTCATCCCTGAGGATGAATGGCTAGTACTGGCAGAACTCAGCTATTTCTTCCGTGTTCTTTGTGCGAAAGAACTATCGCCTGGCGTGCTAGACGAAATGGAAGAGTTGGCGCCGGAGTTGATCTGCAAGTTAGAGAAGATCTTTCCACCAGGCTTCTTTAATCCAATGCAGCATTTGATTTTGCATCTCCCGACCGAGGCAAGATTGGGGGGGCCCGTGCAAAATCGTTGGTGCTACCCAACTGAGAGGATGTAGTAGACGCTTCGAGAAAAATGTAAAAATAAATGTAGAATTGAAGCATCGATGGCTGAGGCATTCATCACAGAGGAGGCGGCAAACTTCGTAACAGCGCACTACGAAGCCAAAAATCGTCATTTGCATAATCCGAAGCCTCGGTACAATGCTGACCCCGGAGGAGCACACGTCCGGATGGGGTACCTGGCCGGATCAGCCCGAGGAGCCGAGTGGCCATGCTGATGATGGCGGGGAGCCGACTGATCTTGAGGAGGAGGGGGGCACCGTCTACCAGCGTGGTGCTACACGGCTCCCGTCCGTGCCGGTGACCCGCGAGCAGAGGTGGTTGATTTTCCCTGATGGGGAGAGGTACATAAGTGCATTTAATATTTTTGTACTTTGTGCATTCACGTTTTTTCAAATAACTAATGCGTTGGCCTTGTCATGCTGCAGGGGTTGGGACCACCATCATAGTGTCCGCCGGCCCAACTCCGTCCTTGGAGTTCTTTGCCGGCAAAACTTCCCGGGGTTTGTCACGTTGCCTGGTGAGGGTCGGCTTCCAGAGCTTGGATTGAGCTGGGAGCACTACGTGGCTGCCCCGGCCCCGCCGGATGAGATTATCGACGGTGTCGTGTGCGACACGAGGGCAGACATGGTGATCAGAAAGTTTTGGGTAATTTCTCCTTTACACATTTAAAAATCTTCAACTAGCTAGTTATTAATTGTACTAATCAATATTGTCTCATTTGATTGCAGACATTCTACAGGTGTGAGGAGGGATACGAGGAGGACGCGGCACATGTTATCGAGAACGTCTGCAAGCGCCTACTCCAGAACTTACGGCACGAGGCTCGGGTGCAGGCTGTTCAAGACTACTACGCCTTGCGTGGTATCAAGAAGACCAAGCCGGCGTGCCGCGATAAGTTCCTGAGTAAGGAGCAGTACATGAAGGTAATTCTTAAGGCCTTCTCTACTTAAGTTCCTTCATTTAGTAATTCTTAGCCGTAGCGCTCAAGTTTCTATTTGCTAACTTAGGCGCCTCCGAGATGGTGTGCGGATCGGATGGATTGTTGGGAGGTGTTGGTCGATGAGTGGTGCTCAAAACAATGGCTAGCCCTCCACAACGAGGCCAAGGACAAACGTGCCCAAATGGAAGGTGTGCCACACCATCAAGGCAGCTCCAACTTATATCAGTTCGGGCGCAACTGGGTATGTGGTTTGCTTCATGATTCATGCAATTCATTCATCATGCTAGATTGAGCCCTTTAATTACTAATTTTCATTGTTTCTCTCTTTCAGGCACGCTACAATAAGGCGGATAAGGTGCCAGAGGTGTACGACCTGTATGCCATGGTCCACACTGCCTCTTTCAAGAAAGTCAAGGCTTTCTCTCAGTCTGACCTCGATGATGCAAACAACTTCACCAACATCTCCTCCCACAACAAGCTCGTGAGATATAGAGATGAGGGGAAGGCGAGGAAAGGGGAGGACTTTAACCCGAGCCAGGGTCCCATTGATCTAGAGCTATTGATGATATCTGGTGGCGGGAGGTCCCATGGCTCCATAGGCATTGGAGATGGACTTGTCCGTTGTCCTAGCACTCTCCCGGAGATCAAGGCGCGCCAGTCGAGCTCCGCTCCTGAGATAAGGCCTCGTGAATGGCCAGTGCAACTCGCCATCAAGGTTAGTGATACGTACTCAGTTATCTTTCTCCATTACATTGTGTGCGCTTCCATCAATGATTACAAATGGTCATGTGAGTGGTGTTGCAGGCTGCTATACAGAGTGAGAGAGATAGAACGGAGAAACTTCTGGCGGAGGCGGCGGAGAGGCAGCGGGAGTTGGAGGAGAGGACGACAAATATGATGGAGGAGGAGAGGGCACGGAATGAACATGCAGGCAAGGGCCATGTACGAGCTCCTTGTGGTAAGTTTCTTCTGCAGATTAGCCAAAACATTCATGTAGTGTTTGTCTCATTACTAACTAGTATGACTGAGTCGTCAAAACCAAATGTGCAGTCTGTGTGCGAGAAGACAGGTCAGACCGCTTCGCCGATGCCAGTGATTGCTCCTGGGACCACGGTGAGTTTTATTTGAATGGACATTACTTGCTAGTCTTAACATTTGAGTGTCATCATGCTAACAAGACATTGGAAATGATCTTTGGTGCAGCGTAACTCCAGACAAGCATCGCACGATCCTTCTCCAGCTACCGACACGAGCCACCCCGCTCCTACACCTCCTGGATCTTGGTAAGTTTATCTAGTGTTTTGCTTGACACATGCATAAAGACCTAGACTTAGCTTCATTTCCTCCAATGCTTACCATAATGACCTAGACTTGGCTTCTTCACCTCCAAAATGACTTAATAAGCTTACTGATCTCCAAAACCATCCATTTTACCTAAGTTAGCTCTAAAACGATCTGTACTTAGCTTACTTATGTCAAAAATTGCATAATTAGCTTAGTTAGCTCATAGACGATCCATTTTACCTAAGTTAGCTCTAAAATGACCCATTTTACCTAGGTTAGCTTATAAATGATCCAGTTCATCCAAGTTAGCTCAAAAATGACCCATTTTACCTAGATTAGCTCCTAAATGATCCATTTTACCTACGTTAGCTTTAAAATGACCCATTTCACCTAGGTTAACTCCAAAATGACCAATCTTACCTAGGTTATCTCATAAACGATCCATTTCAACTAATTTAGCTCATAAACGATCCATTTCACCAAGTTAGCTAAAAACGATCCATTTCACCTAAATTAGCTCTAAAATGATCCATTTCACCTAAGTTAGCTCAAAAAGATCCATTTCAACTAAATTAGCTCATAAATGATCCATTTCACCTAAGTTAGCTCAAAAACGATCCATTTCAACTAAGTTAGCTCATAAATGATCCATTTCACCTAAGTTAGCTAAAAAACGATCCATTTCACCTTAGTTACCTCAAAAACGACCCATTTGACCTTAGTTAGCTCATAAACGACCCATTTGAACTAAGTTAGCTCATAAATGATCCATTTCACCTTAGCTAGCTCATAAACGACCCATTTCAACTTAGTTAGCTCATATATGATCCATTTCACGTAAGTTAGCTCATAAATGACATACTCTTCTTGTTCTAGTCTTCTTGTTCTACTCTTCTTGTTCTAACTTTCTTATTTTTCATTTTGCAGATTTCATTCACTTGACGAAAGCTTGCATAGATGGAGTGCTCCTTATCCCTTTCTCTGTTTCTTTTGTATCGTTGAACTATGCATGTATCGTTGGATGAAACTATTGTAATATATATGGTTGGATGCCTCTATGTTGAACTTGTTATGTATGATGGAACTATGCATGTAATATATATGGTTGGATGATGAAGTTATGTGTTGGATATCTTATATGTTTGCTTTGTGATGGCCTTTTGAAATATATCTATATATGTCATATATATTTGTGATGAAAATTGTTGGATTTAATAAAAAACAGATAAAAGAGCCAATATGCAGGCTCTTTGCCATCTGCCACCGACGGCAACGGGCTCTTTGTCGTCTGCCGCGGACGGCAAAGAAGACACGTGGCATCCAGCTGTGCTTCCTGGGAGCTGACCCATTTGGTCAGTTTGCCTACAGTGGCAGACGGCAAAGACTTTGCCATCAGTGGCAGACGGCAAAGAACCTGCACTTTGCCATCAGTGGCAGACGACAAAGAACCTTCCATGTAGTGACGTGTAGATGACATCATACGGCGGACGGCAAAGACCCTAGCAATTTTGCCGTCAGCCACTTAACGGACTGACAACGCAATTATTGCCGTCCGCTCTCTTTACCGTCCGCCGCGGACGGCACAGGGCCTTTGCCGTCCGCCGCCAGGAAGCAGACGGCAAAGTAGCTGTTTACCGTAGCCTACTTTGCCGGAGCCTTTTGCCGTCCGCGGCTGACGGCAAAGGCCTTTGCCGTCCGCCGTTCATGCCTTTGCCGTCCGTCGTGGCAGACGGCAAAGAGGTCGGGAGCCGGGGTATGAGATACCTACCCGACCGACAGGAGTCGTATAGAGATACAATTAGTAAGTAGTTGCTTACCAGATAGGCATGTTGTCTAGCAGTGATACTAAAGCTTACTAGTCACATGTGCTAGTCGGATCCTGAATCACTGAGAGTTTGTGGAGGGATGCTGACTTCAGTGGGAGTATTTCTGTTTAAGGCTAGAATTACTCTACATAAACACATTGCTTAGTGATTGCATATTTTTCTGTTGTAGATCAATGGCACCACCTGCTCAACCCAACTTTGCATTGAAATCAATTCTGGAAAAGGATAAACTGAATGGAACAATCTTTACTACCTGGTATAGAAATTTGAGAATTGTTCTCAAGCATGATAAAAAGGAACATTTTCTAGAGGATCGGCTTCCAGAGGAACCTGCTGATAATGCTAGTACCACAACCAAGAATGCCTATAGAAAGTCGTTGATGAATCAAACGAGATCAGCTGCCTCATGCTGGCTTGTATGGAGCCCGATTTGCAGCAGCATTTCGAATACATTGGGGCTTTCGATATGATCGAGAGTCTCAAGAGCATGTTTGAGGTGCAGGCTAGGACCGAAAGGTTCAACGTCTGGTGATCATTGATGGATTTTAAACTGAAGGAAGGTGATCCACTGAGCCCGCATGTGATCAAGATGATCGGATATGTGCAAGCTTTTGATCGGTTCAGCTTCCTACTCTTGGATGAGCTAGCTACTGAAGCAGTTCTAGGTTCTCTTCCGCCTAGCTATGGGACGTTCATCTCGAACTATCATATGCATGGCATGGATAAGAAGCTCACTGAATTGCATGGGATGCTCAAAGTGAGAGAGCAGGATATTAAGAAAGGCATGAATCAAGTGTTGATGGTACAGAAATCGGCTAAGTTCAAGAAGAGTTGGTCCAAGAAAAAGGCTAAGGCAAAGGGCACAGAGACGGTAACCTCTGCTGTTGAACCGAAGTCTGGACCAGACTCAAAGACCATTTGCTATCATTGCAAGGAAACTGGTCACTGGAGGAGGAACTGTTGCAAGTGGCTTGCAGAGCATGGCAAGAAGGCCGGTAATGCTGCTTCAGGCAAAGGTACACTTGTTGCATATGTTATAGACATTTACCTTGCTGACATACCTAGCAGCTCTTGGGTATTTGATACCGGATCGGTTGTTCACATTTGCAACTCGATGCAGGGGCTGGTAAGAACTACGTGTGTGGCGCAAGGGGAGATTGACATCAGGGTCGGCAACAAAGCAAGAGTTGCTGCGTTGGAAGTCGGCACGATGCAGCTCTAGCTTCCTTCTGGATTTATTTTGGAATTGAATAATTGCTATTAAGTTCCTGCACTTAGTCGGACCATTATTTCTGCCTCATGCTTGATGAGTCAGGGTTATGATTTCAATTTAAAGAACAATGGTTGTTTGTTTTATTTGAATGGTATGTTCCACGGCTGTGCACCCATTGTTGATGGGTTATTTATATTGAATCTAGAACAGGAACTGGTCTATAACGTGAATGTCAAGAGGCATAGGCCTAATGAGATAAATCCGACATACTTCTGGCATTGCCGACTTGGTCACATTAGTCTGAAACGCATGAAAAAGCTCCATGATGATGGACTCCTAACTTCGACTGACTTTGGGTCGTCCGAGACATGCGAATCATGCTTGCTCGGCAAGATGACTAAGTCTCCTTTCGCAAAGAGTTGTGAGAGGGCATCCGAGCTGTTGGAACTGATACGCAGTGATGTGGGTGGACCAATGAGCACAACTGTCAGAGGTGGCTATCAGCACTTCGTGACTTTTACCGACGACTTGAGTAGATATGGATATATCTATTTGATGAGGCACAAGTTAGAGACTTTTGAAAAGTTCAAGGAGTTTCAAAACGAGGTTGAGAATCAGCTCAGCAAGACTATAAAACTTCTATGATCTGATGGTGGAGGTGAGTACATGAGCCAGGAGTTCGATGATCATCTGAAAAGCAGAGGTATAGTACCTCAACTCACACCTCTGGGTACGCCACAGAGAAATGGTGTATCGGAACGGAGTAATCGTACCTTGTTGGACATGGTTCGATCTATGATGAGCAAGTTGGATTTACCCTTGTCATTCTAGGGATACGCTCTAGAAACTGCAGCTTTCACACTTAACAAGGTACCATCAAAATCCGTAGACAAGAAACCACATGAGATGTGGACCAGGAAGAGTCCCAATTTGTCTTTTCTAAAGATTTGAGGTTGTGAAGCATTTGTCAAGAAACTTATGTCAGACAAGCTTACACCCAAGTCGGATAAATGCACATTCGTGGGATATCCGAGGGAAACCTTGGGATATAGCTTCTACAACCGGGAAGAGAACAAAGTGTTTGTTGCTCGGAACAGGATTTTCCTTGAGAAAGAGTTTCTTAGTCGGGAGGCCAGTGGGAGGACGGTCCGACTCGAAGAAATTCGAGGACCACTCGGGGATGTCTTGGCTGGTGATGAGATCATACCGGATTCAGTCAGGGAACCCGTAGTGGAAGCGGCACCGGAACCACGGAGGTCGGAAAGATTGCATAGAGTGCGTGATGTATTGTTGCTAGAAAGTGAAGAGCCGGCCACATATGCGGAAGCGCGATGGTGAGCCCAGATTCCGAGGCATGGCCGGAGGCCATGAGATCCGAGTTAAACTCCATGGATGAGAATCATGTCTGGGACTTGGTTGATCCGCCGCCTAGCGTAACGGCCATTGGTTGCAAATGGGTCTTTAAGAAGAAAACCGATGTGGATGGAAATGTTCAGATCCACAAAGCACGGCTTGTCGCTAAGGGTTATGGACAAGTTCAAGGAATTGACTACGATGAGACTTACTCGCAGGTAGCGATGCTGAAGTCAGTGAGGATCGTACTCGCTATAGCTACATATTTTGATTACGAGATATGGCAGATGGATGTCAAGACGGCTTTCCTTCACGGAAATTCAACCGAGAACGTGTATATGATACAGCCCGAGGGTTTTGTCGATCCGACTAGCACTAGTAAGGTATGCAAGCTCAAGAGATCCATTTATGGGTTAAGACAAGCATCTCGGAGCTGTGACATTCATTTCGATGAGGTTCTCACTGGTTTCGGCTTCATCAAAAGCGAAGAGGACTCTTGTTTATACAAGAAGTTAAGTGGGAGCTCGATAGTGTTTTTGATCTTGTATGTGGATGACATACTACTGATCGGAAATGATATTTCGATGCTGAACTCGGTCAAGGAGTCATTGAATGTCAAGTTTTCGATGAAGGACCTTGAGGAGGCAATGTGCATTTTAGGCATTAAGATCTATAGAGATAGATCAAGGAGGTTGCTCGCCTTAAGCCAGAGCATGTACATAGATAAATTGTTGAAGCGGTTCAACATGAGTGAGGCAAAGAAAGGGTTCTTGCCACTCTCACATGGTATAAGGCTAAGCGAGACTCAGAGTCCTTCGACATCTGATGAGCGAATCAGGATAAGTAGGATTCCGTATGCCTCGGCAATCGGATCCATCATGTATACCATGATATGTACACGGCCCGATGTTGCTTTTGCAATAAGCCTAACAAGTAGATACCAGGCCACTCTACTAGGGAAAACCCTAGCAGCACCACGGGTTTTGGGCCTCTCAGTAGCGCGGGGACCGGCGCTACTAATAAGGCGCTACAGCTAACGTATAGTAGTAGCGTCTGTTGTCCCACGCTACTGCTATACATGAATAGCTGTAGCGCCCTTTAGAAAAGGGCGCTGCTGATATTATCTGCAGCGCTGTTTATTGGGAAGCGCTACTGCTAAATTCCCCCCTCGCTACTACTTGTTTTATTATTTTTTCCCTGCATATTTGTTTGTATTTGTTTTGTACTTGAATAGGCTTTATACAATAATCTTTAACATATCATACACATACAAATGTAATCATAGCATATACATACAATTAGTCTCATCAAATCATGTCATCATCATAATCATCATCCAACACAAAGTGATCTCTCGTCATCATCTCGAAAATAGCGATACAAGTCTCGATTAATTGCAAATACATCGTCATCCATCTAAACAATGATATACGCGAGAAGAGCTATCACTTTGAGTACATGAGTTCGTATCCCTCTCTCGCATTAGCGTGAACCTAAACTAACTACTGCCTGTCGCTCGGAAACCGGAAACTGGTACACCTGGGCCTGACACTCCGGCCACTTGTGGTATATATACTCCTGGCGTAGCACTTCTTCGCCATCTATGATCTATGCACCTGCATCGTCACATGAGTCGATGATATGCAACATATATAGTTGAGCAGCAGAAAGAGACAGACGTGGCAAAAATAGAAACAACATATCATAAGCATAAATAACAAAGTCTACTGGAAACAACAAAACATAGGCCACTCGGGTTCATACCCTAGAAACAACAAAAGGCCACTTGGGCACAATCGAACCACTTCAATGTCGATTATGATCAATGAGCAAACATAACTGAGGATTTTTCATATATCATGACCACTTCAAATTTGCTTCTCCTAGTGTTTGACACTTCAAGAAAATCTACACAAATCTCATGCTCTCTGAAACTCAATTCAAAAACCAAATATAGATGGATGAACCCTAGAACTCAAATTAAGAACCTAGAACTCAAATTATGTCCTAAATTTTTGTCCTAATAAAAATTCACTAAAAATTAAGAACCTACTAGACTGGCAACACTAATAGAAATTTATATTTTTATATTGATTTTTTTCTCTAAACTAAATCCTACCACCCTAGTTAACATCTAGTTAAACCTTACTTTCCTAACATTTGTAATTAAACACTACAACCCTAACCCTACTACCCTAGTTAAGCATATACAATTTTTTCCTACAGCGAGGGAGGCAGGGGCGTCTCTGTCAAAGCCCTATCTAAAATCTTTTCCTAACTAAATTAACCTAACTAATTTTTTTCCTACCTAAATAAACCTAACTAATTTAGAGAGAGAGAGGAGGGGTGGGGGCTTACAGAGGATGGATCCGGTGGTGGCGAGGGAGGCAAGGGCGTCTCCGGTGATGGCGAGGGAGGCAATTGTGGTGAGGGAGGATCCGGTGGTGTCGACTGCGGCTCCGGTGGCGTTGGGGGCGGCTTCGGTGGCGTCGACGACGCACGGCTCTGGTGGCTCCGGGGGCGTCGACGTCGGCAGGAGATGGCGGTGAAGTGGGGCGACGGCGAATCGGGCAGACGGCGGCGGGGTGGGTCGAGGGATTTGGGGGAGAAGTGGTGGCCGGGGCGAAACAATTTTTTGGTTAAGTCAAACTTAGCAGTAGCGCTTTTTGCGAAACGCGCTATAGCTAAGTTAGCTATAGCGATTTTCACAAAACGCGCTACTGCTATAGCTATGTAATTCCCTTCATATTTCTTATTTCCTTTTTTGTTTCTACAGCGGGGGTCTTGGAAACGCGCTGTAGCTACGTTAGCTATAGCACCTCTTACGAACAAACGCTACTGCTACGCCTTTCTCCTTTTTTCCCTTTTTCATTTATTTAGATCTACATTTTATTTTTTCCTTTCTCCTTTTTCTATTTTTTTCTTTTTCATTTACTTTTCCATTTGTTTTTCATTTCATTTTATTTCCATTAGCAGTAGCGCTCTCCACGCGAAATGCGCTGCTACTTATGTCCTAGCGGTAGCGCGCTTCTCTCAAGACCGCCACTACTATGCGTAGCCTATCGTTTTGGCAATGGGAATATTAGTCATAGCACTTTTTCATGTGCACGCGCTACTGCTACTATTGTATCTGTAGCGTGGTTTTCGCACGCGCGCTACTGCTACTATTTTATCTGTAGCGCGGTTTTCGCAGGCGCGCTACTGCTACTTAGCACTAGCGCCCGTTTTTGCCACGCGCTATTGCTAAATTTTTGTGTATAAGGTTTTCCCTAGTAGTGCCAACCTAGGTGAGAGTCACTGGGCAGCGGTAAAGACTATTTTGAAGTACCTGAAAAGGACTAAAGAGATGTTCCTAGTTTATGGAGGTGAGGAAGAGCTCGTCGTAAGGGGTTATGCATGTCCAAAGGATCCTTTCCAATAAGGCCTGTCCAAAGGATCCTTTCCCTTTGCCACACATTGACCAGATAGTGGACTCCACTACTGGGTGTGACCTGCTACCATTCCTCGACGCCTACTCAGGATACCACCAGATCTTCATGATGAAGGAAGATGAAGAGAAAAATGCATTCATCACCCCATGTGGTATGTACTGTTTCATACGGATGCCTTTTGGGTTGAAAAGCACGGGTTCGACGTTTGCCCGAGCTGTCCAAATTGGTTTTTAGCCCTAGCTGCATAGAAATATGGAAGCCTATATGGATGACATAGTAGTCAAAACCAAGGACAAGGACACACTCGTGCGGGATCTGGAGGAAACATTTGCCAAACTATGCATGATCAACCTGAACTCAACCCAGAGAAGTGCGTGTTTGGCGTCCCATCCGGCAAACTTCTTGGCTTCTTTGTGTCTCAATGTGGAATCAAAGAAAATCCCGACAAGATCAAAGCAATTGAGCAGTTTAAGGCACGAAGACGAGTCAAAGACGTTCGTAGGCTTGCCGGCTTTGTTGCTGCTCTAAGTAGGTTCATCTCCAAATCTGCTGAGCGCGCCCTCCCCTTCTTCAAAGTTTTGAAGAAGTTGTTGGAGATATGCCCTAGAGGCAATCATGTATGATGATATTTCCTATGTGTTTATGAATAAAGATAGTCCTTGGACATTATCAATGATGTATATCAGCAAGTACGTGACTTGTTTATGGGACTATGCATTTTATGATGACTGTCCTAAAAGGTCCCTAGTCGAAAGGGCTGTGTGGACACGTAGCCAACTAGACTAGCATAAGACACGGTCGATGGCTTGGTCTCACTAGCCATGGACCATTGGAAGTTAACCGGATAATATGGACTTGGAAGGATCTGGTCGGATTCGACGTAGTCGGATCTGAGTCAAGATACGATCCGAGTCGGACAGACCCAACTATGAGATGCAGCGATATGTCATCTGTGAGTCTGGAGTACAACATATGTTCTATGTCCTAAGACCTGAGCTGACGCATGTACTCGGCATAGTGATTGACTTTCTTTGGGCCGACCAAACGCTACTCCGTAACTGGGTAGTTATAAAGGTAGGTTTCGGGTTTGTTCAGAACCATGCTGCGAGACGTGGTCGAGCAAGATGGGATTTGCCCCTCCGATCAGGAGAGATGTACTCTAGGCCCCTCGTGTGATCCGACCAGGGTAAGCATGGCCATGCGACAAGGATTATGAGATAATCCGGTTTTTGGTCGGCATCCCTGGAACAAGAAAGAGGTCGGGCTAGCACAAGGATGACAGACTCGCCTTGAGCCCGACAACATATATCGTGTGGCAAAAGGAATGGAAGTATGATGTATAGGTTCGCCTAACCAGCTTCATAGTCTGTTTGGTGTTCGACATGCCTTGCTAGAGGCCGCTACCAACTGTGTAGTCCGGAGGTGATCCGAACTGTGACCAAGCCGGCTTGAACCTAAGGGGTCGCGTGCTTAAGGGAAGTACCTATGAGGTCGGATCCGAGGACACTGGTCGGATGTGATCCAAGCAGTATTCGAATCGTGGCCGAGTAGACTTATGGGCTTTAGGGTCCGTGCGAGGCCCAAGTGTTGAGCCTGCAACGGACGCCTATATAAAGTGGAGGTGCCGCACAGTCACGCGATTGATCGCTTCGGCTCTGTCACTAGGGTTTGCATGTGTTGCGAATAGACGCCTCCACTCGCCGCTGATTGTGTGATCGGACCTAGCAGTCCATCACACGACGTTCCTCCTGCACACGCAGATACCGTTAGAGGCGGTGCACTTGCACCGCTCCGGCGAACTTGTACGTGGGAACCGACTACCAGCTGTACGAGGGAGATCGGACGAGGAGGAGACGATCCACGCGGACGCGCTGCCCCAACTCTTCTTCCGCTGCACGACACTGCACGTCTAGTGGTAACAAACTGTGATCCATCTCCCGTAGCATGTTCTTGGTTTTTCTGCGCGTAGGAAAAATTTTATTTGCAGTCGATGCACCCTACCATAGAGCCCAACAGAAGTCGGGCCCAATGAAATGGACTCCGGAGGCAGAGGCAGCGCTGCAAGATTTGAAGAAGTACCTCTCCTCCACGCCAATACTAGTTGCACCTAAACCGCAAGAGCCGTTGCTGCTATATCTAGCATCAACGAATCAAGTGGTTAGTGTTGCGCTAGTGGCACAGAGATAATTTGAGGAAGAAGTACCAGCAGTAGTAGAGCCGTCGGGTGATGAGCCAGAGCTCCCCCTAGCAGGGCCTAATGCCGACAAGGTAGAACCCCCGGCAGAGCCTGGTCCTGGCAAGACAGAGTCCGTGCAAGCAGGCGAAGATGAACAGAAGAAGAAGGTGGTGCAACACCCGGTTTATTTTGTCAGTTCCCTCTTGCAGGGGCTAGATCAAGATATTCTGGCATACAGAAGCTATGTTTCGGCCTTCTTATGGCCTCGAGAAAGCTGTGTCACTGTTTCCAAGCGCATGAGATCACCGTCATCAGAGGATTGTGGAGTGGGCGTTGGAACTGTCAAGCTTTGGCCTCAAATTTGAAAGCACTTCAACGATCAAGAGCGGAGCCCTGGAAGAGTTCATAGCAGAATGGACCTCAACGCTAGACGAAGAAGTTCGAGAGACCGCCCTTCTCGGCAATGAGACGAGATGTGATTGGATCATGTACTTTGACGGAGCTTTCTCGCGGCATGGTGCTGGTGCCGGCGTGCTGCTCGTCGCACCCACCAGAGAGTGCCTCAATTACGTGGTCTAGATGCACTTTCCCTGGATATCTTAAAAAGATTGGCAAGCGGATGAGGATCCATAACAATAGATATTTAGCAAGCAAAGATGCAAGCTAATAGAAGGCACATGGTAACATGAGCAAACAGAAGGACGAACAGAAGAAGGGCGAATAAAACGACAAAGGTGAAGTGGGGGAGAGGAAAACAAGAGGCAAATGACAAATAATGTAATGCGAGGGAGAATAGTTTATGATGGGTACTTGGTATGTCTTGACTTGGCGTAGATCTCCCCGGCAACGGTGCAATAAATCCTTCTTGCTAACTCTTGAGCATGTGTTGGTTTTCCCTTGAAGGGGAAAGGGTGATGCAACAAAGTAGCGTAACTATTTCCATCAGTTTTTGAGAACCAAGGTATCAATCCAGTAGGAGATAACACGCAAATAACCTAGTACCTGCACAAACAATCAAGAATCTCACAACCAACACGATAAAGGGGTTGTCAATCCCTTCACGGTCAATTGCGAAAGTGAGATCTGATAAAGATAGTAAGATAAATATTTTTGGTATTTTTGTTGTATAGATTGGAAAGTAAAGATTGCAAAATAGTAAATAAGATGCGATGTAAAAAAGAGATGCAATATAATAAGAAGGAGACCCGGGGGCCATAGGTTTCACTAGTGGCTTCTCTCATGATAGCATGTATTACGGTGGGTGAACAAATTACTGCCGAGCAATTGATAGAAGAGCGCATAGTTATGAGAATATCTAGGTAATGATTATGAACATAGGCATCACGTCCGTGTTAAGTAGACCGAAGTGATTCTGCATCTACTACTATTACTCCACACATCGACCGCTATCCGGCATGCATCTAGAGTATTAAGTTCATAAGAATGGAGTAATGCTTTAGGCAAGTTAACATGATGTACAGGGATAAACTCAAGCAATATGATATAAACCCCATCTTTTTATCCTCGATGGCAACAATACAATACGTGCCTTGGTACCCCTACAGTCACTGGGAAAGGACACCGCAAGATTGAACCCAAAGCTAAGCACTTCTCCCATTGCAAGAAAGATCAATCTAGTAGGCAAAACTAAATCGATAATTCGAAGAGACTTGCAAAGATATCAAATCATGCATACAAGAATTCAGAGAAGAACCAAATATTATTCATAGATAAACTTGATCATAAATCCACAATTCATCAGATCTAGGCAAACACACAGCAAAAAGTATTACATCGAATAGATCTCCAAAACATCAAGGAGAACTTTGTATTGAAAACCAAAGAGAGAGAAGAAGCCATCTAGCTAATAACTATGGACCCGAAGGTCTGTGGTAAACTACTCACACATCATCTGAGAGGCAATGGTGTCGATATAGAAGCCCTCCGTGATCGAATCCCCCTCCGGCAGATCACCAAAAAAGTCCCTAGATGGGATCTCACGGGTACAGAAGGTTGCGGCGGTGTAAAAGTGATTTTGTGCCTCCCCCTGATGTTTTTAGGGTATAAGAGTATATATAGGTGAAAGAAGTACGTCGGTGGATCTTCGTGGAGCTCACGAGGGTGGGGGCGCATCTACCCCCTGGGCGCGCCCTCCTATCTCGTGGAAGCTTCGCGGAGTTCCAGACTTCCAGTCCATGTCTCCTGGTTTGTGTTTGTTCTAAGAAAGATCCTTGCGAAGGTTTCGTTCCCTTTGATATTCCTTTTCTACGAATCACGGAAATAGGCAAAAAACATAAACTGGCACTAGGCCTCCGGTTAATATGTTAGTCCCAAAAATAATATAAAAGAGCATATTAAAGCCCATTAAACATCCAAAACAAACAATATAATAGCATGGAACAATCAAATATTATAGATACGTTAGAGATGTATCAAGCATCTCCAAGCTTAATTCCTGCTCGTCCTCGAGTAGGTAAATGATAAAAACAAATTTTTTGAAGTGGAATGCTACCTAACATAATTTCAATGTAATTTTCTTTATTGTGGCATGAATGTTCAGATCAAAAAGATTCAAGACAAAAGTTTAGTATTGACATAAAAATAATAATACTTCAAGCATACTAACCAAGCAATTATGTCTTCTCAAAATAACATAGCCAAAGAAAGCACATCCCTACAATCATATTGTTTGGCCATGCTTCATTTTCGTCACACAAAACGCTCCCATCATGCACAACCCCGATGACAAGCCAAGCAATTGTTTCATACTTAGCCTTTTCAAACTTTTTCAACTTTCACGCAATATATGAGCGCGAGCCATGGACATAGCACTATAGGCGGAATAGAATGGTGGTTGTGGAGAAGAAAAAAGGAGGAAGATAGTCTCACATCAACCAGGCGTATCAATGGGCTATGGAGGTGCCCATCAATAGATATCAATGTGAGTGAGTAGGGATTGCCATGCAACGGATGCACTAGAGCTATAAGTTTATGAAAGCTCAACAAAAGGAACTAAGTGGGTCTGCATCCAACTTGCTTGCTCATGAAGACCTAGGGCAATTTGAGCAAGCCCATCATTGGAAAATACAAGCCAAGTTCTATAATGAAGAATTCCTGCTAGTATATGAAAGTGACAACATAAGACACTCTCTATCATGAAGATCATGGTCCTACTTTGAAGCACAAGTGTGGAAAAAGGATAGTAACATTGCCCCTTCTCTCTTTTTCTCTCATTTTTTTGTTTGGGCCTTTTTTATGGCCTTTTTTGTTTTTATTGTCCGGAGTCTCATCCCGACTTGTGGGGGAATCATAGTCTCCATCATCCTTTCCTCACATGGGACAATGCTCTAATAATGAAGATCGTCACACTTTTATTTACTTAGAACTCAAGAATTACAACTCGATACTTAGAACAAAATATGACTCTAGGTGAATGCCTCTGGCGGTGTACCAGGATGTGCAATGAATCAAGAGTGACATGTATAAAAAATTATGAATGGTGGCTGTGCCACAAGTATGATGTCAACTACATGATCATGCAAAGCAATATGACTATGATGAAGCATGTCATAATAAACGGAACGGTGGAAAGTTGCATGGCAATATATCTCAGAATGGCTATGGAAATGCCATAATAGGTAGGTATGGTGGCTGTTTTTAGGAAGGTAAATGATGGGTTTATGGTACCGATGAAAGTTGCGTGGCACAAGAGAGGCTAGCAATGGTGGAAGGGTGAGAGTGTGTATAATCGATGAACTCAACATTAGTCATAAAGAACTCACATACTTATTGCAAAAATCTACAAGTCATCAAAACCAAGCACTATGCGCATGTTCCTAGGGGATAGATTGGTAGGAAAAGACCATCGCTCGTCCCCGACCGCCATTAATAAGGAAGGCACTCAAAGAACACCTCATGCTTCAAATTTGTCACACAACGGTTACCATACGTGCATGCTACGGGATTTGCAAACCTCAACACAAGCATTTCTCAATTTCACAATTACTCAACTATCACGACTCTAATATTACCATCTTTATATCTCAAAACAATTATCAAGTATTAAACTATTCAATGCACTCTATATGAAAGTTTTTATTATACCCATGTTGAATGCCCATCATATTAGGACTAATTTCATAACCAGAGCTAATTACCATGCTGTTCTAAAAGACTCTCAAAATAATATAAGTGAAGCATGAGAGATCAATAATTTCTATAAAATAAAACCACCAGCGTGATCTAAAAAGATATTATTGAAGCACTAAAGCAAAATTATCTAGCTCAAAAGATATAAGTGAAGCACATAGAGTATTCTAATAAATTCCGATTCATGTGTGTCTCTCCCAAAAGGTGTGTACAGCAAGGATGATTGTGGTAAACTAAAAGAAGCAAAGACTTAAATCATACAAGATGCTCCAAGCAAAACACATATCATGTGGTGAATAAAAATATAGCCTCAAGTAAAGTTACCGATAGACGAAGACAAAAGAGGGGATGCCTTCCGGGGCATCCCCAAGATTAGGCTTTTGGTTGTCCTTGAATTTTACCTTGGGGTTCCATGGGCATCCCCAAGCTTAGGCTCTTGCCACTCCTTGTTCCAAAATCCATCAAATCTTTACCCAAAAACTTGAAAACTTCAAAACACAAATGTTGGGGAACGTAGTAATTTCAAAAAATTCCTACGCACACGCAAGATCATGGTGATGCACAGCAAAGAGAGGGAAGAGTATCCTCTACGTACCCTCGTAGACCGTAAGAGGAAGAGTCATGAGAACACAGTTGATGTAGTCGTACGTCTTCACGATCCGACCGATCCAAGTACCGAACACACGACACCTCCGAGTTCAGCACACGTTCAGCTCGATGATGTCCCACGAACTTCGACCTAGCAGAGCTTCACGGGAGAGTTCCGTCAGCACGATGGCGTGATGATGGTGATGATGTTGCTACCGACGCAGGGCTTCGCCTAAGCACCTCTATGATATGATCGAGGTGGATTATGGTGGAGGGGGGCACCGCACACAGCTTGGAACAATCAACTTGTGTGTCCTAGGGTTCCCCCTGCCCCCGTATATAAAGGAGAAAGGGGGAGGCCGGCCGGCCCTTGCAGGGCGCGCTAGGAGGAGGAGTCCTCCTCCTAGTAGGAAAAGGACTCACTACAAAAAAGACACATCCTTGACATTTTGGGCCGAACGAAATTTTTTTTGTCATACATATGACACTTCTATAACGATAATTGTGAGAAAACCCGGTATCATCATAGATGTGGTGGGCTCCTACTTCTATGACAAAAAATCATGACAGAAAATGGGCTCTACGTCCTGGACGGCCGGAGACGCAGCTGCATGACATTCTTTGGGCCGTCCATGACGGAAAAAACTGTGATAGAAGCGAGGGCGAGGATTATTTCGGGGAGTTCCCGGTTACGGTGGGAGGTCGGGGGTCGAGCGATGCGCGTTTCTCTCGTACACGTACGCGCGTGTGTGCGAGGCATTGGCTCTAACTGAACCCAAGCGAGGCGTTGGGCTCTAACTGAACCCTAGCGATTGCACTGCAGGCTACGTGTTACTGAACCCGAGGGATCGATCGATGGCTGTTAACTGAACCTGATCGAGCGATTCCTTCGCTAATGCTGCTAACTGAAGCCGATCGATTGGATGAACAGTGAGCGTTGCGGGGGGGGGGGGGGGGTGGATGAACCATGAGCGGTGGCGTTGCCTCTGGATGAACAGGACCTCGTGGTGTGGAGGGCTGGATGAACAGTAGACGGTGGAGGGGTGCCCGTAGAGGGGTGGTTGAACAGTAGCCGGTGGTGTGGAGGGTTGGATGAACAGTAGACGGTGGAGGGGTGCCCGTAGAGGGGTGGTTGAACAGTAGCCGGTGGAGTAGCGCGCGGTGGAGACTGGATGAACAGGAGCTCGTGGAGGCTGGAGGAGGTCGACGGTAGCCCGTGGAGGCTGGCGGAGGTCGACGGTGGAGATGAACAGTATCCCGTGGAGTCCCGTTTTGCGATACGCCACCCCCTCCTGATCAACATGACCCCCCTTTCGACCGTAGGAGATCCGTTTCGTCCGTTTTGCGGTACGCCACACCCCTTCCCTATCAACAGGACCCCTGTTTCGACCGTAGGAGGTCCGTTTTGTCCGTTTTGCGGTACGCCACACCCCTCCCGATCAACAGGACCCCCGTTTCGACCATAGGAGGTCCGTTTCCTCCGTTTTGCGGTACGCCACACCCCTTCCGATCAACAGGACCCCGTTCCGAACGTAGGAGGTCTGTTTCCTCCGTTTTGCGGTATGCCATGCCTCGTTTCCATCGCCTGTTCCATCCAAGCCCTCCCGATGAACACCACCACGCATTCCATTCCGACCCAGCCGGTTGGCTCCCATGCGTTCCGTTGCCTCCCGATGAACACGACGGATTCCGTTGCCTCTCCATGAACACGACGCATTCCGTTGCCTCCCCATGAACATGACGCATTCTGTTGCCTCCCCATGAACAGAACGATGACGCTGTTTCTCCGTTCCGACCCAGCCATGTACACGAGCCCTGGCCGTATGTATGCGCGAGTAGGCGTTCGAGACCCTGCCCGTATGTACGTACGTGGTCGTATTTTCTTTCTTGCACCCTGGCCACTGTACGTACGTGTACATGCTACATGCGCGCCTCTACTACGACACGTACGCGCCTCTACTACGACACGTGCACGCCTCTACATCGACCAGTATATATGTACGTACACGCTCGCGACCAGAATGACAATGCTACGTACGCTTCCACCAGGTGGGTCCCGACTGTCAGGAACTTCCTTTCCTGCGAAGATGTAGCTGGTGGATCCCGGCAGTCAGGGGGGCGAATCGTTTTTTTTTGCCCGGACGCACTTCCTTGCGTGTGAAGGTGTAGCTACTGGGTCCCAGCAGTCAGGGGGGAATCATTTTGTTTTTTTCTGCCCGGACGCACTTCCTTGCGTGCGAAGATGTAGCTGGTGGGTCCCAACAGTCAGGGGGAAACATTTTTTTGCGAAATACGGTGGCCCGTCCGGTGGGTCCCCACTGTCAGGTGGAGGAATAATTATTTTGCGCGTAATAAGGAGGCACTTCCTTGCTGCGGCCGTGGACCCAGCTGTCAGCCTCTCCACGTACAGTCCACGTCCGATGGAAGCCATTCCTTGACCACGTTGACCACACCGCGCCGAGAGCACCAGGGCGGTGGACGACGGCGAGGCCTAGGAAGGGGACGACGCGGAGCCAGGGAAGACGCGACAGTGGATGCCCACGCGTAGAGGAGTATGAGGGTTCACTCATTCGACTGCGGTGTGAGGCTGTCGTCGCCGCAGAATAACAGGGGGTGTGGGTGCGTAGAGGGATGGCCTGGCCAGTGGTGGGAGTAGTAGGGGCGGTGAGGCCTCCACGGCATCACAGCCGGCCATGGGCGGCAGGAGCAGGCGACACGACCGGCCCTGCTTTGGGCGGCTGGAGCAAGAAGACCAGAGGTTGAAGAAACACTACGGCCGTTGGATGGACATCGTACGGTCACTGGAGCTAGAATCATTCATATATTGACTAAAGTTGACAAAGGCCTCCGTCCGAGTCTACTTAGTAGGCCCACAAGCCAGCCTCCCACCAAGGTGGGTCCCAGCTAGCAGGGGGTATTCATTTTTTTGTGCGTAATAAGGAGGCACTTCCGGTGGGTCCGAGCTGACAGCGGGGTGAACGTTTTTTTGCGAAATACGGTGGCCCGTCCTGTGGGTCCCAGCAGTCAGGGGGAAATGTTTTTTTCGCGAAATACTGGTGGCCCGTCCGGTGGGTCCCGACTGTCAGGTGGAGGAATAATTATTTTCCGCGTAATAAGGAGGCACTTCCTTGCGGCTGCCGTGGACCCAGCTGTCAGCCTCTCCACGTACAGTACTCTTCCGATGGAAGTCGGTCGTTGACCACATTGACCACGCCGCGCCGAGAGCACCACGGAGGTGGATGACGGCGAGGCCTAGGAAGGGGACGACGCAGAGCCGGGGAAGACGCGACAGTGGAAGCCCGTGCGGAGAGGAGTACGAGGGTTCACCGGTTCGGCTGCGGTGTGAGGCTGCCGTCGCTGCAGAATAATAGGGGGTGTGGGTGAGTAGAGGGATCAGAGATTGAAGAAACACGACGGCCGTTGGATCGACATGCAACGGTTACGTCTGCTAGAATCGTTGGTTGACGTATATAACACGTACTTCTGCCGATTCCTGTTGTTTGTTGACCATGTTGACAACGCGAGAGGGCGGCGCCGCGGCAAGCGCACCAAGGAGCGCGGAGGACATCGGCGTTAACGATTTAGGAGACGGTGGGGCGGCGATGCGTGCGCTGAGGCGCAGCCAGTCATGGGAGGCGGAAGCAGGCGGCCCCGCCGGCGCTGGTTTGGTTTTGGCGGTTGGAGGAAGACAGGATTGAAGAAACATGACAGACTATAAAAGCAGCAGGAGTACTTAACAACCTTAACTGAAACCAGTAGGGGCACTTAACAACCAAAGCTGAAAGCAGTATGAGCACTTATACAAGTTCAACCATACAAAGCATGCCTCGAACTGTGCTACTTTGCCTACAGTTAACCAAGGGTGAGGCCGCCAAGCCCAGGGACAAGGCCCAGGCGCCAGCCCGCGCATCCACAACCTTGTGAAAGCGGCTTCATCTCGCAACGTGGTCAATAAACAGGATATTCGCTTTAGAGCCATGGAAAAGCATGAACATAATATTCTGTCCTATTCTCCAAGATGGACGGGCCTTCATTATTTCAGACCACCCATGAATAAGTATCTTTTCACCTCCAAGGGGAATTGAGTAGGTCAACATAAACATCATGTTTTGACCAAGCACATGTCTGACCCGGCCATGGTCAGGCATCTGTATAGGAACAATAGAACTCGGCAGTCCCTGTTTCAAGAAGACCACAACTGTAAAACTGTGTATAAGCAATAGTTTATGAACAACATATATAACAGAAAACAGCTCGTACCATAAGTTTCTCGACGCAGTTGGACCTGTTCAAGGAGTGCAGCAGTGGCACAAATATCCCACGTGGCCTTCCACCATTGAAACGCCCAACAAGGACCTCAAGACGATCAATAAAGTGTAGGAAATTGTGGATGTCGATCCAGTCAACTTCAGTGCCATTAGTAACAGCCGAGTTATTACAGAGTAACTAACGAGAAGACAACTTAACTCTGAAAAAACCTACACATGCCACCAATTATAAGAAAATATTAGTTAGAAGTAGCATTTTCGTGAGAGATTCGTTGCTACTTCTAAAGTTAAATTGTGATTAGTTAGACAGAATAGGTGGATTAAGAAGTAATCAAGGCAACAAGCAAGAACCAGATACAAAACTAACATGGATGAACAATTGGAACGACGTCGGGGTGGAAGATCGCAGTGAAGATGAGACCAGGTTCTGCTATTTCCATCAACATTCGTGCGCCAACTTTGAGTCCGTAACACTTGATAAAGTTTATCCAAGTTCGGACATAAAAAAGCAGCGATCTTCTTGGTTCATGAACCCAACTCAGAACTTATATCCATGGCTTGTCTTCACTGTGACCATTAAACTAGTGTATTCAGTTATGACAAGGCCGAGCATCTTGAGTACATGTGTTCTGGCAGAGAAAATAATACACTGCAGGAAAAATAATATGAGAACACAGCATGTTCAAAAAAACCCCACCGTCCCGGATAGAAAAGAGGATTCTAGGGACATACTATGTGCATTTCAAAATGCTATGTTAGAATGAGAAGGAACAAGTGTGGCGTCTCGCCGAGGGCGCAGAAACCTTTAGGGTACTCGCACTTTGGGCACTGCAAATGAAACACACTAGATTCAGTAGGAAGAAAAATGCATCAACGGCGGTGGCTGCCATCCTAGGATTACCTGCGACCAAGGGACTTGGATTTATCGGGGATGGATGAAGAATTCGTACCTGGTTCTCCATGAGAAAACCCTATGCAATTGCCGAGAGGGGGTTCTCTCTGAACAAGCAGACGAGGGAGAAGGGGAATCAGGCCCAGTGAAATATTGTCGCTTCGTCCGTCTAGCTTACTGCTAAAGCTGGAAGGGGGGTTGTGATTTAACGGCTCATTGGGCATTACTGCGGCGCTACGATCGGGGTGTGTCTACCATGAAGTTGTGCACTCTAATTTGTGCATATGGCACGTTGACCCCGTTGCCGGTTGCCCCACATATCAGCGAAAGGAAGTAGAAAGACATGAGTAACTAGTTACACATAAATATATTTTTTGACAGAGAGATACTCCCTCTGTAAAGAAATATAGAAATCTTTTATATCACAGGCTCACCTTGCCGAGATATATACTCCCTCTGCAATGCACGGGCATTATGGGGGTTCAGCTTTTTTATGGGTGTTCAGCTAAGAATATAATACTTAGATAGGCTCACGGTTCTGGACTTTGGGCCGCAGGCTGACCCTACATGTTTGGGGGCCCATGTGTTCTACCTCAGCGCTTTTCATATTGCAACCAATCGGTATGGTGCTGGTTTTAGATGTTGTCGCAAGGCGAATACACTAAATTGAATAAAGCACGACAACTGTTGGAATGAAATCGAATGACAGTTCCTAACCAGCAATCAGAGTTGTAATTCTATCAACGATATACCATGTGATAAATAATACTGTCATACTACTTATACACACAGGACACTTGTTTCACCATGCCAGATTATTACATCAAAATCCTTGGAGGATAGATCAGTTCGGCAGTTGCATGCTGCTACTGAAGAATTTCAAAGTTGATTTGGACCAGCTCTCCATGCCGAGAAAGTTCGATTTTGACATCATCCCCTACCACAAGATATGATTTAGATTTGAACCTTGACCATCCTTTAGCATCAATCATCATGCGACCATCCTTTGTACTTATGGTATATTGAGCAGGTTCATTCACACCAAGGCTGCGCATGGTAAGAGAAACTTGGCCGCGGTCGCCCGGATTGTTGAACGACTCCCTCGTTGCTCTAGGAATTCTCTATTTGCAAACAAGAAGACATACCCAAATAGTTAGATCAACACAGTGAATCATGTGAAACAACATGGAAAGAAAAAAGAACGAAGCACTTGGGTGGCCAATGCTTACCAAGAAGGTGGACATGTTGGTTTTTGTAAGGACTTTGGTATATGAAGTGCGAACTGCAGCCCAGTCTGTTGCCGGTGCAACTGCACGGGCCGGAGCAGGTGCAAGTGCAAGTGGTGGTACAGGTGCCGAAGCCGCCGCTGCTGCAAGAGATGGTGCTCCTTGTAGAGCTGGTGCCGGTGTCAGAGTAGGTGCCGGTGTCGATGCCTGATCCTCCGGTAGATCAGACTGATCCGCTGACGCGGTCGGTGCCCAATCCTCAGCTGGATCAGACTGAGCTGCTGTCGCTGTCAGTGCTAGAGCAACTGCCGGTGCTCGATCTGTGTGAGACAACGGTGATCATGTCTGGTCTGCTATGATCAGATTTCTAACTTGACTAGGATCCGTGACCATGATCCAGTTTTTTTCTTCATTTCTTTTAAAGGCGAGAAGGACTAATTGTTGCATTTTTGTTAAACCAAACTGCAGTTCATCATAGGGATTCAGCTTGTACTCAGACAACAGACTGATCCAATTTTTTCCAGTAATATAACTGATGGATAGTGCCTTCATTACTGACACGACATAAGAAATGAAACCTGCAAAAATAGCCATCGTAGAGCAAACCAAACATTTTATTCTGTGATGAATGTCACATGGCAAAACCTGCATCGTAAAATTGCAGGAAAAGAAAGAAAACATGACATTAAATCAATAAGATTTACTTGATGTGACACGAGTGAATCCTTACCAAGAAAACACTATGTTGAAGTACTAAACAGAAGATTGATCGTCCAACTATGCGTGGCATGCAGGGGCCCCGCCTACTCCCACAAGCAAGACAGTCCAAAGGTCATGACAAATCGTATGGACCGAACATCCATGGGATAGGAAATCCTGGTGGGTGTGATAAACCCTGCAATGCATATAGATATTGGACTGTAACCATAATTGATAAACCGTCCTCACAAAAAATATGATCTGGATACTTCAAAATATACAGACTTAATTGAGTGGACATACATTAACATAGACCGTTCTCAGGACTAACCACACACCAAAAGCAGCAGTACTAATAAACAATATAGGGTTCACAAACACAAATCAAGTACTGAACAATAGTACTTACTACAGAAAAGGAAAGTTGCACTAACTAAACTCTGGAGACTATTTCTTGCCACCGACCTACTGGATGAACCCCGCATAACTGACTAGGCCATGGACTTCGTGTGAGATGTCTACATGCACCATCACCATCTTGTCAACCTTGGAGAACCTAACAGAGTGGTCTTTCCACTCATAAACATGATGATGAAGACATGCCGCATCAGATTTGTTGGGAAGCTTTACAAGAACCATACCCTTTGTAATCGAAGGCACAACCAGGAAATTGTTGTGGTCAAGTACAACCTCGAGAACACGCCTGACAACAATGCTACAGGAACACACTAGTTCAGGACACGTGGCGACAAGGACACAACAGCTGGATAGTTCAGTAGTAGAACTCATCATCAAGTCTTCTAGTTCACACGGCATGCCTTTGAGAACTTCATCTCTACCGCGGACTTGGTTCTAATTCAAATAGAAACCATATTTTATTACTACCTCCATTCAGAAATATAAGATGATTTTCGATATTATACTCCATATATGACTACATATACGCACAGAAATGAGTGAACAAAGACACTAGAACATGTCTTCAAAGGCATGAGAGTAGAGGGATTACATGCAATATCCATAACACAAGTTACTGAGGCAAATATAGCCTCTTAAATGGTAGCATTGATGTTCATAAAGTACTCCCTCCATCCCAAAATTCTTGTCTTATATTTGTCTAGATACGGATGTATCTAGTCACATTTTAGTATTAGATACATCCGTATCTAGACAAATCTAAGACAAGAAATTTGCGACAGAGGGAGTAGGTGAAAGTAATCTATAAGGAATCAGTGTCAACCTCTCGCATGTTTTGGTCAAAAGAGGAATTTAGAACCGTCATTTGGCACACTAAAATCACATGCAAGATCACCGAGAAAGTTGTACTACCAATACTACTACTGCTTGTTAGATGAAAAAACACGATCAAGACCGAGAAAAAGATCGTCAACAAGAGACATTACCTGGACTTGCTTAATTAGGGATCCCGAAGAGGGGGGCTTGGACAGGGCGATGGCTTTGAGCTTGTCTGCGGTAGTCTCGGCGGGGTGCTTGCGCTTCTTCGTACCATGAGCCTCGACGGTTTTGGCCAGAGCCGTAGACATCACATCGGTCGGTGCTCCAGCGTCCATCCAAGAGAGGAAGCTGAGAGAGAATAGTGAAAGGAGGAATGAGATGAGGAAGAAGCGAAGCGAGTGGGGGTTTTTTTTTGAGAGGGGAAGCTGAGAGAGAAGAGTGAAATGATGGTTGCTTCGTCCATCCAACTTACTGCTGGAAAGGAGGGGGTTTTGTGATTTGACGGCTCATTGGGCATTACTGCGGTGGTTCGATCGGGGTAGTCTACCGTCACTCTACTATGGAGTAATTTAGTGCATGGCTGGTGGACCCAGGTGCTGGTTGTCCCACACGTCGGCAAAAGTTAGTAATTTAGTGCATGGCTGGAGGAGGATCCGCATGGTAGATCGTGTCCACTGTTTTTCTGAAGAAAAAAATGATTACAGCAAGCGTTTCCACTCTTACGACGGAGGAGTGCGACACACGGCAGCCACTTGAACATACACAGTGCTCCTACTAGTAGGCATGTGCAGTGGTTCATACGTCAGTACTACACAATCTTGTTGCTAGTGTAGTAAGATATGACGATAACAAATGATGTTGTGCGCATGTCAACTACCGCTTTTTCGACTGTCCAGTCGAGAATGAATGGTGAGATCAGTGTTAACAGAACTAGTTCCACAGCGCACGGAGAGTACGATGCTACAGTATTCCACGAAGCATTCTTTTAAATAGGCGAGGAGCAAACTAGATTGTGATGACGAGCAAGGGTTGGTTGCACTTTTCAAGCACTCATTGATGAAGTATCGTTCCTACCTAAGGCAAGCGCACTTCGATGGCAAGCCTCTGAACGAAATTTCTGTAAATTCTCCGGTGCTACATTTATCTGATGGTGACTGGAATAATCTTGTTACACATTGGTCTCGGCTGCAACGTAAGGTACTGTCTATGATATCACATCACAATTTGAACTACATTTATGCATTTGCCTTAATGTCTCACTTGTACGAAAACTGTTAGCAGAAGAACATTCATTCTCCAGGGACCACAGAATCTCGGAACTATCATGCACACTGCATTGCTCTTGTGAGTACCTCTTGCCCTCTATGACCATACTTACTTTCATAGTTGTTTGATTATGTAGCATCACTGCACATGTTAGCCTCGTAATCGTCCATTTGGCGGACAATATAAGATCCGTATGGACTCTTACATAAATTTAGAATCAACCCAATGCTTTTGAAGAGGTTTAGCTCTGCAGTCCTCTTGTAAGGACTGAACATGGTCTATCACTGTACTTACATTAATAGCTACTCCCTCCGTCCCATGATATAAGAACGTTTTGTATAGTACACCAGTGTTCAAAACACTCTTGTATTATGGGAAGAGGGATTGGTTCATTTTGTAGCATTCTGCATCTTACCTCCCTCGCCCACCATTTACTAAAAAAGATCATATCTATATTTAATCTTACCAACAAGTAGAATACACAGACAATGCCAGTGCAGAAGTGTAGCCCATTGCTCTTGTCACTACATTTTGTCCTATAACGCTTGTACTTCCAGGGTTTGGTAGTTGATTATGTAGCATCAATCCGCATCTTATCTTCATTATCCTCTATCCCTTCCAGTATTATCATATCTATAATTACTCTCTACAAAATGTAGAGTAAAGGCAATGCTTATGAAGAAGATTCTGTGCTGAAATTCTTGAGTTATCCTTCCCTTGACATGGAGAAGGGCATTATAAAGCCGGTGTTAACTGTTAATGTAAGTCAGTCCTTCTAAAGCCTTTATCCTCAACTACTGTTTAATTTGCTCATACTCCCTATCGTTTACTGCTGTTTAGTTTGCTGTTTCTACCAAAATGCATGTTCGTAAGAACCGTAAGTTCTATGTTTTACTTGTAAAACCAAATTCCTTATTCATACCATGCACATTACTTAATACTCCCTATATGTATGCTTGTTTTTGTGGATCTATAATCCAGTGTGTGGTGAAGCAGCCCATGTTTGCACCTTGTCATCTCCTGTTTTATCTTACTGATGTGGCTGATGATATGAACAACATGCCATGCACATTATCTAAAATAGATACAATGATTTACTTTGCCCTTCATCTATGCTTGTTAGGTTGACATGGTAATCTAGTAGTGTGGTGAAGCTCCCCGCATTATGAACAATGCCAAATTATGCTATTGATATTTGGAACTTACTCTTTATTTTCTAATTTGAAATTGGATAGAATTGACAGAACAGTTATCATCTTTGTTTATACACGTGCAAAACCTTTCATCTCTCTGCTTTGTTTCAGGGTGATATGCCTGATGGCATGCACAAGTCTGCTAAAGGCTGTGAGACAAACCCAACATATATTGCAGCAAAGAAGGCAAAACATCTTGAAGATAGCGAGACAACCCCAAAGTCTTGTCTTGATGAAGTGTTCAAGTTACTTGAGACTAACAGTCAGACAAGCTCACAGAATTCGTTGTCTGAATCAGTTCGACTTCTTCAGTCCCAAGTTCTAGCAGAAAGGCATTCTGCAACTCAACTTCAACTTGAAGGCCTATCTCTAAGAAAGATTGTGGAGAACACCAATGAGAACCTCATCGCTAAACAACTACACCTGGAAGCTATGACCGACATGCTAGGCTGGTCTCATAGCCTTGCTCAGAAGCTTACGCAGCAGTTCCCCCGCAAGGCTAACCTTTCTTGAACTGTCTTGGAAGTGGTCTCGGTTCAGCATTATTTTGTTACGCTGCAATGGTGCCTAGTTTTTGTAATCTGCTTCTTCGTTGCGCTTTATGATCACTGGTGGCGAACTTCGATGCCCAGTGGATGTAATATACCTTAAATCCTTTATTGTATAGTGTAGGTTTATTCTTAGTTACTATGTTGAAATTTCTTTATTGTATAGAGTAGGTTTGTTCTTAATTCTACTAGTTACTGCCATCATTCGCTATCTGAAAAAAAATCAGATGTAGTCGACCGAACCGAAACATTCGACTCTAACGGGCTAGCTTTTTAGCGGGCCACAATTGGTCCGGTCTGCGTCTTTCTTGGGCCCGAATGATTGGGGCCTTCACACATTGCGCCAGGCCCAAACTTACACTGGTGGTCTTATAATGCTACCGTCAATCAAGCAGAATAAGATGCATAAATGATAAACATCACATGCAATCAATATAAGTGATATGATATGGCCATCATCATCTTGTGCCTTTGATCTCCATCTCCCAAGCACCGTCATGATCACCATCGTCACTGGTGCGACACCTTGATCTCCATCGTAGCATCGTTGTCATCTCGCCAAATATTGCTTCTACGACTATCGCTACCGTTTAGTGATAAAGTAAAGCAATTACAGGGCGATTGCATTGCATACAATAATGCGACAACCATATGGCTCCTACCAGTTGCCGATAACTCGGTTACAAAACATGATCATCTCATACAATAAAATATAGCATCATGCCTTGACCATATCACATCACAACATGCCCTGCAAAAACAAGTTAGGCGTCCTCTACTTTGTTGTTGCAAGTTTTACTGTAACATCCCAAATTTTCAATTTGGAATGTTATACATTAGATCATCAATGCATACCATATTTTATTTTTGCATTTGGTTGATCCTAGAAATTCTACGCAACTCAATGACCCACGGTGAGAGTTGGGGATTTCGTTATTTTCATATTTGAGTTCTCTCAAATTTTGAGAATAGGATCATTTGATTTTATATATTTTATCATCAATTATTTCTATTACAAAAATATGAGAGAGGGAATAAAATGACTTTCCCAAAATAAAGAAATATTGAGGATTTAATAATAAAATCAAACAAGATTTTATTTCGGAGTTTTTGGTGTTTTATTTGAATTTAGGAAAAATGTGCGTTTTTCAAAATTGCATTTAGGTCCCAAATAAATGTTCACCTTGTGGGGCTTGATTTTAGAAACCCGTGAAATTTTTTTTCAGAATTTTTGGAGTTTGTTTAGTATTCCTTTTTATTTTTCTTCCGAGCGGAATAATTTAAAAAAAAAGCAAACCGACCTACGGGCCGTGTCCGACTAGGACTCCGGCCCGAGGGGGCCTTTATAAGCCAAGGCCCAACCCCGGGGAAACCTTAGCCGCCCCAGCCCCCAAGCCGCGCCGCCACCCGGACCCGCCGCCGCCGCCTGCGCCCGCCGCCGCGCCGCGCCGCCGCCGCCCGCCACCGCGCCGCCCCACGCCGCCATTGCCGGACGCTGCCGCTGCGGCCGCCGAGGTTCGCCGCGCCTCGACTTCCGTGCCATCAGTTTTTTTTAAAAAAATAGATCGGTTTTTGTCGGTTTTTTTAGATTCGGTTTTTTAAATAGATCGGTTTTCTGGTTTATTTAAATAGTGAGTGTTCGTCCGTTCGTTCGTTCTAGCGAGCGTTCGTCGTTTTTCTTTTTCTCGGATTAAATCCGCGATTTTTCTGATCGTGATTCCTGATCCGATTTTCGTTTTAGTATAACTTTTCGCTCGTTTATCGGAATCAGGCGATTCAAGCGCCTAGAGTTTCGTCTCGAAACCCTCTATCCGTTTCACCAACTTAAACAAGATTTTGCTACTGTAAAATTTGCCTTAGATCCAGATTACTAGAACGAAGTGTTTTCTTTCGCTGTTAGATTTTCGTTGCTTCGTTCGATTTGATTCTTTTTGCCAACCGGAGTTCTTAAGTTGAACCTTCTGGTTAGATCTCTTATTTGAGTTTTACCTATGCATTAGATGAGTACTTATTGCATGCTTATTTGTTTGTCTGCGATAGAGTACCCGGAGTGCGCCGCCTGTTACTTCGAATCGTTAGGTTTCCCGGAGCATCAGCAAGGCAAGTAACACTTTGATCATACCTTTTCTACTACCCAGTTTTATTGCATTAGATCAATCCTCACACATTGCATTATTAGGATCTAATTAAATTGTGGGATGGGAAGTAGATGAGGTAGTACCTATTACCTCTTATTATCAAACCTTTGGGAGTTACTTCTGCGTTTGCTTATTATGCCATGCTATGCTAGTAGACGTGGATTCGGTGAGTGATATCCATGACAGATGTGAGATTGTTAATTAATGGTTTATCTAAGGTGGCAACTTAAACACACATCTGGGTGGATTGAGGCACCTGGGTATTCCAGGACTTGCCTGTTTTCTTTTGGACCGCCACCCAGGCTGAAAGGGATCATGAGACTATTCATACTAGAAACTTCCGTGTGCAGCCACAAGCTATTATGGGCTCTAGCATAGTTGACTAAGTCGTGCGAACTCTTACAGTGGTAGACTAGCAGATGTAGGGGATGTAGGTGGTACGGTCTATCCGATCGTAAGGTGCTAGCGCTTCTGAAAGACTATGTCTCTGTCATCCGTCTTCTCAAACACCTTGTAGTGCGAGAAACCAAACGGAGCCGATCGAGTCTTGTGGGGAAAAGTGCGCAAACCTCTGCAGAGTGTAATAAACTAATCATGATTAGCCGTGTCCCCGGTTATGGACATCTTGAGTATCTAGTACTTGGATTATCATGTGAATCTCAACATGTTACTCTAAATTAATTTTGTTGGTTATGTTTAATGATGATGCTTATTTGGGATTGAGAATGCTGTCAACCATTCTCAATGTTTAACAACTACCATGATAGAAAAATAAATTTTATTCCTTTGAAGTAGGGAAAAATTGGCTTTACGCAAAACTGTAACCATAGAGCTTTCCACCAGCCAAATATGCATATAGTATAGCTGTTTCGTTCCATTACTCTCTATGTGTTACCTTGCCAGCATATTCCATGTGCTGACCCGTTTTCGGGCTGCAACGTTAATGTTGCAGACTTTTCAGACGATGATTAAGGAGTTTTTAGGTCGTGGTTATATACTCAGTGATGCCGTTGGAGTTGATGGACTCACTTATCTTCCAAGCCTTCCGCTGTTATCGTTATTAGATGGCCTTAAGCCATATTTATTGTAATAAGTTCTCTTTTGAGACACTCGATGTAATAAGTGTGTGATTGCTACTCTGCTATAAATCCTCCGAGTACTGTGTGGTGTCAGCATTACTGATCCAGGGATGACACCGGAGCACAGAGATCAGACCGTTTGAGGTCTGGTCGCTACATTTACGTGGCTGCTATGGGCTGAGCAAGAACCGTTCTTACCTACGCATCAAAACCACAACGATATTTCGTCAAGTTAGTGTTGTTTTAACCTTCATCCGGTTCAACTAAAGTGTGCAAAGCACATCGGTAGAACCAGTCTCGCATAACCGTACACGTAATGTCTGTCTGGGTCGCTTCATCCAACAATACTACCGAACCAAAGTATGACATGGTGGTAAGCAGTATGACTTGTATCTCCCACAACTCACTTGTGTTCTACTCGTGATATAACATCTACACATAAACCTAGCTCGGATGCCACTATTGGGGAACGTAGTAATTTCAAAAAAATTCCTACGCACACGCAAGATCATGGTGATGCACATCAACGAGAGGGAAGAGTATCGTCCGTGTACCCTCATAGACCGTAAGCGGAAGCGTTATGAGAACGCGGTTGATGTAGTCGAACATCATCACGATCCGACCGATCGAAGTATAGAACGCACGGCACTTCCGAGTTCAACACACGTTCAGCTCGATGACGTCCCACGAACTACGATCCAGCAGAGCTTCACGGGAGAGTTCCGTCAGCACGACGGCGTGATGATGGTGTTGATGTTGCTACCGACGTAGGGCTTCACCTAAGCACCGCTACGATATGATCGAGGTGGATTATGGTGGAGGGGAGCACCGTACACGTCTTGGAACAATCAACTTGTGTGTCCTAGGGTGCCCCCTACCCCCGTATATAAAGGACCAAGGGCGGAGGCCGGCCGGCCCTTGCAGGGCGCGCCAGGAGGAGGAGTCCTCCTCCTAGTAGTAGTAGGACTCCCCTTTCCTACTCCTACTAGGAGGGGGAAAGGAAGGAAGAGAGGGAGAAGGGATGAGAGGGGAGAAAGGATGAAAGGGGGGCCAGCCCCCTAGTCCAGTTCGGTTTGGGCTAGGGGGGCCGCGCACCCTGCCTCCTCTCTTCCACCACTTGGCCCATGAGGGCCAATACTTCTTCCCCCATATTCCCGTAACTCCCCGGTACTCCGAAAAATACCCGAATCACTCGGAATCTTTCCGATGTCCGAATATAGTCGTTCAATATATTGATCTTTATGTCTCGACCATTTCGAGACGCCTCGTCATGTCCCCAATCTCATCCAGGACTACGAACTACCTTCGATACATCAAATCACATAAACTCATAATATCGATCGTCCCCGAACGTTAAGCGTGCGGACCCTCCGGGTTCGAGAACTATGTAGACATGACCGAGACACATCTCGGGTCAATAACCATTAGCGTAACCTGGCTGTTCATATTGGCTCCTACATATTCTACAAAGATCTTTATCGGTCAAACCGCATAACAACATACGTGGTTCCCTTAGTGATCGGTATGTTACTTTCTCGAGATTCGATCGTCGGTATCTCAATACCTAGCTCAATCTCGTTACCGGCAAGTCTCTTTACTCGTTCCGTTATGCATCATCCCGCAACTAACTCCTTAGTTGCTTTTCTTGCAAGGCTTATAGTGATGTGCATTACCGAGAGGGTCCAGAGATACCTCTCCGACAATCGGAGTGACAAATCCTAATCTCGATCTATGCCACCTCAACAAGTACCATCGAAGACACCTGAAGAGCACCTTTATAATCACCCAGTTATGTTGTGACGTTTGGTAGCACACAAAGTGTTCCTCCGGTAATCGGGAGTTGCACAATCTCATAGTCATAGGAACATGTATAAGTCATGAAGAAAGCAACAGCAGTAAACTAAAACGATCAAGTTCTAAGCTAATGGAATTGGTCAAGTCAATCACATCATTCTCCTAATGATGTGATCCCGTTTATCAAATGACAACTCAGGTCTATGGTTAGGAAAAATAACCATCTTTGATCAACGAGCTAGTCATGTAGAGGCATACTAGTGACACTCTGTTTGTCTATGTATTCACACATGTATTATGTTTCCGGTTAATACAATTCTAGCATGAATAATAAACATTTATCATGAAATAAAGAAATAAATAATAACTTTATTATTGCCTCTAGGGCATATTTCCTTCAACAAAACTCAACAAAAAATCTCGTGAGCTCCGTTAGTATAAGAAAACAAACCACCACTTTAATGTATTGTAATTAACTCATTCTTTATTTATATTGGTGTTAAACCTACTGTATTCCAACTTCTCTATGGTTCATACCCCCGATACTAGCCAGATTCAGCAAAATAAAAAAATAACACAGGAAAAACATAATCTGTCAAAACAGAACAATCTGTAGCAATCTGGAGGTTTCGAATACTTCTGTAACTCCAAAAATTCTGAAAAAATTAGGACGACCTAAATAACTTGTATATTGATCTACTGCAGTTGGAATTGGTATTGTATCGCTTTGTGGTAAAAATATGAAAATTATTCTCATGAGCGCATACTTTCTGTTTTTTCAGCAAGATCAAACAACAATCACCCAAGAAGATCCTAAAGGCTTTACTTGGCACAAAAACTAATTAAAACATAAAAAACACAATCATAAGAAAGGCTAGATAAATTATTTATTACTAAATAGGAACAAAAAGTAAAGAAAAAAAATAAAATTGGGTTGCCTCCCAACACGCGCTATGGTTTAACGCCCCTACCTAGGCATCTATAATTTTAATGATGCTCACATGAAAGATAGAAATTGAAACACGAGGGGAGCATCATGAAGCATATGAAAATCACATCTATGTCTAACATACTTCCTATGCATACGCATTATATAAGTAAACAAATTATCAAGACAAGCAAAAACTAGCATATGCAAGGAAGGAGAAAGAAACAATAGCAATCTCAACATAACGAGAGGTAATTTAGTGACACGAAAATTTCTGCAACCATATTTTCCTCACTCATAATAACTACATGTGGGATCATAAGCAAATTTAACAAAATAGCTATCACATAAAATATTTTCAACATGATCCACATTCATGCAAAGTTGACACTCTTCCAAAATAGTGGGATTAACATTAACTGAAGTCATGACCTCTCTAAAAGCACCTTTATCAAAAATTTCATAAGATTGAACATTCTCCAAATATGTGGGATCTAAAGTTGACACTCTTCCAAACCCACTTTCAATAATATTGCAAACACTATTATCAATATCATATTGATCATGGGGCTTAAATAAATTTTCAAGATCAACAGAAGAATCAACCCAATCATGATCATTGCAATGAGTAAAGGACATAGCAAAACTAGCATCCCCAACCTTAGGGTTTTGCATATTATTAGCACAATTGACATTCATAGAATTTATAATAATATCATTGCAATCATGCTTTTATTAAAATATCTATCGTGAATCACTTCATAAATTACTTCATCACAATTTTCAGATTCACGGATTTGAAGCAAAACTCCATAAAGATAATCTAGTGCACAAAACTCACTAGAAATTGGTTTATCATAACCGGATCTCTTAAAAAGATTGGCAAGTGGATGAGGATCCATAACAATAGATATTTAGCAAGAAAACATGCATGCTAATAGAAGGCACATGGTAACATGAGCAAATAGAAGGATGAACAGAAGAAGGGCGAATAAAACGACAAAGTTGAAGTGGGGGAGAGGAAAACAAGAGACAAATGGCAACTAATGTAATGCGAGGGAGAAGAGTTTATGATGGGTACTTGGTATGTATTAACTTGGCGTAGATCTCCCCGGCAACGGAGCCAGAATCCTTCTTGCTTCCTCTTGAGCATGCGTTGGCTTTCCCTTGAAGAGGAAATGGTGATGCAGCAAAGTAGCGTAAGTATTTCCCTCAGTTTTTGAGAACCAAGGTATCAATCCAGTAGGAGATAACACGCAAGTCACCTAGTACCTGCACAAACAGTTAAGAACCTCGCAACCAACGGGATAAAGGGGGTTGTCAATCCCTTCACGGTCACTTGCGAAAGTGAGATCTGATAAAGATGGTAAGATAAATATTTTTGGTATTTTGTTGTATAGATTGGAAAGTAAAGATTGCAAAATAGTAAACGAGATGTGATGTAAATAAAAGAGATGCAATATAACAAGAAAGAAACCCGGGGGCCATAGATTTCACTAGTGGCTTCTCTCATGATAGCATTTATTACGGTGGGTGAACAAATTACTGCCGAGCAATTGATAGAAGAGCACATAGTTATGAGAATATCTAGGCAATGATTATGAACATAGGCATCACGTCTATGTTAAGTAGACCAAAATGATTCTGCATCTACTACTATTACTCCACACATCGACCGTTATCCAGCATGCATCTAGAGTATTAATTTCATAAGAACAGAGTAATGCCTTAGGCAAGATGACATGATGTAGAGGGATAAACTCAAGCAATATGATATAGAACCCATCTTTTTATCCTCGATAGAAACAATACAATACGTGCCTTGCTGCCCCTACTGTCACTTGGAAAGGACACCGCGAGATTGAACCCAAAGCTAAGCACTTCTCCCATTGCAAGAAAGATCAATCTAGTAGGCCAAACTAAACTGATAAGTCGAAGAGACTGGCAAAGATATCAAATCATGCATATAAGAATTCAGAGAAGAACCAAATATTATTCATAGATAAACTTGATCATAAATCCACAATTCATTAGATCTCGGCAAACACACCGCAAAAAGTATTACATCGAACAGATCTCCAAGAACATCGAGGAGAACTTTGTATTGAGAACCAAGGAGAGAAAAGAAGCCATCTAGCTAATAACTATGGACCCGAAGGTCTGTGGTAAACTATTCACACATCATCAGAGAGGTTATGGTGTGTATGTAGAAGCCCTCCGTGATCGAATCCCCCTCCAGCAGATCGCCGAAAAAGGCCCCAGATGGGATCTCACAGGTAGAGAAGGTTGCGGCGGTGGAAAACTGGTTTCGTGGATCCCCTGATGTTTTTAGGGTATAAGAGTATATATGGGTGAAAGAAGTACACCGGTGGAGCTCTGTGAGGCCCACAAGGGTGGGGGTGCACCCTCCTATCTCGTGGAAGCTTCGCGGAGTTCCAGACTTCCAGTCCAAGTCTCCTGGTTTGCGTTTGTTCCAAGAAAGATCCTCGCAAAGGTTTCATTCCGTTTGGACTCCGTTTGATATTCCTTTTCTATGAAGAAATAGGCAAAAAAACAGAAACTGGCACTGGGCCTCCGGGTAATAGGTTAGTCCCAAAAATAATATAAAGGGCATATTAAAGCCCATTAAACATCCAAAACAGATAATATAATAGCATGGAACAATCAAAAATTCTTGATACGTTGGATACGTATCAGAGACCTTGCTAGCAAAGCATTCCAGGAAGGTTTCTTTTGGCCCACCGCTCTCCAGGATGCGACTGCTCTAGTAACCAAGTGTGAAGCATGCCAGTTCCATCCAAAGAAGCTTCATCAGCCAGCCCAAGCCCTTCAAACAATCCCTCTTTCCTTGCCCTTTTCAGTCTGAGGTCTCGACATACTGGGCCCCTTTCCTCGTGCTGCCGGGGGCCTTGAGTACTTGTACATTGCAATCGAGAAGTTCGCAAAGTGGCCAGAAGTGGAACCGGTGAGAAAGGTGACAGCACAATCAACTGTCAAGTTCTTCAAGGGACTAGTTTGCCGTTTCGGTGTGCCAAATAGAGTCATCACCGACATTGGCACGCAGTTCACGAGCCGCACCTTCATGCAGTACATTCAAACCTCGGCGGCAAGGTTTGTTTTGCTTCTGTTGCTCATCCCAGAAGCAACAGCCAGGCTGAGAGGGCGAATGTGGAAGTCCTGTGAGGCCTCAAAACCAGAACTTTTGACAGGCTGCACAAGTGCGGAAGGCCCTGGATTGATGAGTTGCCAATAGTTCTTTGGTCGATCAGAACAACACCAAATCGAGCCACTGGCCAGACACCCTTTTCCCTGGTGTACGGGGCAGAAGCATTTCTCCCCACGGAACTCATATACGGGTCACCTCGAGTGCTCGCTTATGATGAGCTTGAGCAAGAGCAGTTGTGCCAAGATGATGCGACACTCCTTGAGGAAGATCGTCTTCAGGCTGCTGTGCGAGCCGCTCGTTACCATCAAGCCTTGCGCCGCTACCATAGCCGCAAGGTTCAGGACCGAAGCCTTGAGGAAGGCGACCTTGTTCTTCGGCGAATTTAATCCACCAAGAATTCAAACAAGTTGACGCCAAAGTGGGAAGGCCCTTATCTGGTAATACGAGTCACCAGGCCCGATGCGGTCCACCTGGAGACCGATGATGGCATTCCGGTGAGCAATTCCTGGAACATCGAACATCTTCGCAAGTTTTAACCCTAAGGTGCGGTTGTCGGGAGCCCCGGCAACCCCCTTTTTGTACTAGCCTTGCCGGCAAGGCATGTAACCCTATGTACAAAGACAGGCGCAGACCCTGCGCATAGTCAGGGAAAGAAACCCTTAGTATGTACAGTTTCCTGTTGATTTCCATGATTATGTGTATACGTATATGCATGCTTATCCAGGGTATTGTACTGCTTTTTGATTCCAACAAATATTAGTGGACTTCCAAGGGTCCATGCTCTTGCCCTCTCTTCCTTCCAGCCACGGCAAGGACGCTCGATCCCGCCAAGGACCCGGCTCCGGCAAGAAGTTGAGAAGACCGCCCGACACGGTGATCCCCGACAAACCAGACAGATAAAGTTTACCTCTTGCCCATCCATGTTCGTAACCTGTAACTTGTTCATTAGAAAACATCGCCACTCTCTTTTGAAAAACTCAGGTGCTCCCATTCCTGACCCGAACGCTGCTTCGGTCAGAGTGGTCGTAGTAGCCCTTGCTAAAAGGAGATGGACGGGAGGCTGGACCCTTTGTCTGTAACCCGGCAGATGTGATTCTCCGGCAGGAGCAGAGGGCGCCGGCAGGACGGCCTGCCGGGAGGACTCGTTTATTTGCGTTAAGGAGGCATTTTGCCTCTGCACGAGCGTATCCGTGCATGGGTTCCCGTCAAGTCTAGTCTTTTTTCATTAACATGCCGATACAAGTACGGATGTTGCAGAACATAAGCATGGGCTCGAGAGATTACATTACTTAGGAATTAAAATTCAGCAAATGCCTACGAGTTTAAAAGAAAGATAAGTGCCCCGTGATCCCCGTGCATGCCCCTTTCCTCCTCATATGTCCATTTTGCATCATGCTTTTATATCAATATTTATTGCATTATGGGTTGTTATTACACATTATGTCACGATACTTATGCCTATTCTCTCTTATTTTACAAGGTTTACATAAAGAGGGAAAATGCCGGCAGCTGGGATTCTGTGCTGGATAAGGAGCAAATATTAGAGACCTATTCTGCACAGCTCCAAAAGTCCTGAAACTTCACGGAAGTCATTTTCTAAATATATAAAAAATACTGAGCACAAGAAGTACCAGAGGGGGGGCACTCACCAGCCACGAGGGTGGGGGCGCGCCCTACCCCCCTGGGCGCGCCCCCTGCCTCGTGGGCCCCCTGGTGGCCCTCCGATGCCCATCTTCTTCTATATGGAGTCTTTCATTGTGGAAAAAATCATAAGCAAGCTTTCAGGACGAGACTCCGCCACCACGAGGAGAAACCTTGCCGGAACCAATCTAGGGCTCTGGCGGAGCTGTTCTGCCGGGGAAACTTCCCTCCGGGAGGGGGAAATCATCACCATCGTCATCACCAACGCTCCTCTCCTCAGGAGGGGGTCAATCTCCATCAACATCTTCACCTGCACCATCTCCTCTCAAACCCTAGTTCATCTCTTGTATCCAATTCTTGTCTCTAAGTCTGGGATTGGTACCTGTAGGTTGCTAGTAGTGTTGATTACTCCTTCTAGTTGATGCTAGTTGGTTTACTTGTTGGAAGTTCATATGTTCAGATCCTATATGCACATTAATACCCCTCTGATTATGAACATCAATATGCTTTGTGAGTAGTTACGTTTGTTCCTGAGGACATTGGAGAAGTCTTGCTATTAGTAGTGATGTGAATTTGGTATCCGTTTGATATTTTGATGAAATGTATGTTGTCTCTCCTCTAGTGGTGTTATGTGAACGTCGACTACATGAAACTTCACCATTATTTGGGCCTAGAGGAAGGCATTGGGAAGTAATAAGTAGGTGATGGGTTGCTAGAGTGGCAGAAGCTTAAACCCTAGTTTATGCGTTGCTTCATAAGGGGCTGATTTGGATCCATATGTTTCATGCTATGGTTAGGTTTACCTTGATACTTTTGTTGTAGTTGCGGATGCTTGCAATAGAGGTTAATCATAAGTGGGATGCTCGTCCAAGTAAGGACAATACCCAAGCACCGGTCCACCCACATACCAAATTATCAAAGTACCGAACGTGAATCATATGAACGTGATGAAAACTAGCTTGACGATAATTCCCATGTGTCCTCAGGAGTGCTTTTCTCTATATAAGAGTTTGTTCAGGCTTGTCCTTGGCTACAAAAAGGACTGGTCCACCTTGCTGCACTTTATTTACTTTTGTTACTTGTTGCTCGTTACAAATTATCTTATCACAAAACTATCTATTACATATAATTTCAGTGTTTGCAGAGAATACCTTGCTGAAAACCGCTTATCATTTCCTTCTGCTCCTCATTGGGTTCGACACTCTTACTTATCGAAAGGACTACGATAGATCCCCTATACTTGTGGGTCATCAAGACTCTTTTCTGGCGCCGTTGCCAGGGAGTGAAGCGCCTTTGGTAGGTGGAATTTGGTAAGGAAAAATTTATATAGTGTGCTGAAATTTACTATCACTTGTTACTATGGAAAGTAATCCTCTGAGGGGCTTGTTCGGGGTATCTTCAACTCGACCAGTAGAGCAAAGAGTTGCTCCTCAAGCTACTCAACCTACTGAAAATGAAAATGTCTACTTTGAAATTCCTTCGGGTATGATAGAAAAACTGCTAGCTAATGCTTTTGCAGAAAATGGAACATTACATCCTGATGAGCACCTAATATGTGTGGATGAAGTTTGTGGATTATTTAAGCTTGCAGGTATGCCCGATGATGTTATCAAGAATAAGGTCTTCCCTTTATCTTTGGAGGGAGACGCATTGACATGGTATAGTCTATGTGATGATATGGGATCATGGAACTACAAACGATTGAAATTGGAATTTCATCTGAAGTTTTACCCTATGCATCTTGTTCATCGTGATGGTAATTATATATATAATTTTTGGCCTCACAAAGGAGAAAGCATCGCTCAAGCTTGGGGGAGGCTTAAATCAATGTTGTATTCATGCCCCAATCATGATCTCTCAAGAGAAATGATTATCCAAAAATTTATGCTCGGCTTTCTAATAACAGTCGCACCATGCTCAATACTTCTTGTGCTGGCTCTTTTATGATGAAGACTATTGAATTAAAATGGGATTTATTGGAAAGAATTAAACGCAACTCTGAATATTGGGATCTTGAAGAAGGTAAGGAGTCAGGTATGACACCTAAGTTTGATTGTGTTAAATCTTTTATGGATACCAATGTTTTCCGTAAATTTAGCACTAAATATGGACTTGACTCTGAGATAGTAGCTTCTTTCTGTGAATCTTTTGTTACTCATATTGATCTCCCTAAGGAGAAGTGGTTTAAATATAATCCTCCCATTGAAGTAAAAGTAGTTGCACCTATTAAAGTTGAAGAAAAGACTATCTCTTAAAATGATCCTATTGTTCCTACTACTTATGTTGACAAATCACCTTTTCCTGCTAGGATAAAACATCATGCTAAAGGTTCAACGGTGGTTCGTAAAAGCAATACTAGAACCTATACACCTCCTGAGCAAGTTAAAGTTGAACCTAATTTTGCTATTGTTAAGGATCTCTTGGTTGATAATATTGATGGGAATGTTATTTATTTCTATGATGAAACTGCTAGAATTGCTAAACCTTGTGCTAAAGATAAACATAGACCTGTGGTAGGCATGCCTGTTATTTTTGTTAAAATAGGAGATCATTGTTATCATGGCTTGTGTGATATGGGTGCTAGTGCAATACCTATTGACTTATACAGAGAAATTATGCATGATATTGCACCTACTGAGTTAGAAGATATTGATGTCACAATTAAACTTTCCAATAAAGATACTATTTCACCAATGTGGATTGTTAGAGATGTTGAAGTCTTGTGTGTGAAAACTAAATATCCTGCTAATTTTCTTGTTCTTGGTTCCCCACAAGATAGCTTCTGTCCCATTATATTTGGTAGAACCTTCTTAAACACTATTAATGCTAGGATAGACTGCAAAAGGGATGTTGTTACTATTGGTTTAGGTGATATGTCTCATGAGTTCAACTTTTCTAAATTTTGTAGAAAACATCGTGAAGAGGAATTGCTTAGTAAAGATGAAATTATTGGTGTTTCTTCTATTGCCGTACCTCCTAGTGATCCTTTAGAACAATATTTGCTAGACCATGAAAATGATATGTTTATGAATGAAAGAAGGGAAATAGATGAGGTGTTCTTTAAACAGGGACCTATTCTGAAACACAACTTGCCTATTGAAAACTTAGGGGATCCTCCTCCACCCAAGGGTGATCCCGCGTTTGAGCTTAAACCATTGCCCGATACTCTTAAATATGCTTATCTTGATGAAAATAAGATATATCGTATTATTGTTAGTGCTAACCTTTCAGAGAAGGAGGAAGAAAAATTATTGAAAACTCTGAAGAAGCATCGTGCTGCTATTGGATATTGATGATCTTAAGGGCATTAGTACCACTCTATGTCAACACAAAATAAATTTGGAGAAGGATGCCAAACCAGTTATTGATCACCAACGATGGCTGAATCCTAAGATGAAAGAAGGGGTAAGAAAATAAATACTAAAGCTCCTCGAGGCAGGTATAATTTATCCCGTTGCTGATAGTCAGTGGGTAAGTCATGTCCATTGTGTTCCTAAGAAGGGAGGTATTACCTGTATCATCTGATGATCAATCTAAGACCACTTTTACTTGCCCTTTCGGTACTTTTTCTTATAGACGTATGCTTTTGGTTTATGTAATTCACCTGCTACCTTTCAAAGATGCATGATGGCTATTCATGGATGATTTCTCCGTTTATGGATCCTCTTTTGATGATTGCTTAAGAAACCTTGATCGAGTTTTGCAGAGATGTGAAGAAACTAACCTTGTCTTGAATTGGGAGAAATTCCAATTTATGGTTAATGAAGGTATTGTCTTGGGACATAAAATTTCTGAAAGAGGCATTGAAGTTGATAAAGCTAAAGTTGATGCTATTGAAAAGATGTCGTGTCCCAAGGACATCAAAGGTATAAGAAGTTTCCTTGGTCATGCTGGCTTTTATAGGAGGTTCATTAAGGACTTCTCAAAAATTTCTCGGCCTCTGAATAGTTTATTACAAAAAGATATACCGTTCGTCTTTGATGATGATTGTGTAGAAGCATTTGAAATATTTAAGAAAACATTAATCTCTACACCTATTGTTCAGCCACCTGATTGGAATTTACCTTTTGAAATTATGTGTGATGCTAGTGATTATCCTGTAGGTGCTATTCTAGGGCAAAGAGTTGATAAGAAACTAAATGTTATTCAATATGCTAGTAAAACTCTAGACAATGCCCAGAGAAATTATGCTACAACTAAAAAAGAATTCTTAGCAGCTGTATTTGCTTGTGATAAGTTCAGACCTTATATTGTTGATTCTAAAGTAACTATTCACACTGATCATGCTGCTATTAAATATCTTATGGAAAAGAAAGATGCTAAGCCTAGAATTATTAGATGGGTTCTCTTGCTACAAGAATTTAATTTGTATATTATTGATAGAAAGGGAGCTGAGAACCCCGTTGCAGACAACTTGTCTAGGTTAGAAAATGTTCTTGATGACCCACTACCTATTGATGATAGATTTCTTGATGAACAATTAAATGTCATAAATGCTTCTCATACTGCTCCATGGTATGCTGATTATGCTAATTACAATGTTGCTAAATTTATACCACCTAGTTTCACATACCAGGAAAAGAAAAAGTTTTTCTATGATTTAAGACATTACTTCTGGGATGATCCACATCTTTATAAAGAAGGAGTAGATGGTGTTGTTAGACGTTGTGTACCTGAGCATGAAAATGAACAGATCCTACGCAAGTGTCACTCCAAAGCTTATGGAGGGCACCACGCTGGAGATAGAACTGCACATAAGGTATTGCAATCGGGTTTTTATTGGCCTACTCTCTTCAAGGATGCCCGTAAGTTTGTCTTTTCTTGTGATGAATGTCAAAGAATTGGTAATATTATTAGACGTCAAGAAATGCCTATGAATTATTCACTTGTTATTGAACCATTTGATGTTTGGGGCTTTGATTATATGGGACCTTTTTCCTGCCTCTAATGGATATACACATATTTTAGTTGCTGTTGATTACGTTAGTAAGTGGGTAGAAGCTATTTCAACTAGTAGTGCTGATCATAACACCTCTATTAAGATGCTTAAAGAAGTTATTTTTCCGAGGTTTGGAGTCCATAGATATTTAATGACTGATGGTGGTTCACATTTTATTCATGGTGCCTTTTGTAAAATGCTTGCTAAGTATGACGTTAATCATAGAATTGCATGTCCTTATCACCCACAGTCTAGTGGTCAGGTATAATTGAGTAGTAGAGAGCTCAAATTAATTTTGCAAAGACTGTTAATAGATCTAGAAAGAATTGGTCCAAGAAACTTGATGATGCATTATGGGCCTATAGAACTGCATATAAAAATCCTATGGGTATGTCTCTGCATAAAATGGTATATGGAAAATCATGTCACTTACCTCTCGAACCAGAACATAAGGCATATTGGGCTATTAAAGAGCTCAAGTATGATTTCAAACTTGCCGGTGAGAAGAGGTTGTTTGACATTAGCTCAATTGATGAATGGAGAACCCAAGCCTATGAGAATGCCAATTTTTTTAAAGAAAACGTTAAAAGATGGCACGACAAAAGAATACAAAAGCGCGAGTTTAATGTAGGTGATTATGTATTGCTATAAAACTGTCGGTTAAGATTTTTTGCAGGAAAACTTCTCTCTAAATGGGAAGGTCCTTAAGTTATCGAGGAGGTCTATCGTTCCGGTGCCATAAAAATCAACAACTTCGAAGGCTCAAATCCGAAGGTGTTGAACGGTCAAAGAATCAAACATTATATCTCAGGTAATCCTATAAATGTGGAAACCAATGTTATTGAAACCGTAACCCCGGAGGAATACATAAGGGACACTTTCCGGAACGTTTTAGACTCCGAAAAGGAAGAGGTATGTGGTACGGTAAGTAAACCGACTCCAAAACAGTTCTAATGGCAACTTTTCTCCGTTTTGGAATATTTAGAAAAACAGAAAAATAAGAAGCAGTCCGGGAAGGACACGAGGGCTCCATGAGGGTGGAGGGCGCACCCCTGCCTCGTGGGCACCTCGTGTGCTCTCTGGACTCCGTTTTCTTACACGTTATGTATTTTGGTCGGTAAAAATTCATTATATAAGCTCCCGGAGGTTTTGACCATCGTATCACGCAAATATCTCCTGTCTTTGTTTCGAGTTGTCCTGCTGCAGATTAGAGCAACATGTCGTCCCAGGATTCGGAAGGATAAATTTATGTGGTTGATTACCTTGCAGATCCTAAGGTTTATGGGGATGTGGAGCATTGTGGTTGGACTACGAAAGAAGAAGAGGACTATGAACCCAAGGGAAAGGAGGAGACGAGCTCAGAAGAAGATGAAGTCCCACTACCTCAATCTGGGGACATGCATGTGGAGTTCAAAAAGTCAAGCCTCCCAGATAGAGTAAACAAGCCTAAGATCGAGTTTATCCCTTTTCTCCTCTTGCAGGAAAACAATCAGGAATTATGCAAAAAGATACTGAGCCTAGAGCAGGAGATCGATGACCTAAGGGACCAAAATTCTGTCTTCAAGCGCAAATTAAGGAAGAAGCTTGCGCCATCAACAAAACCATCACCTTCTTCACCAATAAAGAAGAACTGAGCATCGGGTATGGGCACTCCCCTTGGAAACTGCCAAGCTTGGCGGAGGTTCCCCGGTATCGTACCACCATCACTTTTATCTCTACCGTTTTTCTTAGTTTGATCCTTTGGATAATATCTTTATCTAGTAGAATAAAGTTTTAGTATGATCTAGTTGTGAGTTTTTCTTTATGATCCCTCTATGTTGTCACACCCTGATTTTCATGCCACAACACTTAAGCTAACCAATCATGATAAAATGTGGTTTGACAAAAACTTTTGAGTGCTTCGGTCTTTGCTTGATTTGTATTTTTGTGTGTTGGTTGCAAGTGCTCTAAAAATCAAATAAATCCTCCAACTCTTATACTCCTTCTCCTTCATCCAAAACCTTGCCCATTGATCATGCCATGTGTGTAGGACACAAAAGTAATTTCTTTCAAAAATATTTTGGCCAAAAAGTATTTTCTAAATTAGGTTTTCCAGAAAACCCCTGAATTGAGACTTGAACTACAAGTACTTAATAAAGGGTGTGAAAAATCTTTTAAAAATTATATTTGACACCTAGTAGATATAGGACACCCAGAAACCACAAAAATATAATTTTAAAAGTTATTTTTCCTTTTTTATTTAAAGGACTTTTCTTAAGGCCAGAAATGGTCTTTAATAGGTTAAAATTATTTTAATGTTTCAAAAATATTTGAGAAAATTTAGGGATGCTCAGTGGACATATATTGTCCATATATAGGAGTTTCAACACATGGTCATGTTCAAATTATTAGTCAAATCCCTCAAAAACCCTTTCTGGATATTTCAAGCTTTTGAAATATTTACAAAGGAAATATTTCCCAAAAATTCAAAGAAAATTCTATCATGTTACATATGACATGTTTGATGATCTTGCCAAGTCCCATGTCATGGAGAACAACATAACCCCATGAAACCCTCTCAAAACCACTTCTGTCCTTTTTCAAGTTTGAACAACTTTGCACTATCAAACATGTCCAAATACTCTCAAACATGGTGCACATGCTCAGATGGTGTAATAATGCACCTAGACCAAATGGCACAAGTTGGAGATAATGTTATCTTGATCAAAGTGCCCCAAAACCCTCTCTGTCCAGAACCAAATTTGAGCAACTTTACATTGGAAACTTTTTCCTTTTGATCTCAACTTTTGTGGACATGTTCATAACCTCCAATTATGACACTAAACTAAGTGGTGCATCAAGGAGAACAGATTTGCATGACTAAATCTTGGAAAGTCCATTTCTGTTGATTTCTAGGGTTTACAAAAGTTGCATTGGCAACTTTGCCCAAATAAACTCAATCTTGGTGGAACCTCTTATTTTCTCAGGCCATTTGACCCTGTCAAGCCTCATGACAAGGGAAGTTCATTTGCTCACCCAAATTTGCATGAAACACCTTCTGGACATTGCAAAAAGTCACTGGTTTCACCCCCCTACACTAATCTCCTTGACTCCACATTTTTACCACAGCTGAATCTGATCACCAGCAACCTCTAGTAGCTCCCCCTCTTCCACAGCTCAATGATTGAGGGGTAAAAACCCCCATTTGCCTCTCTGGACAGCCCTTTTCTCTCTCTCCCTCAACCTCTCTCCTCTCCTAGAGGCTCTCTAGAGCATCCAATGCTTCCTCCCCTTTCTTTACTACCCCCTAGCACTACTGGACACAAGTGGCCGCACCCACTTCCCCCTTTTTTATGCCATGGCATGCCAAAGGCGTGATCCAGAGCGCACTACAGTGCTCCCACGCACTGTAGCTGCTCTCTGCCCAAGCCACCCGACCACCTCGAGCCTCCCCCTCACGCCCGTTGAGGTGCCTCGACGTCCGCAACACTCCACCATGCTGTCCCCCTCCTTCCCCCCTCTCTCTCATCCCTTGAGGCGCGCGCCAGACGCCGCTCAGCTTGGCTAATGCATGCGCCCACGCCAGGGACCCCTCGAGCTCGCCCTGCTCCTCCTCTCTCTTCCCGGTGCCCTACTCAATGCTCACGAGCGCCGCAGACAGCCCCGAGCCTCCTCCTATGGCCACCACGGCCATTTCCGCGGGTGCCCGTAGGCCATGTCCACGGTGAGCCGTGGCCTTGTCATATAGAGCCTTCCCAGGCCTCCCTCTGGATCCCCTTCACCCTCTCTCCCTCCCAGCGACCCACGGGACGAAGCCAAACCTCTCCCCGAGCCCTCCATCGCTCCCCATGGCCGGAGCCTAGCCGCCGGACTCCGCCTAAATTTGCGCCCACCTCTCCTCCTCCTTCCCTCTAGACCGCACTAGAGCACCACCACCATCACCGCGAGGCCCTCCCGTGCTTCTCCCTCTCCTCCCCGTGGCTGTTCCGTCGAGTTCCATCACCACTGCAAGCCTCGCCCGCCATGGCCGATGGTGCACTCGCATCCGACCACCCCTACGGACGTGGCGCACCTCAGCGGATGCGTCTCGGCCTCCTGAACCCGCCAGTGTGCTGGGCATCGCCGGAGATGGCCGGTGATGCTGAGGAGAACGCCCGCACCCGCTTGGCCTCGCCTCCCCTGCCTCTGCTCTGCTCAAGCGGGAGGTAGGAGACGGCCTGAGCACCGGGCCCTGCTCGTCGGTGATAATTCAAATGATATCCAAATTTAATGATTCAAATTTCTAGTGACTATATAAATAATTCCCTACCTCATAGAGGAGCTTGCACATTTTCCAGAGAACTTTCCTTCACACTTATTTAGTAAATCCCAATTTTCTTAATTCTATGATAAACTTTAGAAAATCACAGATAGCCCATTTTTGATCTAAATGCCATGATTAAAATCTCTATATGCTTCTAAGTTCATAACTTAGTTTATGAACATTTTTCCTAATACTTTCTGTACCACACAATATAATGAGCCATTTCTTCATATTGTTCAACTTTGCAAATTCATAGGAAATTCATTTGAACCCCAAATCCAGTGAAACCAACTCCTAGATGCTTCCAAAATCTTGGTTTGTTAAATGGGTGCCTTTGCTCATTTTTCAAAAATATATTTCTGTACACTTCTTGCAAATCCGTAAACCCATTGATTCCATCATATCAAAATATTTAGACACACCCACTGACCCAATTCCAATGAAACCATTGAGGTTATTTTTCATATAACCAGAGATGTCCTAGAAAAGTCAAATTAATATTTTCAGAGCACTTTTATTTTCTGCCTGGTTGTGTTGCTTATTATGATTGTTTCGACGTTAGTTGATGAAGTAGACAGAGTACTTGGAGAAGGACCAGAAGACTTGAAGACACTGATGAACCAGGCAAGCAGCCCTTTGGCCATGTCTATGAAACCCTTTTTATGCATGTCATATAGCACCATATTGTTGTTGCAAATGAATCATGATGAGGTGGTAGCCACTTTGATGGGTTGCCTCTGTTACTTCCTCGTTGATACTTCCATTGTGCATGACGCTGCCTCCTATGAGGGTTATGCCGGTGGGAGTAGATAGGATGCTAAAGTAGTTGCTACGCAAAAAAGGACGGGAATATGCATGGTGATGGAGACAAAGCATTTTCAAAGGACTTTTCGAAAACCCCGTCGGGTGCCACTTATGCCCGAGGGAGATAATGAGATGGGTAACCGCTTGATGACGAAGTGGTGTACCGAGGCAAGTGTGTGTGTGTTGCTTTCAAAAATGGATTGGTTTAAGTTGCGACCGTTATTCCAGCCTTACATGCGCAACCACTCTACCCTTATATGGGAAAGGGCATTATTGATTACCTAGGCCGATACTAGCTTGGAGCCGCATTACTAGTGACGGGGGAGAGTTGGTGCTCTCTCTCGGGACGGGGTCGTGCCAGGTAGGGCGGCCAAGAACATTTTTATGGGGCACCGGACACACCGTTGGTACCCCGTGCCAGTGGTATGTGATGAATATGGGAGCGAGGCTCCACAATTTTAAGTTGTGAAATGTTGGGCACAGGGGTTACTACCAATCGAGTGGACTCCCTGTTAGTGTCGTCTAGGGAAAGATAGTGATCGGGTGCTTACCCCGGGTACTTGAGGTACCGCGGGTCGTGGCTGACACGGAAGTTCCCCGGATCTTGTGGGTAAAGTGTGCAACCTCTACAAAGTGTAGAACTATTCGAATAGCCGTGTCCATGGTCAAGGACAGTTGGGTAACCGCTCTTGGGCTACGTCCACATGTTTACAAACCAGTGTGTGTGTTTGGATAAGTGGGGAGAACTACTTGGGTCAAGTCAAAGGACTTGACATGATTGAGTTGGGTTGATGACCACTCTATTTATGTTGATATATGTAACCTGTCATCATGGTTAATTGAATTCTCCTGATGCATGTCTTACAAGTTGTTGAACATGTCATTGCACTCAAAACTAGCTTTCTGCAAAAATTTACCTATATCATGCATTGTTGTATCTTGAACCAACACATGGGTTGCTTGCGAGTACATTCAAAGTACTCACTGGCTTGCCACTGGTTATTTTATTAGCCAGGCATGAAAGACAAGATATATTGAAGAGTTCTTTGGTGACGATCGTGCGAGCTAGGACGCTTCCCAGTTAGAATGCCTGTAGGGTTAAGGCAGATGGCATGGGTCCAAGTTATCGACGAAGATTTCCGCTGCGATGTTATACTCAAGACTTGACCATAATGGTCCTACTTGTGTAATACGGTATGTATGGATGTAAGACTCTTGTTATTCAGCTTTTGTGTGTTCAGTGAGCATTGATCTCTGGGTACACGTGCATTCGGTGATCACGACTTATGAGTCGGGGTCCCCACATATGTAATCGAGTCCGTGAGCTTTATAATAAAGATTAGTGTTGAGTAAAGGGCTTGATGATTTTTCTATGATCTTGAGGGAATAAAAGAAAATAGAAAATAATAAAAAGAAATAAAAGAGATCCTATGGATCTTATGGGGAGTAATGATCTCACATATAAAGAGTATGATGAATAAAGGTTGTTGAGAGTTGACAAACATAGTTTTGGTCATCGTTCCAATTAATAGGAAGTAATAAAGAAAGAGAGGTTCACACATAAATACACTATCTTGGACATCTTTTATGATTGTGAGCACTCATTAAAATATGCATGCTAAAGAGTTGACGTTGGATAAGGAAGACAACGTAATGGGTTACATTTTCTTTCATTTGAGATAAATTATATTGTCATGTATCATCCAACATGTTGAGCTTGCCTTTCCCCCGCATGCTAGCCAAATCATTTGCACCAAGTAGAAATAATACTTGTGCTTCCAAATATACCTAAACCCAGTCTTGCCATGAGAGTCCACCATATCTGCCTAAATAAGATCCTTCAAGTAAGTTGTCATCGGTGCAAGCAATAAAAATTGCTCTCTAAATATGTATGACTTATTAGTGTGGGAAAAAAAAGCTTTACATGATGTTGTGATATGGAAGAAATAAAAGCGACATACTGCATAATAAAGGTCCATATCACAAGTGGCAATATAAAGTGACGTTCTTTCGCATTAAGATTTTGCGCATCCAACCATAAAAGCGCATGACAACCTCTGCTTCCCTCTGCGAAGGGCCTATATTTTACTTTTATCTCTCACCTTACATAAGAGTCATGGTGATCTTCACCTTTCCTTTTTAAATTTTATCTTTTGGCAAGCACAATATGTTGGAAAGATCCTGATATATATAGCTGATTGGATGCGAGTTTTCATGAACAATTATTGTTGACATTACCCTTGAGGTAAAACGTTGGGAGGCAAAACTATAAGCCCCTATCTTTCTCTATGTCCGATTAAAACTCCATACCCACAAGTATTGCATGAGTGTTAGCATTCATGAAAGACTATATGATAGTTGAGTATGTGGACTTGCTGAAAAGCTCTTATATTGACTCTTTCCTATGTTATGATAAATTGCAATTGCTTCAATGACTGAGATTATAGTTTGTTAGTTTTCAATGAAGTTTACAATTCATACTTGAAATTGTGATTGAATTATTACTCTAGCATAAGAGATCATATGACAATATATATATATATATGTTGCTGTTCCTAGAATGATCATGATGCCCTCATGTCCGTATTTTATTTTTATCGACACCTCTATGTCTAAACAAGTGGACATATTTTTTGATTTCGGCTTCGCTTGAGGACAAGCGAGGTCTAAGCTTGGGGGAGTTGATACGTCCATTTTGCATCATGCTTTTATATTGATATTTATTGCATTATGGGATGTTATTACACATTATGTCACAATACTTATGCCTATTCTCTCTTATTTTACAAGGTTTACATAAAGAGGGAAAATGCCAGCAAGTGGGATTCTGGGCTGGAAAGGAGCAAATATAAGAGACCTATTCTGCACAGCTCCAAAAGTCCTGAAACTTCACGGAAGTCATTTTTCGAATATATAAAAAATACTGAGCGCAATAAGTACCAGAGGGGGGCCACTCACCAGCCACGAGGGTGGGGGGGCGCCCTACCCCGTAGGCGCGCACCCCCTGCCTCGTGGGCCCCCTGGTGGCCCTCCGATGCCCATCTTCTTCTATATGGAGTCTTTCGTTGAGGAAAAAATCATAAGCAAGCTTTCGGGATGAGACTCCGCCTCCACGAGGCGGAACCAATCTAGGGCTCTCGCGGAGCTATTCTATCGGGGAAACTTCCCTCCGGGAGGGGGAAATCATCGCCATCGGCATCACCAACGCTCCTCTCCTCGGGAGGGGGTCAATCTCCATCAACCTCTTCACCAGCACCATCTCCTCTCAAACCCTAGTTCATCTCTTGTATCCAATTCTTGTCTCCAATCTGGGATTGGTACCTGTTGGTTGCTAGTTGTGTTGATTACTCCTTGTAGTTGATGCTCTTGGTGGAAGATCATATGTTCAGATCCTATATGCACATTAATACCCCTCTGATTATGAACATGAATATGCTTTGTGAGTAGTTACGTTTGTTCCTGAGGACATGGGAGAAGTCTTGCTATTAGTAGTCATGTGAATGTGGTATTCGTTCGATATTTTGATGAGATGTATGTTGTCTCTCCTCTAGTGGTGTTATGTGAACGTAGACTACATGACACTTCACCATTATTTGGGCCTAGAGGAAGGCATTGGGAAGTAATAAGTAGATGATGGGTTGCTAGAGTGACAGAAGCTTAAACCCTAGTTTATGCGTTGCTTCGTAAGGGGCTGATTTGTATCCATATGTTTCATGCTATGGTTAGGTTTACCTTAATACTTTTGTTGTAGTTGCGGATGCTTGCAATAGAGGTTAATCATAAGCGGGATGCTTGTCCAAGTAAGGACAATACCCAATCACCGGTCCACCCACATACCAAATTACCAAAGTACCGAACGCGAATCATATGAACATGATGAAAACTAGCTTGACGATAATTCCCATGTGTCCTTGGGAGCGCTTTTCTCTATATAAGAGTTTGTCCAGGCTTGTCCTTTGCTACAAAAAGGATTGGGCCACCTTGCTGCACTTTATTGACTTTTGTTAGTTCTTTCTCGTTACAAATTATCTTATCACAAAACTATCTATTACCTATAAATTCAGTGTTTGCAGAGAATACCTTGCTGAAAACCGCTTATCATTTCCTTCTGCTCCTCGTTGGGTTCGACACTCTTACTTATCGAAAGGACTACGATAGATCCCCTATACTTGTGGGTCATCACCTCCCAGGTGCGGCAGGTGAAGGCAAAGAAGGGGCGACGGGGAACGCGCCGATGGAGAGCATGGCGAGGATGACCCTCGGTAGGGCGTGTGGCCGAGGCAGGAGGACGACGCAGATGACGGAGCTGCCACCAATGGTCAGCCGGATTCAGAATCAGTGTCCTCCCGCTTGATACGCTCGTCGTCCCTATCGCTGTCCTCCTTGTCACTCTCACCCGAGGAGGAGGTTTCATTGTCGGTGGAGCTCTCCGCCCAACAACTTAGGCGAGTTCCCAAGTGCCCAAAGACCTTGACGGAGAGCAGGCCGTTCTCCATCAATTTGAAGTGACGGACGAGTTCCTCTGACAGGTTATGGGTGCGGGCGAAGGTTTTCCACCCATGGCAGAGATACATGACATGAGGGGCGGGGAAGTTGACGTCAACCCGCATGTTGCCATTCCTGCAACCCCTCATATGTAGCTTCAAAGCCTGCGGCGGGTCAGGCTCCATTACCCGAGAAAACAGTGTGGGGAGGCGGAAGTGACCGCACACCGGCTTGTAGAGCCTGATGAAGAACTCGCAAGGCTGGTCTCCGGCATGGCCCTCCATTAGGGGAGGGGCCGCTGGCGGAAGCGCGGCTGGTGTGCCGCCCCGTCCTCCTCTCCCCCGAGCGCCACGATGGCCCCGGCCTCGCCCCTCCCTCCTCCTCCTCTCACGGCAGGCTCTGCTGCCATGAGCTCCGGAGGGGGGGCGACACGCTGTCGAGCTGAAGCTCTCGTCGCCCCTACTGGAGCACCGGCGCCCTCTCACCATGGCAAAGGGAAGAAAGAGACCAGGAGAGCAGGAGACGAATACAGAAGGACGCCGTCCCTCTCCCCTCTTTATAGAGGTGTGGGGCCCGGGCTTGGCCCCCCAACCTGAGGACGGCCGCCCCAATCGACCAATCCAGCCGCCAAGGGTGCGAGGAATCAGGACCGACCCGCTGCTCCAATCAGCGGCGCCCGGCCTCCCACCTCGGCATTAAAGCCCGTGCCCTCCGTGTCCACCACCCCCCTCCCTGAGGCATGGGGGACACGTGGCGGGCGAGCCAGGATTCAGGAGGCAAGTGGAACGGCTGTTTCCCGCCCCGTGATCATGGGGCACGGGAACCATGATGGCCACGACACGAGTCAACTTAGCAAATGAGTCGTGCCCCTGCGGCTTCATCTTTTTTATGGGGAAGACGCGGACTGCCTCTTTACTATTTCACCACAAGGTGACGCAAGCACGCTGCAACTGTCCCACGCACAAACCCCACGTCACGCACTCAATGTGAGTCATGGGGAAGCGCAACTGGCGAAGGAGTTACCACAGTTAAAACTCTGCCACGCATGCCCGCGCACTATTCTGGGCCTGGCCCAACAATGCTATGCGCTTATGTGTGGCCCAAGACCTGGGGCTCCTGTCGGTGTACAAAAGTAGGGGCCTTTCTCTACCCCTTTAATTGTGCACGTGCAGTCGTAGCCACACCTGCGGCCATGCTTGGCGGGGCAGAGGAAGCGAAGGTATAAGACTGCCAATAGCAGTATTTAAGACAAAGGCGTGAAGAGCACAGGGGCAAGATGGATTTCCACCGGCAAGACCCTTGCCGGGACGGCCTACATGGCCCCGGCAAGAGCCTTTCCGGGGAAACTTGCCCAACACCAGCAAGACTGCCACCCTTGAGCCTGAGAGTTATGACGCCATCGACAACGTGATAACCAAGGTTCGGGAGCGCCTGCATAGTGGCATGCAGATCTTTGTGAAAACCAAAGTCCAGCAAACCTACATGAGAACCAGAAGTCAAAGACCCCCGGCAAGAGCCTTGCCAGGGCAACTTGCCCAACACCAGCAAGACTGCCACCCTTGAGCCTGAGAGTTATGACGCCATCAACAACGTGAAGACCAAGGCTCGGGAGCGCCTGCATAGTGGCATGCAGATCTTTGTGAAAACCAAAGTCCTGCAAACCTACATGAGAACCAGAAGTCGAAGACCCCCGGCAAGATCTTGCCAGGGACGACCGAAGACCCCCGGCAAGACCCTTGCCAGGGACGCCCATGGGATCCCAGCAAGGCTCTTGCCAGGGGAGTCTGCGGGGCCGAGGCCAGGCCCACACTTGCCAGAGTTTCGCTGCCCCGCGCATGTTCTGACATGGCGGCCAGCCCGCCAACTAGGCGAGCGCCTGCGTGGCAGCATGCAGCTTCTAGGCCAACTAGCCAAGCACCTGCATGGTGGCATGTCGATCTTCGTGAAGACCCTGCCACCGCACCAGCTCAGCAGCCAGCCAGCGTGGTGTTGCATGCCTCATCAGCTTGGACGTGCGTCAGAGCAAGGCGAGGCAGCGATGGACGGGACGAGCTTCTTTGCCGTCCCCGATAACGCAAGAGGGCACATTGACAGCGCATTAAATGCATTTGTCCTACGGTGCCAGGAAATAGAAGTGTATACTGTACATACTTTCCACCTCCTGTGTGCCACTATGGCAACCCCTTTGACATACAAAAGGAGGCCCGAGGCATACTGAGGAAGGATTCATACTTTCTGGACTAGGCATGCACCGCTGCTAGTTCAAGAGCTCAAGAACACTAAATACACAAAAAGCAGGACTAGGGTTTTACGCATCGTTTGCGGCCCGAACCTGGGTACAAATCTCCCCGCAGTGATCTTCTAGACCTGCTCTTTGCATAGCCCCATGCCCCGCCAACCGTAGAAGGGACTCCCCGAGGGATCCCGTAGGTGTCGTTCCTGAGCCCCGACATCATGACTTTAGTTGATTGTAATCCCACTATATTGGAAGTGTGTCAACTTTACATGTATGTGGATCATGTAGAGAATATGTTATGTGATAGCTATATTGTTGAATTTGATTATGATCCTACATATAATTATTATGAGAGAGGAAAATATGGTTGTAGAAATGTTCATCTTACTAAATTTCCTCTCGTTATGTTGAGATTGTCAATGTTTTATTCCTCTCCTTTGCGTATGCTAGATATTTCTTGTCTTGAAAATTTATTTTCATATAAAATTCCTATGCATACGAAGTATGTTAGACTTAAATGTGTTTGTCACATGTTTCATGATGCTTTCTTTGTGTTTCAATTATTATGTTTTGTGTGAGCATCATTGAGATCTTATGCCTAGCTAAGGGCATAAAACTATTGCGCTTGTTGGGAGGCAACCCAATGAATAAATTTTATTTTTGCTTTTTGCTTCCTGTTCTTGTGTGTTAGCAGAATTATTCTACTAATATGATTGTGTTTTTCATGTTTTAATTAGTGATTGTGCCAAGTAAAGCATTTAGGATCTTCTTGGGTGATAGTTGTTTGATCTTGCTGAAAAAATAGAAACTTTTACGCTGACAAAATTAATTTTCTTTTTTTATTAGAGAGCTAGAAAATACCGATTCCATTTGCAGTAGATCAATATACAAATTGCCCAGGTCGTTCTAATTTTTTATACTTTTTGGAGTTACAGAAGTATTCGAAATAGTCCGATTGCTATAGACTGTTCTGTTTTGACAGATTCTGTTTTCTTTGTGTTGTGTGCTTATTTTGATGGCTCTATGGTTTTCTTTGATGAGTTTTTACCATAGAAAAGTTGGAATATAGTAGATATAATACAAAAACAAAATATGAATTGGTTTGATACAACACTTATAGTAGTGATTTATTATTCTTATACTAACGGATCTCACGAAGGTTTTGTTGAGTTTTGTGTGATTGAAGTTTTCAAGTTTTGGGTTATCTTACGATGGATGAAGGAAGGACGGAAGAGCCTAAGCTTGGGGATGCCCCGTTATCCCAAGCTATTATCCAAAAATGAGCAACCAACTAAGATTGGGGATGCCCCCGAGTGGCATCCCCGCTTTCTTCCAACGCCCATCGGTATTTTACTTGAAACTATATTTTTATTCGTCACATGATATGTGTTTGGCTTGGAGCGTCTTGTATGATATGAGTCTTTGCTTTTTTTATTTTGTGTTTTAAGTCATCAATCCTTGCTGTAACACGTATTTGAGAGAGCCAAAATTATGTCATGACTTGTTATAATTTCTCTTTATGCCTCACTTAAATTTTTATAAGCTATGGACTTGCTCTAGTGCTTCACTTATATCTTTTTTGAGCACGGTGTGCTTAGTATTTTTGAAGAAATGCTCTCTTGCTTCACTTAGATTTATTTGAGAGTTAGTAAAATTTTGAAGAAATTCTCTCTTGCTTCACTTAAATTATTTTGAGAGAAAGAAAATTGTGTTATGATCATGATCTTCACTTATATTTGTTTGAGCTTATGAAAAGCAACACATGAAAATTAGTCCCAAAGTGATAGATATCCAAGAAGGATAAAGAAAAGAAATGTGTCATGAAGATCATTGGACAAAATAAACTTGATTCTTAGTAATAATTTTGAGATATGATGATGTGATATGTGAGTTATGTTGATGAGTAATTTTGCTCTAGTTGGAATATTGGTGTTAAGGTTTGTGATTCCCGAAGCATTCACGTATAGTCTCTCGTTATGCTATGATGTTGGAGCATGATTTATTTTTGATTGTATTCCTTATGAGTGGAGGTCGGGGATGAGCGATGGTCTTTTCCTACCAATCTATCCCCCTAGGGGCATGCGTAGTAGTACTTTGCTTCGAGGGCTAATAAACTTTTGCAGTAAGTATATGAGTTCTTTATGACTACTGCGAGTCCATGGATTATACGCACTCTTACCTTTTCGCGATTTGCTAGCCTCTACGACATCGTGCATTTCCCTTTCTCACATTGAGACATTGTGCAAACTTCGTAGGTACATCCAAACCCCGTGATATGATACGCTCTATCACACATAAGCCTTATTATATCTTCCTCCAAAGAGCCACCATACCTAAATATTATGGCCTTTCCATGGCCATTCCGAGATATATTGCCATGCAACTTCCACCGCTTCCGTTTGACGACTTGAGCATTCACTGTCATATTGCTTTGCATGATTATATAGCTGACATAGTAGTTGTGGCTCAGCCACCGTTCATCATTTTTCATACATGTTACACTAGATCATTGCACATCCTGGTACATGCCAGAGGCATTCATATAGAGTCATACTTTGTCATAGGTATCGACTTGCAAGTTTTATTTCTTTTGATTTATAAGTAAATATAAATGTGATGATCATCATTATTCATTTTTAGAGCATTGCCCTAGTGAGGAAAGGATGATGGAGACTATGATTCCCCCACAAGTCGGGATGAGACTCTGGACAATGACAGAAAAAAACAAAAAAAAAGGGGAAAGAAAAAAAACAGAAAAAAAGGGAAAAGAAAAAAATTAAATAAACAAAGAGACTAGGGGCATTGTTAGTATCGTTTACCACACTTGTGCTTCAAAGTAGCACCATGTTTTTCATATGGAGAGTCTCCTATGTTGTCACTTTCATATACTAGTGGGAATTTTTCATTATTTTTCATTATAGGATTAGATGCACACCCACTTAGTTTTCATATTGAGTTTTCATACACTTATAGCTCTTAGTGCATTCGTTGCATGGCAATCCCTACTCCTCATGTTGATATCAATTGATGGGCATCTCCATAGCCCTTGGTTAGCCGCATCGATGTGAGACTTTCTTACATTTTTGTCTTCTCTATATTTACCCCTATCATCATACTCTATTCCACCTGTAGTACTATATCCATGGCTTGCGCTCATGTATTGCGTAAGAGTTGAAAAACCTGAAGTGCGTTAAAAAGTATGAACTAATTGCTCGGCTTGTCATCGGGGTTGTGCATGATAAATACTTTGTGTTAAGAAGACAGAGCATGACAAGACTATATGATTTTGTAGGGATAACTTATTTAGCATTGATATTTTTAAAGACATGGTTGCTTGTTGATATGCTTGAGTATCTAAATTATTATGTCAACACTAGACTATTGCTTTGAATGACATAAAAGGTCCAAATGTCCATGCTATAAATAAAACAATATGATATGGCATGTTAAACAGCACTTCACATCAAAAATTATGTTTTTATGACTTACCTACTCGAGGATGAGTAGGAGTTAATCTTGGGGATGCTGATACGTCACCAACGTATCTATAATTTTTTATTGTTCCATGCTGTTATATTATCAATCTTGGATGTTTTATAATCATTTTATAGTCATTTTATATCATTTTTTGGTACTAACCTATTGACATAGTGCCAAGTACTAGTTCCTGTTTTTTCCGTGTTTTTTACATTGCAGAAAATCAAATCAGATGGAGTCCAAATGCCACGAAACTTTATGGAGATTTTTCATGGACCAGAAGGAACATGTTGGGCCTTGGTTGCACCTGGGGGGAGTCTCGAGGAGGGGACATCTCTCCAGGGCGCCCCAGGAGGCCCAGGCGTGCCCTGGAGGGTTGTGCCCACCTCGGATGCCCCCGGACCGCCTCTTTGCTCTATAAATACCCCAAAAATCCCAGAACCCTAGGGGAGTCGACGAAATATTCATCCAGCCGCCGCAGAGTCCAGAACCACTAGATCCAATCTAGACACCATCTCGGATGGGATTCACCACCTCCAGTGGCGCCTCTCCGATGATGCGTGAGTATTTCTTTGTAGACCTTTGGGTCCGTAGTTAGTAGCTAGATGTCTTCATCCCTCTCTTGATTCTCAATACAATGGTCTCTTGGAGATCCATATGATGTAACTCTTTTTGCGGTGTGTTTGTTGGGATCTGATGAACTTTGAGTTTATGATCAGTCATATCTTTTTATATCCATGAAAGTTATTTGAGTTTCTTTGATCTCTTATATGCATGATCTCTTATAGCATCGTATTTCTTCTCCAATATTTGGGTTTTGTTTGTCCAACTTGATCTATTTATCTTGCAATGGGAAGAGGTGCCCGGTAGTGGGTTCGATCTTACGGTGCTTGGTCCCAGTGACAGAAAGGGAACCGACACGTATGTATCGTTGCTACTAAGTATAAAAGATGGGATCTATATCTACACAATAGATAAATGGATCTTGTCTACATCAGGTCATCATTCTTATTGCATTACTCCGTTTTTCCATGAACTTAATACACTAGATGCATGCTGCATAGCGGTCGATGTGTGGACTAATAGTAGTAAATGCAGGCAGGAGTCGGTCTACTAATCTTGGACGTGATGCCTATGTAATGATTATTGCGTGGATATCTTCATAATTATTCACAGTTCTATCTTCATACTTATCTTTCTCAAGAGAAGCCACTAGTGAAACCTACGGCCCCCGGTGTCTTCTTCCTCATATATTTGCTTGCGATCTACTTTTCCTTTGCATTTTTATTCAGATCTATTAAACCAAAAAATACAAAAATACTTCACTGTACTTTATTTTATTTGCTGTCTATTATTTCAATCTACTATAAATTTCTGGCATCGTTACCCAAAAGGGATTGACAACCCCTTTAACACGTCGGGTTGCGAGGTGTTGTTATTTGTGTGCAGGTGCTATTTACGTTGTGTTGCTTAGTTCTCCTACTGGTTCGATAATCTTGGTTTGTTCACTGAGGGAAATACCTACCGTCGCTATGCTGCATCATCCCTTCCTCTTTGGGGAAATACCGACGTAGTCCTAGCAGGCAGGAGCTTTTCTAGCGCTATAGTCAGAGAGCAATCAAACGTCTTCATGATTCAACTGATCCTAGCACCGAACATACGGAACCTCCGTGATCAGCACACGTTCAGCTCGACGACGTACCTCGAGCTCTTGATCCAGTTGAGGACGAGGGAGAGTTCCGTCAGCACGACGATGTGGTGACGGTGATGATGAAGTTACTGGCGTAGGGCTTCGCCTAATCACTACGACGATATGACCGAGGTGTGTAACTATGGAGGGGGCACCGCACAGGGCTAAGACAATTGATCTTGTGTGTTCTAGGGTGCCCCCTGCCCCCATATATAAAGGAGGAGAGGGGGAGGCCGGCCGGCCCTTGTAGGGTGCGCCAAGGAGAGGAGTCCTACTAGGACTCCAAGTCCTAGTAGGATTCCACTTGGTGGAAGGGGGAAGGAGGAAGGGAGAGGGGGAAGGGAAGGAAAGGGGGGCGACGCGCCCTTCCCCTAGTCCAATTCGGATTTGCCAAGGGGGGAGGCCAACCCCTTGTGGCCCTTCTCTCTCCCCAATAAGGACCATGAAGGCCCATTAGTTCCCCCCGGGGGGTTCCGATAACCCTCCGACACGCCAATAGTTACCGGTACCTCTCGGAACTCATCCATTGTCCGAATAACATCGTCCAATATATCAATCTTTATATCTCGACCATTTTGAGACTCCTCGTCATGTATGCGATCTCATCCGGGACTCCGAACAAACTTCGGTCATCAAATCACATAACTCATAATACAAATCGTCATCGAACGTTAAGCGTGCGGACCCTACGGGTTCGAGAACTATGTAGACATGACCGAGACTCATCTCCGGTCAATAACTAATATCGGAACCTGGATGCTCGTATTGGCTCCTACGTATTCTATGAAGATCTTTATCGGTCAAACCGCATAACAATATACGTTGTTCCCTTTGTCATCGGTATGTTACTTGCCCGATATTCGATCGTCGGTATCATCATATGTAGTTCAATCTCGTCACTGGCAAGTCCCCGTGATGCGTCATCCCATAACTAACTCATTAGTCATATTGGTTGCAAAGCTTATAGTGATCAACATTACCAAGAGGGCCTAGAGATACCTCTCCGATACATAGAGTGACAAATCCTAATCTCGATCTATGCCAACTCAACAAACATCATCAGAGACACATGTAGAGCATTGTTATAGTCACGCAGTTATGTTGTGACATTTGATAGTACACAAGGTGCTCCTCCGGTATTTGGGAGTTGCATAATCTCATAGTCAGAGGAACATGTATAAGTCATGAATAAAGTAATAGCAATAAAACTAAACGATCATTATGCTAAGCTAACGGATGGGTCTTGTCCATCACCTCATTCTATAATGATGTGATCCTGTTCATCAAATGAAAACACATGTCTATGGCCAGTAAACTTAACCATCTTTGATTAACGAGCTAGTCAAGTACAGGCATACTAGGGACACTCAGTTTTTTCTATGTTTGCACACATGTACTAAGTTTCCGGTTAATACAATTCTAGCATGAATAATAAACTTTTATCATGATATAAGTAAATATAAATAACAGCTTTATTATTTCCTCTAGGGCATATTTCCTTCAAGAAGTTCTTCACAACTTAGCCACTAACTTACTTCTTTTCCCGTCATGTAGAGTTCTGTCAGAATTTTGAGGAGTAAACTAGGCGAATAAAAATGGGACTAGACCCCATCAACTCCCCAGTCAAAGATGAAGTTGCCATGAACGTGCTGCGACTGGAATCCTGTCTCGCCAGTGTCTTGGACTACATTGCTCGGCTGAAGGTTGCACTATCGCGAATGTCGGCGTTCTGGGAACGGGGGTACCCAGACTCGCCTTCCTGCAGCCCACGACATGGCTCCATTGACGGCCTGGTACGGCCCACCTTCAGCATCAACAACTCAAGACAGTCGTGAGGGGTAGCGCCTCGCGAGGCGGACGACACCAAGACCTGCAGAAGAGGCAGCCTCCTCATGGTGGCTCCTGAGGAGTGGATATTCCTATGCAAGCCTCACCTCATGAGGCTTGGATCACTTGAGCCATGAAGACCAAGGCCAGGCGAGTGCCAGCGGGCGCTGGAAAATAGTTTCCTCTTTGGTGCTAAGGAGGCAAGCGTAGGCGCGGAGTCCCGAGGAATCAACTAAAGGTTTCCATTCCGGTGCAACAAGACCAAGACAGCCAGGACGGCAGGACGGAGGTCATCGTCGAGCCCACCGTGGCATCACGACCAGAGGCTTTTGCTGGTGGAGACTACTTTTGGCAGCATAGCATGTACTAGTTGTCTCCCATCAAATTTGGTCGTTGTGTGAACCCTTCCCGCCTTCATTTTGGGAAGAGGACCAAGGCCACTATAAATAGGGCCTAGCCACCACCATAGAGGGGGATCCGAACGAGAGAGGTCATCCTGTCCCCCGCCAGCTTAAGGACACACCTCCCGAGGTTGTTCTCCCACTGTACTAGTTCATCCTCAGCCCCTCGAGGCTAATCCACTACAAAGAAGGAGTAGGGTTTTACACCGGAAGGTGGCCCGAACCTGGGTAAACTGCTGTGTCTCGTTTCCTTCCTATTCATCGAGGTAGGCCGATAGATTGGCGAGTAGGCAAACTAGGAAGGTTGAGTTCTTTGCACGCACCCCAGCGTTCGAACCTCTCAAGGGTCTACGGAGCCTGAAATCCGACATTTGGCGCGCCAGTGTCACAGCCCTAGTTCAGCCCTTGCTTGTCTTTGCATCATCATCTTGCATCATAATTAAATTCCATTAAATTTTTTAATGGGGATTGCCTAAACCCTAGAATTAAAGGAATTAACTAGGTTCAAACTTAAAACTTTTCAATGAACCCAAAATGCCCTTCATAAATGTCCACCATCTTTGGTCCTGGCTAAACCCTCTGCCAAAATGGTTTCATATTTTTGGAGGCTATTATGGATTTTTGAATTAAATCATAAGTATTTGAATTTGGACATTTAAATTCTATTAACTATTTTAAATGTCCAAATAATCATGAAAACATTTGAGGGCTATTGGAAATAGTTTCAAAAGTGCCCACAATTATTTTAAGGATTTTACAAAATGAATTAGTATTTTTACTAATTCAAAACAGAAAAGAAAAAAATAGAAAACAGAAACTAAATTAAGAGAGAGAGAGAGTGACCTCACCTGCAGTCCACCTGGCCGGCCCAGCTGGCAGCCCAGCCAACTGGTCCAGCCCACCGAGGGCAGGGGCGTCTTCTTCCTCCTGCCAGAAGGCAGAGGAGAAGACAGCCATGGCGCCGCGGCGTGCCACGCCGGCAGCTGCCTGCCTGGCTGCCGCCTCATCGCCCTGGACATCTCCAACGCCGCCACGCACGCCCCTGGAACCCCCTCGCACTCTCCCTCGCTCACCCCCTCCTCCGTTTCTCTTACGCGCAACCGCCGAGCATAGCCGTCGCTGCTGACGCGCACCGTCGTGGCCACCGGCCACCCCACGCCTCACCGACGCGCCCAGAGGCTTCGCCACTTCGTTCTCTACCTCCTCGATGAGCCACGAGGCCCCGGACGCGCTGCAACACCGCCACCGCCGCCTCCGTCTTCGTTCGGCCACTGAGATCGCCGGCGGCCTCTCGTCACCACCAGCCCCTCCCCGATCTCGCCGAGGCCACCTCTGAACTCGCGGTGAGCTCCTCTATCGAACCCCCCTACTCCCATGCCCATCAGCTCATCGTAGCCCTCGTTTCCGTCGAGACCGAGACCTCACCGGCGCCGGACTTGTCGCCGTCGTCGTTTTGGTACGCCTCCATCCAAACCGAGCGCGTCACTGCACTCAGTGCACCCCCAGGAGCACGTTTCACCCACCGGCTCCTCCTCCCATGCACCACAACGCCAAACCCGCAGGTGCCCGAACTCCGGCCGCCGCTCGACTTGACGCCGTCGTCGACTCCGGCCACCCCAGGCCCGGCAACTGCCACCAGGCGACGCGCTGCAACGCCAGCTACCGTAGAGACCAAACGCGACTCAAACCGGTTTGGGTCGCCGCCGGCTGAACTCCGGTGACTCCGACGTGGCACACTTAGTTAACACTAATGATGCCATTAGGTAATCACTGTGCCACTGACGGATGGGCCCCACGCGCTAATTAACCCCAGGATTTATTCTCTGTTTAACTTAGACTAAACCACCGGGCCCACACGTCAGGTTGACTTTGCTGACGTGGCCTTTGACCGGTCCCACCTGTCATTGACTCGAGCCAGCACTGTGTCACTGACCAGTAGGCCCCACTAGTCAGGTTTGACCTGGCCAGCCACAATTGACCTGATGACATCATTCTGACGTCAGGCTGACGCAGTAATGCTTTCTGGATTTTAAATAAATTAGAAATGATTTATTTAATTCAGAAAATGTCCAAAACTTCCAAAAATCATAGAAAATCAACCGTAGCTCCAAATGAAATAAATTATATATGACAAATTATCGGAAAAATTCAAGGAATCCATCTGTGCCACTTTCATGCATGTTAGATCAACTTATACCTACTGATCAGGTCAAATCAATTAAATGGCATTTGAATTTCACATATGGAGTTTGAATTTGAACCTAGGGTTCAAACCAACTCCATTTAACATGTTGCTAGTTGCATTAGCTCAAAACACATTCATATTGCCATGTCATAGCATGCATCATATTGTTGCATATCATCATGTGTTGATTGAGTTCTTACTCAGTTGCCGATGTTTGTCCCCTCTCGGTAGACGATGCTCCGACGCTGTGATCGTTGACACTGATGAAGACTCAATGTTATCTTCAGAAGTGCCAGGCAAGCAAAACCCCTTTGTTCATTCCGATACAATCCCACTCTCTCGCTCCTGCTCTCTTTTACTGCATTAGGACAACAATGATTCAACTGTTACTTGCTGCGGTAGTTGAGCCCCTTATCCTCTACATGACCTGTCATTGCCACAGTAAATAGATGAAACCCACTAGTATGAGTAGGAGTTGTTTGAGCCCTGATGTGTCTACTCATTCATTCTTGTTTGTCATGCCTGCTATTGCATAGAGTTGTGTCAGGTCTGATTCATCGGGGATGAACCGGAGGTGTGTAAACATGTCCTACGGTGTGTGAGCTAAGTGTGTGAACACGATTTGGTAAAGGTAGCGGTGAGAGGCCATGTAGGAGTACATGGTGGGTTGTCTCATTGAAACTGTCCTCAGGAACTGAGTTCTGTGTTTGTGATCCATGAAACAGTTACTACCATGCATTAGGCCCGAAACCAATGGACCCTCTCGGCTTCTTGATCACCCTTGTCCTCTGTCCAGGAGTTGCAAATAGTTTCTGATGTTTGTAGGTTATGTGTTGGCGGCCGTGCGTAGCGCTGACCCTAGGGGTGGGCTATGTTGCGGTAGATACACCGTGGCACGGTGTACCGAGCGCCCGTTTGGTGTCCCAGGAACCCTATTCACATCGTTCGGGGCCGTATGTGGAAACCTCGGCCGGACTCCCTGCGGATGGAACCTGGATAGGCGATAAACCTGGACTAGAGACTTGAGTGTTTAGGTAGGCCGTGGCCGACACCCTCGTTGGGCTTCCGCTTGAAGGTTGCTGAGTACATGTCGTGTAAACGGCGGTAAGTGGTGAGAGCATGTGTGAAGAAGTACACCCCTGCAGGGTTAACATCATCTATTCGAATAGCCGTGTCCGCGGTAATGGACTTCTAGGTTGCCTATAACAGTTCATAGACAAGTGAAAGTGGATACTCTAACACTCGCAAGATAAGTGTGAGTGCTATGGATGGCCTTCTCGTAGGGAGATGAGAGCGGATCCATGGTGGTGTATTGAATGGTGAATATGTGGACTCGTGTGTGCCACCTCAAAAGAGTTGCTTGCAGTCGTAGTTCAGGTTAGCCACTGAGTCAAAGCTGGCTTGCTGCAGTTAAACTCCACCACCCCCTTTACTGATACTGATGCATATGTAGATAGTTCTGATGTAAGTCTTGCTGGGTACATTTGTACTCACGTTTTCTTAATTTATGTTTTGCAGAGAGACTTCAGTCTCGCTAGTAATTTCGCATGGACTTCGACGTTTAGCTTGATACCTCAGCTACGATCTTGTGCCCTCGGCAGGATCTGGTAGATAGTCAGGCTTCTCAGCCTTTTCCATTTGTAGATGTCTGTACTCAGACATGTTAAGCTTCCGCATGTGCTTGTTGCTTGTATGATCTGTATGTTGGGTCATAAGACCCATGTTTGTAATATCTCGCTCCTCGGAGCCTAATGAATAAATACTTTGAGTCATAGAGTTATGTTGTGATGCCATGTTGTATTTACACATATCGAGCATATTGTGTGTATGATTGAAATGCTTGGTATGTGTGGGATCTGACAATCTAGTTGTTTATCCTTGGCAGCCTCTCTTATGGGGAAATGTAGTCTAGTGCTTCCTTGAGCCATAGTAGTCCGCTACAGCCCGGTTCACTGGAGTCCTGCTAGCCCAGCACTACTGCTCAGATCACTTGACTGGCCGGCATGTGTTTCACTTCGTTCCTGTGTCTGTCCCTTCGGGGAAATGTCACGCGGTGACATCTGGAGTCCTGCCTAGCCTGCTACAGCCCGGGTTCCCGGAGTCCTGTTAGCCCAGTGCTACAAACCGGATTCACACGCTGCTGACCGACATGTCGATGTGATTCATGTATGCCTGTCCCCATAGGTTAGTGCCGCTTTGGGTTCACGACTAGCCATGTCGGCCCGGGTTCTCTGTCATATGGATGCTAGCGACATTATCATATACGTGAGCCAAAAGGCGCAAACGGACCCGGGCCATGGTAAGGCGACACCCGTGGGAATACCATGCGTGAGGCCGCAAAGTGATATGAGGTGTTACCGGCTAGATCGATGTGACTTGGAATCGGGGTCCTGACAGCCAGGTAGCGGTGCGTTGGAGCCTCTCCTCCTCCAGTCGATTCGCCATCATTTCGCCGTCCCCATGGCTGATGCTCGTCGAGTTCGTGCTGAGCGCCGGGCCGCCCACGTCGCCCATACCGCACCCGATAGAGACGGTGCTCCCCGTTATACCCGTCGCCTACGACCATTGCTGCCACCGGCCCCGCAGCTCATGAGCAGCAGGCTTCATTGATGCAGCCCTCCGTGCAGTGCGACAGATGCACCGCCACTCCACCACTGACCCCGGCGGCCGCTTCGTCGTCTCATGCTCGTCGCGGGCCAATGAACACGCAGGCCGCGCTGCTCATGGGAAGCGAACTGCTACGCTACCGCCCCATCGACGACCTGTAAGAGGACTGGCTGGACCGCATCGCTGAGCTCGTCAGCACCGCCGGAGAGTCTGCTGCACCATCTCGCTCGCTACCTCACCCGCCGCCTGCCGCGGGTGACGTGGCTCACGGAGCACCTCCTCCACCTCCCAGGAAGGCCGCCATCATCGAGCCAAGGCGCGAGGCTCCACAGCGCGACCCACCATGCAAGGTGCCAGCGCACGACGAGGAAAGCTGCCAGGTGGTGCAGCGGCTACAAGGAGAGGCGTGTGCGCTCCCAGCACTGCCATGTCAAGACCGTGCGCCTCCTGCAGGGATGGCGCGCGAGCGCGAAGATCAGGCTCCGCCACCACGGTGGGCTCCCGTTAGCACGGCTGGATGCCGGGCGTTCACCCCGGAGCTGCGTAGCATTGTCTTGGCCAGGGAAGTTCATGTCCAACCTGCCTCGATGCTACGATGGCACCCCCGACCCTGCTGAGTTCCCGCAGCTCTATGAGCTGAGCGTTGAGGCGGCCAATGGCGACGAGAAGGTTATGGCAAACTGGTTTCCCATGGCCCTCAAAGACGGCGCATGCTCGTGGCTCCTGAACCTCCCCATGGGATCGATATCTTCCTGGGACAAGATGCGAGAGCACTTTGTCGCCAACTTCCAGGGCACTCGCGACCGCCCGCCGGCTGCGGCTGACCTGCGGCGCATCAAGCAGCACCAGGAGAAACCTTGCAGAAGGACATATAGCGCTTCAACAATGTTCGCCTCAAGATCCCCAAGGTGTCGGACGAGGCCATCATCTCGACATTCATTGATGGCGTCCACGATGTCAAGATGAAGGAGGAGCTCGGCATACATGAGGAACTGTGCACGGCCCTATAGATGTTCAACATGGCGGCCAAGTGTGCGAGAGAGGAGGAGGGACGCCTCTCCCTCCTCGAGCTCCCTGAGGCTGACCTAGAAGACAAGAAGACCAAGGCCAAGGACGTGAAGCGCAAGGGGCCAACCGTACTCGTTACTGAACCATAAATGAAGCGAGGCTGCGACCACCCATAGTCATTAAGGGGCAGCCGCCTGTTCTGCGTCTTCCACAACGTGCACAACCACAACACAAACGACTGTCAAGAGCTCAGGGCCATCCGCGATGGGCGTTTCGGTCGTCGCCCAGAGCGCAACGATTGAGGCTACAACCACGGAGGAGGCCGAAGTGGAGGACGTTGGGACGGTTGCGACACCCGCCAGGAATGGCACGACCAGCCTCGCGAGGACCGCTGGCAGGGCCAGCGTCGTGAGGGTGCCTGGAGAGATCAGCCTCGCGAGGACTGTCCTCAGGGAACCGCTAGCCTTCCCCCGCTGCCACCACCACCAAGAAGGAACGACGACCATCACCAGGATGAGGGGGCTAGGGGCTTCCAGGTGCCTCATGCCATTGCTTGCATCCTAGGCGGTGCTCAGGCCCCAGTATCCCATTGCATCTTAAAGCAGTCCGCGCATGAGGTGAACGCGGCCCTCCACAAGCTCAAGGCAACACGTCTAGTCAGGTAGTACAAGTACACCATCACCTTCAACTCTTCCGACCAGCTCAAGTGTGTGGCAACTGCCGGTGCCCTTCCAATGCTCTACTCACCAACCGTCAGCAACGAGCTCGTCACCAAGACACTCATCGATGGCGGTGCGGGGCTCAATGTCCTTTCCGTCGAGACGTTCGACCGCCTCCAAGTGCCCTACGACCAGCTGCAGCCCACCAAGCCTTTCTCAGGAGTGACCGACGGCTCCACCACCCTAATAGGGTAGATCCGCCTCCTTGTTACCTTCGGCACCTACGATAACTACCGCACTGAGCTCATCAACTTCGACGTCACCCACATTCGCCTCCTGTACAACACCATCCTCGGGTATTCGGCCCTGGGCAAGGTCATGGCAGTGACCCACCATGGCTACAATGTTCTCAAGATGCCAGGAAGCTGCGGCATCATCAAGGTCGCCCGCTAGGATACGGATGCAGTGTGCTCTCTTGAGCGTGCCTACTATCGGTGTCAAAACCGGTCGATCTCGGGTAGGGGGTCCCGAACTATGCGTCTGAGGAGCGAAGGTAACAGGAGACAAGGGACACGATGCTTACCCAGCTTCGGCCCTCTTAATGGAGGTAATACCCTTCTTCCTGCTTGATTGACTTTGATGAGTATAGGGGTTAGAAGAGTTGATCTACCACGAGATCGTAATGGCTAAACCCTAGATGTCTAGCCTATATGATTATGATTGCCTCAACGGACTAAACCCTTCAGTTTATATAGACACCGGAGGGGCCTAGGGTTGTACAAAGACGGTTTACAAAGAAAGGAAACTACAGATCCGATCGCCAAACTTGCCGTCTACGCAAAGGAGAGTCCCATCCGGACATGGGGGAAGGCCTTCTATCTCGTACCTTCATAGCCCATCAGTCCGGCCCATTTCACATAGCCCGACCATCCGAGGACCCCTTTATCCAGGAGTCCCTCAGTAGCCCTCGAACTGGCCTTCAATGACGATGTAGTATCCGGCTTTATTTCTCCGGCTTTGTATGGCGGGTTCTCCATTATACTTCGGATTGATGATAGTTCGGCTCCATATTAAATATCATGTTTCTTGCCGCCGTCGCCCTAGCTTCCATGTGTCAAACGAATGCGAATGGTCCAGGTATCTTTCACAAATAACCCCTTGACCATGCGGGGATGGAGTCTATTTGAGGAGATTGGATCTCAGATGTCATTCCACACCATGCAGAAATCCTTAGAACTCGCCACAGGAAATCGTCCAAACATGGCTGGCACTCCTAGGTCCTCCTCACATCCCCACGACCCTCAAAAAGGCGACTGGGATAGCTACTCGGTGTCATACGCCCATCTGAACAAACTTCAGAGGCAGGGATGTCTTCCTCCCGCGGACCTAGTCTACGTTCGGGCTAGAGTAACTTCCCCTAATGGCGAAGCCCTAGCGAAGAATTTCCCAGATCCTTCTAAAGAGGAGCGGGTGTGCTTCGTTTCTTTCCTTCTGAGAGGCGTAGGATTCCCTATCCACCCTTTCCTTAGAGGTCTCCTGGAGTATTATGGCCTCCAACTACACAATCTGATGCCAGGTTCAATCCTACATATCATGGACTCCATTGCTCTCTAAGACCTGTTTGTAGGCTGTGAGGCCCATTTCGAGCTAAGGCGGAAATTTTTCTGCCTTGTCCCCCACTCCCGAAAGGGATCTATATTCGAGGTGGGCGGCGTCGAAGTATGGCGCATAGCTGGGACAGGATGCATGTCCGACACTCCAAAGAAGGCATATGAAGAGTGGCCCTTGGAATGGTTTTATATCGAATACGTCGCTCTTCTGGACCCAATCCGACGCGGTCCTCCTGAATTCCCCAGTGCTCCTTGAAAGAAGCACACCAGCTGGCGTCCCCGAAGCCTCGAGGAAGGAGATAGTGCGGAGGTCAAGAGGTTGGCAAGCAAGATCAGAGTTCTTGCCAACTCCGGTCTGTCCATAATCGAGGTATTGGCGATTTCAATAACGCGATGCGTTCAGCCGCTCCAATCTAGAGGGTTTCTCCTGTGGAATTACAACGCGGAGGACGATGCGTCTCATTCTCTACGCAAGGATCCACACAATTTTGCCGCCTTGGCTACTATCCTAGCTGACCTTGCAAAGGGGAGGAGGAAAACTACACTCGCTTTAAATGTCAGGAAGTTTTTTCCATTTATAACCCCATCGACTGGGTGAGTTTTTTATTATTGGCCTTAATCAACCTTTTTCCAGAGTCATGCTAGTCGAATTTAATTCGTCTACTTTTAATAGGAATGGAGAAAGGTCGTCGAGGGGGTCTATAGCCCCGCTCCACACCCAGAGGAGCATGTCCGGGACTTGGATCCCGGATATGAAGAAGATCCGGATGTATTCATAAAACTTAAGGAGGGGGTCTTCTATCAGGCGAGCTACGACGACACAGAAGTGGCCATTATAGATGATTACCCCGGCCTTCTCCCCTCCTCTCATGTAAATACCCAGGAGACGTCTCCTCCAAAAGAGGTTTCCCATTGTGCCTCACCCACCACACTGTCTCATGCTCCGAAGGAGCGGCGCTCGTCTCGCCAAGCTGTATCAAAGGTGTCATCTAAGAAGGTGGCGCACACGCAAGGAGAGTCTTTGAAACGAAGGGCAAATGGTGATACTACCGAGCCCCCACGTTCACCAAAGAGGTATAGTTTTTAACATGCACTCGGTGGATAGACCAAATTGTGGTGTTTTTTGCTGGGCCATTTTTTAGGAAGAGCATACGCCGAACTATATCCGGGGACCTCGGCGGTCATGCGTCGACCAATCCGGCCCCGCACCCTGCAATAAGGACTAGGGTTGATATGGGAAAAATGCCAAATTGTGATCTCCAAGAGGATTCGGATAATGTATCTATCACCAATTCCGAAGTAGAGAGCACGATGAATCATCGGCGGCAGAAAGAGGCCTTGCGCGACCCAAGTTTCACTAAAGAGGCGTTCAATGCCCTCGGCTCTTCGGATGCATATATCCAAGCTGCATGGGATGGACTTGCCGGAGCCACTCACCAGCTTTCAAAGGATATGCGGGTAAGAAATTTGTGTAGATTCAATAATCATGTGCCAGTAGCCCCCGAGACTTGAAGCAGTTGGCCCAACTGATTTAGGGGTCGTTATATCATCAGGTACTCACGGAGAAAAATAGCATGCTATCCAAGGAGCTTGAAGAATGCCGGACCAAGCTAACTGTTGTCACCGCCAAACTGGAAGATTTGAAGAAAACCAAGAAGGCACTAGATGGTAAGCACAACACTGTCCGGAAAATATGATTCTACACCAACAATGATTAAAATATGCATTGGTTTGTTTACAGCTACAGGATCGGCCCATCAATTGGAGGAAATGTTCAAGGCTGCTCAGGCAGACAAACAACATGCCGAAGGGCAAGAGGCCGCTGGTCAACGTGCATTAACATGGACCGTTAATGAAAGGAACAAGCTACAGGATGCCAACATCAAGCAATCCGAAGAGCTAAAGGACGTACAAGCCCAACTGTCGGATGCCTTGAAGGAGAATAGAAAGCTGAAAGGTGACATATTGAGTATGTCCCTTAACGTAACTTTCATAAGATCCCCTAATGGAAGGTTTTACAGGCTTTTTTCCTGTAGGTTTGTTAACTGGGCGGCCCGAAGGAGAAGTGTTTCAAGGCAACTTGCTGCAAGAGCTATCCAAAGTGAATAAGCGAGCTCGGAAAGCAATGAGGAACATGGCTAAGGCTTTATGGCCATCCGATTCTCCTCCAGGAATGATGGGGGAGCTCATGGAGTTATTCAAGGGAGCTCGTCTTTGTTTTGAGCTATGGAAGGCATCAATATGTTGAGAAGCTGCACGAGAGGCCTGCGCCATGGTGAAAACATGGTATACATGACTTGATCCAAACCATATGGCCCAGGTCGGACCTCGGGGACCAGACGAACAGGAAATTCTGGTTAGCTTGTTGTACGATCAAGTAAAGATAGCCGCCAAATTCTCACAACAGGACTATAAACTTGACAGCTTGATAGATGTCATATATCAAGAGTAGGTGTGTGATTTCATGTAACAACACACTTTTTCATCAAACTTATCTCCGACCGAATTGTAAAAGATTGTCATGGCAGACCTTCCGCTTCGACCTCTGAAACCCAAAGGGAGTGTTTCCGAATACTATACCTGTGGGAAACACCAAGTATGTTCGGAAACTAGGCGATCTGGTCATAGTGCGTGAACAGACAAACTGTATTCGGGGAGCTAGGTTATATTACGTTTTAACATAAGAAATATATTCCAGAGAGAATTGTTCCGTTAAGGGTTCCTCTCCCTAGGTCAACATGCCTTACGTATACATTCCTAAGCCATGGTGCGAAAGAATCGCCAGAGTCTTTGTATTTTTACAGTTTATGTTGCTACAAAGGTAGTTCGTCGTTTGTCCATTGACCAATTATTCCCTAAAGAACGCTAGCTTTCGGCTTCACCCACCTGTGGTACAGGTCCGAATGACCTAGTTGTAACAATCGTAGAGGTGCTCCCTTTATGCCTTAGCCGAACAACAAGAACGTAGGGGATAAGCACAGGAGCCAGGCAACCCAACTTGGCAAACACTTAAGTCATAGAGGTGCATATAATGGTGAGGACAGGACGTATATGAGAAACCAACATATATATGGTGAGCTTTATGCTCAAAATAATAAGCTTCTATTGAGAGAAGCCCCCAGTTATGATGGGGTGTGTACATTTAAGGATGCATACCCCTCAAGTGTGCGGCTTACCCGAACACACGCTATAAATCATAAGAAAAAATAGAAAAAGAGGAAAATGAAAAAGGAGAAAAAGGGGACGAAAAAAGGTATGTGTCCGGACTTAGGCGTAGAATCTTCAGAGTTGAGCAGTGTTCCATGGGTTCGGCTCTAAGAGATTATTCGATGCATTGCGAAGGTGATAGGCTCCTCCAGTGAGAACTTCATCTATAATGAAGGGACCCTCCCATTTGGGCTTGAGCTTGTCGTTTTTCTTCTCTGGTAGGTGTAGAACGAGTTCACCGACATTATAAGTCTCTGCCCGCACTTCTTTGCTTTGGTATCTTTAAGCTTGTTGTTGGTAGAACGCGCAATGGGCTTTTGCGACGTCTCGCTCCTCCTCCAGGCCATCTAGGTCGTCCCGCCGATCAAGCTCGGCCTGTCTCTCCTCATACATGCGCACTTGAGGTGAGTCATAAATAATATCACCGAGCAAGACAGCCTTTGTGCCATACACGATGAAGGACGATGTGTATCCGGTCGTGCGATTGGGCGTGGTCCGCAGCCCCCTGAGTATGGAGTCAAGCTCCTCGATCTAGTGTTTGTCTGACTCCTATAGGGATCAAACTAGTTTTGGTTTGATGCCGCTCATTATCAGGCCATTGGCCCATTCAACTTGAATGTTTTTTTGGGGGTGATATATGGAGGCGTAATCGAGCTTAATGCCCAGATTAGCACACCAAGTTTTCAGCTCGTCGGCTGCAAAGTTAGAGCCGTTGTCAGTAATAATGCTATGTGGGACATCATAATGGTGTACGACACCGGATATAAAATCTATCACCAGTCCGGCTTCAGCCGTTTTAACTGGCTTGGCCTCTATCCACTTTGTGAATTTATCTACCATAACCAGCAGGTATTTTTCCTTATGGCTTCCCCCTTTAAGGGGTCCTACCATGTCCATCCCCCAGACCGTGAAAGGCCAAGTAATGGGGATTGTTCGTAGGGCAGTGGGTGGCATATGGCTTTGGTTGGCAAAAAGCTGACCTCCGACACAACATTGTATGAGGTCCTATGCATCTGCTCGGGCCATGGGCCAAAAGAAACCTGTACGGAAGGCCTTACTTACAAGGGCTCGAGCTGCGGTGTGATGGCCACCAAGACCAGCATGTATTTTGGCCAGGATCTGCCATCCGTCCTCTTCGGAGATACATCTTTGAAGGACTCTGGTAGTACTTTTCTTATAGAGTTCGCCTTCATGGACTTTGTATGCTTTAGAGCGTCGAACTATGCGATGAGCCTCATTTTGGTCATCAGGGAGATCCTACCTATTGAGGTAGGCTACGAAGGGTTCAGTCCATGGGGCGATCACCGCCATGATTATATGGGCGGAAGGCGTTGGTTCAGTTCCCGAGCCCCCGATGATATCCGAATCGTGTTCAGCATCCGAGGGTGTGGTCGACGCCATAGTGAAATTTCCGCTCTCGTCCTGCCATACCACGGATGGCTTGAAAAGCCTTTCCACGAAGGTGTTAGGTGGGACGGGAATGCGTTTAGCGCCCATTCGAGCAAGGATGTCCGCTGCTTGATTACTTTCTCGGGTCACATGATGAAACTCGAGCCCCTCAAACCGAGTTGATATTTTGAGTACGGCGTTGCGGTAGGCTGCCATCTTTGGATCTTTTGCATCGAATTCTCCATTTATTTGTGATATTGCGAGGTTCGATTCCCCACGTACCTCCAGGTGTTGTATGCCCATAGAAACAGCCATCCGAAGACCATGTAGTAGTGCTTCATATTCAATTGCGTTATTGGAGTCCGTATACATGATTTGTATATGTGACGAACTGTGTCCCCTCTGGGGGATGTTAGGATGACACCAGCACCCAGCCCGGCCAACACCTTAGAGCCGTCAAAGTACATCACCTAGTTGGAGTATGTGCCATACTCTTTAGGGAGTTCGGCTTCTGTCCATTCAGCGACGAAGTCGGCCAACACCTGAGATTTAATAGCTCGGCGTGGCTTGTATGTTATTTCAAATGGTAAGAGCTTGATGGCCCATTTTGCAATGCGGCCGGTGGCGTCTCAATTATTTATGATGTCATTGAGTGGTACCTCAGAGGCCACCGTGATCGAGCACTCTTGAAAGTAGTGTCGCAGCTTCCGAGATGCCATGATAATCGCATATGCTTTGTTTTGATAGTGCGGGTATCGGGATTTGCATGGTGTGAGGACCTCCGATACGTAGTATACTAGTTTTTGGAGTTGGAACTTGTGCCCTCTTCCTCTCGTTCAACGACGAGTACAGCGCTCGCCACCTGGTGAGTTGCAGATATATACAACAGCATAGGTTCGCCGACGTTAGGTGCGGTGATGATTGGGTTGTTTGCTCAAAAAGTGTTTATTTCTTCCAACCCGGCTATTGCCACGTCCGTCCACTCGAAGTGGTCGTTACGTGGGAGCAGGCGATACAGCGGCAGCGTCTTCTCTCCCAATCTGGAAATAAAGCGGCTCAAGGCTGCCACACACCCAGCTAGTTTTGGACCTCTTTTAGGTCTGTTGGTGTTGCCAACTGTGACAAGGCTCGGATTTTGGCCGGATTTGCTTTGATTCCTCTATTGGAAACAATGAATCTAAGGAGCTTTCGGCCGGAACACCGAAAACGCATTTTTCCACATTGAGCTGTATGTCATATGTTTGGAGGTTGTCAAATGTAAGGCGTAAGTCGTCCACCAATGATTCAACATGTTTAGTTTTGATGACTACGTCATCTACATATGACTCCACCGTCTTGCCAATTTTTTTTCCAGGCATGTCTGAATCATGTGCTGGTAAGTGGTGCCGGCGTTTTTGAGTCTGAAAGGCATAGTGTTTAAGCAAAAAGGGCCGTATGGAGTAATGAATGCCGTTGCGGCCTGATCGGATTTTTCATCTTAATCTAATGGTATCCAGAGTATGCGTCGAGGGAACACAATGAATCGTGTCCTACAGTTGCATCAATGATTTGGTCAATGCGGGGCAGTGGGAAGGTTTCCTTAGGGCAAGCCCTGTTGAGGCCATTGAAATCGACACAAAGGCGCCAGGATTTGTCCTACTTTGGCACCATGACTAGGTTAGCTAGCCAATCCGGGTGTTTGATCTCTCTGATGAACGCGGCTTCGAGTAGTTTGGCTAGCTCCTCCCCCATAGCTTGTCTCTTGGGTTCGGAAAATTGCCGCAGCGTTTGCTTAACTGGCTTGAACCCCTTTATTATGTTGAGGCTGTGTTCGGCTAGTCTGCGTGGGATTCCTGGCATGTCCGAGGGATGCTAGGCAAAGATGTCCCAATTCTCACGCAAGAATGTTCTTAGAGCAGCGTCGACCATCGGATCCAACATTTTGCCCGGGCATTTTGAGCTTCATGTACCCATAATGGGTTATGGCTTGAAAGCGTGTGAATGCGTCTCGCCCTAGCAGGGCGTGATATCCACTGTTGAAAGGTGCCACGTGGAAGATTAACTCTTCGGACCTGTAGTTCTCCGCATGCCGAATACCACATCAAGTTTAATTTTCCCCAAGCATCACGCTTCTCGGCTGGGGATAATCCCTCAAAGGTTGTGCTGCTCTACTCGATGCGACTCTTGTCTATTTGCATTTTATCGAGCGTGTCCTTCTAGTCCGCTGCGGCCGTACATGAGTACCTTAGCGAGCCGAAAGCAATCGACGATTGGATTTAAGACCAAAGCGGCTGGTGCGCGGACTGATCGAGCCCTTGGTTCGTCGTTGGCGGTGAAAGTTATCACCGTATCGTTCCAAGGGTTTACTACGGCTACTTGGTTGACTTCGGCGAGGTCACGGAGTGCCCTTTTAAGATGGTTATTTGAAGAGAAGGTCTCGAAGACCGTAAAGACTTTGAGGTCGTCGTCCTCCAGAGGGTACTTCTCGGAGGTGGTACTGGTGAGGACAGCCTTACCGCTCTTGGCTACCTGCCGGAGCACCCAACATGCCCGAAGGCTGTGAGTTGGTTCGGAATTCGGTGTCATGTGTATCTGACAGGGATTGTCGAGCCATTCATGAAGGATAGTTCTATGTCCCGTTGAGGGCTTAATTTTCTTATCCGTAGAGTGATGATCAGGTGCCCCATGGGGGTGCATCCTTTTTTGCCATCTGGTGGGTGGCTTAAAGGCAGGCGTTCCCACCGAGCTGTCTGTACTATGTGTGCCAAATTTGCAAAGTGCAGTATGCGGTGTCGGTTGAGGGCATTGAGGATACCCTCATCCAGACATTTGCGGCAAAATACTGAATACACGTTGTCATCGCAGCAATCTTTGATCTGGTTTTTAATGAGGAATCTGGCCCAAAAGTGATGGACTGTTTTCTGAGGTTGCTGTCGCACCTACATTAGGTCGCATATGTCCGGAGGACCAGAATTTCTTGGGGAATATTGCTTGTGGTGGGTGGGTGGGTTTAAATCCGAACCCTGACCCACTATGGGATCCGGAGTTTTAGGAATTTCTGAGGTCACAAGTCCAGGATCCGGAGTATCCTGGGGGTTTTCAGGCTCGATGTCTGGATCTATGTTCGGAGGACAGGGAGTCTCTTCCCGAAGATGGGTATCCGGCTCACAGGGCTCGGAAATCCGAACATAGCTTGTTCTCAGCATAGGGGGAGAGTTATCCTTGGCTTGCTTCTCCACAACCGCAACCAGATGGGTGATTGGCGGGGACTGTATTTACCTCTGATTGGGTTTAAGCCCGATTCGATCGTAGTCAGTCGCGACCCCTAGGGCGGTGATACGTCTCCAATGTATCTATAATTTTTTATTGTTCCATACTATTATATTATCCATCTAGGATGTTTTATATGCATTTATATGCTATTTTATATGATTTTTGGGACTAATATATTAACCTAGAGACCAGTGCCAGTTTATGTTTTTTCCTTGTTTTTAAGTTTTACAGAAAAGGAATACCAAACGGAGTCCAATTGACGTGCCAATTTTTGATGATTTTTCATGGACCAAAAGAAGCCCCTGGAGTAAAATAGTTGGGCCAGAAGAGTCCTGAGCCATCCACGCGGGTGGAGGGCACGCCCTACACCCTGGGCACGCCCCCTGCCTCATGTATGACTCGAAGACCCCCCTAACGTGAGACCGACGCCAAAAATTCCTATAAATACATAAACCCCCGAAAAGAAACCTAGATCGGGAGTTCCGCCACCGCAAGCCTCTATAGCCACCAAAAACCAATTGGGACCCTGTTTGGGCACCCTATCGGAAGGTGGAATCATCACCAGTGGCCATCTTCATCATCCCGGCGCTCCCCATAATGATGAGAGAGTAGTTCACCCTCGGGGCTGAGGGTATGTACCAGTAGCTATGTGTTTGATCTTTCTCTCTCTCTCTCTCTCGTGTTCTTGATTTGGCATGATCTTGTTATATTGCGAGCTTTGCTATTATAGTTGGATCTTATGATGTTCTCCCCTCTATCTCTTGTAATGGATTGAGTTTTCCATTTGAAATTATCTTATCAGATTGAGTCTTTAAGGATTTGAGAACACTTGATGTATGTCTTGTGTGGGATACCCGTGGTGACAATGGGGTATTCTATTGATTCACTTGATGTATGTTTTGGTGATCAACTTGCGTGTTACGTGACCTTGGGACTCTATGCATAGGGGTTGGCACACGTTTTCGTCTTGACTCTTCGGTAGAAACTTTGGGGCACTCTTTGAAGTTCTTTGTGATGGTTGAATAGATGAATCTGAGATTCTGTGATGCATATCGTATAATCGTACCCACGGATACTTGAGGTGACATTGGAGTATCTAGGTGAGATTAGGTATTTGGTTGATTTGTGTCATAAGGTGTTATTTTACTACGAACTCTTGGGCTGTTTGTGACACTTATAGGAATAGCCCAATGGATTGATCGAAAATAATAACTATCGCTGTCAAAACCGGCGGATCTCGGGTAGGGGGTCCCGAACTGTGCGTCTAAGGCGGATGGTAACAGGAGGCAGGGGACACGATGTCTACCCATGTTCGGGCCCTCTCGATGGAGGTAAACCCTACGTGCTGCTTGATTGTTCTTGATGATATGAGTATTACAAGAGTTGATCTACCACGAGATCAGAGAGGCTAAACCCTAGAAGCTAGCCTATGGTATGATTGTCTGTTGTCCTACGGACTAAAACCCTCCAGTTTATATAGACACCAGAGGGGGCTAGCGTTACACAAGGTCGGTTACAAGGGAGGAGATATCCATATCCGTATTGCCTAGCTTGCCTTCCATGCCAAGTAGAGTCCCATCCGTACATGGGACGAAGTCTTCAATCTTGTATCTTCATAGTCCAACAGTCCGACCAAAGGATATAGTCTGACTGTCCAGAGACCCCCTAATCCAGGACTCCCTCAGTAGCCCTTGAACCAGGCTTCAATGACGATGAGTCTGGTGCGCGGTGTTTTCTTCGGCATTGCAAGGCGGGTTCCTCCTCCGAATACACCATGGAAGAGTTTGAATTCAAGGATAGTGTCAGACCCTGCAAAATAAGTTCCACATACCACCATAGATAGAATAATACTTCCACAAATCCAATCTGCTGACATGTTTTGATAGTATGACATCACTTCATGGCCCGGTTATTATTCGAACTGCTTTTCTCAGCCAGCTCCACACATATCGCGAGGTGGTTTTCTTGATACGTCTTGTCAAAGCAGGGATCGTTTCCCTTTATCACGGGATTCTCATCAATACGGACGTGGGTAACCCACCCACAACATCAATTACAGTGCCTGGGGAATAAGCGGTTTTGCCAGGCAAGTGGGGAGACTCATCGCCTCCTCCGCCCTTATAAAAGGACAAAGATTTACTTTTTTCACCCACGCCTTCTTCCTTCTTGCTTACCCATTCCTGCACACCCGAGCTCAGCGCCCAAGCTCGCATTCTTCTTCTCAAACCACTCCGATCATGTCCGGAGCAGGAGGCAAGTGGATTGTCTCCTCCGTCAAGGAGGAGAACATCAAAAAGTTACGGGAAGCCGGATACCTAGCTGCGAATATCGCGCACCGGCTGCCGAATGCGGGGCAGATCGTCCCAACGCCCGAACCCCGTGAGGCGCCATGGTGGGCAAGATGCCTAATGTCACCGGGCTCGAGGGTACCTACGTGGATACCATAAAGGGGTGGCAATCGGGGTGGTTCTACATCACCAAGCCGCGCGACTCCAACTAGGTGGCGGCCCCCAAATTTCGATCCGGAATCCCCACGCGGATCACCTCCTGGAAAAAAGAAGGGCCTGTCCTGGGGTTCCTCGGTAGAGCTGACCGGACTCCAAACCTGCATCCAGAACATGACGAACAAGAAAATCAAGCTCGTCAACGTGGTCCAGGTTATGATCTTCCGCCGGATCCTTCCGTGCCAACAACGGGAATTTGTTTTGTGGGAGTTCGACTCAGCCCAATACCAGACGCTGCGAGAGCTCTACGACACGACACACGAGGACGTCTGGAGGGTGTTGTTCAAGTGCACCAAGATGCCTCCCTCCCTCACCGAGGACCGCGGACTCACCGCAAAGCGCCGCACCCATCCGGTAGGATTTTATATCTCTTAGGGTATTTATTTTCCCTGGTTTAGTTATGTGCTGGATCTAAGCTTTCATGTCATTAACAGGACTGGATAAACACAGCGGAGCAGCTTGATTGCCCAGCCCCCCTCCCGAAGATCCCGCAAACGCTCTTCTAATGAAGATGCTGACTCCGGCACCTTACGAGGTGCCGGAAAAGAAGGCCAAGAAGAAGGCCGCGGGGACCCGAAAGGGTCTCCGGCGCAAGGTTCTATCGGACTCATCATCCGATGAGTCCGACGCGCACTCCTCCCATAGAAACGAGGAGGAGAAGAAAAGCTCTCCCCCCAGCCGAGGGAGACAATAAAAGGAAGGCCGACCCATCCGGGGAGGCTGAAGGGTCCAAGAAGGGAAAGACCCTCCCTCCGGACTGTGCCACGACGGCTAACGACAACAGCGATGAGTGGCGACCCTGGGACAAGCCTCTGGCGAACTCGTAAGTGTCCGGACACCATAGTACTTCATGGTATGTTTTATTGTACTGCCTTTGCTCATGCCGAACATAATTATGTAGTCCGGCCCGAGCTCGTCTCGACGTACCCTCGTCGAGCGGCTCTTTGGGCTCGTCGGATATGAACAGCGGTTCTCCTCCGACGGCTTCCACCCCTCGCCCTACGGACAACGCCGAGGTGGTGTCTCAAAAGGCACCCACCCAAGGGGAGGCGATCCTGGGGGCACCTCACGGCGACCTCCCGGACCCTGCGTACCAAGGGAGCAAGGCTCCTATGGGCTTCGAGTTCGGGCCCCAGCCGGAGACTGCGCCGGAACCTTCAATGGTTCCGGACTTCGGCAGGCGGTCCCCCATTAAGGGGGGCCAACCATCTCTGCCAGTGTCCTCTGTCCAACTAGAGGCACCGGACAACTTGCTGGAAGCGCTTCACAACGCTTCCATGCATGAGGAACACCGCACTATCATGAGTGCGGTGGTCAAGAAGGTTCAGTCCGCCAAAAATGGAGTGATCGAAGCTTGCGCCAGCCTCCTAACAGGCTTTGAGGTAAGCATTCAAAATATAAAAATATTACCGCATAGATAGTAGCCCCTGATGCTCTATTCGGCGTTCGCGATGAAAAGCCGAATAGAGTATCAAATGATAACTCCGGAGTCTAATTAGAGTATGTCTATGTGTATGTGCAGGCGTCCCTGCTGGCCGCTACCACACGTACTGCATAGGTCTCTGCGCTGAAGCAGGCCCTGAAGCGGTCCGAGGAAGAACTCGGCCTTACCAAGGGGCAGCTCGAAGAGAGCAATGGTAAGATATACCCCAGTTTATATAGTTAAAAAGAATTTCGGGTGTAAAGTAATAGGATCATTATGAATTTGTCATGGCCATGACCGAGGTGGAGACCCTGAGGAAGGCGGTGTCCGTGGCCAAAGACAAAGCGCCAAAGAACGCCTGGAACGGGAGAAACAAGAAGCCCGAGTAGGCGAGGTGCAGCAACAGCTCGAGGCTCTCGCGAAAAAGCACGAGTCCTTGGAGCTTGACTCCAAGGCACGAGAATTCGAGCTCGCGCAGGCGCTTGAAAGCGTCCGGAGTGCCAAGGCCGAAGCCCACAAGGCCCTCCAGGAGATTGACGAGGCGAAGAAGATAGCAGCGGGTAAGGCATTCAATATGCAAAGCAAGCATGTGAAGGAGAATTTCCATTTTCTTACCCGAGTTCGGAGCTCTCCAGGAGCGTTTGCAGATCTTCCCCATAGTGTATTGTTACGTCTCCAACGTATATATAATTTTTGATTGCTCCATGATATATTATCTACTATTTTGGACAATATTGGCCTTTATTATCCACTTTTATATTATTTTTGGGACTAACCTATCCCCTTTTATATTATTTTTTGCCTATTTCAGTGTTTCGAAGAAAAGGTATATCAAACGGAGTCGAAACAGAATGAAACCAACTGGAGAAGTTATTTTTGGAAGGAAAGCTACCGAAAAAAATTGTACTGCACGTCAGGAAAGGAACCAGGGAGTCAAGAGGCAGGGGGCGCGCCCTCAACCCTCGTGGGCCCCTCGTGGCTCCCCTGAGGTATCTCTTTCACCCATATATTCCCGCGTACCCTAAAACGATGAGGGAGCACAATAGATCAGGAGTTCCGCCGCCAGAAGCTTCCGTAGCCACCGAAAGCCAATCTAGACCCGTTCCGGCACCCTGTCGGAGGGGGAATCCCTCTTCGGTGGCCAGCTTCATTATCCCGGTGCTCTCCATGACGAGGAGGGAGTAGTTCTCCCTCGGGGCTGAGGGTATGTACTAGTAGCTATGTGTTTGATCTCTCTCTCTCTCTCTCTCGTGTTCTTGAGGTGATACGATCTTGATGTATCGCGAGCTTTGCTATTATATTTGGATCCTATGATGTTTTCTCCCCCCTCTACTCTCTTGTAATGGATTGAGTTTCCCCTTTGAAGTTATCATATCGGATTGAGTCTTTAAAGATTTGAGAACACTTGATGTATGTCATGCCGGGCGTATCTGTGGTGACAATGGGATACCACGTGATTCACTTGATGTATGTTTTGGTGATCAACTTGAGGGTTCCGCCCATGAACCTATGCATAGGGGTTGGCACACATTTTCATCGTGATTCTCCGGTAGAAACTTTGGGGCACTCTTTGAGGTCCTATGTGTTGGTTGAATAGATGAATCTGAGATTGTGTGATGCATATCGTATAATCATACCCACGGATAGTTGAGGTGACATTGGAGTATATAGGTGACATTAGGGTTTTGGTTGATTTGTGTCTTAAGGTGTTATTCTAGTACGAACTCTAGGGCTGTTTGTGACACCTATAGGAATAGCCCAATGGATTGATTGGACAGAATAACTTTGAGGGGGTTTCGTACCCTACCATAATCTCTTCGTTCGTTCTCCGCTATTAGTGACTTTGGAGTGACTCTTTGTTGCATGTTGAGGGATAGTTATATGATTCAATTATGTTATTATTGTTGAGGGAACTTGCACTAGCGAAAGTATGAACCCTAGGCCTTGTTTCCTATCATTGCAATACCGTTTATGCTCACTTTTACCATTAGTTACCTTGCTGTTTTTATATTTCCAGATTACAAAAACCTTTTTCTACTATCCATATACCACTTGTATCACCATCTCTTCGCCGAACTAGTGCACCTATACAATTTACCATTGTATTGGGTGTGTTGGGGACACAAGAGACTCTTTGTTATTTGGTTGCAGGGTTGCTTGAGAGAGACCATCTTCATTCTACGCCTCCTACGGATTGATAAACCATAGGTCATCCACTTGAGAGAAATTTGCTACTGTCCTACAAACCTCTGCACTTGGAGGCCCAACAACGTCTACAAGAAGAAGGTTGTGTAGTAGACATCAAGCTCTTTTCTGGCGCCGTTGCCGGGGAGGTGAGTGCTTGAAGGTATACCTTTAGATCTTGCAATCGAGTCTTTTGGTTTCTTGTTTTATCACTAGTTTAATTTATAAAAGAAAACTATAAAAAATGGAATTGAGTTTGTCTCATACGCTTCACCTTTTTAATATCTTTCGTGAGTATGATGGAAAGGATAATTGTGCTCAAGTGATATAAGAAGAAATCTATAAAATGTTTGGCACTAAATATTTGAATGATGAGCATGATTGCAATGCTGTTAGTATGAATTCCTTGAATATCCATGATGCTAATGATATGCAAAGCCACAAGCTTGGGGAAGCTATGTTTGATAAAGATGGTATTTTTTGTCCCCCAAGTTTTTATGAGCAAATTTATTATGATGAAAGCATGTCCCCTATCTATGATGATTATTGTGATTACACGTATGCTTTAAAGAATAATGATAACCATGAAACTTGTCATCTTGATCTTAATTTTCAATCACATGATAGTTATTTCGTTGAGTTTGCTCCCACTAATATTCATGAGAAGAATTTTTCTTGTGTGGAGAGTAATAAAGTTTCTATGCTTGTAGTTCATGAAAAGAATGCTTTAGGTGCTGGTTATATTGTTGAATTCATTCATGATGCTACTTAAAATTATTATGAGGGAGGAACATATGCTTGTAGGAATTGCAATAATATCAAGTTTCCTCTCTATGTGCTTAAAGTTTTGAAGTTATGCTTGTTTTGCCTTCCTATGCTAGTTGATTATTGTTCCCATAAGTTGTGTGCTCACAAAATCCCTACGCATAGGAAGTGGGTTAGACTTAAATGTGCTAGTCATATTCTTCATGATGCTCTCTTTATGTTACAATTCTTATCCTTTATGTGAGCATCATTGAAATCATCATGCCTAGCTAGGGGCGTTAAACGATAGCGCTTGTTGGGAGGCAGCCCAACTTTATTTTTATTCCTTACTTTTTGCTCCTGCTTAGTAATAAATAATTTATCTAGCCTCTTTTATGATTGAGTTTTTATGTTTTAATTAATGTTTGTGCCAAGTAGAACCGTTGGGAAGACTTGGGGAAAGTCTTTGCGATCATGCTGTAAAAAAACAGAAACTTTAGCGCTCACGAGAATTGTTGCCATTTTTATTTGGAGCGTGCTATTTAGTTAATTATTTTTGGAGATGATTAAAAGATAAATTCCTCAGGTCCAGCAATTTATTTTAGAATTTTTGGGGTTTCATATGTATACGTTTGATCAATATTACTACAGACTGTTCTGTTTTTGACAGATTTCTGTTTTCAGTGTGTTGTTTGTTCATTTTGCTGAATCTATGGCTAGTAAAATAGTTTATAAACCATAGAGAAGTTGGAATACAGTAGGATTAACACCAATATAGATAAATAATACGTTCATTACAGTACTTTGAAGTGGTGATTTATTTTCTTATACTAATGGAGCTTACGATTTTTCTGTTAAGTTTTGTGTTGTGAAGTTTTCAAGTTTAGGATAAAGATTCGATGAACTATGGAATAAGGAGTGGAAAGAGCCTAAGGATGGGGATACCGAAGGCACCTCAAGGTAATATTCAAGGAAAACCAAAAGCCTAAGCTTGGGGATGCCTCGGAAGGCATCCCCTCTTTCGTCTTCGTTCATCGGTAACTTTACTTGGAGCTATATTTTTATTCGCCACATGATATGTGTTTTGCTTGGAGCGTCATTTTATTTACTTTTGTTTTGCTTGCTGTTTGAATAAAGTACCAAGATCTGGAATTCTTAAATGTTAGAGAATCTTCACATAGTTGCATAATTATTCGACTACTCATTGATCTTCACTTATATCTTTCGAAGTAGTTTGTCGTTTGCACTAGTGCTTCACTTATTTCTTTTTAGAGCACGGTGGTGGTATTATAGAAATAGATGAACTCTCATGCTTCACTTATATTATTTTGAGAGTTTTAAATAGCATGCTAATTTTGCTTAAATAATCCTAATATGCTAGGCATCCAAGAATAGTAAAACTTTCATATAGAGTATTGAATACTAAGAGAAGTTTGATGCTTGATGATTGTTTTGAGATATGGAGGTAATAATATCAAAGTCGTGCTAGTTGAGTAGTTGTGAAATTGAGAAATGCTTGTGTTGAAGTTTGCAAGTCCCATAGCATGCACGTATGGTAAACGTTATGTAACAAATTTGAAACATGAGGTGTTATTTGATTGTCCTCCTTATGATTGGCGGTCGGGGACGAGCGATGGTCTTTTCTGTAACACCCCGGATGTGACTTTCCCAATATGTATTCCAACTCTTGCCGTTTCCGGCCTTAAATTATTTTGTTTTCTTGGGTTCGGTTCTTTGTCTCCGTGTGTTGTTATCATTGTCATGCATCTCATATCATGTCATCATGTGCATTGCATTTGCATACGTGTTCATCTCATGCATTCGAGCATTTTTCCCGTTGTCCGTTTTGCATTCCGGTGCTTCGTTCTCCTCCGGTGGTCATTTCTACCTTTCTTTTTGTGTGTGGGGATTAAAAATTTCCGGATTGGACCGAGACTTGCCAAGCGGCCTTGGTTTACTGCCGGTAGACCGCCTGTCAAGTTTCGTATCATTTGGACTTCGTTTGATACTCCAACGGTTAACCGAGGGACCGAAAAGGCCTCGTGTGTGTTGCAGCCCAACACCCCTTTTGCCCAAAACCAACCAAAACCCTCTCCATCATCTCGAGCGTTCGATCACGATCGCGTGGCCGAAAACCGCACCTCATTTGGACTCTCCTAGCTCCCTCTATGCCTATATATACACCACCCTCCCGAAATTCGCGGTTCACCTCGTCCCTAACCCTAGATCCACCTACCTCGCGCGCCGGCGGACATTTTTCTGTCCAACCGGATACGTCTGAAGTCGCGCCGCCGCGCCCGCACCAATCGGCGAGTGACACGTGTCACCGTACCTCGCTGCCGCCGCTCCGGCCCAGGAGGCCCGCATCTGGCCCCCGAGGCCCATCCGGATCGCCGCCGCCCGCCTTCGTCCTCCTCCACTCCGGCACGCCGCGCCGCCATGGGATCCATGCCTGTCGCAGCCTTCACCGCCGGCCGGAGCAACCCCGCCGCGCCTCCTCGTCGCTCCGGCTCCGGCAACCCGCTGCCCAACGTCGGCGCCGTGCCCGGGCCCGCGCACGCCTCCCTGCCACCCATCGGCGCCCCGGCAAGTCCCCTCTCCGGCGAACCCCTCCCTCCGGCGAACAGGATTCTAGCGGACCTCCATTTTCGGCGAGACAACGAGCTGCTACAGTAACCACGATCCTGATCCAGACCTGGATCCGGATCCCGTCTCGGTTGACTTTCCGTCCCCGAAACCCTAATAATTTGCATTTTTCATCATGCTATATCTCCGCATCCGTAGCTCCGTTTTGGGCATATAGCATATCAAAATGTTCGTCTCAGAGAGTACATCATTTCATTCCATTGCATCATTTTCATTTGAGTTCATCTTGATGCCCGAAATGCTGTTAGAAGAGTGCTACTTGAGATAATTGTCAGATCTGCTGCTCCTTTTAGATATTTGTCATATTTGCCATGATTATTGTGTGCATGATATGCCCATGAGCTCTACATATGTTTTGTTAAGGGTTTTGCCATATTTCCAGTGGTGCAACCCATGTATTTTTTTGATGTGTGTGGTGACTACCACAAGCTTGTAGAGTGAGGTACTTGGTAATTCTGATTTCAGGGACTTAGCATTTCCACTAAGTCCTTGAGCTGTTTATCTCATGTTGCTATATGTTCATGTTGTTACTTAGTGATCCGTGCCACTTTTTAGGATGATCAGTAAGGATTTTTTGTTACTCTTGTAGGTCTCTATCCATCCATGTCTTAGTTTGCAATTATGGAGCACCCTAGCTTGAGTCAATCGAGCTCTACTTTTGCTACTTCGTAAATCTGGGCAGATTGTCTACTTGTTAGCGATTTTGCCGAGGATGTTGTAGTTGATCCGTGCTTTCTATGCTATTGTTATTGCCATGTCTAGCTTGCATTTTGTGTATTCTTGATGGATGTATGCTTAGCTTGTCATGACTTGCCCCGTAGTGAGTGCATCGAGCTTGTAAACATGCCTAAGTCTGAGAACTGATTATGTTTTTGCCATGTTCACATGCTTGCAATTGTATTTTCTGATCCCTTTTGGCTCAAGGTCACTAAGGGACTTTTGTTAAGCTCTTTGAGTATCTCCATGGCATGCTTTACTTTTCCATGTTCAGGTCCTGTAGAATATAGTTTTGTTGCTCCAAAGTGTGCTGCCTGATCTGAAATTCCAGACAAGTGTTAATTTCACTAAGTCTGAAATCTGTTTGCCATATGCATTTTTGCCATGCTTGTTTGAACCTGTTAATGGATGTATTGGCCATAGCTCAGTGCTAGACTTTTGTTAAGCATCATGAATGCATCCCTGCAATGTATCTTGCTGTCATGTTTGAATGCTGTAGCATGTTCATCTTATTGCATTTAGATGGCTACTTGCTGTAAATCGCAGAACGTGGCCATATTTGAATTGCTTGCCATTTCCAAACCGTAACTCCGATTCCGGCGTTCTTTATATCGTTTTTAGGCAATTTCATCTAATCTTTCCAGTGGCACACTTGGATTTCCAATTTGAGGCCAGGTTCATGCATCCCTTGTCAAATCTTGCATATGCATCCCGCATAGCATACCATCTTTGCATCATATTGTTTGAGCTTTGCACGTGGTTGATTGTGTTCCATTTGCTTGTTTGTCTTTTTTGGGTAGAGCTGGGAGACGAGTTCGCTAATGAGGAGCCCGTTGAGTTTGCTTTCGATGATCCAGTCACCTCTGACAACTTTGCAGGCAAGATGATCATACCCTCGAAATCACTACTATCTTTGCTTTGCTAGATGCTCGCTCTTTTGCTATGCCAATGCTATGATGCCTACCACTTGATTTCAAGCCTCCCAAATTGCCATGTCAAACCTATAACCCGCCATGTCCTAGCAAACCGTTGATTGGCTATGTTACCGCTTTGCTCAGCCCCTCTTATAGCGTTGCTAGTCGCAGGTGAAGATTGGAGACCGTTCCTTGTTGGAACATTATTGACTTGTTGGGATATCATTATATTATCTTGTTATCTTAATGCATCTATATACTTGGTAAAGGGTGGAAGGCTCAGCCTCTCTCCTAGTGTTTTGTTCCACTCTTGCTGCCCTAGTTTCCGTCATATCGGTGTTATGTTCCCGTATTTTTTGCGTTCCTTACGCGGTTGGGTTATAATGGGAACTCCTTGATAGTTTGCCTTGATTAAAGCTTTTCCAGCAATGCCCAACCTTGGTTTTACCATTTGCCACCTAGCCTATTTTTCCCTTGGGTTTCCAGAGCCCGAGGCTCATCTTATTTTAGCCCCCCCGGGCCAGTGCTCCTCTGAGTGTTGGTCCAAACTAGAGTCCTGTGCAGCGCCCCCTCCGGGAAACTCGAGGTTTGGTTTTAGTTGTATGGAGAGCTCATCTAAGTGTGCCCTCAGAACGAGATATGTGCAGCTCCTACCGGGATTTGTCGGCACATTCGGGCGGTGTTGCTGGTCTTGTTTTAACCTGTCGAATTGTCTTGAAGAACCGAGGTACCGAGTCTGATCGAAACGTCTCGGGAGGTGAAAGTGCAACTATCCCTAGGTGGTTTTGGTAATTCATAACAACATATAGCTCATTGAGCTAATGCTATTCGAAGATGATTATTTCAGGAAAGCTCAATGATTGGCATGGCATGGATGTGAAAGTGGAACCCTCAAAATGCTAAGGACAAAGCATTGGCTCAAGCTCAAAAGCTCAAGACTCTTCATTTTATATTTTAGTGATCCAAGATCACATTGAGTCTTTAGGAAAGGCCAATACTATCAAGGAGGGATGAGGTGTTGCTTAATGAGCCTCTTGCTTCATGTGCTTAGTGATATGCTCCAAAACCCTCAACTACTTTCCCATATCCACATATGACCTAAACCCTAAGCCAAACTTGGTCCTACCGATTCTTCCTATCCGGCGCCACCGAGTTTCACTTGTCATTAGCCACTGCCAAACCCTAGCAATTTGGTCCTACCGATAGGGATCTCGGTCTCACCAAGATGGGGTTGCAAACTCTCTGTTTCCCTTTCGTAACTTTTTGGTCCCACCGAAAGAGCGAATCGGTCCCACCAAGATTGCAATGTAAACTCAGTGTTTCCCCTTTGTAACTTTTCGGTCTCACCGAGTTCCACTCGGTCTCACCGAAAGAGCAAATTGGTCCCACCGAGTTTGCCTGACCAACTCTCTGGTTAGCTAATTACCAAATTCGGTCTCACCGAGTTTGTAATCGGTCTCACCGTAATTACGTTATGCCCAAACCCTAACCATATCAGTCCTACCGAGTTGCATGTCAGTCCCACCGAAAATCACTAACGGTCACTAGGTTTACTTTTTCGGTCCGACCGAGCTTATGATTCGGTCCCACCGAGATTGGAAAACTGTGTAACGGTTGGATTTTGTGTGAAGGCTATATATACCCCTCCACCTTCTTCTCATTCGAGGAGAGAGCCATCAGAACACACACACCATTCCAACTCATATGTTCTGAGAGAGAACCACCTACTCATGTGTTGAGACCAAGACATTCCATTCCTACCATATGAATCTTGATCTCTAGCCTTCCCAAGTTGCTTTCCACTCAAATCCTCTTTCAACCAAATCCAAATCCTATGAGAGAGTTGAGTGTTGGGGAGACTATCATTTGAAGCACAAGAGCAAGGAGTTCATTACCTACACACCATTTGTTACTTCTTGGAGAGTGGTGTCTCCTAGATTGGCTAGGTGTCACTTGGGAGCCTCCGACAAGATTGTGGAGTTGAACCAAGGAGTTTGTAAGGGCAAGGAGATCGCCTACTTCGTGAAGATCTACCGCTAGTGAGGCAAGTCCTGTGTGGGCGATGGCCATGGTGGGATAGACAAGGTTGCTTCTTCGTGGACCCTTTGTGGGTGGTTGCTTCTTCGTGGACCCTTCGTGGGTGGAGCCCTGTGTGGACTTGCGCAACCGTTACCCTTGGGTGGAGCCCTGTGTGGACTCGCGCAACCTTTACCCTTTGTGGGTTGAAGTCTCCATCAACGTGGATGTAGGATAGCACCACCTATCCGAACCACGGGAAAAACATCCGTGTCTCCAATAGCATTTGAATTCTCCAAACCCTTCCCTTTACATTCTTGCAAGTTGCATGCTTTACTTTCCGCTGCCAATATACTCTTTGCATGCTTGCTTGAATCATGTGATGATTGCTTGACTTGTCCTAAATTAGCTAAAATCTGCCAAGAACTAAAATTGGGAAAAGGTTAAGTTTTTATTTGATCAAGTAGTCTAATCACCCCCCCCCTCTAGACATACTTTCGATCCTACAAGTGGTATCAGAGCTTGATGTCTTCGTTTGCTTTGATCTCCATAGCTTTTGGTGGTCATAGCCTTGGTTTCACAACCTAGGAGAGTATGGCGTCTAGCGAGGGGAATTATCACCGTAGAGGTCCTTACTTTGATGGTACTAATTTTGCTAGATGGAAGCATAAAATTAAAATGCACATTCTTGGACATAACCCCGCCGTTTGGGCTATTGTGTGTGTTGGTTTGCAAGGTGACTTCTTTGATGGGAGAGAACCGAACCGTGAAGCTACCGCGGATGAGTTGAAGATGTTGCAATAAAATGCTCAAGCTTGTGATATTCTCTTCAACGGATTGTGCCCCGAAGAATTCAACAAAATCAGCCGCCTTGAGAATGCGAAGGAAATTTGGGACACTTTAATTGATATGCACGAAGGTACCGACTCCGTCAAGGAGTCCAAGTTGGATGTGCTTCAAAGCCAACTTGACAAGTTCAAGAGGAAGGATGGTGAAGGTGTCGCTGAAATGTACTCTAGGCTTGCTCTCATCACAAATGAGATTGCCGGCTTAGGAAGTGAAGAGATGACCGATAAATTCATCATCAAGAAGATTCTAAGAGCCTTGGATGGAAAATATGATACCGTGTGCACATTGATCCAAATGATGCCCAATTAAAAAGATCTCAAGCCAACGGAGGTGATTGGAAGAATTGTTGCTCATGAGATGTCACTTAAGGATAGAGAGGAACTTCACAACAAATCAAGTGGTGCCTATAAAGCCTCATGTGAAGCCCCTACATCATCAAGTGAGAAACAAGACTTCAATGAAGAATTGAGCTTAATGGTGAAGAACTTCAACAAGTTCTACAAGAGTAGAAGCAAAGATAGAAGCCCCAAGTCAAGGTCCTACAATGACAAAAGATCTTCTAGTCGAGAGCGAAACTGCTACAATTGTGGAAGACCCGGACACTATTCCAATGAGTGTACGGCTCCCTACAAGAGAAGAGAAGATTCTCCAAAAAGAAGAAGCAAAGGATCACCACCAAGAGAGAGAAGGAGTAGAGATGATCGTTATGAACAAAGATACTCACGGAGAAGCAAGGATTCCGAAAGGAAGGAAAAATCATCAAGGAGCTACACAAGACGAAGACATCAAGCTCATGTTGGTGAATGGGTATCCGTCTCCGACTCCGACAGCCACTCCGAGAGAAGTTATTACTCCGGCTCCAAAGATACTCAAGATGAAGGTGTTGCCGGTCTAGCACTTGTGTCAACCAACTCCTACGACATATTTAACTCACCAAATGAAGGAATTGGAAGATGCTTCATGGCCAAAGGTCCTAAGGTAACACACCCCGAGTATGTTGATTTCAATAGTGATGAAGATGACTTGTTAGGTGATGATTTGCTTGGTGACAACTCTAGTGATGAATACTATGATGAAATGTCAATTAAACATGTTAATCAAGATAAAACGAATGACAATGATAAGGAGAAGATTGAGGCCCTAACTAAAGAACTAAAAACTATTAAGTTAGCTCATGAAACCATCTTCGAAGAGCATCGAGAACTTTGAAGAGCTCATGAGAAATTACGCTTTGAGAAGCTCAATCTTGAGCAAGAGCATGAGTTCTTAAAAGCAATCAATGATGATCTCCGCAAGAAAAGTTCTTCTTACATTGCCAAGCGTTTACTCTTATCTACTTACATGCCTCAAGTCAAGTCTAGTAACAAGAAAGATTCTTCCTCTAGCAGTAACAATGATCATGCTAAATCCAATATTGTTGCTTCTAGTAGTTCTCTTGATTCCACTAATGATTCTCTTAGCCAAGTTACACTTGAGCAAGAAAATAGCTTATTGAAGGGAATTATAGAGAAAGGAGTGTACAAAAGCCTTGCCGGGAGTAAGCAATTCGAGGAAATTGTGCGCAAGCAAGGAATGCACCGGAAGAATCAAGGTGCTGGTTTTGAACGAAAGTTCAATGCCAATGGAGTTGAGTGGGAAGAAGATCAATACCCCAAGACAAAGTTTGTCCCTCAACAAGAGAAGTATGCTTCTTTCAAGGGGACACAAGCTCAAGATGATCTTCCACCACAAGACTACGAACAAAAAGGCAAGGACAAGCTTCAAGAGGAAATTGATGCATTTGAAGAAGCTCCTAAGACCTTAGTCAAGTGGATTCCCAAGACTACTTCAAGTTCCACTTCATCAAGTACGACTACAACTCCAAGGATTCCCATCAAGATGATGTGGATCCAAAAGAAGAAGAACTAGAGAGTTCTTGAGGGTGACTCCGCCAACATACTTCACTCTTATCATTTTGGCAAGAACAAGTGCAATCAACTTCCACATCTTGCACTAGTTCAAGGAGTCACAAACCCTCTTGTTGGTAAAACAAGGGACAAGGTAACCTAAAAAGTTTTCATGGACATCATCTTTTGTGTGCATCACTCTATGTCTATGGATATCCTTGTTTGTTCCTCATGGGACTAACCCATGTAGGTATTGAAAGTGCAATTCACTCAAATGGATAGCTCCAAGTGATCTACATCAACATTGAGCATCCACATCTTCAACATCTACATGAAGTCATCATCGACAAAACCCAAGGTTAGTTCATCCCTCTTAGGGGGGATATCACATCTAGGGGGAGCTTTACTCTAAGACTTGAGCTAAAGCAACTCTAAAGATGTGAACAAAACAATGCTTTATGTAAAAGTGGTAACCCCATTTGAGCTTAAAAGATGAGTATGACCTATGATCAAGTGTTCTCACTTGACTCCTAAGTCAATATACTCATATATAGATGATCTAGTCATCGCAAATTTCTTGATAGATGCTAGAATTGGTTGTGCATGCCTTGCCACATATTTCATTTGCCATATTATTGTGTGAGCATGCTGGTTGCATATTTTACTCATTCGAGGACATCCACTTGTTGTTTTGATTGTTTGGTTTTATCGTCTTTTGCCAAGTGGATGGACAAGAATGCCTAAGAACCCCCTCTAGCTATCTATGCTTTTCTCGTCTCAAACTCTATTCATGCTGCATCACAAAATTTGATCAAGTCAGATTCGAACCACTCTGTGTGAGGAGCTCTCGGAGTCCCCGATTCGTCATAGACTTAAACTTCCAAAACCTCTTTATGATTCTCGGTCTGACCGATACTCCACTTTCGGTCCTACCGAGATCATTAAGTTGATCTAGGTTTTCGATCTCGGTGCAACCGATTTGAACCTTTCGGTCACACCGAGTTTCAGTAATTGCTTGCAGTTATGAATCTCGGTGCCACCGAGTTGTTCCACTTGGTCACACCGACAGGGTCGGGCTATATATAGTCACGGGCAAAATTTTGGAAATTTCTCTGAACCCCTTCGCCTGCGCGATAGCCTGCTCTGCCCTCGTGGTCTCCGGATCATCTTCTCGCCGCCAGCAGCCTCCAGTCGCTGGTCTCCGTCGCCGTCAACGGGAATTCTGCCACGCCGTTGCCGCCGTAGCAAGTCCCCGCCGAACTAGGGTATGGACTTGATCTTTGTGCTATTCCTCAATCTGATTCCTAGCACATTGTGATCATATTGATTCTTGCCACGATTGATAAACTTCTATCCAGTCAAAACGCCTGTAGATTAGGTTTGATTCGAAAATTTTAGGGTTAGGTTTCCGCCGAAACCGTCTCGGACCCACCGAGTTGAAAAACTCGGTCCCACCGATTTGTCTCTTGCCATTGCACAAGTGAGACTCGGTCTGATCGAGAATTACTTATCGGTGTGACCGATTTTTGAACTCAGTGAAACCCTAGCAATCTCGGTGCCACCGAACTGTGACTCGGTCCTACCGAGTTCACTAGTTTAGGTTCCAAAACTGCTTCGGTATCACCGAGTTTGAAAATCGGTAGATCCGAGATAATTTCAGTGGGAAACTAAAACTAAGTTTTTGGATCATTCTTTGGCAAAAATCTCTGCATTTTGTGATGCTCATCCTTTCTATCTCATCTATAATCTATTCACAGGGTCAGCAGTCAGTTTGCAGCATGTCTGATCAAAGTGATAGCCAAAATATGTCAGAGCAGCAAGTGGTGATGAGTGAGGGCACTAGTCCCTCTAGTTCATCTGATGAAGGCAGCAGGAGCACTCCTAGCAATTTGCCAAAGGCTACCACAAGACAAAGGAAGAAGAGGACTTCAGATTCCGAAGATGAGGACTATGTGGCAGAGGAAGAGGCCACTTCCAAGAGAGTTGAGCCAGCTCAAGGCACTAAGCCATGTCTAAAAATCAAAAGGCCAGCAGGCAGGCAGCCCATGTCAAAGGCAGGAGCCTCAACTGAGAAGCCCACTCCCCAAGAGCCAGTTGCAGCTGAGGGAAGAAAATAAAGGAAAGGGTGAAGAAGACTGTGGCTAGAGTGCTTGGCAAGGCTTCCATCATGGAAGAAGAAGAGGAAGAAGAGGTAGCTGCACCAGCACCCATGGCACCCAAGCTGATGGGTGATGCCATAAGGTCAGGGGCTACTGCATCTAAGCCCAAAGCTGCCTCCAAGCCAAAGCCTAAGAGAAATACAAGGAGCATTCCTGCAGCTGAGAAGAACAAGGCCCCAGTTCCTAAGAATGTTGCTGAAGAAGAGGAAGAGAATGTCCTGAGAAAGCTAAAGCCCAAGATCCCAGACCACAACGATGCTCATCCTGTGGCTGAGGATATGAAGCTCAGGAGAGATTCAGGGCTGAGGAAGTGGAGACAAGCAGACCCATATGCTTCAAGAAGAAGGACTGCCGTGGACTACAGTTTCACACCAAGGAGCAGCCGGATTTCTATGAGACTGTTTTGCTAGATAAGAAGCCAATTGTCTGTGACATGAGATGGGTTGACTGGACCTACATCAAGGAGAAGGAGGAGCACTACCCAGGAGTATATGACAGCTTTAATGCTTGTGGAGTAGCTGACTTTGTTGGGCAGAAGCTCACAAAGTGGAACGAGGAACTGATCATGCAATTATACTCCACGGCACACTTTTATCCAGATGGGAGGATCACATGGATGTCTGAGGGTACAAGGTACCAATCTACAGTGGCTGAGTGGGCACAGATCATAAATGCCCCAGAGGAGCAAGATGATGACTTGGATATCTATGCCAAGAAGAAGATGGACCATAACTCCATGTCCAATATGTACAAGGAAATTCCCAATGAAGCTCTTGACACCTTCAAGTTTGGCTCTGTGCATTACCTTCTGTCAGGACTGCCTACGATCAATTGGATACTAAGGCACACCTTACTGCCCAAGTCTGGAGATCACAAGATGATCAGAGGCCATGCTATCAACTTGCTACATGTGTTTGATGTGCCTCAGAAGTTCAAGGTGATGAGCCTCATAGTGGAAACAATTAAGAGGACTGCAGCAGATCAGAAGAGGAGCTGCGGATATGCCCCTCAAATTCAGGAGCTCATCAACTCCAAGATGGGCACGGGCATATATCTGTTGGACAAGGAACACCTGCCCATCCGTCCAGATTTCGAGGACAATGAAGTTGTGATGACTGAGAACGAGCCATCGTCTACACAAGCTTACGCAAAGAAGGAGAAGGCGAGGAAGGAGAAAGCTGCCAAGATGCCAAGTCAAGAGGAGGCATCTGAGTATTACTTGAAGACCAAACAAGAGCAGCTTGGTTACTTGATTGCATCCACGCTGAGGATTGAGCAAAGTCTGGCCACCCTCACTCAGAATTAGCAGAGCCTAGAGAGAATCATGGAACAGAAGTTCTGTGACTTGGATGTCAAGGTAACGGAAGTTCAGTCTGCAGTGGAGCAGCTCCAGGAGGACATGCAGGAGAGGAGAGGCAGGACTACCACTCATGCCTTTGCCAGAGTGCCAAGAGGTCCGAGGTCGTCTGCCGTGCCAGTTGCTGACACAAGAGCCACCACCTCAGCAACAGCCACAGCCTCAGTTCCACCAGCTCCAGCATCTACTTCAGCTCCAACTCCAGCGACTACTTCAGCATCTACCGAAGCCTTTCGTCCTTGGAGTGATCCGGAGTCCACCACCACCTGAAGATCAAGCCTGAGCGTCGATTTAGCACTATGCATTTTCTAGGAACTTTTTGGTAACTTGTTGCCAAAGGGGGAGAAGATGTATAGATCATAGGCTTCGAGAGAGAGAGTGTTGCTTTTATCTCTTGCTTTATTTGGTGGTTTTTTGAACCTGTTTGCTTTTGAGTGCCTGAGATACTACATCATTATTTGTGAGACATTGATGATCATGTGTTTGATCATAAGCTACACTTAATGTTTGCTTAATGCTATTATCCTATCTATCTTATGTGATCATTCACTTTTCTTGGTGATGAGTGCATGTATTTCATTCTTATCATTTTGAGCGCTCCACCAAGATGTATGTGACATGGAAGAGTAACCCATGACTCTAACTCTTTGTGCATTTGCAGTCCAAAGCAAATTTTAAATATGCACAAATTTAGGGGGAGCTCTTACTTATCACATACTTCTCAAAGCGACGATATATTTCTTGCTTATTATCATTTGTCAAAGCTTTGATCTATATGTTGTCATCAATTACCAAAAATGGGGAGATTGAAAGTGCAACTATCCCTAGGTGGTTTTGGTAATTCATAACAACATATAGCTCATTGAGCTAATGCTATTCCAAGATGATTATTTCAGGAAAGCTCAATGATTGGCATGGCATGGATGTGAAAGTGGAAACCTCAAAATGCTAAGGACAAAGGATTGGCTCAAGCTCAAAAGCTCAAGACTCTTCATTTTATATTTTAGTGATCCAAGATCACATTGAGTCTTTAGGAAAAGCCAATACTATCAAGGAGGGATGAGGTGTTCCTTAATGAGCCTCTTGCTTCATGTGCTTAGTGATATGCTCCAAAACCCTCAACTACTTTCCCATATCCACATATGACCTAAACCCTAAGCCAAACTCGGTCCTACCGATTCTTCCTATCCGGCGCCACCGAGTTTCACTTGTCATTAGCCACTGCCAAACCCTAGCAATTCGGTCCTACCGAAAGGGATCTCGGTCTCACCGAGATGGGGTTGCAAACTCTCTGTTTCCCTTTCGTAACTTTTCGGTCCCACCGAAAGAGCGAATCGGTCCCACCGAGATTGCAATGTAAACTCAGTGTTTCCCCTTTGTAACTTTTCGGTCTCACCGAGTTCCACTCGTTCTCACCGAAAGAGCAAATCGGTCCCACCGAGTTTGCCTGACCAACTCTCTGGTTAGCTAATTACCAAATTCGGTCTCACCGAGTTTGTGTAATTGGTCTCACCGAGATTACGTTATGCCCAAACCCTAACCATATCGCTCCTACCGAGTTGCATGTCAGTCCCACCAAAAATCACTAACGGTCACTAGGTTTACTTTTTCGGTCCGACCGAGCTTATGATTCGGTCCCACCGAGATTGGAAAACTGTGTAACGGTTGGATTTTGTGTGGAGGTTATATATACCCCTCCACCTTCTTCTCATTCGAGGAGAGAGCCATCAGAACACACACACCATTCCAACTCATATGTTCTGAGAGAGAACCACCTACTCATGTGTTGAGACCAAGACATTCCATTCCTACCATATGAATCTTGATCTCTAGCCTTCCCAAGTTGCTTTCCGCTCAAATCCTCTTTCAACCAAATCCAAATCCTACGAGAGAGAGTTGAGTGTTGGGGAGACTATCATTTGAAGCACAAGAGCAAGGAGTTCATTACCTACACACCATTTGTTACTTCTTGGAGAGTGGTGTCTCCTAGATTGGCTAGGTGTCACTTGGGAGCCTCCGACAAGATTGTGGAGTTGAACCAAGGAGTTTGTAAGGGCAAGGAGATCGCCTACTTCGTGAAGATCTACCGCTAGTGAGGCAAGTCCTGTGTGGGCGATGGCCATGGTGGGATAGACAAGGTTGCTTCTTCATGGACCCTTTGTGGGTGGTTGCTTCTTCGTGGACCCTTCATGGGTGGAGCCCTGTGTGGACTTGCGCAACCGTTACCCTTGGGTGGAGCCCTGTGTGGACTCGCGCAACCGTTACCCTTCGTGGGTTGAAGTCTCCATCAACGTGGATGTAGGATAGCACCACCTATCCGAACCACGGGAAAAACATCCGTGTCTCCAATAGCGTTTGAATTCTCCAAACCCTTCCCTTTACATTCTTGCAAGTTGCATGCTTTACTTTCCGCTGCCAATATACTCTTTGCATGCTTGCTTGAATCATGTGATGATTGCTTGACTTGTCCTAAATTAGCTAAAATCTGCCAAGAACTAAAATTGGGAAAAGGTTAAGTTTTTATTTGATCAAGTAGTCTAATAACCCCCCTCTAGACATACTTTCGATCCTACAGGAGGAGGTCTATTCCTTCGTTGACCGTGAGAGCTTGTCATGGGCTAAGTTGGGACTCCCCTGCAGGGATTTGAACTTTCGAACGTCGTGCCCGCGGTTATGGGCAGATGGGAATTTGTTAATGTCCGGTTGTAGATAACTTGAACCTTAACTTAATTAAAATGAATCAACTGAGTGTGTTACCGTGATGGCCTCTTCTCGGCGGAGTCCGGGAAATGGACACGGTGTTGGAGTAATGCTTGCGCAGGTTGCCCTCTAGTTTCTCGCTCGCGCTTTGCCTCCTCTTCTCGCTCTCTTTTGCAAACAGGATAGCCACTATATTTGCTAGTCGCTTGCTGTAGCTCCACATATTTACCTTGCCTTACCTATAAGCTTAAATAGTCTTGATCATGAGGGTGCGAGATTGCTGAGTCCCTATGGCTCACAGATTACTATTACACCAGATGTAGGGCCTGATGATTCCGCTCCAGGTGACGCGCTCGATCTCAAGTGGGAGTTCGACGAGGACTCTCAACGTTACTATGTTTCTTTTCCTGATGATCAGTAGTGGTGCCCAGTAGGGGGTGATCGGGACCGTGTTGCTTGTTGGGTTATCTTTTATTTTGGCACCGTAGTCGGGCCATGAGTGTTTGGATGATGTAAAGTTATTTATGTACTTGTTTGATGTGGCGAGTGTAAGCCAACTATGTTATCTCCCCTTTATTATCTATATTACATGGGATGTTGTGAAGATTGCCTAACTTGCGACATATGCCTTCAATGCGATTATGCCTCTAAGTTGTGCCTCGACACGTGGGAGATATAGCCGCATCGAGGGTGTTACAAGTTGGTATCAGAGCCTTCCCCGACCTTAGGAGCCCCATTGCTTGATCGTTTTTAGCGGCCGAGTTGTGTCTAGAAAAATGTTTTAAGTCATTTAGGAATTATATATCGGAGAGTTTAGGAATTCTTTTTTACTTCCCATTCTCCTCATCGCTCTGGTAAGGCATCCTGACGTAGAGTTTTGACTCTTCTCTTCTCAAATTTCACTAAAAAAATTTTAGGATCAGGCGGGTATCTTGGAATCGTTCTGATGGTTTTATGACGAGAACATTGTCTTGGTGCCTCCTGTCAGGGGTTTTGAGGAAGTGTCTCGGGGAGTTGAGCTCTGAGGTGTTGTCGTCATAATTTTATCGTTGCGGTTCTAGAATACCTGAGTCTAGTACGCCGACATCGAAAATCTCTTTTATGCAGTTCGTTGGTGAGATAACCTCGACGCCACCTAGTACTAGGGCGGGAGTTCGGGAGTATCGCCATAACTTGTATAACGGATGCTTTTCGAAGGTTGAGGTAGATGGTTTCCGAAGTTTTTCTCGGTTATGTGTTGAAGGATGGATATAGCTGGATGTAGGATTTGCTAGATTTGGGTGAGATATTATGCTTCCCCTGTATCCCCAACACCTGATTGCATAACCAGAAAGGTTCGGGAGTTTCATAGGTGGGAATTCTGGTAGCTCTAGTTCTTCTTCCATGGATATTTGGTTTGAGATTGGGATTTCTTACCGAGTATTCGTTCTTGATCCGTACCTTGTTGATTTATTTCACTAACTAAATTCTAAGTGGCTTCTCAATTTATGGATATGTGACCATTTCAAGAGGAATGCATTCGTTCATTTTGTTCAGATGTGAAGACTATATGTTGCAATTTTCATTCCGTTGGATTCAGCTTCATTTATCTGTCTATGTGCTCATGGTGGTCAACCTCTTCAGGATGGCTCCCGCTAAGAGCACCAGTCAGAATCAGAATCAAGATCCGCCACCACCTCCACCTCCTCCGGAGGCATGGCAAGCTGTGATGGCCGCAACCAATGCAAACACACAGTTGATCATGCAAATTCTCCAAGAGCGCAATCAAGGCAACCACGGGAACCAAGGCAACAATCAGAATCACTTTGCTACACTCAACCAGTTCCTTGCTAATGGGCCAAAGACTTTCAGGAATTGTGTTGAGGCAACCGATGCTGACGATTGGCTTGTGGATCTGTGCAAGCATTTCGAGTGCAGTAACGTCAGGCCTGAGGACTTTGTCAAGTACGGTTCCTTCCAACTCAAAGATCAAGCTGCATAATGGTTCCAGCAGTACAAGGATTCCAGAGGTGGACGTGTGATCACTTGGGATGAATTCCGTCAAGATTTCAGAGCTCACCATATCCCCCAGAGCGTGGTTGAAAGCAAGCGTGAGGAATTCCGCAACCTGAAGCAAGGCTCTTTGTCTGTCTATGACTACAACAAGTTGTTTCAGAAGCTCGCCCGCTTTGCCAAGCAGGATGTACCTGATGAGAAGAACATGATATACCAGTTCAGGGGTGGTCTCAGAGAATAAATCTACCTAGCTCTTGTTCTCTTTGAGCCCTTGAGGTACGATGAGTTCTACAACATGGCACTGAAGCAAGAGGCCGCTCAACTGAGGTGTGATGCTTCCAAGAAGCGAGTCAGAGATGTTACTCCTTCTTCCTCTACTCAAGTGGCCAAGCAGCAGAAGTATTGGCTTCCTCCTCCTCCGTTTCGTCAGCCGTATCAGCAGAAGAGAAAAGGTGGCAGTGGATCTTCCCACCCACCCAACCCTGGCTTTCAGAACAAGACTTCGTCTCAAGCTCCAAGATAGAGTGCTCCGTATCACCGTCCGCTTTCAGAGGTCACGTGCAACAAGTGCCAACAGAAGGGTCACTATGACAACAAGCGTCTCAACCAGAGGCGTCTTCCTCCTCCTCCTGTGAGATCGGCAAGTACAGCTGTTGTCAAGCATAACCCCAAGTATGACAAGGTCAATATGGTGAATGCAGCTCAGGCAGAGGATTCATCAGATGTCATCATGGGTAACCTTCCTGTTAAAAATATCCCTGCAAAAGTTCTTTTTGACACTGGTGCATCGCATTGTTTCATTTCCAAACCTTTTGCATCGAAGTATGAGTGTGATTATTAGTATCTGTAAAATTCCTTGCAAATCGTGTCACTGGGCAAGCAAATGACAGCTAATTTATGCGTCCCGGACATTACTATCATGTTGGGCGACTACAAATTTCTAGCTTCTCCTATTGTTCTGGGTGACTCGGATATTGATCTTATTCTTGGAATGGATTGGCTTTCTAAGCACAAGGCGCATCTTGATTGTGCTGCCAGGCAGATTCAATTAACTCATTCGTCTGAGGATGTAATTGTCTTTGCCGCTCGTGATGATACCATCCGTCTGTTTTGTCTCAATGAGAAGGGTGAACTGGATGCTATCTCGCAAATTCCAGTCGTTTGCGAATATCAAGACATCTTTCCAGAAGAGCTTCCAGGTATGCCTCCGCACCGGCCAGTTGAATTCGTCATTGATCTTGAGCCTGGCACGAAACCTATGTGCAAGCATCCTTACAAGCTCAGACCTAAAGAGTTGAAGGAGCTGAAGAAGCAACTCGATATTCAAGAGAGAATGGGTCTCATCCGGCCTAGTTCTTCTCCATGGGGTTGTGGTGTTCTTTTTGTGAAGAAGAAGGATGGAACGGACCGACTTTGTGTTGATTACCGTCCATTGAACAAGAAGACCATCAAGAACAAATACCCACTTCCCAACATCAACGAGCTGTTCGAACAACTCAAAGGTGCCCAAGTATTCTCCAAGCTTGATCTCCGTATGGGTTATCATCAGATTCGAATCCGTGAGCAAGATATTCCCAAGACGGCTTTCAGGACAAGCTATGGGTCATATGAATACACTGTCATGTCTTTTGGCCTCGTCAATGCTCCTCCGACTTTCTCTCGCATGATGAACTTCATCTTCAACGCCTACACCAATGACTTCGTTTTGGTCTATCTCGACGACATTTTGGTTTTCTCGAAGAACAAGGAAGATCATGCCAAGCACTTGCGTTTGGTACTCGATAAGCTGAGGGAACACCAGTTCTACGCTAAGTTCTCCAAGTGCGAATTTTGGCTCGATGAGGTTCTTTATCTTGCTCATATCATCTCTACCAAGGGTATTGCCGTGAATCCTGAGAAGGTGTCTGCAATTGTGAATTGGGAACCTCCTCAGAACGTGAAGCAACTCTGTAGCTTCCTCGGTCTCGCAAGCTATTGCCGAAGATTCGTTGAAAACTTTTCCAAGATTGCGAAGCCTCTCTCAAATCTTCTCCAGAAGCACGTCAAGTACGTTTGGTCTCCAGAGTGTGACATTGCTTTCAACACTTTGAAAGAGAAATTGATCACTGCTCCAGTTCTGACTCCGCCTAATGAATCCAAGCCGTACGAGGTCTTTTGTGATGCCTCTCTTCAAGGTCTTGGCGCAGTGTTGATGCAAGAGAAGAAAGTTGTTGCTTATACCTCTCGCCAGTTGAAGCCCAATGAAAAGAACTCCCCCACTCATGATCTCGAGTTGGCGGCAGTTGTGCATGCTCTTTTGACTTGGAGACATCTCTTATTGGGAAGGAAAGTGGACATCTTCACTGATCACAAGAGTCTCAAGTACATCTTCACTCAGCCTAATCTCAACCTCAGGCAAACTCGATGGGTCGAAATGATTCAAGAGTATAATCCGAGTATCGAGTATACTCCAGGCAAGGCCAATGTGATTGCTGATGCATTAAGCAAGAAAGCTTACTGCAACAGTCTGATTCTCAAGCCTTATCAACCCGAGCATTGTGAAGCTTTCTGCAAACTTAATCTACAAGTTGTTCCTCAAGGTTTCCTCGCCAACCTTCAGGTCTCTCCTACCTTGGAAGACCAGATTCGCCAATCTCAGCTTCTTGATGCTATGGTGAAAAAGGTGAAGATAGGGATTGCCAAGAGTTAACCCAAGTACAAGTGCTACCGCCTTGATGACAAGGATACTCTCTTCTTCGAGGATCGTATTGTTGTACCCAAAGGTGACCTCCATAAAGTGTTCATGAACGAGGCTCACAATTCTCTCCTCTCCATCCACCCTCGGAGCACGAAGATGTATCAGGACCTCAAGCAGGCTTATTGGTGGACTCGAATGAAGCGCGAGATTGCTCAGTTCGTGAATGAATGTGATGTCTGCAGAAGAGTGAAGGCAGAACACCAAAGGCCAGCTAGTCTCCTCCAACCTCTTGCCATTCCAGAATGGAAGTTTGACCACATTGAAATGGACTTCGTGACTGGGTTTCCAAAGTCCAAACGTGGCAATGATGCTATATTCGTTGTCATCGACAAACTCACCAAAGTGGCTCACTTTCTGCCTATCAAAGAGTCTATCACTGCAGCTCAATTGGCGGAACTCTATACCTCTCGAATTGTCTCTCTGCACGGTATTCCACAAGTGATCTCTTCAGACCGTGGCAGCATCTTTACCTCCAAGTTTTGGGATTCTTTTCAGAAGGCCATGGGCACCAACATCCGCTTCAGCACAGCTTTCCATCCTCAAACTAGCGGTCAAGTCGAGCGTGTCAACCAGATTCTTGAAGATATGCTCAGGGCTTGTGTGATCTCCTTCGGCATGAAGTGGGAGGATTGTCTTCCTTATGCTGTATTCTCCTACAACAACAGTTTTCAAGCAAGTTCGGGCAAGGCCCCATTTGAAATTCTATATGGCAGGAAGTGCCGTACCCCTCTCAACTGGTCTGAAACCGGTGAACGTCAGCTTCTCGGAAATGACTTAATCACAGAGGCAGAGGAAATGTGCAAAGTCATTCGAGATAACCTCAAAGCATCCCAATCCTGTCAAAAGAGCTACTATGATAGTAAGCACCATGATTTGGCTTTCGAGATCGGAGATCATGTTTACCTCCATGTCTCTCCTGTGAAAGGTACTCGTCGCTTCGGTATCAAAGGGAAGCTTGCCCCCAGATACGTGGGACCTTTCAAGATTGTCAGCAAGAGAGGCGATCTCGCTTATCAACTCAAGCTTCCTTCAAACTTTGCAAATGTTCATGATGTGTTCCATGTCTCTAAACTCCGAAAGTGCTTCAAGACTCCTGACCGCACCGTCAACTTCGAGGACATTGAGCTCCAAGAAGATCTCTCCTATCGTGAGCACCCAGTTGCTATTCTTGAAGAGACTGAACGCAAGACTTGCAACAAGTCAATCAAATTCCTCAAAGTCAAGTGGTCACACCATTCCGACCGTGAAGCTACCTGGGAATGCGAGGATCACCTCCGTTCTGAGTACCCAGCGTTCTTTCAGTCCTAGATCTCGGGACGAGATCCTTTCGTAGTGGTGGAGTGTTGTAACACCCCGGATGTGACTTTCCCAATATGTATTCCAACTCTTGCCGTTTCTGGCCTTAAGTTATTTTTATTTCTCGGGTTTGGGTCTTTGTCTCCGTGTGTCGTTATCGTTGTCATGCATCTCATATCATGTCATCATGTGCATTGCATTTGCATACGTATTCATCTCATGCATTCGAGCATTTTCCCCGTTGTCTGTTTTGCATTCCGGTGCTTCGTTCTCCTCCGGTGGTCATTTCTACCTTTCTTTCGTGTGTGGGGATTAAACATTTCTGGATTGGACTGATACTTGCCAAGCGGCCTTTGTTTACTACCGGTAGACCGCCTGTCAAGTTTCGTATCATTTGGACTTCGTTTGATACTCCAACGGTTTGTGTTGCAGCCCAACACCCCTCCATTTTGGACCAAAACCCACCAAAACCCTCTCCATCATCTAGAGCGTTCGATCACGATCGCGTGGCCGAAAACCGCACCTCATTTGGACTCTCCTAGCTCCCTCTATGCCTATATATACACCACCCTCCCGAAATTCGCGGTTCACCTCGTCCCAAACCCTAGATCCACCTACCTCGCGCGCCGGCTGACATTTTTCTGTCCGGCCGGATACGTCCGAAGTCGTGCCGCCGCGCCCGCACCAATCGGCGAGTGACACGTGTCACCGTACCTCGCTGCCGCCGCTCCGGCCCGGGAGGCCCGCATCTGGCCCCCGAGGCCCATCCGGATTGCCGCCGCCCGCCTTCGTCCTCCTCCACTCCGGCACGCCGTGCCGCCGTGGGATCCGCGCCGGTCGCAGCCTTCACCGCCGGCCGAAGCAAGCCCGCCGCGCCTCCTCGTCGCTCCGGCTCCGGCTACCCGCCGCCCAATGCCGGCGCCGCGCCCGGGCCCGCGCATGCCTCCCTGCCACCCATCGGCGCCCCGGCAAGTCCCCTCTCCGGCGAACCCCTCCCTCCGGCGAACAGGATTCCGACAGACCTCCATTTTTGGCGAGACCTCAAGCTACTACAGTAACCACGATCCCGATCCAGATCTGGATCCGGATCCCATCTCGGTTGACTTTCCGTCCCCGAAACCCTAATAATTTGCATTTTTCATCATGCTATATCTCCGCATCCGTAGCTCCGTTTTGGGCATATAGCATATCAAAATGTTCGTCTCAGAGAGTACATCATTTCATTCATTGCATTATTTTCATTTGAGTTTATCTTGATGCCCGAAATGCTGTTGGAAGAGTGCTACTTGAGATAATTGTCAGATCTGCTGCTCCTTTTAGATATTTGTCATATTTGCCATGATTATTGTGTGCATGATATGCCCATGAGCTCTACATATGTTTTGTTAAGGGTTTTGCCATCTTTCTAGTGGTGCAACCCATGTATTTTTGTGATGTGTGTGGTGACTAGCACAAGCTTGCAAAGTGAGGTACTTGGTAATTCTGATTTCAGGGACTTAGCATTTCCACTAAGTCTTTGAGCTGTTTATCTCATGTTGCCATATGTTCATGTTGTTACTTAGTGATCCGTGCCACTTTTGAGGATGATCAGTAAGGATTTTTAGTTACTCTTGTAGGTCTCTATCCATCCATGTCTTTGTTTGCAATTATGGAGCACCCTAGCTTGAGTCAATCGAGCTCTACTTTTGCTACTTCGTAAATCTGGGAAGATTGTCTACTTGTTAGCGATTTTGTCGAGGATGTTGTAGTTGATCCGTGCTTGCTATGCTATTGTTCTTGCCATGTCTAGCTTGCATTTTGTGTATTCTTGATGGATGTATGCTTAGCTTGTCATTACTTGCCCCGTAGTGAGTGCATCGAGCTCGTAAACATGCCTACTTGATATCTGTTTTCAGCATGCTCCAGTTTTCACTAAGTCTGAGAACTGATTATGTATTTGCCATGTTCACATGCTTGCAATTGTATTTTCTGATCCCTTTTGGCTCAAGGTCACTACGGGACTTTTGTTAAGATCTTTGAGTAGCTCCATGACATGCTTTACTTTGCCATGTTCAGGTCCTGTAGTATATATTTTTGTTGCTCCAAACTGTGCTACCTGATCTGAAATTCCAGACAAGTGTTAATTTCACTAAGTCTGAAATCTGTTTGCCATATGCATTTTTGCCATGCTTGTTTGAACCTGTTAATGGATGAATTGGCCGTAGCTCAGTGCTAGACTTTTGTTAAGAATAATGAATGCATCCCTGCCATGTATCTTGTTGTCATGTTTGAATGCTGTAGCATGTTCATCTTATTGCATTTAGATGGCTACTTGCTGTAAATCACAGAACGTGGACATATTTGAATTGCTTGCCATTTCCAAACTGTAACTCCGATTCCGGCGATTTCATCTCATCTTTCCTGTGGCACACTTGGATTTCCATGTTGAGGCTAGATTCATGCATCCCTTGTCAAATATTGCATATGCATGCCGCATCGCATCCCGCATAGCATACCATCTTTGCATCATATTGTTTGAGCTTTGCACATGGTTGATTGTGTTCCGTTTCCTTGTTTGTCTTGTTTGGGTAGAGCCGGGAGACGAGTTCGCTAATGAGGAGCCCGTTGAGTTTGCTTTCGAGGATCCAGTCAACTCTGACAACTTTGCAGGCAAGATGATCATACCCTCGAAATCACTACTATCTTTGCTTTGCTAGATGCTCGCTCTTTTGCTATGCCAATGCTACGATGCCTACCACTTGCTTTCAAGCCTCCCAAATTGCCATGTCAAACCTCTAACCCACCATGTCTTAGCAAACTGTTGATTGGCTATGTTACCGCTTTGCTCAGCCACACTTATAGCGTTGCTAGTTGCAGGTGAAGATTGGAGACCGTTCCTTGTTGGAACATTATTGACTTGTTGGGATATCATTGTATTATATTGTTATCTTAATGCATCTATATACTTGGTAAAGGGTGGAAGGCTCGGCCTCTCGCCTAGTGTTTTGTTCCACTCTTGCCTCCCTAGTTTCCGTCATATCGGTGTTATGTTCCCGGATTTTTGCGTTCCTTACGCGGTTGGGTTATAATGGGAACCCCTTGATAGTTCGCCTTGATTAAAGCTTTTCCGGCAATGCCCAACCTTGGTTTTACCATTTTCCACCTAGCCTCTTTTTCCCTTGGGTTTCCGGAGCCCGAGGGTCATCTTATTTTAGCCCCCCCGGGCCAGTGCTCCTCTGAGTGTTGGTCCAAACTAGAGTCCTGTGCAGCACCCCCTCGGGGAAACTCGAGGTTTGATTTTAGTTGTATGGAGAGCTCATCTGAGTGTGCCCTCAGAACGAGATATGTGCAGCTCCTATCGGGATTTGTCGGCACATTCCAGCGGTGTTGCTGGTCTTGTTTTAACCTGTCGAAGTGTCTTGAAGAACCGAGGTACCGAGTCTGATCGGAACGTCTCGGGAGGAGGTCTATTCCTTCGTTGACCGTGAGAGCTTGTCATGGGCTAAGTTGGGACTCCCCTGCAGGGATTTGAACTTTCAAAAGCCGTGCCCGCGGTTATGGGCAGATGGGAATTTGTTAATGTCCGGTTGTAGATAACTTGAACCTTAACTTAATTAAAATGAATCAACTGAGTGTGTTACCGTGATGGCCTCTTCACAGCAGAGTCTGGGAGTAATGCTTGCGCAGTTTTCCCTCTAGTTTCTCGCTCGCTCTTTGCCTCCTCTTCTTGCTCTCTTTTGCGAACAGGATAGCCACTATATTTGCTAGTCGCTTGCTGCAGCTCCACATATTTACCTTGCCTTACCTATAATCTTAAATAGCCTTGATCGCGAGGGTGCGAGATTGCAGAGTCCCTGTGGCTCACAGATTACTATTACACCAGATGCAGGGCCTGATGATTCCGTTCTAGGTGACGCGCTCGAGCTCAAGTGGGAGTTCGACGAGGACTCTCAACGTTACTATGTTTCTTTTCCTGATGATCAGTAGTGGTGCCCAGTAGGGGGTGATCGGGACCGTGTCGCTTGTTGGGTTATCTTTTATTTTGGCACCGTAGTCGGGCCATGAGTGTTTGGATGATGTAATGTTATTTATGTACTTGTTTGACGTGGCGACTGTAAGCCAACTATCTTATCTCCCCTTTATTATCTATATTATATGGGATGTTGTGAAGATTGCCTAACTTGCAACATATGCCTTCAACGCGATTATGCCTCTAAGTCGTGCCTCGACACGTGGGAGATATAGCCGCATCGAGGGTGTTACATTTTCCTACCAATGTATCCCCCTAGGAGCATGCGCGTAGTGCTGAGGTTTTTGATGACTTGTAGATTTTTGCAATAAGTATGTGAGTTCTTTATGACTAATGTTGAGTCCATGGATTATACACACTCTCACCCTTCCATCATTGCTAGCCTCTTCGGTACCGTGCATTACCCTTTCTCACATTGAGAGTTGGTGCAAACTTCGCCGGTGCATCCAAACCCCGTGATATGATACGCTCTATCACACATAAACCTCCTTATATCTTCCTCAAAATAGCCACCATACCTACCTATTATGGCATTTCCATAGTCATTCCGAGATATATAGCCATGCAACTTTCCGCCGCTCCGTTTATTATGACACACATCATCATTGTCATATTGCTTTGCATGATCATGTAGTTGACATCGTATTTGTGGCAAAGCCACCATTCATAATTCTTTCATACATGTCACTCATGAGTCATTGCATATCCCGTTACACCGCCGGAGGCATTCATATAGAGTCATATTTTGTTCTAGTATCGAGTTGTAATCATTGAGTTGTAAATAAATAGAAGTGTGATGATCATCATTTTCTAGAGCATTGTCCCAAGTGAGGAATAAAAAAAGAAGAAAAAAAGAAGAGAAAGGCCATAAAAAAGATAAGGCCCCAAAAAAGAGAAAGGCCATAAAAAAAGAGAAGGCCCAAAAAAATGAGAGAAAAAGAGAGAAGGGACAATGCGACTATCCTTTGCCACACTTGTGCTTCAAAGTAGCACCATAATCTTCATGATAGAGAGTCTTTTGTTTTGTCACTTTCATATACTAGTGGGAATTTTCATTATAGAACTTGGCTTGTATATTCCAACAATGGGCCTCCTCAAGTGCCCTAGATCTTCGTGAGCAAGCAAGTTGGATGCACACCCACTTAGTTTCTTTTGTTGAGCTTTCATACATTTATAGCTCTAGTGCATCCGTTGCATGGCAATCCCTACTCCTTGCATTAACATCAATCGGTGGGAATCTCCATAGCCCATTGATTAGCCTCGTTGATGTGAGACTTTCTCCTTTTTTATCTTCTCCGCATAACCCCCCTCATTATATTCTATTCCACCCATAGTGCTATGTCCATGGCTCACGCTCATATGTTGCGTGAAAGTTTATAGGTTTGAGATTACTAAAGTATGAAAGAATTGCTTGGGTTGTCATCGGGGTTGTGCATATTGAGAGCATTCTTGTGTGACGAAAATGGAGCATGACTAAACTATATGATTTTGTAGGGATGAACTTTCTTTGGCCATGCCATTTTGAGAAGACATAATTGCTTTGTTAGTAAGCTTGGAGTACTATTATTTTTATGTCAATATGAACTTTTATCTTGAATCTTTCGGATCTAAATATTCATGCCACAATTAAGAAGAATTACATTGAAATTATGCCATGTAGCACTCCGCATCAAAAAATTTGTTTTTATCATTTACCTACTCGAGGACGAGCAGGAATTAAGCTTGGGGATGTTGATACGTCTCCAACGTATCTATAATTTTTGATTGCTCCATGCTATATTATCTACTGTTTTGGACAATATTGGGCTTTATTATCCACTTTTATATTATTTTTGGGACTAACCTATTAACAGGAGGCCCATCCCAGAATTGTTGTTTTTTGCCTATTTCAGTGTTTCGAAGAAAAGGAATATCAAACGAAGTCGAAACGGAATGAAACAAATTGGAGAAGTTATTTTTGGAAGGAAAGCTACCGGAAAAACTTGGAGTGCACGTCAGGAAAGGAACGAGGGAGCCACGAGGCAGGGGCGCGCGCCCTCCACACTCATGGGCCCCTCGTGGCTCCCCTGACGTATCTCTTTCACCCATATATACCCACGTACCCTAAAACGATGAGGGAGCACAATAGATCGGGAGTTCCGCCGCCAGAAGCCTATGTAGCCACCGAAAGCCAATCTAGACCCGTTCCGGCACCCTGCCGGAGGGGGAACCCCTCTCCGGTGGCCATCTTCATCATCCCGGTGCTCTCCGTGATGAGGAGGGAGTAGTTCTCCCTCGGGGCTGAGGGTATGTACCAGTAGCTATGTGCTTGATCTCTCTCTCGTGTTCTTGAGGTGATACGATCTTGATGTATCATCAGCTTTGCTATTATATTTGGATCCTATGATGTTTTCTCCCCCCTCTACTCTCTTATAATGGATTGAGTTTCCCCTTTGAAGTTATCTTATCGGATTGAGTCTTTAAAGATTTGAGAACACTTGATGTATGTCTTGCCGTGCGTATCTGTGGTGACAATGGGATACCACGTGATTCACTTGATGTATGTTTTGGTGATCAACTTGCGGGTTCTGCCCATGAACCTATGCATAGGGGTTGGCACACATAGTCGTTGTGATTCTCTGGTAGAAACTTTGGACCACTCTTTGAGGTTCTTTGTGTTGGTTGAATAGATGAATCTGAGATTGTGTGATTCATATCGTATAATCATACCCACGGATACTTGAGGTGACACTGGAGTATCTAGGTGACATTACGGTTTTGGTTAATTTGTGTCCTAAGGTGTTATTCTAGTATGAACTCTAGGGCTGTTTGTGACACCTATAGGAATAGACCAACGGATTGATTGGAAAGAATAACTTTGAGGTGGTTTCGTACCCTACCATAATCTCTTTGTTCGTTCTCCGCTATTAGTGACTTTGGAGAGACTCTTTGTTGCATGTTGAGGGATAGTTATATGATCCAATTATGTTATTATTGTTGAGGGAACTTGCACTAGCAAAAGTATGAACCCTAGGCCTTGTTTCCTATCATTGGAATACCGTTTATGCTCACTAGTACCATTAGTTACCTTGCTATTTTTATATTTTCAGATTACAAAAACCTTTATCTACTATCCATATACCACTTGTATCACCATCTCTTCGCCGAACTAGTGCACCTATACAATTTACCATTCTATTGGGTGTGTTGGGGACTTAGGGAGTCCTGGATTAGGGGGTGTTCAGATAGCCGAACTATACCTTCAGCCGGACTCCTGGACTATGAAGATACAAGATTGAAGACTCCGTCCCGCGTCTGGAAGGGACTTTCCTTAGCGTGGAAGGCAAGCTTGGCGATACGGATATGAAGATCTCCTACCATTGTAACCGACTCTATGTAACCCTAACCCTATCCGGCGTCTATGTAAACGGGAGGGTTTTAGTCCGTAGGACAACATACAAATCAACAATCATACCATAGGCTAGCTTCTAGGGTTTAGCCTCTCCGATCTCGTGGTAGATCTACTCTTGTACTACCCATATCATCAATATTAAGCAAGCAGGACGTAGGGTTTTACCTCCATCGAGAGGGCCCGAACCTGGGTAAAACTTCGTGTCCCTTGCCTCCTGTTACCATCCGGCCTAGGCGCACAGTTCGGGACCCCCTACCCGAGATCCGCCGGTTTTGACACCGACAGGGACACAAGAGACTCTTTGGTATTTGGTTGCAGGGTTGCTTGAGAGAGACCATCTTCATCCTACGCCTCCTACGGATTGATAAACCTTAGGTCATCCACTTGAGGGAAATTTGCTACTGTCCTACAAACCTCTACACTTGGAGGCCCAACAACGTCTACAAGAAGAAGGTTGTGTAGTAGACATCATGTACTGGATGCCGCTGAGTTTTACCGGGCTAAGGATGGGAGCTCAACGGAGAAGTTTTTCTGGTCTCAGTATACTGGGACCGAACACCCCGTGTCCTTGAGCGACCAGCTGAAGCAGTTGGTCGAACTTCATAAGGCGGCCGAACAGGCCATGAGGGGCCTTATAGTCTGGATGTGGCCTGGCGAGCGCCTGTCCGGCAGCTACTTCGGACTGGTGAGGTGGCTTGTGGAAGCCTGACCACGGCTCTAAGTCATCAAGCGGTCCGTCTGCATCGATGGTGCACGCAGGGCTTTTGGCTGGGCGAAGGTGCACTGGGCGAAGCTTGACGCCGTGAAGCTGGTGAAGGAGGGGCCGCCAGAGGGAAAGGAGCATCGCTGCCCCGAGAACTGCTATGAGAGCGTCCTAAAGGGTTCCTGCTTAGCGGATGAGTGTACCAAGGATGTAATTTTTGAATGAACTTGCCCATGTGATCCTGTAATATGAAACGAGTTCTTTTCCTCCATGCGACGCTTTCTTAATTTAAAATATTACCTTCTGTGCGGACATTTATAAAATCTGAGAGTTGTCCAGTCGTCCGCTTCTACCCCTATGTAACTAGTACTGGGGTGTTCGGGGTAAATCTGAACACTCTTTACTGCAATTTTGGGTCCTTCGAGGGAGGTGTTCAGCGCAACGAACCAGGCAATCGTACTATAATGATTTATCACTCTCACTTAGCCATAAAAGTCTATGATTTTAAATTTTTGGCAAAGCCCCTGGTATTCAGAGGGCCGAATTTGGGGCGCTATACACGCCTAAGCCGGACTAGGCCGACTCCTCGCCCGAAGCGGAAAAAGTCTTTAAGGACTTGAGACCTCTCGAACATCGACCACTCTCTCGCCTTATCATGACAGTTAGTTTTTGGTTTCTCTACGGGCGTGCTCGTCCGGAAGAACCGGGACACAATCGCAGTAGTTCTCCCACCGCTACCTTAGCCGATATAGCGGAACGTAAGGTACCAAAGCATGGGAGCCGGGCGACCCAACATTTGACCCAAGACATGATTCAGAGCTGATGCATATAATGCTATAAGTTCGGGGTGCCGCACTGTCAAAAGTGTTCGGACTTCTTGCGCTGTATTATGGGGTAAACGAGAGCCCCTGGCGTACTGACCGTACCCGAGCGTGCAGGTGTGGAATGTCTTAAATGGACATATAAGAGAAGAAAACTTAGATAATGCAATGACAGATTAATAATATGCATTGTTATTTGAATAACACATCGAAGCATACTGGTACAAGTAGTGCAATAAGCATAAAGTAGGACAATTCAAAATGTCCTATCCCAAGGCAAGCTACGCATAAATAGTGAAAAGCGGGTATATCAAGTATTACTAGAGACCACCTGGCGGTTCCCGTGTTCATCTTAGCTTCTTGCCGCCTTGGTTGTTGCTTCCGGAATGTGTCCGGCAATCGGACTGCCGGAAAGGGCTTCCGAAGAGTTAGTGTTGAGGCATATCTCTCTCGAGGTAGTTTTGGTGATTGATGACAACATGTTTGTGGACTAATCATGTGCGTTGAGTAGTCCATAGATTCATCCTTGGCACGAGACGTTTTCTTCCCTTCGGAGTGTCATTCAAGACGGTGTAGCTCTTTCGTTTCTCTTTTGATGGACTAGTTGCGTAGAGGGAACCGTACTATCAAGAGGGGGTCCGCTGGGGTATTGCTTGGGTGGAATCAACACGTACACATCAGGTTCTCACCCTCAGAGCTCTTCCACTTCATTGGAGAGATCTCTTCTCTTTCCGTGTCCTGTTTTGGTTCCAGCGGTAGTACCGCGCGACCCAGCAGTAGTACCGTTGAGGAGTCACAAGCGGCAGTACCGCTCTGCAGCGGTAGTACCTCCTGTGACTCCACTACAATACTACCGCTGGCCTGCCTGGTACCACCGCCTCATCCTCAGCCTCGACAGAGAGATCTTCTCTCTCTCTCTCTCTCTCTCTCTCTCTCTTGTCTGTGTCCCAGCGGTAGTACCGCTGAAGGGTCACAAGTGGCAGTATCGCTCCGCAGCGGTAGTACCGCCGGTGACCCCGCAGCTGTACTACCGCTGGGCTATCTGGCTCCTACCGCCTCGACTCGAGGGCTCTTTTTCTCTGTCGGGTTTTGCGGCACTAGTTGCGGCAGTAGAGGCGGTAGTACCGTCCTTACCACCGCGGTAGTACCGCGCTGGATGCAGATCCCTGCTGCTCTTCTCTGTGCGGCAGTACCGCTAGCTGGAGCAGCAGTACCGCTGGCTCGGCGGTAGTACCCGCCCCCTTAGAGGTACTACCTCCCTGTGCGGGGCTGGTTGGTGGGGCAATGGTTGGATTGTTTCCCCCACTATAAAAGGGGGTGCCCTTCTTCCCTTTGACTTACCTCTTCCCCCTCAAGCTCCATTAATGCTCCAAGCTCCACTTTCGCCCGATCTGTCTCTCTAGCCAATCAAACTTGTTGATTTGCTCAGGAGTGGTTGAGAAGCCCCGATCTACACTTCCACCAAGGGATTTTCGATTTCCCCACTCATCCCTAGTGGATCTTGTTACTCTTTGGTGTTTGAGAACCCTAGACGATTGAGGTCACCACGGAGCCATAGTCCATTGTGGTGAAGCTTCATGGTATTGTTGGGAGCCTCCGATTAAGTTGTGGAGATTGCCCCAATCTTGTTTGTAAAGGTTCGGTTGCTGCCTTCAAGGGCACCAATAGTGGAATCACGGCATCTCGCATTGTGTGAGGGTGTGAGGAGAATACGGTGGTCCTAGTGGCTTCTTGGGGAGCATTGTGCCTCCACACCGCTCTAAGGGAGACGTACTTTCCCTCAAAAGTAAGGAACTTCGGTAACACATCCTCGTCCTCACCGGATCCACTCTTGGTTATCTCTTACCTTTACTTGTGCACGCTCTTTAGTGTTACTTCTCTTGCTTGCTTGTATGCTTGTTGTTATTGCATCATATAGGTTGCTCACCTAGTTGCAAAGTTTAATTTGGTAAAGGAAAGTTAAAAATTGGTAGTTTCCTATTCACCCCCCCTCTAGTCAACCATATCGATCCTTTCAGTTAGGCCCTGAAAGAGAAAAGGAATGTCAAAGGTATAGAACCCCTGGTGTGGTGAAGCCACAATGCGGGGCGTGTCCTGATTGTGCCCCCGCCTATGTCCATGGTATTTTCAATGTGTAGTTATGTACGCGCGCCACGAGTTTCATTGCTGCACTGGGACTGGGATGGGGCCGGATTGCTAGGCGAGCGCTGATCGCGCTAGGCGATCCTGTTTCAGATTGTTCTTGACTCGCTTGAAGGTGTCCGGGGGCTGTAACGCCGAATGAGTAGTCTGCCTGAACAGGCTGCTTTCTGCCTCTACTGCAAGGGCCGCAGTGTGCTCTTCCATACGGAGCGGGCGTTCTGTGTTTCCATTTACTGTTATGACCCCGCGAGGTCCTGGCATCTTGAGCTTGAGGGATGTGTAATGCGGCACTACATTGAATTTTGCAAATGCTGTCCATCCGAGCAGTGCATGATAGCCACTGCGAAACGGGACGATGTCGAAGATTAACTCTTTGCTTCGGAAGTTATCCAGTGATCTGAAGACCACTTCTAGTGTGATTGAGCCTGTACAATGGGCCTCTACACCTGGGATGACGCCTTTAAAGGTGGTTTTGCCGGGTTCTTTCCTCGAGGGATCGATACCCATTTTTCGCACTGTATCCTAATAAAGCAGGTTCATGCTGCTGCCCCGGTCCATAAGGACTCGAGTGAGGTGAAATCCATCAATGATGGGGTCTAGGACCAGTGCGGTAGATCCGCCGTGACGGATGCTAGTGGGGTGGTCCCTGCGATCGAAGGTGATCGGACAAGCAGACCATGGGTTGAACTTTGGGGCGATGGGCTCCATCGCGTAGACATCCCTTAATGCACGCTTCCGCTCCCTCTTGGGAATGTGGGTTGCGTATATCATGTTCAATGTCTTCACTTGTGGGGGAAACCCCTTCTGTCCTCCTGGGTTCGGTGGCCGGGGCACCTCCTCGTCATCGCAATGCAGCCCCTTGTCCTTGTTTTCGGCATTTAACTTGCTGGCCTGCTTGAACACCCAGCATTCTCTGTTGGTGTGATTGGCTGGCTTGTCAGGGGTGCCGTGGATTTGACACGAGCGATCCAGTATGCGATCTAGACTGGACAGAGCCGGAGTGTTTCTTTTGAATGGCTTTTTCCGCTGACCGGATCTAGAGCCTTTGAATCCGGCATTGACTGCCGTATCTTCGGTGTTCTCGCCGTTATTGCGGTGCTTTGGTCTATTACGATGCTGCCTACCGTTAACATCTTTGGTATCCGAGGTATCCAGATTCCTTGATGTGTTGTTGCTGCGAGCCAGCTAGCTGTCCTCGCCCGCCTAAAAGCGGGTCATGAGTGTTGTGAGGGCTGCCATAGATTTCGGCTTCTCCTGGCCGAGGTGGCAGGCGAGCCACTTGTCGTGGATGTTACGCCTGAATGCTGCTAGGGCTTCTGCATCCGGACAGTCTACAATTTGATTTTTCTTAGTCAGGAACCGTGTGCAAAATTGTCTGGCTGATGCCCCTGGCTGCTGGGTCATGTGGCTCAAGTCATCAGCATCCGGTGGCCACACATAAGTGCCCTGGAAGTTTTCAAGAAATGCATCTTCCAAATCCTCCCAACTGCCAACGGAATCTGCTGGCAAGCTATTCAGCCAATGCCGAGCTGGTCCTTTGAGTTTTAGTGGGAGGTACTTGATGGCATGTAGATCATCACCGCGAGCCATGTGGATGTGAAGGAGGAAATCCTGAATCCATACAGCAGGCTCTATTCTGCTATCGTATGACTCTATATTTACGGGTTTGAAACCCTCCGGGAATTCATGATTCATAACTTCATCAGTGAAGCATAGGGGGTGTGCGGCGCCTCTGTGCCGGGCAATATCCCGTCGTAGTTCGTATGAGTCTTGTCTGCTATATTCGGCCCAGCCGGATTTACTCTTGGTGTATCCGACGCGACAATTATTGTCCTGTGTGGGCGCACATGCGTGTGTCCCGTATATTAACCTTGCGATTTTTGCCTTACATGCATGTAGGTCCTCTGTGTTGCCCCAGGCCTTAGTATTTTTGACTGAGTGGCGACGGGGTGCGGTCTAAACTTTAGGCTAAAACACCTCTCTGGCTTGGCCGCGTAGTGGCCAGTCAGCCGCATCATACACTGGTGAATAAGGTTTCAATGCTTCCTCCTTAAAGTGAGGTAGCAACCTACGTTTTGGGTAACTCTTGGACGGGCTCTCAAGTTCATGCTCCTTGGCCGCAAGGACTTCAGTCCATCTGTCTGCTAGCAAGTCTTGATCAGCTTGAAGTTGTGCTGTTTCTTCTTTAGGCTACTTGCCGTGGCCATAAGCCGGCGCTTGAAGCACTCTTGCTCGACGGGGTCCTCAGGCATGATAAACTCGTCGTTGCCGAGGCTCGCCTCGTCTTCGGAGAGAGGCATGTAATTGCCCTCCTCCGGTTCTCCTTCTGCTGCCTGCTCCAGAGGGCTAGCTTGTTCGTCCTCTAGCTCTGCATCGTGCTGGAACGGATTGTTGTTGTCTTCGACGCTATCCGGAGTGTTATTTACTCCTGTGCCAGTATGACTGCTCTTGCTGTGGCGGGACTTAGAGCGGCGCCGCTGACATCGGCACTTGGGTTGTTTCTTGGAGGGGTCATCCTCCGATGTCTCGTCGCCATTGGCTTCTTTGGGGGTGTCCATGATGTATATATCATATGATGAGGTGGCGGTCCATTGCCCCGAGGGCAGTGGATCCTGTTCATCTCCGGCTTTGTCGTCCATACCGTCGAAGTCTTCGGAGCCGAAGTCGAGCATGTCGGTTAAGTCATCGACAGTGGCTACTATGTGGGTGGTGGGTGGGCAGCGAATTTCTTCATCGTCTACATCCCATTCTAGCCGGACATAGTTCGGCCAAGGTTCTCCTGATAGGAAGAGAGACCTTAATGAATTTAGCACATCTCCAAAGGGTGAGTGCTGAAAGATATCCGCGGAGGTGAACTTCATGATCGGCGCCCAGTCGGACTCGACGGGCACAGATATGAGCGGCTTGGAGTCCGTGGCCGAAGATGAATCTAGTGGTTCGGCGACACGGCTCTCGTAAGGGGTGAAGTCAATATCTGGCTCTATTGCCGTTGAGAGTGCGGCCTCCATGGTGGGGTCCATCCCTCCTCTCTTGGATGGCGCAACTTGCTCCGGATTAAAGGCCTGAGTAGCTTTGGATGTGATCTCCCGAACACTGTCCAACGGTAGAGTTATGTCTTGCTTGTCGTGACTGCGCGGTGCATCCTACATGGGCTCGAATCTGTCGAAGATCAAGTCTCCGCGGATATCGGCTATGTAATTCAAGTTTCCAAATCTGACTAGATGGCCAAGCGAATTGGCCCGTAGTGCAAAGCCGCCGAATACGAAGATCTGTCCAGGGAGGAAAGCCTCACCCTGGACCGCATCGCTAGCGATGATCGAAGGAGCCATCAAGCCTTATGGTGACGACACAGTGGAACTCCCAATGAAAGCACCAATGTCGGTGTCAAAACCGGCGGATCTCGGGTAGGGGGTCCCGAACTGTGCATCTAAGGCGGATGGTAACAGGAGGCAGGGGACATGATGGAGGTAAAACCCTACGTCCTGCTTGATTGTTGTTGATGATATGAGTATTACAAGAGTTGATCTACCACGAGATCAGAGAGGCTAAACCCTAGAAGCTAGCCTATGGTATGATTGTCTGTTGTCCTACAGACTAAAACCCTCCAATTTATATAGACACCGGAGGGGGCTAGGATTACACAAGGTCGGTTACAAGGGAGGAAATATCCATATCCGTATTGCCTAGCTTGCCTTCCACGCCAAGTAGAGTCCCATCCGGACATGGGACAGAGTCTTCAATCTTGCATCTTCATAGTCCAACAGTCCGGCCAAAGGATATAGTCCGGCTGTCCGAAGAACCCCTAATACAGGACTCCCTCAATAACTTTCAGCTGGTTTCGTACCCTACAATAATTTCTTCGTCTGCTCTCCACTATTAGTGACTTTGGAGTGACTCTTTGTTTCATGTTGAGGCATAGTTATATGATCTAATTATGTTATCCTTGTTGAGAGAACTTGCACTAGTGAAAGTATGAACCCTAGGCCTTGTTTCAACCCATTGCAATACTGTTTTCGCTCACTTTTATCATTAGTTACCTTGCTTTTTTTATATTCTCAGATTACAAAAACCAATATCTACCATCCATATTGCACTTGTATCATCATCTCTTCACCGAATTAGTGCACCTATACAATTTACCATTGTATTGGGTGTGTTGGGGACACAAGAGACTCTTTGCTATTTGGTTGCAGGGTTGTTTAAGAGAGACCATCTTCATCATACGCCTCCTACGGATTGATAAACCTTAGGTCATCCACTTGAGGGAAATTTTCTACTGTCCTACAAACCTCTGCACTTGGAGGCCCAAAAACGTCTATAAGAAGAAGGTTGTGTAGTAGACATCAGGCGGCGATGCGGTCTAGCAGTTCAGTCAAAGCCGAAACATCTGCCGGATCCATCTTATCGGAGTGTTCGAGGCCAATGTGGAGATGATTTTTTATAGTTTGGTGGACCGGCTTTGGCTTAACGGCCGAGCGGGCGCCCACGGAAAAATTGCTAAGCTGGAGGATCTGCCTAGGAGCTAGGGCCCTTCCAGAGGTGATTTTGTCATTGATGACAAGGCGAGCCATCGATCCTTCTATTGACGGCACAGAGGAGCTCTCAATGAAAGCACTAATGTCGGTGTCAAAACCGTCGATCTCGTGTAGGGGGTCCCGAACTGTGCATCTGAGGATCGGAGGTAACAGGAGACAAGGGAGACGATGTTTACCCAGGTTAGGGCCCTCTTAATGGAGGTAATACCTTACTTCCTGCTTGATTGACTTTGATGAGCATAGGGGTTACAAGAGTTGATTTACCTCAAGATCGTAATGGCTAAAGCCTAGATGTCTAGACTATATGATTATGATTGACTCTATGGACTAAACCCTCTAGTTTATATAGACGCCGGAGGGGCCTAGGGTTGTACAAAGTTGGTTTACAAAGAAAGGAAACTACACATCTGATCGCCAAACTTGCTGTCTACGCAAAGGAGAGTCCCATCCGGACACGGGGGAAAGCCTTCTATCTCATACCTTCACAGCCCATCAGTCCGTCACATGTCACATAGACCAACCATCCGAGGACCCCTTAATCCAGAACTCCCTCACCTACTAGGCTGCGGCAGTCGAGGACCCGGACAATGAGGGCACTATCTACCCTCCTGAGGCTGTCCCCAAGAAGAAGAAGCAACTGCTCCACCAAGGACCTCAGGAGAGCGGGGCGCCCGCTGGTGCTGCCTAAAGCTCTGCGCCTACCGACGGGGCTCCTTCCCCTCTCGCATAGGATGGCATGCCCGGTGCCCCTCTCAGGCTGGGCTCGGGGGCTCTCCTCTGGAGGGCCTCCGATATAACCAGCGTCACAAGGGAGGTGTTCGGGCAGCATGTGGAGGAGTGCTTCAATGCACGCTTCCCATGAGGAAAGACCAGGGCGGGAGGCGCCAGGCGCTCAGGAGTTAATGACCAAGGCAACCAAGGAGCTTGAGGAGGGAAGAGCTATGCGGGGCGATCGTCGCCCGCCACCCGGCACAGCTCCCTGCCCCGGCGAGCACAGAGAGCTGCGCGCCTGTGTCAACATCCCTGGGCTCAACAGGGTCGCGTCTCAGGAGCTCTTCTGGCCGTCCTGCATTGGCCGGCGCGAGGGCGCACCTCACAGCTATGTCCGCATGCCCTTCGGCTTGTTGAACAGGGCTTCCGTGCATCAGCGCCACATGCGGGGCGTCCTGGCAGCTCATGAGGCCAGGCACTAGGAAATCCTGACAGAGATGGCGCTGGATCCTCGCGAGCCCCGCGGACCTCTAGAGCCTCCCGAGGTTCAGGGCCTGGGCGAATCATGAGGAGCAGCTTCTGCAACACGCGTCTTCAGCTACTCTAATATCTCCCCAGCAATGGTGCGAGGTGAAATCTTTTGGTTTGTCCAATTGGGGGCGGCCCTTGGGCTGCATTATCCCCAAGCCGCGTGGATCCATCCCTACGGCATGTATCCTTCTTGATATATCAGAGCTGGCTTTACCTTCAATCATGAGTTGCTTTATGATTATCATCTTTCTGCCCGGTGCTTCATCGCCATGAACGTCGTACGCCCTTGCAAGCCCACCCACGACCGCCTCGTGATTAAGGACTGGCACGGCGTTTGTGCTGGGGTTCGTCCATGCAATGTCGCTAAACCCAACTGGCTGAGCTTTGGCTCGCGGGCTAGCTCCCGTGCATGTCACCTCCCAGGGTCCTTGGTGCCTTGTTCTCGCATGAGCTAATCGCGAGCGGATGAGTAAGGGCGCACGACCCGGTGGCTCGTCACCATGGGAGCCGCGCGCTGGTTGTCTTTCATCAGGACCCGGGTCTGTCCCTATAGCATCGATAAGCCCAACGGCTGAGCTATGTATGGCGGGCCGGTCCCGTTCATGTCACCTTCTGGGGTCGTTGGTGTTTGGCCTTCTCGTGCGATAAACTTAGGAGATTCGCTCGACGCAGGTTGCCTGGCCATCTTGCAGGATTATCAGAAGTGTTCCAAGCCAAATTCAGGCGCAACCCGCCATGAGGTAGGGCCTTGTGAGCCCCGCGCTGGCTCACGAGTGCCGATACACACCTCCTCTAGGCCTGTCGTGCAAGCCATGTGTCAAGGTGGGGCTGTACATGCCTCGGAGTCTCCCCTCTAAGGGAGCTCCCACCCACGTGCCAGTGGAAGCACCATGCTCCGCTTGCAGTCGACATAGTCGAGGAGTGGCTATGGCAGTGTAAGAGTGGAAGTGCCATGCTCCGCACTGGTGATAAACAACTTAGGGTGGCCTCACGGCTGCAATAACTTCTGGCGAGCCGCCAGGCTCGCTGCTCAGCCTCACCGCGCCGCTTTCCCCTCGGGAGAGTTGCGCGAGGGGGTGGGCATAGGGGCTACGCTCAGGTCACGCATGGCGTACGCCACCTCGCTAGGTCCCTCGGACCTAGTCTTTGCTCACCTCTCCCAAGCGAGAGCCCGGCGAGGAAAGGTATGGAGGTTTGTTCATACGTCAAGGGGGACTCCTGAGCATCACGACTTAGGAGCCTCACTGTTCACGTAGCCCCTCACCCCCTGGTCTCGTCTTCGTGATCCGGATGATCCAACAGCGGCTAAAGTATGCGCGGGGCCAGGCCCTGCCGATGCAGAATGCTAACATCTACTCTCGCATGTCCTTCCCGAGGGTTGTTTGTACGTCAAGGGGGACTCCTGGGCATCGCGACTCAGGAGCCTAACTGGTCACGTAGCCCCTCACCCCTTGGTCCTATCCTGGTGGTCTAGACGATCCAACGGTGGCTGAGGTATGCGCGGGGCCGGGCCCCGCCGACGCTGAACACTAAAGCAAACGGAAAGGAAATCATAGAACCCTAGGAAATTATTACAAAACATATTGTCTCTTAAAAGTACCAAGCATAAGTTCTTATACCTCCACGAGGCACGATACATATTGTAGGACTTGAACAGTGGGGAGCGCCACCATCGAGCCTCTTCTTCAGCATTGGACATCGCCATTGCCCACTTGGGGAGCCCCGTCATCGACGATGTCACCGCTGTCCTTGCCGTCAGCCGTGGTCGCGGGGTCGACGACGAGGAATTTCCACAGCAGTGCGTCCACCTGATCGTTCACGGCCTCAGTAGCAGCAGCATAGAACTCAGGGTCCACGGGCTCCAGCAAGGTACCAATGTCGAAGCCGGTGTCCCGGAGATAGAGGTGGCCGAAGAAGCGTGTCACAGCCTATGTGGAAAGCATGCGGGCCTCCCCCTCCACCATGGGACCCACTCCGACGATGATGCCCTCGAGCGCCAGGACGAGCTTGAGGAGCAGCTCGGCGGGGCCTTCCTCCGGTGTCACCAACGGGTCCTTGCACCCGCTCCCGTAGAGATCCTGCAACACCTTGCGGGACCTCAACTAGAGGGAGTCGAAAGCGGCGCGCCCCACGGCGGTCTTCTTCCTAGCTGAGGTGAGGAGCTTCTCCCTGGTCTCCAACCGAGCTTCATCCTCAGAGACAAGCTTGCCGTGGGACGCCTGGGCCGCTTTCACCTCCTCCTTCAGCTTATCTAGGCGACCATGCTCTGTGGCCTGTTCCCGTGCTACTTGCTCCAGCTCGGCATGACGGTGGGAGACCGCAGCTTCGTGGGCCTCCAGGTCCTCCTCCTGCACCTCGAGCTGGTGGGCCTGGGCGGCCTGCTTATCACGGAGTGTCCTCAGCTCGGCCTCCGCCGCATAGCAACACTCTTCTGTGGCCTTGGCGTCCTCTAACGCCACATCGCGGGCCGCTGCGGCTGGGCCGACCGCCTTCCAGCACTCCTCTGAGGCTGCCACGGCTTGGGCCCAGGCCGCCCTGATGGACGCGTCGGCCTGGAGCTACCCCGAGACCAACTCTAGGTGCCCCGACACCCTACGCCGGTCGGGGCCGTGAAGATCGTCCCAGAGTCGGTCCAGTGTGGAGAAGGCCTCCTCTGGCCATCCGGCGTGGCAGAAGAACCATGGCCCATCGGCGTGATGGCTAGGGTAGGAGACGACGCCGGTGTCAGGACTGGCGAAGTAGAAGCAGCGGAGAGGGCCGGGGGCTATGGAGCCCTTTGGTCCTCAGCAGGCGAACTGAGGGCAAGTGCCTCCGGAGTCGGCTTGTCCGTAGAGAATGTCTTCTCCCGAGGCTGGGCCCCAGAGCCTCGGGGGGGGGGGGGGGCGGAGTTAACCCTGTCGCAGGAGCATGAGAGGCAGCCTCGCCCTTCTGTGCCAGAGTCATTGCGACTACGGCAGGGCGCTTGGCCTCGGTGGCTCCGGCGTCCTCTTTCTTCTTCTTCGCCACCGACGTCAGCCTGGCATAATGATGGAGACATGGAGTACTGCATCGAGATCAAAGAGAAAGGGCAAGGAAATACATTTATTGATCCTCGGTGACGTAATCGCTCTTCCTGCCCAGGAGCGCAAGCTTCCTGGGCACGGGCGTCGTTGCGCTCTTAGGGGCATATGAACGCGCGACCGGCGACGAGGTGGAGCCGCTGCCCTGGGGAATCAGTGCCGACCTATCTTTCTTCAGGATCCCCTACCTCAGCATCTTCTGGGGGGTGCCCCCGAACCTCGTTGTGACCCCGGTGGAGAGCGGCGAATCCCTGACTGGGTGCTCACCCGCGTCATCCTCATCAGAGGAGGCTTGGAGGAGCTCGCTCTGCCGCGGGGGTGAGGTCTCTTCCACCTCCTCCAAGGTCACCTCTGATTCGGCATTCTCCTCCTCCTCCTCCTCCTCGGACTCGCCAGAGGACACCGACATGGGGAGCCCAGGGGCTGGGAAGGCTTTAGCGGTATGAGCCCTTGCTTGTTGAAGACAGGCATGGCGGCGGCCACCTTCTCACCGTCCTCGCGATAGTACAAAGGGTGATGGACTTCTGGGGGGGCTGCCCTGGTCCTTCCTGAGCAAGGTACGCACGACCTTGCCTAGCTCCTTGTCAGACAAGGCGTCCAGGCGCAACCAGAGGTCGTCTTCCGCACCCTTGAAGCTCCACAAGGGACGCGAGTGCGCCTGGAGCGGAGCCAGGCATAGCGTCAGGAACTCCTTGATGATTATGGCCCCCGTTAGTTGCTCCGCGTCTAGGTCAGCCGTCATCTGCTCCAGCAACTGCTCCGCCTGAGGGTCGGTGAGCTTCTCGTGAGTCCACTGGTCTAGCTTCGACAGGAAGGCGGTCGGCAACTCCAGCCGAGTGTGGGATCGCTTGGCGTCCATGAAGATCCACCTGTGCCGGAAGTCCTCCATCTTCTCCCCAGCCCTCAAGATCGAGTTGCTGCCATGAGCCGCGATGAAGGTGGCGCACCCAGAGCATTGGCCGCTGCTTATCCGAAGGTAGAAGAAGTGGCGGAACAGTGCAACGGAGGTCATCAACCCCACGAACGCCTCGTAGTAGAAGGTGAAGATCGACAGGAGGAGGATGGAGTTGGGATGAAGATGCAGGGCGTGGAACCCGTAATGGCGGAGGATGGCGTAGAAGAAACTAGAGAAAGGGGGAACCAACCAAGTGAAGACGCTGTGTAGGAAGAAGAGGTAAAAGGTGCCCAAGGCTTCCGGCTTGGCAGAGGCGATCCGGAGCACCGTCTCTCCCCCCTCATTCCCGTCACATGCCGTCTCCCCCCCCCCCCCCCCCCCCCCGCTCATTGCCATCGCATGCAGTCAGCGGGAGCATGATGGCGAGGTGCTTCTCTTCAGCGATGGTGGACGCGCTCAGGGCTGGCTCGAACCAAGAAGCCGGGCGCGTAGCCGGAGCCGAAGACTTCGCCTTGTTAGTGGCCATCAGCGATGAGTTCAGGGGAAGGATTCAGCAGATCAGGAGGCGCTTGGAGAGCAGGAAGAAGGGGATCTGGAGCAAGATGAAGGAAAGACAATAAAGGCTCAACGGCAGGCGCCAGCCTTTTTGGCAGCCAGGAACGGTTGCTGAGGCCGCGTGAGGAAGCGGAGACACCCACGTCCCATCAATCGCCACGTGTCCACCAAGGCCGCAGGGGGTTAGGGCCCGCGGCGTTCCGCACATTCCCTTTGGCTTCACCTCGAAGCCAAGTCGGAGCGCACCTTGGGCACGGGGGCTACTGTCGGCATTCTGGGAACTGGGGTACCCAGACTCACTTGCCAATGGCCCATGGCATGGCTCCATCGATTGGCCTGGTACGGCCCCCCTTCAGCATCAAGAACTTAAGAACCTCACGAGGGAACGAGCCTCATGAGGGGCCGAGCCTCGCTAGGCGGACGACACCAAGACCTCCAGAAGGGGCAGCCTTCTCAGGCTGTCTCCCGAGGAGCAGAGATTCCCATGCAAGCCTCACCTCGTGAGGCTTGGATGATGTGAGCCATGATGACCAAGGCCAGGCGGGCGCCAGTGGGCGCAGGACAACAGTTTCCTCTTTAGTGATAAGAAGGCAACCACAGGCATGGAGTCCCGAGGAATCAACCAAAGGTTCCCATTCCGGTGCAACAAGACCAAGACCGCCAGGACGGTAGGACGGAGGTCATCACCGAGCCCACCGTGGCGTCACGACTAGAGGCTTTTGCAGGGGGAGACTACTTTTGCCAGGATAGCATGTACTAGTTGTCTCCCTTCAAATTTAGCCGTTGTGGGAACCCTTCCCACCTTCATTTTGGGAAGAGGACCAAGGCCACAATAAATAGAGCCTAGCCACCACCATAGAGGGGGATCCGAATGAGAGAGATCATCCTCTCACTCGACAGCTCAAGAAAACACCTCCTGAGGTTGTTCTCCCACTGTACTAGTTCATCCTCAGCCCCTCGAGGCCAACCAACCACAAAGTAGGAGTAGTGTTTTACACCGCAAGGTGGCCCAAAGCTGGGTAAACTATTGTGTCTCGTTTCCTTCTTGTTCATCGAGCTAGGCCGAGAGATTGGCGGGTAGGCAGACTAGGGAGGTTGAGTTGTTCACACGCACCCTAGAGTTCGAACCTCTCAAGTGTGTACAGAGCCCGAAATCCAACAGCGGATAGACAAGGAACTATGGCCGGAGGATGTGCTTCAGAGTGACCTCGAGTCTCTGATGACTCGACTCAACGACATCCCCGTCCATGTGCAAGCATGGAAAAAGTTAGCTACTCGTTGTGGTGCCGACGTGGCTCTATCACTCGTTCGTGTCCATTACAAGGACGCCAATGAAGAGAAGCTGAAAGCTCTTCAGCTCGCAAACACCAAGAAGCTCCAGTTTGAATATTTCATGGATACATTCATCAACGCAGCCACCCGTATCGTGGACGGCATTGACTTGGACACCTTCGTCGAGCTAGCTAGTCCTCCTCCTACAGAATGAAAATCTTTATGATTCATATACATTTGCCCTGGAATACAAGGTGATTATGTAACCGTTAAACTACTTCGGGCCTGATGCCTAAGTACTTTTGTTTTTTGGTTTCGACCCTTGCTGGATTTGTCCGACCTTAGTGGTTTTATCCGAATGCAGTTTTCTTGCCTCCAATGTGTTTGGATTTTTTTAACTTAGGCGAATCTGGTTTGCGGCTAAGACCCCGAGTGGGAGGATTGCTCTCCACTCTGAGTATTTTTGAAACTTAGGTTAGTATGGGATCATGGCTAAGCCCCTGAGTGAGAGGGTTGCTCTACATTCAGAGTATTTTTCATAACTTAGGCGAGTACGGGGTTGCAGCTAAGCCCCTGAGTGGGAGGATTGCTCTCCACTCGGAGTGTTTCTGAACTTAGGCGAATCCGGTTCACAGCTAAGCCCCCAAGTGGAAGGATTGCTCTCCACTCAGAGTATTTTCAAACATAGGCGAATCTAGTTCGCAGCTAAGCCCCAGAGTGGGAGGATTGCTCTCCACTCGGAGTATTTCTGAAACTCAGGCAAATCTGGTTCAGTGCCTCTAGAGCCTCCCGAGGTTCAGGGCCTGGGCGAATCATGAGGAGCGACTTCTGCAACACGCGTCTTCAGCTACTCTAATATCTCCCCCGCAACGGTGCGAGGTGAAATCTTTTGGTTTGTCCAGTTGGGGGCGGCCCTTGGGCTGCATTATCCCCAAGCCGCATGGATCCGTCCCTACGGCATGTATCCTTCTTGATATATCAGAGCTGGCTTTACCTTCAATCATGAGTTGCTTTATGATTATCATCTTTCTGCCCGGTGCTTCATCGCCATGAACGTCGTACGCCCTTGCAAGCCCACCCACGACCGCCTCGTGATTAAGGACTGGCACGGCGTTTGTGCTGGGGTTCGTCCATGCAATGTCGCTAAACCCAACTGGCTGAGCTCTGGCTCGCGGGCTAGCTCCCGTGCATGTCACCTCCCAGGGTCCTTGGTGCCTTGTTCTCGCATGAGCTAATCGCGGGCGATGAGTAAGGGCGCACGACCCGGTGGCTCGTCACCATGGGAGCCGCGCGCTGGTTGTCTTTCATCAGGACCCGGGTCTGTCCCTATAGCGTCGATAAGCCCAACGGCTGAGCTATGTATGGCGGGCCGGTCCCGTTCATGTCACCTCCTGGGGTCGTTGGTGTTTGGCCTTCTCGTGCGATAAACTTAGGAGATTCGCTCGACGCAGGTTGCCTGCCATCTCGCAGGATTATCAGAAGTGTTCCAAGCCAAATTCAGGCGCAACCCGCCATGAGGTAGGGCCTTGTGAGCCCCGCGCTGGCTCACGAGTGCCCATACACGCCTCCTCTAGGCCTGTCGTGCAAGCCACGTGTCAAGGTGGGGCTGTACATGCCTCAGAGTCTCCCCTCTGAGGGAGCTCCCACCCACGTGCCAGTGGAAGCACCATGCTCCGCTTGCAGTCGACATAGTCGAGGAGTGGCTATGGCAGTGTAAGAGTGGAAGCGCCATGCTCCGCACTGGTGATAAACAACTTAGGCTGGCTTCATAGCTACATCATCACTATCTCCACCAATCTGCACTGCCACTCGATAATCTTCTAGCCAAGTGTCAGGCTTCGACTCATCGATGAACTTACTCACACCAACAGCAAATCTGAAGTTGGGCACGATCTCAGCGGCCCAGATGGCTCTACTGAAACACTCGGGTCTAGAAACTGAAAGTGCTAGTTATCAACTAGAGGGGGTGAATAGGCGATTTTTATGAAAGTCTTCAAAACATGAGAGTTTCGAAGACAAACGATACAAATGAACCTATACCCATGCAGCGGAAGGTAGACTACACTAGACAAGCCATAGTCAAGTATTCAATGAAGTGAGAGCATGAAGACTAATAGCAGCTAGGCAGTACGAATCAAGATGGAATATAGTATGAAACCAATCAGAACAAATAGTCACACAGTGAAGAAAAATGGACAATGCAAACAGGCAATGACTTCATAAGGACCAACTGTAAATAAAGAGATGGGAAGGATAGAACTAGTTGCTTGTTGAAGACAATGATTTGTTGGACCAGTTCCAGTTGCTGTGACAACTGTACGTCTGGTTTGGGAGGCTGAGATTTAACTCGGAAGACCGTGTCTTCACCTTATTCCTCTTGAGTTAAGGACACCCAGTCCTCGCCCAATCACTCTGGTAAGTCTTCAAGGTAGACTTCCAAACCTTCACAGACTTCGTTCACCGGCAATCCACAATGACTCTTGGATGCTCAGAACGCGACACCTAACCGGCTGGAGGATTCACAGTCCTCGAGTGTAACAAGTCTTCAGATCACACAGACAGGAAGACTTCAGTGATGCCTAACACTCTTTGGCTCTGGGTGTTTAGGGCTTTGTTCTTGCAAGGATTTCTCTCTCAAAGGCTTCGAGGTGGATTGCTCTCAAACGACAAAAGCCGTGCACTAACTCTGAGCAGCCAACCAATTTATGGTGTAGGGGGTGGGCTATTTTATAGCCACTAGGCAACCCGACCTGATTTGTCCGAAATGACCCTGGGTTACTAAGGAACTAACACGTGTTCCAACGGTCAGATTTCAAACACACACGGCAACTTTACTTGGGATACAAGTAAAGCTGACTTATCCAGCTCTGGATAAGTCTTGCTCTCATTGTCTTCGCTCGAAGACATAGGATTTTGGTTAAGCATCACTTCAGTCATTCTGACTTTGTTCACTGGGACTCCACTTAACAGTACGGTGGTTCCTATGACTCAACAAAGAAGAAACAGAAACAATGAAACAACTAAGTCTTCGCGCTCCATAGTCTTCACGCGATGTCTTCTCTTGTCATAGTATTCAATGTGAATATCTTCACATACCACCTTTGTCTTTAATGTCTTCATACATTTTTAGGGGTCATCTCCGGTAGGTAAATCGAATCAATGAGGGACTACTACCTGTGTTGTCCTGCAATCCTCACAAACACATTAGTCCCTCAACCAGGTTTGTCGTCAATACTCCAAAACCAACTAGGGGTGGCACTAGATGCACTTACAATGTCCCCCCTTTTTGGTGATTGATGACAAATAGGTTGAAGTTTTCAACGGGGATAAAAGTATGTGAAATTGGAAAGGATTTTGGTATTGTCTTCGTAAGTAGCAGAAAGGCTCCCCCTAAAGATGTGCATATAAGTATTTTGCTTTTGAATGCAAATGCACACGGAAGGTTGTACTTGCGGAGCTCCTTTTCTACTTATTAAGACAATCATCATGCATGAAAGGACATAACGAAGATAATGACATGCATAATGAAAAATGGACGTCTGCAAAATGACTTTGTGCAGAATTTATCGTTGCACATGCGGAATTTATCATCGCATCACATAGTGTCGAAATGGTAGAAGACGACCATCAAGTTTAAGTGTTACAACTCAAAACGAACCAAATGTATCAAAAGCGAGAGTTTAAGCACTTGGCAAAAGTAGCAAAAGTATAGCAACCACCCATATGGACCCGCTTGAAGACTATCAACTCATAAGCTTCTCCCCCTTTTGTCAATAATGACCAAAAAGGTTTGAAGACATAGAGCTTCTACTCATTCCCATGAGGAGTAGGTGAAGCAGCATGGTCGTTGTTGAGGGTCGGTGGTGCAGAAGAACTTGGTGCAGTGTCGATATGCACTGAAGTTGGAGGTGGTCAGGTAGCATCATCTTGATCATCTATTACTCTGGCATTCACCATCGCAACTGAGGAGGAATAGTCAGAGTCTTCGAGTGAGGGAGTCTGATGCAAGTGAGCATTCCTTGGAGGAGTTGAGTCAAACTTGAATCTCTTTGTGAAGCCATCGTCTTGAAGATCAGCTTCAGCACTGAGCAATGTCAGGCTCTTCCATGACCTCTGACAGGTTTCATGTGTAACAAAGGCATTCTTGGTGGCAAGATTGCGAATGCGATTGACGTCCACCTAGAGACTTTGCATCTAACACTTAAGCCAGTCATGATGCTTATCATGTTTCTGATGTAGAGCGACGAGAAGCTCTCGGTCATTGTGAACACGAGATCGCTTCCGAGTTCTTTGGGAGGAGCACGTGTATTGCCAGCCAAGGGATAAACACGAGAAACGGCCTGAACTCCTTCAATGGGCTGGGTGAAGCTTTGATGATCGACATTGTGAAGATAAATTAGCTCCTTTGCAGGCTCTGGGTAAATGGCTTCGACAGACAGATCAACCTCTAGCAAGAATATAAGATGATTGCGCGCAGATGGCTGATAGTTGATAGCAGAGTGAAGCTTGATGAGGCGCATTACCCATGGAGCATAGAACTTCAGACCAAAGATATCGAAGCCAGATGCGGCCAATTGTCTAATGAAGAAGTCTTGAGCATTGAAGCTGATGCCATTGAAGATATAGAAAACCAATGTCTTCATTGCTCCTTCAAGCTTTGCTGCAAGAGAATGTCCTTTGACCGGCCAAAGAGTTCGCCTGATAATATGATAAATAGTGCGGAGCAGATACTCTAGGTCTTCAACAAAGAACTCCTTAGGATAGTCAGCGTCTTGTGGTAGTGGCTTCATCATGCTCAGCATTTGGCTCATGTTTGGCTCTGGCTTCTGGAAGATGCTTTCCAACGCATTCTGGTGTAGCTGATAACCTGGTTCATAATGTTCGCCAGGAGTGGGCAGTGCAGTAAGCTCAATGATGTCTTGGGCTTTAGCTTCATGGTGTACATCGCCTGTCATCCACTCAAGGATCCAAGTCTACGGATCCCTGTTGTAGCCGCGAATGTGAAGGGTAGCATAAAATTGTAGCAGAAGCTCTTCATTCCAATGTTCTTTGGCAGTCACAAACTGTAGAAGTCCAGCATCTCTGAAGCAGTCAAGGGCTTATTCTTGGCAAGGCAACCAAGCCATGGCTTCGCTGTCTAGACGCATATGAGGGAAAATGCGCCCCTGATTGTATAAGATGCAGGAATAGTAGCTGCGCTGCTGATAACTGCAGAATCGATCTGATGAGATTCTTGGGCTTGTGTAGGGGTTTCTGGCACTGTCAAAGAATGTGGTATGTGCCTTGAAGCCATTCAGATTAAACGATCCTAGTGAAGTTGCAGTACCTGGAAACCTTGGCAGCCTTGGCTTTGGCTTCTGGACCTGAGGCCTATGCTCCACATGATAGTCAAATTGCGGACCGGCAGCAGGTAGAGGAACCAGAATGGGCCAGCGGATGGTGGTAAGTTGGCCTTGATAGAATGCTTGCTCAAGGGTGTGTGGCCATGGAGGCGGTACAGGAGTAGTGGCATTGGCTTCGGGCTGCAGATTGGCTTTAGGTGCAATCACTTCTGGCACCACATTAACTTCAGGCGCCACAGTAGCTTCAGGCGCCACACTAGCTTTGGCCATGACAACGTCATTGGCTTCAGTGTTGGTGTTAGTGGCCGCCTCCGAGTTTTCAACCTCCACTCGAGTAGTTGGAGAGTCGGACACGTTCTCCTCGAGAACAACTTCAGGGTTGGTTGGGGTGTAGCAACACGTTATTCTTCATGTCTTGGTTCTTCTTGTTCATCGGCTGATGTAGCCGGAATATCTTTAGTCACTTTGGCTTCAGACTCGGGGTTGTTCGCATTAGGAGAGGCTTCAGGAAAGACTTGGCGTGAAACTGATTGGCGCTCTTCTCCTTCTGAAACACTTGACAGAGTGACCTGTGGCCGTGGTCCTTTGTGAAGCCTGCGGAACGCTGGCGACGCTTGTGAAGATGGACTTGGTTGGGCCACAATGTCATTGTCTTCAAGCACCGAAGTGGTGACTTGAGGTGGGGGAGTACTTGGTGATTCTTCTCGACGGGGGAGTCTTGTGGCTGATCAGCCCATGAGTCATCCTGAGCAACTGGTGTCAATGGACGACCAATGCTGATGAGTTCGTTGTTCGTGAAAACAGGCGATGATACCACATTGTGTTCGATCTGAGGAAGGACTTCATCATCTTCAACATTGTCTTGATGACCAATGTCTTCACCTACGGTGGGGTCAACAGCTGGAATGTCTTCAACTGCTGGAGCCTCTGTGGAAGCAAGCTCATGAACTATCAACTGGCGCTCACGGTGTTCAGACGTAGGACGAGCAACTGAGATTGGCTCGATGACAAGGGGCTCTGTGGGAGCAACCCGATCTTTCTTCTTGGTTTTTCTCTTCTTGGTCGGTGGAGCATCATCAGTGGTGGCCTTGGTCTCGCGCTTTCGGGCTTCGGCTTCAGCTACCCTTGTTTTCTTGAGCTCCAAAGCCACCATGGGGACTTTAGGCTTCGAGCCTGTCATACTGGCCGGGAAGACAATGCGAGGTTCTTCCTGTCTTGATTCTTCTGGTTGGGCCACAGCAGGCTTCTTCTTCTTCTTGGCAGCCATTCTGGGGTCGATGCCTGGTCGCCCCAAATCCTTGCGCTTTTCAGCTTCATTTTAGCCTTGAACACATTTGGCAGCCAGGTGTTTCATGCGCTCCCGAGAACCTTTAGCTTCTTCACGTTTCTTATTGAATGCCTCCTTGAGCTCATGCAGCATGACCTTGAAGTTTTGGACGTCTTCCATGTTGAGCTTGGCCATGTGCTTCTTGAGCTAAGCCTTTTCATAATCAATCTTGTGCTTCAGCTCAACAATTCTTTGTGCAAGAGCCAGCTCGGGAGCAATGGCTCCATGGAAGGAGATGCTGAGGCCAATTGGGAGTTGAAGATCATCAAAACTGAGGTATGGGCTATCAAACCACTCATCAATGAACTTGTACAGGATCTCCACATCAAAGAGGGGAAGATCATTGAATATTTCCACCTCTTGCTTGCTCTTTATAAGCAGCTCAAGAGCATCATCGCCAAGATCATCGTCGCTAGACAGATCAATGGCTTCGTTCCCATTCCTCAGAACAGCAGCAGGGGTCAATGCTTGACCAGTTGGTTGCATGGGCTTCTTCATCTTGTAAGACATGGAGATGCGAGAGAGATCTTCAGACTGCACACTGGCTTCAGGAGGTGCAGTGGCCAGAGGCTTCGCTCGCGAGATCATTGGTGCGGAGGAGGGCTTTGAAGCCTTTGGTTTCTTTTGTTTCACAAGCTTCAGTGGTGCAGGCGCTTCGTCAGAATCAGTGTCATCTGTAGATTGATCCACGGCTGCCCCTTGAACCTTAATGTGAGTGATGAGACCTTCAAGGTTGTAGAAGGGCCCAACAATATTGGGTTCAGCATCGCGTGTGCCGTCGGCACGAGGAGTAGAGGGACCGGGGTTGAAGTCTAACCCTAGTGACTTCTTGTTCTCTTTGGCAGAAGTTTTGGCAAACTGGAAGTTGCTCTTAAAGAGATTGTCTTCACGACACCATAACAGAGAGGATGGGTCGGCATTAGCAGGCTGAGGTCCACGGATCATGCTGGGGTAGAAGCCTTGAGCAATAGCATCGGACTTCAACTTGGGCTGAAGACCTTTGTATATAATATCTCCCCAGGGGCCCTTGATGGCATTCTTTTCAGCATATTCGTCAATGACAAATCTATACTTGAACCATTCCTCTGCCCAATGTCTTCAAATCCATTGGATTTGGTTCTTGTGTTCTCCATAGGTATCTTCTGGATCTGACTTGTATAGATCATAGAGATCCGGTGGCAGGTCCTTGGTAGTGTTTTCACGGCGCTGTCTGCCGCCCTTCCTGACTGATTTTTCTGTTTCCATGAAGTTCAGACTGAAAGGCTTCAGAATGATGTGATGCTGTAAGAACTCTACAAATGAATGCAGACTATGAGAACCAAGGGATTCTCCCACGGACATGTACCTGTGACAGCATTAGAGATGCGAGGGAAGGGGAAGAGGTCATATGCATTCTCAGAAGATTTTGAAGATAAATTAGTTTAGAAGACATTGAACTCATAGTGCAAAGACATTCACTCATATGTAGAGAGTTAGTTCCAGATTTGTACGAATCCACGAATAAGTACAAGTGAGGAATCTAACTAGTTTGTGAAGCATAAGTGAACATACTAGGCATGTTATGAGATGCAGAAATGGATAGATTCAATTTGTTGGGACAGAAACCACTTGTGGTTGAAAAAGATGAATCTATCGGATCAAAAAGGACTGTAAAAACATTTTTTTATTTACAACTCGAGGAACTGCTAGACGGAGTAGGAGATGAGGCCGAGAAGTTCGATCTTTCGTGCCCTAACTTGGCGACGGAGGACACCTACGGTGACGGCGGAGGAGACAATGTCTGTGGCTGGCGTGAGGACGACGTCGGTGAGGTCGCAGCAGCTAAGCGCTTCGTCGCCGGCGTCATCGAGAGTTAGCGGTGGCGTTAGGGTTTGTGCGAGAAGGAGAAGTGGAAGAAGAGATAATGACTGGGGTGTGGCGTGTATTTATAAGGACATGGATGGCGCAGCGTTATTACGCAGGTGCCCATGGCGGTTCACATCTGAAGGACACGTGGCGAACATGCAACACATTGGAGGTTGTTCCATGTTCCCACGCACGCCTGGATTGTTGGGAGGTGGTTCCCACTTCTCCGGGTTTCAGGCAAAAATGATTGAGCATTTAAACCAGATTTAATGTTTGTCTCTGTATCTTCTGCTGACAAGGACGCAGAGAAGACATTCGGTAGTTTCAATAGAATGCATATGATTTGGATAGATAGATTTGAGACAGGAGCATAGAAAGGTTAGGGTCCGATCACATTCACTTAGTTCAAAAGATTCAAAACGAGAAGACATAGCTACAAGTGAATGTTGTAGAGGATAGAACGCTAATATATGAATATATCCGAATAAGACTACCTCAATAGTGAAGATAAACGTGAGGACAAGTTGAAATTTGAAGACAAAAACGAATGCGAAGACATAGCAAATGTAATGCCAACAGAAAGCACTCCAAACCAACGTTTGGTGGTGGCGTTACCAACTGTCTAGGAAGTATTAGACCTAGACACGTCGCACAATTGTCATGGCGCTCCGAAGTCAAATTCCGTGTTAATGTATTCACACTTCGAGTGTAAGTCTTCATTGATTGAAGATATACGTTACTTCGTGTGTTGCACATCTAAGTCATCAACATGCATAAGTGTTAGGATGTGTGCTTGATTACAGAACATTTGAGGATTCCAAGATATTTTGCTCACACCGCAACTTGCAAAACCTTTTATCATCCAAGGGCTTTGTGAAGATATCTGCCAGTTGCTCTTCAGTGTTGACGTGAATGATATCAATATTTTCCTTCATGACATGATCTTTGAGAAAGTGATGACGGATCTGAATGTGCTTTGTCTTCAAGTGTTGAACTGGGTTGTTGGCAATCTTGATGGTGCTTTCATTGTCGCGGTAGAGTGGTACTTGCTTCAGATGGATGCCATAGTCTTTGAGTGTTTGCTTCATCCATAGAAGCTGAGCGCAGCAAGGTTCAGTAGTGGAGAGAGATACACAGTTCTGCTTCTTTGAAGACCAACAAACAAGTGATCGTCCCAGAAAGTGACATGTGCCTGATGTAGACTTGTGATCCACCTTGTCACCCGCATAATCAGCATCCGAGAATCCAACTAGATCAAACTCTAAGCCCTTTGGATACCATAATCCTAGTATTGGGGTGTAAGCCAAATATCGAAGAATTCGCTTCATGGCTAAGTGATGCAATTCCTTTGGTGCCGCTTGGAATCAGGCACACATGCAAACACTAAGCATGATATCTGGACTAGATACACATAAATAAAGCAAAGAACCAATCATGGAGCAGTATACCTTTTGATCAAACTCTTTACCATTGGCGTCAGGACCCAGATAACTTTTGGTTGGCATTGGCGTCGTATAACCTTTGCGGTCTTGCATTCCAAACTTCTTCAGGCAATCTTTGAGGTATTTCTCTTGAGATATGAAGATGTCGTTGCGTTGCTGTCGTATTTGAAGACCAAGGAAGAACTTCAGCTCACCCATCATGGACATCTGATATTGCTCTTGCATCATTTGTCCAAACTCATCACTATATTTTTCATTAGTGCATCCGAAGATAATGTCATCCACATATATTTGGCACACAAATAGTTCACCATCATATGTCTTCGTGAATAGTGTGGGATCCAGGGAACCAGGTTTGAAGCCTTTGCTCTTCAGGAAGTCTTTGAGTGTGTCATACCAAGCACGAGGGGCTTGTTTGAGGCCATATAGTGCCTTGTTGAGCTTGTAAATCATGTCAGGATGTTTTGCATCTTCAAAACCAGGCGGTTGTGCAACATACACTTCTTCACATCCATTTGATACAGAAGGATGTTATGATGATTTGCATAGGCTGGTAGTATGCGAATAGCTTCAAGCCTAGCCACAGGAGAAAATGTTTCATCGAAGTCAATTCCTTCAACTTGAGTGTATCCTTGAGCAACGAGACGAGCCTTGTTTCTGACAACTTGACCATGGTCGTCTTGCTTGTTGCGGTATATCCATTTAGTTCCTATGATACTGTGTTTACGAGGATCAGCACGCTTGACCAGTTCCCATACATTATTCAGCTCGAACTGTTGAAGCTCTTCTTGCATAGCTTGAATCCATTTAGGTTCCCTGAAGGCTTCATCAACTTTCTTGGGTTCAGATATTGAGATATATGCAAAGTGCCCATAGAAATTTGCTAGCTGTGTTGCCCTTGAACGAGTGAGTGGACCAGGTGCATTGATGCTATCAATTATCTTCTCAATTTGTACTTCATTTGCAACACAAGGATGAACTGGACGAAGATTTTTCTCTTGCTGATCATTGTTATCGTTTGAAGGATTGTCTTCAGGCTGAGCATTGTCATCAGGTTGATTTGGTGCAGAAATGATAAGTTCCTCTTCAGGTTGTAATTCAGACGGTATGATTTCTCCAGTTCCCATAAGCTTGATGGATTCAAAAGCTTTTGAAGAATACAAGACACCAAGAAAGTTCCTCTTCAGGCTATGCACATTTGGCAGGTGCTCTCTTTGCGAGCCATTAGTCTCATCGAACCGCACATCCACAGTTTCAACCACTTTATAGTGAAAGTGGTTGAAGACTTTGTAGGAGTGTGAATCCTTTCCGTAACCAAGCATAAAACCTTCATGTGCTTTCGGTGCAAATTTTGAAGTGTGATGTGGATCCTTGATCCAGCACCTAGCACCAAATACTCTGAAGTAACTGCCATTTGGCTTCTTACCAGTGAGGAGTTCATAGGATGTTTTCTTCAGAAGCTTGTGAAGATAAACATGGTTGATGACATGGCATGTAGTATCAATAGCTTTAGGCCAGAACTTTCTTGGTATCTTGTATTCATCCAGCATCGTCCGAGCCATCTCAATGAGTGTTCTGTTCTTGCGTTCCACGATGCCATTCTGATGTGGCGTGTACGGAGCTGAGAACTCATGAGTGATGCCCAATGTATCAAGATAAGTGTCGAGGCCAGTCTTCTTGAATTCAGTGCCATGGTCACTTCTGATGTGCTTGATCTTGACGCCATAGTTGTTCATGGCTCGATTGGCGAAGCGTCTGACGACTTCCTGCACTTCAGTCTTGTAGAAGATTATATGTACCCATGTATATATTGAATAATCATCAACAATGACGAAGCCATAGATACAAGCAGTAGTAGTAAGGGTAGAGTAGTTAGTAGGGCCGAAGAGGTCCATGTGTAGCAGTTCGAAGGGTTGAGTCATTATCATGATTTTCTTTGAGGGATGCTTGGCCCTCATCATCTTTCTAGCTTCGCAGGCACCGCATAAGTGATCCTTCTTGAACTTGACGCCCTCGATGCCTATGACGTGCTTCTTCTTTGCAAGAGTATGCAAGTTCCTCATGCCAGCATGCCCTAGCCTTCAATTCCAGAGCCAGCACTCTGAAGCTTTTGCAAGAAGACATACGGCAAGTTGTGGTCCTGCTAAGAAATCCACCATGTACAAATCATCTTTCCAATACCCTTCAAAGACTAGAGACTTGTCAAATTCCATTAGAACAAGGCAATGATATTTTCCAAATATCACAATCATGTTCAAGCTGCAAAGCATTGAGACAGACATTAAGTTGAAACCAAGGGATTCAACAAGCATCACTTTAGCCATGTGCTGATCCTTTGAGATTGCAACTCTACCTAGACCCAATACCTTGCTTTTACCAGTATCAGCAAATGTGATGTGACTTTTGTCAGATGGACGTAAGGTTGAGTCCATGAGAAGACATCGTTCGCCAGTCATGTGATTAGTACATCCACTATCAATAATCCATTCTGAAGTAGCTGGTGTCATACCCTTGGCACCGTGTGCCATGAAGCAATAGGTGGGAGCGGAGTCGTCCTTGTCATTAGCATCAGCGTCGGTGATGAAGTCATTGTCTTCAGTGTTGAAGATGGACTTGGCAATGTAGGCTGTAGCCAGACTTGCAACGCCAGAGTCGCACTCCTCCTCAGACTCCACCTCCGCCTCCTCAGAAGCAGACCCCTCCTCTGAATACATTTCCTTGCCAACAAACGCATGCGCCTTGCCAGATGAGCTCTTCTTGTGTGATGAAGACTTTGAGGAAGACTTGGAAGAAGACTTTGAGTATTTCTTCTTCTTCTTGTCGTCAGAATCATATTCCTTGCTCTTATTCTTCTTGTTGTTCTCATTGTCCCATTGCGGACACTCAGAGATGTAGTGACCAGGTTTCTTGCACTTGTGGCATGTTCTCTTCTTGTAGTCATGAGTAGAAGCTTCATCATTCCTTGAGCTGGATCGTGAAGACTTTCTCAAGCCTTTCTTCTTGGTGAATTTCTAGAACTTCTTTACAAGCATAGCAAGCTCCTTTCCAATGTCTTCAGGATCATCAGAACTGCAGTCAGATTCTTCTTCAGATGAGGAAACAACTTTTGCCTTCAAGGTGCGAGTTTGGCCATAGTTGGGACCGTAGATATCTCTTTTCTCAGAAAGCTGAAAATCATGTGTGTTGAGCCTTTCAAGTATGTCAGACGGATCGAGTGTCTTGAAGTCAGGGCATTCTTGAATCATCAGGGCTAGGGTGTCAAACAAGCTGTCAAGTGATCTCAGGAGCGTCTTGATGATTTCATGCTTGGTGATCTCAGTAGCGTCGAGTGCTTGAAGCTCATTTGTGATGTCAGTGAGGCGATCAAACATGAGCTGAACATTCTGATTGTCGTTTCTCTTGAAGCGGTTGAAGAGGTTGCGAAGGACACTAATCCTTTGATCTCTCTGGGTTGAGATGCCTTCGCTGACCTTGGAGAGCCAGTCCCAGACTAGCTTCGATGTTTCCAGAGCACTCATACGGCCATACTGCCCTTTGGTCAGATGACCACAGATGATGTTCTTGGCAGTGGAATCCAGTTGAACGAACTTCTTGACATTAGCAGCGGTGACACCTTCACCAGCCTTGGGAATGCCATTCTTGACGACATACCAGAGGTCGACATCAATGGCTTCAAGATGCATGCACATCTTATTCTTCCAGTAGGGATATTCAGTTCCATCGAAGACGGGGCACGCAACGGAGACTTTGATTATCCATGTAGTCGACATAGCTAAAACTCCAGGTGGTTAAACCGAATCACATAGAACAAGGGAGTACCTTCCTCTAATACCAATTGAAAGTGCTAGTTATCGACTAGAGGGGGTGAATAGGTGATTTTTATGAAATTCTTCAAAACAGGAGAGTTTCGAAGACAAACGATAGAAATGAACCTATACCCATGCAGCCGAAGGTAGACTACACTAGACAAGCCATAGTCAAGTATTCAATGAAGTGAGAGAACGAAGACTAATAGCAGCTAGGCAGTACGGATCAAGATGGAAGATAGTATGAAACCAATCAGAACAAACAGTCACACAGTGAAGACAAATGGACAATGCAAACAGGCAATGACTCATAAGGACCAACTCTAAATGAAGAGATGGGAAGTATAGAACCAGTTGCTTGTTGAAGACAATGATTTGTTGGACCAGTTCCAGTTGTTGTGAAAACTGTAGGTCTGATTAGGGAGGCTGAGATTTAACTCAGAAGACCGTGTCTTCACCATATTCCCCTTGAACTAAGGACACCCAATCCTCGCCCAATCACTCTGGTAAGTCTTCAAGGTAGACTTCCAAACATTCACAGACTTCATTCACCGGCGATCCACAATGACTCTTGGCTGCTCAGAACGCGACACCTAACCGGCTGGAGGATTCACAGTCCTCAAGTGTAACAAGTCTTCAGATCACACAGACAGGAAGACTTCTGTGATGCCTAACACTCTTTGGCTCTGGGTGTTTAGGGCTTTGTCCTTGCAGGATTTCTCTCTCATAGGCTTCGAGCTCGGTTGCTCTCAAACGACAAAAGCCGTGCACTAACTCCGAGTAGCCAACCAATTTATGGTGTAGGGGTGGGCTATTTATAGCCACTAGGCAACCCAACCTGATTTCTCCGAAATGACCCTGGGTCACTAAGGAACTGACACGTGTTCCAACGGTCAGATTTCAATCACACATGGCAACTTTACTTGGGCTACAAGTAAAGCTGACTTATCCAGCTCTAGATAAGTTTTGCTCTCATTGTCTTTGCTCGAAGACATAGGATTTGGGTTAAGCATCACTTCAGTCATTCTGACTTTGTTCACTGGGTCCCCACTTAATAGCACGGTGGTTCCTATGACTCAACAAAGAAGAAAAGGAAACAGCGAAACAACTAAGTCTTCGCGCTCCATAGTATTCACGCGATGTCTTCTCTTGTCATATTCTTCAATGTGAATATCTTCACATACCACCTTTGTCTTCAATGTCTTCATACATTTTTAGGGGTCATCTCCGGTAGGTAAACCGAATCAATGAGGCACTACTACCTGTGTTGTCCTGCAATTTTCACAAACACATTAGTCCCTCAACCAGGTTTTTCGTCAATACTCCAAAACCAACTAGGGTGGCACTAGATGCACTTACAGAAACGAATGACCTGCTTCTAGTTAGGCGGTCTCTTTCCAGCCCTTCTCTCTTAGCCATGCCCCTATCAACCAAACCCTGCATGAGGAGTGACCTTGCATCAAACGCACGCTCTCTTGGGTTGACTAGAGCCCTCCGCTCGTCACCGAACGGGCGTCTGTCATCATATCGTCAGGGCACGTACGAACCTCCCCTCGGAGGGCGTGTAGGGACTCGACAGTGGTCATCACGGGGATACCGAGGGTCGAACCACCCATGGCCTCGACCAAGGAATTGGTCTTGGTGGTAACCACCATCTTCACGTCGCAGAGGGGATCTCGGGCTATGTGCTGACTGACCCATGTCTGCAACCACAGTTCTGCTGTGAATTCTATTGTGCGACTGAGAAAGAGTTGAGTTCTACTCTCCTATCACCCAGAGAAATGCCCAGATCCGATGCAAACCTCTACCAACTTTTGAATGGGACAGCTGAATTGAATCTGCTATGCGTGCCGCTGCCGCAACATTCTGGATCAGAGTACGGTATACCTGACATTCTTCTTGAGGCTTAGTCGGAAACAGCTGTCGTGGCCGTCGACTGGAACCTGGAATCTGCTGACGAGCGCGATCGTCGTGTGCTTGCTGAAGATTCTCCAGACGCCAATGCTCAGCCAAGGTGGCTAAGCGCGCAGCCTCCAAGGCTCGAGCCTCGGGGGTCTCCCCAACGATAGGGGTCTAGAGCGCCTTGAAGTTGCGGTGATGCAGCTCTTCCCTCTGGTCTGCAGTGACGGCTTGGGGGTAGTATTCGTCATGATCACGCGACGGGTCGTCGCCGCCGCCGCCGCCACGATGAATCCGGGCGGGCTGCACTGGGAGTTGACCATGAGGACTTCATTCGAGGGGTCTTTACTCTCACACTCGGAAAGCGTATCCGAATGACCAGTCGGCAGATCGAGCAATCCTTATAGGGATTCGTCGGGCTCGATTGCCACGACTTAAAGGGTGATCGACTGGCGATCCACCGCGTGATTCACACATCGCTCGAGCCATTAATGACTGGATCACTTGCGACGGCAGACGACGGGGAGCGAAGACATCATGGGAGCCGACCAATACTGAGTCAACGGCTACCATAGAAGGACGTCGTAGCCACTCGCACAGAAGTGCGCCGCCCGACGGATGGGGAGGGCCTCAATGTCGAGGGGGGATTCTTGGAGCCAGGCGGAGTCGTCAGCGATGAAGACTAGTGCAGAGAGACATATCCCGTCGCCCAAAGACAAACCGCCGTCGGAAACCATGTTGATGGAGATCGAATCTTGCAACCTCACCGAAAGTCTCTCAGACACCAGCCCCACGGTGGGCGCCAACTATCGTGGGACTGCGTCTGACAGTAAGAGTAGGGGTACATAGGATGAGGCCGTGTCCTAGCTACGGTGAGGTTGTACACGCAGATTTACGAGTTCAGGCCCCTCTCAGAGGAGGTAACAGCCCTACGTCTCAGTGCCTCGGAGGCTTGTCGACTGATATATGTGTAGATGTTATAGGAGGTGCAAACCCTTGTGCCAGAGGGGAGGGGTGGCTTATATAGAGTGCGCCAGGCCCCTCACAACCCTCAGTTACACATGGGTTCAATGTGAGTTAAGACTAGAATGTTACTGGTAACGCCAGGTATAAACAATCTTTATGACGATGGAGTGACACTACAAAAAAATACACTTCCATGATGATACGTGTTTTTCACAGTAGGTCGCTTTTTTGTCATGCATGTACATCCATGACAAATTTATGACAGAATCAAGATAGTCATACCTGTGCTGTCGTAGAAGTGTTCCATGACATTACCAAAATTATCATCACAGAAGTGTCCACTTCCATGATGATAAATCACGCGTCACAGAAGTGCTTTCGTCAAGGGTGACCGGCACGTGGCATCCACAGTAACGGAACGCCGTTAAGCAATCGGGTCGGGTTTTGGATCCGATAACCCGTTAATAGCCCCGACCAATGGGGATTTTCCACGTGTAAAATCATCATTGGCTAGAGGAAACACGTGCAGGCTCATCGTCGGGACAGATGTCATCCACACACTGGACAGAAGGCGCCTATGATACGTCGACACGTGGCATGGCCCAACAAGTTTAAATGGGCCAGCCCAACAAGTTTAAATGGGCCGGCCCAACTGAAGGCCCACAAGATTTTGCGGACCATAATGGGCTGGCCCAGCTAAAGGCCCATGAGATTTTGCGGACCATAATGGGCTGGCCCAGCTAAAGGCCCACAAGATTTCGCAGGCCATAATGGGCCGGCCCAGGTAAAGGCCCACAAGATTTTCGTGTGCCATAATAGGCCGGCCCAGGTAAAGGCCCACGGTGACTCTAGCCCATAACGAACAGTAATTTTCTTTATACCCGTTAACGGCCCGTGATTTACATGGGTCATTTCCAGCCCGTGTTAGCTTTCGGCCTATTAATGGCCCATACGTTCTTGGGCTCCTTTTCGGCCCTCGATTACTTTCGGCCCGTTACTGGCCTGTTCCCCTAATGGGCCAAATTCAGCCCATGGCAAGAGTCGGCCCGTGATTAGCCTGTTACCAATGGGCCAAATTCGGCCCATGACAAGAGTTGGCCCGTTTCTGTCCTGTTAACCCGTTGCGCCGTTTCCAGCCCGTCCTATATTCTGGCCCATTAACGACCCGTTATGCCTGTGAAAGAATTAAGCCTTTGCTGTCCTACGGCCTGTTAACGACATGTTACCGTGCTGGGCCAATACCAATTACGCCCGATTATGGCCCATGTAGACCCATTTATCCGACGGCCCGAGGTCCACCGATTACATGCCCATTTATCGACGGCCCGTAGGAGACCCATGGATCCTACGGCCCGTATATGGCCCATGGTAGTTACGGCCACTAGCAAATCAGGGAAAAAGAAGACTAGGAAATAAATATGGCCGAAACTAACGCTAGGCTATTAAGGCGATTGCACAGATTATATCCACTCGGCATCAAAGATCGCCACCAGTGCAAATAGAGGGAACACCCTACACTATACAAAAATGGCTTGCTGTTTTCTTCAGGCGGTGGCTGCACGTTAAGAATATATTTTGTATCGCATCAAAACAAATTACAACTATATAACAAAAGGAAGGTTGGCATAAAACTTAACAGTCTAGCAGATAAATGTGCCACCAGAAGTTCAGAAGCTGAGTTCATTTGACCTGACTGTTACGTTTTCATGCTGCATTGTCCGATGGAGCACCATAACCCTCGCCTTCATTTCCCCTAGGCTCCTGAACAACATAGCAAATGTCTGATAGTCTGGTTTCAAAACCATGCATATCTTGACGACATTGAGCAATGTTTCTCCTTGTTTCACAAAGGGTCTTTGTTAGGGAATGGACTTGTGTCTGGAGTGCAGATACAACATTGCTTTGAGCTTACATATCTTGATCATGAGGCAGTTTGGACGATATTGCCTTAACAACCAACCCAGTATTACGCAGGAACGTGCTTTTGGCACTGTTAGTGGATAGGTACTGACCCACTACAGCAAGAGCTGACATTGTGGTTATAGTTGCCTCGCCACCTTCAGAAGGTGGCAGTTCCACCATTTTTTCCATAGCTCGCTGAAAAGTTGAGGTTTTACATTAGTAGTACCAGAACAGAAGATATTAAGGAGGCAGCAAAACCAAACAAAATAGCATTGGTCTATATACAGAACTTATTCTGGTGAACTCATGTAAAATATTAGTTCTATTTTATTGCAAAGTACATAATAAAACCAGGTTCCAAACATATGACCATGTACCATCGCTATTGTATTGTCTATTTCTTCACAATGTATTGAGGGCTAAGGATAAAGAGACGAAGTTTATAATACGGTAAGCATAGTATGACGTCATTCATATCATAAAACAACTGAGAACAGACAAACAGGCAATTATAACGTTGTGTGGGCAAGTCCAGCACGAAACTAGATTACGGGTAAAGATCAAAGGAACATCACTCCTCTCTTTTAAACCTTGTAAGGTGCAATGATACGCTAAGACAATTGTGTATAAAATTAAAAAGAGTAATAGACATTGGCTGCAAACCATGCAGTTTACGGTACAAGTCAAAGTAAGTAGTAGTTAAAAGGCATGAGGATTAAGGACTTACAACAGCGGCTTTGACTGGTGTAGTCATGCCCTTCTTCTTGCTGGTGTGACAGTCCTTGAAGATTTTCCACAGCATTTGGTTCACGTACTTTTTGGTCCTTGCGGACTTTCCTCTTCATTTGGAACAAGTCAATATAGATCTGATAATACGGTACAACGAAAAGAGTGAAACGACAGCTAATTACAAGAGCCTCGCAGTGTGCAATATAGCTACGAGATCCTGTCGTCTGTTGGAATTTCACTTTCATACGGTTGGCCTTGTTCTTTGAACAGTTCACCTACAAGAAGTTAGATTTGTGTGGCACATGCGTAAATAGGACTTCAACATGTGATCTGATGACATATATATAATGTACCTGATACTTCGGATCGGACCAGTGTTTAACAAGGCCTCTCCAGTCTACATCAGATATATTTTTCACTGGAGATGTTTGGGCAAGTTCATTGTTAGCCTTGCCTTCAAAGTGAGTTTTCCTCAAGTTATACCGATACTGTCACAAAGCAGACTTGAAAACATGGGTGCAAGCTTGTCTTGTTGCATCATCTTGGCTATCCAACTTGAACCTCATCTGTTGAAAATTATGGGAGTCTCATTATCAGCAACCTAGAAAGTATTGGACAGAGCAAGACGATATTACTAGTTTCCATACATAACCATACTTACAGATAAATGGTCGAGGAAGATGTTGAACTGGGTTTCGTCTTTGTCATTCCTGTACTGAATCCATGTTGGGAGGATATGTACATGACACCTAACAGCAACCGCTGCCTCTGATACTAACTTGGCTGACTCTGTAGCATCACGTGGCCTTTTTAAACCTGCCTCAAAACGGATCTCCATTCTTCCTCCTCTAGATTTAGTTAACCTATCGAGCATTATCCCTGATGTTTGTTTCCTCTTGCGCCTAGGTGCTAGTCCAACAACAAACATAGGAAGTGTTAGTGTACATCAAACTGTGAGACTACATATAAAGAAGCATGCAAATGTAACTTGACTCCAGCAACTACCTTCTTGTTGTTGAAGCTCACAAGGTTCATCTGATATTGCCAACTCGTCTTGTGTCAAGAGTGCTTGGGAAGTAGTGTCAGGTGGCAAGGGAGCTTGGGAATGTGCTGCTAGCTCAGTTGACGCACGAGTATGTCGTGCAGCTGGTAGTACTGTGGTAGGTGTTGCAGGAACTAGGGTTGTCTCTGCTTGTTTGGTGGCAGCTATTTGTTTCTGTTTGTCTTTTTTTGCAACTCGTGTAGCATGGGATGTTGTGTTTGTAGAATTTTCTGCTGGACTTTGACCTTCTATTGCACCATCAGTACTAGCAGAATCTCCAGGATTCATCCGCTTCTCATTCCCTGCCATTCTATGTTTCTCCCTCTTTCTCTGTGCCATGTTAAGTCAAGCCGACAAGAAAAACGAATAACAATTTAGTTCTTCAGAACAAATTGATGCGTGATGTAGACGAACTAAACTTTGATGTTAGACAACCACATGATAGGAGGATGTAATATGTATTAAAAATAGGATGGAAGAGATAACCTGAACTATGATGTGTAAACTAAGAAGAAGACATTTCACCAAATTAGAAGCAATGCAATGGAAGGTAAACACCATATGAAAGATGCTACAAATATCGCTCTGCCAAGTTAACAGTGTCTCATCATAAATGGAGTTTAAAAAAATGTGAAGCAGTACAAGAAATAAATCATATGCAAGATGCAAACAACATCACACTACCATGTTAGAGGTCTCTCGTCATTAGTGCCATTGCATATTCATAGCATTGCATATTCATAGCTTATGATGTGTAAACTAAGGAGAAGTCATTTCAACAAATTAGAAGCAATGAAAGCTAGACACCATATGAAATAGGCAACGAATATCACTCTACCAAGTTAAAACTGTCTCGTCATAAGTGCCATTTCAACATACAAGTAATACAAGCTAGAAAAGAATGTGAGATGTAACCTATATCACACTCCGAAGTCAAAAGTGTCTTATGATAAGTGATTTTTGCAGGTTACACAACACTAGTAATTTGATGTATGAACATGGTGTGATAGACAGATATTGTATGTTCTAGAAACAGGAACACGTGTCTTATTCAATTATAATGTGTAAAGTAAGCAGATGGAATTCAACAAAATTAGAAGCAATACAAGCTAGACATCACGCATAACATGCAACCACATATAACAGTGCCATGCAAGTTAGAGGGAGCACCGGTGATGCTGCACTAGGGGAGACGTGCTCATCATAAACACAACTTTGTTGAGTGTCTATGCATGTGCTGTCTTGGAAATCATCTTGGGGGTGTGGAGGAGTAGAAACTATAGAGGCCCTCCGTTTGGAAGGAGCACCTTTATCCGCTGCCTTGCTAACTTCCTTCCGCTTTATTGATTTTGAATTGTCAAGTAAAACCGACAAGAAAAAGAAATAAAATTATCTCTTCAAAACTCATTCATGCATGATACTGACAATCACTACTTTGATGTAAGGCAAACACATGATACCAGGATGGAATATGTACGAAAAATAGGACGGCATGGCATGTTCACAACTGTTTGTGTAAACTAAGCAGAAACCATTCCAGCAAAAAGAAGCAATGCAAGCTAGACACCACATGAAAGATGCAACCAATATGACTCTGCCAAGTTAAAAGCATCCCATCATAAATGGAATTTCAACAAATTAGAAGCATCGCATGCTACAAATCATATGAAAGATGCAACTAATATTGCACTGCATATAATAAAGGTGTCTAGTCATGTTGTTTGATGCGGGATACAAAAAAACAATAGTTTTATGCAAGGACATGCTTAATAGATAGATGTACTATGTACTAAATACAGGAAGGCATGTCACATTAACAGGTATAATGTATAAGCTAAGCAGACTAGCACATGCAGTTTAACCAGATTGGAAGAATTACAATCTAGACACCATATGCAACATGCAACCACATATCACGCTGCCAAGTTAGAGCAAGCACCTACGATGCTAGTGTAGGGGAAATGCTGTAATCAACTACAGAGCTACATTCACTATCTTCATCTAGCATTTCTGTTTCTTGATAATCATGTCGGGAGGCTGACGCTGCATTCTTTAAATGAGGAGTAGTCCCCTTGCCTGCCTGCCTCGTCATAAGTGATTGATGAGGGATACACAAGAACATTAGTTTGATGTAAGAACACGGTTAATACACAAATGTACTAGTATGTACCAAAAACAGAAAGGCATGTCATATTCAAAGGTATAATGTGTAAGCTAAGTAGATGCAATTTAACCAAATTGGAAGGAATACAAGCTAGACATCCGGATGGAGTGGTGAACATGATCATCTAGGACCTGAGAGCCTGGTGGGAGGCGGGCTGCTTCGCCACCATCGCATCTTTTTAGTTGGCTTCCAGGTGATTCCTATCTTTGCTGGGCTTGTCACTAGCTCGGCCAGTGCCCTGACTAGCTATTTGTCTTCTGGTGCTCACGGGATGATGGTTCATGTAAAAAAATATCTTTCCTTATCTTACCGACTTTGGCCTTCGAATACAAGCTAGACACCATATGGAACATGCAACCACATATGACACCGTGAAGTTAAAGCAAGCACCTGGGATGGTGGTTCATTGCGAGCGAGGTCATCAACTTCAGAGCTACGTTCCCCGTCTCCATCTGCTGACACTACACCCTTTAAAGTGTTGAAACGTTGCTTGCCTAGCCGCACACCAAACTGGAGCGACTTCTCTCTTTTCTTTTTGGCTTCTCTCATGGTAGCAGAGTCTGAAATACCCTTGCATAAAAACACAACAGTGAGAGTAAGGGTGAAGTGTGTGCCGAAGTAGTGCACTGTAAAAGTAGCAGAGAGCAGGTGGATGAAAAATAAATGACAGGAGACATATGATATCTCTACAACATTGCATGGCAAACAAAATTAGATTCTACTCTATATGATTTTGTAATATATGAGGACAGGAAATGCAGGTACTCCTCCAACACACCACCACATGTGGTCATATCTAAGATAACAGTCGACTGAAAATAAATAGGTTAGTCGATATTTTTAATGAACCGTCCGATCTTTAAGGAACGGGCAGATGGCCTTCGTCTACCTCCCGCCAGTCACTGTTGACGATCCTTCTCGAACCGCCAGCGACCACCGGCCCAGACCCCTGCCTCCGCCGCCCCACCCTTCCATCGACCTCACACCACTGCCGTGCCTGGCAGCGCCCCCAGGCCATCCCTTTAATCCCGGCGGACCTCCAGATAGGGCGCCAGTAGCTCTAGGCCGCACACGCCCCTAAGATAAACACCAAGGCGCTGCTTCCCCGGCGTAATAGGCGTATTAGCGCCTGTTACGCCGGGGAATGCTTCCGTTAATTGGGAATCAAGTGGCCAGAAATTGAAATTCAGGGGGGCGACGGACCTCTAGCTAAGGTGAAATAGTATATGAGGATAAACCTTGTGCATCGCGAGTTACTAGGAACATCTAGTATAATGAAGAAGCGGGCAACTAGTGTCTTCTGTGGGATGAATACCATGCAAGCAAAGACGTAAGATTTGCACGAATAAGGGAAGAGGAGTACCTTTTTCAGTTGCCGGTGTGGTCACCTCCACAAGTCGCGCCGATTTTCTTCTTTTTACCGAGGAAACCGATGTTTTGGAGGGTGCAGGCTTGGACGAACCCATGGCCAAATTGTTGACTGTGTTGCCATGGCCGTATGTCGGTGGAGGGGAAGCAGATCCAAGGCGGCGAAGGATGGCGTAGCAGGAACAACTCCGGTGCGGTGGAGGGTGACGAAATTGCAGCGGCAGCGGTGAGGCGCAGGACGACGTGGTTGAACTGGCTCGGGTACGGATGGCTTGGCCTCGGCTTCAACTATTAGCCGTGGAGGGCGTTGTGGTTGAGGTTGTGGTGGACGACGACGTCGGGGTATCGGCTCTGGCGTGATGGAGGAGGGCGGCGGTTGATGGGTGGGATGGGGTGGCGGACGGAGGATGCCGGGGTTTCACGGCTGGTGGAGAGGTAGTTTTGGCACCCATGGAGTATGAATGGGGAATCGGACGGGTGGGGGGAACCATGTTTCGGTCTGGGACGCGCTTGTTTTTGGCTTTTTTGAACAGAAATAGGATGCGCTTGTTTGAAATTTGGGGAAAGTACAAACTTTGCCCCCCTCTTAAATTTCGGACCTAGTGCGGGTCGGGGGTAGGATGGTAATCCCAGGTGTCCCAAATAGTGGGCGGGAGCAATTTCAGCCGCGCGCATGTGTGCTTAGGCGGCCATTTTGTATGAATGTTTTTTGGATGCGGTTGCGTGGCGTCTAGATGAAGATACAAACCTACCCCGGTTTAGACCTTTGGACATCGGGCCGGTAGGTTTCATGGGTCGAAGTTATCAGAAAAGTAATTTCCTTGTACTACCAAACATTGGTCTCACGCGGTTTCGGGCGAGTAGAGGCTCTTTTGGCGCTTCGTTCGAAATTTTGAAACACAAGCATTCACGTTTAGAGTACTCTTGAACTATGAGGATTGACCTAAATATACAATGTTATATTTGACCTTGCATGTTTGAAAACCTCATTAAATTATCCGCTTCTTTTTGAAATTTCGACACTTGAAAATCCTACAACTATGATTATTTTGGAATGGAGGAGCTAAATTTGAATCTATTTTGTACATGACTACATATGCTATTACGTACAAAATCAGAGCAAAGATTGGTGCCCCCATAATTTAGGTATGGTTTACAAATGCCATGATATCAAATTCAAATAATTGAATGGACTTCATGTTGAATTCGAGTTTTTAAACCACCTTAAGTTGAATTCAAATGTATGCTAGTTCATAGGTAGTAACTATTTATAATGTCCATTGTGTAACTTTCGTATGTATAATGTGCTTTACACACACAACATGAACTATACTCACGTTTATATTCAATTGCTAAAGCGATGCATTTTCTGGAGTTCAAAATGCTAACTATGTGGATCAATTGTGTCGAATAATAATATAGACATGATCAAATTCGATAGAATCTAGATGTCTGATGGATCAATGACCGCTCCTTACGCGAATTGAAAATATCATGATCTCATCCTAATATTTGGATACAATTTATAACTTTAATCAATGTGTAGAGCAGTCTTTTACGTGTAGTTTCACTCTCCATCGGTGGTCTCTCACACATGCTCACACACTCTCTCCCGAGGTGTCTTTCTCGCACACATGCTCTAGATATAACCCTCCCTCCCTCTCGTAACCATTTACAACTGTTTTCACTAACCTTTATCACAAGCACTCTTCCTCTCGCAAACATACACACGCACAATCCGCATCGACCCTTTCTATATACATGGACCTGCCTACGTGTCTCATGTACGCACATTATCTTTACACCTGTCTCTCACGCATTGTCTCACACCTCTCTTCCTAATCGACGAGTATGATTCTAGCAGAGCATTCTGTAGGATGCCCCTTAAAGTTAGGTTGGATGAATAGTAATATCAGAGATAAAGGGGTTACCTTAGTCCGAGAACCTAGGGTTACAAATCCTAGCCGGCTTTGTCAGTGAACACAGAGTCCTTCACAATTCTGCTATCTTTGTCTTGTACGACTAGTCATCCATGGGTCTTCCTAAATGCATCACGGGCCGACCAATGTGGCGCGGGACGGAACAGAACGAAGGGCCTCACCTCGACCCACCGGACCTCACGCGGTGACACACCCTCTGCCCCCACGTCTCATTCTCTTGTCACACCCACACATACCAACACAAACACCACACACACAGCAAATTTCTCCTGGTGCCTCTATTCCCCCCCTTGCATATACACACTCAAGGGAATGGAATCTCTTGTCGTGACGTCATATTCGTCTCTCTCTCTCTAGACCACTCTCATTTCTCGTGCTATCTCTCCCATGCCCCCCCCGTCGGCCCCTCTATCTATGCCTCTCTCGAATACGTAATACACACACACACACACCTCTCTAGGCCCCGCCAAATGCATCAACTACACATTCACACATGTTACATCACGTACCCCATTGATCTAAAAAGCCTTCTCTTCATGTTTATTTCGCATACAACATTCCTTTTGAATAAAGTGTGGCCAAAAATTATTTTAGTGTTTCTACATATATACAACATTACAAAGTTATATGGAGGAGTACGAACGCTAATTTGCATTGCATGGTGCCCACAATGATATTTATTCCGCACTGTGAATTACTATATTTTTATACTATATACAAAGTTAGTCATAATAAAGAGAAACGAAGAGAATCTCTCTCTCCATCGCATACCCCCCCTGTACGCCCTTTCGCGTATGCACAGAAAACTATCTCCAGGTCCTCTAAAAGTAAGCCCCCAGAAAATTCACGCATGTTTCATCTTTCTCTCGTGATGTATGCATTGACGATCATTGTATTTGAAGCGAAACCACGATACATACATTGGACTTCAGAATCCACTCATTACGGTCACCATTTACGTTTAGTGGTTATTATGCAGTCACGGGCTCACCGTACAACTCTGTATTTTCTCATGGCATGACTAGTTGACCAGTTAAACGCTCCACGTGGCACCTCTAATGTTGCATCACATTATCTCACTACCATCGTGCCTACCTATTGACTTGTATCTACTCTACATCTACACTCTTATAAAATACATAAAATACAATCTTATAAAAAACAGAGTTGGTGATGATGGTGTGCCTGCCATCCTGCAATATAGGCCGTCCGATTTACATTTGACGGATATGAAAGAAACTATGGCAATTTTGCAAAAAGGTACCCACACACCTCTCCACATTTGCAAATAAGGCCTTCCCTCGTTCATCTTTTTCTATCACAAGATAAACAAGTCATACAAATGCATCTTGATGTTACATGCAACGCACGGGCATCTTGCTAGTAAGAATGAAAAGAAACGACAAAAAAATATTTGGACGGTGGTTCAAAGTCATGACCGCGGGCACAGCGGACAAGGTGGCCTTGTATTGGTATGCTGAGCCATCTGTTTTAACACACAAGAGCTGGTGTGGTGATTATACACACACGCACGCATGCACACGAACTGCATCCACGCAACACTCACACAAACACATGCACCCACGCACGCACGCAACGCTCACATGTACACACGTAGCCACGCATGCCTGCAACACTCACATGCACACACGCACACATGCATGCACACACCAGTACACCACACGACCAACACACACTCTCATGCTCAAGTGCTCAACCTACACGTGCATGCGCACACATCAGGCTCTGATAGACACATACACAACCAGGTGATTCCCGCGCACGGGTTGGAGCCTTGTCGCGCCTGCGTAAATTTGTGTTTATCTGACCTTTTGCCTATGCGAACTGACAGGTGGGACCCACAACGAACGTGGTCAATTTAACTAGTCAAGATGGCGCCACGTAGACTATTTGGCCGGTCAACAGAGTGCAATCCGATGCTGAGTTGTGAGCAAGTGACCGTATATTCACCGCAAAACATATATAGTGACCGTAATCAGCTTATTCTGAAGTTCGGTGACTGTATTATGCTTTTCTCTCTGTAGGCCCTCCAAAACTACATCTCTACACGTTCTCGCATGTTACATATAACAACTATGCAATAAAACACCACTAGTACACTCTAACACAATAAATCATATGTGTTTTTAGTTTTACAAGATATCATATTGTTACTTATAATTATTCAGTTTGCATACATTAAAATTGCCTTCGAAATGTATGGCCAGTATCATCTACCGCGCGGGAAAAATACCGCCCTTTCCTGTTTAATCGGGTTTGTATCGATGGATCGTGCGAAATAGCAAAACTATAGTACTATACAGTACAAGTGACAGTTCACCGGGCCGTCGTGTCGTCTACTCCTCCGTCGTAAGAGTGGAGCGCTCGCTTTCATAAATCTTCTAGTCCCTTTCGCCGACATGTGGGACATCAAGCTACCGGGTCCACGTGCCATACCGGAATACAGTGCAGAGCAGCCGGGGTGAAGCACCCCAGTCATGGCGCCGGTGTAGTAATGAGCAATGAGGCGTCAAATCACAAAGCTGCACCTTTCCCGCAGTTAAGTTGGAGGGACGAAGCAACCATCATTTCACTCATTGCTGAATCCGCTTCTCCCTCATCTTCTTCAACTTAACCACGTGTTGCTTCTGTCGTTGTTCTGCCTCATGTGGGACGCGGATCGGCTTGGTAAAGCACTGACATGTGGGACCACATGTTAGCTAACCGCCAGGACAACGTCCTCCGAAAATAAGAAGCCTAATTGTAGACTTACAAAGGGCTACGTAGCTGCTCAGTATACTTTCTAGCTAATCTATATATGCCCCCTGATTTTCAGGTGGGGTGGGCCTAATCCTCTCCTTTAATTCAATCAAATAGTCCCACATCACATCAGTTTGTAACTTTACGTAAACCATTACGTGGATGTCGCATTGCTCAAATAAGAAACCTCCCCCGCCATCCGCACGGCAAAATCACCTCCTTTTTACTAATCTCAATTCTATAATTTTTTGGATCAATATAATTGAGATTTGTATAGATAGCACACAGGAGCAAAACCAAATGGTACGGTTAAGGGCATCCACAATGTGTAGCCAAATGTGAAAATAGCTTTCGGCATCGTGGGAACCATTGTGGACGGTGTTGCCAAAGCCAATAAGATGGAACTGAAGCTCCCTGATTGATTGGTTGAAGGAATAGAAAAATGCAACGTCTCTCCTCTTTCTCCCATGCTTGGACGCATGTAGTACAGTATAGAGCACAAAGTCTACTCCCCTGTCCCTTCTATCACAAATCACAAAGCAGTGAGGCGTCAAATCACAAAATCACGGACGAAGCAACCATCATTTCACTCTTCGCTAACTCTACTTCTCCATCGTCTTCTTCGAGAAGCCATCTCACCGCATTAGTTATAGTATTACTAGTAAAGGACTTCCTGGATGCAAATAAGGTGGTTGTCTTGGCTTGCAGGCGGCACTTGCGAATGACTTACCGTGGTCTCCCTCAATGGTGTTCTCCGTCGAACGCACTTCGCCAAACCACCAAAAAAATATCGTCAACGGCACCGCAATGGGGAAGGAAGTCAAATATAGTTACTACCTCCATTTATTTGTACACAAGGCCAATATATCAACATTACAATTTGCAAAGGGCCACTAACACTAATCGAGGCAAAATTGATGGGGTTAGCAACCAAGGACATTAATATCCCTGCATGCATGCGGAAGTGAGAAGGTTGGTTTGCATGGCGCTGCATTAATCAAGCGATAAGGATTGAGATGGTTAGCTCTTTGGTCTTTGGATAAAAAAATACGCATTAATTGACACGTGAAACGAGGATTTGTATCGATTAAATCCCCCGAAGGAAAACCCAGCCTTTCTTTTTTAACACTAGTACTCCTAGTACGTACGTACTTATCCTGTTTGGGTCTAGGCCTTGCATTGCCAAACTTCGCCACACATTTTTGCCAAGCTTGCCTAAAGTTTTCAAAATGAGAAGGAGATACACTTGCGCACGGCTATCGTGGTCGCACCACACCCTCACACGGTCTCTCCTGCACACCGCGGTCGCACCGCACCCTCACACGGTTGCTCCTGCACGCCGCAAACCCAACCAAGGGAATGCACCCTCACTGACACGTGTTGTCGCATGTGAACACACCAAACTCAGCCATCCTATCGCTAACACATAATTTTTGTTAATAGAGTATGTTTATCCAACCGCATGTTGGGGAGTATCCGTACGGCCCGTGCGGTGGTCTGTTGGGGAAGAAGAAGAGGTGAGGAAGAAGGAAAGAAGGGTTAGGAGATGTAAGATATTCATCCAACCGGCTGAAATGGTAGACTGACCCAAGTTAGGCGACTTGCATAACAAATATATGTTTTTACCCAACAAAAGATCCATAAAAACAACAACGTAAAGAAAAACTATCACTGCTCGTGGAAAGAGATGACCTCGTCGTCTTTGGCTGCCGGCGCGAACCAGCCGTCGCTGCTGACGTGTGTCTCCGCACCGTGGTTGTCCTCGGCCTCCAGCTACTTGTTCAAGCGAAGCGTGCGGGTGCTCTGCATGGACGAAGGCACAACCCGGTTCAAGTCGAGCACGTCCGGTTCCGCCTGCAGGAGGGCCTCGATGGCAGCGGCATCCGCGTGCTCCGCGTCGAGTTGAGCCTCCGCCGCTCGGTTCAATTCCAGGATGTCCGGTTCCGCATGCAGGAGGGCGTCGATGAGAGCGGCATCCGCGCGCTCTGCGTCGAGTCGAGCCTCTGCTGCCCGGTTCAAGTCCAGGACGTCCGGTTCCGCCTGCAGGAGGGCCTCGATGGCAGCGGCATCCGCGTGCTCCGCGTCGAGTTGAGCCTCCGCCGCTCGGTTCAATTCCAGGATGTCCGGTTCTGCATGCAGGAGGGCGTCGATGAGAGCGGCATCCGCGCGCTCTGCGTCGAGTCGAGCCTCTGCTGCCCGGTTCAAGTCCAGGACGTCCGGTTCCGCCTGCAGGAGGGCCTCGATGGCAGCGGCATCCGCGCGCTCCACCTCAAGTTGAGCCTCCGTCGCCCGGTTCACATCCATGACATCCGGTTCCGCCTGCAAGAGAGCCTCGATGGCAGTGGCATGCGCGCGCTCCACGTCCAGTTGAGCCTCTGCCTCCCGGTCATCCTTTAGTATCGCCATGTTGAACCGCTGGTCTGCCTGCACCATGGGGGACTCCGACGCCGGCATGAAGTCGACGTCCATCGTCTCATACCCATCGGGGGCCTTCTGCGCCGCGACCTCCGCCATGAACATTGGATCGGCTTCCTCCTCCTCGTAGCTTGGCTCTAGAGAACTCGGGGATTGGCCCGCCGCATAGCAAGCTTGGGAACGGAGGTCTGTGGCGCCGACCGCCGCCGCGATTTCTGCGCGGCGCTCCGGCGTCAGCATCATGTAGTAAGTGATCTTGCGGCGCACCATGGCTTTCCAGTGAACTAGGGGACGCTTGATGCGGGCTAGGGGATCGAAAGGTGGAGGGATGGGCTGGAGATTTGGTGTGGATTTAGGGCAATGGCTGGCGTAGGCCGAGCAGCGAAGGTTCTGGTGTGAATAGTGGTTCCGGTGACGATCGGTCAATCGGTTTTCACTGTACATCGCTCTTGTCGCGTTCGCGTTGCAGCCCGGCACGTTGGACCCTCCATGTCGCTCACCGAATGGAACATGCTTTGTCTTGCGTTTTCGCTCGCTTGTGGGACCGCAGTTGAGAGCAAACCGACGTCCCTCCCCCTCCCCCACCCGCGTCATTTATTATACCACCACTCCCTCCATTTTATGCGGAGTAAATAAAAACAGAGGGAGTATACTACGGATGAGGATCCCCTGACGTGGCCGAACCCATTGAGTAACTGACATGCGGGGCCTCGCAAGCATGGGGTTCGCTAGTAAGTGACCGAAAGGGAGGGTAAGGCAGGGATAGCTACGTCAGAGGATCCACTTCCACTATACTACTTTGACCAAATGTTAGAGTAATAATATGACATGCAACTTACACAAATGTTAGAGTAATAATATATGACATGCAACTTACACAAAGCATACAGGGTCTAATGCGTTTTTCGAGGGTAACTTTGACCAAATGTTAGAGTAATAATATATGACATGCAACTTACACAAAGCATACTGTCAAATTCGTATGTGAAAGGAGTTTCCAATGATATAATTTTCACATTATACATCTCATGTACTATTAATCTTGTCAATAGTCAAATTGGAAACCATCTCGAGTACAAATCTAGGACTACATACGAATCTAGCAATATTGATTGGGCGTTGTTGAATGTTGATACCTTTTTGATCAAAGTAGATATACTTTGACGAAACATAAAACTTATATGTAAACTAGAAATGATAGGAGGGAGTATATTGTACGTTCAAAAACGAAACGAACATTGAATAACCTTTATATGTGATTTGCGGATGCTATGATCACCAGTTCAAAATTTTGAATCCGCCTTAGGTATCACGTGCCCCCACTCGTTCCCTCTCGATTTCATCTCCGGGTCCGGAGATCTATTGAAAGAGGACTAGGGTGGGTACATGCTAATGATACTCGACGGAATGTTCAAATGAGGCATGCGGGAGGATGGACTCGACTGGAGGACGACATGATCGATGGAGAAGAGGGTTGGAGAGGAATGAGAAATAAGCAAACGCCACATGATTAAACTTGAACGGCTCAAATAAACAATAAGTTGTCTCGCTTGGCCTACATAGTGAAAGGCCTAATGCGCAACGCGGAGCACTGACGCTCGAATATGGCCGGGAAAATAGGGAAACAGACATGTGGGGCACACCCGTCGGGACGACGTAGTGCAGACTAGTCCAATGGAGGAGCTGGCCCACGACCTCGTCGCCACCGACAACCGTCCGTGTGGGTCGTTGGGGCCAACAATGGGGCGCAGCTCCAGCACCGCCTCTGGACACGACGACCGCGGTGAGCGACACGCTCATATCGTCGCTAGACACGGTCGGTTTCAGTTTGCTGAGGGTGGCGTTAGTGCTGTGTCATGACCAACGGTATGTTTGGTTTGTGCCCAAGGTTGCCCCATCAAAGCATTGGGTAGCCAAAATTTTGGTTGAGGTATTGGTTGCCCATGATTTGGCCGACATTGGCAAGAAAAATGAACTTGAGTTGGCTAGAGTTCATTGGCATGCCAAAGAAATGGCAACCATCCAAACAAAGACCAATCTTTTGGTCATGACCAAAATTTTGGTTGAGGTATTGGTTGCCCATGATTTGGCCGACATTGGCAAGAAAAATGAACTAGAGTTGGCTAGAGTTCATTGGCATGCCAAAAAATGGCAACCATCCAAACAAAGACCAATCTTTTGGTCATGACCAAAATTTTGGCAAGGTGCACTTTGGCCACAATCCAAACACACCCCAACACCTGGCTCGTCGAGGATGCACGGGGCACCGCGACGCGTCCGCGGAGTGGTGTAGCGCGGCCAACTGCATCCTCTGGACCTGAGACCATGCTGGGTCATTTTGCTTTTTCAATGACATGCGGGGATCGCATGTGAGCAAAGGGCATCTCCAATGTTGCCATGACCGCAGCTGACTACCCTGGCACACCAAAACCCTCGTCCCTCGCGCCATCGCGCGGTGCGTTCCCAGCCGGCGCCAGCTGCCCGCATTCATGCCGTTCGTTCGTATGTCGTCATTAAGAGGCTCGTGTCCGCGGAACCAACTCCGGCGACTTAATGACGCACCCGGATGATTGGCCTCACCGGAATGCGCTACTTAAAGCGGCAATGCCCAGCTAACCTCCACAGCATAGCACATCGTCCTCCTACCTAGAACCAAATCTGCCATGACCGCAAGCGCGAACGCTCTACGGGAGAGCTTATCTTTGGGGATGGAGCTCGAGGTCACCGCCCTCGCTCAAGTCGCCGCACAAGCGGTGGCCACGCTGGCGGCCGACGACGGGAGCACTGTCAGCCACGTGTCCTACTTGCCGCCGTCCAACGTCCAAGGCCGCCGAGGTCGGGGACTCCTCTGAGGATGAGTAGGGCATGGGAGGCGGCAGGGCATGTTGTGCCAACTGGTCGGTCCATCTCCCGTGTTCTACTTTTCCTCGCCGGAGACCGCACCTTCACTTCACGGGTCTTGAACCCCGCCCCCGTACATGGAGATCACAGATGGAGGACGTCGGTCGCCGCCGTAGAATAGGTTTAGGGTTGGGTTTCTTTTTTTTGTCCTATAAAAGTTCGAAATGTAATGAAAATCTGCCGTGTTTGCATTAATCTCGGCCGGTGTATATGAACTTCCACAATAATATACATATTGTAGGAGTACTAGCAAGATGCCCGTGCGTTGCACGAAAGATGAAGATCTTGTGGGAGAAAAGGATGAACGAGGGAAAGCCTTATCTGCAAATGTGGAGAGGAGTGCGAGTAAATTGTCATAGTTTCCTTCCTGTCTGTTAGATATAGATCGGACGGCCTATATTGCAAGATCGGACACATCTTTCTACATCTACGGGAACCAACGAAAGGGTTAACGTAAATTGCCTCTCTCTCTCCTCCCCTGATTTTCATGGTGGTGGGCCCCTCCCTCGCCCCAATCTACAATCAACAGCTCACACATTTCACATTACGTTAATTACGTAACTGGGATTACGTAGGTTTAGCATTACTCATCCTAAAAACCCAACTAAGCCAACCTCCCAGCATATTGCGCGGGAAAAGACCCGGCCGCGCCGTTTTAGTCGGGATTACCGGATTATTAGTAGTAGTATCGATGGATCGCGCGAAGCAACAGATTTTTTTTGAGGGGGCGAAGCACCTAGTTTAAAAGGAAAAAATGCGGTACACTTACAGCACTTCTGTCGTGGTCGCATTGCACCCACACATGTTCGGTCCTGCACACGGCTCACGCAAACGGAACGCGCTTCGGCTTGCCTCTTCACTGACACGTGGGACTGCACTTGGAGAAACCAACCATGCGCCAAACTCCCCCCGCCCACCGCGCGAAAATCCTCCCCCCCACACCCAAAATTTCCCCCAAATCCGATTCAAGCACCCTTCGGCCAACTAGCCAATAATATTCCCCAAACCTCCTCCCCCTGTTCCCCTCCACTCCACTCGCTCCGCCAAAGCCGCCCTCCCCCCCGTGCTGATACGTTGGCGTCGCGGTTCGGTGATCCTCTCGCTCTCACAGTACGCTCTCGTAGACTGGCGTCCTCTAGCCGCGCCGCCACCTCTGGCTACGTTCTTGTGGAGGCGCACGGCGGTCAGCGCCGCCACCGCTGGTGACATTCGTGTGGAGACGCACGGCGGTCACCTTCTCCCACGGTACGTGCATTCTAGACTGAGGCCCCGTTCATGTCGGTGTAGCGCTGAATGTTAGCTGATAGATGCTGTTAATATCACTGTTTGCCGAAGTAGTTTACTGTCAATACGCTCTGCTTAAGAAGCTTCCTTTCCCTATTCTTCACTCAATCTGCTTAGCTAAGATGGCATGCCAAGGCCGATTAGTTGCTAAAATATCCTGCCACATATTTATTGTGACGTAGATTGCCATGGTCTAGTAGCCAATCTGTTAGCTGAAATAGCTCTACACCATTTTATACTCGATCTTTGTTGCTGCGATGGCCTTCGATAGTTCGATGGCTGTGTGCTCGGCCTCATTGCCTGCTGAAACAGCCTTCCATAATTTGGCACTCAAATCTGTTTGCTGAATTAGCTTTACATATATTTCGTTACTTAGATCTGCTCGTCCAAATATCTTGCCATAGCTTTAGACATCGACCTAGGTATTTTTTTCTGGACTTCATAAAAAAGCATATATGTTTTCCTGTAATATCTAGTACAAGAACTAATTTGTATGTCTAACAGATGGACATGACTTGGATAACTTCTGCTCGAAGATTCTCCGCTGCATATGTGGAGAGGGTTGAAAACTTCATGAACTTTATCAGAGCTGAGTACGGTGGTCCGAAATCAGATGTGCTCTGCCCGTGTAGCAGTTGTATGAATTCAGTTACAAGACCCAGTCAACTGTGCAAAATCATCTACACTTGTATGGGATGTCGGTCACATATACTAGGTGGGTTCATCATGGTGAAGCTATGAACATCAATGTTATTGACTACGTGGAAGCAACAGATTACCATCTTGATCTGCCTGATGCTCAGGTGGAAGAGGAGGAGGTGGTGGTGGCGGAGCCAGTAAGTTTGACCAACATTAAAACAATGCTACAAAATGCTCGTGCATTCCGTGAACTTTCACCCGCAGAAGAAAAATGGTGGGCCCGCATGTTGGAACAATGCAACGTTGTTGTCACCCCAGGAAATAAGCTGTCAGTATTCTCAGCTATGTTCACCTTTCTTCAGGTGAAGACATCTGAGCGGATGACCAACAAATCATTCGATGCGATGTTGGCTGCTTTCCGCGAATCTTTCCCAGATGCGTCTGAGCTTCCACACACCTACAGTAAAGTGAAGAATTTCCTTCATGCAGCTGGAATTGGATATGATATGATCCATGTTTGTAAGAATAATTGTGTTCTATTCCGAAAGGATTATGCCAACTTAAGTGAATGCCCGAAATGCAAATCATCAAGATGGAAAGATGGCGATGCTGTGAAGAGGATTCCTCATAATGTTCTGAGACATTTTCCAATTACACCAAGATTGCAGAGGTTGTTTCATGATGCTGAAACAAGAGAGTTTGTACTGTGGCATTCTAGGAACTAGGAGTACAGAGATCAGAATGTAATGAGCCATCCATCTCATGGTAGTGAGTGGAAAAGCTTCAATGATAAACACAAAGAGTTTGCTGCTGACCCGAGAAACATTAGACTTGACTTAACTTCAGATGGATTTAACCCATTTTGCCACCAGAGCGCCACATATAGCATGTGGCCAGTGCTTGTTTTCCCTTGCAACATGACTCCAAATGTCTGCACCAAAGAATCAAACTACATGATGGCCTTGCTCATCCCAGGTCCAAAAAGTCCTGTAAAGGATTTTGATTTGTTCATGGAGCCTCTTGTGGAGGAACTTCAACAGCTATGGAAGGGTGTTCTCACTCGAGACCTATATAGCAGCCCACCAGCTGATTTCTTTCTGCGTGCTGTTATAATTTGGTGCATCCATGATTATCCGGCTTTGGGCACTATGTCAGGGCGAACGACACATGGTTACAATGCATGTGTTCGCTGTGACAGGAATCTGCTGTCATACGCAATACTTAGCAAGATCTGTTACATTGGACACCGCCTTTCCTTGCCAAGGACAAGTCTCATCCTAGAAAATACCGAAGACATGTGTTCAGTGCAAAGCATGAAAACCGTGATGCGCCAAAGAGGCTCACCGCCGATGAGTTGCAAGTGGAATTAGAGAAGGTCAGCCATATTACACCAGGAAACCATCCTGCTAATGGTAGCGGGAAAAGGAAGCATGGCAGGGTAGAAGAGAGATTATTGTTTACCCGCAGGTCCACTTTGTGGGACTTGGAGTATTGGAAAGATTTGGATCTGAGGCATAATCTTGATGTGATGCACATCGAGAAAAATATATGTGACAGCATTATCGGCACACTTCTTAATATTGAAGGCAAGACGAAAGATACCTTAAAATCTAGGATTGATTTGACACACCTGGGTATCAGAAAGGATTTGCAGGTGCATCTGGCTGTTCATCCTCCAGCCTTCTTTGATGTGATGGTGCATTTGGCTGTTCATCTACCTGATGAGGCACTACTTAGAGGTCTAGTACAGTATGGCTGGATGTACCCTATTGAAAGGTGGCTAGGCACTTTCAAGGGCTGTGTTAGGAACAGAGCTAGACCTGAGGGTTCCATTGCAGCGGCCTACATTGCTACAGAAGCGTTGACATTCTGCTCAAAATACATTGAAACAGCTGATCAGCTTAGCAAAGAGGTGGGTGAAGACAATCCCGGGCTCAATGTTTTTGATTATTCTGTTCGAGTTACAGGGAAGAGTCGACAAGAGGACAAACCTAAAGATTTGGAGAAAATGGTTTGGTATGTGTTGAATAACTGTCCTGAGATACTACCTTATATCAAGTAAGTGCAGTACTGCAGCTTATACATCATAATGTACTAAACTTGCAGCACATTCTTATATATTTAGATGTTTGACGCGATCACTATGTTGTGCAACATCTACAAAGAGGAGTTACTGCCGCAAAATCCGAGAAACATTGACAAACTGGTTATGGTAGGATTTGCGAAATGGTTCAAGAACCATGTAAGCTTTTGAAGTGCACTGTCAGTTTTTTTAATATATTGAGTACATAAGATGATCAGCGTGTCTATTTTCTAACCATAGGTTAAGAAGATGTGGGAGGATGGGCAGGCAGTTGATGATGCCCTTTACTCACTAGAAATGGGTCCTGATACACGGGTAAGACATTATGAATCTTGCGTTGTTGGAGATGTGCGCTACAACACCCTTGCACGAGACGAAGGCAGGAAGACACAAAACAGTGCCATCATGAGCACAGATACATATGACAAAGAGACAACTAAAATGTATGCTAACATAACATACATTATTTAGTTGCAGTATATCTCCAGTTTCGAGGATCATCAGTGTGTGGTTCTGTTGTGCTGTCGTTGGTATAACCTGTTTTCCAGGATCGCAAAACCCAGAGCTGATGATTATTTCAAATCCATCAATGTCAACGCGGCGTACCAGACCAACGAGCCTTTTATTTTGGCAAATCAAGAAACACCGATATTTTTCTTGGAAGACACATTTGCACGTAGCGTTGACTGGAGAGTATTGCAAAGGCTTGAGAAGAGGAATTCGTTTAATGAAGTTGCACAACAAGATGATGCTTACACTACTCTTGATGTACAAGATAACACAGATGTTCCTAATATCTTTGAGAACCATCACGTCAATGACGCCGGCGAAAAGATTGCATGTCGTGCTATGGACATACAAGAGTTGATCAAGAAGAAGCCAACGTTCGAGGACGTTGAGGACGAAGAAGCTGACACCGTGGGGAATTACGATTCAGACTAATAGACATGGCGAAGATGTTGACGCTGCTGCTGCGGATGATGATTACATTGCTTTTATCGTATTTGCCTGTCAGAAGATGATTTTTATCTACTATGTGAAATTGTGTTTGCTATGACAACTGAAACCTGATGAACATGTTGTTTAGTATTTTGCTGTGAGAACATCACTTGTTATGTATGGTAATTTGTGTTTGGTGATTGTATGACAACTAAAACATGATGAATTGTTGTTTAGTTGTACTCATATTTGGCTGTGAAACTTGAATTTGATGACCTAGTTTGCTGTTGCACTGCAATTTGCTCGACATCTTCGAATGAGAACAAAGCTGACCCGACAGGGCCTCTGCTATTTATTTATTTATATGAGCAAAAGGGGATACATCCTGATTTCCATTAATAGAAATCATTAGATGTTCACAACACTACGCCCAACCTTCTACACAGGTTTCATTCATTACTAGTTTCAGCAAAGTGCTCATGTCGTAGCCATTGAATACATCACGAGTGCTACATACACTTCAGATAAAGAGACAATCATCCTACAGAGCACATCGATTTTACCCATTATCTTCACACGCTCTTTCATCTCCTCATTGCTGTCAAGGCCATTCAGCAGCTGTTGCTTGGCCATGATCAGAGGAACTGCATCTTTAAGCTTCTACTCTGCATCTTCCTCTTCTGCCGTTCCTTCAGTTACTTGTCCAACACCCCAACCTGCTGGTATTGGGATTCCTCGGCTAACCAAATAATCAGCATAGTTGCATTCCCCCACATCAGCAACTTCCCAGAAATACAAATCACACGAATCTTCCCTTTTCTGCACGAGTCAAATTGGTAGATCATCAACCAAACTATTAAAAAAATCAGCAACTGAAAGCAGCAGAACACACACTTAAACATATTATTACCCCACGATTCGGGCATTTGTAGAAGACTCGGCCAGGGTTGCGGATTGTGGTTGAGACGCGACGGATGACTCTGCGTGATTTGCAGCAGTGGCAACACACCAACGGCAACGGGTTGCGATGAGCAATCGGCTGCGGTGCGCGTGCCGGTGAGGGTGTGATGAGACCCACAGGCGATAGTTCGGGTTGCGACTCGGCACATATTTGGTTGTTGCCTGATGAAGAGCAGGTGGACGAGCAGCCAACGGACATGGTTGCTGCGGCCAGAGCTTCTGATGCTAGGCAGAGTAAGTAGAGAAGAGGAGAAGCGAATGTTGGATATGTCAGTTTCATTACTTGCAGAGTAGCATAGTACCATATATAGTCATAGTCTAGGTTTGGATTCGAACCAGCTACAGGAGCACGTCTTTCTTTTTTCTAAAACTCAGCAACGTCTCATTACTCATACACTAGCTTGTTCTGTACGCATTCCCATGTCTTTGATTTTCTTTCCCTTTTTTGCGAGGAAGGAAGGAGGACAAAATTGAGATTTCATGGGACTCGAACCCAAGACCTCTCGTTGAAAACCAAGGGTGCTAGTCACTTATGTGGCGAACGTTCCCTATGAGGAGGATGGTGGACGAACGCATTTTCCTCGCAGTTTTCTTCATATATATATAAAAAAGTATGCTACTTGGTGTCCGCTTAGTCAACAAAACGATTGTGCCAACCTTGACAGTTGGATTGACATTCAACGTCTGTTGCGTTTCTTCAGTCTCTTCTTCCTCGAGCCGCCAAAGCCAAACCAGCGCTGGCGGGACTGCCTTCTCCCGCCTCCCACGGCTGGCTGTGATCTGCCCCGGCACCTGTTCGTTCCCGTCTGAGGCCTCACCATCGTCCTCCGCCTTGGTTCGCTCGCCGCGGTGCCGCCCTCCGGTGTTGTCAACAAGGTAAACAACCGAGAGGAATAAGGAGATGACTATACATGGTGAGGATGACAGTAGGGACCCAGCAGCGCGCGCAGTAATTTTGTTTTTTTGGGATGGAGAAGGGTATCAACTGGGTTGTGCGGGACCCGTGGCCCATCTAGCCCAGGCTTTTATTTCATATGTTTAGCACATGACCAGCCCAGTTTGTTTTTTTCCTTTCTGAAAATTGCTAGCCAGCTATTTTGTTTTTTGCAGAATAACCAACATAGGCCTACTTGCTTTTCTATGCCCTGTTGGGCCGAAAATCTTTCAAGACAAGGAGGGATGCATTTTTCCCAGAAAATGGGCTATAAGTAATAAGAAATGGGCTATAAGTAATAATAAATGGGCTGTAAAATGAAAAAATACAACAAATAGACAATTAGTTCCAAAATACTATTTTCTTTCGGATTTTGATATTTTAAATTTCATTGTTTTTGTTCGAGTAAAATTTCATTGAATTTAAATTAAGGTATATTTAGATTTAAAATTAATTTGAATCTGGCTAGAAATTTCGGGCTGTATACTGTTTGGGACAGATTTGGAGGCTGACTTGTGGGTCTACTAGGTTGATGTGTACTTTGGCTTTGTCAACTTAGTCCACAAAGATTCTAGCAGCAGTGACCATTTGATGTTAATCCAACAGCCGTGCTGCTTCTTCAATATCTGATCTTCTTGCTCCAGCCGCCCAAACCAGCTCCGGTGGGACTGCCTGCTCCTGCCTCCCGTGGCCGGCTGTGCTGCCGCACAGGCCGTACCACCCCACCCTACTTCATTGCTGGCCAGGCCATTCCTCTACTCACCCACACCTCGTGTTATTTTCCGGCGATGGCAGCCGGACCAGTAAACCCTCGTACTCCCCACCGCGTGGGCAACCATTGCCGAGTCTTCCCCGGCTCCGTGTCGTTCCCTTCCTAGGCCTCGTCGTCGTCCACCGCCATGGTGCTCTCGGCGCGGCCTGGTCAACTTGGTCAACGAACGAGATCCATCGGTCGTGGACTATACGCGCTGATTCCTCCACCTGACAGCTGGGACCCACCGGAAGGGCCTCTGTATTTCACGAAAAAAACGTTCCCCCGCTAACATGTCGGACCCACCATCTATATCTTCCCACGCAAGGAAGTGCCTCCTTATTAAGCACAAAAAAATGAATACCCCCTGCTAGCTGGGAACCACCATAGTGGGAGGATGACTTGTGGGCCTACAAAGTTGACGGGGATGGAGGGCTTTGTCAACTTAGTCAATATGAACGATTCTAGCTCCAGTGACCGTACGATGTCCATCCAATGGCCGTAGTGCTTCTTCAACCTCTGGTCTTCTTGCTCCAGCCGCCCAAAATAGCGCCGGTCGTGCCGCATGCTCCTGCCTCTCGTGGCCGGCTATGCTGCCGTGGAGGCCTCACCGCCCCCTACTATTCCCACCGCTGGCCAGGGCCTGCGACGACGGTAGCCTCACACCGCAGCCGAACCAGTGAAACCTCGTACTCCTCTCCGCGCGGGATTCCACTGCCGCGTCTTCATCGGCTCCATGTCGTCCCCTTCCTAGGCCTCGCCATTGTCCACCGCCGTGGTGCTCTCCGCGCGGCGTGGTCAACGTGGTCAAGGAACGACTTCCATCGGAAGAATACTGTACGTGGAGAGGCTGACACCAGGGTCCATGGCCACAGCCCAGTTTTTTTGTGATTTGCCAAGTAAGTCGCTTTGTCAGGCCTGTTGGGATGCAAATCTTTCAAGACGAGGAGAGCTTTCATTCGGCTGGCCGAGAAAATGGCCCATCAGTAATGAGAAATGGGTTGTACATTTTTAAAACACATCAAAGCGGCAATTAGTTTCAAATATCTTTTTTTCATTTCAAGATTTTAAATTACATTAATTTTTATGCGTGGAGAATTTGTTGGATTTTATATTGATATACATTTATTTTTAAAATCAGTTTGAATGTGAGTCGAAATTTTGAGATTAAAAACAGTTCGGACCGCACCGAAATATGCAAAATTTCGTATAATTTTTTAACTGTGGCCACAATTTGGGCTGTAATGCTAAAAAAGAATATGGGCTCCAAAAAACCTTAAGAATTATAAAATGGGCTGAAAATTATTAGAAATAATGGCAGATGGGCTGTATGCTGTTTTCCACATATTTGAGGCTTTCATAAAAAAGGTTGACGCACAAGCAGTGACTGTTGGATGTCCATCCAACGGCCGTCGTGCTTCTTCAATCTCTGCTCTTCCTGCTCCAGCCGCTCAAACAAGCGCCGGCGGGAGTGCCTGCTCCTTCCTCCTTGCGGCCGGCTGTGCTGCCATGCAGGCCTCACCGCCCCACCATACTCCCATCGCTGGCCTAGCCATCCCTCTACTCACCCACACCTACTGTTATTCTCCGGCGATGGCAGACAAACCACTAAACCCTCGTACGGTCATACTCCCCACTGCGTGGGAAACAATTGCCGAGTCTTCCCTGCCTCCGTGTCGTTCCCTTCCTAGGCCTCACCGTCGTCCATCGCCTTGGTGCTCTCGGCGCGGCCTGGTCAACGTGGTCAACGACCAACATGCATCTTAAGTGGACTGTACGTGGAGAGGCCGACAGCTGGGTCCATGGCCGCACACAAGGAAATGCCTCCTTATTACGCGCAAAATAATGATTCCTCCACCTGACATCAGGGACCCACCGAAAGGGCCTCTGTATTTCGTGAAAAAAATGTTACCGCCGCTGACAGCTCGGACCCACCGGCTATATCTTCGCACGCAAGGAAGTGCCTCCTTATTACGCACAAAAAAATGAATACTCCCCCTGTTAGCTGGGACCCAGTATAGTGGCAGGATGGCTTGTGGGCCTACTAAGTTGACGGGGACGGAGGGCTTTGTCAACTTAGTCAATATGCATGATTCTAGCTCCAGTGACCATACGATGTCCATCCAACGGCCGTAGTGCATCTTGAACCTCTGGTCTTCGTGCTCCAGCCACCCAAACCAGCGCCGGTCGTGCCTCGTGCTCCTGCCTCCCGTGGCCGGCTGCGATGCGGCGGAGGCCTCACCGCCCCCTACTACTCCCACCACTGGCCAGGCCATCCCTCTACTCACCCACATTCCCTGTTATTCTGCGGCGACAGCAGCCTCACACCGCAGCGAACCAGTGAACCCTCGTACTCCTCTACGCGTGGGCGTCCACTGCCGCGTCTTCCTTGGCTCCACGTTGTCCCCTTCCTAGGCCTCGCCGTCGTCCACCGCCCTGGTGCTCTCGGCGTCGCATGGTCAACATGGTCAAGGAACGGCTTCCATCGGACGTGGACTGTACGTGGAGAGGATGACAGCTGGGTCCACGGCCGCAGCAAGGAAGTGCCTCCTTTTTACGTGCAAAATAATTATTCCTCCACCTGACAGCGGGGACCCACCGGACGGGCCACCGTATTTCGCCCCCCTGACAGGTGGGACCCACCAGCTACATCTTCGCACACAAGGAAGGGCCTGACAGTCGGGACCCACCTGGTCGAAGCGTACGTAGCGTTGTCATTCTGGTCGCGAACGTGTACGTACATATATACTGGTCGATGTAGAGGCGCACGCGTGTCGTAGTAGAGGCGGCCAGGGTGCAAGAAAGAAAATACGGCTATGTATGTGTACGTACGGGCAGGGTATCGAACGCCTACTCGCGCATACGTACGGCGAGGGCTCATTGACTTGGCTGGGTCGGAACGGAGAAACCGCGTCGTCGTAGTGTTCATGGGGAGGCAACAGAATGCGTCGTGTTCATGGGGAGGCAACGAAATGCGTCATGTTCATGGGGGGCAACGGAATGCGTCGTGTTCATAGGGAGGCAACGGAACGCATGGGAGCCAACCGGCTTGGTCGGAACGGAATGCATGGTCATCTTCATCGGGAGGGCTTAGACGAAACAGGCGATGGAAACGAGGCCTAGCGTACCGCACAACGGAGGAAACGGACCTCCTACGTTCGGAACGGGGTCCTGTTGATCAGGAGGGGTCTGGCGTACTGCAAAATGGAGGAAACGGACCTCCTACGGTTGAAACGGGGGTCCTGTTGATCGGGAGGGGTGTGGCGTACCACAAAACGGACGAAACGGACCTCCTACGGTTGAAACGGGGGTCCTGTTCATCGGGAGGGGTGTGGCGTACCACAAAACGGGACTCCACGGTATACTGTTCATCTCCACCGTCGACCCCCTCTAGCCTCCACGAGCTACTGTTCATCCACCGTCGACCTCCTCCAGCCTCCACCTGCGACTGTTCATCCACGGGCTCCTGTTCATCCAGCCTCCACCGCGTGCTACTCCACCGGCTACTGTTCAACCAGCCCTCCCCACGGGCTCCTGTTCAACCACCCCTCCACGGGCTACTATTCATCCTGCCCTCCACCATCTACTGTTCATCCTGACCTCCACGGGGTGGTCTTGTTCATCTAGCCCTCCACGGGGTCCTGTTCATCCAGCCCCAACTGGCTCGATCGATCAGGGTCCTGTTCATCCAGAGGCAACACCACGGGGTCCTGATCATCCACCCCACCGGGAACTGTTCATCCAAACCCCCCTGCAATGCTCACTGTTCATCGAGAGGCAGCATCGATCGGCTTCAGTTAGCAGCAGTAGCAAAGGAATCACTCGATCGGGTTCAGTTAACAGCCATCGATCGATCGCTCGGGTTCAGTAACGCGTAGCCGGCAGTGCAATCGCTCGGGTCCAGTTAGAGCCCAATGCCTCGCTCGGGTTCAGTTAGAGCCAACGCCTCGCACACGCGCGGGTACGTGTACGAGAGAAACGCGCATCGCTCGGCCCCCGACCTCCCACCGTAACCGGGAACTCCCCAAAATTTTCCTCGCCCTCGCTTCTACCACGGTTTTTTCTGTCATGGACGGCCCAAAGAATGTCATGTAGCTGCGTCTCTGGCCCGCCCAGGACGAAAAGCCCATTTTCTGTCATGATTTTTTTCATAGAAGTAGGAGCCCACCACATCTATGATGATACCGGGTTTTGTCACAATTATCGTCATAGAAATGTCATATGTATGACAGAAAAAAAAATTCGTTCGGCCCAAAATGTCACGGGTGTGTCTTTTTTTTGTAGTGTGAATGCCTGACCGTTGCCATCCTGGGGTGACTTTAGGCCTTCCATACTCCGAGTGGGTGTTTGTATGGTCGAGTGAAATTATCATGATCGAGTGGAATTGGGATATCCGAGTGGAATATTCCGTCGAGTGAATCGTACTTCAGGGTGATTTCAGTCGGTATCTTCTGTTGAACCTCGTAGGCCATGGACTCTAAGGTAATGTCCTTGGTTATGGTGTCTAGCTCAGGCCTAAGACCCTACCCTAAGTACATGTCGTCAGTACAGTAGAGATAAGTATTTCCAACAGTTACGAAACCAAGTTTATCAATCCAGTAGGAGAACCAAGCAACAATATGTAAACAATACCTGCACATAAACAACAAATACTTGCAACCCAACGTGTAGAGGGGTTGTCAATCCCTCAATGGTTACGAGCAAGATTAAATGATATAGTTTTTGATAGATAGATCAAACAAAAATACAAAATAAAGTAAATAAAGAAAATTGTACCAAGGTATTTTTGGTTTAAATGTATGATAGATAATAGACTGGGGGGCATAGTTTTCACTAGAGGCTTCTCTCATAAAAATAGCATATGGTGGGTAGCCAAATTACTGTTGGGCAATTGACAGAAAAGCAAATAGTTATGACAATATCCAAGGCAATGATCATGTATATAGGCATCACGTCCCAGACAAGTAGACCGAAATGATCCTGCATATATTACTATTACTCTACACATTGACCGCTATCCAGCATGCATGTAGTGTATTAAGTTCATGGAAGAACGGAGTAATGCCTTAAGCAAGATCACATGATGTAGACAAGATAAACTCATGTATGAAATAAATCCCATCTTGTTACCCTTAATAGCAATGATACATGTGTGTCATGGCTCCTTCTGTCACTGGGATTGAGCATCACAAGATCGAACCCATCACAAATCACCTCTTACCATGGCAAGATAAATCAATCTAGTTGGCCAAACCAAACCAATAAATCGGAGAAGAAATACGAAGCTATAATAATCATGCATAAAATAGTTCAGAGAAAACTCAAATAATATGCATGGATAGATCTGACCATAAACTTACAATTCATCGGATCCCAACAAGCACACTGCAAAAAGTCATTACATCAAATAGATCACCAAGAACACCAAGCAGAACATTTTACTGAAGATCAAAAAGAGAGAACAAGCCATCTAGGTATGAACTATGGACCCATAGGTCCGTTGTAAACTACTCACACATCATCGTATGGCAGCAAGGATGATGAAGAGCCCCCTCCGTAATCGAATCCCCTCCGGGAGAGTGCCGGAAAAGGCCTCTAGATGGGATCTCATGATTTTGGAACTTGCAGCGACGAAAAAAGTATTTCATGGACTCCCTCATAGGTTTCCTTATTTTAGAGTATTTATATAGGCGGAGTTAGGTGAAACAGAGGCTTGTGGGCCCCACTATGTACTAGGGCGCGCCCTAGGCCGCTGGCGTGCCCTGGTGCCTAGTGAACCACTCCTTCATCTTCTCGTTCCTCCTCGAAGCTTCCATCATCTCTTATTGCTAGAAAAAATCTCCAAGAAGTTTCATGGCATTTGGACTTCATTTTATACGGATATTCCGCAAAGTCAAAAACAAGCAAAAAATAGCAACTAGCATTGGGCACTAAGTTAATAGGTTGGTCCCAAAAAATGATAAAGTTGCTCGTAAATGTATATAAAACATCCAAGATTGATAATATAATAGCATAGAATGATAAAAAATTATAGATACGTTGGAGACGTATCATCTACCAGTACCAGATTTGAACATTGCAAGTAACGAGTTCAAGGGGATTGATAAGCCTCTTGCCCGCGTTGGGTGTAAGTATTTGCTCTTGTGTGTGTAGGTACTGTTCACTAGGATTTGCCTAATTCTCCTATTTGTTCGATAACCTTGGTTCTCACTGAGGGAAATACTTATCAGCTACTATATTGCTTCAGCCTTCCTCTTCGGGAAAAATCCCAACGCAACTCACAAGTAGCAGAAATAATTTTTTGCGCCATTGCCGGGGAGACGTCATCAAATCACTACAAGTACCTTCATTTACATTATCATTTACTTGCTCTACTTTTTATTTTTTTTATTAGTCTTGTTACAAGAAAATATCAAACACGCAAAAATATTTTACTTTTTTAGTTTGCTTTGCATGCTTGAAGTTGCTTTCGTGTTTGAGTTTAAGAGAGTTAATAATGTTCCCGCCACTTGTGCGAAGCCTTTTGATCATCAAGATTTGTTAGGTCCCGAGAAAAATAAAAATACTAAAATGAGATTTCATGAAGTTGCTAAATAAAAGCTAGATAATCTTGCCAATGATGATCCTAATAAAGAAGAACCACTATCATGCATAAAAAATTGTATCGGTTGTGGTAATATTATTGGAAAAGGTGTTATCCAAGATTTCTTTACATGTGATGGCTCACTACCTATGATAGGGGAATCAATTCTTGCTAGAACTACTAGTCTCATGGATGCCATATCTTTTCTTATAGTTAAATTGGAGAGACAATTTGTGCACATCCACCCTTCTATACAGTGGTTATTTCTAGAATTTTCCAACATTCATGATCCTCCAACTAAGCATTTAGTACCACATTTATAGTTCATGATTTTGGCCACATCATGAGAGAGTTAAGAGAAATATTTACCTATTATAGAATAAATAGTGAGTTCCCTCCTATAGAAGAAATTCATTATGATCAAGAAGAGATAAGAAAACTAAAATCAACTGACTATGCTGCTTATAATGAGAATCTTACAAAAGGGTTCCCCCAATCAATTTGATTGATATAATTTCCAAACTTAGTGACCAATTTGCTATAGCAAATCCTGGATTTGGTTGTGTACTTAAGAAAAGGCTAAGCGAATATCTCTATAGAAATTTGTATCATGAAGAGATAGTCGTCACTTACAAAGGGCCCAAGGAGGAACGTCCTGCTCTTAAACATGACCTCGCGGATCCGTATCCTAGAAAATTTAGCTCTTTCAATTATTTTTGCCTACCTATTAGAAAGCTTGTTGCTGAGTGAAGGGAGTATGATATGAACATGGATGATCTCCCTTATGCTAATCATGATACTTGAGAAACAATGCATTATGCATAGCTAGGAGCACAAAACAATAGATCTTCTTGTAGGCAACCCAATAGTTATCTTAAATTTTTTCTTTTATTTTCTATTATTATGTGATGACATGATTATTTCTATTGTAATTATTGTGTTATTGTCTTTTAATTAGTGTTTGTGACAAGTAAAGCCTTTGGAATGATTTGGTTGATAATTGACTTGATTCTGTGAAAAAATAGAAACTTTTGTGACCAGTGCTGGAATTATTATAATTCACTGGAACGTGATAAAATTCCCAAATTTTAACACATGATTGATATAAAAATTTCCCAAGTTGTCCTAATTTTTGATAATTGTTGGAGTTAATAAGTATAGTTTTTATTAAGATCATTATAGACTGTTCTGTTTTAGATAAATTATGTTTTTATTGCATAGAGTGCTTGTTTTAATGACGCGGCGGACTATATCATGGAGTATAAGTCATGGAGAATTTAGAATAAATTTGGTATTATTCAAGAATAATTATGAATGAGTTTTCAACAACACCTAAAGTTTATGATTTATCTATGTAACGCCCCGAGACCGATGTGCCAGATGTCGTCCAGTTATTCGCTGTTGTTGCCTTGTCATTGCTTGTGTGTCATGCATTGCATATCATGTCATCATGTGCATTTCTTTTGCATACATGTTCATCTCATGCATCCGAGCATTTTCCCCGTTGTCCGTTTTGCAATCCGGTGGTCATTTCTACCTTTCTTTCATGTGTGGGGATTAAACATTTCCGGATTGGACCGAGACTTGCCAAGCGGCCTTAGTTTACTACCGGTAAACCGTCAGTCAAGTTTCGTACTATTTTGACTTCGTTTGATGCTCCAACGGTTAACCGAGGGACCGAAAAGGCCTCGTGTGTGTTGCAGCCCAACACCTCTCCATAGTGGCCCAAAACCCACCTAAACCGCTTCCATCATCTAGATCGTTCGATCACGATCGCGTGGCCGAAAGCCGCACCTCATTTGGACTCTCCTAGCACCCTCTACCTATATATATGTGGTCTCCTCCGAAATTTCCGCGCAGACGAAACCCTAAGAATTTCCCCGCACGCCGCCGGACATGTCCATTCCGCTGCCGGACATGTCTGCTCGCCCGGCCACCTCACCCCGGCCAATCGCCGGCTGCCACCTCAGCGCCGCCGCCTCCCTCCACCTATCCCGTGCCGCCACGTCACCGCGCCCCGCCTCCTCTCTCTCCCCGCGCCGCCGCGGCCCTGCGGGCCCGAGGCCGGCCCGCCCGGCCCGAGCTTCCCGCGGCCAGCGCCGCTCCTCCCGCGCGGCCGCCCGAGGCGCAGCGTCGCGCCGCCTCCCTGCCGAGGCCCTCCGAGCTCGCCGGCGCCGGCCCGCCTCCCCTCGTCGGTGCTACAGTCCTGCCGGCGGCTCGCCGCTGCTCTGCAGCTAGGCGCCATGGCCTCGACCACCACGCCAACTACCCGCGCGCCGCCGGAGCTTGCCGGCCACTGCATCGACTCCGGCCGCCGCCCTCCATCTCCCGGCCGGATCCACCAAGTCCGGCGACCTCCAGCTTCATCTTCGGCGAGTTCGTCGTTCCGGCAAACCTCGTTTTCTGCACCGGCCGATCTGGATCTCAGATCCAAAAATCACCTCGGTTGACTTTTGCCCCGAAACCCTAACCATTTTGCGTTTTTCATGATGTTGTATCTCCGCGTCTGTAGCTCCGTTTTGGGAATATAGCATATCAAAATGTTCGACTCCGGGAGTACATCATTTCATCTCATTGCATCATTTTCATTTGAGTTCATGTTGATTCCCAAAATGCTGTTAGAAGAGTGCTACTTGAGATATTTGTCAGATCTGCTACTCCATTTAGATTTTTGTCATTTTTGCCATGATTATTGTGTGCATGATATTCCCATGAGCTCTACATGTGTTTTGTTAAGGGTTTTGCCATATTTCCAGAGGTGCAACCCATGTATTTTTGTGATGTGTGTGGTGACTAGCACGAGCTTGCAAAGTGGTGCACTTGTTAATGCTGATTTCAGGGACTTAGCATTTCCAATAAGTCTTTGACCTGTTTATCTCATATGGCCATATGTTCATGTGTTTTCCTAGTGATCCGTGCCTCTTTTGAGGATGATCAGTAAGGATGTTTTGTTAATCTTGTAGTGCTCTATCCATCCATGTCTTTGTTTGCAATTATGGAGCACCCTAGATTGAGTCAATTGAGCTCTACTTTTGCTATTTCGTGAATCTGGGCAGATTGTCTACTTGTTAGCGATTTGGCCAAGGGTGTTGTAGTTGATCCGTGCATGCTATGTTATTGTTCTTGCCATGTCTAGCTTGTATTTTGTGTATTCTTGATGGATGTATGCTTAGATTGTCATGACTTGCTCTGTTGTGAGTGCATCGAGCTCGTACACATGCCTACTTGATATCTGTTTCAGCATGCTCCAGTTTTCACTAAGTCTGAGAACTGATTATGTTTTTGCCATGTTCACATGCTTGCAATTGTATTTTCTGATCCCTTTTGGCTCAAGGTCACTAAGGGACTTTTTTTAAGCTCTTTGAGTAGCTCCATGCCATGATTTACTTTTCCATGTTCAGGTCCTGTAGCATATAGTTTTCATGCTCCGAAGAGTGCTATCTGATCTATTTACCATATGCATTTTTGCCATGCTTGTTTGAACCTGTTAATGGATGAATTGGTCGTAGCTCAGTACTAGACTTTTGTTAAGCATCATGAATTCATACCTGCCATGTATTTTTTTGCCATGTTTGAGTGCTATAGCATGTTCATCTTGTTGCATTTAGATGACTACTTGCTGTAAATCGCAGAACATGGTCATATTTGAATCACTTGCCATTTCCAAACCGTAACTCCGATTCCGGTGATCTTCATATCGTTTTCAAGCGATTTCATCTCATCTTTCCAGTGTCACACTTGGATTCCCATGTTGAGGCCAGGGCCATGCATTCCTTGTCAAATCATGCATATGCATCGCATACCGCATCCCGCATATCATACCATGTTCATGTGTTGGTTGTTTACTATGTTGTGTGCTTCTTTCCGGTGTTTGCTTCTTCGGGTTGGTTCCGGTAACGTTGCGTTTGTGAGGACCCGTTTGTCTACATCCGTTTGTCTTCTTCATGGACTCGTTCTTCTTCCTTGCGGGATTTCAGGCAAGATGATCATACCCTCGAAATCACTTCTATCTTTGCTTGCTTAGTTGCTTGCTCTTTTCCTATGCCTATGCTGCGATACCTACCACTTGCTTATCATGCCTCCCATATTGTTGAACCAAGCCTCTAACCCACCTTGTCCTAGCAAACCGTTGATTGGCTATGCTACCGCTTTGCTCAGCCCCTCTTATAGCGTTGTTAGTTGCAGGTGAAGACTGAAGTTTGTTCCTTGTTGGAACATGGAGATGTTCTTCCTTGTTGGAACATGTTTACTTGTTGGGATATCACAATATATCTTATTTAATTAATGCATCTATATACTTGCTAAAGGGTGGAAGGCTCGGCCGTATGCCTGGTGTTTTGTTCCACTCTTGCCACCCTAGTTTCCGTCATATCGGTGTTATGTTCCCGGATTTTGCGTTCCTTACGCGGTTGGGTAATAATGGGAACCCCTTGACAGTTCACCTTGAGTAAAACTCTTCCAGCAATGCCCAACATTGGTTTTACCATTCGCCACCTAGCCTTTTCTTTTCCCTTGGGGGTTGCGCGCCCAAGGGTTATCATTATTTTACCCCCCCCCCCCCCGGGCCAGTGCTCCTCTGAGTGTTGGTCCGCCTGTCAGCTGCCGGTGGCCACCAGGGGCAACTCTGGGCTAGCTTACCCGTACCTAAGACAATCTGAGTGTGCCCTGAGAAAGAGATATGTGCAGCTCCTATCAGGATTTGTCGGCACATTCGGGCGGTGTTGCTGGATTTGTTTTAACTTGTCGAAGTGTCTTGTAGAACTGGGATACCGAGTTTGATCGGAACGTCTCAGGAGGAGGTCTATTCCTTCGTTGACTGTGAGAGCTTGTGATGGGCTAAGTTGGGACACCCCTGCAGGGATTTGAACTTTCGAAAGCCGTGCCCGCGGTTATGGGCAGATGGGAATTTGTTAACGTCCGGTTGTAGAAAACCTGAAGTGACCTTAATTAAAATGAATCAACCGCGTGTGTAACCGTGATGGTCTCTTTCCGGCGGAGTCCGGGAAGTGAACACGGTGTTGGAGTTATGCTTGACGTAGGTTGTTATAGGATCACTTCTTGATCATAGTTCTTCGACCGTGCTTTGCCTTCTCTTCTCGATCTCATTTGCGTATGTCAGCCACCATATATGCTAGTCGCTTGCTGCAGCTCCACCTCATACCTTTACCTTATCCATAAGCTTAAATAGTCTTGATCGCGAGGGTGCGAGATTGCTGAGTCCCCGTGGCTCACAGATTCTTCCAAAACCAGTTTGCAGGTGCCGTTGAGACCGTGCAGGTGACGCAACCAAGCTCAGGGGGAGCTCAATGAAGATCTTGTCCTTTGTGTTGTTGCGTTCTAGTTGATTAGTAGTGGAGCCTAGTTGGGATCGATCGGGGACCTTTGTCGCATTTGGGGTTCTTCTGTTATTTTGGTTCCGCAGTTGGACCCTGATTGTATTTGGATGTTGTAATGCTTTATTCATGTAATTGTTTGAAGTGGCGATTGTAAGCCAACTATGTATCTTTTCCCCTATTGTATTACATGGGTTGTTTGCGAAGATTACCTCACTTGCGACATTGCTTTCAATGCGGTTATGCCTCTAAGTTGTGCTTCGACACGTGGGAGATATAGCCGCATCGAGGGAGTTACAATCTATTATAGTAACGGATCTCACGAGGTTTCTGTTGAGTTTTGTGTGCTGAAGTCTTCAAGTTTTGGGAGAGATCACGATGGATGAAGGAATAAGGAGCGGCAAGACCCTAAGCTTTGGGATGCCCAGGGCACCCCAAGGTCATATTCAAGGAATACCCAAGCGTATAAGCTTGGGGATGCCCCGGATGGCATCCCCTCTTTAGTTTACAACTCATCGGTATGTTACTTGGAGCTACATTTTTATTCATCACATGATCTAAGTTTTACTTGGAGTGTCTTGTGCCATAGTTTTATTTTGTTTGCTTGTTAGTTTGCAACAATCATTGTTTTCTAAACACACGTTTTGAGAGAGAGGCACCTACATTGTGATTTGTTAGAATACTATATGAGCTTCACTTATATATTTTGAGCTATGCAGTTGCTCTTATGCTTCACTATATCTGTTAGAGGACGACAATGCTTATATTTTATAGAAATTCTTGAACTCTAATGCTTCGCTTAAATCTTTTGGAGTGTTTATTAAATAGGAAGTGGTAATGAGCACGGGTTATAAGACTTGCCCAAAAAGGATAGGTATAATAAGAACTTTTATGTAGATCACTAAATATGAAATGTATATTTTAATTATATTGATGTACTAATATGAAAGGGTATGAGTCCATCATCATTGGTTAGTAAGAATATAGATAATAAATCTTGTTATTAACTACTCATTTAGGTGTCTGATATGCCATGACGAGGATGCATGAGCAATTTTATGTCTGATTGAAATCCTTGAGTGCTGTCTAAATCAAGGTGTGCGATGGTTAGCTCCTACCAACCTCCTCCCTAGGGGCATGTGAGTTGTACTTTGCTTCGAGGGATGATAAAACTTTCAAAATAAGTATATAAGTTCTATATGACTAATGTGAGTCCATGGATAATTATGCACTCCTCCCTTTCCGCAATTTGCTAGTCTCTTCGGTTTCGTGCATTGCCCTTTCTCACCGCGAGAGTTGGCGCAAACTTCGCTGGTGCATCCATACCCCGTGATATGATACGTTGTTTCACACATAACCATCCTTATATCTTCCTCAGAATAGCCACCATACCTACTTATCATGGCATTTCCATAGCCATTCCAAGATATATCGCCATGCAACTTCCACCGTTCCGTCTTATGACACGAGTTTTGATCATCATCTTACTTTGGGTGATCATATAGAGCTGGCATGATTGCTGGAAAAGCCACCGTTCATCATTGTCATACATGTTATGTTAGATCATTGGACATCCTAGTACACTGCCAGAGGCATTCATATAGAGTCACATTTTTTCAGTATATCGATTTTCAACTAAATAAAAGTGTGATGATCATCATTATTAGAGCATTGTCCCAGTAAGGAAAGGATGATGTAGATAATGAATCCCCCACAAGTCGGGATGTGTTTTCGGACAAAAAATGAGAGAAAAGATAGATGGGGCAATGTGTAACATCCCAATTTTCAATTTGGATGTTATTTAGATCATTCATATGCATCCATGATTTATGCATTTTTGCGCATTTGTTTTATTTGAAATTTGATCCAAGGGGCCTTAAGCAACTCAAGGACCAATTGATAGAGTTGTAAGTTTTCCCAAAAATCCTTTTTTGAATTTTCAATATGTAACACCCCGGATGTAAACTTCCCAATTTGTACTCCAACTCTTGCCGTTTCTGGCGTTAAGTTATTTTATTTTCTCGGGTTCGGGTCTTTGTCTCTGTGTGTTTTTGTCATTGTCATGCATCTCATATCATGTCATCATGTGCATTGCATTTGCATACGTGTTCATCTCATGCATTCGAGCATTTTCCCCGTTGTCCGTTTTGCATTCCGGCGCTTCGTTCTCCTCCAGTGGTCATTTCTACCTTTCTTTCGTGTGTGGGGATTAAACATTTCCGTATTGGACCGAGACTTGCCAAGCGGCCTTGGTTTACTACCGGTAGACCGCCTGTCAAGTTTCGTATCATTTGGACTTCGTTTGATACTCCAACGGTTAACCGAGGGACCGAAAAGGCCTCGTGTGTGTTGCAGCCAAACACCCCTCCAATTTGGCCCAAAACCCACCTAAGCCTTCTCCATCATCTAGATCGTTCGATCACGATCGCGTGGCCGAAAACCGCACCTCATTTGGACTCTCCTAGCTCCCTCTATGCCTATAAATAGATCCCCTTCCGAAATCTCGTGTCGCCCCTTCCCCGAAACCTTAAAACTCCCATCTCCGTGCCGGACATGTCCGCCCCGGGCCGGACACACCACGTCTAGCCACTCACCGGCCGCAAGTGGCAACCGGCGCCCACTTCGCCGCCGCGGGTCCGAGAGCCCGAAGCGGGCCCTCCCGCCATCCATCGGGGCCGAGCCGGATCCGCGCCGTGCCGCCTCGTCCCCCACCTCACGCCGCCGCGTCTCGCGCCCGGCCGCGCACCCCGCCGCCGACGAGCTCGGCGCCACCACCCGGTCGCCGCACCTCCTGGCCGCCCCGCGCCTCCGCGTCGCCCTCACCATCGGGAGCACTCCGGCGAGCTCCTCCGCCCTTCCGGCCCCCTCCGAAGCCAGGCGGCCTCGCCTTCCTCCTCCCCGCGGAGAACTCCGCCCACCACCATCCATCGTCGCCGACCAGTCCTCCGGCGAGCTCGGATCCAACCTCGGGAAGCGTGCGATCCAGATCTGAGTTTTATCTCCTCGGGTTTACTTTTTCTCTCGAAACCCTAATCCATATGCCCATGTTCATCGCATCGTAACTTTGCATCCGTAACTCCGTTTTTGGCATATAGCATATCAAAATGTTCACCTCAGAGAGTACATCATTTCCTTCCAGTGCATCATTTTCATTTGAGTTCATCTTGATGCCCTAAATGATGTTAGAAGGAGGCTACTTGAGATAATTGTTAAATCTGCTACTCCATTTAGCTTTTTGTCATTTTTGCCATGATTAATGTGTGCATGATATGCCCCTGAGTTCTAGATATGTTTTGTTAAGGATTTTGTCATCTTTCCAGAGGTGCAACCCATGTATTTTTGTGATGTGTGTCGTGACTAGCACAAGCTTGCAAAGTGGTGCACTTGGTAATTCCGATTTCAGGGACTTAGCATTTCCACTAAGTCCTTGGTCTGTTTATCTCATTATGCCTTATGTTCATGTTGTTTCCTAGTGATCCGTGCCTCTTTTGGGGATGATCAGTAAGGATGTTTTGTTAATCTTGTAGTTCTCTATCCATCCATGCCTTTGCTTGCAATTATGTACACCCTACCTTGAGTCAATCGAGCTCTACTTTTGCTACTTTGTGAATCTGGGCGGATTGTCAACTTGTTTGCAATTTTGCCGATGATGTTGTAGTTGATCCGTGCATGCTATGCTATTGTTCTTGCCATGTCTAGCTTGCATTTTGTGTGTTCTTGATAGATGTATGCTTAGATTATCATAACTTGCACCGTAGTGAGTGCATCGAGCTCCTAATCATGCCTACTTGATATCTGTTTTCAGCATGCTCCAGTTTTCACTAAGTCTGAAAACTGATTATGTTTTTGCTATGTTCACATGCTTGTAATTCTATTTTCTGATCCCTTTTGGCTCAAGGTCACTAAGGGACTTCTGTTAAGCTGTTTGAGTAGCTCCATGCCATGCTTTATTTTGCCATGTTCAGGTCCTGTAGCATGTAGTTTTGTTGCTCCGAAGAGTGCTACCTGATCTGAAATTCCAGACAAGTGTTAATTTCACAAAGTCTGAGATCTGTTTGCCATATGCATTTTTGCCATGCTTGTTTGAACTTGTTAATGATGAATTGGCCGTAGCTCAGTGCTAGACTTTTGTTAAGCATCATGAATGCATCCCTGCCATGTATTTTTATGCCATGTTTAGCTTGTTCATCTCGTTGCATTTAGATGGCTACTTGCTGTAAATCGCAGAACGTGGTCATATTTGAATCGCTTGCCATTTCCAAACCGTAACTCCGATTCCGGCGTTCTTTATATCATTTTCAAGCAATTTCGTCTCATCTTTCTAGTGGCACACTTGGATTTCCAAGTTGAGGCCAGGTTCTTGCATTTCCTGTCAAATCTTGCATATGCATCCCGCATCGCATCCCGCATAGCATATCATCTTTGCATCATAGTGTTTGATCCTTGCACGTGGTTGATTTTGTCCTTGCTGCTTGTTTGTATTGTTTGGGTAGAGCCAGGAGACGAGTTCACTAACAAGGAGCCCGTTGAGTTTTCTTTCGAGGATCCAGTCAACTCTGACAACTGTGCAGGCAAGATGATCATACCCTCGAAATCACTACTATCTTTGCTATGCTAGTTTGCTCGCTCTTTTGCTATGCCAATGCTACGATGCCTACCACTTGCTCTCAAGCCTCCCAAATTGCCATGTCAAACCTCTAACCCACCATGTCCTAGCAAACCGTTGATTGGCTATGTTACCGCTTTGCTCAGCCCCTCTTATAGCGTTGCTAGTTGCAGGTGAAGATTGGAGGCCGTTCCTTGTTGGAACTTTTATTTACTTGCTGGGTTATCATTATATTACCTTGTTATATTAATGCATCTATATACTTGGTAAAGGGTGGAAGGCTCGGCCTTTTGCCTAGTGTTTTGTTCCACTCTTGCCGCCCTAGTTTCCGTCATATCAGTGTTATGTTCCTGGATTTTGCGTTCCTTACGCGGTTGGGTTATAACGGGAACCCCTTGATAGTTCGCCTTGATTAAAGCTTTTCAAGCAATGCCCAACCTTGGTTTTACCATTTGCAACCTAGCCTCTTTTTCCCTTGGGTTTCCGGAGCCCGAGGGTCATCTTAATTAAACCCCCCCGGGCCAGTGCTCCTCTGAGTGTTGGTCCGAACCAGGCAGCCTGCGGGGCCACCTCGGGGAAACTCGAGGGTTGGTTTTACTCGTAGCTTGACCTATCTGAGTGTGCCCTGAGAACGAGATATGTGCAGCTCTTACCGGGATTTGTCGGCACATTCGGGGGGTGTTGCTGGTCTTGTTTTAACCTGTCGAAGTGTCTTGAATAACCGAGATACCGAGTCTGATCGGAACATCTTGGGAGGAGGTCTATTCCTTCGTTGACCGTGAGAGCTTGTCATGGGCTAAGTTGGGACTCCCCTGCCGGGATTTGAACTTTCGAAAGCCGTGCCCGCGGTTATGTGCAGATGGGAATTTGTTAATGTCCGGTTATAGATAACTTGAACCTTAACTTAATTAAAATGAATCAACTGAGTGTGTTACCGTGATGGCCTCTTGTCGGCGGAGTCCGGGAAGTGGACACGGTGTTGGAGTCTTGTTAATGTTTGCGCAGGATGCTCTCTAGTTTCTCGCTCGCGCTTTGCCTCCTCTTCTCGCTCTCTTTTGCGAACAGGATAGCCACCATATATGCTAGTCGCTTGCTGCAGCTCCACATATATTTTTTACCTTACCATTCCTATAAGCTTAAATAGTCTTGATCGCGAGGGTGCGAGATTGCTGAGTCCCTGTGGCTCACAGATTACTATTACACCAGATGCAGGGCCTGATGATTCCGCTCCAGGTGACGCGCTCGAGCTCAAGTGGCAGTTCGACGAGGACTCTCAGTGATACTATGTTTCCTTTCCTGATGATCAGTAGTGGTGCCCAGTTGGGGTTGATCGGGACCGTGTCGCATGTTGGGTTATCTTTTATTTTGGCGCCTTAGTCGGGCCATGAGTGTTTGGATGATGTAATGTTATTTATGTACTTGATTGACGTGGCGAGTGCAAGCCAACTATGTTATCTCCCCTTTTATTATCATATTACATGGGATGTTGTGAAGATTGCCTAACTTGCGACATATGCCTTCAATGCGATTATGTCTCTAAGTCGTGCCTCGACACGTGGGAGCTATAGTCGCATCGAGGGTGTTACAAATTGGTAATCAGAGCCTTCCCCGACCTTAGGAGCCCCATTGCTTGATTGTTTGAGCAGCCGAGTTGTGTCTAGAAAAATGTTTTGAGTCATTTAGGAATTATATATCGGAGAGTTTAGAAATTCTTTTTACTTCCCAGTCTCCCCATAACTTGTATAACGGATGCTTTTCAAAGGTTGATGTGTAGATGGTTTCCGAAGGTTTCTTGGTTATGTGTTGAAGGATGGATACAGCTAGATGTAGGATTTGCTAGTTTGGGTGAGATATTATGCTTCCCCTGTATCCCCAACACCTGATTGCATAACCGGAAAGGTTCGGGAGTTTCATAGGTGGGAATTCTAGTAGCTCTAGTTCTTCTTCCATGGATATTGGTTTGAGATTGGGATTTCTTACCGATTATTCGTTCTTGAGCCATACCTTGTTGATTTATTTCTCTACCTTAATTCTACGTGGCTTCTCAATTTATGGATATGTGACCATTTCAAGAGGAATGCATTCGTTCATTTTGTTCGGATGTGAAGACTATATGTTGCAATTTTCATTCCGTTGGATTCAGTTTCAATATTTTTCTATCAATGTGCTAATGGATGTCAACCTCTTCAAGATGGCTCCTCCAACGCGCACGACTCTGAATCCTGATCCGCCACCACCTCCACCTCCTCCGGAGGCATGACAAGCTGTGATGGCCGCAACCAATGAAAACACACAGTTGATCATGCAAATTCTTCAAGAGCGCAATCAAGGCAACCAAGGGAACCAAGGAAACAATCAGAATCACTTTGCTACACTCAACCAGTTCCTTGCTAACGGGCCAAAGACTTTCAGCAATTGTGTTGAGGCAACCGATGCTGACGATTGGCTTGTGGATCTGTGCAAGCATTTCGAGTGCAGTAACGTCAGGCCTGAGGACTTTCTCAAGTTCGCTTCCTTCCAACTCAAAGATCAAGCTGCAGAATGGTTCCAGCAGTACAAGGATTCTAGAGGTGGACGTGTTATCACTTGAGATGAATTCCGTCGAGATTTCCGAGCTCATCATATTCCCCAGAGCGTGGTTGAAAGCAAGCATGAGGAATTCCGCAACCTGAAGCAAGGCTGTTTGTCTGTCTATGACTACAACAAGTTGTTCCAGAAGCTCGCCCGCTTTGCCAAGCAGGACGTACCTGATGAGAAGAGCATGATATACCAGTTCAGGGGTGGTCTCAGAGAAGAAATTCAGCTAGCTCTTGTTCTCTTTGAGCCCTTGAGGTACGATGAGTTCTACAACATGGCACTGAAGCAAGAGGCTGCTCAATTGAGGTGTGATGCTTCCAAGAAGCGAGTCAGAGATGTTACTCCTTCTTCCTCTACTCAAGTGACCAGGCAGCAGAAGTATTGGCTTCCTCCTCCTCCGTTCCGTCAGCCGTATCAGCAGAAGAGCAAAGGTGGCAGTGGTTCTTCCCACCCACCCAACCCTGGCTTTCAGAACAAGACTTTGTCTCAAGCTCCAAATTGAGTGCTCCGTATCACCGTCCGCTTTCAGAGGTCATCTGGAACAAGTGCCAACAGAAGGGTCACTATGCCAACAAGTGTTTCAACCAGAGGCGTCTTCCTCCTCCTCCTCCTGTCAGATCGGCAAGTACAGCTGTGGTCAAGCATAACCCCAAGCACGCCATGGTCAACTTGATGAATGCAGCCCAGGCAGAGGACTCGTCAGATGTCATCATGGGTAACCTTCCTGTTAACGATATTCCTGCAAGAGTTCTTTTTGACACTGGTGCATCGCATTGTTTCATGTCAAAGCCATTTTTTACCAAGCATGAGTTCGTTTCTTCTCATTTGGGTAAACAAATGGATATCGTTTCTCCTGGCAAACGTTTGAGTGCAAGTCTGGAGGTGCCAGATATTACTATCACATTGGGCGACTACAAGTTCCTTTCTTCCCCAATGGTTCTTGGTAACTCGGATATTGATCTTATTCTCGGGATGGATTGGCTTTCTAAGCACAAGGCTCAGCTTGATTGTGCTGCAAGGCAGATTCAATTGACTCATTCGTCTGAGGATGTAATTGTCTTTGCCGCTCGTGATGATACCATCCGTCTGCTTTCTCTCAATGAGAAGGGTGAACTTGATGCCATCTCGCAAATTCCAGTCGTTTGCGAATATCAAGATGTCTTTCCAGAAGAGCTTCCAGGAATGCCTCCGCACCGGCCAGTTGAATTAGTTATTGATCTTGAGCCTGGCACGGAACCTGTGTGCAAGCGTCCTTACAAGCTCGGACCTAAAGAGCTGAAGGAGCCGAAGAAGCAACTCGATATTCAATAAAGAATGGGTCTCATCCGGCCTAGTTCTTCTCCGTGGGGTTGTGGTGTTCTTTTTGTGAAGAAGAAGGATGGAACGGACCGACTTTGTGTTGATTACCGTCCATTGAACAAGAAGACTATCAAGAACAAATACCCACTTCCCAACATCAACGAGCCGTTCGAACAACTCAAAGGTACCCAAGTATTCTCCAAGCTTGATCTCCGTATGGGTTATCATCAGATTCGTATCCATGAGCAAGATATTCCCAAGACGGCTTTCAGGACAAGCTATGGTTCATATGAATACACTTTCATGTCTTTTGGCCTCGTCAACGCTCCTCCGACGTTCTCTCACATGATGAACTTCATCTTCAACGCCTACACCAATGACTTCATTTTGGTCTATCTCGACGACATTCTGGTTTTCTCGAAGAACAAGGAAGATCATGCCAAGCACTTGCGTTTGGTTCTTGATAAGCTCAGGGAACATCAGTTCCATGCCAAGTTCTCCAAGTGTGAATTTTGGCTCGATGAGGTTCTTTATCTTGGTCATATCATCTCTGCCAAGGGCATTGTCGTGAATCCTGAGAAGGTGTCTGCAATTGTGAATTGGGAACCTCCTCAAAACGTGAAGCAACTCCGTAGTTTCCTCGGTCTCGCAAGTTATTGCCGAAGATTCGTTGAAAAATTTTCTAAGATCGCGAAGCCTCTCTCAAATCTTCTCCAGAAGCACGTCAAGTACGTTTGGTCTCCAGAGTGTGACATTGCTTTCAACACCTTGAAAGAGAAATTGATCACTGCTCCAGTTCTGACTCCGCCTAATGAATCCAAGCCGTACGAGGTCTTTTGTGATGCCTCTCTTCAAGGTCTTGGCGCAGTGTTGATGCAAGAGAAGAAAGTTGTTGCTTATACCTCTCGCCAGTTGAAGCCCAATGAAAAGAACTCCCCCACTCATGATCTCGAGTTGGCGGCAGTTGTGCATGCTCTTTTGACTTGGAGACATCTCTTATTGGGAAGGAAAGTGGACATCTTCACTGATCACAAGAGTCTCAAGTACATCTTCACTCAGCCTAATCTCAACCTCAGGCAAACTCGATGGGTCGAAATGATTCAAGAGTATAATCCGAGTATCGAGTATACTCCAGGCAAGGCCAATGTGATTGCTGATGCATTAAGCAAGAAAGCTTATTGCAACAGTCTGATTCTCAAGCCTTATCAACCCGAGCTTTGTGAAGCTTTCCGCAAACTTAATCTGCAAGTTGTTCCTCAAGGTTTCCTCGCCAACCTTCAAGTCTCTCCTACCTTGGAAGACCAGATTCGCCAAGCCCAGCTTCTTGATGCTATGGTGAAAAAGGTGAAGATTGGGATTGCCAAGAGTCAACCCAAGCACAAGTGCTACCGCCTTGAGGAAAAGGACACTCTGTTCTTCGAGGATCATATTGTTGTACCCAAAGGTGACCTTCGTAAAGTAATCATGAACGAGGCTCACAATTCACCCTGGGAGCACGAAGATGTATCAGGACCTTAAGCAAGCTTACTGGTGGACTCGAATGAAGCGCGAGATTGCTCAATTCATGAATGAGTGTGATGTCTGCAGAAGATTGAAGGCAGAACACCAAAGGCCAGCTGGTCTCCTCCAACCTCTTGCCATTCCAGAATGGAAGTTTGACCACATTGAAATGGACTTCGTGACTGGGTTTCCAAAGTCCAAGCGTGGCAATGATTCTATATTCGTTGTCATCGACAAACTCACTAAAGTGGCTCACTTTCTGCCTATCAAAGAGTCGATCACTGCAGCTCAATTGGCGGAACTCTATACCTCTCGAATTGTCTCTCTGCACGGTATTCCACAAGTGATCTCTTCAGACCGTGGCAGCATCTTTACCTCAAAGTTTTGGGATTCTTTTCAGAAGGCCATGGGCACCAACATCCGCTTCAGCACAGCTTTCCATCCTCAAACTAGCGGTCAAGTCGAGCGTGTCAACCAGATTCTTGAAGATATGCTCAGGGCTTGTGTGATCTCCTTCGGCATGAAGTGGGAGGATTGTCTTCCTTATGCTGAATTCTCCTACAACAACAGTTTTCAAGCAAGTTCGGGCAAGGCCCCATTTGAAATTCTGTATGGCAGGAAGTGCCGTACCCCTCTCAACTGGTCTGAAACCGGTGAACGTCAGCTTTTCAGTAATGACTTAATCACAGAGGCAGAGGAAATGTGCAAAGTCATTCGCGATAACCTCAAAGCAGCCCAATCCCGCCAGAAGAGCTAATATGATAGTAAGCACCGTGATTTGGCTTTCGAGATCGAAGATCATGTTTACCTCCGCGTCTCTCCTATGAAAGGTACTCATCGCTTCGGTATCAAAGGGAAGCTTGCCCCTAGATACGTGGGACCTTTCAAGATTGTCAACAAGAGAGGCGACCTCGCCTATCAACTCGAGCTTCCTTCAAACTTTGCAAATGTTCATGACGTGTTCCATGTCTCTCAGCTTCGAAAGTGCTTCAAGAATCCTGACCGCACCGTCAACTTCGAGGACATTGAGCTCCAAGAAGATCTCTCTTATCGTGAGCACCAAGTTGCTATTCTTGAAGAGACTGAACGCAAGACTCGCAACAAGTCAATCAAATTCCTCAAAGTCAAGTGGTCACACCATTCCGACCGTGAAGCTACCTGGGAACACGAGGATCACCTCCGTTCTGAGTACCCGGCGTTCTTTCAGTCCTAGATCTCGGGACGAGATCCTTTCGTAGTGGTGGAGTGTTGTAACACCCCGGATGTAACTTTCCCAATTTGTACTCCAACTCTTGCCGTTTCTGGCGTTAAGTTATTTTATTTTCTCGGGTTCGGGTCTTTGTCTCCGTGTGTTGTTGTCGTTGTCATGCATCTCATATCATGTGCATTGCATTTGCATACGTGTTCATCTCATGCATTCGAGCATTTTCCCCGTTGTCCGTTTTGCATTCCGGCGCTTCGTTCTCCTCTGGTGGTCATTTCTACCTTTCTTTCGTGTGTGGGGATTAAACATTTCCAGATTGGACCGAGACTTGCTAAGCGGCCTTGGTTTACTACCGGTAGACCGCTTGTCAATTTTCGTATCATTTGGACTTCGTTTGATACTCCAACGGTTAACCGAGGGACCGAAAAGGCCTCGTGTGTGTTGCAGCCCAACACCCCTCCAATTTGGCCGAAAACCCACCTAAGCCTTCTCCACCATCTAGATCGTTTGATCACGATCGCGTGGCCGACACCGCACCTCATTTGGACTCTCCTAGCTCCCTCTATGCCTATAAATAGATCCCCTTCCGGAATCTCGGGTCTCCCCTTCCCCGAAACCCTAAAACTCCCATCTCCGCGCCGGACATGTCCGCCCCGGACCGGACACGCCGCGTCTAGCCACTCACTGGCCGCCAAGTGGCAACCGGCGCCCACTTCGCCGCCGCGGGCGGGAGAGCCCGAAGAGGGCCCTCCCGCCGTCCATCCGGGCCAAGCCGAATCCGCGCCGTGCCGCCTCGTCCCCAACCTCGGGCCGCCGCCTCCCGCGCCCCGCCGCCGACGAGCTCGGCGCCGCCGCCCGGTCGCCGCGCCTCCTGGCCGCCCCGCGCCTCCACGTCACCCTCACCTCCGGGAGCACTCCGGCGAGCTCCTCCGCCCTTCTGGCCCCCTCCGAAGCCAGGCGGCCTCGCCTCCCTCCTCCCCGCGGAGAACTCCGGCCACCACCATCCATCGTCGCCGAACAGTCCTCCGGCGAGCTCGGATCCAACCTTGGGAAGCGTGCGATCCGGATCTGAGTTTTATCTCCTCGGGTTGACTTTCTCTCTCGAAACCCTAATCCATATGCCCATGTTCATCGCATCGTAACTTTGCATCCGTAACTCCGTTTTTGGCATATAGCATATCAAAATGTTCACCTCAGAGAGTACATCATTTCCTTCCATTGCATCACTTTTATTTGAGTTCATCTTGATGCCTGAAATTCTGTTTGAAGGAGGCTACTTGAGATAATTGTCAGATCTGCTACTCCATTTAGCTTTTTGTCATATTTGCCATGATTAATGTGTGCATGATATGCCCCTGAGTTCTACATATGTTTTGTTAAGGGTTTTGTCATCTTTTCAGAGGTGCAACCCATGTATTTTTGTGATATGTGTGGTGACTAGCACAAGCTTGCAAAGTGGTGCACTTGGTAATTCCGATTTCAGGGACTTAGCATTTCCACTAAGTACTTGGTCTGTTTATCTCATTATGCCTTATGTTCATGTTGTTTCCTAGTGATCCGTGCCTATTTTGGGGATGATCAGTAAGGATGTTTTGTTAATCTTGTAGTTCTATATCCATCCATGCCTTTGCTTTCAATTATGTATCACCCTAGCTTGAGTCAATCGAGCTCTACTTTTTCTACTTTGTGAATCTGGGCGGATTGTCAACTTGTTTGCAATTTTGCCGATGATGTTGTAGTTGATCCGTGCATGCTATGCTATTGTTCTTGCCATGTATAGCTTGCATTTTGTGTGTTCTTGATAGATGTATGCTTAGCTTATCATAACTTGCACCATAGTGAGTGCATCGAGCTCGTAAACATGCCTACTTGATATCTGTTTTCAGCATGCTCCAGTTTTCACTAAGTTTGAAAACTGATTATGTTTTGGCTATGTTCACATGCTTGGAATTGTATTTTCTGATCCCTTTTGGCTTAAGGTCACTAAGGGACTTCTGTTAAGCTCTTTGAGTAGCTCCATGCCATGCTTTAATTTGCCATGTTCAGGTCCTGTAGCATGTAGTTTTGTTGCTCCGAAGAGTGCTACTTGATCTGAAATTCCAGACAAGTGTTAATTTCACAAAGTCTGAGATCTGTTTGCCATATGCATTTTTGCCATGCTTGTTTGAACCTGTTAATGGATGAATTGGCCGTAGCGCAGTGCTAGACTTTTGTTAAGCATCATGAATGCATCCCTGCCATGTATTTGTATGCCATGTTTGGGTGCTGTAGCTTGTTCATCTCGTTGCATTTAGATGGCTACTTGCTGTAAATCGCAGAACGTGGTCATATTTGAATCGCTTGCCATTTCCAAACCGTAACCCCGGTTCCGGCGTTCTTTATATCGTTTTCAAGCGATTTCAACTCATATTTCCAGTGGCACACTTGGATTTCCAAGTTGAGGCCAGGTTCTTGCATTTCCTGTCAAATCTTGCATATGCATCCCGCATAGCATATCATCTTTGCATCATAGTGTTTGATCCTTGCACGTGGTTGATTTTGTCCTTGTTGCTTGTTTTTCTTGTTTGGGTAGAGCCGGGAGACGAGTTCGCTAATGAGGAGCCCGTTGAGTTTGCTTTCGAGGATCCAGTCAACTCTGACAACTGTGTAGGCAAGATGATCATACCCTCGAAATCATTACTATCTTTGCTATCCTAGTTTGCTCGCTCTTTTGCTATGCCAATGCTACGGTGCCTACCACTTGCTTTCAAGCCTCCCAAATTGCCATGTCAAACCTCTAACCCAGCATGTCCTAGCAAGCCGTTGATTGGCTATGTTACCGCTTTGCTCAGCCCCTCTTATAGCGTTGCTAGTTGCAGGTGAAGATTGGAGGCCGTTCCTTGTTGGAACTTTTATTTACTTGCTGGGTTATCATTATATTACCTTGTTATCTTAATGCATCTATATACTTGGTAAAGGGTGGAAGGCTCGGCCTTTCGCCTAGTGTTTTGTTCCAATCTTGCCGCCCTAGTTTCCGTCATATCGGTGTTATGTTCCCGGATTTTGCGTTCCTTACGTGGTTGGGTTATAATGGGAACCCCTTGATAGTTCGCATTGATTAAAGCTTTTCCAGCAATGCCCAACCTTGGTTTTACCATTTGCAACCTAGCCTCTTTTTCCCTTGGGTTTCCGGAGCCCGAGGGTCATCTTATTTAAACCCCCCCGGGCCAGTGCTCCTCTGAGTGTTGGTCCGAACCAGGCAGCCTGCGGGGCCACCTCGGGGAAACTCGAGGGTTGGTTTTACTCGTAGCTTGACCTATCTGAGTGTGCCTTGAGAACGAGATATGTGCAGCTCTTGTCGGGATTTGTCGGCACATTCGGGCGGTGTTGCTGGTCTTGTTTTAACCTGTCGAAGTGTCTTGAATAACCGAGATACCGAGTCTGATCGGAACGTCTTGGGAGGAGGTCTATTCCTTTGTTGACCATGAGAGCTTGTCATGGGCTAAGTTGGGACTCCCCTGCAGGGATTTGAACTTTCAAAAGCCGTGCCCGCGGTTATGGGCAGATGGGAATTTGTTAATGTCCGGTTATAGATAACTTGAACCTTAACTTAATTAAAATGAATCAACTGAGTGTGTTACCGTGATGGCCTCTTCTCGACGGAGTCCGGGAAGTGGACACGGTGTTGGAGTAATGTTTGCGCAGGTTGCTCTCTAGTTTCTCGCTCGCGCTTTGCCTCCTCTTCTCGCTCTCTTTTGCGAACAGGATAGCCACCATATATGCTAGTTGCTTGCTGCAGCTCCACATATATTTTTTACCTTACCATTCCTATAAGCTTAAATAGTCTTGATCGCGAGGGTGCGAGATTGCTGAGTCCCTGTGGCTCACAGATTACTATTACACCAGATGCAGGGCCTGATGATTCCGCTCCAGGTGACGCGCTCAAGCTCAAGTGGGAGTTCGACGAGGACTCTCAGCGATACTATGTTTCCTTTCCTGATGATCAGTAGTGGTGCCTAGTTGGGGTTGATCGGGACCGTGTCGCATGTTGGGTTATCTTTTATTTTGGCGCCGTAGTCGGGCCATGAGTGTTTGGATGATGTAATGTTATTTATGTACTTGATTGACGTGGCGAGTGTAAGCCAACTATGTTATCTCCCCTTTTATTATCATATTACATGGGATGTTGTGAAGATTGCCTAACTTGCGACATATGCCTTCAATGCGATTATGTCTCTAAGTCGTGCCTCGACACGTGGGAGCTATAGTCGCATCGAGGGTGTTACACAACATTGGCAAATTGGATCAAATTATCTTATTTAGATTTTTTTCCAATTATTTCAAATAATAAATAAAGAGAGAAGATAAGAGGACTTCTTTAAAAACAGCAAGGAAATATTGGAAATTGAAATTTTGAATAAAAATATTTTTATTTGATTTTATTTGCAATATTATTTATTTTATTTCAAAGTTTATTTGCACAAAAATGTTTGTTTTTATTTTAGGCATTTAGGCCCATAAAAATGTTCACGAGGTCATTATAAGGCCATACAGCTATTTCAATTTTTTTGGAATTTTTTTAAATATTTTTTTTATGTTTTCTGTGTTTTTCTTATTTCTGGAAAAATGATTTAAAAAAACTTTCGGTCCGACCGAACTGGGCCGTGCCCAGCGCACCCGGCCCAGCCTCGCGTCCACCTCGTCCCCGAGCTCGGGACGGAGTCCCGAGCGATCCAGCGCCGCCGCCGTGTCCGCCTCAGACACACCCTACGGCCGCCTCTCCCTTGCCACTCCCACAAGCCGCCGCCTCCCGCTCCCCCTCCCCCTTTATAAGCCGACCCGGACCCCCCTCTCCTCCCAGCAACAGCAGCAACAGCCACCGCCGCCACAAGCCGCCAACGCTGCTGCCGCCGCAAGCCACCCCCGCCTCACATCGCCCCGCCCCGCGTTGCCACCGCCGCCGCCACTCCACCCACCGCCTGACGCCTCCGTCTGCCTCTCCGCCGGAGACGCCGCCGTCACCGGTAACCACCGCCGAACCGCCCTGTTTTTGTTCGGTTTTCTTTAAAACCCGATTTATTATTTATTTTAGTTATTTAGCGAACGTTCGTTCGTTTAGGTTCTGTAGCGAATAGATTCATTAGATTAGCTTCTGTAGCAAACATCTGTTCGGTAGATTTTTTCTTTTTATTTTAGTTTTCTACCAGGGACCTATTCGTAAGTTTTCTTTCGCAGATTAGCCCCTGGTTTTCAGACGATCACAAGTTTTAAACCGTTTGTCCAAATTCGGTGAAACCAATGCAAAATTGTCCATTATGACCCCCTCTATCCAAATGACCATCTTAACAGTATTTTTGAAAGTTTAAAATTTGTTTACAAATAGATTTGATTTCAAACTTCTTTTGTTCATAACATGAGTTTCGTAATTCCGATTTGATTGATTCATTTTGCAAATCAAAGCTCTTGACCTAATCTTTCTGTTAAGATCTTGTCCACATAATTTAAGTGCTGTTAGAAATCATTTTCTATTTGGAAGTGTTTTTTGCTTATTTTTGAGTTTTCCGAATCTTTTTCTTCAGTTTACTTTGCATCTTCATGCTTGAGTGCTTATGTATGATATTGTTTGTCTACGATAAATTTTCCGGAGTGCGAAGCTTGCTACTACGAGTCTCTAGGGTTTACCGATTGTCAGCAAGGCAAGTTAACTTTGATCATACTTTTTCATACCCAGTTTTATTATGCATTAGTTACACCCTCAAAGATTGGATGAGTAGGATTGGGAACATGTGGTTACTACTATGTAGTTCATGAGGTAGGAACCTATTACCTTTGATCACCCCAGGAATATACGTTATGCTCATATTGCTTAGCCATGCTAGTAGACGGGATTAGTATGTGAGAATCATGTAAGTTGTGAGAGCTATTAATTAAGGATAACTTAAGGTGGCAACATTAATACACATCTAGGTGGATTGGTTGCGGGCACGTGGAGAATCTAGTGTTGTCCTAGGAGATCTCAGAGTACCCGTGTGATCATCATATGGAATGCCACCCAGGCTCAAAGGGATCATATAATTATTCATGCCTAGAAACTTGCGTGTGCAGCCACAAGCCATTATGGGCTCTCGCATAGTTTAGTATGTTTAGTGCTGGACTAGCAGATGTACGGGAAAGTAGGTGTACCGGTCTACCAAGAGTAAAGAGTTAATGCTTCAGAAAGACTGTGTCTCGATCTTCTGATCGTGGATGTGTCGAGTCTTGTGGGGAAAAGTGCGCAACATCTGCAGAGTGTACAAACTAATTATGATTAGCCGTGTCCCCGGTTAGGGACAACTTTGAGTATCTAGAAGTGGATTATCTATTGATCTCATCACTTTTTCTAATGAAATTGTTGGGTTAATATTTTATACTTGGTAATTTGGGATTGAGTTGGAGGAACCTTCTCAATAATGGCATAAACTTGGTAGTAAATAAAAATTTATTCCTTTGTTGTAGGAAAATATTAGCTTTATGCAAATTAAACTTAGAGCCTCCACTAGCCAAATATGCATGTAGTGATAGTTATTGCTCATTATTGCTCTATAGTGTGATCTTGCCAGCATATTCCATGTGCTGACCTACACGGTTGCAACATCTCATGTTGCAGAATTTTCAGATGATGACTAAGGTGCGATAGGTCGTTGTCGTGCACTCAATTTTGCCGTGGAGTTGGATGGACTCATTTATCTTCAAAGCTTCCGCAATTATTCTATTTAGTTGGCCTTCAGCCATATTTATGTAATAAATACTCTTTATGAGGACCTCAATGTAATAAGTGTGTGATTGAACTCTGTTTTAAATCCTCGAGTATTGTGTGTGTGTCAGCATTACCGATTCAGGGATGACACTTAAGCACAAAGACATCTATACATTGGGATCGGGTCGCTACAAGATGGTATCAGAGCACACGCTGACGTAGGACGTGACCACTAGGAAAAGCCACTGGATACTCTTCTCAACTCATTTCTAATCCTTCTCTATTTCTACACTATAGATGTCGGACCCCAGGAACAAGTTCACTCAGTGTGATGATGACACCCCTTTCGGACGACACTTGAAGGAAGTCACGAGGTACCTGAACATCGGCATACCAAGCTTCACCGGAGCCTTCAATGCAACTTTATCAGAAGAGGAGTGCTGGAAGATCCAAGTTTGTGTTCCTGGAAGGACTTTTTCAACAATGACCGAGCCGATCGAGTTTTCCATTGATGCACCAACCAGGAGCTTAGGAAAGAGCATGGCCGCCCACATCACCATTGGACGCATATGCGAGGTGTACAACAAGGATCTTAAAGACCCTGTCTACCAGATATGTGGACGCTAGGATGACCAATGGGACATGATTCGATCTAGGAAGGATGGATCTATTGCAGCCTACATACAGCAGATGAAACAGCACATTCGGCGATATGAGAATCAGATGTGCGCTATCATGATGGATACCAAGAAGGTGATGACTCGAAATATGGAGCTAGAAGAGGAACTCAAGGCAACCCGTGATGGATATGAAAAGGAAATTTATGTACTACTAGAGCTAAATGAAGACCTTTGGATGAAGCTAGGAATACCCGTGGTGAAACCAGAACCTGAAGTGGACATTCGTTCGGAAGACTACATCATACTAGATGACACGGACACAAACCCCGACAATGATGATGAAGAAGACAATGATGATGAGGATAGTGGTGATTTTGAAGATGAAGCTTGAGCGGATATTATGGAGTCTTCCACCGACCAAAACTTCTAGTCGACCACCATATTTATATTAGAATTCTTCCAAGTAGTTAGAAATCATTCGTGAGATTTTATAATAGTTGCTTAGATCGATTGTATGAACCGTGTTTGAAATTGAGTGGTGTGAATTGAATAAGTATGTCTCTTATGCATATGGTTAGTGAAATATCTCATTAGACCTTATTCTATTTTGTTTCTCACCCCTCTAACCTATCAGATGCCTCCGAGACGTGACCCTGGATTCACTTTCCTGCCTAAGCTTACCCAGTTGATCCAGCAGCAGAATGCCTTAATGCAGATGCTCATCTAGAACCAAGGCAAGAACAATAACCCACCACCACCACCTCCCCCAGTTGACAACCTAGCCCGTTTCCTAAGGTTGAATCCACCAGTGATCTCTAGCAGCACCGAGCCGATTGTTGATGACTGGCTCCACAAGATCGGAAGGGAGCTGACTACCGCTGGATGCATGGATGTGGAGAAGGTGCGCTTTGCCGCACATGCGCTTGATGGACCAACAACTTCATGGTGGGAGAACTACACCACCACCTTCCCCATGGCCAATGTGACACGGGATCAATTCTAGCAGGCTTTCCGCACCGCACATGTCTCAGCTAGAGCCATGAGTCTGAAGAAGCGTGAGTTTCACAACTTATGCCAGGGAAATCATACTGTGGGACAGTACATGGAGGAGTTCAGCAAGTTAGCACGCTATGCCTCGGATGATGTGGCGACAGATGCCGCAAAGCAGGAGAAATTTCTTGAGGGATTCAATGATGAGCTGAGTATGCAGTTGATGGTGGAAACTTTCACCAACTACCATGAGCTGGTAGAAAGGGCCCTCATGATCCAAGGGAAGCAGTAGCAGATAAAGAACCACAAATGAAAGTATGGACATGGGAAATAGTACTCTGGAGCTCAGGAGAAGCCCCGCTATTCCGCATACTCGGGAGGAAACACTCATCATACCCATGGGGGCCATTCTCACAATGTAGGAAATTCACACAACCACATTGGCCCTAAGAATGGTAATGAAAGTGGAGGAAACAACAGTCAGAGCCGTTCCAACCTAGCAACCCCCGCCAAGAAGGATCTGACTCACATTACTTGTTTCAAGTGCGGGAAGACCGGACACTATGTCACTAAGTGTCCTGAGGTAAAGAATGGTAATGGCAATGGAAGCTCAGGAAAGAAGCCAAATCCCTTCACCAGAGGTCAAGTGAATCACGTCAACTGGAGGAAGTTGACGAGCAACCTGACGCAGTTATTGATAAGTTTTTGATTAAGTCATTTACAACCCATATTATTTTTGACACTGGTGCATAGCATTCATACATATCAAGGGTATTTGTGACCAAGTTTAAGTTCCCAACCATAGCCCTTAAGACACCCATGTTAGTGAGCTCACCAGCAGCGGAGTATATGGCTAGCCGGGGATGTTTTCAGTTGCCGTTGACCATAGGTAGGCATGTTTTTCCCACATACCTCATTATTTTGGAATCACAAGGATTGGATGTGATATTAGGCATGGATTGGCTATCCAAGTATGGGGGAAACATTGATTGTGCTAGTAAGTATATCCTTCTCACCACACCAGAGGGGAAACGGATCAAGTATGTGTCTAGGCATGCACCAAGGAGGACTCAAGTGAATTCCCTTTCTCGAGTTGTTTAGGAAGAAGTGTCAGTTGTGAAGGATTATCCCGATGTTTTCCCGAAGGAATTACCAGGCATGCCACCAGACTGAGACATAGAGTTTTTGATCGAGTTGTTGCCAGGCACCGGACAATTATCCAATAGGCCGTATAAGATACCCATTAATGATCTGGAGGAAATTAAGAAGCAGATTAAGGAGTTATTGGAGAAAGGATATATTCGACCAAGTTCCTCACCATGGGGAGCCCTAGTGCTTCTAGTTGAGAAGAAGGATGGATCCTTGAGAATGGTTGTTGATTATCGTGCATTGAATGAGGTGACAGTCAAGAACAAATATCCTCTACCGATGATCAATGATTTGTTTGACCAGCTACAGGGAGCTAAAGTTTTCTCCAAGATCGATCTCCGATCAAGATATGACCAGCTGAAGATCTGAGAACAGGATATACCTAAGACAACTTTTACCACAAGGTATGGGCTATATGAGTACATAGTCATGTCTTTTGGTTTGACAAATGCCCCTGCCAATTTTATGAGTATGATGAATAACGTGTACATGGAGTTCATGGATAAGTTTGTTGCGGTGTTCATTGATGATATATTGGTGTACTCGAAGAATGAAGAACACAAGGAACATTTGCACTTGGTTCTCGAGAAGCTCAGGGAACATCAGCTGTATGCCAAGTTCAGCAAATGCGAGTTTTGGTTGAAGGAAGTCAGATTGCTCGGACATGTTATATTAGGACAAGGAATAGTAGTCGACCCTTCCATGGTTAAATCCGTCACTGAATGGATAGCACCCACCTCAATTGGAGAGATACACAGTTTCCTTGGATTAGCATGATATTATCAGAGATTTATTGAGAATTTTTCCAAGATCGCGAAGCCCATGACGGAGTTATCGAAGAAGGACACCAAGTTTAATTGGACCGAGGATTGTGAGGCCAGTTTTCAGGAGTTGAAGAAACATTTGGTTATAGCCCCTGTGCTAATTCTTTCGAATATATGCAAGTATTTCCAAGTATATTGCGACGCTTCTCGTCAGGGGCTTGGAGGCGTTCCTATGTAAGAAGGAAGAGTTGTTTCATATGCCTCACGTCAGCTTCGACCTCATGTGTTGAATGATGCCACGTATGATTTGGAGCTAGCAGCCGTAGTGCATGCTCTCAAGACCTGGAGACATTTTCTTATCGGAAATCATTGTGATGTTTACACGGATCATAAGACTTTGAAATACATCTTCACACAGAAGGAGCTGAACCACAGGCATAGGAAATGGTTGGAGCTCATAAAGGATTATCACATGAGACTGCATTATCACCCAGGAAAGGCCAATGTTTTGGCAGATGCTTTGAGTCGCAAGAGTTATGTCAATACTCTCATAACCGGAGGATTACCTCAGGAGTTAGTCGATGATCTCCGAGAACTTTGCTTGGAGATAGTTCTGAGAGGTTTTGTTGCAGCATTGGACGTTCATTCCACCCTGTTGGGAAAGATCCGAGAAGCCTAGAAGTTGGACAAGGAAATTGTAGAGATAAAAGAAAAGATGAGTAAAGGAAAGGCTAAAGGTTTTCATGAGGATGAACGTGGAACTTTATGGTTTGAGGATGGCATCTATGTGCCCAATGAGCCAGAGATCAGGAAGTTAATTCTTTAGGAGGCTCATGATTCTCCTTACTCGATTCACCCAAGCAACACCAAGATGTATCTGGACTTGAAGGAATGTTTCTGGTGGACAGGTATGAAGAAAGATATCGCTGAGTATGTAGTAGTATGTGACGTATGTGAGAGAGTTAAGGCCGAGCATCAGAAACCAGCAGGATTACTTTAGCCTTTGCCAATACCCGAATGGAAGTGGGATAAGCTTGGCAAGTATTTCATCACCAGATTACCCAAGACTCATTCAAGATATGACTCCATCTGGGTTGTACTTGATCGCTTGACCAATGTGGCCCACTTTATCCCTGTAAGAACCACCTATACGAGCGCTAAGTTGGCCAAGATATATATGACCAGGATCGTGTGTCCGCATGGAGTTCCGAGGACCATCGTATCAGATAGAGGAACACAGTTTACTTCAAAGTTTTGGAATCAGTTACACCAAACTTTGGGTACCAGGCTAGAGTTCAGTACAACCTTTCATCCGCAGACAGATGGACAGACCAAGAGAGTCAACCGACTCTGGATGACATGTTGAGAGGTTGTGCACTAGATTATGGATCTAGTTGGGATGCTAATTTGCCTTATGTAGGGTTCTCATATAACAACAGCTATCAAGTGAAGGAAATAGCCCTAGAGGCAATAATAAAGTTGTTATTTAAATTTCCTTATATCATGATAAATGTTTATTATTCATGCTAGAATTGTATTAACCGAAAACTTAGTACATGTGTGAATACATAGACAAACAGAGTGTCCCTAGTATGCCTCTACTTGACTAGATCGTTAATACAAGATGGTTAAGTTTCCTAACCATAGATATGTGTTGTCATTTGATGAATGGGGTCACATCATTAAAGAATGATGTGATGGACAAGACCCATCCGTTAGCTTAGCGTAATGATCGTTTAGTTTTATTACTATTGCTTTCTTCATGACTTATACATATTCCTATGACTATGAGATTATGTAACTCCGGAATACTAGAGGAACATTTGTGTGCTATCAAACGTCATAACGTAACTGGGTGATTATAAAGATGCTCTAGAGGTGTCTCCGATGGTGTTTTTTGAGTTGGCCTAGATCGAGATTATGATTTGTCACTCCGTGTATCGGAGAGGTATCTCTGGGCCCTCTCAGTAACGCACATCACTTTAAGCCTTGCAAGCAATGTGACTAATGAGTTGGTTATGAGATGATGTATTACGGAACAAGTAAAGAGACTTACCGGTAACGAGATTGAACTAGGTATGATGATACCAACGATTGAATCTCGGGAAAGTAACATACCAATGACAAATGGAATGAAGATGTTGTTATGCGGTTTGACCGATAAAGATCTTCGTATAATATGTAGGAGCCAATATGAGCATCCACGTTCCACTATTGGTTATTGACTGGAGATGTGTCTCGGTCATGTCTACATAGTTCTTGAACCCGTAGGGTCCGCACGCTTAGCGTTCGATGATAATTTGTATTACGAGTTATGTGATTTGATGACCGAAGTTTATTCATTGTCCCGGATGAGATTACAGACATGAAGAGCAGTCTTGAAATGGTCGAGAGGTAAAGATTCATATATTGGAAGGTTGCATTTGGACATCGGAATGGCCCCGAGTGGTTCGGGCCTTTTTCCAGAGTACCGGGAGGCTACCGGAACCCCCCGGGAGGAGTATTGGGCCTATTGGGCCATATTGGAGGAGAGGAGTGATGGAGTCCTGGATTAGGGGGTCCTCGGGCGTCCGGGCTATGTGATATGGGACGGAGTAGTGGGCTACAATGATACAAGACAGAAGGCTTTTCCCCGTGTCCGGATGGGACTCTCCTTTGCGTGGATGGCAAGCTTGGCGTTCAGATATGAAGATTCCTTTCTTTGTAAACCGACTCTATACAACCCTAGCCCCTTCTGGTGTCTATATAAACCGGAGGATTTAGTCCGTAGGGCCAGTCATAATCATTCAGGCTATACATACATGGTTTAGCCATTACGATCTCGTGGAAGATCAACTCTTGTAACCCCTATACTCATCAAAGTCAATCAAGCAGGATGTAGGGTTTTACCTCCATCAAGAGGGCCCGAACCCGGGTAAACGTCATGTCCCCTGCCTCATGTTACCTCCGATCCTTAGACGCACAGTTCGGGACCCCCTACCCGAGATCTGCCGGTTTTGACACCGACATTGGTGCTTTCATTGAGAGCTCCCCTGTGTTGTCGATGAAGGATTTGATGGCTCATTCGATCAGCCACAATGATGCTGTTTCGGGGGAGATTCCCCCCCCCCCCGGGCCAAATTTTCGATTTCGGCGGCTTCGCGCTGCAAGCCAACTTGATTGGTCGCCTCGAGCAGACCGACTGTTACACCCCTGGTCATCAGATAAGTTTCAGGAACCTAAACTATGTTGCCGATATCGAGGAGATTTGATCCCCGAAGGGTTCGCGACCTCGATTACCGTTTTGGCCTCAGATCCAGAGCAAGCCGCCAGGTCCGAAGACGGGAGTCTAGGGCTCGCCAGACTCTCTGCACTTATGGAGCTTGCAACCGGAGAAGCATCGGACACTCCGTTGGACTCTAATTCCGAACTTTCGAGGACCGTGACAAGTGGGCGCCGCCAGGAGGCTCCAACTCTGGACGACCCCACGGACACTTGCTCCTCTGTCCATCCCTCGCCTTTAAACGAGGCACTGGACTTAATGCGATCACTCACCATTGCGGAAAGATCACTTCTGAATTATGCCCAACCCAGACTAGGGGCTGAGAGCGGGGAATTTTACATCCCACCCACCACCCACTTCATAGCCACTTTTGAGGATCTAACCGACATGCTAGACTACGCCTCCAAAGACATCGATGGTATGGACGACGATGCCAGAGATGAACAAGGCCAAAACCCTCCGTTTACCGGACAGTGGACGGCCACCTCCACATACGACGTGTACATGTTGGACACACCCAAAGAGGATGGCGACAATGGCAAAGAGAATCCGGTTGAGGACAAGCATGATGAAGCACCTCCAAAACATCGACGTCAGTAGCACCGCTCAAAATCGCGTCACGAAAAAGACAACAATACTGGCACCAAAGAGAATAACACTCCGGAGAACGCCAAAGACCCTGAAGCCCCTGTAGAGCCAACATCCGAACATGATGATTGGGAGGATGTGCAAGTAAACCCCAACGATCCTGTCGGGAACGAGGAATCGGAGGATAGTAATACATACCGATCTCTGAAGGGGATGTGAGCCTCGGTGATGAAGACTTCATCGTGCTAGAGGAACCCCTCGAACAAGAGCGCTTTAAGCGTCGGCTAATTTCCACTACAAGAAGCCTGAAAAAGAGACAGCAACAACATCAAGCTGATCAGGATTTGCTCAACGATAGATGGACTAATGTCCTAGCAGCCGAGGAATACGGCCTCGCACCCCCAAAGAGCTACCCGAAGCGCAAGCTACTACCAAATTTAACGAAGAGGCCACGGAGCCCATACCGCCAATGCACGATGCTGAAAAACCTGACCGACCACCGCGTGGCCGGGACAGAGCGGCAGCTCAAGCAGAACACCATCCTGCACCACCTTGCCATAGAGGCAGAGAACTAGCGGCCCCAGGATGCACCTATGACCTACGAAAAGACGTGGACAATAGAGCCGGTTAGACCAGATCAATCTACGGATCAAGGGGCGTGCTCCAACGCACGAGCAGTGCCATCAGACTTGGCGTGACAGACACCACCTCACACAGGCTGAAAACCGCATACAGCCTCCGTCCGAACTATGCCGCGACGACGCCCGGTAGAGAGGCGCCGCACACCCCCTATGCTTCACCGATGAAGTAATGGAACATCAGTTCCCAGAAGGGTTTAAACCCGTTAAGATTGAAGGATACGATGGCACGACAGATCCCGCAGTCTGGATTGAAGATTTTCTTCTCCATATTCGCATGGCTCGCCGTGACGATCTACATGCCATCAAGTACCTCCCGCTCAAATTAAAGGGACTAGCTCGGCACTGGTTAAATAGCCTTCCAAAGAATTCTATTGGCACCTGGGAAGATCTAGAAGATACCTTTAGAGACAACTTCTAGGGTACCTATGTATGGCCCCCAAACGCCGATGACCTCAGTCACATAGTTCAACAACCCAAAGAGTCAGCCCGGAAACTATGGAGAAGGTTCTTAACTAAAAAGAACCAAATTGTTGATTGTTCGGATGCCGAAGCTCTAGCGGCCTTTAAACACAGCATCCGGGACGAATGACTCACCCGACACCTCGCCCAAAAGAAGCCAATGGCAGCTCTTACAACACTCATGATCCGCTTTTGCATGGAAGAGGATAGCTGGTTAGGCCGCAACAACAACAATGGTACCAGTGACGCAGGTACCTCTAAAACCAGAAACGGCAATGGCAGGCATGACGCAATAAATACAAGCATCGAAGCAACAATGATAATACCGAAGACATGGCAGTCAACGCCGGAATCAGTGGCTCTAAATCCGGTCAATGGAAGAAGCCATTTAAAAGTAATAAAGACGACTCATCTAGCCTGGATCGAATACTATATCGACCTTGCTAGATTCATGGCACCCCAGACAAGCCTGTCAGCCATACCCACAGAAGCTGTTGGGTCTTCAAATAGGCCGGTAAGCTGAATACCGAACATAAGGAGAAGGGTCGCCTAGCGGGGACGACGATGACGAACATCATCTGCCGAATACAGGGGGACAGAAGAAATCCCCCCCCCCCCGAAGTCAAAATGATGAACATGATATACGCTACTCATATCCCCAAACGGGAGCGCAAGCACGCTCTGAGGGACGTCTACGCGATAGAGCCAGTCACCCCAAAATTCAACCCATGGTCATCCAGTCCGATCACTTTCGATCGCAGAGACCATCTGACTAGTATCCTTCACCGAGGATCGGCAGCATTGGTCCTTGAACCAATTATCGATGGATTCCACCTTACGCGAGTCCTCATGGACGGCGGTAGTAGTCTTAACTTGCTCTATCAGGACACGATTCATAAAATGGGTATTGATTCGTCAAGATTTAAACCCACCAAAACTACCTTTAAAGGAGTAATACCCGGAGTAGACGCCCGTTGCACGGGCTCAATCACATTGGAAGTCGTCTTCAGCTAGCCAGACAACTTCCGAAGTGAAGACTTGGTCATCGACATCGTCCGCTTCCGTAGTGGCTATCATGCACTACTCGGACGAACCGCGTTCGCTCGCTTCAATGCGATCCCGCACTATGCCTACCTCAAATTTAAGATGCCCAGACCCTGCGGCGTCATAACAGTCAATGGAAACACAGAGCGCTCCCTCCGCACTGAGGAGCACATCGCGGCCCTTGCAGCGGAAGTCTAGAATGGCCTTATCAAGCCAAATACTGCATCGGCAGTCAAGCCCCTGGACACTGTCAAACACGTCCGGACAACCCTGCAAAGCGACGATCAAGACTGTCAGGAGCTTGATTAGCAGCTCGGCCTCCGTCTCAGCCCCAACCACATCGCGACATGTGTACCACGCGTACATAACTACGCACTAAAGATACCATGGGCAAAGACGGAGGCATAGTTAAAATAAAATCTAGAATACAGCTCGACCCTATGTGGACCCCCATATCATTTCTCTTTTCCTTCTCTTTTCCTTTTTCAGGTTCCTTAAACCCATGTAAACTTTTGATGGTACCAAGGGCACCGTTTCCGGTCCCTTTATGAAAAACCGATCGTTGATCCTCTTGAAGGATCACACACCAGGGTGCAACGTGGTGCAAACGTGCGACAAAGTATCTAAAAGATCTTTAAAGATCGCCTCTTCCTCTTTAGGACCCGTAATACGTTTTGACGTATCAATCAGACTATAAAGGAAACAGTCTTTCACCCAGCGTATTCGGTACTGGCTTAATTCCTAATCTGTATTCCTTCTTTTTTTTTTGCTTTTTCTTGTTTGATTGCCATGTACACCTTGGTACGACCTAAATCGCCAGGGGCTCCATTCGGCCACGTACACCTTTGTACGACCTAAATCGCTAGGGGCTCCATTCGGCCTCGTACATGTCTTAAAAAGAAAATAAGTCTGAAACACTTTTACAGTGCAAATTCAGCATCACGAATATAGCATTATATGCATCGGCTCTGAATCATGTCTTTGGTAAATAGTTGGGTTGCCCGGCTCCTGTGGTTATTGCCGTATGTTCCGCTTGTTCGGCTAAGGCAGTAAAGCGAGAAGTACTACGATTGTGTTTCCGGCTCATCCGGATAAACACCTCAGTAGAGAAAGCCGAAAACTGACTTTCATTATGCCGCAAGAGTTGGTCAGCTATTCGGTGACTAACTACAAATCTCTTGCGATTTTCCCCGCATTATGCGAAGGACCGGTCTATGCCCGGTCAGGCATCTACAACACCCAAGTTTGGATAATCGAGCAACACCAGGGGCTGCGCCTATAACCTCATTGTCAAACTCATATGGCTAAGTGAGAGAGATAAAGCCACATAGTCTGATTGCCTGGTTCACCGCACTGACACCTCCTTCAAGGACCACGCTGGTTGGGTCAAGTGTGTCTAGGTGCCATTCTGAACACCCCCATACTACATACATGGGGGCTGAAGCCGACGACTGGCCAACTCTCAGATACTGTACCGCACATGAGGAAAGGATTTCGAAGTAAACCAAGCAACACATTATACATAAATCTTGTTTTATAATACAAAGTATGTGCATTACAGGTACATTCATTCGAAGATAATATCCTTCGAACACTGGCCCTCTAAAATGGGGTAACCTTCCAAGACTTCATCAAAATACCGCTCCGGAGTGCGGTGCTCCTTGCCTGCGGGCGGTCCCTCGGTTGCGAGCTTGACGACGATCATCTTCACCCACTGCACTTTGACGGGCGAAGGCCATCCACGCACCTTCGATGCGGACCGACCGCTTCACGGCATCAAGCCGGGGGCAGGCACTGACCAGCCGCTTCACGAGCCCAAAGTAGGTGTTGGGTATGGGTTCGGTAGGCCACAGGCAGATTATAAAATCCCTCATGGCCAATCCGTCCACCCTATGCAGTTCAGTCAACTACTTCAGCTGGTCGCTGAGGGGCACGGGATGCTCAAGCGCAAGGTACTTTGACCAGAACAGCTTTTCTGTCGAGCTCCCCTCTTCGGCTCGGAAGAACTCCACGGCATCGGCAGCACTCCGGGGCAGGTCCACAAACGCTCCTGGAGAACTCCAAATCCGGCTCGCTAAGATGTATTTCCTTCTCACAAATTTGCTCTGCTTATTAAAGGCATTGCCATCCGCAATCTACTTCGCCTCTTGGATCTCACGGCAGGCGTTCTGGGCTTCAGTCCGGGCCTCCTGTGCACTTTGGAGGGCCATAGCAAGTTCGGATTTTTGATCCGAAATTTTGCGCTCTAAGGACTCACATTTGCTTGTAGCATCCTTGAGCTCTTGCTAGACTTCCTCCACCCTTGACTCATGTTTTAGGCGGGCGGCTCGTTCCTCCTCCGCCTCTTTCTTGGCCTCGGCCAGCGCGCTTTTGAGGGTCTCGACCTCAGACGCGTCAGTTATGAGAAAAGTTATAACACTCATTCAGATGACAAATTATTGCTGATATTATTTCAGATGCATTTTCGGTATCACATACCTTGCTTTTCCGCTAACTTCTTCCTCAGCTCAGACGTTTCGGCGGCATGGGAAGCTGACACCTGCATCACAGCCCGTTTGATTCAAATAGATATGTACGTTAACCTCCTGTACGAGTCATTAGATCCTCTGTTTGGCCTTTCTTTGTGAACACTGAACAGAGTCTTAGGGGCTACTATCTATACACATGTATTTTTCTTATATAGCTAAAAGGCATTATATTACATACCTCAAAGCCTCTCAGAAGGCTAGTGTAGGCTTCGTTCAATCCGCTTTTAGCGGACCGAACCCTTTCAACCAACGTACCCATAAGGGTACGATGTTCTTCCACAATGGTGGCAATCTGAAGCGCTTCCACCAGAGTATCCGGCACCTCCGGATTGATAGAGGTCGTCAGTGGGATTGGTGCACCCCCTTCTTTCGAAGGAGGCTACTCACCTGATTCCGGAGCCGTATGGGTCTCCGGAATAATGTTCGTTTGGGGGCCGAACTAGGCATGGCCCCATCGCTAGTCTCCATGGGGGTTGGTCCTCCCATGTTTCCGGTAGCAGAGGTATCGCCCTCTGGCGCCACCTCGACGGCTTCCCGCACCTCTCCCTGACCCGGAAGGGTCCTTCGGGACAACACTCCAGCATTGTTCGTATCTTTGGGGGAGGAGGTCGGCGGAGGCGACTCGCTCTCCATCTTGTTGGGATCCAGCGAATTCCCCAAAGATGAGGATTGCTGGGGGAGGACGCGAGCCGGACTATAGCACGTAATTTAGTATATTAAAATCACAAGGCAGAAAACCGGATAGATATATAAGTACAAGTGCCTTTGGGTACTTACGATCTAGCCAGGGGCTTCAGCCTGGGGCGCCACTCATCGGCGTCTGACTCGGAGTCTTCCATGAGGAAGATTCTCCCTTTCTTGGACGCCTCCGCCTCCAGATCTGCGGAAGCCCCCCTTTTCTTCTTTCCCCCCTTATGGGGAGAATTACTCTCTTCCTCCTCCCCTTCATATTCGTCAGGGGAGGAGTGAGTCTCGGTGTCTTCGGACACTATGTCCGAACCACCCTTACGGCGGAGTCCACTTTTGGCCTCCTTGCCCTTCTTCTTGCTCTTTTTTTCCTGTGCCTGATAGGGCGCCGGAACCAGCATCCTCGCTAATAGAGGGATGGCTGGGTCTTCGGGTAGCGGAGCCGGACAGTGAATCCGCTTCGTCTTCTTCATCCAGCCCTATGGGAAGAATGGAAAGCTTAGTATGCCCCTTGGATTTACAAATAATAAAATTATCATGAAAACTTACGGGAGATGTTGCGAGAGTACAGTCGAGGCCGAGGTCATCGGTCGTCTTCGACCATGTCTTTTGGGTCTTGAATAGAAGCTTCCACATGTCTTCGTGCTTCATGCCGAAGAACCGCTGCAGGGTCTGGGGACCGGCCGGGTCGAACTCCCACATGTGCTGAGTCCGGCCTTGGCAGGGGAGAATCGAGTGAAAGAGCATTACCTGGATCACACTGGCGAGACTGGTATTCTTGTCTAGCATACTCTTGATGCGCTTCTGCAGCATCATCACCTCATCGGAAGATGCACAGTCCAGGCCCTTGTTGAGCCAGGATGTCAGCCGCAGTGGAGGCCCGGACTTGAATTCAGGAGGAGCGGCCCATGTGGAGTCACAGGGTTCCGTGAAATAGAACCACTCCTGCTGCCACCCCTTCATGGTCTCCACGAAGGTGCCTTTGGGCAAAGTGACGTTAGGGAGGTTGCTCACCATGGCGCCGCCACACTCCACATGTTGACCATCCACTACTTTTGGCTTCACATTGAAGACCTCGATCCATAGGCCGAAGTGGGGAGGGATGCGGAGGAATGCCTCACACACGACAATGAACGCCGAAATGTTGAGAAAGGAATTCGGGGCTAGATCACGGAAATCTAGACCATAGTAAAACATAAGGCCACGGATGAAAGGATGGAGGGGAAACCCTAATCCACGAAGGAAATGAGGAATAAATGCTACTCTCTCATGGAGCTACGGAGTAGGGACGATCTTCTTCTTGGCCGAAAGCCGGTGGGTGATTTCCTTGGCAAAATAACCCGCTTACCGGAGCTCCTTGATGTTCTCCTCCGTGACAGAGGAGGCCATCCACTTACCCTGTGTTCCAGATCAGGACATGGCTAGAGTGTTTTCTGGGGACGATAGGGATTGAAGCTTGGGTGTTGGAGCTCGAGGGCGGATGGGCTGAGGAAGAAGAAGGCATGGGGTGAAAAGAAGGATTCTTATGTCCTTATAGAGGCGGTGAATATAGAGTGTCCCCCACGAGCCTTAAAACTCGCCTATTCCCAAGGAGTCGTGCGGACGACACGGTTGGATTACCCAAGCCCGTATTGATGAGAATCCTGTGATAAGAGGACACGATCTCTGTTTTAACAAGACGCGTCATTGGAGGCTGCATCTCGAAATGCGAAACAGGAGATTGAAAAGCGATTCGAAATAATAAAGAGGCCACACATAAACGTCTCGCCAGCAAAAACTATTAGTGAAGACATATCGTGTTATAGCCTTTGCGGGAGTGAGGTTGTGATTGTTAAACAGATCCAGACATAGTTTTTGCTGATCAACTACCTTAAAGTATTCGGAGGAGGAACCTGCCTTGCAATGCCGAAGACAACCTGTGTGCCGGACACATCGTCATTGAAGCCTGGTTCAGGGGCTACTGAGGGAGTCCTGGATTAGGGGGTCCTTGGGCGTCCGGGCTATGTGATATCGGCCGGACAAGTGGGCCGCGAAGATACAAGACAGAAGGCTTTTCCCCATGTCCGGATGGGACTCTCCTTTGCGTGGATGGCAAGCTTGGCATTCGGATATGAAGATTCCTTTCTCTGTAAACCGACTCTGTACAACCCTAGCCCCCTCAGGTGTCTATTTAAACCGGAGGGTTTAGTCCATAGGGACAGTCATAATCATACAGGCTAGACATCTAGGGTTTATACATTATGATGTCGTGGTAGATCAACTCCTGTAACCCCTATACTCATCAAAGTCAATCAAGCAGGACGTAGGGTTTTACCTCCATCAAGAGGGCCCAAACCTGGGTAAACATCGTGTCCCCTGCCTCTTGTTACATCCGATCCTTAGACGCATAGTTCGGGACCCCCTACCCGAGATCTCCCAGTTTTGACACTTCCAAGGAGAAAGGCCACGTGAGAGGGGCACGCCCCCCCCCTTGCCCAAACCGAATTGGACTAGGGGAGGGGCCGGGCCCCCTCTTTCCTTCTTCCTCTCTTTCCCTTCGCCTTTTCCCTCTCCGGTGGAAAGAAGGAGGGGGGCCAAATCCTTATGGACTAGGAGTCCAAGTAGGACTCCCCCTTATGGTGGACCCCCTTAGGCCGGCCTTCTCCTCCTCCCCCCTTTATATACGGAGCCGGGGGGGCACCCCAAAGGCACAATAGACATCTCTTAGCCGTGTGCGGTGCCCCCCTCCACAGTTTACCACCTCGGTCATATCGTCGTAATGCTTAGGTGAAGCCATGTGCTGGTAACTTCATCATCACCATCGCCAACCGTGATGCTAACGGAACTCTCCCTCATCCTCAACTGGATCAAGAGCTCGAGGGACGTCATCATGCTGAACGTGTGCAGAATACGGAGGTGTCGTACGTTCGGTACTTGGTTCAGTTGGATCCTGAAGACGTTCGACTAAATCAACCGCGTTACTGAATGCTTCTGCTTTCGGTCTATGAGGGTACATGGACACACTCTCCCTTCTCGTTGCTATGCATGTCCTAGATAGATCTTGCGTGACCGTAGGAATTTTTTTGAGATACTGCGTTCCCCAACAGTGGCATCCGAGCCAGGTCTATGTGTAGATGATATATGCATGAGTAGAACACAAAGAGTTGTGGGCGATAATACTCATACTGGTTACCACCAACGCCTTACTTTGATTCGGCGGTATTGTTGGATGAAGCGGCCAGGATCGACATTACATGACCGTGTTCATGAGACTGGTTCTACCGACGTGCTTCGCACACAGGTGGCTGGCGGGTGTCTGTTTCTCCAACTTTAGTTGAATCGAGTTTGACTACGGTCGGTCCTTGTTGAAGGTTAAAACAACACACTTCACGAAAAATCATTGTTGTTTTGATGCATAGGTAAGAACGGTTCTTGCTAGAAGCCCGTAGCAGCCACATAAAACTTGCAACGACAACAAAGTAGAGGACTTCTAACTTGTTTTTGTAGGGCATGTTGTGATGTGATATGGTCAAGATGTGATGAGATATAAATTGTTGTGTGAGATGATCATGTTTTGTAAAAGTTATTGGCAACTGGCAGGAGCCTTATGGTTGTCGCTTTTATTTTATGAAATGCAGTCGCCATGTAATTGCTTTACTTTATCACTAAGTGGTAGCGATAGTTGTAGAAGCAATAGTTGGCGAGACGACAATGATGCTACGATGAGGATCAAGGTGTCAAGACGGTGATGATGGAGATCATGACAATGCTTTGGAGATGGAGATCAAAAGAACAAGATGATGATGGCCATATCATGTCACATATTTTGATTGCATGTGATGTTTATCGTTTATGCATCTTATTTTGCTTACTACAGCGGTAGAATTATAAGATGATCCCTCACTAAATTTCAATGTATAAGTGTTCTCCCTGAGTATGCACTGTTGCTACAGTTCGTCGTGCCGAGACACCACGTGATGATCGGGTGTGATAAGCTCTACATTCACATACAACGGGTGCAAGATAGTTTTGCACATGCGGAATACTCGGGTTAAACTTCATGAGCCTAGCATATGGCATCGGAACACTAAGACCGAAAGGTCGAACGTGAATCATATAGTAGATATGATCAACATTGTGGTGTTCACCATTGAAAACTACTCCATCTCACGTGATGATCGGACATGGTTTAGTTGATATGGATCACGTGATCATTTAGATGACTAGAGGGATGTCTATCTAAGTGGGAGTTCGTAAGTAATATGATTAATTGAACTTTAATTTATCATGAACTTAGTCGTGATAGTATTTGCAAAGTTTGTTGTAGATCAATAGCTCGCGTTATGGTTCCCCGTTTATTTTTGATATATTCCTAGAGAAAAATAAGTTTAAAGATGATAGTAGCAATGATGCAGACTCGATCCGTGATCTGAGGATTATCCTCATTGCTGCACAGAAGAATTATGTCCTTGATGCACCGCTAGGTGACGGGCCTTTTGCAGGAGCAGATGTATACGTTATGAATGTTTGACAAGATCGGTATGATGACTACTTGATAGTTTATTGCACCATGCTTTACGACTTAGAACCGGGACTTCAAAAATATTTTGAAGGCCATGGAGCATATGAGATGTTCCCAGAGATGAAAATGATATTTCAGACTCATGCCCGTGTTAAGAGGTATGAGACCTCTGACAAATACTTTGCCTATAAGATGGAGGAGAATAGCTCAGCTAGTGAGTATGTGCTCAGAATGGCTGGGTACTACAATCGCTTCAATCAAGTGGGAGTTAATCTTCTAGATAAGATAGTGTAACACCCTCGATGCGGCTATATGTCCCACGTGTCGGAGCACGACTTAGAGGCATAACCGCAATGAAGGCAATGTCGCAAGTGGGGTAATCTTCACACAACCCATGTACTGAATAAAGGAAAGAGATAGATAGTTGGCTTACAATCACCACGTCACACAATGCATAAATTACATTACATTCATCCAGATACAATCAAGTTCCGACTACGGAACCAAAATAAAGATAACCCCAAATGCATAATGTCCCCGATCGCCCCAACTGGGCTCCACTACTGATTGTCTGGAAAGGAAACATAGTAACGTCACGAGTCCTCATCGAACTCCCACTTGAGCTCAGTCGCATCTTCTGGAATGGTATCATCGGTCCCTGCATCTGGTTTTTGAAGGAATCTGTGAGTCACAGGGACTCAGCAATCTCACACCCTCGTGATCAAGACTATTTAAGCTTATAGGTAGGGTAAAAGTACGAGGTGGAGCTGCGGCAAGCACTAGCTAATATGGTGGCTAGCATACGCAAAGAGAGCGAGAAGAGAAGGCAAAGGCACGGTCGAGAAACTATGATCAAGAAGTGATCCTCAAACCAACCTACGTTCAAGCATAACACGAGACCGTGTTTTCTTCCCGGACTCTGCCGAAAAGAGACCATCATGGCCACACACTCTGTTGATTCATTTTAATTAAGTTAAGTTTAAGGTTATCTACAACCGGACATTAACACATTCCCATCTACCCATAACCGCGGGCACGGCTTTCGAAAGTTTCAAATCCCTGCAGGGGTGTCCTAACTTAGCCCATCACAAGCTCTCATGGTCAACCAAGGATATTCCTTCTCCCAAGACAATCCGATCAGACTCGGAATCCCGGTTACAAGACATCTCGACAATGGTCAAACAAGTCCAGCAATACCACCCGCTGTGCCGAGAAATCCCGATAGGAGCTGCACATATCTCGATCTCAGGGCACACCGGATAAGCTAAGTGTACGGGAGCCAACGTAACCCAAGTTGCCAAGGGACGGCCCCGCACGGTGCTCTAGGTTGGACCACCACTCAGAGGAGCACTGGCCCGGGGGTTTAAAATAAAGATGACCCTTGAGTCCGCGAAACCCAAGGGAAAAAGGCTTAGGTGGCAAATGGTAAAACCTAGGTTGGGCCATGCTGGAGGAGTTTTATTCAAGGCGAACTGTCCAGGGGTTCCCATTATAACCCAACTGTGTAAGGAACGCAAAAATGAAGGAACATAACACCGGTATGACGGAAACTAGGGCGGCAAGAGTGGAACAAAACACCAGGCATAAGGCCGAGCCTTCCACCGTTTACCAAGTGTATAGATGCATTAAAATAGACAAGATATAATATAATTATATTCCAACAATAAACATGTTCCAACAAGGAACAAACTACAATCTTCACCTGCAACTAGCAACACTATAAGAGGGGCTGAGCAAAGCGGTAACATAGCCAAACAACGGTTTGCTAGGACAAGGTGGGTTAGAGGTTTGGCATGGCAATATGGGAGGCATGATAAGCAAGTGGTAGGTATCGTAGCATAGGCATAGCAAAAGAGCGAGCATCTAGCAAGCAAAGATAGAAGTGATTTCGAGGGTATGGTCATCTTGCCCGCAAAGTTCTCCGAGTTGATGTAACCTCGATCTTCGTAAGCATACTGAACGGGTTCCTCGTTCACGTACTCGTCCTCCGGTTCTACCCAAAGCAATAACACAAGCAAAGGGAGACACAATCAACCACGTGCAATGCACAAACAACATGATGCAAAACATGGCATGATATGCGGGATGTGATATGCAATGCATATGCATGTTTCGGAAAGGAGAGATTGAACCTGGCCTCAACATGGAAAACCAAGAGTGCCACTGGAAATATGAGTTGATTTTGGTCGAAATCGATATAAAGACCACCGGAATCGGATGCATGGTTTGCAAATGGCAAGCAAAACAAATATGGCACCGATCTGCGATTAACAGCACGAGGCCATCTAAATGCATTAAGAACAACAAGCTACTGCATTCTAACATAGCAACAAATCACATGGCAGGGATCCACTCAATATGCTTGACAAAAGATGAACACTGAGCTCCGGCTAATTCACTCAATAGCCAGTTCAAACAAGCATGGCAAAAGTGCAAAAGATATCAGGTTACAGACTTAGTGAAAATAACTTCAACTCAGGAATTTAACATCAGGAAGCAATGTTTAGAGCAAGATAACTACATGCTACAAGAAGATATCATGGCAAAGCAAAGCATGGCATGAAGCTACTCAAAGCATACAACAAAAGTCCCTTACTGACCATAAGCCAAAAGGGATTAGAAAATACAATGGCAACCATGTGAACATAGCAATTATCGTTAACAGATTCCGACTTAGTAGAAAACTGGAACATGGCAAAACAGATTCATGTAGGCATGTTTAAGAGCTCGATGCACTCACCACAAGGCATTGCATGACAAACTAAGCATACACCCAGCAAGTAGACATGGCATAGAAGCTAAACATGGCAAGAACAACAACATAGCATGCATGGATCAACTACAACAACCTCGGCAAAAATGCTTAACACGTAAACATTCTGCCAGGAACATTTTATAGCAAAAGTAGAGCTCGATTGAGTCAAGCTAGGGTTCTCCATAATTTCAAAGAAAGACATGGATGGATAGAACACAACAATATCTACAAAACATCCTTACTGATCATGCTCAAAAGAGGCTTGGATCACTCTATAGCAATAAGGATCAATGGCATAAAAATATTGACATGACAAAGACAGAATATTTCTAAGTCCCTGAAATCACCACAAAGATCACAAAAATACATGGCATACACCCCTGTAAAAATGGCATGGCATACTTCAAAACTCATGTAGAACTCAAGTTCATAGGAGGCACACATTAATCATGGCAAAAATGAAAAATGACCAATTGCTGATAATAATCTGAAACTAACATCAACTAGCACTCTTGCAACAGCATTTAGGGCATGAAGATAAACTCAAATGAACATGGTGCAATGAGATGAAATGCAGTACTCGTCGAGACGCACAATTTGATATGCTACACACCCAAAACGGAGCCACGGATGCAGAGATATGGCATGACGAATAATGCATAAAAATTCTTGGGTTCGGGCAAAATTCAACCCTCGAGATTTTGGATCCAGATCTGCACGGACTTCGAGGCGCTTGCCGGAATCACTGTTCGTCGGAGTTGCGCCGGGGACTTGCCGAGGAGAGGAGGAGGCGACCGGATCGAGCGGGGCCGGCCGGAGCTTGGGCCGGGGAGGCATGGGACGGCAGAGGACGACGAGAGATGGCGCACGGCGGCCGGCCGGACTTGCGGAAGTCGCCAGACGATGGTGGCGGGCGATGGCGGCGAAGGGCGGCGCCGGGCGGTCGGGGCGGAGTGCGGGCGGCGCGACGAGGGAGGTAGGTTGGCGGCGCGGCAGGGCCCATGGCGGGCTCCGCGGGCCGGCGGCGAAGGAGATGCGGCCGGGCCAATGGGGAGGCGACACGTGGCGGCGGCGGGGCAAGTCGGACGCGTCTGTCGGTGGGATGAATTTGTCCGGCGGCGGAGAGGGAAAATGGTTAGGGTTCATCCGGAAATTTCGGAGGGGGGGCTATATATATAGGTAGAGGGAGCTAGAAGGCTCCAAATTGAGCACGGTTTTCGGCCACGCGATCGTGATCGAAAGATCAAGATGATGGAGCAGGTTTAGGTGGGTTATGGGCCACTTTGGAGGGGTGTTGGGCTGCAACACACACAAGGCCTTTTCGGTCCCTCGGTTAACCGTTGGAGTAGCAAACGAAGTCCAAATGGGACAAAACTTGACAGGCGGTCTACCAGTTGTAAACCAAGCCCGCTTGGCAAGTCTCGGTCCAATCCGAACATGTTTAACACCCGCACATGAAAAGAGGTAGAAAGGGACACCGGAGGACATAGGAGCGCCGGAATGCAAAATGGACAACGGGAAAAAATGCTTGGATGCATGAGACGAACACGTATGCAAATGCGATGCACATGATGACATGATATGAGATGCATGAAAAAGACAAAAGCAACACGAAGACAAAAACCCGACAATGAGGAAAATATCATAACTTAGTGCCAGAAATGGCAAGAGTTGGAATACAAATATGGCAGGTTACATATGGGGCGTTACAACACTCCACCATTACTAAAGGATCTCGTCCCGAGATCTAGGACTGGAAAAACTCCGGATATTCGGAACGGAGATGGTCCTCGCGTTCCCAGGTGGCTTCACGGTCGGAATGATGTGACCACTTACTTTCAGGAATTTGATAGACTTGTTGCGAGTCTTGCGCTCAGTTTCTTCAAGAATAGCGATGGGGTGCTCATGATAAGACAGGTGAAACACTTGCGGTGTTGAGACACCTGAAACACGTCGTGCACGTTTGCAAAGTTGGATGGAAGCCCAAGTTGATAGGCGAGATCGCCTATTTTGCCAATGATCTTGAAAGGACCTAGGTATCTAGGGGAAAGCTTCCCTTTGATACCGAAGCGACGAGTACCTTTCATTGGAGAGACGCGGAGGTAGACATGGTCTCCGATCTCGAAAACCAAGTGACGGTGCTTGCTATCATAGTAACTTTTCTGGCGCGATTGCGCGGCTTTGAGATTTTCACGAATAACTTTGCACATTTCTTCAGCCTCTGTGATCAAGTCATTGCCAAGAAGTTGGCGTTCACTGGTCTCTGACCAGTTAAGAGGAGTACGACACTTCTTGCCATAGAGAATCTCTAATGGGGCCTTGCCCGAGCTCGCTTGGAAGCTGTTGTTGTAGGAGAACTCAGCATATGGAAGACATTCTTCCCACTTCATACCGAAAGAGATGACACAAGCCTGAGCATATCTTCAAGAATTTGATTTACTCGTCGACTTGGCCACTGGTTTGAGGATGAAACACTGTGCTAAAGCGAATGTTGGTGCCCTTGGCCTTCTGAAAGAATCCCAAAACTTAGAAGTGAAGATGCTCCCACGATCTGAAGATATCAACTGCAGAATGTCGTGCAGAGAGACAATCCTGGAGGTATAAAGCTCTGCCAACTGAGCTGATGTGATAGATTCTTTGGTAGGCAGAAAATGAGCCACTTTAGTGAGCTTGTCGTTGACAACGAAGATAGCATCATTGCCACGCTTGGACTTTGGAAATCCAGTCACGAAGTCCATCTCAATATGGTCAAACTTCCATTCTAGAATGGCAAGAGGTTAGAGGAGACCAGCTGGTCGTTGGTGTTCTGCTTTCACTCTTCTGCAGATATCACATTCGTTCACGAACTGAGCAATCTCACGCTTCATTCGAGTCCACCAATACGACTGCTTGAGGTCATGGTACATCTTTGTACTTCCGGGGTGAATAGAGATAAGTGAATTGTGAGCCTCATTCATAATGACTTTACAAAGGTCACCTTTAGGAACAACAATGCGATCCTTGAAGAATAGAGTATCCTTGTCATCTAGACGATATCACTTGTACTTAGGTTGACTCTTGGCAATCCCCATCTTCACCTTCTTCACCATAGCATCAAGAAGTTGAGCCTCATGAATCTGATCTTCCAAAGTAGGAGAGACTTGAAGGTTGGCAAGGAATCCTTGAGGAACAACTTGGAGATTAAGTTTGCGGATAGCTTCACAAAGCTCTGGTTGGTAGGGCTTGAGAATCAAACTGTTGCAGTAAGCCTTTCTGCTCAATGCGTTGGCAATTACATTGGCCTTGCCTAGACTATATTCGATAATCGGATTATACTCTTGAATCATTTCGACCCAACGAGTCTGCCTGAGGTTGAGGTTAGGCTGAGTGAATATGTACTTGAGACTCTGATGATCAGTGAAGATGTCCACTTTTCTTCCCAATAAGAGATGTCTCCAAGTTATAAGAGCATGGACAACTGCCGCCAACTCGAGGGCGTGAGTGGGGTAGTTCTTTTCGTTGGGCTTCAATTGGCAAGAGGTATAGGCCACAACTTTCTTCTCTTGCATCAACCGAGACCTTGAAGGGAAGCATCACAGAAGACCTCGAACGGTTTGGATTCGTCTGGAGGAGTCAGAACTGGAGCAGTGACTAACTTCTCTTTCAGGGTGTTGAAAGCGATGTCACATTCAGGCGACCAGACATACTTCACATGCTTCTGGAGAAGGTTGGAAAGAGGCTTCGCAATCTTAGAGAAGTTCTCAACGAACCTTCGACAATAACTTGCGAGCCCAACGAAGCTGCGGAGTTGCTTCATGTTCCGAGGTGGTTCCCAATTCACAATTGCAGACACCTTCTCAGGATTAACAGCTATGCCCTTGGCGGATATGATATGCCAAAGGTAGAGAACCTCATCGAGCCAAAACTCGCACTTTGAAAACTTCGCATAGGACTGATGTTCTCTGAGTTTATCCAGAACCAATCTCAAATGCTTGGTATGATCCTCCTTGTTCTTGGAAAAGACCAGAATGTCATCGAGATAGACCAAGACGAAGTCATTTGTGTAGGCGTTGTAGATGAAGTTCATCATGCGGGAGAATGTTGGAGGTGCATTGACAAGGCCGAAAGACATCATAGTGTATTCATATAAACCATAGCTTGTTCTGAATGATGTCTTGGGGATATCTTCTTCACAAATGCGAATCTGATGATAGCCCATACGAAGATCAAGCTTGGAGAATACTTGAGCACCTTTGAGTTGTTCGAAAAGCTCATTGATGTTGGGAAGTGGATACTTGTTCTTTATGGTCTTCTTGTCTAATGGACGGTAGTCGACACAAAGTCGGTCCGTTCCATCCTTCTTCTTGACGAAAAGAACACCACAACCCCATGGAGAAGAACTTGGTCAGATGAGACCCATACGCTCTTGAATATCGAGTTGCTTCTTTAGCTCCTTCAACTCTTCAGGTCCAAGCTTGTAAGGACGTTTGCAAACAGGTTCCGTGCCAGGCTCAAGATCGATGACGAATTCAACTGGCTGGTGAGGAGGCATTCCTGGAAGCTCTTCTGGAAAGACGTCTTGATATTCACAAACGACTGGAATCTGAGAGATGGAATCCATCTCGCCCTTCTCATTGAGAGAAAACAGTCGAATGGTATCATCATGAGCGGCAAAGACGATTACATCCTCAGACGAATGTGTCAATTGAATCTGCTTGGCAGCACAATCAAGATGAGCCTTGTGCTTAGAAAGCCAGTCCATTCCGAGAATAAGATCAATATCCGAGTTACCAAGGACCATTGGAGAAGCCAGAAACTTGAAGTCGCCCATCACGATAGAAACATCCGGGACTATCGAGGTAGCCCTCATAGACTTGGCTGGAGAAACCACTCCCATAGGTTTACCCAACATTTTGGAAACGAAGTCATGCTTTGAAACAAATGATCTTGACATGAAACAATGCGATGCACCAGTATCAAAAAGGACTTTTGCAGGAGTAGAGTTAACTAGAAAGTTACCCATTATCACATCTGACGAGTCCTCTGCCTGAGCTGAGTTCATCAAGTTGACCTTGGTGTGCTTGGGATTATGCTTGACCACTGCGGTGCTGGCAGATCTCACAGGAGGAGGAGGAAGACGCCTCTGATTTGTTGGCATAGTGACCCTTCTGCTGACACTTGTTGCACGTGACCTCCGAAAGCGGACGGTGATACGGAGCACTTGATCTTGGAGCTTGAGACGAAGTATTGTTCTGAAAGCCTGGGTAGGGTGGGTGGGAAGATCCATTGCCACCTTTGCTCTTCTGCTGATAAGGCTGACGGAACTGAGGAGGAGGCAACCAATACTTTTGCTGCTTAGTTGCCACTTGAGTTGAGGAAGGAGTTGCATCCCTGACTGCTTCTTGGAAGCATCGCACTTGAGTTGAGCAGTCTCTTGTTTCAGTGCCATATCGTAAAACTCATCATACTTGTTCGGCTCGAAAAGCACGAGAGCTAGTTGGAGATCTTCTCTGAGGCCACCTATGAACTGATAAATCATGCTCTTCTCATCAGGGACGTCTTGCTTGGCGAAACGAGCGAGCTTCTGGAACATGATGTCATACTGGTAAACAGACAAGTTGCCTTGCTTCAGATTGCGGAACTCCTCACGTTTGCTCTCAACAACACTCTGAGGAATGTGGTGAGCTTTGAAGTCTTGACGGAATTCATCCCAGGTAATCACACGACCTCCTCTGGAATCTTTGTATTGTTGATACCACTCAGCAGCTTGGTCTTTCAGTTGGAACGAGGCAAACTTGACAAAGTCCTCAGGCCTGATGTTACTGCACTCGACATACTTGGAGATATCCACGAGTCAATCATCAGCGTCTGTAGCCTCGACACAGTTGCTGAAGGTCTTTGGCTGGTTTGCGAGGAACTGGTTGAGTGTAGCAAACTGATTCTGATTGTTGCAAGGAACTGGCCTTGATTTGCTTGGGTGCGTTCTTGCAAGATTTGCATATGCATCTACGTGTTGGCATTGGTAGCGGCCATCACAGCTTGCCATGCCTTCGGAGGTGGAGGTGGTGGCGGCGGCGGATCCTGATTCTGACCCTTAGCAGGAGCCATCCTGAAGAGGGTGACATCCGTTAGCATCTTGACAGACATATATTCAAGCTGAATCAAATGGATCGAAATTGCAACATATAGTCTTAACATCCGAACAAAATGAACAAATGCATTCCAATTGAAATGATCGCACTTCCATAAATGGGGAAGCCACTTAGATAGAGGTAGAAGAATAAAAACAACAAGGCACGGACATGAACAAATACTTGGTGAGGATTACCCAATCACAAACCAAATATTTGCGGAAGAAATACTAGAGCTACATGAATTCCCACCTATGAAACTCCCGAAATTCTCCCGGTTATGCAATCATGTGTTGGGGATACAGGGGAAGCATAATATCTCACCCAAAGCTAGCAAATCCTACATCCAGCTGTATCCATCCTTCAATACATAACCAAGAAACCTTCAGAAATCATTTACCTCAACCTTCGAAAAGCATCCGTTATACGAGTTATGGCAATAGTCCCGAACTCCCGCCCCAGTACTGGGTGGCGTCAAGGTTATCTCACCAACAACTGCATAAAAGAGATTTTCGATGTCGGCGAAACTCATGTATTCCAGAACTACAATGATAAAATTGTGACGACAACACCTCGGAGCTCAACTCCCCGGGACACTGCCACAACCCCTAAATGTCAGGAGGCACCAAGAACAATGTTCTCGTCACAAAACCATCGGAATGATTCCAAGATACCCGTGTGATCCTAAAATTTCTTTTAGTGAAAGTTGAGAAGAGAAGAGTCAAAACTCTACATCAGGATGCCTCACCAGAGCGGCAAAGGGACTGATGAGTAAAAAGAATCCTACTCTCCGATATATATAATCCTAAATGACTCAAAACATTTTTCTAGACACAACAACGCCAGCGATTCAATCAAGCAGGGGGCTCCTAAGTCGGGGAAGGCTCTGATTACCAACTTGTAACACCCTCGATGCGGCTATATATCCCACGTGTCGGAGCACGACTTAGAGGCATAACCACATTGAAGGCAATGTCGCAAGTGGGGTAATCTTCACACAACCCATGTACTGAATAAAGGAAAGAGATACATAGTTGGCTTACAATCGCCATGTCACACAATGCATAAATTACATTACATTCATCCAGATACAATCAAGGTCCGACTATGGAACCAAAATAAAGAAGACCACCCCTATAGCTATAGATCCCCGATCGTCCCAACTGGGCTCCACTACTGATCGTCTGGAAAACGAAACAACACAAAGAACGAGGTCTTCATCGAGCTCCTCCTTGAGCTCGGTTGCGTCACCTGCATGATATCATCGGCACCTGCAAACTAGTTTTGGATGTATCTGTGAGTCACGGGGACTCAGCAATCTCACACCCTCGCGATCAAGAGTATTTAAGCTTATAGGTAGGGAAAAGGTATATGAGGTGGAGCTGCAGCAAGCACTAGCATATATGGTGGCTAACATACACAAATGAGAGCGAGAAGAGAAGGCAAGGCACGGTCGAGAAACTATGATCAAGAAGTGATCCTAGGCTACTTACGTTCAAGCATAACTCCAACACCGTGTTCACTTCCCGGACTCCGCCGGAAAGAGACCATCACGGCTACACACGTGGTTGAACCATTTTAATTAATTTAAGTTTCAGGTTTTCTACAACCGGACATTAACAAATTCCCATCTGCCCATAACCGCGGGCACGGCTTTCGAAAGTTCAAATCCCTGTAGGGGTGTCTCAACTTAGCCCATCACAAGCTCTCACGGTCAACGAAGGATATTCCTTCCCCCAAGACAATCCGATCAGACTCGGAATCCCTGTTATAAGACATCTCGACAATGGTAAAACTAAACCAGCAAAGCTGCCCAAATGTGCCGACAAATCCCGATATGAGCTGCACATATCTCGTTCTCAGGGCACACTCAGATGAGACATCCTACGAGTAAAACCAACCCTCAAGTTGCCCCGAGGTGGCCCCGCAGTCTACTCGGTTTGGACCAACACTTAGAGAAGCACTGGCCCGGGGGGGGGGGGGGTTAAATAAAGATGACCCTTGAGTCTACAGAACCCAAGGGAAGGTGGTAGGTTGTTAGTGCAAATGGTAAAACCAAGGATGGGCCTTGTTGGAGGAGTTTTATTCAAAGCGAACTGTCAAGGGGTTCCCATTATAACCCAACCGTGTAAGGAACGCAAAATCAAGGAACAAAACACCGGTATGACGGAAACTAGGGAGGCAAGAGTGGAACAAAACACCAGGCATAAGGCCGAGCCTTCCACCCTTTACCAATTATATAGGTGCATTAATTAAATAAGAGATATTGTGATATCCCAACAAAATATCCATGTTCCAACATGGAACAAACTCCAATCTTCACCTGCAACCAGAAACGCTATAAGAGGGGCTGAGCAAAGTGGTAACATAGCCAAACAACGGTTTGCTAGGACAAGGTGGGTTAGAGGCTTGGCTTGGCAATATGGGAGGCATGATAAAGCAAGTGGTAGGTATCGCAACAAAGGCATAGCAAAAGAGCAAGCATCTAGCAAGCAAAGATAGGAGTGATTTTGACAGTATGGTCATCTTGCCTGAGGTCCCGCAAGGAAGAAGAACGAGTCCATGAAGAAGACAAACGGACGTAGATGAACGGATCCTCACAACTCCAGAACGAAACCGAAGCTAAAGTGAGAAGTAAACCGGAAAGAAGAAAACAACATAGTAAACAACCATCACATAATCATGGCATGATGCACAACAAGTATGATGCATGTCCGGTTTAATGAGGCATGGCAAGGCAAAGTGCACAAACAAAACTAGAAGTTAACTGGAGCCCAATATGCAACGAGTTGCATATTGATGGAACACCACATCAATTATTTAGTTCACTCCTGGTTAGGTACTCAACGCTATTAAATGTTGGTTAACATGGCAAGAGGTGAGGCGTAACAAAACTACACCATCTAAACAATTTAAATGGGGCCGGATATAAAAAATAACGAATCCGGTAAATCCCCATACGCCTTAGTAATTTAATGCGACAACAAACTAAACATTTTAATTGTTGTTATCATGATGCGGATGACATGAACAAGTTTATGCAATTTTTTATTAAAAGTTGACAAGGGCATTATGAAGGATTTGTCACCGTGGTGGAAAGCAAAGGGGTGCCACGACAACGATAACGAAAACGGTGCCACAGCAGCGTTCCGGTTCCAGTAACTCGATTGAGATACCGAAGCAAAGGAGAAGTGTGCGGATGCATGCAAAAGATGGTGGGGCACTCCCGGATTCCGGGTGTCCCACGAGTTGGCGACAAGGAAACGAGTGACAATTTGGACACAGTGCAAACACGAGCATCTCAAACATCGCAAGCATTCGTTCACGGACGTTGTCTCGAGGTTATACCTTCGAAACGTGCCTTTTCAGAATAGAACGGTTATTTTTCGGTGCCAAGTAGAGGAAGTAGACGTTCTCGCGACGGCGGTAGTGGAAGTAGTCGTTCTCGCACACTCTAGGGTCGATGGTAGAGGTTCTCGCGATCTCGGCGACGGTAGTGGTACATGTTTATTGTTGCACAAGTTTCCGTAGACGTTCATGTCATCGTTGTCGTGGTACTTGGGGTCTTTGGACTTTCCGGTCCCGTTCTTGCGACGGTAGTCGTTCACTTTCGTTCGGAGAGGTACTTGATGACTACAACGTCTTCGGGGTGATGGTAGTGGTACACACGAAGGTAGTTGGACTTGATGGATCCGAGGGCTCCGGGCGTCGTGGTACTTGTCGATCCGGGTCTTGAGACATACTAGGCATCGGTGCCTTCGAGGAACTCGGCGTGTCCAAAACATAGCGAAACAAGGTCCCGGTTGCGGTCGTGTGAACGTTCAGTGAAGACGAACTTGCCGGTCTTGCCGAACTGAAGGGGTACTTGGCGTTTTGCAATCCGATATCCAGGGTCAAACATGTAGTCGTTCTCCGCGACTCGCGTAGTTGTTCGCATCTTTGTTCTATAGACGAAACGAGTTCATACTTGGGTTTCCTGGAACTTGGCGGGCACGAGGTGCAGGAGAGGAAATTGGGAGGCGTTGCTGGACGGCAGAGACGACACGGGCTCCTGCTCCTGCGAGACTTCGGCCAGCGGCGAAGCTGCTCCGGCTAGGCACGAGGAGGGGAAGCAGAGCAGGCAGCATGGAGCTACGACGGGGCGGCAGCCGGCAACAGCTCCGGTGGCCGACGTGGTTGAGGTTAGAGGCGAAGATGCGAGGCTCGCGAGCAGAGGATGCAGGGTCGAGCCGACTCGGGCGCGTGCTCCAGCAAAGGTTGGCCGGCGACACGTTTGAGGCGAGGGAGGAGCACGTTGGAGCGGAGAGCTCCTCCTGGTCGCGGTGGCGCTGGCCCACGGCGGCTGCAAGGCGACGAGCTTGGCGTCACGGGTCCTAGAGGTGGGGTAGCAGACCAGCGATGGAGAAGCTTGGGCGCGGGACATGGATGGAATGGCCGCCCGGCTCCGCAGGCTCCTGGCGGAGGAGGAGAAGCTGCAGGGGCGGAGCTTGGAGGCGTCTCCCTGACGCGTGTGGGGATGGAAGGAGCGGCGCGGGGACGGCAGGGGCGTGGTGCCTCACTCCTCTCTCTGGCGAAGCAGGGAAGGATGGAATCGAGGGAGAGGGCTCTGCGAGAGAGAGGTGAGGAGGGGATCAAGCGAATGGAGATGGAGATCGGGCCTCTCCTGGCGGCGCTGGTGGGAGGACGAGGGAAGGGAGTGGGGATTGGGCTAGGTTAGCGCTAGGGTTGGTGGGTGCGGCTGGGCCTAGGGATGGCCCTAGAGGCCGGTGTGCTGGGCTCTCTCCTCTCTCTCCTTTATTTCTAAGCAGAAAACAAAAGCGGAGAAGAAAAGAAAGAGGGAGGGTTAGGGAAAGAATTAGCACACGCAGATAATATTCCCGGACTCGCAAAAATGCGCTGGTTCCAAGAAAAAAAGGAGAGGCATGATTGCAAGGATTTAATTCATAGTCATTTGGATTTAATTCAAATGGTTGAACAAGGGCTAGGAAATAGAGGTGTCCAAAAATGTTTGGATTTTTGGTGGAGCTCCGAAATATGATGAAAGAAATATATGGCCATGTTGGAGACCAAGAATTAAGATAACAAAGGCATTGGGATATTTTGCAAGTGTCTTTGTGGTAAATCCAAATAATTGGAATATTTACTATAGCTCTCTAAATATCGAGAGGATATGTTTTAAAGAGAATCACCATGTCAATTCCCTTGATTTAAATGGATCAAAGATCCATGCCATTTATTTAGTGGAGTTGCAAAAGATTTATGAGATGATGGCATGATGACATCATGCAATGCAAAAATAAAAGGGAAGGCACAAATGAAACACACGGCGAAACCCGGAACATATGGAAGACTTCTCGAGCATCGGTCTCGGGGCGTTACAGGGGGGGAATTGAAGCGGGGGTTGATGTATTATCTAACTGTTGATATAATTAACCGAAATTATTTGTACCCAGTCGCTCCAAATTCCTAGGGTTGCGCAGGACTCCTATTGGCTATTTGGCTGGTTTCCTTTTTTAGGACAAAAAAAGGAACGATGTTTGGGATTATGCACCGGTACCGGTATGAACGGAGTAGGACAGTTGGCAAGCAATACATTGAGCTCTTCTTATTGATAAAGCTAGCAATAATCAAACTAGAAAGGAAAAGAAAAAATACAAAGAAAAATATCGGCACGAATCTTCACATAACAATGATGGCATAGGACCTAGATGTGCATTACTTAGAGCACATCTAGATGTGCTTTAGCAATACTGTTAAAGAAAACCCCTAATCATCATTGCAAACAGAGCATAGAACATGGCTAATGCCACAACCACAACTACACAAGCTAGTTCCTTCTTGTCTCTTGCTTTCATCTGTTGCATGTGATTGATTCTTTCTTGACTCATCGTACTGATTGTACATTCCAGATCAGCCAGTTTCTTCTTCAGCTTTACATTATCTTCTGCGAGCTTGGTGATAACACTCTGAGCCCTGCCATGCCATTCTTCATCCAGCCAGTTAACAAAGGCTCAAGCCTCATATCCCTACCAATGTTAAATAGTATTCTGGATGAGCCGTGACATTAAATGAAGTAAAATGATGAACTTAATTAGCACTAACCTGAAACCGCCTGCCAATGTCGAATCCCTCCGTGCATACACGTCGGTGGCGCAAAACTTGGAGTCAAACTTGTGTTGTGTGAGTCTGGAGTCAAGCTCCAGATCCCGCGGCAGATCGCTTTCCTGGGGGGGGGGTCATTCAGGATGGATTCAACAAGGAGCTATACTTTGGACATGCTAAAAAAGATCGGTATAGATTGGAACCTGACATGACGATTTGGATCTGTAGTACACCTTCCTTATGATGACCTTAGGCAAGTGCTCAGCGGCGACCGCCGTCGTGGCAGTGATACGAGCAGGAGCAGCCGCACCGAAACCATCAGCACCACTCGTCTGCATTCCCCCAATGTCAGCGCCACACGAGGGAATTTGGAGGCTATGTAGGGATTTGGGGGAAATGGGGAAACTGTGGAGATAAGCTAACGGTCGGGTACTACTAATGGCACTATATATATGTTGTATATGGCACACTGTTTGTACATGTCATTTGTGTTAGGTATTACAACGTCACACACGATTTCTACACCAAACCATGTGAGAAGACAACGTAGGTTAGACACGGTTGCCGTTATATAACCGTATGTGATGTACTACCCTGTCCATATAATTGAGTTACAGTGAGATACCGTGTAAACAGCCGCTCCGTGGATATCCGTAAAAAAATAGTCGCTCTACATATAGAGATGGCGGCGGCGGCCTAGGCAGCAACTACCGAGAGGTTAATCCTTGGTTGGTGGGCGGTGGTGGCGTCATAGGAGGTCAATCCTCCGTCTGTGGCAGCGTGATTCAAGCACATCCATCATGGTTGATGGCGCGATAGTGGAGGTTGAACTTCAGGTGGCAGCCGCACTAAGCTTTGTTCCTCAACCCTGCTGTCTCGGCGTCCGCCGCATCGCGCTTGTCTTTCTGCTAGGTGGAGGTCGCCGCGTGGCTAATTAATTAAGGTATTCTATTCGTGAGTGGCTAAATTAATGTATTCAATTCCTAAGTGTAGTGTTGTAACTAGTACTCTACGTGTAAATTGACTGGCTACTAATTTTTGTCATTGCACGTCTGGATAACACCATGGAACGCCCTCAGTAATTATTAAAATAAAACCTTGTGATTTATGCACGCATCTTGGGGCAGCAGTTAATCCGTGTATTAATGTTGTTGTTTTTTTAATTACCATTCATGTGCTGCAGATGGAACGATCTCGATGGATGAAGAATTGGAAAACCGCAGATTTTATCAGTGGCGTGACAGAGTTCATGAATTTGGCTGAAAGTACAAAGAGGAGAATTGGTGATGCAAATTACATCCTGTGTCCATGTACTGATTGTGCCAATACAGAGTCACATGAAGTTGCAGATGTCCAGATGCACTTAGTCTCTAGGGGATTCATGGATGGATATACACGTTGGACTAGACAAGGTGAAGATATCATGGATGAAGATACCAGGGCAGCGAGATGCCAAACCCCAATCAGTGTCACATGAATGTTGAATCTAACATCGGGACAGAGGGTTAAGCTACCAATGGAACACCGGAACGTCGAAACGCCCACTGGAAAACCAAGACGTCGACGCAGATGATGACGATCTTGATATGCCAGATCTTGCTTCTATGATTGTAGATTTCAAGGGCCCAGAAAAGGATATGATTGGGTACAAGGATCTGCCAACCATTGATGCGGACTCCAAGAAAGAACTGTATCCAGGTTGTAAAAAGAAATATTCCAGGTTGAGTGCCACCCTGGCGCTTCTCAGATTTAAAGCAACAAATGGTCTATCAAACAAGGGCTTCACAGAGATCTTAGGTCATTTGAAAGAAATTCTTCCAGAAGATAATGTGCTCCCCAGAAGCACGAATGAAGCGAAGAAAAATGTTTGTCCATTGGAACTTGAAGTATAGAAGATACACGCTTGTGTGAATGATTGTATATTGTACCGTGGTGAATACAAAGATTTTCATGCATGCCCACATGCAAGCATGCACGATACAAGCGCGGGAGAGCAAAGGACAAGTACAAAATGGACAACGAGATCAAGACAGGAACCCCGTTCAATGTTGTTTGGTACTTGCCTTTAATTCCAAGGTTGAGGCGTTTGTTTGCAAACCCTAGAGAGGCAAAGAGGTTACAGTGGCATCATGTTGAGAAAATTGCGGATAGGTTTATGAGGCACCCGAAAGGTGGGCTCACTGGGAATTAACTGACAAAAAGTTTCAAAAATTTGCCAAGGATCCTAGAAGTATAAGGCTCGGGGAGTGTACTGACGGGATGAATCCTTTTGGCGATATGAGCACCAATCATAGCACATGGCTGGTGCTTCTATGCATACGTAGCTCCTTGGTTGTGTATGAAGAATAAATACTTTATTATGTCAATGATTATCCAAGGCCCAAAGCAACATGGAAATGGCATCGACATTTACTTTCAGCTACTGGTAGAAGAACTACTGACAGTGTGGATAGATGCTCCTGCTGTAAAATGTTATGATGCTTACAGAAAGGAGATTTTTGATCTACATGTGATGCTGGTGTACACCATTCAAGATATGCCGGCATTAGGAAACACATCGGTGCAGAAAACAAGGGGAGATGTAGGGTGTGTCACATGCATGGATAGGACAGCTAGCAGAAGACTTCACAACTCGCGCAAAACAATGTATTTGCGTCATCGTTGGTTCTTATGGAAAAATCACCCATACCGAAAGATGAAAGCTGAATTTGATGGTACGGCAGAGGCAGGTGCGGGACAAGACCCTGTGAAGGGGAGGTGGTCCACAACATGGCTCAAAAATTAATGTTGTGCTTGGCAAGAACCACCCTTTGACGATGAAACTAACAGCCAAGGATCAAGTGTTTAAGAAGAAATCGGTGTTCTGGAAATTACCTTACTGTGAGATTCTACGTGTACGTAACTGTATCGATGTCATGCATATAAACAAGAACGTATGTGAAAGCGTCCTTGGTTCTCTACTCAAGATTAAAGGTAAAAGAAAGGATGGTGACGGTTCACGGCTCGATATGCTTGCTTATCAATCACAACGCAAGAGTGAAGCGGAAGATAATGACAAATTCATCAAAGCTCGAAAAAGTTATAATTTCAGTACAAAAGAAGCAACATAGTTCTTCACATATTTGTTGTCAGTTAAGGCACCCTCTTCCTACTACACAAACATCAGAAGTCTCGTGGATGTGAACTCAGGTAAAATGAAGTTGGGATACATGAAGTCACATGATTGCCACGTAATGTTGACACAAATCCTCCCGGTGGTGATCAGGAATCTGATGGACAAAGATATAAAAAACACACTCATTGACCACTGTGATTTCTTCAACCAACTATGGCAGAAATATCACGTCCCTTGCTTCTGGTAATACTTAGTGTTGGCATCTTGCTTGCATCATGTGTAAATTCCAATTGAATTGGGGACATGTGCAAGCCTCATAAATCATTTCTAGAAATAACCTAGATAAAAATTGCTCCAAAAAAGTCCAAGAAAATGTTCATGTGTCTCTTTGAAAATATTGGTCAGAGGTAAAATTCAAACGAATATTTTTAAGAGCTCATAAATATTTATTTTTGGCCATTTTTATTAAGCCAGTAATTATTTGCTTTGGATATATATTTGTTATATATATAATATATGTCCAAAAATTCTGTTAATTGGTGAGGATTTTTGGAGATATCCAAATAGTTCCTAAAAAATTGACAGAAGTAAGTAAAATGATTTAGTATTTTTATTAAATCAAAACAAATGTCAGAATAGAAAACAGAAAACAAAAATAAAAAGAAACTTACCTAGCAGCCTGGCACTGTGGAGCCCAGCGGCCTAGCAGGCCGGCCTAGCCGACTGGCAGCGCCAGTCGTCGTCCTCCTGGCGCCAGGAGGATGAGAGGCACGTGCTCGCCGCTCACGCGCATGGGCGACACGCCACCTGCATGCCTGCCCTCCCCCCTCGACGCCCCGGTCTCTCCGGACAACACCACGACAACCCAGCTCACTCTCCCCCCTCTCTTGTGCTCATCCCCTCTGCCGCTCGCTCTCTCGCTGGATCGAACACGCCCGTCGCCGCCTCTCGCCGTTGTCGTGCCCACCGCCACGGCCTCACCTCTCGGGCGAGTCCAAGAGCCTCGCCGCGTCTTCCTCGTCCTCTTCGGCAAGCCACGTGACACCGGACGCTCTGCATCGCCGCCGCCATCGCCGTCTTCTACCTCCGGCCGCACAGATCTTCAGCGATCTCACGCTACCTTCGACGCGCCCTGTTGGCCCCGTGGTGAGCCGCTGCACCTTTCCTGCCTCTTCCTTTTGCCGTTCGCCTGCCGTAGCTGTGCTAGCCGATGTGCCCGCACCCCACCGTCGTCGGCCATGCTGCCGACGAGGGTAGATCTCGTAGCCGTTCCTCCCGAGTGTGTCACCGCGTTCTGTGCAGCCCCAGGAGCCAAATGCACCCACCTGCAGCCCCTGCTATGCCCCGTAGCCTGCGCCCGCCCGAAGCGATGCTCCGGCCGCCGCCGCAAGCTCCGCTCTGGCGAGCTCCGATCACCCCACGGCCTCCCACCTGCTCCCCTGGATGCGGACAATGACGGGCTACGCTCCGGTGGTCTCCGCGCGTCCAGCCGTCGCTTGTAGCGCAAGTCCGGTGAGTTGTCGCGACGGTGTTGGTCACCGCTGGCCAAAACTCCGGTGGGCTGATGTGGCCTTTTAGTTAGACACCAAGTACCCCCAGAGACACTGACAGTGGGCCCCAGCGCCAATAATCGTCCAATTAAGATAAAACTAACCCCTGCTTAAAACCTGTGACACTGACGTATGGACCCCACACGTCAGGTTTGACCCTGGTTAGCCCCGGTTGACCTACTGACGTTGTGTTGTTGTCATGCTGATGCAGTAAGTGTTTTCTAGAATATTTATAATTCAGGAAATCCTAGAATTTTAGCCAAAACATCAAAAATTCATAGAAATTCAACCATAGCTCAGATTCAAATAATTTATATATGAAAAATTATCAGAAAAATGCAATTTATCCATCTGTACCATTTTCATGCATGAGAAACCAACTTATACCTACTATATAAGTGAAAACACATAAAGGGCATTTAAAATGCTTAAGTTTGGGGTTGCATTTGAATCCTTGATTCAAATGAGCTCCATTGAACTTGTTGTTGGTTGCATTAGCACAAACCACATCACATCTACATGCCATGTTCATGCATCATATTTTTGCGTATGCTTGTGTATAGATTGCTGACACCTTTCCTTCTCAATAGGTCTTTCTTCGGAGAGTGTTCCAGAGTACCTGTCTATGAAGCAGTGCCCCTCTGTTGATCTACCAGGCAAGCAAACCCCCTTGTTCATTCCGATACAATCCTACTCTCTCGCTCCTGCTCTCTTTTATTGCATTAGGACAACAACGATTCAACTGCTACTTTATGCTGCGGTAGTTGAACCCATTCCTCTGCATGACCTGTCATTGCCACAGTAAATAGTTGAAACCCAATAGCATGTGTAGGAGTTGATTGAGCCATGTTGTGTTCCTACCACGCATTTCTTGCTATTGCTTAGAGTATGTCAGGTCTGATTAATTGGGAATAAATTGGAGTGCAGTGATATGTTCTTATGTTGAGAGTTAAGTGTGTGTACACGATTTGGTAAAGGTAGCGGTGAGAGGCCATGTAGGAGTACATGGTGGGTTGTCTCACTGGAATCGTCCCTAAGAACTGAGTTCTGTGTATGTTGTCCAATGACTAGATACTACCACACATTGGGTTCCGGTAACTCGACCACTCTCGACTTATCAACCGACTTGGTCTCTGTCCAGGAGTCGCAACTAGTTTCTTGTGTTTGTAGGCAGTGTTATTCTTCTACCAAGTGGCACCCGGCAGTGTGGGCTTGGGACAGACTAGGCACAGGTGGCACGGTGTACCAAGTGGCACCCGGATGGTGGGCTTGGGAACCCTGCTGACATCATTTGGGGTCGTGAGCGAAACCTCGGCCGGATCTCCGTGCGGATGGAACCCGAATAGGTGATAAACCTGGACTAGAGTCTTGCGTGGTTAGTCAGGTTGTGGCCGACACCCTCGCCAGGCTTCCGCTTGAAGGTTGCCGAGATACATGACATGTACATGGCGGTAAGTGGCGAGAGCATATGTGAAGAAGTACACACCAGCAGGATTATCATGATCTATTCGAATAGCTGGGTCCGCAGTTATGGACTTCTTGGATGCTTACGTGGTACATAGACAACTTAAATTGGATACTCTAAAATGCTCAAGACAAGTGTGAGTTGTATGGATGGCCTTCTCGTAGGGAGACGGGAATGAATCCATAGTAGTGTATTGATGTGGTGATTAGTGGACTCGTGTGTGCTTTCCTACCTCAAAGAACTTACTCGTAGTCGTAGAACAGGATAGCCACTAAGTCAAAGCTGGCTTGCTGCAACTAAACCCCACATTGCCTTCTTGATACTAATGCATGTATGATAGGATCTGATGTAAGTCTTGCTGAGTACCTTTGTACTCACATTTGCTTGCAGATGAGACATCTGTCTCACTAGTAGTTCCGCTTGGACTTCGACGAGTAGCTTGTTACCTCAGCTACGATCTTGTACCCTTGGGAGGGTCTTGTAGATAGTTAGGCTTCTCAGCCTTTTCCTTTTGTAGTTGTCTGTACTCAGACATGTAATGCTTCCGTTGCTTGTATGCTCTGAATGATGGGTCATGAGACCCCTGTTTGTATTACATGCTATGTGGCTCTTCTAGGCCTTGTCTATATGAGTTTGAGTTATGTTGTGATGCCATGTTGTACAACACAGACTTGCATGTTATGCGTACGTGTGACGTGTATTGCTATGTGTGGGATCCGACAACCTAGTTGTCTATCCTTGGTAGCCTTTCTTATGGGGAAATGCAGTCTAGTGCTTCCACTGAGCCATGGTAGTCTGCTACAAGCCGGATTACCGGAGTCCCGTTAGCCCATGGTACTGCTCCAGAACATTTAGACTGGCCGCCATGTGTCCTTCTTCGTTCCTGTGTCTGTCCCTTCGGGGAAATGTCACACGGTGTCTATCGGAGTCCTGCTAGCCTGCTACATCCCGGGTTCCCGTAGTCCTGTTAGCTCAGTTGCTACAGCCCGGATTCACTAGCTGATGACCGACACGTTTGTTGTTGGGTCATGTATGCATGTCCCTATAAGTTAGTGCCAGTTTGGGTTTATGACTAGTCATGTCGGCCCGGGTTCTCTATCATATGGATGCTAGCGACACTATCATATACGTGAGCCAAAAGGCACAAACGGTCCCGGGCCAGGTATGGTGGTACCCGTGGGAATATCGTGCGTGAGGCCGCAAACTGATATGATGTGTTACATGCTAGATCAGTGTGACTTAGTATCGGGGTCCCGACAGCTTTGGTATCAGAGCCTGACTGCTTGTAGGATTACCAAGCCAAACTGGTCGAAGTTGAGTCTAGAAATTCTTTAGTTATATAGGGGAATTGATTATGGAAGGGAACATAAGGCTCTTTTTACTCCTTATACCTTGTGCCTTCTCATCTGAGTCATCCTATCTTTCCTATGGGGTTAAGGAACTAGGCTTTCACTTCCGTCTATCAGCATCACGTGTTACTACTCCGTAGTCTCTTAGGATTGGTTGATCAGAGTCATATTCCAGTTTTCAAGTACTTCCGGTGTAGTCTGTTTAGTACTATCACAGAACCTTGAGTGATGATGTTGAGTATGGTACTACCCAATCGTTTGCAGGATGTCTCATTTGAGCATTTTATTGCCGTTATGCTACCGGAATTGTCCTAGGAGTTCAAGAGATATTATTTTCCTTGTACTATATTCTGCATCCTTATGATGATGCTGAATCCATCCTTGTTACCTTGGTTGGTTCTTCAGGATGTCGTCAGTTACCCGAAGTTGTGTTGCTCGTAGCCTGAACCACGGAGATAGTAGGGATGAGGATCCTCCCGACCAATCTTCATTGGCAGAGTTCTTGTTAGAGATTGAGAGGAACAAGCGTGAGTCTAACGGCTTGTTGGCACGGATTGAGCAGAACACCACACATGAGAATGATAAGTTGGTTTCCATCACCGACTTCATTGGCCTAAACCCACCCACCTGCCATCATACCATTGAGCCACTCGATGCAGATGACTGGCTTCGTAGTATCACTCACAAGTTGCATTCCGCGAACGTAGCTAAAGGTGACAAGATGACTTATGTTGCATATCACCTAGAAGGTCCTGCTAGTCTTTGGTGGCAGAACTATGAGACTATGCTTCCAGCTAGTCAGATTCCCACCTGGAGAGATTTCACTGAGGCATTTCACGAGTATCACATTCCTGAAGCCCTCATCAATCGCAAGAGAGAAGAGTTCTTTAGTTTCACCCAGAGTAAGATGGTTGTTGATGCTTACAGTAGAGAGTTTGAGAACCTCGCCCGCTATGCTATAGAAGAAGTGTCCACGGATGCCAAGAAGTAAGCTAGGTTCCGGAAGGGTCTCAACCCAAGTTGCGTCGTGATCTCCACTTGCACCATTGCAATACATTCCAGGCTCTTGTGAACAAGGCCATTAATGCAGAGACAGCTCAGCTCACTTACGAGGAGTCTTGTAAGCACACCTGTGATTTGGGTTCTTCCTCCGGTTCTAGTTCTTAGAAGCGTCGGATTTGGGTTCCGAACTCCGCTCTTCCACCCGGATATGCCCCGAAGCCATATTATGTGGCACCTCACCCAGTTAAGCAGTATGCTCCACCCAGGCCTATTGGTAGACCGCTTACCAATGTGGGTCCACGTCCTACTTAAGGGACTTGCTTCACATGCGGAGAGCCAGGACACTATGCACGTGACTGCTCTCAGGCCAGTTATGCTCCATCCCAGCCCGAGAAGTCTATTGGCCGTGGTAAGCCATCACACAAGACGATTAGTGTCAAGTCAGCTTCCACTGAACGTGGACATGTGCATACGTCTCAGCTAAAGATGCTCATGATGATCCAGATGTCGTTCTTGGTACACTCCTTGTCAACTGCCATCCAGCATCGGTTCTGTTCGACACTGTAGCATCTCACTCCTTCATTTCTAAAAGCTATGCTAACTTGCACAACATTTCATTTTGTGATATGCCCTCTTCACTAGTCATTCAAACTCCTGGATCCAAATGGAAAACTTCTAGTGTAAGCCATGGTAATGAAATCCTTGTTGACAGACTTGTATTCCTTGCATCACTTATAGCCCTCAAGTCTACAGATATTAACATCATCTTGGGTATGGATTGGATGAAAGCTCATTATGCCAAGATTGATTGTTACACAAGGTCTGTTCAGCTTACACACCCATCTGGCAAGATAGTCACTGTCTCCACCAGAGTTGCAAAGCGTCAACTCTATTCCCTTAATGCCAGCCCTCTTCCAGACCTTGAGGATATCCTGGTAGTCCGTGACTTTCCAGATGTCTTTCCAGAGGAACTGCCAGGCATTCCACCTGACAGAGATGTAGAGTTTGTCATAGATCTTATCCCAGGAACCGCCCCAATTTCTAGGAGACCTTACAAGATGGCACCTTAGAGCTAGCTAAGCTTAAGAAACATCTTGATGAGTCCTTGCAAAACGTTTTCATCCGTCCTAGTTCTTCTCCTTGGGCTTGCCCCATCCTCTTCGTCAAGAAGAAGGATGGTACGGACCGGATCGTTGTAGATTATCGTCCCGTTAATTTGGTCACGATAAAGAACAAGTATCTGCTCCCTAGGATCAACGACCTGTATGATTAGCTCGCTGGATCCTCAGTCTTTTCAAAAATGGAATTTAGGTTAGGCTACCACCAAATCAAGATCAGAAACGGGGACATTCCTAAGACGGCTTTTGTTACTCATTATGGCCAGTACGAGTACACCGTCATGTCCTTTGGTCTAACCAATGCTCCAGCTACATTCTCCCACTTGACGAACTCGCTCTTCATGGAGTACTTAGATAAGTTTGTCGTGGTTTACCTTGATGATATTCTTATTTACTCGAAGAACGAGGAAGAGCATGTTGAACATCTTACACTTGTGTTCGAGAAACTCAGAGAGCACCGCCTTTATGCCAAGTTCTCCAAGTGTGAATTTTTGTTGCCAGAAGTGACCTATCTAGGCCACATGATCTCTGGCAAGGGCATTGCCGTCAATCCCGAGAGAGTTCAGGCCGTTCTTGATTGGACTCCGCCTAAAACAGTTTAACAAGTTAGGAGTTTCCTTGGTCTAGCCAGTTATTGTTGCTGCTTTGTTGAAAACTTCTCCAAAGTGGCCAAACCTCTGACAATACTTCTGAAGAAGTATAAAAAGTTTGAGTGGTCCCCACAGTGTGAGCACAGTTTTCAGGAACTGAAAAGACGCCTGACTTCTGCTCCCATACTTGTGCCACCGGATTTCACTAAGGACTTTATTATCTATTGTGATGCCTCATGAGAAGGACTAGGTTGCATTCCTATGCAGGATTGTCATGTGACTGCCTATGCATCTCGCCAGTTGCATCCACATGAGGAGAATTATCCTACACATGATCTAGAGCTTGTAGTTGTAGTCTATGCACTTAAGACCTGTTGACATTACCTTCTTGGTAAACGTTGCGAGATCTACACCGATCACCAGACTCTCAAGTATATCTTCACCCAACCAGATTTGAACCTTAGGCAAAGACGTTGGTTGGAGTTGATCTCAGATTATGATTTAGGGATTACTTACACCCCAGGCAAAGCCAATGTCATGGCTGATGCTCTAAGTCGTAAGTCCTATTGCAACAATCTCATGTTGCAGCAGGGCCAACCACTTCTCCATGAGGAATTCTATAAGCTTAATCTTCACATTGCTCCTCACGGATTCCTTTCTACCTTGGTGGTGGAACCTACTCTTGTGGATCATATCATAGAAGCCCAGAACCATGATACAGGGATTACCCAGATCAAGAGAAACATTGCCAAGGGTATTGCTGGTAGTTTCTCTATAGATGACCGAGGTGTTGTTTTCTTTGGGAATCGCCTGGTGGTCCCCAAGAAGCAGCATCTTCGACAACTAATCCTTAAGGAGGATCATGAATCACCTCTCACGATTCATCCTGGTAGTACTAAGATGTATCAGGACATACGCCAGAGGTTCTGGTGGACTAGGATGAAGAGAGAAATTGCCCAGTTCATTGCTAACTGCGACATTTGTCGTCGTGTTAAGGCAGAACATCGGAGTCCTGCTAGCCTGCTACATCCCGGGTTCCCGGAGTCCTGCTAGCCTGCTACAGCCCGGGTTCCCGGAGTCCTATTAGCCTAGTTGCTACATCCCGGATTCACTCGCTGATGACCGACACGTTCATTGCTGGGTCATGTATGCATGTCTGTGTAAGTTAGTGCCACTTTGGGTTTACGACTAGTCATGTCGACCTGGGTTCTCTGTCATATTGATGCTAGCGACACTATCATATATGTGAACCAAAAGGCGCAAACGGTCCCGGGCCAGGTAAGGTGGCACCCGTGGGAATACCATGCGTGAGGCCGCAAAGTGGTATGATGTGTTACATGCTATATCGGTATGACTTAGGATCGGGGTCCCGACAGCTTGTCACATCCCTAGCTTCTGGTAATGCTTAGTGTTGGCATCTCGCTTGCATCATGTTTAAATTCCAATTAAATTTGAATTGGGGACATGTGAAAGCCACAGAAATCATTTCTGGAAATAACCCAGATAAAAATTGCTCCAAAAAGGTCTAAGAAAATGTTCATGTCTCTCTGAAAATATTGGTCAGAGGTAAAATTCAAACCAATATTTTTAGGAGCTCATAAAAATTTATTTTCGGCTATTTTTATTAATCCAGTAATTATTTGCTTTGGATATATATTTGTTATATATATATAATATATGTCCAAAGATTCTATAAATTGGTGAGGAGTTTTGGAGCAATCCAAATAGTTCCTAAAAAAATTGACAGAAGTAAATAAAATGATTTAGTATTTTTATTAAATCAAAAAAAATGTCAGAATAGAAAACAAAAAACAAAAATAGAAAAGAAACTTACCTGGCAGCCTGGCACTATGCAGCCCAGCGGCCCAGCGGGCCGGCCCGGCCGACTGGCAGCGCCAGTCGTCGTCCTCCTTGTGCCAGGAGGACGAGAGGCACACGATCGCCCGCGCGCATGGCCGCCACGCCACCTGCCTGCCTGCCCTCCCCCCTCGACGCCCCGGTCTCACTGGATGATGCCACGACAACCCAGCTCACTCTCCCCCCCTCTCTCGTGCCCATCCCCTCTGCCGTTCGCTCTCCCGCTAGACCGAACGTGCCCGTCGCCGCTGCTCGCCGTTGCCACGCCCACCGCCAAGGCCTCACCTCACCGACAAGTCCAAGAGCCTCGCCGCGTCTTCCTCGTCCTCTTCGTCAAGCCACGTGACGCCGGATGCTCTGCATCACCGCCGCCATCGCCGTCTTCTACCTCCAGCCGCCCAGATCTCTGGCGACCTCACGCTGCCTTCGACGCGCCCCCAGCCTCGTCCCCGCCTCTGTTGGCCCCGTGGTGAGCCGCTACACCGTCCCCCGCTCTTCGTTTTGCTGTTCGCCTGCCGTAGTTGTGCTAGCCGTTGTGCCTGCACCCCGCCGTCACCGGCCATGCTTCCGACGAGGGTAGAGCTCATAGTCGTTGCTCCCGAGCGCGTCATCGTGTTCTGTGCAGCCCCAAGACCCGAACGCACCCACCTCCAGCCCCTGCTGTGCCCGCTCGAAGCCGTGCTCCGGCGGCCGCCGCAAGATCTGCTCCGGCGAGCTCCGATCACCCCACGGCCTCCCACCTGCTCCCCTGGATGCGGACAACGACGGGCTACGCCCCGGTGGTCTCCGCGCGTCTGGCCGCCACTTTAGCACAAGTCCGGTGAGTTGCCGCTGCAGTGTTGGTCGCCGCCGGCCAAAACTCCGGCAGGCTGACGTGGCCTTTTATTTAGACACTAACTACCCCTAGAGACACTGACAGTGGCCCCTAGCGCCCCTAATCCTCCAATTAAGATAAAACTAACCACTATTTAAAACCTATGACACTGACGTGTGGACCCCACACGTTAGGTTTGACCCTGGTCAGCCCCGGTTGACCTGCAGACATCGTGTTGTTGTCATGCTGACGCAGTAAGTGTTTTCTGGATTATTTATAATTCAAGAAATCCAAGAATTTTAGCCAAAACTTCAAAAATTCATAGAAATTCAACCATAGCTCAGATTGAAATAATTTATATATGAAAAATTATAAGAAAAATGCAATCTATCCATCTGTACCATTTTCATGCACGAAAAACCAACTTACACCTACTGTATAAGTGAAAAACACATAAAAGGCATTTAAAATGCTTAAGTTTGGGGTTGCATTTGAATCCTTGATTCAAATGAGCTCCATTGAACTTGTTGCTGGTTGCATTAGCACAAACCACATCACATCTACATGCCATGTTCATGCATCATATTGTTGCATATGCTTGTGTATTGATTGCCGACACCGTTCCTTCTCGTTAGGTCCTGCTCCGGAGAGTGTTCCAGAGTACCTGTCTATGAAGCAGTGCCCCTCTTTTGATCTACCAGGCAAGCAAACCCCCTTATTCATTCCGATACAATCCTACTCTCTCGCTCCTGCTCTCTTTTATTGCATTAGGACAACAACGATTCAATTGCTACTTTATGCTGCGGTAGTTGAACCCATTCCTCTGCATGACCTGTCATTACCACAGTAAATAGTTGAAACCCAATAGCATGTGTAGGAGTTGATTGAGCCATGTTGTGTTCCTACCATGCATTTCTTGCTATTGCTTAGAGTATGTCAGGTCTGATTCATTGGGAATAAATTGGAGTGCAGTGATATGTTCTTATGTTGAGAGTTAAGTGTGTGTACACGATTTGGTAAAGGTAGCGGTGAGAGGCCATGTAGGAGTACATGGTGGGTTGTCTCACTGGAATCGTCCCTAAGAACTGAGTTCTGTGTATGTTGTCCAATGACTAGATACTACCACACATTGGGTTCCGGTAACTCGACCACTCTCGACTTATTAACCGACTTGGTCTCTGTCCAGGAGTCGCAACTAGTTTCTTGTGTTTGTAGGCAGTGTTATTCTTCTACCAAGTGGCACCCGGCAGGGTGGGCTTGGGACAGACTAGGCACAGGTGGCACGGTGTACCAAGCGGCACCCGGATGGTGGGCTTGGGAACCCTGCTCACATCGTTTGGGGTCATGAGCGAAACCTCGGCCGGATGTCCCTGCAGATGGAACCTGAATAGGCGATAAACCTGGACTAGAGTCTTGCGTGGTTAGTCAGGTCGTGGCTGACACCCTCGCCAGGCTTTCGCTTGATGGTTGCCGAGATACATGACATGTAAGTGGCGAGAGCGTGTGTGAAGAAGTACACCCCTGCAGGGTTATCATTATGTATTCGAATAGCTGGGTCCGCGGTTATGGACTTCTTGGATGCTTACGTGGTACATAGACAACTTAAAGTAGATACACTAAAATGCTCAAGACAAGTGCGAGTGCTAAAGATGGCCTTCTCGTAGGGAGATGGGAATGAATCCATAGTAGTGTATTGATGTGGTGATTAGTGGACTCGTGTGCGCTTTCCTACCTCAAAGAACTTACTCGTAGTCGTAGAATAGGATAGCCACTGAGTCAAAGCTGGCTTGCTGCAACTAAACCCCACATTGCCTTCTTGATACTAATGCATGTATGATAGGATCTGATGTAAGTCTTGCTGAGTACCTTTGTACTCACGTCTGCTTAATCTAGGTTTTGAAGATGAGACATCTGTCTCACTAGTAGTTCCGCTTGGACTTCGACGAGTAGCTTGTTACCTTAGCTACGATCTTGTACCCTTGGGAGGGTCTTGTAGATAGCCAGGCTTCTCAGCCTTTTCCTTCTGTAGTTGTATGTACTCAGACATGTAATGCTTCCATTGCTTGTATGCTCTGAATGATGGGTCATGAGACCCCTATTTGTATTAAATGCTATGTGGCTCTTCTAGGCCTTTATCTACATGAGTTTGAATTATGTTGTGATGCCATGTTGTACAACACATACTTGCATGTTATGCGTACGTGTGACATGTATTGCTATGTGTGGGATCCGACAACCTAGTTGTCTATCCTTGGTAGCCTTTCTTATGGTTGAAATGTAGTCTAGTGCTTCCACTGAGCCATGGTAGTCTGCTACAACCCGGATTACCGGAGTCCTGTTAGCCCATGCTACTGCTCCGGAACACTTACACTAGTCGGTATGTGTCCTTCTTCGTTCCTATGTCTGCCCCTTTGGCAAAATGTCACGCGGTGTCTACCGGAGTCCTGCTAGGCTGCTACAGCCCTGGTTCCCGGAGTCCTGTTAGCCCAGTTGCTATAGCCCGGATTCACTCGCTGATGACCGACACGTTCGTTGTTGGGTCATGTATGCATGTCCCTGTTAAGTTAGTGCCACTTTGGGTTTACGACTAGTCATGTCGGCCCGGGTTCTCTGTCATATGGATGCTAGCGACACTATCATATATGTGAGCCAAAAGGCGCAAATGGTCCCGGGCCAGGTAAGCTGGCACCCGTGGGAATACCGTGCGTGAGGCTGCAAAGTGATATGATATGTTACGTGTCAGATCAGTGTGACTTAGGATCGGGGTCCCGACAAGACAGTTGTAGATCCTGAAGAGTTGGATCATATGCAAGATGATATTGCAAGAATATTGTCCAACCTAGAGATGTTTTTCCCACTGTTATTCTTTGATGTCATGGTCCATCTCACTGTGCACCTTGTCGACGAGATGAAGTACTATGGTCCTGTGTTTCTTCGCAACACGTATCCCTTCGAGCGGTTCATGGGAATACTGAAGCGCTTTTGTCAGAACCAAAACCATCCAGAGGAAAGCATCCTACAAGGTTATACTGCAGAGGAGGTGGTTTAGTTTTGCACTGAATACATGGAACGAAGACCTATAGGTTTGCCCCTCTCTCGCCACGAGGGAAGGCAGAAAGGTAAGCTGGTCCTTGCTGGCACACAAATGGCTGCACCTAGAGAATTGCCAGTGAAAGCCCATTTGACGATTGCTTAACAGCCCAGTTCTCATCGCTTATGCCGAAGAACACTTGGCGGAGTTACGCCAAAAATTCTTACCAATGGTGCCTTCATCAGATGTGGAGATGAAGGAGCACACTAAGAACTACGCCGAATGGCTGAAGAATCGTTTGGCACAAGGATCCATCGATGACATTGCTACGTGGTTGGCACAAAAGCCATCACCTACGGTGCTGACGTACCAAGCATATGACACAAATGGATACATGTTCTACACTTCGAAACATGATAATAAGACCTTGTATCAGAACAACTCTGTTCGAATAGAATGCATGACTGTAAATGAAGCTGATAAAAGGGTATACTATGGAACCATCAAAGAGATTTGGGAGCTTGACTATGTGAAAGTTAAAGTGGCATTATTCAGGTGCGCATGGATCTCTCTTAGTCAGGTAAGGATTGATGAGTACAGGAAGACCTGTGTTAACAGGACAACGATGGAATATCACGCGGACCCATTCATTTTTGCTAGCGATGCTACCCAAATTTTCTTTGTGGAAGGCCCCTTGCATAAGGACGGCCATTTAGCGATGCATGGGAAGAGAAGGGTACTGGGCGTCGATGATGTTGCCGATCAGGATGAGTATGATGAATTTGATGAGTTGCCAGCCAAGGGATCACGCACCCGTGTAACAAAGTAGCGTAAAATCATCAAAAAACCCAACTTCATTCGGGGTCAACTTAATGATCCCAGTTCCCCCATGTACATGGGAATTAAGCTATAAGACTAGTCTTTATGACTACCCTGCAACATAATTCATTCAATTTAGAAATGTCGTGGGTACTAAATTTGTGAGTTATGCCCGGTTTTCTATTGATGTAAGAACCGTTAATATGTTGACCTTGATATGCTGTCAGCTCAAGCAATGAATACGAACTGTTTTTTGTTGTTATTATTATTAGTATTATTATATCATAGAGGTAGCACACTCAATTGATCTCACTAAAGTATGTGTGAACAAATATATGCAATTTGGTTTTCGAATAGCACAGGGTTCGTTGATGAAAGCCATGTGCCAACCAAACCCCGCCACCCCAACCACAATCTGAGTCGTGCTTTCTAATTGGCCAGAACCCAAACCCCACGGATCGTACGTATGCACCGTTGGATGCTCCCAGATCAAACGGCGATCCTCATCCCTTTCGACAGCACATGCAGTTCCGGTTGTTTTTATGTTTATGAACAAAATGCACGTTAATCTCAAAAAAATGTCTTAAATATGGCTAATGATACCTCAAATGCGCTAGAAAATCAAACACGTGTTATATTGGTGATTGCGTACCATGGGAAATTTTTTATGATGCCAAATAATGAAGTCACCGTCCACAGGAGTTTGAATTGTCACGTCTTCTTTTGGAAAACCATGATCCTTCATGTGAGATGCTCCGGTTGGAAGGAGCGGTCATTAAAACTTGTGCCAAACTTTACCAACTTTTCTTCCACGGGTCGTGAGAGCACGCCACAGGCACACATGGATTTTGATGATGTCCGAACTCCATCTGAATTTCCTGTAATTAAAATACCAACTAGGCGTACGCTAGTGGATGCACCTCATGGCCGAAATGTTTGAAACTTCTCCCCGCTTCTCAAACAAACGGATGAAAACTCAGAAAGCGACGAACAAATGATTTGTACACCTTTGCTAGGCTGATAGTAAGGTGGTATCATAGCTAGTATCATGCATGCCAACTAGGCAATTTTGATGAGCTCTCATAGAATTAATTAAAAAGAAGAAAGAGAGGGTTAAGTATCATATCATGAAACCGTATCATAATAAATGCTATGCTACTATGTGTCATGCATGACAATATAAATAAAGTACTACATATGATACTAGCTACTCTATGATACTATGCATTAGAGCAAGTACACAATAGAGTGACATAATTAAGACTAGCCACAATGGGTACTAACATAGAATGTTACTAGTCTATGTTAGTACCTCTATAGTGGGGAGTAACATATGTGTAGTAACATGCAACACTTCATTTATTAGGCTATAGACTCATCTTGCCTTGAGATGTGTGATCTTAGTCATACTACTAGTAAGACTAGCCACAATGGGTAGTAACATAGACTAGTAAGAAGCCCATGTTATTAGTCTATGTTACTACCTGTATAGTGGGGAGTAACATATGTGTGTGGTAACATGCAACACTTCATTTATTAGGCCATAGACACATCTTGCTTTGATATATATGTGTGATGTTACTCATACTAGTAGTAACTAGCTATGTTACCACTTTCCTCCATTTCTTCATTTATTGCACATAGGTAGTAACATCTTACATATCTATATAAAATAGATGATGTGGCAAGCAATAAATGAAGAAATGGAGGAAAGTGGTAACACAGCTAGTTACTAGTAGTATGAGTAACATTACACACATATCAAGGCAAAATGAGTCTATAGCCTAATAAATGAAGTGTTGCATGTGAGCACACATATGTTACTCCCCACTATAGAGGTAGTAACATAGACTAGTAAAATGTGCATGTCACTAGTCTATGTTACTACCCATTGTGGCCAGACTAACTAGCTATGTTACCACTTTCCTCTCTTTCTTCATTTATTGCTTGCCACATCATCTATTTTATCTAGATACGTGCGATGTTCCTACCTATGTTACTCCCACTGTGGGTAGTCTAAGTAGGCTATAAGGAATAGAATAATATATATGTCCTTATTAGTTGGAGGAAAGAGAAGAGAAGCGGGCTCTTGGTTAGTAGAGCCAGCTACAACACGAGACCCAAGATGCTTTGTGAGGATGTAAGGTGGGCCAACTATTGATAAACTAGTACATATATAAAACTTATTGTTGTACATGCCCGCTAAGAGGTTGGCTGTATATGACATGGCAACTTCTTATAGCCGACCCTTGGCTATATTATTAACCATGCTCTTAGTGAGGTAGCTAGTATATCATAGAAGACTAGCTAGTATCAGATCACTAGCCACAGTGGGAGTAACTTCAGCAGTAACATCGACTCCAACTCAGCAAACTTGCTTATGTGGCAATAAGTTAATGAGGAGAGAGATAGTTTCAATAACATAGCTAGTTACTGTAACATCACATGTCTCAATGCAATATGAGTTTATAACCTAATAAATGAAGCTTTGCATGACCCTACACTTATGTTACTAACCACTGTGAAGGTAGTAACATATATAGTCTAGGGATATGTGTATGTTACTAGTGTACTCTCCATTGTGGCTAGTCTCATACTCCCTCCTTTCCGGTTTAACTGTGTGCCACATCAACCAAAAAGTCTAGTTGGCATGCATCGTACTGCTTGACACTCCCATATTGATGAGGACATGACTACCTTGGATACGACCGAAAATATTGCATACATGCATATTTGTCAGGTGATTTGTAGTGCAAACTATTCAATAATCTATTTATGTTATCCAGAACAAAAATACTTCACACACTTTTGTGCTTTGTCTAATTGTAGGTGTATGGGACATTTGTATAATCCAAATATAAAGATAAGGAAAAAAGAGAAGTTTAGGTGCTGTTCAAAAAGTCCTCTCACATCACTTTTGGGCCAAGAGAAGATAGAGTCCAAGTCTCTCACGTTCTGGATTCAGATTCGGACTGCATAGACATACCTGACTCAAAATGCGAACAACTTTTTCATACGGACTCCGAATTGGGTGATTCTTTTTTGTTGGAAAGTAGATTTTGCGTTCTTTCCAACCCAATTGGAATCACCTTCAAATTTGTCCGGGTCGTTGAGATATCGACGAAATAATCTAACGCAGCAGCTGAATCCGAGTCAAACAACAAGTCCAAAGGTGTTGCACAACCTCCACCTGGGCCCATGAGCCTTGTACGACCTAGGGTTAGTTTTACGCTGCCTTGGGACGTCCTTCCACCTCCTTGGCCGCCACCCCTGTGTAGCGACCCGACCCGAATGGGTCAAGTCTCTGTGCTTAAGTGTCATCCCTGGATCGGTATGCTGACACACACAGTACTCGAAGGATTTATAACAGAGGTAAATCACATGTAAAAGTAACGTAAATACTATTACCTCAAATCCAAAATAGCGGAAGTAACAAGGTTGTGGATTCCCATCAACACCAACGGCAAAGTTGAGTGTAGAAATCGTAACCCTAATGTATCACTTACTCGTCGTAAGAAACCTGCAACATGAGACGTTGCAGCCCGAAACGGGTCAGTACATTGAATGTACTGGCAAATTCACACCATAGAGAAAATGATGAACAATGGCTATCACTACATGCATATTTGGCTGGTGGAAAAGCTCTATGGTTATAAGGTTTTTGCGAAAAGCCAATTTTTCCCTACTGCAAAGGAATACATTTTAATTAACTATCATGGTGGTTGTTGAACATTGAGAATGGTTGACAGCATTCTCAATCCCAATTAAGCATCATCATTAAAACCCAACAATTTTCATTTAAAGTAACATGATGAGATCAATAGGATAATCCAAGAACTAGATACTCAAGATGTCCATAACCGGGGACACGGCTAATCATGATTAGTTTATACACTCTGCAGAGGTTTGCGCACTTTTCCCCACAAGACTTGATCGCCTCCGTTGGATTTCTCGCACTACATGGTGTTTGAGAAACGGATGACCGAGACATAGTCTTTCAGAAGCGCTAGCACCTTACGATCGGGTAGACCGTACCACCTACATCCCCTACATCTGCTAGTCTACCACTGTAAGAGTTCGCACAACTTAATCAACTATGCCAGAGCCCATAATGGCTTGTGGCTGCACACGGAAGTTTCTAGTATGAATAATCTCATGATCCCTTTGAGCCTGGGTGGCGGTCCAAAAGAAAACAGGCAAGTCCTGGATTACCCAGGTGCCTAGACAGGCAATCCTAGAATAACCAGGTGCCTCAATCCACCCAGATGTGTGTTAGGTTGCCACCTTAGCTAAACCATTAATTAACAATCTCACATCTGTCATGGATATCACTCACCCAATCCACGTCTACTAGCATAGCATGACATAAAGCAAACGCAGAAGTAACTCCCAAAGGTTTGATAATAAACAGGTAATAGGTACTACCTCATCTACTTCCCATCCCATAGTTTAATTAGATCCTAATCATGCAATGTGTGAAGATTAATCTAATGCAATAAAACAGGGTTGTATAAAAAGGTATGATCAAAGTGTGAACTTTCCTGCAATGTTGATGAAGATGATTCGCACTCAAAACTCTTGATAGATCTACTCGTCACACTCCGGTCAATCTATCGTAAGCAAGCAATAGTAACCATACATAAGCAATCACTCAAAAGATCAGAAAGAACGAAGAAGACGATTCGGAAAACATCAAAACCAAGAAAATAACTCTTGCAATAGAAAACTATTTCTAACAGTACCAAAATTATGTGAATTTGGCCTTATTAGAAGGTTTAGGTCAAGAGCTTCGATTTGCAAAAAGAATCAACTCAAACGGAGCTACGAGACTCAAGTTATGATCAAACGAAGTTTGAATTCAAATCTGATCTAATTCAAATTTTAAACTTTTCAAAAACATGTTTGAGTTGTTTACTGGATAGAGGAGATCATAACGAAGAAGTGGGCGTTGGTTTCGTTGAATTTGGACTAACAGGTAAAAAGTTGTGCTTGTTTGAAGAACAGGGACTATTCTGTAAATAAAGTATTCACAAACGGGTCCCTGGCCGAAAACGGAAATAAAAGAAAAGGCTAAATAGCGAACGTTCACTGCGGAAGCCTATAAGACGAAAACCGTTTGCTACTGAACCCTAAATAGCGAACGCCCGCTGGATAACCAACCGATTGATTTTTTTTAAGAACCAAAAATAAACTGTAGCCTAAATAAAACCGGACCGGAGCGGTTTTACCTTTCCGGTCAACACCGGCGAACGACGGCGGTTACTCCGGCGAGATGGCGCGGGGCTCCGGCGAGGGCGGCGCGCTCCGACGCGGCGGCGGCAGCGGCGCGGTGGTGCGGCGCGGGGCGAGGCGGCGATGGCAGCAGCAGCTAGCGGCGGCGGCGGCGACTGGTGACGCAGCAGAGCAGCGGCGTGGAGGCAGCAGCTAGCGGCAGCGTGGCAGCGATTTGTGGCGGCGGCAGCGCGGCGAGAAGCGGTGCGGCGAGGAGAGAGAAGCCGGGGCGAAGGCGGCGGCTTTATAGGGGAGGGGAGGAGAGGGCGGCTTGGGCGAGGGGCCACGGAGAGGCCGGGGCGGTCACGTCGTCCATGGCGGCGCGGCGGCGTGCCCGAGCGGGTCTCTCGCTCGGGAGGGAGAGGGGCGGCGCTGCTGGGCTGGGCCGCGGCCTGGCAGGAGCTGGGCCGGCCCAGTTGGCGGGAAGGTTTTTTTTTATAAACATTTTTTTGTTTTCAGAGAACTAAAATAACAAAATAACTAAAAATATTATATAGGCATATAATATATCAAAATTTTCAGAAAAAGATTTTCTACGACATGAACATTTTTATAACTTCAAATAAAATCCACACAAATTCAGATAAATCAAAGAGTGCTACTGGTCTATTAAAATCCAACAAAAAACATTTTTAAAATACCAAAATGATTTCAGATTTATCCATCTCCAATTTTCTGTTGTAGGGAATCATGTTACGCTAATTTCCATATATTTTATTTTTGGAGAAAAATAATTTGAATAAAACTCAAATAACTCCAAATTGAAAATAAATTCAAAAGAACTTTGAATTTAATTCTTTGAAACTCCCAACTCATATTTCATAATTTGAAGAAGTCATTTTATCTTCTCTCGTGAAAATCATTGAGTTGCATAAAGTTTCTGAATTGGAAAATATTTCCCAATGTAATTCAAATATTTTTCAAACACCCTTTTCATTTTAAATGGAAGAAGTCATGTCATCTTCTCTCTAGGGTTTTGTGTTGAAAAGAATTTGAATTCATGGAGATCAGAAAGCAAATATGAAAGTTTGGGAAAGTCCTTTTATTCCCTCTCATTTAACTTTCAAAAGTTTCGAATTCACTCACTTTCAGACAATCAATCAAACAATCAATCAAATCTGTCTATTTATTATAACATTCCAAAATTTAGAATTTTGGGATGTTACACCCTGGCTCCTATATAAGTAGATCCATCTAGTAGCTTTTTCCTTGAGATTTGTTTAGTTAAAAGTTAGGCATTGCAACTTCGTGTACTTCGTTTGTGTCCAACGACCAGACCAAGACCGCTTACAGATCCCCACCATTATCAGTACTTCATATATATTCGCAATATTCAGATTGCTTTATCATATTCTTGCTCGTTCTTCGATTGATTGCAGGAATATACCTTCGTGGTCAGGCTGACTATGCTTCCGGCATCGTCAGTAACCTCAGGAGATTGGTTTAGCGATTGCTAAGGCGCCACGTCATGCACTTTTGTAGTCGGATCATCAAAGTCGTCTCCACCAAATTGATAGTTATCATCTCATCGAAAGATCGGGACCCTCGCATCTATCACATATTACGACCAACCTTATTAGGGTGGCCATAGTGGGGGTATCATAGCCGGTATAATGCACCCGGGAATATAAAATATGATGATGTGCCAAAGAAGCAGTAACATATGTAGATACCGTAACATATATATATATATATATATAATAAATGCTATACTACTTTATGTCATGCATGGCCATAAATACGGTCATCTATGATATATAATCCCTCCGTAAACTAATATAAGAGCGTTTAGATCACTATTTTAGTAATCTAAACACTCTTATATATATTAGTTTACAGAGGGAGCTAGTACTACTCTATGATACTATATATGCACTATGAAGGTACATACGTAGTATCATACACTAGTATCATATGAATGATACTATATATATAGTATATGATACTCCCCACTATATAAGGCTAGCCATAGTGGTGGTATCATACATGCACTTGGAAATAGCAAGTATGCTGATGTGGCAAAGAATTAAATATATATAAAGATGGTTAGACTAACATATAGGTAGATACCGTATCATGTTAAATGCGATGCTAATTTGTGTCATGCATGGAAATAAATATGATCTATATATGATACTTTAATCTATGTATTATACTATGGGCTATAATTAATTAAAGGTAGTATCATACACTAGTATCATATATACTGTATATTCATCATACTAGTATATGACACTCTCCACTATACTTGTGATTTCTTACCGTGGAAAAAAATTGGAGGCGAAACGATGAACTCATGTTTTCATTTGAACAAAAATATGATGTGAGGTAATGTAAATGTTTTCAAAGAGCACACGGTTCACTCACGAAAGCCGTGTGTCCACTAAACCATGGCCGATGCACCCCCACCCCTCTGCCACGCGCGTGATCTGAGTCGTGCTTTCTGATTGGCCAGAACCCAAACCCCACGGATCATACGTCTGCACCGTTGGATTCTCGTTGATCAAACGGCGATCCACATCCCTTTCAACAACACATGTACATGTTTTCAAATAGACCCTCCCAAAAAAATGTTTTCAAATAGCACACGGTTCACACACGAAAGTTGTGTGCCTACCAAACCGTGGCCGATGCCCCCCTCAATGCGTGCGCGATCTGAGTCGTGCATTCTGATTAGCCAGAACCCAAACCCCACAGATCGTACATCTGCACCGTTGGATGCTCCCAGATCGAACGGTAATCCTCATCCCTTTCGACAGGAAATGCAGTCCTGCTAGGAATTGATTTATATGCCAACATGCACGGTAAATGCCAAAAAATGTCTTAAATATAGCACACAAGACCTGAAATGCGCCAGCAAATCAAACCTGTGGTAAAATTGTGATTGGTTTACGTGGGAAAAATTTAGAGGTGAAACAATGAACTCACGTCTTCATTTCAAACGAAATTATTCTATTTGTGCACACGAGCGCTTAGAGGCAGCCATTTGCATAGTCCTTTCTGTGCGCGCGGCGACTTGGGATATTTTTCACCCTTTTCTCCTAGGCCGCCAACACCCAGAGACCCCAACACCCCCCCACCGTCTGCCCGCGATTCACTCAACTAGTCCACCCAATCTCCTTCACCAGCTCCCCGCTCCCACCAGATCCACAACAAAATCCTCTTCGGCGCCGCCGTGCTCACCCCGGCCATGTGCCAGCTCTTCAACATCAAGCCTACCTCCACTTCCATTCCCAACACGCGGCGGCCTGCGCCTCGCCATCTTCGTATGCTCGCCAGCCACCCTCGAGAATAGCGATGCAGTAACCCTCGCCTCTCCTGTGGTCCGGCAGGGTTTGCATTAAGAAGCATGTTAGTTACTGCTCTCCATCGCGGTGAGGCATATTTCCTCACAATCTCTGTTCCAATTTCGTTCCATATGTTCCCAAATTGGCTATAAAATAATGGAGAGCGTATATATGTTCATTATCTACCTTCCTTACTACATATAAGCTGTATTTGTTCTAATAAATTACTGGTTATTTACAGATCACGGGCGCTCGAGTCACACAAACTTAACAAATTAGCCGTGCATTTTCTAAATTATTGCATGGCATGTTTAGAAAGCTTGATACCAAGTTGTTAGTTTTATGCTTATCCTCCTTTCCTAAGTTTCGCATGTGTTCTCTGTAGATGTCGAGTAGCAGCGAGAGCACTCATTCAAGCAATGTATCTTCATCTGATTCGGACAACCCTTGGTCTTCAGCAGATTGTGAGGGATCATTTAGTCTTGAACGGGATAGAGCTGCAGCAATTACCCTTCCGGTCAGGAGAGGAGGAACGCTCCAAGGAAGCCCACACACCAACCTAAAGGCGTATATGAAGTAACCGAGATTGATTTGAAGTCCTGGGCTCCAACTAAACCAAATAAAGCATGCATGAGGTTGTGACGCCCCGAGACCGTTGCGCCAGGAGTCTTTCAGTTATTCACTGATGTTGCCTTGTCATTCGCTTGTGTGTTGCATCTTGCCATGTCATCATGTGCATTGCATCATTGTGTTTTCAAACTTGCATCTGTCCGGGTTTCCCAGTTCTTTCCGTTGTCCGTTCTCAGCCCAGACACACTTGCACGCGACCACGGCACATCCGAAATATTATTTTATAAGAGACCAGAAAATGTTCTCGGAATGGGATGAAAGTTGCCATGCGGTGTTGTTATGTTGTTAGTAGGTTGCATGCCAAGTTTCATCGCATTCGGAGTCCGTTTGACGCCCCAACGGTTAACTATAGTGGCACACTTGCACGCGCCCGTGGCACGTCCAAAATATTATTTTATAATTGGCCGGAAAATGTTCCCGGAATGGGATGGAAGTTAGCATGCGGTGTGTTTATGTTTTCAATCGGTCGCCTGCCAAGTTTCATTGCATTCGGAGTCCGTTTGACACCCCAACGGTTAACTATAGTGGCAGTATAGCCGGTCTATCGTTGGACGTTTTCGGTCTCCGGAAATAGTCGCAGAGCTACATTCATCCTCTTTCCTCTCAGTCCAACCCATCTGCACAGCCCTCTAACCCCACCTAGGTCCAACCATCCCCCCTCTCGGCCGATGCCTTCCGATCTTGATCGGAGGGTCCAAAAACCCCTCCTAACCCCTCATACCCTAACCCTTCCTATAAAAGGAAGCCTCCCCTTCCATTTTTGGCAGCAGACAAATCCCTCCTAGAAATCAGCACGCCGCCATCCTCCTCCCACCTCCACCTCGCATTCCGTGCCGGCCTAACCTGCCGCCGCCACTTTGCACTGCCCCAGCGGGCGAGCTGCCACCTGAACACGCCGTCGCCGCCGCCTAGGGCCAGTGGCAGCACGCCACGTGCCCCTGCCAGTGCCTCCCTCCTCCCACATCGCGTCGGCCCAGATTGGGGCCCGCCCGAGCCCACCAGGGCCCAAACGAGCCCGCGTCGCCACCTGCAACCGCAGGAGCCTGGCTCGCCTCGAGCTCCATTGTCACCGATCCCGTGCAACGCCTCCCGCAGTCGTTCGCGCCTCTGGCGGGTCACCGGAGCCGGCCCTTGTCGTAGACCATGGCCACCGCCTCTGCCTGGTCGCCACCTCCCCATCGCCCTCTCCTTCTCCTCTCTTTCCGACCTCACATCTCTCTCCCTCCCCCCTGCAGAGCTGCCATGGACGGGCCCCACCTCACTGGATCCCGCAGCCCCAAGCGCCACCGACCACCTCCGTCACCGGACCTAGAACCCCCGTCCTCGGATCCGTCCATCCCCATTGTCCTCCGGTCCCCTACTCATCACGCCGCTGTCTCCATAGCCGGCAGCCACCACGCCATGCTCCAGCCTTTGCTTCGAGTAGAGGAGGACGAGCGCCCTCGCGGGCCAGCACCTTCCCCGCAGCCCAGCCGCAGGCCCAGCACCATCGACCGGGCCAGGCCCGCCTCGCGCCGGCCAAGTGGCCACGCTGGTGAGCAGCCGCCCAGATCCCTGTGCACTTCCGGGCCTGCCAGTTCCGGCCCAGTCCTTGTTTTTTTTTGCCAAATGAATTTGTCTATTATTCCAGAGAACACCAGTTTTGCAGAAAACCCCTCCAACTTCATGCATATCATAACTCACCAATCGTGCATCGTATTAAAATGTTTGATATATGTAAATGCTTAGAATTTTTTCTAGTTTCATAATTTGCAACTTTCATCTATGTTTAAAATGTTTAAACTGCTGTTTCCATTAATTTTCTTAAATGCCATGCTAAAATGTTTTTTTCATCACTAAATAACCATAGCTCCATTTTAAATAAACTTTATAGGTAAATGGGTAGAAAATGCATAGATTAACATGGTGTAGTTTACTTATGCCTCACCTCTTTCCATGTTAATCAACATTTAACATTGTTGGGTACATAACCGGGAGTGAACTAAATAATCGAATGTGGTGTTTTGTCAACATGCAACTTGTTGCATATTGAGCTCCACTTAATTCGTAGTATTATTTGTGCACTTTGCCATGCCATGCCTCATTAAACCGGACATGCATCATACTTGGTTGTGCATCATGTCATGCTTATGTGATGGTTGTTTACTATGTTGCTTGCTTCTTTCCGGGTTGCTTCTCTCGTTAGCTTCGGTTTCGTTCCGGAGTTGTGAGGATTCATTCGACTGCGTCTGTTTGTCTTCTTCATGGACTCGTTCTTCTTCCTTGCGGGATCTCAGCCAAGATGATCATACCCTCGAAATCACTTCTATCTTTGCTTGCTAGTTGTTCGCTCTGTCACGCTACCTACCACTTGTTATATCATGCCTCCCATATTGTCATGTCAAGCCTCTAACCCACCTTCCTAGGAAACCGTTGTTTGGCTATGTTACCGCTTTTGCTTGGCCCCTCTTATAGCGTTGTTAGTTGCAGGTGAAGATGAAGTTTGTTCCATGTTGGAACATGGATATGTTGGGATATCACAATATCTTTTATTTAATTAGTTGGTAAAGGGTGGAAGGGTCAGCCATATGCCTTGTGTTTGGTTCCACTCTTGCCGCCCTAGTTTCCGTCATACCGGTATTATGTTCCTTGATTTTGTGTTCCTTACGCGGTTGGGTGTTATGGGAACCCCTTGATAGTTCGCTTTGAATAAAACTCCTCCAGCAAGGCCCAACCTTGGTTTTACATTTGCCTTGGGAGTCGCCCTCCCGAGGGTCATCTTTATTTTACCCCCCGGGCCAGTGCTTCTCTATGTGTCGGTCCAACCTGGGCGATATACGGCGCCCCCTGGGCAACCAGGGTCTATGCCAACCCGATGTTTGGCCAATCCGGTGTGGCCTGAGAACGAGATATGTGCAGCTCCTATCGGGATTTATCGGCACAATGGGCGGTCTTGCTGGTCTTGTTTTACCATTGTCGAAATGTCTTATAACCAGGATTCCGAGACTGATCGGGTCTTCCCGGGAGAAGGAATATCCTTCGTTGACCGTGAGAGCTTTTGATGGGTTAAGTTGGGACACCCCTGCAGGGTTTAAACTTTCGAGAGCCATGTCCGCGGTTATGTGGCAGATGGGAATTTGTTAATGTCCAGTTGTAGAGAACTTGACACTCGACTTAATTAAAATGCAGCAACCGCGTGTGTAGCCATGATGGTCTCTTTTCAGCGGAGTCCGGGAAGTGAACACGGTTCTTGTGTTATGGTTGTGCATAAGTAGTTTCAGGATGACTTCTTGATCACTTCTAGCTTCACGACCGTTGCGTTGCTTCTTTTCTCACTCTTATTTGCGTATGTTAGCCACCATATTTGCTTAGTGCTTGCTACAGCTCCACCTCATTACCCTATCCTACCCATAAGCGTAAATAGTCTTGATCTCGCGGGTGTGAGATTGCTGAGTCCTCGTGGCTCACAGATACTTCCAAACAGTTGCAGGTGTCGATGATACCAGTGCAGGTGACGCAACCGAGCTCAAGTGGGAGCTCGATGAAGATCTTGATCATTGTTTTTGTGTCTTTTCCGGTCGATCAGTAGTGGAGCCCAGTTGGGATGATCAGGGATCTAGCATTTGGGGTTGTCTTCTTTTATTTTGGTTCCGTAGTCGGACCTTGATTGTGTTCTGGATGATGTATGGTTAACTTGTATTTGTGTGAAGTGGTGATTGTAAGCCAACTCTTTATCCCTTTCTTATTCAGTACCTGGGATTGTGTGAAGATTAGCCCTCTTGCGACAAACCTACCATGCGGCTATGCCTCTAAGTTGTGCCCCGACATGTGGGAGATATAGCCACATTGTGGGTGTTATAACTTGGTATAAGAGCCATCCCCGACTTAGGAGCCCCCTTCTTGATCGAATCACTGACGTTGTTGAGTCTAGAACAAAATGTTTTGAGTCTTAAGATTATATATATCGGAGAGTAGGATCCTTTTTACTCCTCAGTCCCTTCGTCGCTCTGGTGAGGCCTCCTGACGTAGTAGTTTTGACTCTCCTCTCCTCAAATTTCACAAAAAAAAATTAGGATCACGTGGTATCTTGGAATCGTTCCGATAGTCTTGTGACGAGAACATTGTTCTTGGTGCCTCCTGACATTTAGGGGTTGTGACAGTGTCCTGGGGAGTTGAGCTCCGAGGTGTTGTCGTTACAATTTTATCATTGTAGTTCTGGAATACCTGAGTTTCGCCGACATCGAAAATCTCTTTTTTGCAGTTGTTGGTGAGATATCCTCGACGCCACCCAGTACTGGGGCGGGAGTTCGGGAGTATTGCCATAGCTCCTATAACGGATGCTTTTCGAAGGTTGAGTTACACGATTTCCGATGGTTTCTTGGTTATGTGTTGAAGGATGGATACAACTGGATGTAGGAATTGTTAGTTTGAGTGAGATATTATGCTTCCCCTGTATCCCCAACACCTTATTGCATAACCAAGAAGTTTCGGGAGTTTATAATTGGGAACTCAATTAGCTCCTAGAATATCTTTCCAACAGACACATGATACGAAATGGGATCTATCATATGTTTGTTTTCGGCTTATTTTGCAAGCCAATCCTTTATTTTGTTTTCAATTGTGGTATTCGAGTTGCTTCAATGTCAAGTGTTGATTCCATTTTCCTAAGTGGTGTTCTCATATTTCTATGGGAATACTAATCCTTCTCGATCATCGAGTTTGTCATCTAAATTTCTTCTCAACCGGTGTGCTCCTCTTCAAGTGCATCCGATCATTTTCAACATCCGCAAGATCAATCCTCAGTTCTTTCTCAATGATGTTGTTTTTCCCGTCGAAAGTTGCTTTATTTTCCACCCACCCACACTTTTTATTCTCAGAGCCAGAGTCCGTAATCGAGTATCCACCCTACTCGTGCGAAGCCTCTGCATTCTTCTTCAATTATTTCAAATGGTGCTTTTCTCTTCTAGTTATTCGTCGGTTCCCCTTTACAAGTTGCCTTTGTTTTCCGGCACTCCCACCCCTTTTCTTCCTGGAGTCTCAGCCTCTATTTGAGCATTGATTTTATTCGTGCGGAGCCCCTTTAGACTTCCTCAATTGTCTTAACCGGGTATTTCTTGTCAACTTCTTCATGGTTCGTCTCGTCTTTTTTCCGGTGGATCCAGTTCAAGTTTTTTCGTTGTTGATCATATTCTTTTCCTCGACTCAAGTGCTTCCCCTTGCTCATTCGCCTCTCACCAGTTTAACCTTCCGGAGTGCTCAAGACATCTCAGAAGATTCGTGTTTGCATTCAATCATTTGAAGGTTGTCACCTCATTTGAGTCTTTCAATTGTTCCGGTGCATCATCTCTCTCTCAACCGATCCTTTCCAACTATGTTTATTTTCAGTGGTCCCTAACCCACAGGTCTTTTCCCAGGATCTTACCTGACTCTTCTAATTTTCCCGAAGTTACTCTCAAATTCTTCTCCAAGTTTGACGTAAGAATGAGTTATCATCAGTCAAATGTCTTTCTCGGATTTTGGTTCAACCTTCCTAATTTTTATTCCGGAGTGTCTCAAAAATTCATGGTGGTGTTTCTTGTCGTTATTCTCGGATTTTCAACATGAAAGAAGAGTTCCTCATAAATCCTTACCCTTTCTTTCAATGATTCATGATTCTAGCTTGATGCTTTCCTCTCATAATTGTTTTTTTATTATGAGCATTCTTTTTAACCTTCAGGAGCAATTCAGGAGTCATTTCAGTTTGATTCTCCGGAGCCCGTCATATCAGAATTATTCATTCTCAGCTTTCAGCTATTGTTCTCCAAATCTTACCGGTGCATCATTCAAATATTATATAATCAGCTCGTGATCTCTTCGTTCTCTTGTATCAAATTCCCTCAAGTATCTTCATTCGTTCTCTAATTCTCACCGGTGATTCATCCCTTTACTTCGTTCATTTTAAATTCTTATGGTGGTTCGTTGAAGACCTCTTTTCGTTCGTGATCATATCAATTCATTCGTTCTTTCCTAAAGCCTGCGGGTGGATTCGTTGAAGACTTTTCTCAAGTTTACACTATATATCTTCAATCCTTTCAAGGAGAATGAGTAGTATGCCAAATCCATTGTGGGTCATCAATTTAATTGGTGAAGGATATCCATAACATAATTCTTATTCTTTTTTCATCGAGTAAATTCAAATCCTTATTCTAGAGGTTCATCAAAATTCTCGATTTCAATTGTTCATCTTTGTTTTTTGAGTTCCAAGTTTTCTCAGTTATATCATGACGAAGCTATATCTAATCATAGCAAGACTTCAATCTGGTTCGCTTCAAACCTACAATTCTTTTATGTCATCATTTCCTATCCGGAGTTCTTCATGGAGGCTACATGTTGGTTTGTCAAGGATTCTTTTCATTCTTCAATTGTTCTTCAAGATTTCTCTCAGAGTTAAGATCCGCCAAGCTATACTCTAAAATAAACATGGTGCTGAACACATGCTTTGTTTTGAGGAGTTCAAGCCTTCTTCATCTTGCATTCTAAAGTGCAATTCTTTCTACCTTATATTTTGAGGTGGTGTTATGTCATTCTTGACAATTTCTTTCGTGTCTCATGATTCACAAGTTTTGAAGAGTGACATATCTAAATCCATCATTTTCTCTTCGCTCAAGACATCTTTTCAATCCTTCAATATCTTCATTGGAGTTATATTGGGTCATATTTCACCTAAAGATTTCCCTAGGGATTGTTGCTATCTATGGTGCTTATAAATGACCCAAGTTCTTCATTTATCTTCCCGGTGAAATAAGTTTCTCGTCTTCTTGTCGATATCAATCCAATTTATTTGTTTTCCGTAGTGGCAGAATTTCGCCTCAAATTTTGAGAAGTTTTTCCATAAGCCCACTACAAGATTTTTCGTTTCGTTGTTGGTTTTCCATCAACTTTGTTCCAACCTTCTTGGAAGGATGTTTACCAAATTCAATCATGGTAGAAGTTATCATTTCCTTCCCCGTTCTCTTTTTCCGATGATTTATCTTCTATTCATTCGTTTCGGAGGCTTTGCGATATTGCTCTCTTTGACCAATCCTCTCGTTTTCTCAAGATCATGTTCTTTCCTTTGCTTATCGATTTAACCGGAGTGTTGTGTCATGTCTTGAAGTTCTTTTCATCTTATCAAGTTTTCCTTCTCCTTTCAGTCGGAGTGTTTTCCAAATTATATCATTCTTATTCCTTCTCTATCTTGTTTTTAACCGGAGTGGTTTCAAAATCTATCTTGTCACTTAACCTCTAGGTTCTCGTCGTATACCATGTTCCTCTTATCTAACGGAGTGTTTTCAACTTTGTGCATCTTTGTTGTATCCTTTCTTTAAAAAAAATTAACCTCTCAAGGTTCTTTGGTTTCACTCGTTTGTCTAGGAAGCAACTTAGTTTTACCTCTTTTCTTCCTCTTCTGTTTTCTCTTCGGTGCCATCCTAGATCTCGTGACGAGATTATCTTGTAGTGGTGGAGTGTTGTGATGCCCCGAGACCGTTGCGCTAGGTGTCTTTCAGTTATTCGTTGTTGTTGCCTTGTCGTTCGCTTCCATGTTGCATCTTGCCATGTCATCATGTGCATTGCATCATCATGTTTTCAAAATTCCATCTATCTGGGTTTCCCAGTTCTTTCCGTTGTCCGTTCTCAGCCCAGACACACTTGCACGCGACCACGGCACATCCGAAATATTATTTTATAAGAGACCGGAAAATATTCTCGGAATGGGATGAAAGTTGCCATGCGGTGTTGTTATGTTGTCAGTAGGTTGCATGCCAAGTTTCATCGCATTCGGAGTCCGTTTGATGCCCCAACGGTTAACTATAGCGGAAGTATAGCCGGTCTATCGTCGGACATTTTTGGTGTCCGGAAATAGTCGCCGGGCTGCATTCATCCTCTTTCCTCTCAGTCCAACCCATCTGCACAGCCCTCTAACCCCACCTAGGTCCAACCAACCCGCCCTCTCGACCTGTGCCTTCCGATCTTGATCGGAGGGTCCAAAAACCCCTCCTAACCCCTCATACCCTTACCCTGCCTATAAAAAGAAGCCTCCCCTTCCATTTTTTGCAGCAGACAAATCCCTCCTTGAAATCAGCATGCCGCCAGCCTCCTCCCAGCTCCACCTCGAATTCCGCACGAGCCCGCGTCACTGCCCGCAGCCGCAGGAGCCTGGCTCTCCTCAAGTTCCCTCATCACCGATCCCGTGCAATGCCTCCCGCCGTCGTTCGCGCCTCCGGTGGGTCATCGGAGCCGGCCCTCGTCGGAGACCATGCCCACCGCCTCTGCCCGGTCGCCGCCTCCCTGTCACCCTCTCCTTCTCCTCTCTTTCCGACCTCACATCTCTCTCTCCCTCCCCCCTGCAGAGCCGCCATGGACGAGCCCCAACTCGCCGGATCCCACATCCCCGAGCGCCGCCGACCACCTCCGTCACCGGATCTGGAACCCCCGTCCTCGGATCCGTCCATCCCCGTCATCCACCGGTCCCCTACACGTCGCACCGCCGTCTGCATCGCCAGTAGCCGCCGCGCCATGCTCCTGCCTCTGCTTCGAGCAGAGGAGGACAAGCGCCCGCGTGGGCCAGCACCTTCCCCGTAGCCCAGCCGCAAGCCCAGTCCAGTCTAGCCAGCCTCCCCCACCGACCGGGCCAGGCCCAGCTCGCGCCGACCAAGTGGCCACGCTGGTGAGCCGCTGCCCAGATCCCTGTGCACTTCCGGGCCTTCCAGTTTCAGCCTAGTCCATGTTTTTTTTCTGCCAAACAAATTTGTCTATTATTCCAGAGAACACCAGTTTTGCAGAAAACCCTCCAACTTCATGCATATCATAACTCAGCAACCGTGTATCGTATTAAAATGTTTCATCTATGTAAAATGCTTAGAATTTTGTCTAGTTTCATAATTTGCAACTTTCATCTATGTTTCAAATGTTTAAACTGTTTTTTGCATCAATTTGCTTAAATGCAATGCTAAAATGTTTTATTTCATCACTAAATAACAGTAGCTCCATTTTAAATAAACTTTATATGTAAATGCGGTAGAAAATGCATAGATTAACATGGTCTACTTACTTTGCATGTTTAACAACTCTAAAATATGGTTTAGGGCAGAACAGTACCAAATCCATAAAATATGCATATGAGGATTTTCCGGAATTGTTGTTGTTGTTGTTTCTGGCCTCATTTAAACTTGCTTAACTGTGTAGTTTACTTATGCATCACCTCTTGACATGTTAATCAACATTTAATATTGTTGGGTACATAACCGGGAGTGAACTAAATAATCAAATGTGGTGTTTCGTCAACACGCAACCTTTTGCATATTGAGCTCCACTTAATTTGTAGTATTGTTTGTGCACTTTTCCATGCCATGCCTCATTAAACCGTACATGCATCATACTTGGTTGTGCATCATGCCATGCTTATGTGATGGTTGTTTACTATGTTTCTTGCTTCTTTCCGGGTTGCTTCTCTCGTTAGCTTCAGTTTCGTTCCGGAGTTGTGAGGATTCGTTCAACTACGTCCGTTTGTCTTCTTCATGCACTCGTCCTTCTTCCTTGCGGGATCTTAGGCAAGATGATCATACTCTGAAAATCACTCTATCTTTGCTTGCTACTTGTTCGCTCTATCGCTATGTCGCGCTACCTACCACTTGTTATATCATGCCTCCCATATTGCCATGTCACACCTCTAACCCACCTTCCTAGCAAACCGTTGTTTGGCTATGTTACCGCTTTTGCTCAACCCCTCTTATAGCATTGTTAGTTGCAGGTGAAGATGAAGTTTGTTCCATGTTGGAACATGGATATGTTAGGATATCACAATATCTCTTATTTAATTAATGTATCTATATACTTGGTAAAGGGTGGAAGGCTCGGCCTTATGCCTGGTGTTTTGTTCCACTCTTGCCGCCCTAGTTTCCGTCATACCGGTGTTATGTTCCTTGATTTTGCGGTCCTTACGCGGTTGGGTGTTATGGGAACCCCTTGCAGTTCGCTTTGATTAAAACTCCTCCAACAAGGCCCAACCTTGGTTTTACATTTGCCTCACCCCCACCTACTTTTCTCTTGGGAGTCGCACTTCCAAGGGTCATCTTTATTTTACCCCCCCGGGCCAGTGCTTCTCTAAGTGTTGGTCCAACCTAGGCGATGTCCGGCACCCCCTGGGCAACCAGGGTCTATGCCAACCCAATGTCTGGCCCATCCGGTGTGCCCTGAGAACGAGATATGTGCAGCTCCTATTGGGATTTGTCGGCACAGCGGGCGGTCTTGCTGGTCTTGTTTTACCATTGTCGAAATGTCTTATAACCGGGAATCCGAGACTGGTCGGGTCTTCTCGGGAGAAGGAATATCCTTCATTGACCGTGATAGCTTGTGATGGGCTAAGTTGGGACACCCCTACAGCGTTTAGATTTTCGAGAGCCGTGCCCGCGGTTATGTGGCATATGGGAATTTGTTAATGTTCGGTTGTAGAGAACTTGACACTCGACTTTATTAAAATGCATCAACTGCGTGTGTAGCCATGATGGTCTATTTTCGGCGGAGTCCGGGAAGTGAACACGGTTCTTGTGTTATGGTTGTGTGTAAGTAGTTTCAAGATCACTTCTTGATCACATCTAGCTTCACGACCGTTGCGTTGCTTCTCTTCTCGCTCTTATTTGCGTACGTTGGCCACCATATTTTCTTAGTGCTTGCTACAGCTCCACCTCATTACCCTATCCTACCCATAAGCTTAAATAGTCTTGATCTCATAGGTGTGAGATTGCTGAGTCCTCGTGGCTCACAGATACTTCCAAATAGTTGCAGGTGCCGATGATACCAGTGCAGGTAACGCAACCGAGCTCAAGTGGGAGCTCGATGAAGATCTGGATCATTGTTTTTTGTGTCTTTTCCGATCGATCAGTAGTGGAGCCCAGTTGGGACGATCGGGGATCTAGCTTTTGGGGTTGTCTTCTTTTATTTTGGTTCCGTAGTCCGACCTTGATTGTATTCTGGATGATGTATGTTTAACTTGTTTTTGTGTGACGTGGCGAGTGTAAGCTAACTCTTTATCCCTTTCTTATTTAGTACATGGGATTGTGTGAAGATTACCCCTCTTGCGACAAACCTACCATGCGGCTATACCTCTAAGTCATGCCCCGACACGTCGGAGATATAGCCACATTGTGGGTGTTGTAGAGGTTTAGGAGTGTGTGTGGATTTGTTGGCAGAGGCAAGGCTCAACATTAATCTACCGGGGTTTCAGAAGGCTGACACAGAAACACGGCGAAGGATAGTCTGGGAGATCATGGATCAGTTCAACATTCCAGAGTAGTGGAGAATGCAGGTGGAACACGCTGCACTGAAGAAGGCTAGGGATGCTTGGATAAATTGGAAGCACGTGTTGTACAAGAAGTACTTGAGTGAAGGCAAGGACCCAATCCCCACATACGCCAAAATTATAAAGGCAGACTGGGCATAATTCAAAAGGGTCAGGGCAACTCCAGAGTTTGCTGAGAAGAGTTTCAAGCAATTGGAACTTCAGAAGAAGAACATACACCCCCATCATATGGGTGTGGCAGGATACTATGGCATGAAACTGATATGGAAACATGAGGACAAACAAGAAGTAGCGGCGGCGGGAATCTGGGTTTAGTGAAATCAGGGGCGAACGCGCCAGAGACTACTTGCGGGCACATGCAAAGAGGTGTGATGACGGAACTTATTACTTTGAAAATGCACGTGACGCCAAACTATATGAAGTGATGGTAGAGGCTTCCAAGATCCCTAGAAGGTTCTACAGGAACTCAAGGCCATGTGACATTCTGTCCATTGCTCTAGACACAAAAAAGCCTCCTGGCCGTGCAATGGGTATAGGTGTTAATGTCCCACACAAGAGGGCTTTCACGCTCAGCAAAGAAGAGAGGCTCAGCATGAAAAAAGCGAGTGAAATGAAGCAGAATGCATTGTTTGAAAAGTTGAAGAAGGAGATTTATCCAGCTATTCAAAAGGATGTTGAGGAGTCAATGATGATGCAGAAGACTCTAACACTGACAGATAGCCAACAGATGGGAGGGGAGGTGGGCATGGATGATGCTGCACATTGCACGACAACACTGCACAAGAGTAGTTGTGCATCATGATAGTCAGTTTTCGGCTTTCTCTACTGAGGTGCTCATCTGGATAAACCAGGACACAATCGCAGTAGTTCTCCCTTTATTACCCTAGCCGATAGAGCGGAACGTAAGGTGGTAAGCACAAGAGCCGGGCAACCCAACTATTGACCAAAGACATGATTCGGAGCCAAGGCATATAATGCTGAAATTCGGGGTGCCGAACTGTACTGTAAAAGTGTTCAGACTTGGTTGCCATAGAATGGAGCATAGTAAAGCTCCTGGCGATTTAAGGCGTACCAAAGTGTACGAGCGCAATTGACAAGATTATCAAGAAAAAATGAAGTAGCAAGCTAGTGCCGCAAAAGTTCGGCCGCAAACTGTTTCCATTATAGTTTGGTTAATACGTCAAAGCGTATTTTGTACAAATAGTGCGATAAGCAACAGTGTCTATTTAACATGCCAAGACCACGGAGGAGCTGGGTACGGGTCCTGAAAGCAGGTAGAATGATCATTGAGAAGAACATCTAGAGATTCCCCCACATGTTTGTGCTACTTCCCACCTTGGTATATCCGTCCTTCGAAAGGACCGATTATGAGGCCGTCGAGAGGGGCCTGTGGAAAATAAACCTGAAAAGGTTAAAAAGAAAAGTAGAAGTATGTCTGTCGAAAAATTTGAGCCATATTGTGGACGACAGTCTGGTTATGCCTCCGTCTCTGCCCATGGTATTTTTAGTGCGTAGTTATGTATGCGCGGTGCGTATGCTGCCACTTGGTTGGGACTGTGACGGAGGTTGAATTGCTAATCGAGCTCCTGATGAGCTGGACCGTCCTACCGTAGAGTAGTCCAGACTTGTTTAATAGCATTCGGGAGTATGGTCGGGACTGTGAAGGCCGCTCTGTACCTCTGCTGCCAGGGCCGCGGTGTGCTCCTCGGTACGGAGGGAGCGCTTTGTGTTTCCATTGACTGTTATGACACCGCATGGTCCGGGCATCTGGAGTTTGAGATAAGCATAGTGCAGCACCGCGGGCAAACGTGGTTCGTCTGAGCAGTGCGTGATAGCCAGTGTAGAAGGGGACGATATCAAAGATTAACTCTTTGCTTCGGAAGTTGTCCGGAGATCCGAAGATGACCTCCAATGTGATTGAGCCCGAGCAGCAGGCCTCTACACCTAGTATAACTCCTATAAAGGTAGTTTTGGTGGGCCTGATCCTTGATGGATCGATGCCCATTTTGCGCACTGTATCCTGATGGAGTAGGTTGAGGCTGCTGCCACCGTCCATGAGGACTTGTGTGAGGTGGAATCCATCAATTATTGGGTCGAGAACCAGTGCAGCTGAACCGCTATGACGGATACTGGTTGGGTGGTCCCTGCAATCAAAGGTGATCGGGCATGACGACCATGGGTTGAATATTGGGGCGACTAGCTCTATCACATAGACGTCCCTGTGCACGCGCTTGCGCTCCCTCTTGGGGATACGGTTAGCGTATATCATGTTCACCGTTTTGATTTGAGAGGGAAACTTCTTCTGTCCCCCTGTGTTCGGGGGACGGGGCTCCTCGTTGTCATTATCGCTTTGCGACCCCTTCTCCTTGTCTTCGGCATTTAACTTGCCGGCCTGTTTGAAGACCCAACAACTCCGGTGAGTATGATTGGCTGGTTTATCAGGGGTGCCATGGATCTTACATGGATGATCGAGTATGCGGTCCAGGCTGGAAGGGCCCTGATTATTTCTTTTATATGGCTTTTTCCGCTTACCGGACTTGGAGGCACTGGATCCGGCGTTGACCTCCGTGACATCGGTATTGTCACCGTTGCTTCGATGCTTGTGTCTGTTGCGTCGGGGCTTGCCGTTGCTATTTCTGGCTTCCGAAGTGCCAGGTTCTCTTGCATTGTTATTGCTACGAGCTAGCGAGATATCTTCGCCCACCAAAAGCGGGTCATATGTGTCGTGAGGGCTACCATGGACTTTGTCTTTTCTTGGCCGAGGTGTCGGGTGAGCCATTCGTCCCAGATACCATGTTTAAAGGCTGCTAGAGCTTTGGCATCCGGACAGTTGACGATTTGGTTCTTTTTGGTTAAGAACCTAGTCCAGTATTTCCTGGCTGACTCTCTCGGCTGTTAAATTATATTACTCAAGTCGCCGGCATCCGGAGGTCGAACATATGTACCTTGGAAGTTGTCAAGGAAGGCTTATTCCAAGTCCTCCCAGCTGCCAATGGAGTATTCAAGCAGGCTATTCAGCCAGTGCTGGGCAGGCCCCTTAAGTTTTAGGGGGAGGTATTTGATGGCATGAAGATCATTGCCGCGGGCCATATGAATATGGAGAATAAAGTCATCAATCCATATCGCGGGATCTGTGGTTCCATCATATCATTCGATATTCACGGGTTTGAACCCTTCTGGGAATTCATGTTCCATTACTTCATCAGTGAAGTAGAGGGGGTGTGCAGTGCCTCTATATCGGGCAAGATCGTGACATAGTTCGGATGGAGTTCGTCTGCGATTATCAGCTCGGACATAATTGTGCTTGCCACGTTCGTCTTGATAGCCGTCGTCGCGAGTCGGGGCACGCCCCCGTGATCCATAGATCGATCTGGCCGGACCTGCTTTATTCAGGCTCTACCGCAGGTCATACGTGTATCCCTGAGCAGTTTTGTCTCTGCCTTTATAGAGTTGCCGTTTTGTCCCGGCCGCGTGGTGGTCGATCAGTCGCATGATGCGCTGATGGTACGGGCTCAGGTGCCTCATCATCGAATTGAGGTAGCAGTTTACGCTTTGGGTAACTTTTGGTTGGGCGCTCTAGATCGTATTCTTCTGTTGCCAGGACATCATTCCATCTATCGTTGAGCAGATCTTGATTAGCTTGAAGCTGTTGCTGTTGCTTTTTCACGCTCCTTGAAGTGGCTATTAGCTATTGCTTAAAGCGCTCCTACTCGAGAGGTTCCTCAGGCACGACAAAGTCTTCGTTGCCGAGGCTCACCTCATCCTCGGAGGGTGGAAGATAATTACTGTCCTCCGAGTCTTCATTTGCAGCCTGTTCATCAGGGCTAACTCGCCCATCCTCCCGACCATCTCTTTCGGAGTATTGCTCGACGGGATTTTCTTGGTCTTCGGCATCATCCAGAGTGTTGTTGTCTCTCGTGCCGGTATTGCTATCTTTGTTGCGGCGTGATTTAGAGTGGCGTCGTCGGTGCTTTTGTTGTATCTCGGGAGGTTTATCCTCTACTGGATTTTTCTCTTTATCGTTGTCACCCTCCTTGGGTGCGTCCACCATATACATGTCATACAAAGAGGTGGTCGTCCAGCGTCCGGTAAACGGCGGGTTTTCGGCTTGCTCCTCTCTGGCATCATCGTCCATACCGTCGATGTCTTCGGAGCCATAATAGAGCATGTCAGTTAAGTCCTTTACTGTGGCGATGAAGTGGTGGTGGGTGGGACGTAAAATTCCCCGCTCTCGGCCTCTAGTCCGGGCTGGGCGTAGGTCGGATGTTGCTCCTCCTTAATCATGAGGGATCACATCAAGTCTAGAGCCTCGCTTAAAGGCGATGTTTGTTGAGGGAGAAATGAATTTGTGGAGTATGGCAGGAAAGGAATTCCTTGGCCGAGCTCACATGATGCTGGCACCGAAGTTCGGAGTTGGCGTCCGGGGAAGAGTCTGGCTTGGTGACGGACGTCGGCGACACCGCTTCCTCCGGCTCTCCGTACTGGGTCTAGTGGCCACAGATAGTCGGGCGGGTTTAGAAATCCTGTCTTCGGTACTGGAGAGGCGCTCCGGCTCTAAGGCTAGAGCAGAGGTTGGGGTCATGAATCCTTGGAGGATCAAGTCTCCTCGGATGTCCGCAACATAGTCCAGGTTTCCAAAACTAATCTGGTGACCTGGGGTATAGCTGTCGATTTGCTCCAGATGGCCAAGCGAGTTGGCCCGCAGTGCGAAGCCGCCGAATACGAAGATCTAGTTGGGGAGAAGAACCTTCCCTAGGGCAGCATCGTTGTAGATGATGGATGGAGCCATCGAACCTTCTGACGGCGACACAGTGGAACTCTCAATGAAAGCACCAATGTCAGTGTTAAAACTGGCGGATCTCGGGTAGGGGGTCCCGAACTGTGCGTCTGAGGTTGATGGTAACAGGAGACAAGGGACACGAAGTTTTACCCAGGTTTGGGCCCTCTTGATGGAGGTAATACCCTACGTCCTCCTTGATTAATATTGATGAGTATGGGGTTACAAGAGTTGATCTACCACGAGATCATAATGGCTAAAACCCTAGTAGTCTAGCCTATTTGATTATGATTGCCTCTATGGACTAAACCCTCCGGTTTATATAGACACCGGAGGGGACTAGGGTTGTACAAAGTCAGTTACAGAGAAAGGAATCTTCATATCCGAATGCCAAGCTTGCCATCCACACCAAGGAGAGTCCCATCCAGACACGGTGAGAGAATCTTCAGTCTTGTATCTTCATGGCCCAATAGTCCGGCCCATGTCCAACAGGCCGGACGTCCGAGGACCCCTTAGTCCAGGACTCCCTCAGTTCCAAATGTTGTCGTGGAAAGGGGTTAAAAACCGTTTGTTTAGGACCGACACGCACCAATGTGATGTATGTGGTCCGATGAGTGTTGAGGCTCGTGGTGGGTATCGTTATTTTTTGACCTTCACAGATGATTTGATCAGATATGGGTATATCTACTTAAGGAAACATAAGTCTGAAACATTTGAAAAGTTCAAAGAATTTCAAAGTGAAGTGGAAAGTCATCGTAACAAGAAAATAAAGTATCTACCATCTAATCGTGGAGGTGAATATTTGAGTTATGAGTTTGGTCTTCGTTTAAAACAATGTGGAATAGTTTCGCAACTCATGCCACCTGGAACACCACAGCGTAATGGTGTGTCCGAACATCGTAACCGTACTTCATTAGATATGGTGCGATCTATGATGTCTCTTACCGATATACCACTATCGTTTTGGGGTTATGCATTAGAGACAACTGCATTCATGTTCAATAGTGCACCATCTAAATCCGTTGAGATGACACTACGGTTTAGCAAGAAACCTAAACAGTCGTTTCTTAAAATTTGGGGCTGCGATGCTTATGTGAAAAAGCTTCAACCTGATAAGCTCGAACCCAAATCGGAGAAATGTGCCTTCATAGCATACCCAAAAAGAAACTGTTGGGTACACCTTCTATCACAAATGCGAAGGCAAGATGTTCGTTGCTAAATGGATCCTTTCTAGTGAAGGAGTTTATCTCGAAAGAAGTGAGTGGGAGGAAAGTAGAACTTGATGAGGTAATTGTACCTTCTCCTAAATTGGAAAGTGGTTCATCATAGAAATAAGTTCCAGTGATGCCTACACCAATTAGTGAGGAAGTTAATGATGATGATCATGAAACTTCAGATCAATTTACTACTGAACCTCGTAGGTCAACCAGAGTACGTTCCACACCAGAGTGGTATGGTAATCCTGTTCTGGAAGTCATGTTACTAGACCATGACGAACGTACAAACTATGAGGAAGCGATGATCAGCCCAGATTCCGTGAAATGGCTTGAGGCCATGAAATCTGAGATGGGATCCATGTATGAGAACAAAGTATCACTACAAAAAAAGTCACTTCCGTGATGATACGTGTTTGTCAAAGTCGGTCACGTTTTCTGTCATGCATGTACATCCATGACAATTTTATGACAGAATGAAGATAGTCATACCTGTGCTGTCGTAGAAGTGTTCCATGACATTACCAAAAATATCATCATGGAAGTGTCCACTTCCATGATAATAAATCCCGCGTCATAGAAGTGCTTTCGTCAAGGGTGACCGACACGTGGCATCCACCGTAACGGCTCGCCCTTACGCTATCGGGTCCAGTTTTGGATCCGATAACCCGTTAACAGCCCGGACCAATGGGGATTTTCCATGTGTAAAGTCATCATTGGCTGGAGGAAACACATGTCGGCTCACCGTTGGGACAGGTGTCATCCACTCATTGGACTGAAGGCGCCTATGATACATCGACATGTGGCACGGCCCAACAAAGTCCCATTCATGTTAAAAGGCCGGCCCGTTTGACTTGGTCAAAAGGTGGTGGGCCAGCCCACGGAAAGCATGTTAATGGCCTCTTCGCATATAGCCCATTTACAGCCCGCTAATCCAGGGCCCGTTGTGACCTATCCGAATTAGGCCTAGTAGCGTCATCCGGGCCGTCCAATATGATTCCATCCCGTTTTAACTTCCGGCCCATGTATAGCCCATGAAGTCTTTCAGCCCATATGAGGCCCTTTGTGAATCTTGGCCCATTAACAGCCCGTGGTGAAACTGGCCCGTAATGAACAATGTATCACTTTATACCCATTAACGACCAATTATACCCATTTATTCTTGGGCTCATTTCCACCATTCGGTTACTTACGGCCCGTTACTGTCATTTTCTGCTTGTGGGCCAAATTCAGACCGTGGTTACAGTCAGACCGTTTGTGGCCCATTAATATGCTGGGCCATTTTCATCGCGTCATCAAATATGGTTGAATAACAATGGCCCATTATAGTCAGCTCATGAATGGAAGATTCCAACTCTACCCCGTTTACGGCCATAATGCGGTATGTTATTGGCCCATGTTTGGGCAATTGATCATATGACCCATAGAAGGCCCATTGATGATACGGCCCGTAGAAGGCCCATTGATGATACAGCCCGTAGAAGGCCCATTGTTTGTACACCCCGTAGAAGGCCCATTGTTTCTACGACCCATAGAAGGCCCAGTGTCACTACAGTAAATATGTAGCCCATGGTTATTGTGTCCTGCTTTTAAAAAATAGGTTATTGCGGCCACTAGCAAACCGCGGAAAAAGAATAGCACTGACTACATGCAAACAAATAAACAAGACAACAAGGAAATAAATAAGAAGGCAACTTACGCTAGGCTATCACGGCTATTACACATATTACATCCACTGGGCGTCAAAGTACGCCACCAGTGCAAATATAGGGAACAAAGCAGCATATCATATACACTAGTTGTCAAAGTTGGCGACCAGTGCAAATAAACGCTGCAGCAAAACAAGTCCAGAACTGAAACCACTTCAGAAGATCTCAAGAAACAATATCCTGGGTACCCATAATGCTGGCAAGATGCTCAGCAAGCTTATTAACTTTCTCTTGTTTGGATCTTAAATCCTCCAGCGCTTGTTCTTGCACCAGAAAGTATGCATCTGAATTCTGCAGGGACTTCCTCAGTCCTTCAGCTTCCTATCGCAGCACATCTGATCGATGTCTTTCAACTTGAAGTTGAGACTCAAGAATACGAACTGATTCAGGCAGCGAGTTCGAAGAGCTTGTGCCAGTAGTAGTGGCCAGTAACTCGAACACTACATCATGACAGGACTTTTGGGTTCTCTCACTGTCGTCAAGGTAGTTTTTATCAGCTTTCTTCGAGACCAATAGGGATGTCTCACTATCTTGAACCTTATCTGCATTACTTCCTTTACCATTGCATAATGGAGTACTGTTCCCCAATATTTTGTCTACATTCTAAAAGAGAAACAAGCAGACACATCACAGGTTTACCATGTTGTATATGAAACTCATTTTGGTAAATCAGTTTAGTAGTAAAGTGCACATGATAACAGCATGAAACAAACATATATCTATGTACCATGGTCACTCTATGGTCTATATCATTCTAGTTTTTGTTGCCAAATTGTAGGATCGAAAGTATGTCTAGAGGGGGGGTGATTAGACTACTTGACCAAATAAAAATTTAACCTTTTCCCAATTTTAGTTCTTGGCAGATTTTAGCTATTCTAGGACAAGTCAAGCAATCATCACACAATTCAAGCAAGCATGCAAAGAGTTTATGGGCAGCAGAAAGTAAAGCATGCAACTTGCGAGAATGTAAAGGGAAGGGTTTGGAGAGTTCAAACGCTATTGGAGACACGGATGTTTTTCCCGTGGTTCGGATAGGTGGTGCTATCCTACATCCACGTTGATGGAGACTTCAACCCACGAAGGGTAACGGTTGTGCGAGTCCACACAGGGCTCCACCCAAGGGCAATGGTTGCGCGAGTCCACGAATGGCTCCACCCACGAAGGGTCCACGAAGAAGCAACCACCCACAAAGGGTCCATGAAGAAGCAACCTTGTCTATCCCACCATGGCCATCGCCCACGAAGGACTTGCCTCACTAGCGGTAGATCTTCACGAAGTAGGCGATCTCCTTGCCCTTGCAAACTCCTTGGTTCAACTCCACAATCTTGTCGGAGGCTCCCAAGTGACACCTAGCCAATCTAGGAGACACCACTCTCCAAGAAGTAACAAATGGTGTGTAGGTAATGAACTCCTTGCTCTTGTGCTTCAAATGATAGTCTCCCCAACACTCAACTCTCTCTCATAGGATTTGGATTTGGTGGAAAGAAGATTTGAGTGGAAAGCAACTTGGGAAGGCTAGAGATCAAGATTCATATGGTAGGAATGGAATGTCTTGGTCTCAACACATTAGTAGGTGGTTCTCTCTCAGAACAAATGAGTTGGAATGATGTGTGTGTTCTGATGGCTCTCTCACTAAATGAGAAAGAGGTGGAGGGGTATATATAGCCTCCACACAAAATCCAACCGTTACACACAATTTACCAATCTCGGTGGGACCAAATCAGAAAACTCGGTCTGACCGAAATAGTAAACCTAGTGACCGTTAGGAATTTCGGTGGGATAGACATGCAACTCGGTAGGACTGATTCGGTTAGGGTTTAGGCATAACGTAATCTCGGTGAGACCGATTACACAAACTCGGTGAGACCGAATTTGGTAATTAGCTAACCAGAGAGTTGGTCAGGCAAACTCGGTGGGACCGATTTGCTCTTTCGGTGAGACTGAGTGGAACTCGGTGAGACCGAAAAGTTACAAAGGGGAAACACTGAGTTTACATTGCAATCTCGGTGGGACCGATTCACTCTTTCGGTGGGACCGAAAAGTTACGAAGGTGAAACAGAGAGTTTGCAACCCCATCTCGGTGGGACCAAGATCCTTATCGGTAGAACCGAATTGCTAGGGTTTGGCAGTGGCTAATGACAAGTGAAACTCGGTGGCGCCGGATAGGAAGAATTGGTAGGACCGAGTTTGGCTTAGAGTTTTGGTCATATGTGGATATGGGAAAGTAGTTGAGGGTTTTGGAGCATATCACTAAGCACATGAAGCAAGAGGCTCATTAAGCAACACCTCATCCCTCCTTAATAGTATTGGCTTTTCCTATGGACTCAATGTGATCTTGGATCACTAAAATATAAAATGAAGAGTCTTGAGCTTTTGAGCTTGAGCCAATCCATTGTCCTTAGCATTTTGAGGGTTCCACTTTCACATCCATGCCATGCGAATCATTGAGCTTTCCTGAAATAATTATCTTGGAATAGTATTAGCTCAATGAGCTATATGTTGTTATGAATTACCAAAACCACCTAGGGATAGTTGCACTTTCAATCTCCCCCTTTTTGGTAATTGATGACAACATATAGATCAAAGCTTCGACAAATGATAATAAGCATGAAATATATCGTCGCTTTGAGAGGTATGTGATAAGTAAGAGCTCCCCCTAAATTTGTGCATATTTAAAATTTGCTTTGGACTGCAAATGCACAAAGAATTAGAATCATGGGTTACTCTTCCATGTCACATACATCTTGGTGGAGCGCTCAAAAAAATGATAAGATTGAAGTACATGCACTCATCACCAAGAATAGTGAATGATCACAAACGATAGATAGAATGATAATATTTAAGCAAGCATCAAGCAAACATTAAGTGTAGCTTATGATCAAACACATGATCATCGATGTCTCACAGGCATAAGGACGTAGTATCTCACACGCAAGCAAACAAAGTTCGAAGCAACCACCAAATAAAACAAGAGAGAATAAAGCAACACTCTCTCTCGAAGCCTATGATCTATACATTTTCTCCCCCTTTGGCAACAAGTTACCAAAAAGTTCCTAGAAAATGCATAGTGCTAAGTCGACGCTCAGGCTTGATCTTCAGGTGGTGGTGGAGTCCGGATCACTCCTAGGACGAAGCCTTCGGTAGACGTGGTCGGAGTGGAAGCTGAAGTGGATGCTGGAGCTGGTGGAACTGAGGCTGTGGCTGGTGTAGATGTTGTAGCTCTGGTGTCAGCAACTGGCAGTGCAGACGACCTCGGACCTCGTGGCACCCTCGCAAACGCATGAGTCGTGGTCTTGCCTCTCCTCTCATTCCTGTCCTCCTGGAGCTGCTCCACTGCAGACTGAACTTCTGTTACCTTGATGTCCAAGTCATAGAACCTCTGTTCCATGATCCTCTCTAAACTCGCCTGGTTCTGAGTCAGGGTGGCTATACTCTGCTCAATCCGCAGGGTGGACGCAATCAAGTAACTGAGCTGCTCTTGTTTGGTCTTCAAGAAATAGTCAGATGCCTCCGCTTGAGTAGGCATCCTGGCAGCTTTCTCCTTCTTCGCCTTCTCCTTCTGAGCTTGTGCATGGGCAGATGATGGTTCATTCTCTGTCATCACAACTTCATTGTTCTCAAAATCTGGACGGATGGGCAGGTGTTCCTTATCCAACAAATATACGCCCGTGCCCATCTTGGAGTTGATGAGCTCCTGAATCTGAGGGGCATATCCACAGCTCCTCTTCTGATCTGCCGCAGTCCTTTTGATTGTTTACACTATAAGGCTCATGACTTTGAATTTTTGAGGCACGTCAAAAACATGAAGCAAATTGATCGCGTGACCTCTGATCATCTTGTGATCTCCAGACTTGGGCAGAAGGGTGTGCCTAAGGATCCAGTTGATCGTAGGCAATCCTGAGAGCAGATAATGCACTGAGCCAAACTTGAACATGTCAAGTGCTTCATTCGGAATCTCCTTGTACATGTTGGACATGGAGTTGTGGTCCATCTTTTTCTTGGCATAAATGTCCAAGTCATCTGCTTGCTCCTCTGGGGCATTGATCAGCTTTGCCCATTCCTCAACAGTAGAGTGGTACCTCGTACCCTCAGACATCCATGTAATCCTCCCATCTGGATAAAAGTGAGCTGTGGAGTAGAACTGCATGATGAGTTCCTCGTTCCACTTTGTGAGCTTCTGCCCAACAAAGTCCTCTACTCCACACGCCTTAAAGCTGTCCTGAACTCCTGGGTAGTACTCTTCATTATCCTTGATATAGGTCCAGTCGACCCATCTCATGTCACATACAATTGGCTTCTTGTCAAGTAGCACTGTCTCATAGAAATCCTGTTGCTCCTTGGTATGAAACCTGTAGTCCACTGCAGTCCTTCTCCTAGAAGCATATGGATCTGCTTCTCTCCATTTCCTGAGCCCTGAGTCTCTCCTTAGCTTCATATCCTCAGCCACAGGATGAGCATCGTTGTGGTCTGGGATCTTGGGCTTGAGCTTCCGAAGGACACTCTCTTCCTCTTCCTCTGCAACAGTCTCAGGCACTGGGGCCTTGTTCTTCTCACTGGCTGGGATGCTTCTTGTGTTTCTCTTTGGTGCACTTTTAGGCTTAGATGCAGCCTTAGGTGCTTCCTTGGGCTTGGATGCAGCTCCCCCTGACCTTATGGCATCTCCCATAAGTTTGGCTGCCTTGGGCGCTGGTGCAGCTGCCTCTTCTTCTTCCTCCTCCTCTTCTACCATGATGGAGGCCTTCCCAAGCACTCTAGCCACAGTCTTCTTCATTCTCTCTTTCCTCTTCTTGCCCTCAGCTGCAATGGGCTCAATGGGAGCAGGCTTCTCAGTTGAGGCTCTAGCCTTTGACATGGGCTGCCTGCCTGCTGGCCTTTTGATTTTCAGGCCTGGCTTTGAGCCTTGAGCTGGCTCAACTCTCTTGGAAGTGGCCTCTTCCTCTGCCACATAGTCCTCATCTTCAGAATCTGAGTTTTCTTCTTCCTTTGTCTCGTGGCAGCTTTAGGCAGGTTGTTGGGTGTGCTCCTGCTGCCATCATCTGAGGAACTTGAGGGGCTAGTGCCCTCACTCAGCTGCACTTGCTGGTCTGACAAGTTTTGGCTGTCACTCTGGTCTGACATGATGCAAACTAACTGCTGACCCTGTGAATACATTATAGAGGAGATAGAGTGGATGAGCATCACAAAATGCAGAGATTTTTGCAAAAAGGAATGATTTAAAAACTTAGTTTTAGTTTCCCACTCAAATCATCTCGGATCTACCGACTTTCAAACTCGGTGATACCGAAGCAGTTTTGGAACCTAAACTAGTGAACTCGGTAGGACCGAGTCACAGTTCGGTGGCACCGAGACTGCTAGGGTTTCACTGAGTTCAAAAATCGGTCACACCGATAAGTAATTCTCGGTCAGACCGAGTCTCACTTGTGCAATGGCATAAGCCAAATCGGTGGGACCGAGTTTTTCAACTCGGTGGGTCCGAGATGGTTTCGGCGGAGACCTAAACCTAGAATTTTCGAATCAAACCTAATCTATGAGCGTTTTGACTGGATAGAAGTGTTTCAATCGTGGCAAGAATCAATATGATCACAATGTGCTAGGAATCAGATTGAGGAATAGCACAAAGATCAAGTCCATACCCTAGTTCGGCGGGGACTTGCTACGGCGGCAACAGCGGGGCAGAAATCCCGTTGACGGCGACGGAGACTAGCGACTGGAGGCTGCTGGCGGCGAGAAGACGATCCGGAGACCTCGGGGGCAGAGCAGGCTATCGCGCGGGCAAAGGGGTTCGGAGAAATTTCCAAATTTTGCCCGTGACTATATATAGCCCGACCCTGTCGGTGTGACCGAGTTGAACGACTCGGTGGCACCGAGATTCATAACTGCGTGCAGTTACTGAAACTCGGTGAGACCGAAAGGTTCAAATCGGTTGCACCGAGATCGAAAACCTAGATCAACTTAATGATCTCGGTAGGACCGAAGTGGAGTATCGGTCAGACCGAGAATCATAAAGAGGTTTTGGAAGTTTAAGTCTATGACAAATCGGGGACTCCGAGCGCTCCTCACATAGAGTGGTTCGAATCTGACTTGATCAAATTTTGTGATGCAGCATGAATAGAGTTTGAGACGAGAAAAGCATAGATAGCTAGAGGAGGTTCTTAGGCATTCTTGTCCATGCACTTGGCAAAAAGAAATAAAACCGAACAATCAAAGCAACAAGTGGATGTCCTCAAATGAGTAAAATATGCAATCAGCATGCTCACACAATAAGATGGCAAATGAAATATGTGGCAAGGCATGTACAACCAATTCTAGCATCTATCAAGCAATTTGCGATGACTAGGTCATGTATATATGAGTATATTGACTTAGGAGTCAAGTGAACACTTGATCGTAGGTCATACTCATCGTTTAAGCTCAAGTGGGGTTACCACTTTTACATAAAGCATTGTTTTGTTCACATCTTTAGAGTTGCTTTAGCTCAAGTCTTAGAGTAAAGCTCCCCCTAGATGTGATATCCCCCCTAAGAGGGATGAACTAACCTTGGGTTTTGTCGATGATGACTTCATGTAGATATTGAAGATGTGGATGCTCAACGTTGATGTAGATCTCTTGGAGCTATCCATTTGAGCGAATTGCACTTTCAATACCTACATGGGTTAGTCCCACAAGGAACAAGCAAGGATATATATAGACATAGAGTGATGCACACAAAAGATGATGTCCATGAAAGCTTTTAGGTTACCTTGTCCCTTATCTTACCAACAAGAGGGTTTGTGACTCCTTGAACTAGTGCAAGATGTGGAAGTTGATTGCACTTGTTCTTGCCAAAATGATAAGAGTGAAGTATGTTGGCGGAGTCACCCTCAAGAACTCTCTAGCTCTTCTTCTTTTGGATCCACATCATCTTGATGGGAATCCTTGGAGTTGTAGTCGTACTTGATGAAGTGGAACTTGAAGAAGTCTTGGGAATCCACTTGACTAAGGTCTTAGGAGCTTCTTCAAATGCATCAATTTCCTCTTGAAGCTTGTCCTTGCCTTTTTGCTCGTGGTCTTGTGGTGGAAGATCATCTTGAGCTTGTGTCCCCTTGAAAGAAGTATACTTCTCTTGTTGAGGGACAAACTTTGTCTTGGGGTATTGATCTTCTTCCCATTCAACTCCATTGGCATTGAACTTTCGTTCAAAACCAACACCTTGATTCTTCCGGTGCATTCCTTGCTTGTGCACAATTTCCTTGAATTGCTTACTCCCGGCAAGGCTTTTGTACACTCCTTTCTCTATAATTCCCTTCAATAAGCTATTTTCTTGCTCAAGTGTAAATTGGCTAAGAGAATCATTAGTGGAATCAAGAGAACTACTAGAAGCAACAATATTGAATTTAGCATGATCATTGTTACAACTAGAGGAAGAATCTTTCTTGTTAGACTTGACTTGAGGCATGTAAGTGGATAAGAGTAAATGCTTGGCAATGTAAGAAGAACTTTTCTTGCGGAGATCATCATTGATTTCCTTTAAGAACTCATGCTCTTGCTCAAGATTGAGCTTTTCAAAGCGTATTTTCTCATGAGCTCTTAAAAGTTCTCGATGATCTTCGAAGATAGTGTCATGAGCCAACTTAAGAGTTTTTAGTTCTTTAGTTAGAGCCTCAATCTTCTCCTTATCATTGTCACTCGTTTTATCTTGATTAGCATGATTAATTGGTCTTTCATCATAGTATTCATCACTAGAGTTGTCGCCAAGCAAATCATCACCTAACAAGTCATCTTCATCACTATTGAAATCAACATACTCGGGGTGTGTTACCTTAGGACCTTTGGCTATGAAGCATCTTCCAACTCCTTCATTTGGTGAGTCAAATATGTCGTAGGAGTTGGTTGACACAAGTGCTAGACCGGCAACACCTTCATCTTGAGTATCTTCGGAGTCGGAGTGATAACTTCTCTCGGAGTGGCTGTCGGAGTCGGAGCCGGATACCCATTCACCAACATGAGCTTGATGTCTTCGTCTTGTGTAGCTCCTTGATTATTTTTCCTTCCTTTCCGAATCCTTGCTTCTCCGTGAGTATCTTCGTTCATAACGATCATCTCTACTCCTTCTCTCTCTTGGTGGTGATCCTTTGCTTCTTCTTTTTGGAGAATCTTCTCTTCTCTTGTAGGGAGCCGTACACTCATTGGAATAGTGTCCGGGTCTTCCACAATTGTAACAGTTTCGCTCTCGACTAGAAGATCTTTTGTCATTGTAGGACCTTGATTTGGAGCTTCTATCTTTGCTTCTACTCTTGTAGAACTTGTTGAAGTTCTTCACCATTAAGCTCAGTTCTTCATTGAAGTCTTGTTTCTCACTTGATGATGTAGGGGCTTCACATGAGGCTTTATAGGCACCACTGGATTTGTTGTGAAGTTCCTCTTTATCCTTAAGTGACATCTCATGAGCAACAATTCTTCCAATCACCTCCGTTGGCTTGAGATCTTTGTAATTGGGCATCATTTGGATCAATGTGCACACGGTATCATATTTTCCATCCAAGGCTCTTAGGATCTTCTTGATGATGAATTTATCGGTCATCTCTTCACTTCCTAAGCCGGCAATCTCATTTGTGATGAGAGCAAGCCTAGAGTACATTTCAGCGACACCTTCACCATCCTTCATCTTGAACTTGTCAAGTTGGCTTTGAAGCACATCCAACTTGGATTCCTTGACGGAGTCGGTACCTTCGTGCATATCAATCAAAGTGTCCCAAATTTCCTTTGCATTCTCAAGGCGGCTGATTTTGTTGAATTCTTCGGGGCACAATCCGTTGAAGAGAATATCACAAGCTTGAGCATTGTATTGCAACATCTTCAACTCATCCATGGTAGCTTCACGGTTTGGTTCTCTCCCATCAAAGAAGTCACCTTGCAAACCAACACACACAATAGCCCAAACAGCGGGGTTATGTCCAAGAATATGCATTTTCATTTTATGCTTCCATCTAGCAAAATTAGTACCATCAAAGTAAGGACCTCTACGGTGATAATTTCCCTTGCTAGACGCCATACTCTCCTAGGTTGTGAAACCAAGGCTATGACCACCAAAAGCTATGGAGATCTAGCAAATGGAGACCAAAGCTCTGATACCACTTGTAGGATCGAAAGTATTTCTAGAGGGGGGGTGATTAGACTACTTGACCAAATAAAAACTTAACCTTTTCCCAATTTTAGTTCTTGGCAGATTTTAGCTATTCTAGGACAAGTCAAGCAATCATCACACAATTCAAGCAAGCATGCAAAGAGTTTATGGGTAGCGGAAAGTAAAGCATGCAGCTTGCGAGAATGTAAAGGGAAGGGTTTGGAGAGTTCAAACGCTATTGGAGACACGGATGTTTTTCCCGTGGTTCGGATAGGTGGTGCTATCCTACATCCACGTTGATGGAGACTTCAACCCACGAAGGGTAACGGTTGCGCGAGTCCACACAGGGCTCCACCCAAGGGCAATGGTTGCGCGAGTCCACGAATGGCTCCACCCACAAAGGGTCCACGAAGAAGCAACCACCCACAAAAGGGTCCACGAAGAAGCAACCTTGTCTATCCCACCATGGCCATCGCCCACGAAGGACTTGCCTCACTAGCGGTAGATCTTCATGAAGTAGGCGATCTCCTTGCCCTTACAAACTCCTTGGTTCAACTCCACAATCTTGTCGGAGGCTCCCAAGTGACACCTAGCCAATCTAGGAGACACCACTCTCCAAGAAGTAACAAATGGTGTGTAGGTAATGAACTCCTTGCTCTTGTGCTTCAAATGATAGTCTCCCCAACACTCAACTCTCTCTCATAGGATTTGGATTTGGTGGAAAGAAGATTTGAGTGCAAAGCAACTTGGGAAGGCTAGAGATCAAGATTCATATGGTAGGAATGGAATGTCTTGGTCTCAACACATGAGCAGGTGGTTCTCTCTCAGAACAAATGAGTTGGAATGATGTGTGTGTTTTGATGGCTCTCTCACTAAATGAGAAATAGGTGGAGGGGTATATATAGCCTCCACACAAAATCCAACCGTTACACGCAATTTACCAATATCGGTGGGACCGAATCGGAAAACTCAGTCTGACCGAAATAGTAAACCTAGTGACCATTAGGAATTTCGATGGGACTGACATGCAACTCGGTAGGACCGATTCGGTTAGGGTTTGGGCATAACGTAATCTCGGTGAGACCGATTACACAAACTCGGTGAGACCGAATTTGGTAATTACCTAACCAGAGAGTTGGTCAGGCAAACTCGGTGGGACCGATTTGCTCTTTCGGTGAGACCGAGTGGAACTCGGTGAGACCGAAAAGTTACAAAGGGGAAACACTGAGTTTACATTGCAATCTCGGTGGGACCGATTCGCTCTTTCGGTGGGACCGAAAAGTTACGAAAGGGAAACAGAGAGTTTGCAACCCCATCTCGGTGGGACCGAGATCCTTATCGGTAGAACCGAATTGCTAGGGTTTGGCAGTGGCTAATGACAAGTGAAACTCGGTGGCGCCGGATAGGAAGAATCGGTAGGACCGAGTTTGGCTTAGAGTTTTGGTCATATGTGGATATGCGAAAGTAGTTGAGGGTTTTGGAGCGTATCACTAAGCACATGAAGCAAGAGGCTCATTAAGCAACACCTCATCCCTCCTTAATAGTATTGGCTTTTCCTATGGACTCAATGTGATCTTGGATCACTAAAATATAAAATGAAGAGTCTTGAGCTTTTGAGCTTGAGCCAATCCATTGTCCTTAGCATTTTGAGGGTTCCACTTTCACATCCATGCCATGCGAATCATTGAGCTTTCCTGAAATAATTATCTTGGAATAGTATTAGCTCAATGAGCTATATGTTGTTATGAATTACCAAAACCACCTAGGGATAGTTGCACTTTCACAAATCAAGATAGAGGCACAGTTCAAATAATATTTGTTCAAGACAAAGCAGAATATACAGAATATAAGTGTGGGAAACTATAGAGCAATAACAACACTTGTAATGTGCATGACATGAGAACATAACTATTTATTCAATTGAAACTGAAATCAACATAGAGCAAGTTACAACAGCAAACCAGTTAAAGAAACATGTTTAAAACATACCTGTTGCGCCATTGGAGTTTCAATTCCATCCTTGAAATTTGAAAATAGTTGGTCTGAGTAAATACAGTGATGCAAGAGCAAAGGAGTATGAACCATAGCTACAGAACTTGACCTGAGAACAATTCTTCTTCTCCTTTAAGCGTTGAGTTGGGATTCAGAGTGGTGGTCCTCGTGCTTTGGGCACTGCAGTTCCCTTACTAACTGCTCGTGTTTGGGTGCTCTATGGTGGAGACGGTGATGTGTCAACTGGAACTGGGTTACTATCTGCTGGTGTTGGGGTTAGAAGGGGTGTAGCTGGTTCTCTGTCCAACTGGGTAGGTGTATAATCTATGAGAGTCTGGGTTATGTGTGGTGGGGCTGGTTCTTGGGAAAGTACATCCGGTAGCACTATCTTTTCTGAAGACCGTGTTGTTACTCCCTTAGATACTGCCATCACCCTCTCCAATTCAAATGGCTGATAAACAAGAAAAGTAATTGAATGTACATACATTGTATGATAGATAGGTGCAATGGATAGTGGGGAACAAAAGAGGGCATGAAATAATTCACATTTATGTTGTCTAACCAAACAGGATAGCATGACACAATTTCACATATATGATGGCTAACTAAACAGGATAACATGACACAATTTCACATTATGATGGCTAACTAAAAAAGATGGAAAGACATTGTTCAAAATATGATTACTATGTAAACAGGATGACATGATATAACTATATAATGTTTTTATTAAATAGGTTGGCATGCCATAATTCACGTACATGAAGCATATGGAAACACGATAGCATGATATAATTCCTAGATAGAATGACATAATTCAAAATATGATGACTGCAAACACTAAATAGGATGAGATGATATAACTATATGATGTCTTTATTAAATGGGTTGCCATGCCATAATTCAGATAGATGTTGTGGATGTAAACATGATGGCATGATATAATTCAAATATATGATTTATATATTAAGCAAGTAAGCAGATGGCAATCCATATATGATATAAAAACTAAGAAATGCAAGACAACATGCATGACATGGGTAATATAACCCTGCCAAGTTTGAGCATATACCTCAGGGGGGAAATAGCACTAGTCATCAGTCTCTGAATCCTCCTCTGCGGAGCTCTTTGTATCCAACAAGATGTCTGCTTCAACAGGTAGCATCGTCTGCTTTGAATACCTTGTTTTCACTCCAGATACTTCCATCACCGCTTCAAATGGCTGATGCACAGGAAGAGTAGTTGAATATACAAACGTTGTCGATAAATGGAACACGTAATATAAAAAATGATAGCATGATATAATTCACATACATGATGATTAGCTCAACAGCATGGCATTGCATAATTCACATATATAATACCTTCGCAACAAGATAGCATTGACTACTTCACATATATAATGTCTTGCAACAAGATGGCAATGCATAATTCACATATATGGTAATTAGACAGTAAACAGGTGGCATAAGCATATCTAAACTAATCAAATGACATAGCAATGCAAGACACCATACGTACGATATGAGCAGCATAACCCTGCCAAGTTAGAGCATACACCTCGGGGGGGGGGCGGATAGGACTGGTCATCTGTCTCTGAATCCTCGTCTGAGGAGCTATCCATAACCAGCAAGATATGCGCTTCATCAGATAGCATAGTCTTCTCTGAAGACCTTGTTTTTAGCCCATAATTTTCCATCACCGTGTCAAATGGCTGATGCACATGAAGAGTAGTTGAATGTACTAACATTGTTGACAAATGTAATACGTAATGAAAAAAGGATGGCCTGATATAATTCACATATAAGATGACTGGCTAAGCAGGATGGCATTGCAAAATTCACATATATGATGCCTGGCTAAACAAGATGGCATTGCATAATTCACATAAACGATGAATAAACTAAATAGATGGCATTCACACAAATAATGTCTAAACTAAGCAATTGACATATTTGATGTATAAAGTAAGCAATGCAAGGCACCATATGCATGATATAACCAACATCGGCATGCCATGTTAGAGCGAAGACCTCAGGGGGTAAATAGGAGTCGTCTTCTCCTTCTGAATCCCCCTCAGAACAGATATCTTCCTCTCGATTACAATCCGAAATGGGTGGAGGGGGGCTGCCTTTGCCCCTACCATGGAGCGACGTCTGCATGAAATTTTATTGCCACGCAAGGCTCGTCTCTTTTGCTATACATGTTCAGTTCCATTGTGTATAATAATTGACATGCATAGGAATAAAACAGAGTGAGATTATGTAAGGAGTGCATGCAGAAATCCAAAGTGATGGTAGCAACCTGTGGATAGACCCAAAACCAACGATAGCAGGCAGATAATGGCTTCATTTAAAAAATACAGATAATGGCTTCTTTACTGTTTGTTTCCCACCCAACATGAAACTCATAGTAGACACCAGAGATTAACCAGATAGTAGATAGATACTATTGATTGCAGCCCCGATACGTACCCCACAACCATTTAAAAACTCAAGTTTGACCATTAGTATGGAGCTGACTCAGAGTCTAATCGGTGAACATGATGATAAAGTAGCATGTAATATTAAGCGATGCATAACTTAAGCAGACACGAAAGAGTGCGACCTCTCTTGCGGACCCGTGTAGTCCTCGAGGTGATTTGCTCGGTTGATGATGGTAACGAAGTTGTCATGGCTGCCGGCGGCGGGGAAGAAGATCTGAGGTGGCGAAGACAGTCTGGATGCCAGATCCCTGCTGTTCTGGACCCTTTTGTTGTTGGAGCAGCTAAGCTTGGGTGGATGACGGCGCAGTAGGAGCGGGACAAACCACACAAGGTTTTCTTTGACAAGTATCTGTAAGAGAAGTAATTCTGTAAGGGATCATTTGAATTGGAGGAGTCTAACAACGCAGGGATAGGAAATACACAATAATAGGATAGGAATGCACGTGCAAAATAGAGAATTTAAAAACACAGGATTTCTGCCAATCTGGGTGTTTGGTTCACAAGAATTGGAAGATCACAGGATGCAAAGAAGCAAGGTGAGATTAAGTCAAACCACAAGAAAATGTACGGTTATAATTCTATTATGCTACTATCTCTTAGTCTTGTGCTTCATGAATAGGAATTTGAAAAGGAGGACAAGTGGAAATTAAAATCCGTACGGTTTTTCTTTCAAGGAGACACTAAAGGAACAAATCCTACAGTTTTCCTTTGCTCCATTCCTGTGAACCAAATGCATGAATAGTAGTACCATAGGATACTTTCCAATTCCTATGTTTTTCCTTCACTTTTCCTTTCAAGCACCGGCGATTCTAGTAGGAAGGCTTGAGCAAGGAAAAGCTACACTCAAAAAATGTTTTTGTGCTACTTGCCTACTTCTACTACTTTGGACCCAGGCCACTGCCCTACTAGCTCAACTCCCAGGCCCATCGACAAATGCATATCTCAAACATGCAGAGATAAATAATGATGGCGTTCAAGAGAGTCCATCACGGATAGCTAAGTTGCCTGGTACCTCACTGCTTGTCATATAGTAGGAGAAACTAATCGTATTTCACGTTACTGCGTGTGCTCAATGGACAATATATATATATATATATAACATGTAGAGTAAAAAAGAGATGCAACAAGTGTACAACCTCTTAGGCGAAGCCATGTCGATGTCAGTACGATTGGGTTCGTTGGTGAGGATGATCCGGATGACTTTGCTATCAGAGGACGGGAAGAAGATCTTAGGCATCATGAGATGGAGTGCGGGGTACTGCTCCACTGTGATGGAGGGTTTCGTCGTTGGAGCAGCTCCGGTGAGTTGTACGACGCCGAGGCTGAAGCAGGACAGGAGAGGCAACGTTAACCTGAGTGGAATTCTAATAGCATCTCCAATAGATGACGTAAAATACATAACCACAAAGTGCTAGATGTAAAATACATCAGCCGCTCATGTCCGAACTGAACTGTCGAAACTGAACTTAACTGTCAAAACTGAATTTTGCTGTCGAGAACGAATTTTACTATTGAAACTGAATTTTACTATCGAAACTGAACGCACTAGCTAGTAGCAGAAAAGCAGTAGCAGCAGAAGGTAGCAGTGCGTGTGAGAGCCGGTCGACTGAATTTTTCATCTCTGGTCAGCCAATTTTCTAGCCGTTGGATACAAAATCAAGGGCCTGCAGTTCAACTTCAACCTCCACCCCCAGAGCCGCCGGCCACCACCGACCAAACAGCCGGCCTCCGCCGCCCGCGGCCGGTGGTGCGCCACCCGGCCCGCCCCGAAACCACTCCCCACCGTCGGTCTGCCGCCGCCTCGGCCATCCCTCTAGCCCCCCCTTGCCGAGCTTTTTCTCCGACGATCCCCATGCCACAGCCCCACCACCGCCAGGGACCACCGCCCCACCGTGAACCCTAAGATAGATAGTGGGGTACCTCTCCAGCAAGCCCCCCTCCCCGCTCCGGCTGGTTCTTTCTTAACTCCGGCGAGACCCCCCCCCCCTCACCCCCTGAAAATCGACTGACCCAAAAGTCGATTCAGTCGACTGAAGTGTAGCTAAATTGGAGCACCATCGCAAGCAAGAGCAAGAGCGAGAGCAGGAGCGCGAGCAAGAGCAAGAGCAATAGCAAGAGCAGACCAAGCAGGGGACCAAGAGTAAAGAGCAGAGCAGCAGCGCGAGCGAGAGCTAAAGCAGCAACAGCTCCTACTGATGTGGACGTCGAGGGAGCGACACCATGGAGGAAGTGGCTGGCGACGTCGCCGTGGATGGAGCCACGCTGTGTTGGCTCGGGACTGAGCATCGGCAGCACCATGATATCGAATCAGGAAGAAAATGCGACGATTAGTGTACAACCTCTTTGGTGGCGCCGATTAGTCCTCAGCTTCATCCGAGGAAACGGTGATGATGATGCTCTTCTGGTGGTGTAGGTGAAGACAACGGTGTGGGAATGGAGGTGGCGCGAAAGACGAGGGGAACATCGAGGAAGCTACTTGGAGGTGGAGGACGGGGTGTCTGAACCGGTGGGACGACAAGATCGACGACGGATCCTCATCCGGTACGGTGGATGATGGATGTGGAGGTGTTGCTGTGGACGGCGTTGTCGGGGAAGAGGCCCCGACTGGGTGGCGGACGGAGAAGGGTGTGGGGCTTTGCGGGTTTTCGCGGACTTGGTGTACGAATGGGTGGGCAGATGGGATGGGAGTGGGGAACCATGGCTTAGGTATGCGCTTGTCTGAAATGTGGGGTAAGTTACGAAAGTACCCCCACCAATTTGAGCTAGGCGGTTCTTTCGGTTCAGGGGTATCACGGGCATTGCACGCGTCGAGATTTCACATGAGGTGGGTGTTTTCGCGCACGTTGTAATTTTGGAATAGCAAGGCGCGGGTTGAGATGGAGGGAGTTGTCGGAGCACAGCGAGACAAAGATATATCTTAAATATTTCGGGGTAACAAAGCGCGGGTTGAAATTTCTGGACAAGCCCAACGTGTACTGTACCAAATCAATTGGCACTTCCGTCGACGAAAAAACAAAAAAAATCAATTCACGTCACACAAGGGAGTCTAGTCCTATGTATTGTACCAAATCAATTTGCACTACAAATGGCATTCAAAACTTTGAATTCATGTTATGTTCAATTAAAATATTTCTCTACGTGTATAATGCATGCCACCTTCTACTCAAATGAATGTTTTAGTGCATTCCAAACATATATACTACCGCTTCAATATGAACTAAATTTGAATTTGTTTCTCTATTTGAATAAGATCTACAATATTGATTTTTGTGAAGTCAAACCATTTGAATTCATTTCTCTATTTTAATAAGATCTACAATCATCATTATTGTCAAGTAAAACCATCGTTTGTGTATTATCTTCACAGCACACCACATGATTACTCTCGAGTTAGATATGAACTATGTGTCTATATGAACTCGAACTCGATTTTTTGAATCCACTTTATGTTGATTTCAAATCACAGTACATTTCAAGCTCTAGCTAGATATTCATAATCTAAACAATGTCTCATATGTATAATGTGTTTATCACATAATGTATGGTGCCCCGCCCCCTACGCCTACAAGTATTTAGATGTGAGTGGCAAACACCACACATTACCACAAATTCAAATAAAATGTGAGATTGTTCGATATATAGTATTGTTTAGATTGTTCAATATTTAGATGTAAGCTGCAAACACCACACATTATCACAAATTCAAATAAAATGTGAGATTGTTCGATATATAGTATGGTTTAGATTGTTCGACATTTAGTTGTGAGTTGCAAACGCCATGCATTATCACATTATGGTATAACAAGTGCAAAACCAGAACACGCATATCACCGCTATATTCATGCATGCATATGTTTATAACACTGTGATCTCCTATTCAAATATATGAATCCACTTTCATATCAAATTATGATATTTGTTACTCTATTACACCCACACGATCCTCTAACCTTTGTAGCTAGCACTAACTTTCTCTCGTGCATGCACACGCCCTCCTTGCCCTCCCCCTCCCTCAGCATTATCTCCATCGCACACATTCATTTTTTTATTTAAGTCGTTCTCCCACAGTCTTCACAACTCCTTTCCGACACACACCGATCGATAAACCTCTCCAGCGTCTGCCTACAACATACATACACACGCACCTTCCATCTCCTCCTTTATGTGTCCATGCCTCGTGTCTCTCATATGATCCCACACACGTGTAAACTCTCGCCCCTCTTTTCATCGATCTCTCAACCGCACACTCCTCCCCCTATCTAGCAAGTAGCTCGGCCTCTCGCACCACCTACTAGCTCCATTCTCTCTATCTATCCGTCTCGATGGGCCTTATTTGCCTCTATCAAATGGATGTACACCGACCGATCTCCCACTATACATATAGCTAGCTAGGTCCTTCTAACTCGTTTCCCCCAAGCGTCGATCGATCTACCTCATTAGTTTTGTCTCTCCCTTCTTTCGACAAATAACAATTGCTCTACCGATCTAGTTAGGTTTGCTTAGCAAACACATTGTTCCCCTTCATCATCCATGCATGCGTCCCGACAGATCTATCATGCACAGGCACACAGAGAAACACATCCCCGCTCTAATTGATAATATTGCAGTTCTACCCTCAATTTATGTAGTAGGCCTCTCTCACCATCTTCGAGAAGAAACTCCATCACCCATCCAGCACTCTACCCCTCTCCCTCCCTCTCTCTCTCCTCTCTCTCTCTCTCTCTCTCTCTTTGTCCCAACCTATTTCCCGTCCTTCAGTTATGTATGGATGTCGACCCATCTCCCTCAACACATAGTTGGGTCTCTCCTTCTCAACACATATACGAGTCGTTCTACCTCTTTAGTTAGGACTCTGCCTCCCCCATCCCCCCACCCCCAGACACACACCGATACATCGAGCGCTCTAGTCATGTCTCCCTACCACACAGAAACTTGCCCTGTGCCCTCTGACATTCTGGTAGGTCAGTCGCCCTATATCTTTGACTTGCACACACACAATTTCGATGGCTCTCTTTATCCATCTCGCACCCACCCGCTTGATCCTCTCTTCGACTCTATCGACATCTATCATCCCTCCCTCTCTTCTTGTGGATCGCCCCCTCTGGCCCTCTCTATATGATATGGATATGCCTCTATTTCACACACATTGCATGCAAATTTTTGTTTGAGATGCCATCAACACATATTCCCACAAATACATTAATGAAATCAACACCCCCCAAAACAAAAAACACTCATGAACGCACATGCCATCTGTCTAGGTTTGTATCTCTCTCACACACACCCACGTAGGTGGGCGACGTGCATGAAGAGAAGAGGTGCACGCACGGCGCACGTACTCCCGTCTCATTCCCAACCACACCCGCGCGGGTACACGGTGGAGCTCATTTCTGTACGAAAAGGCAGCCCATGTGGTAATTTGACACGTGTACTGGTTGTCCACTTGATGGAGGGTCGTCTACCACGGGTGAACAAACAAATTGCAACTTAAGGCGTTATGTTAAAAAAGAGGCAAACCATGTGGGGCCTACCTTAGAGGCAAGGCTCTGTACACTGGAGTACTTTTGATGTGTCCTGTCAACTCGCAGAACGAGGAGAAGCTTGCTTACTAGTACGCCCATGGGCGTGGTGGCTCATAGGATGAGGTTAAGCTTGCTTACTAGTACGCCTTTACGCCCACTCCCTCGCCCATGCACGCGGTGGCTCGCAGGACGAGGAGAAAATTTTACTACTCCTTCCGTTTACACCTTGTCCCTACCTTGCTTAGAGAGATTATCATATTGTTTGGAATATATGTCCTTTAGTAGGCAGGATGAGCCTACACGGTTGCTTGCTGGGGTTTCTCCCTTCAGTGTTCACACTCACTTGCACAAAACGACTGTTGCCACATCTCTAACATCCCGACGGATCGGGTTGTTTAGTTTTAGGACTAGCATTGCCACACGTTGCCACACATTTTTGCCAAACTTGACTAAGGTTAGTTCATCAAAATGAGAGCCACAAGTTGGCAAGCCTAAGGGAATCTATCCACAATTTTTGTGTGTATGCCATGTGGGGTCCAAGTGTGGCTTGCCTAAGGTGTGGCTTGAACCAAACACTCACTTAAGTTGGTCAAACTTGCCTAACCTTAGGTGTGGCAATCTTTGGCAAAGTTAGGGGACATTTGGTTTTAGGCCTAGCAATGCCACACTTTGCCATACAATGTTGCCAAACTTGATGAAGGTTAGTTGTTCAAAATGAGAGCCAGCCTAAGGCAATCTTGCCACACTTTTTGTGTGTATATCATGTGGGGCCCTAGTGTGGCTTGAACCAGACACTCATCTAAGGTGGTCAAACTTGCCTAACCTTACTTGTGGTAATCTTTCGCAATCTTAGTCGCAAACCAAACAACCCCTTAGTCACAAACCAAACAGCCCCTGGGAAGGGGTGGATGCTTTTAGTGTAGATGCGGTCGCCGTCGCCCATGGCGAAAACCCACTGTCGGCATGTCCCGATCATGGGTCCCCACCGTTCTCTCTCACAAAGCCAGTGAGGTTGCCTTCGTCCATTGCTCATTGCCGCGACATGGGCAGTTGCCTCCTCCCGCTGCCCTCCTCTAGTTGAGCTACGTCCCGATATCCCTCATGTACAACTCCCTTTACGACCGGCTTGCACCACTGCTCCAGCTACCCACATCACTCCATGTGGATATTTCTCTACTTCTTTGCCGCGCACATACCTCTACAGGCTTCTACGTACTGTATTTGTGATGATTATGTCTCATCAACTAGTCCCAGTAATCTTATTCTAATCATGATTCTTCAATTTCTTTGCCACAGGGATGCTCATCTCGATTTTGGTGAAACTGCACAAAATGATCCAATGGTCAAAGGGTTACAAACTTCATTTATTTAGAAGCTCCAATGTTGCCAGCAAATTAAAGCCTGGTTAGGCCTTCTTTGGTTCATAGGATAGCAATTTTATAGGAATAGGAAAATCATAGGAACTGAGATGACATGCATGTCAATTCCTATAGAGAAAGAGATGCCATTTGGTGCATAGGATAGAATTTTTTCCATTGAGTCTAGGCTAATGTTTTTCCCTCCAAAACATGAAGGATTGATTCCTGTGCTACATAGGAATAGGAATCCATTCCTACAAATCAAAGGGCTTTAAAGAAAATTTTCCTTTGCAAATCCTGTCCTATAGAATTCCTACAAAAATGTAGAAACCAAAGGAGGCCTTAGGGTTTAAGGTTCAAGGGTTAGGGACTGCATGGATCGTTTTTTCTTTAGCTGTCTCTGTTCCAAAATAAGTGTCAACTTAAGTAGTAGTACAACTTTGTACTAAAGTTTGCATAAAGTTGAGACACTTATTTTGGAACGGAGGGTGTACATATTGGCTATGATCTGTCAATCATTGAGATGGAATAGCATGCATGTTAGTCTCCTTTGTATTTGATGAAATGTTGCAACAGGCAACTTGGACGCAAGATACATGAAACAGAAGTTGGAAGCTTCATAGCATTGTACAAATTTATCTTGCTGATAAATTACAGTGCGTACTATACTTGTACTATGTAAAGAGTTAGGTGTCGCACGGTGTCCAGAAAATATGGTGATAGCGTGAGGTGGGCCATGTAATCACTGAGCCTGCGTGTTTTCACTGCTCTCGCACTCCTTCGCTGAGAATGGAGAAAATTGTAATCTAGTAGTACCTCCTTTCGCCGAAAGCGTGGGACATCCAGCATTCCTACCACCTCAGTAATAATGACCAATGAGCCGTCAAATAACATAGACCCAGCAGTAAGTTGGACGGACGAAGCAACCATCACTCTTGAATCTGCTTCTCCCTTCAACGTAGGTGCCAGTGAGAGGTCGCGCCCGCTCTGCTCGGGTATGAATGCGGCACTGATTCTTTGGAGCGGCGCTGACTGTTTTGGCGGGAAGCGCGCGCGGGCGATGGAGGGGCTTTGGGTGGGCCAGGCTGGTCAGGAGCAGGCGTGGTAGTAATCCCGCCTGTCTCGACCAGGTGCCCAGAAACGAGAGGATGCATCGACTCTCGCGCCTAAATCATACACTACACACCATCTCTCTATAGGAGTAGGTCGATGTGTCGCTCTCTCTAAGACTACACACAGTGGGAGTAACATAGGTGGTAACATCACACTTATCTAGGCAAAATAGATGATGTGGCATATAATAAATGAAGAAAGGGAGGCATGTGGTAACATATCTAGTTACTGTAACATCACACATATCAAGAAAAGATGAGTCTACAATGTAATAAATGCAGTGATGCATGACACAATACATATGTTACTACCCACTATGGAGGTAGTAACATAGAGTAGTAACATATGCATGTTACTACTCTAAGTTACTCCCCATTGTGACTAGTCTAACACACACACACACACACACAAACACACACACACACACTGAGGTAAAATGAGTCTATATCTCAATTAATGAAGACTTGCATGTTACCATCCATATGTTACTACCTACTATGAAAGTAGTAACATTGACTAGTAACATATGCATGTTACTAGTCCAAGTTACTCACCACTATGACTAGCCTAGTATTGTAACCAAACGCTCCTTACTCTGCCTTGTTATCTCCCCCGGAAACCCAATGCATGGAGCGCAAATGCGCATTGATGCATGCGGGTTAATATGCGGCCCTGCATGGTAGCTAAAACGACATCTCTTAGTTGTTATGATTAATTGTTGCGTTTAGAGATAGAAATCAGGGCTTTGATTGGAGGAAGGACCGATCAAGCTTCTCCTTCTCCTCCAATCTGCTTGCACCTTGTCTCGATAAGAAAAAATCTACTTGCACCTTTGTCCCGCTACACCTTATAACATGACTTATTACACCTAGATGGAGGGAGTTGTACGAGATACGGTGGCGCACTGATTTAGGTCGAATACAAGTGCCCAAAATTGTGTGCATGTTATAATAAGGATTCACTTGAAATAGTACGTGAGCGAACAGAGGGATCAATTGGACAATGTTCACGGGCAGTAGCGAGATATGTGAGGTAAGATACACCGCTGGCACTTTTAATTTTTCTTATTAATTTGTTTGTTTCACCCTCTGACTAGTGGGACCCAACGTACTACATGGATAAAAGTAAGGTGACTAAGGCTGCATTATTTCTGTACTACCAACACTGCTTTAAATCCCAAAAGGCCTTACAACCAAAGCCACATGACACGATTATGATTTAAATCCCAATGACTCCCACGCAAAAAAACACGACATGGTTGTCACACGAATGTAGGAATGTATTAAAGGTTATTTTCGTCTCGTTAAACATAACGTGGGGGTGGTGTAGGTGGTTAGCCTGTTTGCTCATCAAACTTGAGGTCTCGGTTTCGATAACTACACTTGAGCATAATTTTGTTTTTGTTTGACTTCTTTCTTCCACCCAATGACAAGTAGGCCCCACATGACAGAGCAAGAAAGTGAAATGGGGCGGTGCTAGGAGGATTCTTTGAGTGGTCAAAATGGATGGATACAGAGCTATATGATCTCGTAGTGACCGTATAATCACCTCATCACGTATACGCTGCAGCCTCGGCGCTTGTTTTCTAGGGTTTGCACTCTTCACACTCTCTCTCCAGTATATATATACCCGCTGGAGCGTTAGCGCCTGTAGTTGCTCTCTTCACACTCTCTCACCCTCTCCAAATCTAAACAAGACTTTGTTGGCCTCTCTCTCTCCCCCTCACTACTGGTCAAAGAGCCGGCAGGATCCGTCCGCCGGGAAGGGAAGGAGGATTAACGTTGCCGCTGTCGGCGAGGGAGGGAATCCACTACCGGCGCAGTTGTTCTCTTTCACCCAGCGGCGGTGCGGGAGGGCCTCCGACCCCTTCTTCCTCGTCGCCATACATAGTTGGGCCGAACGGCCTCCGGTCGCCCACTGTACCACACCCCAAGAACCTTAAGGTATAATTTACTTATTCCACATGCATTTCTCTAGCTGCATGTGGGCTTCTTCTGGTTCTGCACTCGAATCTAGGTGTTGGATCAAACAGGAAAGTAGTGGGGAAAGTTGTATAGCATGAATATAGGACATGGTTCAAAGCGGAAAGGAAGGGGGAAAGTACTAGTACAGACTGGCTATCCAACACCTATGTTGGTCGAAAAGGGGAAACAATGACAAACATAGTACGCACATCCGTAACAAACTGATCTTTTGTTTTGTGGGACAAGGCTGTACAGTTTGAGCGGGACTAGGTTTGCTGCGCTCACATAGGGAAAGGTGTCTAAAGATAACAAAACTAGGACCAACATAAATATGCTCCTTGGTTGTTTTTGTTCTTTGTTGCAACAGACTGTGCATCACCCCTTCACACATTAGTAGATGCACATGGTGCTGGTGCGTCCACTGTCCTGTGCAACTCTTTAGCTGTTGTTAATCTAAGGCCTTGTTTGGTTAAAAACTCCCTAGTCCCTACCTGCTTGGTTCCAGCGACTAAACATGGACTAGAGGTTATTAAATGACATGGTAAAAGACCATGTGACCCCTAGTAATGAACAAATAGAGACAAGCTGCGATGTGGGGCAGGGGCAACTGTTGGAAAAAGTCCCAAAAAGACACTCCCTCGGGGTCTTCTTTCATTAGTCCCGAAAATTCCCTCCTGTTTGGTTTAGATGGGACTGACACGGACTTTTTTGTCCCTACACCAAAATCTCCCTGTAAACAAACACCCTCTAATAATGTCGCTGGAAAATTGATGCAATGCCACAGTTAAAAGCAAATTCCATGTTTAACGAATTTTATTGTTAATATAATCTCTTTGTTAATATTAATCAATGCCACCGTTTGAGAAATGCTACTGTCTTGCTTTCTTTCCCATTTAGATAAGTTCGATGCTTCTTTTTGTTGGCTTCTGTGTCATCCACCGTTATTGACCACTAGTTGTTTACTTTGCACCTCTGTGTAAACAGGGTTATCTACTTAACCTGGTTGCTATTGTGACCTTTTGTTGCACTGCACAAAACACTTTTGTTTTAAGAGTGTTTTGTGTAGTTCAAGAAAAATGTCACACTGACAACGTTGCTTGTTTGCTTGATCTTAGTGGAACTGCACAAGAGGAGATCTTACTTCCTATCCGTGTTGGCAAATTTGGTTCAGATCTTCTTCTTGTGAGTTGTTTGAATTCCATGTCATGAGAGGTCAGTACTAGCCTTCTTTCACATGATTGTGCAGTGTGCTTTCATATGTTGTGCTAATGGTACGCTAATGTTGCTTGATCTTAGGGAACTGCACAAATAGAGACAAGACTTCCAATCTGTATGTGCACTGTAATATCCCATTGAGGTAAGATAAGGATATTTCACAACTGTTGGCCTGTATTGTGCCACTTTCATATGAAAATTAACGTCGTGGTTTAGTGCTATACTTGTGCTCCCTAATTGACATGCCAAATCTTACATTGAAGGTGAAGCTTATCTGTTATTGAACCAAGTGATGAAGGGGAAGAACAAGCAGAAGAAAAACAAAATCAACTCCCGGTGCTGCAATGAAGCACTGGAACTGTGATGACACAAGTAATGATATAGTTTTGCATCTTAATTTATTGCTATGGCTGGAATGAGCAATTGTTTGGCCACTGATTTGATGCCACTCTTAGTGTAATATGTAATTATCTCTACTTGTGCAAACTGGGATCTTCTTTGAAAATACCATATATTTTAGTGGAACTGCACAAGAATATGTTGGAAACATTAAACTAATCGAGGAGTATATAGTAAGCATGGCAACCACAGTAGATAACAACAGATGGTTCTGGAGAAGTGCTTGATCTGTATGCTCTACACAATAAGCCTCGTGACAAAGGTTGGTACTTGCCCACAGATTTCATCCATATGATTGAGCTTTGTCATCTCTATTGGTATTGCGCTACTGTTTAGATACTGTCATGAGAAAGTGGTATGGTCCTTGAGAAGTGCTTCATCTGTGTTGTTTTAAATATTTCATTTTCTTTTTTTCGAGCAAACAGGGATGCTAGCATTTAGTTGCTCTCTTGTCTTTGCAGAATAGGATCATCCTCCTCTGAAGAAGAATATGGAGTATGTGAAGTGAGTTTCGATTATGCGAGGATAAAGAAGCCAAGCCTCTCTTCTTAAGAAGGGAGCAGTTGAAGGATGGTTACATTATTGCCCATAAGAACAAACTAACTTCATCTCAGATGGACTCACGGTTCTCCATCTTTGTTTCTGTGATGGCTTACTATTCCTTCCGGTGAGTTCCATTTTTTTATATGTGTGCTCTGCATGGATCATGTAGGTTGACTGTTTAAACTCTCAATTCATAATACAATTTGCTTTATACTAATCACTTTTTTGTATTTATGCAAACATGGGTGCTCAGCTTGATTTCAATGGGTACTGCACAAAATCTTCATGAATACATCGAATATTCTCGAATCATTCATTTCCACCACAAGAAAGGAGGTGCCGATATGTTCAAGGCGTTGCAACATATAAAGGCGAAACCATACAAGCTACGCATGAATTTGGTTGATTTTGGTGGAACTGCACAAAAAGAACAGCTGGTTTATTTAGCACGAGGTGCCATGTCAATGTCCAAACTGATGGCAAACCCTGCGCATTCCACAATCGTAGGCATTTGATATTTTGGAATGGGAAAACCTTGTCAAAGTTTGCTCATTGATGTATGCAAAACAACACACATTTGACATTTTGGATTGGGACAACCTTGTCAAACTTTGCTCATTGATGTTAGCAAGAAGACATGCGTTTGATATTTTCGAATGGGACGCCCTTTGCTGTTAGCAACATCGATCGATTTTTCTTTATTCTTTAGTTGCGAAGTAAATATTGGCTCTGACATGTGAATCGCTCAGACGCATAATCATCGATTGTTTTTAATGTTCTTAGTGAATTGCAGGCCTGTGTGTTGATTGCAATGTACAAGAATGCTAAATTTTGTACTCCCTCTGTTCCTTTTTACTTCACATATTAGATTTCTTTCAAGTCAGTTGATTTTACATTGTGAATGTTGATACTTTTTCTATAAGATTGATCAAAGTAGAGATACTTTGACTTCAGACAAAACTTATATGCGGACTAAAAAGGACTGGAGGGAGTACATGTGAAACTGCTGCAAACGAGGTGATCACCCTGGGAATAATGCTAGTACGTATTGTTTTGCATGTTCATCCAATGCCAGTGATACAAGAATTCAAACAAATTGAACCAAATTCATTCATACACTACCAGATTTCATTACATTCTTCAACTAAAAAGGGGTGCGCTGGAGGTATAATTAATTAACCGTAGCACCCGTGTCTGGCTGAGCTGAACAGAAGCTTCTTCTCTAGTAGACTGAGCTTCAGTGACATAACAGTAGGTGCAGTTGCGTCACTTACATGTGGGCCAGCTGCCTCTTGGGCCCACATGCTAGTGACCCAACTGCACCTGCAGTTAAGTAACTGAAGCAGCGTCCTTCTCCAACATAGCTCACCAACTCCATGTCGCCGCCAAGAAGCTAACCGGCCATGAATGGTAAACCCGCCTACCTTGGCTTCAACCTGAGGGTAGCAGCGGTGGCCTTACTTGGACCCGAGCGGCGGTGACCTACCGTGTTCTACTCTTCCTCGTTTTATGTGTGGCGCGGCCTCGTTGGCAGCGGGGTGGGGCCTCGGTGGAGCAGGTGAAATCCTCCCTCTCGTTGCCAGTAGTGTGGGGCCTCGCTTGAGCCGGCGATGTCCTCTGCCTCCTTGTTGGTGGGGCGGGGCCTCGGCGGAGTATGGCCTCCACCTTGGTGCCGGCGGGGCGGGGCCTCGGTGGAGCCGGCGGTGTCCTCTACCTCGTTGTTGGCACCGCGGGGCCTCGGCGGAGTAGGTGTCCGCCTCGGTGTCGGTAGGGCAGGGCCTCGGCGGAGCCGGCGATGTTCTCTGCCTCATTGTTGGCGCCGCGAGGCCTCGGTAGAGCAGGGACTCGTCTGAGCCGGCATTGTCCTCTGCCTCGTCCTCGGTCTCGCCAAACAGCGCCTCGCCCGCTTCATCACCCTCTTTGTAGGCGGCCGCAGCTTTCGCCACCCGCATGCGGTACCGCCAGCGCTCGAGGCGGCCCTCGTGGGCAGAGCGGTACGAGTTGAGCAGCGCCTCCTGCTCCGCCCACTCCGCGGCGATCTGCTCCTCCACCTGCAGGTGCTCCCAGAGGAGATTCTGGTTGTAGGCGACGTCGGCTTGCGCCTGCCAGAACAGCTCCTCATGCTTCTGCCTCACCGTGTCCATGTATTGGGCACGGGCCTCGCCGATGGTCATGGTGCAATGCACCGGCGAGGATGGCGCGGAGGAGGGGGTTGGCGCCGGATCGTCGACTACCATGTTCTCCATTGGGATGTCGTCGTCCTCCGGCTGCCTGCCGGCCAGGCAGACGACAACAATGGCTTCCATCTCCTTGTGGTCCGTCGTCCACCCGTCCCGAAGAGCGCTGGAGCGCGAGGAAGCCATGGTGGGCAGTACTGGTGTGGACAGGTGAAAGGGAACGGAGGCGATTGACTGCGGCTATGACCGGCGCAGCAGTTTATATAGCAATGGTGGGTGGCGGAGGGATGGACATGTGGCGTTAGAGTAGCCGCCTTGGCAACCGCATATCATTAATTTGGGCAGCAGACGGATGGACGGACGGCACTTGTGTCGTTTGAAGGCGGAGCAATCGCCTGCACCGGGAAGCGGGGCGGGCGACGCTTACCGTTTCAGGCAGAAAGCGCGCGCAGACGAGGGAGGCGGTCTGGGTGGGCCAAGGCAGTCAGACTCGTGCTTGGCAGCGGGTCGGTCTAGTAGCTGGACATGCTGGCTCACCAGCGAGCTCGCCGAGCTGAGCGACGACAATCAGACGATGGACGTAGCTTCCGACCAGGAGCCGATGCCACTGTCCAAGCCGGTTCATGCCGTGTTCACCATAGAGCAGGTGCGGCCCACTTCGACGCCCTAATGGCGGAAGAGGTACCAGCGCTGGAGGAGCTGTGCTGCAACCTCCGCCTCCTCAACGAGCACCGTTGAACAAGATAACGACAATGCCATCGCGGACATGTGGCCCTATGATCCTGGCTTCCCGAATGAGCAGCGGGCGTTGTATCAGACCATCCGTAGGGCCCGCGAGGCCCTCTCCGTTGTCCTTCGAGTTGTTGCACTCACCGTGGCGCCGCCGTCTTGCGTTGTCAACATGGTGAACGACATGAGGAATGAGGAGATGACTTTACTCGGAGAGGATGACAGTGGGGACCCACCAAGGCCGTAGCCGCACGTACGCAAGTGCCTCCTTATTATATACAACTATGATATTTTTTGCTTCCTCCTAGTTTCCTGACATCAAGGTTCCACACCATTGTCAACCTATGTAGTCAATAAATGAGAGAATTGCACAAGGAGCGGCCAACAGCTGGGACCAAGCAGCTCGAGCAGTATTTGCCTTTTTGAGGTGTGAGCACTGCAGAGTTTTTCTTGAGCGATGTTTTCGTTGTTCTTCAGAGGAGAGCAGGGTATTAACTGGGCGGGCTGTGGCTCGTCTAGCCCAGGCCAGATATCCAGCCCAGATATTAATTTTTTTCAAGCTGAAAATGGCTAGCCTAGCTATACTTTTTTTGAGGAATACCCAGGCTAGGTCACCATTTTATTCTTCGCCCCGCTGGGCTGCAAATCTTTCCTAGGAGGGATGCATTAGGCTTAACAAGAAAATGGGCTTTAAGAAATAATAAATGGGATGTAATTATAAAAACTAGGTAGTAACTATAAAAAAATCACGAAACACGTAATTACTTTATAAAATATTATTTCTGGATTTTGAAAATTTTAATTTCATTCATAATTGCGCGCGCAATGTTTCGTTGGATTTTTACGTAATACAAATTTATATTGAAATTGTATTTAATATGACTAGAAATTTCGGGGTAAAAATATTTCGGATCCCATCAAAATGTGGAAAATTTTATTGAATTCTGTTTTGAACGATTTGTTGAAATTATTAATCGATGTCCTAGCTAGAAAATGGGTTGTACATTTAACAAACTGTAAATGGGCTATAGTAAATAACATTAGAATTCAAAAATGGGTTGTACATTCTTACAAATCTCAAATGGGCTATAAGTTCTCTGCCACACACTTATGGGCCTACTAAGTTGACGCGTCCCCTAAAAAATAGTTGATGTGTATGCCAGGGTTTGTCAACTTATAGTCAACACACGGTTCTAGAAGAAGTGGTCGTTGGATGTCCATCCAACGGATGTCGTGCTTCTTCTTCAATCTCGGATATTCTAGCTTCACCCGCCCAAAAAATGATTCCTCCCCCTGACATTTGGGGCGCACCATTTCGAAAGCTGACTTGTGGGCCTACTAAGTTGACACGTACCAAGGGCGTTGTCAACTTAGTCAATATAAAGGATACTAGCTGTAGTGACCGTACGATGTCCATCCAACGGCCATTGTGATTCTTCAACCTCTGGTCTTCTTGCTCCAGCCGCCCAAAGCAGCGCTGGTCGTGCTGCCTGCTCTTGCCTCCCGTGGCCGGCTGTGCTGCCGCGGAGGCCTCACCTCCCGCTTCCACTCCCACCGCTGGCCAGGCCCTGCGGCGACAGCATCCTCACACTGCAGCCGAACCTGTGAACCCTCGTACTCCTATCCATGTTGGCATCCAATGTCGCGTCTTCCCTGTCTCCACGTCATCCCCTTATTAGGACATGCCGCCGTCCACCGCCACGGTGCTCTTGGCGTGGCGTGGTCAATGTGGTCAACGACCGACTTCCATCAGAAGAGTACTATACGTGGAGAGGCTGACAACTAGGTCGACGGCCGCAGCAAGGAAGTTCCTCCTTATTACGTGGAAAATAATTATTCCTCCAGCTGACAGCAGGGACCCACCGAACGGGCCACCATATTTCGCGAAAAAAATGTTTCCCCCCTGACTGCTGGTACCCACCAGCTACATCTTCGCACACAAGGAAGTGTGTCCATGTTACGGGAAAAAAATGATTCACCCACCTGACTGCTAGGACCCACCAGCTACATCTTCGCAAGCAAGGAAGTGCCTGACAGTCGGGACCCACCTGGTCGAAGCGTACGTAGCTTTGTCATTCTGGTCGTGAACGTGTACGTACATACTGGTCGATGTAGAGGCGCGCACATGTCGTAGTAGAGGCGTGCACGTAGCATGTACACATACGTACAGCGGCCAGGGTACAAGAAAGAAAATACGGCAACACACGTACATACGGGCGGGGTCTCGAATGCCTACTCGCGCATACGTACGGCCAGGGCTCGTATACATGGCTGGGTCGGAACGGAGAAGTTGCGCCGTCGTCATGTTCATGGGGAGGCAACAGAATGCGTCTTGTTCATCGGGAGGCAACGGAACACATGCTGTTCATCGGGAGCCAACCAGCTTGGACAGAACAGGCGATGGAAACGAGGCCTGGCGTACTGCAGAATGGAGGAAACGACCTTGTGTTCGACCGGCCATGGTGGAAACGGGATCCAGTTCATTGGGAGGGGTTTGGCGTACCGAAAAACGGAGGAAACGGACTTCTGTTGGACCTCCTACAGTCGAAACGGGGTCCTGTTGATCGGGAGGGGTGTGGCATACCGCAAAACGGAGGAAACGGACTTGTGTTGGAGCGCTACGGTCGAAACGGGGGTCTTGTTCATCAGGAGGGGTGTGGCGTACCGCAAAACGGGACTCTATGGGATACTGTGCATCTCCATTGTCGACCTCCTCCAGCCTCCACGGGCTACTGTTCATCCACCGTCGACCTCCACCAGTCTCCACCTGCGACTGTTCATCCAAGAGATCCTGTTCATCCAGCCTCCACCGGCTACTCTTCAACCAGCCCTCTCCACGGGGTCCTGTTCAACCACCCCACCACGGGCTATTGTTCATCCAGCCCTCCACCGGATACTGTTCAAGCAGCCCTCCACCGGCTACTATTCAACCAGACCTCCACGGGGTCCTGTTCATTCACCGGCTCGACCGATCAGGGTACTGTTCATCCAGTGGCAACGGCCTCTACTACCACGGGTTCCTGTTCATCCAAACCCCATCGGGAACTATTCATCCAAACCCCCCCAACAACGCTCACTGTTCATCCAAAGGCAGCATCGATCGGCTTCAGTTAGCAGCAGTAGCGAAGGAAGCGCTCGATCGGGTTCAGTTAACAGCCATCGATCGATCGCTCGGGTTCAGTAATGCGTAGCCTGCAATGCAATCGCTCGGGTTCAGTTAGAGCCCAACACCTCGCTCGGGTTCAGTTAGAGTGCAACGCCTCGCACACACAGCCGTACGTACGAGAGAAACGCGCATCGCTCTGCCCCCCGACCACCCACCGTACCGGGAACTCCCCGATATTTTCTGCGCCCTCGCTTCTACCATTGTTTTTTCCGTCATGGACGGCCCAAAGAATGTCCTGCAACTGCGTCTCTGGCCCGCCCAGGATGAAAAGCCAATTTTCTGTCATGATTTTTTGTCATAGAAGTAGGAGCTCACCACATCTATGATGATACTGGGTTTTGTCCCAATTATCTTCATAGAAGTGTCATAAGTATGACAGAAAAATTTCATTTGGCCCAAAATGTCACGGATGTCTTCTTTTTGTAGTGTATGGACTTTGATTGACTTGCCCGATGATCGGCAAGCCATTAAGAATAAATGGATCTTCAAGAGGAAGACGGACGCTGATAGTAGTGTTACTATCTATACAGCTCGAATTGTCGCAAAAGGTTTTCGACAAGTTCATGGTGTTGACTACGATGAAATTTTCTCACTCGTATCGATGCTTAAAGTCTGCCTGAATCATGTTAGCAATTGCCGCATTTTTTTAAATCTAGCAAATGGATGTCAAAACTGTATTCCTTAATTGATTTATTAAAGAAGAGTAGTATATAATGCAACTAGAAGGTTTTCTCAATCCTAAAGGTGCTAACAAAGTGTGCAAGCTCCAGAGATCCATCTATGGACTGGTGCAAGCATCTCGGAGTTGGAATATACGCTCTGATGAGTTGATGAAAGCATATAATTTTATACAGACTTGCAGTGAAGACTGTATTTACAAGAAAGTGAGTGGGAGCACTAGAGCCTTTCTGATAAGTATATGTGAATGACATATTGTTGATCAAAATGATGTAGAATTTTCTGGAAAGCGTAAAGGAGTGTTTGAAAGGAGTTTTTCAAAGAAATACCTCGGTGAAGCTGCTTACATATTAGGCATCAAGATCTATAGAGATAGATCAAGACGATTGTTAAGATTTTTCAATGATTACATACCTTGACAAGATTTTGAAGTAGTTCAAAATGGATCAGTCAATGAAGGATTTCTTGCCTGAGTTGTAAGGTATGAAGTTGAGTAAGACTCAAAACCCGACCACGGCAGAAGATAGAGAGAGAATGAAGGTCATTCCCTATGCCGCAACCATAGGTTCTATGAAGTATGTCATGCTGTATACCAGACCAATTATGTAGCTTGCCATGAGTTTGGCAAAGGGGTACAATAGTGATCCAGGAGTAGATCACTGGACAATGGTCGAAATTATCCTTAGAGGACAAAGGAAATATTTCTCAGTTATGTAGGTGATAAAGAGTTCATCGTAAAGAGTTACGTCGATGCAAGCTTTAACACTGATCTGGATGACTCCGAGTCTCAATCTGGATGCAAATTAAAAGTGGGAGAAATTAACTAGAGTAGCTCCATACAGAGCATTGTAGAAATAGAAATTTGCAAAGTACATATGGATCTGAATGTGGCAGACCCGTTGACTAAACTTCTCTCACAAGCAAAACATGATCACACCTTAGTACTCTTTGGGTGTTAATCACATGGCGATGTGAACTAGATTGTTGAGCCTAGTAAACCCTTTGGGTGGTGGTCACATGGTGATGTGAACTATTGCTGTTAAATCACATGGCGATGTGAACCAGATTATTGACTCTAGTGCAAGTGGGAGACTGAAGGAAATATGCCCTTGAGGCAATAATAAAGTTGTTATTTCTATTTCCTTATATCATGATAAATGTTTATTATTCATGATAGAATTCTATTAACCGGAAACTTAGTACATGTGTGAATACATAGAGAAACAGAGTGTCCCTAGTATGCCTCTACTTGATTAGCTCGTTAATCAAAGATGGTTAAATTTCCTAACCATAAACATGTGTTGTCATTTGATGAACGGGATCACATCATTAGAGTATGATGTGATGGACAAGACCCATCCGTTAGCTTAGCATATTGATCGTTTAGTTTTATTTCTATTGCTTTCTTCCTGCACTGGTACGCGTCGGTCCTATACAAATGGTTTTAACCCCTTTCCGCGACGGCATTTGGAACCATCGCCTAGTGAGTGTGGGCGATATGGGGGTCCTTCCCACATGACCCAGAAACCGTCGCCTAGTGAGTGTGGGCGATAGGGGGGGTCCTTCCCACACGACCTAGAAACCATCGGGGATATGCCCTCCTGCACACACGATCGGCAAAATGAGGTCGTGTGCGACCGGCGAGGCCTCAAATACGGAAATACGTACAGTAGAGCTAAAAAATATGATTATACAGCGAAATAGTTTTCGGTTGCAAGTACATCCCACATAGTCAGTCCCCGCTAAACGTTTCCGTTCGTATGTACTTATAAGCACATTTCATATACATCTTTTGTCACTCAAATATGCGGTTTATTGAGATATATTCATTCACTTCTTGCTATGAATTGTTGCATATTTGCATGAACATCATATAAAGGGGTCATTTACTACTCAGTGGTTTGTTTTGCAGAAAAGTGCGAGAAGGCACTATAAACTTCAAGATCTGGACTAAGTGGCTAAGAGAACAAAGAAGAGGAGGAAGAATGGATTTGTGTGAGAAGAAACAAAGTAACCAGGGGGCCAACTTGAGAAGAGAGGGATGTTCTTGCGAAGGAAGAAGGAAGCAGGAGGGCCATTGTGCAAATGGAAGATCAGATCGAGGGGTCAAAATCCCTAGCCATCTCCTTCGATCCCCTCCGGGCCTGGCATCTCCATCTCTCTCCCCCTCACCACATCTTCTTCACCTCCGGCCGCCGCCACGGCCAGGCTGGCGTGGTGGTGCGCCTCTGCGCCATCCATCACCAGCACCACCGCACCCCAGCGCGCCACCAACACCTCCACCATCACCCTGCACCTCCATTCACCACCATCCACAGCGCCGCCTCATCACCTCGTGCCGCCGCCCATGCATCTCCCTGCCGCTCCTCCACCTTTCTTCTTCTCCTAACCCTGCTGCTGCCCTTCTACTTCTTCTTCCCGCATCCCCGCTGCTCTTCTTGTTGCGCCCCTGCTGCTCCTCCTTCTCCTCTCTCCAAGCCCCGCTGCTGCTCCCTTCGCCTACCTTGCTGCTCCCTGCCTCTTCTCTGAACCTTTTGCTGTTGCTCCTTCCCCCACGAACCTGCTGCTGCTCCTTTCTCAACGCTCCTGCTGCTTCTTCTCTCCCACACCTCTTGCTTTTTCTCTTCTCTGAACCAAAACTGTTGTTTCTTTCTCTTACCCCGCTGCTGTTCTCCCCCTCTACTAATCTTGATGCAGATTGTCTCCAACTCGCCTACCTGCTGATCTTCTCCACCACCTACACCATCTACAGCTACAAGCCTAAAGATTGAACGGGAATTAATCTCTGAATCTCTCTCTTCTCTTGCTACTGTACTCTGAATTTTTGTACTGTTCTACTAAGTTGTTTGTTCAGTTTCAGATTTGTGCTTGTGTAGTGTTAAATCTGTCATATGTGAATTGTTCTAGGGCTTGTGACTCCCTATTCTTGTATAAGTTAATTAGTTAAATTGGTCACTTGAGTACTACACTTGTTGCGTAGTCGTGTTGGTTCAATTTTAGTTACTGTGTTGCTCAAGTACCTGTGATATATGAATATGTGCGTTTGAGTGCGATGTGAAACAATTGTTTTATGTCCATAATCTTGTTTCTTCCCTGTGTCTTGTACGTACTAGTTATATATACGTATGTGTGTTCTAGTCTTGTTAATTCTCTTTGTTTAGAATGTCTGCCTATGTAGTTTCTAATTTCTCAAGCTTAAGAAAATACCAAAAGACGATTAGTAAAATCTGAATTTCTCCTTGTTGTTTACGCTTTCTTTGTCCTCAACCCTGTCTAGTTTAGGTTATTATTTTCTTGCAATCCTCTCTTAAAATTCTATCACCTAGCTTTAGCTGAGCATCGTTGCCGTTGCCTAGTCCCTGAGGAGAACACGACATCCCCAGTTTGGGCATGAAAAACCCACTGTACTTACCATCGATCATGTACATCGCACACTGTCGCTCCAAGGAAAACCTTTTCGTTCACAGGTACATCACACACAAGTTTTCCCATTAAATCATTTGCGTTATTGAATGGATCACACATGGTCCGTAGAAGAAACTATGTTGCAAAGGCTGTCCATCACACATAGTTTTTATGTGGTAAACGTTTGCGCAAGGTGGCCTAACGCAAACAGTTTTCAAGAGAAAGTCGTGTGTGATTGTTCATTGATCCAACACTGTTTATTCCTAGAAACTTTGTGCGTCGCCTGAGGTCATTGCCCATGGTATTTTTTCAACAACCGTTTGCAATAGAAAAACCCAGTTAGCAGGCTAATTATGCAATTATTCATAATCCATTTACTAATCTAATTGACATTTCATATTAACCACACAATATATTTCATTTTCATAATTGAAATACATCAGAGTACAACATCATATAGCTTCAGCACTTAGCTACCCCATTACACAACTACACCAGGACCAAGTTTCACATGCAACATCTATAACCTTTAGAAATTAGCATCATAGATAGTACATAGACACATGTATCTCATCTGGTAAACTGCTGAAGCAGAAGGCGAATATTGAGCCTTCACTGATGTTGAAGGTCTTTGTAACTTTAGGCCAGTGCCTGTGGATGATTGATCGTCCATCCTTCGTCCTCTTCAGGAACACTTCAATAGTGAACCGTGGGTGTTGTATGAACACCTTCCTCGCCTCCTGACCATACAGGTGGTTTGAGAGGTAATCATCAGTCAACTGCTTTGGAAAGTCCTGAAAACAAGGATGTGCATAAATATCATCTCTATATTGGAAATGAGGCAAAGGAATAAAAAGGAAAAGTATAATAGTTAGTACCATCCTGTAGTGAACTGATGTCTTGTTCATTGTGTAGACAAAGATCTTGTTGTTTTTTGTCGCTAATTATTTATCCTAACAATCTTTCTGAGTTTCTTGACTTGACTGATATTCATGGACAACTCATTTCCCCATATGCAAAAAGGGTCGAACAGTGGTTCAAAACCTCTGACAGCAGGACCTACATGTGCAAGACCAAATTGTTAAAAACCTAAATATTAGAATGGTTCCTGCTATTAGACAACGGACCATGCACGTGCTAACCTCCATTGTAAACCTCAGTGCTTCCCATTGTTTCCCTGCAACACATATAAGGTAGTTAGTCATCAAGTTAAGTAAGAGTTTGCATGCTATTAGTAAAATATGTTGATGAAAAATAAGCACATTGTAGATTCATCAGATTAATTCAAGCCACATGGAAAACCCATTTATCCAAACCAAGGATGATTAATAACTAGGAAAATACAGCACTTGTATATGTTTCTCATGTATTAAGTGCAGCCAAATTCGATTTATTCCGCACATGCACAACAATACAAAATCTTACCCACGACAATTGGTCATCGCAGTGTAGAACTGAACCAAGCAGTTAGCTAAACACCACAACAAACGAACTAAACATTAACTGAGCACCGCATTGCATAATATAACATACTCCTAATAAAAGATCAGACAGTTAACCAAACCAAGCATGCTGAACAACATGGAAATATAGCAATTGTATTTGTTTCTCATGTATTTAGTACAGCCAAATTAGATTTATTTCTCACATGGTATACAATCAAAGAATGCACCCACAACAATGAAACATCGCATTGTAGAATTGAACCAAACTGCCAACCGCGTCACGTCGTTAGCATGCGAGGCGTCGACGGTGGCCTTGATGGCAGGGTGCTTCTCCAACATCTGGGGGTCGACAAGAATGGCAGGCATCGCAACCTCATCCACTCGTGCGGCCGCGATTTGCTTCTCTGCCGCCAAATGGTCCTTGGGAACCTGGCTATACTGTGTGCACCATGTCTTAGGGCGGCACTTATTTGGTGGAGGGGTCGGTGATTTGGGTGGAAGGTGTCGTGCCGGCAGTCGAGCCGTGTGGGATGTGGAAGGAGAAGGAGGATAGGGTTTGGGTGTGGATTACCTGCCAGGATAGGTGAGGCCGAGTAGCATGGAGGAGGGTCGCCGGCGAGGAGGCGGCGCTGCAAACAAGGAGTGAAGGTTTCAACTTGGGAAGGATGGCGAAAAGAGGGGAAATGTGGCTTTTGGTAAGGGGGAGGGGGCGGGGAGGTAGATATTTCTGCGGAAGCCGAAAATTTGGAATCGCTTCAGCGAAAAAATTGGCACGCAAAGTGTCATCAGACATGGTCCCGTGTTCAGAACTGTGTACGATATGTGAACATCACAAACAATTCAGATAGCTTAACTCGTGTGTGTTGAGTTTGAACGTCAAAAATTTTGGTTTGAATTTCCTTGGTTACAATGGTCATCAACATCATTGCATAATTTGGGTACACAAAGGAGACTAACTTATTAATCGAGCAAGTTTAGCAATTAAACAGAGCTAGCTGACCTAAACACTACTCTAACAAATTAAAGACCGACACTCTTAATTAGACAAAACAAAGAGTACTACTATGGTTGGTGCTCATCGATCTCCGTTGCCGCCTCCATGTCCAGCTCGCGCCCGACAGTCTCCTGGGGAAGGGGCTCCATGGCATCAATTGCACCATACTCGGCAAGCATCTCACTATCTGCGTCCACCATATCTTTGGAATAGGCCTCCATGAGCTGGGCATGGGCGGCCGCGATCTGGGCTCTGCCGTGCTCCGTCGTGGCAAGGTATGCCGCACAGGAATGGAAAGCTGCTCGAACTCTCTCGGTGATTACCAACTCTTCGGCTGTGGGTTGCCAACCATTGTCAGAGAAGCTTCGTTCGATTTCTGAAGTGACCGCCATGAGCTGGGCGTGGACGGCCTCGACATGGTAGTGGGCGGCCTCCATCAGGGCTAAGGCCTCCGCTGCGGAGTGGACAACTGATGTGCCGCTCTCTCCAGTTCCCATCCCCGAGGCAGATGCAGGTGCCGCCGCCTGAGAAGCAACATCAGCCGTTTGGGCTGCCATGGCCGCCCGGACACAAACTGTGGTCTCCCTCACGAAGCTTGTTAGCATACGTCTAGCGGCTGCGGCCGCGCTCTCACCAGAGTGGGCCGCCGAAGTTTCCCTCGCGAAGTGGATCCACGTCCCCATCTTTTACCGACGATGAATGAAACAGTGAAATGATATTTGGGGAGTGAGCTAGTGTGCCTGACACGCCGGCTATGGAATGTAGCCGACACACCTTCTCGCGTAAGCCATAGGCATACTATACACCGACGGTGCTCCAAGATATTTTGTGCTACATCTCACACGGTTGGTGATAATAAACTATGTGCGATCTACTTGATTTTTCGTCTTGATCTAAATTACATAATGGGGTCACAGCTACAAACGATGGTGTTTGAATTGCTAGAACTTTTATCTGGAGTGAACATGCAACTATAGTTGTGTCGTAAAAAAACTGGAATTATTCAGGGTTCGTTCGGACGTTTTTATACATTAACTTGGTTTTCTAGGCATTTCAGGTGCATAATTCTAATTTGAACTACATACACATGCTCTAGTGCATATAAACGGGTTGAAAAATCAAATTTGTGTCCTTGGTTGCATGCTTAGGTCTCATGCAAGAAATGGGAATGAATGTAACACACCCTGCCGCCGTCACTCGGCCGCAAACATTGAGATACCTGGTTTTTAAATTCAAGTAAATCCAAAACTCATTTGAAATTCATGAAACTTGACATGCTATCATGGAGCGGCATCAACATGCCGTGGTACAATTTTTGTCCCATTTGGAGCAAGTTTGGGTATAAGCTTCTCACAAACTAGCGCTTTTCACAACAAGCGTGATGGTTTCGGTAGGGAACGTGCCACCTTTGGGGACGAAACGATATCCGTTGCCTGTTAGTGCTTTCAAAAAATTTCGAGTGTCAACGTAGAACAACATGAGTGTTGTGTTTAATTTTGGAATTTTTCAGGTTTTGTTTGGACATTTTTATACATTAACTCGGTTTCTCAGGCATTTTATGTGCATAATTCAAATTTTAACTACATGCACATTCTCCAGTACATATAAACTGGTTGAAAAATCAAATATGTGTCCTTGGTTGCATGCTTAGGTCCCATGCAAGAAATGGGAATGAATTTCAAACACCCTGCCACCGTCACTCGGCCGCAAACATTGAGATACCTGGTTTTAAATTCTAGTGAATCCAGAACTCGTCTGAAATTCATGAAACTTGGCATGCTATCATGGAGCGGCATCCACATGCCGTGGTAAAAAATTTGTCCCATTTGGGGAAGGTTTGGGTATAAGCTTCCCACAAACCTTAGATTCTCACAACAAGCGCGAAGGTTTCGATGGGGAACGTGCCACCTTTGGGGACGAAACGATATTCGTTGCCTCTTATTGCTTTCAAACTTTTTCGAGTGTCAACATAGAACAACATGAGTGTTGTGTTCAATTTTGGAATTTTTCAGGGTTCGTTTGGACATTTTTATACATTTACTGGTTTTTCCAGGCATTTTATGTGCAGAATTCAAATTTGAACTACATGCACATTCTCTAGTGCATATATACTGGCTGAAAAATCAAATATGTGTCCTTGGTTGCATGCTTAGGTCCCATGCAAGAAATGGGAATGAATTTCAAATACCCTGCCACCGTCACTCGGCCACAAACATTGAGATACCTGGTTTTTATATTCTAGTAAATCCAAAACTCGTCTGAAATTCATGAAACTTGGCATGCTATCATGGAGCGGCATCAACATGCCGTGGTAAAAATTTTGTCCCGTTTGGGGCAGGTTTGGGTACAAGCTTCTTACAAACCTTAGCTTCTCACAACAAGCGTGATGGTTTCGGTAGGGAACGTGTCACCTTTGGGGACAAAATGATACCCGTTGCCTCTTATTGCTTTCAAAAAAAATTCTAGTGTCAACATAGAACAACAGGAGTGTTGTGTTTACTTATGGATTTTTTCGGGGTTCGTTTGGACATTTTTATACATTAACTTGGTTTTCCAGGCATTTCATGTGCATAATTTAAATTTGAACTACATGCACAAGCTCCCGTGCATATAAATTGGTTGAAAAATCAAATATGTCTCCTTCGGGGCATGCTTAGGTCCCATGCAAGAAATGGGAATGAATTTCAAACAACAGGGCAGTGTTGATTGCCGGCAAAACATTGAGATACCTGGTTTTTAAATTCTAGTAAATCCAAAACTCATTTGAAATTCATGAAACTTGGCATGCTATCATGGAGCGGCATCAACATGCTGTGGTAAAAAATTTGTCCCATTTGGGGCAGGTTTAGGTATAAGCTTCTCGCAAACTTTACCTTCTCACAACAAGCATGATGGTTTTGGTAGGGAACGTGCCACCTTTGGGGACGAAACGATATCTGTTGCCTATTATTGCTTTCAAAAATTTTCTAGTGTCAACATAGAACAACAGGAGTGTTGTGTTTACTTTGGAATTTTTCAGGGTTCGTTTGGACATTTTTATACATTAACTGTGTTTTCTAGGCATTTCAAGTGCATAATTCAAATTTGAACTACATGCACAAGCTCCAGTGCATATAAATTGGTTGAAAAATCAAATCTATGTCCTTTGGGGCATGCTTAGGTCCCATGCAAGAAATGGGAATGAATTTCAAACACCAGGGCACTGTTGATTGCCGGCAAAAAGTTGAAATACTTTGTTTTAAAATTTTAGTAAATCCAAAACTCATCTGAAATTCATGAAATTTGGGATGCTATAATGGAATGGCACCCAACATGCTGTGGTATTTTTCGTGTCCATTTTGAGAGAAGGGGCACTCGAGTAGTAGCCAACAAAGGCATTTCGAAACAAATAGCTACCACCGTAACATCTCAAACGTTTTGTATAATTTAAATTATGTGCGTTTTGTTAACCATTCACGTGACGCCACACCTCACTCTTTTAGTGTCTAGGAGGTTCCGTGCGGACAGGTCCTTGAGTGCTTGACTAAACGGAAGGCATGCCGACAGCTTCCCCAGGAAGCCAAGAGAAAATGTGCCGAGCAGGATTTCTGCAGCTCTTGATCGCAAACGTTTTAGATAGAACACCCGTATGCAAAGTTAGAGCTATGGTCTTCCCCTTTAAGTCAAGGGAAAATTTGCAGCGCATGATTTGTGCATCCTTTCAACGCAAACGGTTGTTTTGGATGACCCATGTACAACCACGTCCAAACAATTTGGTAAGATTTGCATCTGTCATATTGGGTATGTTTCCATTGTCAAACTGGAAAGCTTTACATTGTTGATCTAGTAACGTTGCCATTTGTCAATCCTTGTAATACTGTGATTTGTCAAAATATGTAGCTAGAAACCACTAGCACTATCTAATTTTTGCAACTAAAATTCAGTAATTAAGCATAGATTTCATTCATATATTAAGCAGTCGTTCTTAATTTATACAAACAGTTCAACTCGAGAGCTGAACCGACCAAAATTTTCCCCAATTATTTCCATCCACGTACTGAAATAGCTAGTCCAACTATATATACTAGCTAATTTTAAGTACGTTGTACAATTCGAACACACATCTATAGTCAAATGAACTGAACAAAATAGCCCCTAAATACTACTACTACCACGGAGGGGCTTTGTGCTACTTCTGGCAGCCTCTCCTCTACCGAGTGCGCTCAGTAAGAAGCAGAGGAGGAGGAGGAGGAGGAGCCTACCGAGGAGATGGAGAAATGCAATATGGTGCCTGCCGCTGCAGCACGTTCAGCGACACTCGCGAGCTTGAACGCCCACCGCCGCTCTAGACGATCCCTCTTGAAGCGGCCAGACTGCTCGTAGATCTCCTAATTCCTCGCATCTACATCGACGTGTGCTGCGGCCACGACTGCCGTAAGGCTCTTTGCATGCTCGACGAGGCGCTCCTCCTCCTCCCGTAGGAACTCGATGTAGTGCGCAAGGTCGCTGACACACGTGCGGGCCTCCACCTCCGCCGCCCTCCTTCAGGAGGCTGTGGTGGAGCGGGTGATGATCCCGGCGGTCGATGATGGGCTGGCGGCCACGGCGGCCGAAGATGGGGTGGCGGCCACGACCACCACCTCCCGCCTTCGGGCCACGGTGGAGGAGCGGGTGATGGCCACGGTGGCCGGTAGTGGGGTGGCAGCCACGACGGCCACTTCCCGCCTTCGGGCCGTGATACGTCTCCAACGTATCTATAATTTTTGATTGTTCCATGCTATTATATTATCTATTTTGGATGTGTAATGGGCTTTATTATGCACCTTTCTATTATTTTTAGGACTAACCGACGGCCTAGTGCAAATTGTTGTTTTTTGCCTATTTCAGTGTTTTGCAGAAAAGGAATATCAAACGGAATCCAACAGAACAAAACCTTCGCGAGGATCTTTTTTGGAACCAACGCAATCCAGGAGACTTGGAGTGGAGGTCAAGGAAGCAGCGAGGCGGCCACGAGGTAGAGCGGCGCGCACAGGGGGGGTAGGCGCGCCCCCACCCTCGTGGGCCCCACAAAGCTCCACCGACCTACTTCTTTCGCCTATATATACTCTTATCCCCTGAAAACATCTAGGAAAGCCACAAAACCACTTTTCCACCGCTGAAACCTTCTGTACCCATGATATCCCATCTGGGGACCTTTTTTGGTGATCTCCCAGAGGGGAGTTTGATCATGGAGGGCTTCCACATCAACACCATAGCCTCTCTGATGATGTGTGAGTAGTTTACCACAGACCCTCGGGTCCATAGTTATTAGCTATATGGCTTGTTCTCTCTCTTTGGTTCTCAATACAAAGTTCTCCTCGATGTTCTTGGATATCTATTCAATGTAATACTTTTTGCGGTGTGTTTTCCAAGATCTGATGAATTGTGGGTTTATGATCAAGTTTATCTATGAACAATATTTGTTTATTCTCTAAATTCTTATATGCATGATTTGATATCTTTGCAAGTATCTTCGAATTATTATTTGGTATGGCCTACTAGATTGATCTTTCTTGCAATGGGAGAAGTGCTTAGCTTTGGGTTCAATCTTGCGGTGCTCGATCCTAGTGACAGAAAGGGAACCGACACGTATTGTATTGTTGCCATCGAGGATGAAAAGATGGGGTTTATATCATATTGCTTGTGTTTATCCCTCTACATCCTGTCATCTTGCCTAATGCGTTACTCTGTTCTTATGAACTTAATACTCTGAATGCATGCTGGATAGCGGTCGATGTGTGGAGTAGTAGTAGTAGATGAAGATCGTTTCGGTCTACTTGACACGGACGTGATGCCTATGTTTATGATCGTGCCTAGATGTTCTCATAACTATGCGCTTTTTCTATCAATTGCTCGGCAGTAATTTGTTCACCCACTATAATTTATGCTATCTTGAGAGAAGCCACTAGTGAAACCGATGGCCCCCGGGTCTACTTTACATCATATAAGTTTTCAATCTACAATTCTAGTTTACTATTCATTTTGCAATCTTTACTTTCCAATCTATACAACAAAAATATCAAAAATATTTATCTTATTATCTTTATCAGGTCTCACTTTTGCAAGTGGCCGTGAAGGGATTGACAACCCCTTTATCGCGTTGGTTGCAAGGTTCTTATTTGTTGCATGTACTAGGCGACTTGTGTGTAGTCTCCTATTGGATTGATACCTTGGTTCTCAAAAACTGAGGGAAATACTTATGCTACCTTGCTGCATCATCCTTTCCTCTTCAAGGGAAAACCAACGCATGCTCAAGAGGTAGCAAGAATATTTCTGGCGCCGTTGCCGGGGAGATCTACGCCAAGTCAAGACATACCAAGTACCCATCACAAACTCTTATCCCTCGCATTACATTATTTGTCATTCGTGCTCGTTTTCCTCTCCCCCACTTCACCTTTGCCGTTTTATTCGCCCTTTTTCGTTCGTCTCTTTCCGCTTGCCGTTTGTGTGTTCGTTCTTAGTATGTTTTGTTGCCATCATGTCTGAAACTTGGGAGGTTATCATTGAAAATGGTAGTAGTAATGATGGGGGAAACGTTGATGCTTTTGATTATCCTCATGAAGAACCTACTATTTTACACACTAAAAAGTTTCGGATCGGTAGTGGTAATATTATTGGAAAAGGAGTTATTCAAGATTTCTTTACATGCGCCGGTGCTTTGCCCACCATGAGCGGGTCTATTATCCATAAAACTAGTAGTCTTGCAAATGCTATATCTTTGCTCATGGTTGAACTTGAAAGACAATTTATCCACATGCATCCTTGCATATAGAGGATTTTTCTAGAATTTTCTAATATTGAGCATCCTTCTGTTAAGCGAGCAGCTACCATATTTTTAGCTCATGAGTTCAGATTTATAATAAAAGAGGCCAATGAAATTTTTGCACATTATAGAGTGGATGCCGGCCGTCCTCCCATAGAAGCAATCCTTTTCTATCAAGAAGACATAATGCGCTTACGATCTCTAGATCATGTTGCTTTTAATGACAACCTTAAAAAAAGGTTCCTACCGATGTTCTAGTTGATAGGATTTCTGAACTTAATGATAATTTTGCTATCCAGAACAATGAGTTAGGTTTTTCCCTTGAACAAAGGCTCATGAATTTTTTCCAAAAGAATGCTTATAATGATGAATTGGTTGTGCAATATGAGGGGCCAAAGGAGGAACCAATACCTCCCAAGCTTGATCTTGGGGACTTTTGTCCCATTAAATTTAGCCCTTTTGATTACTTTTGCTTGCCACAAAGAAAACTTTCTGCTGAACGTAGGGAGTATGAGATGAGTTTTCGCGATTTTCCTTATCATTATCATGGCAATACCTAGATCTATTCTTGTTTTTATGCCTAGCTAGGGGCGTTAAACGATAGCGCTTGTCGGGAGATAATCCAATTTTATTTTTGTTCCTTGCTTTTTGTTCCTGTTTAGTAATAAATAAATCATATATCCTCTGTTATGATTGTGTTTTTTATGTTTTAATTAGTTTTTGTGCCAAGTTAAGCCTTTAGGACCTTCTTGGATGATTGTTATTTGATTTTGCTGAAAAAAACATAAAGTATGCGCTCACGAGATTTTTTTTCCAGAGAGCGATAAAATACCAATTCCAACTGCAGTAGACCAATATACAAATTATTTAGGACTTCCTAATTTCTCAGGATTTTTGGATTTACAGAAGTATTTGAAACCTACAGATTACTACAGACTCTTCTGTTTTTGACAGATTCTGTTTCTCGTGTGTTGTTTGCTTATTTTGATGAATCTATGGCTAGTATCGGGGGGTATGAACCATAGGGAAGTTGGAATACAGTAGTTTTAACACCAATATAAATAAAGAATGAGTTCATTACAGTACCTTATGGTGGTGATTTTTTTTCTTATACTGACGGAGCTCATGAGATTTTCTGTTGAGTTTTGTGTTGTGAAGTTTTCATGTTTTTCGGTAAAAGATTTGATAGATTTTGGAACAAAGAGTGGAAAGAGCCTCAGCTTGGGGATTACCAAGGAACCCCAAGGTAAAATCCAAGGACAAGCAAAAGCCTAAGCTTGGGGATGCCCCGGAAGGCATCCCCTCTTTCGTCTTCATCTATCGGTAACTTTACTTGAGGCTATATTTTTATTCACCACATGATATGTGTTTTGCTTGCAGCATATTGTATGATTTGAGTCTTTGCCTTTTAGTTTACGACAATCATCCTTGCTGTACACACCTTTTGGAGAGACACACATGAATCGGAATTTATTAGAATACTCTAGTGCTTCACTTATATATTTTTAGAGGACGGTGGTGGTTTTATTTTATAGAAATTATTGATCTCTCATGCTTCACTTAAATTATTTTGAGAGTCTTTTAGAACAGCATGATAATTTTCTTTGGCTATAAAATTAGTCCTAATATGATAGGCATCTAGGATGGGTATAATAAAAACTGTCATATAGAGTGCATTAAATATTATGAGAAGTTTGACACTTGATAGTTGTTTTGAGATATAAAGGTGGTAATGTTAGAGTCGTGCTAGCTGAGTAATTGTGGAATTGAGAAATACTTGTGTTGAAGTTGGCAAGTCCCGTAGCATGCACGTATGGTAAACATTGTGTGACAAATTTGAAGCATGAGGTGTTCTTTGATTGCTTTCCTTATGAGTGGCGGTCGGGGACGAGCGATGGTCTTTTTCCTACCAATCTACCCCCCTAGGAGCATGCGCGTAGTGCTTGGTTTTGATGACTTGTAGATTTTTGCAATAAGTATGTGAGTTCTTTATGACTAATGTTGAGTCCATGGATTATATGCACTCTCACCCTTCCATCATTGCTAGCCTCTTCGGTATCGTGCATTGCCCTTTCTCACCTCGAGTGTTGGTGCAAACTTCGCCGGTGCATCCAAACCCTGTGATATGATACGCTCTATCACACATAAGCCTCCTTATATCTTCCTCAAAACAGACACCATACCTACCTATTATGGCATTTCCATAGCCATTCCGAGATATATTGCCATGCAACTTTCCACCGTTCCGTTTATTATGACACGATCCATCATTGTCATATTGCTTTGCATGATCATGTAGTTGACATCATATTTGTGGCAAAGCCACCTTCATAATTCTTTCATACATGTCACTCTTGATTCATTTCATATCCCGGTACACCGCCGAATACATTCACATAGAGTTATATTTTGTTCTAAGTATCGAGTTGTAATTCTGGAGTTGTAAGTAAATAAAAGTGTGATGATTTTCATTATTACAGCATTGTCCCATGTGAGGAAAGGATGATGGAGACTATGATTCCCCCACAAGTCGGGATGAGATTCCGGACGAAAAAAAGAGGCCATAAAAAAGAGAAAAGGGCACAAATAAAAAAAGGAAAATGACAGAAAAAGAGAGAAGGTGCAATGTTACTATCCTTTTCCACACTTGTGCTTCAAAGTAGCACCGTGATCATCATGATAAAGAGTCTCTTATTTTGTCACTTTGATATACTAGTAGGAATTTTTCATTATAGAACTTGGCTTGTATATTCCAATGATGGGCTTCCTCAAAATGCCCTAGGTCTTCGTGAGCAAGCAAGTTGGATGCACACCCACTTACTTTCTTTTGTTGAGCTTTCATATATTTAAAGCTCTAGTGCATCCACTGCATGGCAAGCCGTACTCCTTGCATTAACACCAATTGATGGGCATCTCCATAGCCCGTTGATTAGCCGCGTCAATGTGAGACTTTCTCCTTTTTTGTGTTCTCACACAACCTCCATCATCATATTCTATTCCACCCTCCTGCTCATATATCGCGTGAAAGTTGAAAGAGTTTGAAAAGGATAAGTATGCAACAATTTCTTGGCTTTTCATCGAGGTTGTGCATGATGGGAGAATTTTGTGTGAAGAAAATGAAGCATGGCCAAACTATATGATTTTGTAGGGATAAGCTTTCTTTGGTTATGTTATTTTGATAAGACGTAATTGCTTGGTTACCATGCTTGAAGTATTATTATTTTTATGTCAATATTAAACTTATGTCTAGAATCTTTTGGGTCTAAACATTCATGCCGCAATAAAGAGAATTACATTGAAAATTATGTTAGGTAGCATTCCACATCAAAAATTCTGTTTTTATCATTTACCTACTCGAGGACGAGCAGGAATTAAGCTTGGGGATACTTGATACGTCTCCAATGCATCTATAATTTTTGATTGTTCCATGCTATTGTATTATCTGTTTTGGATGTTTAATGGGCTTTATTATGCACTTTTATATTATTTTTTGGACTAACCTATTAGCCGAAGGCCCAGGGCAAATTGCTGTTTTGTGCCTATTTCAGTGTTTCGCAGCAAAGGAATATCAAACAGAACCCAAACGGAACGAAACCTTCGCGAGGATCTTTTTTTGGAAAAAACGCAATCCAGGAGACCTAGAGTGGAGGTCAAGGAAGCATCGAGGAGGCCACGAGGTAGGGCGGTGCGCCATCCACCCTCATGGGCCCCATGGAGCTCCACCGACCTAGTTCGTTCGCCTATATGTACTTTTATACCCTGAAAATATCCAGGAGAGCCATGAAACCACTTTTCCACCGCTGCAACCTTCTTTACCCGTGAGATCCCATCTGGGGACATTTTCCGGCGATCTGCTGGAGAGGGATTCGATCATGGAGGGCTTCTACATCAACAACATAGCCTCTCCTGTAGCGACCAGACCTCAAACAGTCCAATCTCTGTGCTCCGGTGTCATCCCTGGATCGGTAATGCTGACACCACACAGTACTTGAAGGATTTATAACAGAGTAGAAATCACACACTTATTACATCGAGTGTCTCAAAAGAGAACTTATTACAATAAATATGGCTTAAGGCCATCTAATAACGATAACAGCGGAAGGCTTGGAAGATAAGTGAGTCCATCAACTCCAATGGCATCACTGAGTATAGAACCACGACCTAAAGGCACCTTACTCATTGTCTGAAAAGTCCGCAACATGAACGTTGCAGCCCGAAACGGGTCAGCACATGGAATATGCTCGCAAAGTAACACATAGAGAGCAGTGAAAGAATAAGGCTATACTACATGCATATTTGGCTGTTGGTAAGCTCTATGGTTACAGTTTTGCGTAAAGCCAATTTTTCCCTACTGCAAAGGAATAAATTTTATTTAACTATCATGGTAGTTGTTAAACATTGAGAGTGTAGACACCCTCTCAATCCCAATTAAGCATCTTCATTAAAACCCAACAAAATTAATTTAGAGTAACATGATGAGATTCACATGATAATCCAAGTACTAGATACTCAAGATGTCCATAACCGGGGACACGGCTAACCATGATTAGTTTATACACTCTGTAGAGGTTTGCGCACTTTTCCCCACAAGACTCGATCTCCTCCGTTGGGATTCTCGCACTACATGATGTTTGAGAAACGGATGACCGAGACATAGTCTTTCAGAAGCGCTTGCACCTTCCGAACGGGTAGACCGTACCAACCTACATCCCCTACATCTGTAGTCTACCACTGTAAGAGTTCACACGACTTAGTCAACTATGCTAGAGCCCATAGTAGCTTGTGGCTGCACACGGAAGTTTCTAGTATGAATAATCTCATAATCCCTTTGAGCCTGGGTGGCGGTCCAAAAGAAAAACAGGCAATCGCTGTAATACCCAGGTGCCTCAATCCACCCAGATGTGTGTTTAGGATGCCACCTTAGGTAAACCATTAATTTAAAAATCTCACATCTGTCATGGATACACTCACCCAATCCACGTCTACTGGCATAGCATGGCATAACAAGAAAAAGTAGAAGTAACTCCCAAAGGTTTGATAATAAAATAGGTAATAGGTACTACCTCATCTACTTCCCAAACCCACAATTTAATTAGATCCTAATCATGCAATGGTGTGAGGATTGATCTAATGCAATAAAAACCGGGTAGTAGGAGGTATGATCAAAGTGTTACTTGCCTTGCTGATGATCCGCAAAACCTAGCGATTCGAAGTAGCAAGCGGCGCACTCCGGGTACTCTATTGCAAACAAACAAGCATACAATAAGTACTCATCTAGTGCACATGTAAATCTCGAATAAGAGATCTAAACAGATAGTTCAACTTAAGAACTCCGGTTGGCAAAAAGAATCAAATTAAACGAAGCAACGAAAGACAAACGGCGAAAGAAACAAGCTTCGTTTACTATTCTGGATCTAGGTCAAATTTTACAGAGGCAAAAACTTGTTTGAGTTGGTTAAACGGAAAGAGGGTTTCGATACGGAACTCCAGGCGCTTGAATCGCCTGATTCCGATAAACGAGTGAAAAGTTAAACTAGAACGAAAATCGGATCAAAAATCGCGATCAGAAATAATCGCGGAATAATCCGAGAAAAAGAAAAACAACGAACAGAATAATGAACGAACGTTCTTTTTCTGGAACTATACGATGAATGCGTTCGTTAAAGCGAACGGACGAGCGAACGCTTGCTAAATAAATAAACCAGAAAAACCGATCTATAAAAAAACGAAGCTAGGTTTTCAAAAAAAACCGAATCGCTTTTTCTCAGAAAACCGGGTGGCGGGGAGGCTACCTCGGCTCAGTCCGGCGGGGCTCCGGGCAGCGGCGGTGGGCAGCAGCGGCGGCAGGCTGCCGCTGGCGGCGCAGGCGGCGGCGGCGGGGCGGCGTGCGGCATGGCTCGACAATGCGGGCGGGGCGGCTTGGCAGCTCGGGGCTCCCAGGGGGCCCCGGGGTGGCTATTTAAGGAGGGAGGGGGCGGCCTTGCTTGGGGAGGGGGTCGGCGGCGGAGGCATGCCCAGCTCGGTCTCCCCGAGTCCGGTGGCAGAAGCGGCGAGGGAGGCTGTGGCCTGGCGGGCCGGCCTGGCTCGGCTGGGCCTTTGGCCCAGTCGGGTGCGGGGTTTAAAAAAAACAATTTTGCAGAAACTAAGAAAAATTCTAGAAAAATAAATAAAAATCTAAAATTGGCAAAACAAAATTTCGCGTCTAAATAAAATATTTAGAACAGGATGAACATTTTCTTGGCCCTAAATGCAATTTTTGAAAACGTGCAATTTTTCCTAAATTCAAATAAAACCATGAAAAACTCCAGAATAAAACCTTATTTGATTTTTTATTAAATCCTCAATATTTCCTTATTTTGGGAAAGTCATTTTATTCCCTCTCTCATATTTTTATAATTGAAATAATTGGAGATAAAATAAATAAAATCAAATGATCCTATTTTCAAAATTTGAGAAAACTCAAATATGAAAATAATGAAATCCCCAACTCTCTCCGAGGGTCCTTGAGTTGCGTAGAATTTCTAGGATCAACCCAAAAGGCAAATAAATATGATATGTAGTGATGATCTATTGTATAACATTCCAAATTGGAAATTTGGGATGTTACAAACCTACCCCCCTTAAGATGAATCTCGCCCTCGAGATTCGGGTTGGCTAGAAAATAGGTGAGGGTGGTCCTTCAGCAAATCTTCCTCTCGCTCCCAGGTGGATTCATCCTCCGTGTGGTGGCTCCACTGAACTTTGCAAAACTTGATAACCTTGCTGCGGGTTACTCGGCTGGCATACTCAAGAATCTTAACTGGTTTCTCCTCATAGGTCAAATCACTGTCCAAGTGAATCGCTTCCAGCGGCACTGTATCTCTCAGCGGTATATCAGCCATCTCCGTGTGGCACTTCTTTAAATGGGAAACATGGAACACGTCGTGAACTCCAGATCCTTCGGGTAATTCCAACTTGTAGGCTACTTCTCCCATACGCTCCAAAACCTTGTATGGTCCTACAAAACATGGCGCTAACTTCCCCTTAACTCCAAAGCGCTTAACTCCTCGAAGTGGAGATACTCGAAGATAAACTCGGTCTCCGACTTGGTAAACTGTCTCCTTGCGTTTAGAATCTGCATAGCTCTTCTGCCTGGACTGGGCTACCTTGAGCCTATCGCGAATCAATTTCACCTTCTGTTCAGACTCCTTAATCAGATTCGGTCCAAACAACTGTCGGTCTCCAACCTCATCCCACGACAATGGGATCCTGCACCTCCTTCCGTAGAAGGCTTCGAAAGGGGCCATCTTCAAACTGGATTGATAACTGTTGTTGTAAGAGAACTCTACATATGGCAAATTGTCGTCCCAACTAGATCCATAATCTCGCGCACAAGCTCTCAGCATATCCTCCAAAATCTGATTGACTCTCTCGGTCTGTCCATCTGTCTGAGGATGGAAAGCTGTTACTGTATTCTAGCCTGGTACCCAAAGTTTCGTGCAACTGATTCCAGAACTTTGAGGTAAACTGAGTTCTTCTATCTGATACAATGCTCCTTGGAACTCCATGCAGACATACGATCCTGGTCATGTATATCTTTGCCAACTTGGCACTAGTATAGGTAGTCTTCACTGGGATGAAATGATCTACCTTTGTCAAACGATCGACTACTACCCAAATCAAGTCATAGCCTGAATGAGTTCTGGGCAATCCCATAATAAAATCCATGCCTAGCTTATCCCACCTCCATTCGGGTATTTGCAATGGCTGTAGCAATCCGGCTGGCTTCTGATGCTCTACCTTTACTCTCTGACATACATCACAAACTGCTACATACTCCGCAATATCCTTCTTCATTCCGGTCCACCAGAGAGTATCCTTCAAATCCAGATACATCTTGGTATTTCCTGGGTGAATCGAATATGGTGAATCATGGGCCTCTTGCAGAATCAACTTCCTGATCTCTGGGTCATTGGGCACATAAACACGGTCTTCAAACCATAAGGTATCGTGCTCATCCTCACGAAATCCTTTAGCTTTTCCTTTGCTCATTTTCTCCTTAATAGAAGCGATCTCCTTGTCAGTCCTTTGAGCTTCTCTTATCTTATCCATCAAAGTAGACTGAATCTCCAATGCTGCTACATAGCCTCTCGGAACTATTTCCAAACATAGCTCATGAAAATTCTCAGCTAACACTCTTGGTAAATCTCCCATTCTTAGAGTATTGACATGGCTTTTACGGCTCAATGCGTCAGCTACTACATTAGCGTTTCCGGGATGATAATGCAATCTCATATCATAATCCTTGATGAGCTCCAACCATCTCCTCTGCCTGAGATTTAACTCCTTCTGCGTGAAGATATACTTCAAACTCTTGTGATCCGTGTACACCTCACAATGGTTTCCAATGAGAAAATGTCTCCAAGTCTTCAACGCATGCACTACGGCTGCTAACTCCAAATCATGCATGGCATAATTCAAGTCATGAGGCTTAAGCTATCGTGAGGCATATGAAACAACTCTTCCTTCCTGCATAAGCACTGCTCCAAGTCCTCGACGTGAAGCGTCGCAATACACCTCATAATCCTTGGTCTGATCTGGCAAAATCAACACTGGTGATGTAACCAAACATTTCTTCAACTCCTGGAAACTGGCGTCACACTCTCCAGTCCATTTGAACTTGGTATCCTTCTTCAACAACTCCGTCATAGGCTTCACAATCTTCGAGAAGTTTTTAATAAATCTCCGGTAGTATCCTGCGAGTCCAAGAAAACTCTGGATCTCTCCAACTGTTGTTGGGGCTTCCCAATTAGTCACAGTGTCAACCTTGGTGGGATCTACTGCTATACCTTCCCCAGATATCACGTGTCCGAGGAATCCAACTTCCTTCAACCAAAACTCACATTTGCTAAACTTGGCATATAATTGATGTTCTATGAGATTTTCAAGTACCAAACACAAATGCTCCTTATGCTCCTCTTCATTCTTCGAGTAAACTAGGATATCATCAATGAACACTACGACGAACTTGTCCAAGAACTCCATAAATACTTTGTTCATCATGTTCATAAAATATGCGGGTGCGTTAGTCAGACCAAATGACATAACGGTATACTCGTACAACCCATACCTGGTGGTAAAAGCTGTCTTAGGTATATCCTGTTCTCGAATCTTCAACTGGGGGTATCCTGATCGCAGATCGATCTTGGAAAATACCTTAGCTCCTTGCAATCGATCAAACAGATCATTGATCATCGGTAGTGGGTACTTGTTCTTGATGGTTACTTCATTCAATCCTCGATAATCAACAACCATCCTTAACGATCCATCCTTCTTCTCCACTAGAAGTACCGGCAATCCCCAAGGTGAAGAACTTGGGTGAATATAACCCTTATCCAATAACTCTTTAATCTGCTTCTTAATCTCCTCCAAATCCTTTGCGGCATCCTGTATGGTCTCTTAGATATTGGCCCTGTGCCTGGCCAAAGCTCAATCAAAAACTCAATATATCTATCCGGTGGCATGCCTGGCAACTCCTCTGGAAATACGTCAGCGAAATCCTTTATCACTGGTACTTCCTCCTGCACAACTCCTGTTAGGGAATTTACTTGAGTCCCATTCGGCACATGCCGGGATACGTACTTGATCCTTCTTCCTTCTGGCGTTGTAAGAAAAATTGACTTACTGGCACATTCAATATTCCCTTCATACTTCGATAACCAATCCATGCCTAATATCACATCCAATCCTTGGGATTCCAATACTATTAGGTCCAAGGGAAATACATAGTTACCAATCCTTAATGGTAACCGATCACACCATAGACTAGCCATATACTCTGCTCCAGGCGAGGTTACTAACATGGGTGACCTAAGGGCTTGGGTTGGCAGTTTATACTTATCCACAAATCCCCTTGAGATGTATGAATGCGATGCACCAGTATCAAAAAGAACGAGTGCAGTAAATGACTTAACCAAAAACTTACCGGTTACTGCATCCGGCTGCTCTTCAACCTCCTCCACGTTAATGTGGTTCACCTGTCCCCTATTAAAAGGGTTTGGCTTCTTCCCAGAGCTTCCATTGCCATTTCCATTCTGGGATTCAGGACATTCATTGGCATAATGTCCGGTCTTCTGGCACTTAAAACAAGTGACTTGGCTCAGGTCTCTTTTGGCTGGGGTTGATGGGTTGGTACGGTTCTGGCCGTTGCTTCCTCCATTCCCATTACCATTCTTGGGGCCATTATGATTGTGCGAGCTACCTCCTCCATGGGTATGCTGAAAATGTCCTCCTGGTCTAGGGGTAAAACGTGGCTTCTGCTGAGCTCCAGAATTGTACTTCCCTTGTCCATACTTCCTCTTGCGGTTCTCAATCTGCTGTCGCTTCCCTTCAATCATAAGAGTACGATCTACCAACTCCTGGTAGTTGTTGAAGGTTGCTACCATCAACTACATGCTCAACTCATCATTCAGTCCTTCCAGAGACTTCTCCTATTTAGCCGCATCCGTAGCAACGTCATCTAGGGCATAACGTGTTAGCTTACTAAAGTCCTCCACATACTGGCCAACTGTCTGTCCTCCTTGGCGCAAGTTGCGAAACTCACGCTTCTTCATGGACATAGCTCCTGCTGAAACATGGGCAGTACGGAAAGCTTGCTGAAACTGGTCCTATGTGATAGTGCCGATAGGGAAAGTGGCTATGAATTTCTCCCACCATGATGTTGCGGGTCCTTCAAGCTGATGTGCGGCAAACTTCACCTTTTCCGCATCTGTGCATCCTGTCGTGGTCAACTCCCTAGCTGTCTTGCGGAGCCAATCATCTGGTACTATCGGCTCGGTGCTACTAGAGAACACCGGCGGATTCAGCCTAAGAAAACGGGCTAAGTGGTCAACAGATGGTGGTGGTGGTGGGTTGTTGTTGCCTGATTCTGATTCTGGACTAGCAACTGCATCAATGTGTTCTGCTGCTGGATCAACTGAGTGAGCTCTGGTGGGAAGGTAAATCCAGGGTCAAGTCTCGGAGGCATCTGAGGGTTTAGAAAAGATGAGATTAAGAATAGAGGGGGTCTAGGGAGAAAACACTACCCATATGCACATGAGACAAAACAAACAATTCACTTCATTCAATCAAACAAGGGCATACAATCGATCTAACTATCGTAACAGTGCTCAGACTACCATATTTACATGGTGGACTAATACTACTGATGAGGTGGTCTACTATAATTATTCTTCGGTTGCAGACTCCATGATATCTGCTCCAGCTTCATCAACATAGTCATCATCACTATCATCTGGATCCGAGTCGGTGTCGTCGATGATGATGTAGTCTTCAGGGCGAATCTCCTTCAGTTCTTCGTATTCTTCTATTGGTGTAGGGCCTCCCATAAATATTCCGATCTTCTTGAGCAGGTCGTCATTCTTCTCAACTAGTACTTCGATTTCCTCTTCATAATCTTCACGTGTAGCCTTGAGTTCTTCCTCCAGTTCCTTGATTCTTGTTCTTGCCTTCTTCAGATCTATCATGACGGCGCACATTTGGTTCTCCTGACGTTGAATGTGCTGGTTCAACTCCTGGATAAAAGCTGCAATTGATCTATCCTTCTTGGTGATGATCATCTCCTAGTGCTCATCTCGGCGCCCACAAATCTGGTAGATAGTATCCTTGAGATCATTGCGGTAGACTTCTCCAATACGTCCCATGGCAATGTGAGCTGCCGTGCTCCTTCCTAGACTCCATGTCGGTGCATCAAAGGAAAACTCTATGGGCTCGGTGACTGGCATGAACGTCCTTCCTAGAACTTGAACTTGAATCATCCAGCGCTCCTCTTCAGGTAAAGTGGCGTTGTAGGTTCTGGTGAAGCTTGGTACTCCGATGTTCAGGTACTTAGTGACTTCCTTCAGGTGACGTCCAAAGGGTGTATCTTCATCTGGTTGTGTGAACTTGTTCCTTGCATCCGCCATCCTAAAAGAGTAGAAAAGATGAGGAGTCAGAATGAGAAGAGTAAGTAGTGATCTAGGGCTTTAGCTTAGTGGTCGTGTCCTACAGTCAGCGTGTGCTCTAATACCATCTTGTAGCGACCTGACCTCAAACAGTCCAATCTCTGTGCTCCGGTGTCATCCCTGGATCGGTAATGCTGACACCACACTATACTTGAAGTATTTATAACAGAGTAGCAATCACACACTTATTATATCAAGTGTCTCAAAAGAGAACTTATTATAGTAAATATGGCTCAAGGCCATCTAATAACGATAACAGTGGAAGGCTTGGAAGATAAGTGAGTCCATCAACTCCAACGGCATCACTGAGTATAGAACCACGACCTAAACGCACCTTACTCGTCATCTAAAAAGTCTGCAACATGAACGTTGCAGCCCGAAATGGGTCCGCACATGGAATATGCTGGAAAACTAACACGTAGAGAGCAATGAAAGAATAAGGCTATACTACATGCATATTTGGCTGGTGGTAAGCTCTATGGTTACAGTTTTGCGTAAAGCCAAATTTTCCCTACTGCAAAGGAATAAATTTTATTTAACTATCATGGTAGTTGTTAAACATTAAGAGTGTAGACACCCTCTCAATCCCAATTAAGCATCTTCATTAAAACCCAACAAAATTAATTTAGAGTAACATGATGAGATTCACATGATAATCCAATTACTATATACTCAAGATGTCCATAACCGAGGACACGGCTAACCATGATTAGTTTATACACTCTGCAGAGGTTTGCGCACTTTTCCCCACAAGACTCGATCTCCTCCATTGGGATTCTCGCACTACATGATGTTTGAGAAACGGATGACCGAGACATAGTGTTTCAGCAGAGCTTGCACCTTACGAACGGGTAGAGCGTACCAACCTACATCCCCTACATCTGCTAGTCTACCACTGTAAGAGTTCGCACGACATAGTCAACTATGCTAGAGCCCATAGTAGCTTGTGGCTGCACACGGAAGTTTCTAGTATGAATAATCTCATGATCCCTTTGAGCCTGGGTGGCGGTCCAAAAGAAAAATAGGCAATCGATGGAATACCCAGGTGCCTCAATCCACCCAGATGTGTGTTTAGGTTGCCACCTTAGGTAAACCATTAATTTAAAAATCTCACATCTGTCATGGATACACTCACCCAATCCACGTCTACTGGCATAGCATGACATAACAAGCAAACGTAGAAGTAACTCCCAAAGGTTTGATAATAAAACAGGTAATAGGTACTAGCTCATATACTTCCCAAACCCACAATTTAATTAGATCCTAATCATGCAATGATGTGAGGATTGATCTAATGGAATAAAAACTAGGCAGTAGGAGGTATGATCAAAGTGTTACTTGCCTTGCTGATGATCCGCAAAACCTAGCGATTCGAAGTAGCAAGCGGCGCACTCCGGGTACTCTATCGCAAACAAACAAGCATACAATAAGTACTCATTTAATGCACAGGTAAAACTCGAATAAGATATCTAACTAGATAGTTCAACTTAAGAACTCCGATTGGCAAAAAGAATCAAATCAAACGAAGCAATGAAAGACAAACGGCGAAATAAACAAGCTTCATTTACTATTCTGGATGTAGGTCAAATTTTACATAGGCAAAAACTTGTCTGAGTTGGTTAAACGGAAAGAGGGTTTCGAGAAGAAACTCCAGGCGCTTGAATCGCCTGATTCCGATAAACGAGCGAAAAGTTAAACTAGAACGAAAAGAGGATCAGAAATCGCGATCAGAAATAATCGCGGAATAATCCGAGAAAAAGAAAAACGACAAAAACGACCAGGGGAGGAACGCTTGGCACGCTTGCTGTGCTCCGAACAAGGCCGCGAATAAAAGATGGCAAAGGCGTGAGCTCAAGACACCTTGTCGACGGGCCGACTTCCCCGGTTGGCTCCACACCGTGAGCAGAGCGCGGGCTTGAAGCGCTCGAGTCTAGCAGGAGAAGCGAGGCGAGAGGAGGGTACTTCTCAGGAGATCTTGTAGCCTTGGCGGAAGGAATCCTGAAGAGATATCGTCAGGAAGGGAAGCAACACATGGAGAATCACCAATATAAGGTACTTACTCATCAACAACGATGTACTTTCTCCGTTTTAACGGCCCGAAGGTGCCGCTAGTTGGGGACCCCTTCCTCTTGCGGAGCTCTTCGAAGTCCACGCAGAGCCAACCAAAGCACTGGACATGGCGGCCCATGCGATGTGCCACTAGAGAAGCGCTCGAAGGGGCAGTCTCAGGTGCGCCAAGCTGAGGGGAGCCATCATGCTCTGCCTCACGGCGACCTGTCGAGGTCTCAGGAGCCCTGGCCTCGGGAGACGTGGGCTGCGTCGCCTCCTCAACCACTGCCCTAGGGTAAGAGTCACGAGTTCCTGAGGATGACACCTCAGGAGCCCTGGGCAGCATCAGCATCTCGGCACCTTCACCATCGGCCCCCAGCGGTGCTCGCCCCCCTGCACCCACACTAGGGGCGAGCTCGACGCTAGCAGCAGGAAGAGGAACCACAATGATGGGCATCTGCTCCACGAATGTCGCCTTGTTCAAGCAGCGGTATAGAAGGCAACTCTTCCTTGGCATGTCGTCTCGCAACGGGACACCCGCCAGGACCTCGAGCTCCGTTCGTCGTGCGTCGAGGGGTAGCCCGGACTCTTGAAGTCTCATGTGGTCCTCGCTATTGAGAAAGGCCCACATTCATTGAGAATGGCGTTGAAGCGGAGCGATTCGGCGCCAGATGAACTCCACCACCATAGGCGCAGTCACATCAAGGTCCTTAAGCCACCTCAGCCTGAGCCAGACAGGGGCAAGGCGCGAATCAGTGAGCCTCTGATGGCACTAACCGGAGCTGGGAATAGCGGGCGCTGACGGAGAAGAGAGCAGGGGGCTGAGCACACTGACATCAGCAAATACCCACCGTATCCGAAACCCGCTCATGGATGGTGGGAGCTCGAAGTCAATCCCCACGCCGGCCGTTGCCGCTACGGCCTGAAAGCTCGGGCATCCTAAGCTCTACCAGGGATCAACCAGGTGCAGCGAGAAGAAGTGGCAGAGAAGGGCTACTGAAGGGGCAATGCCTACCATGGCCTCGCAAACAAAGGCGAAGACGGCTAGAAGGGTCACTGATTGAGAATCAAGGCGCAGCATGTGGATCTGATAATGCGCAAGCACAGCGTTGATGAAGGCGGAGAAAGGAGGGACCAGGCCGGCCCAAAGGGCGTCGATGAAGAATGGGACCTCGGTGGCTGCCCGGTCAATGCGAGCACGAGACGCAGGCCAAGCCACCATCTTTCCCCACTCATTAAAGCTGGAGAAGAGCATGGGACGCACCTTGCCCATGGCCTCATCATTGAGCACGAGCGATCGGCCAACTGCGGGCTCGGAGGCAGGAGGCACACTTGCCGAAGACAGAGGTTTCTTCCCCTTATCCGCTTGTGTCACCACCATGGCGATGGAGTGAGCAGAGCTCAGGTCATATTGGAAAGAGGAGCGGAGTCCGAGGGAAGCAGAGGAATTGGAGGAGTATGGCGCAGGCGATGGAGGAATAACTGTGTAGGTTGCGGTGGATTCCAAGGCAGCGTGCGGAAGCGGAGACGCCCATGTCCAATCAACCGCCACGCGTCAACCAAGGCCGCAGGCTATTGGGCCCACAGCGCTCCGCACTTGCCCCTTGGCATCGCCTCGAAGCCATGCCCAAGCGTGCTTTGGGCCCGGGGGCTACTATCGGCGTTCTGGGAACGGGGGTCCCCAGACTTGCCTACCTGCGGCCCACGGCGAGGCTCTATGAGCGGGCCCACACGACCCATCTTCACCAACAAGCTTTCAAGAACCTCGCGAGGTGGACGATACAAGACCTCCTCGGGAGCGGCCTCATGTAGGATCGAAAGTATGTCTAGAGGGGGGGGGGTGATTAGACCACTTGACCAAATAAAAATCTAGCCTTTTCCCAATCTTAGTTCTTGGCAGATTTTAGCAACTTTGAACAAGTCAAGCAATCTTAACACAATTCAAGCAATCATGCAAAGAGTATGTAACTTGCAAGAATGTAAATGGAAGGGTTTGGAGGATTCAAACGCAATTGGAGACATAGATATTTTTGTCGTGGTTCCGATAGGTGGTGCTATCGTACATCCACATTGATGGAGACTTCAACCCATGAAGGGTAACGGTTGCACGAGTCCACGGAGGGCTCCACCCACGAAGGGTCCATGAAGAAGCAACCTTGTCTATCCCACCATGGCCGTCGCCCACGAAGGACTTTCCTCACTAGCGGTAGATCTTCACAAAGTAGGCGATCTACTTGCCCTTACAAACTCATTGGTTCAACTCCACAATCTTGTCGGAGGCTCCCAAGTGACACCTAGCCAATCTAGGAGACACCACTCTCCAAGAAGTAACAAATGGTGTGTTGATGATGAACTCCTTGCTCTTGTGCTTCAAATGATAGTCTCCCCAACACTCAACTCTCTCTCATAGGATATGGATTTGGTGGAAGAAGATTTGAGTGGAAAGCAACTTGGGGAAGGCTAGAGATCAAGATTCATATGGTAGGAATGGAATATCTTGGTCTCAACACAAGTGTAGGTGGTTCTCTCTCAGAAAATATAGGTTGGAGGTGTAGGTTTGTTCTGATGGCTCTCTCCACAAATGAAGAGGAGATGGAGGGGTATATATAGCCTCCACAAAAAATCTAACCGTTACACATAACTTCCCAAACTCGGTGGGACCGAATGGTTAAACTCGGTCGGACCGATTCAGCAAACCTAGTCACCGTTAGGGTTTTCAGCGGGACCGACATGCAACTCGGTAGGACTGATATGATTAGGGTTAGGGCATAATGTAATCTCGGTGAGACCGATTACACAAACTCGATGAGACCGATTTTGGTAATAAGCTAACCAGAGAGTTGGTCAGGTAAACTTGGTGGGACCGATCGCTCATTTCGGTGAGACCGAAACATTATGAAGGCAAAACAGAGAGTTTACATTGCAATCTCGATGGGACCGATCGCTCATCTCGGTGAGACCGAAACATTACGAAGGGAAATCGAGAGATTACAACCCCATCTCGGTGAGACCAAGATCCCTATCGGTGAGACCGATTTGCCTCGGGTTTGTGGCAGTGGCTAAGACATTTGAAACTCGGTGGCACCGGATAGGAAGAATCAGTTGGGCCGAGTTTGACTTTTGGTTTAGGTCATATGTGGATGTGAGAAAGTAGTTGAGGGTTTTGGAGCATATCACAAACCTTTTGAGCAAGAACCTCATTAAGCAACACCTCATCCCTCCTTGATAGTATTGGCTTTTCCTATAGACTCAATGTGATATTGGATCACTAAAATAGAAAATGTAGAGTCTTGAGCTTTGAGCTTGAGGCAATCCTTTATCCTTAGCATTTTGAGGGGTCCACTTTTCTCATCCACACCATGCCAATCATTGAGCTTTCCTGAGATATTAATCTTGAAATAGCATTAGCTCAGTGAGCTATATGTTGTTAGGAATTACCAAAACCACCTAGGGATAGTTGCACTTTCAATCTCCACTTTTTGGTAATTGATGACAACATATAGATCAAAGCTTCGACAAATGATAATAAGAGTGAAATACATTGTCGCTTTGAGAAGTATCTGAAAAGCAAGAGCTCCCCCTAAATTTGTGCATAGTTTAAGATTTTCTTTGGACTGCAAATGCACAAAGACATAGGATCATGGGTTACTCTTCCATGTCACATACATCTTGGTGGAGTGCTCAAAATGATAATAATCAAAATACATGCACTCATCACCAAGTAAAGTGAGTGATCACATAAAAAGGATAATGTCATCCAACAATCATTAATGTAGCATATGATCAAACACATGATCATCCAAGCAAGCACAAAGGCATAAAGTATCTCAACCAAGCAAATAAATGAAGTTTAACCACCAAACAAAAAGAGAGAATAAAAAGCAACGCTCTCTCTCGAAGCCTATGATCTATTCATTTTCTCCCCCTTTGTCAACAAGTTACCAAAAAATTCATAAAAATGCATAGTGCTAAATCGTCACTCAGGCTTGGTCTTCAGGTGGTGGTGTAGATAGAACTCCAAGAATGAAGGCGTCAGTTGATGTAGATGGAGCTGATGGAGTAGGTGCTGGAGCTGGTGGCACTGAAGCTGTAGCTGCTGCAGATGAAGTAGCTCTGGTGTCTGGAATAGGCACTGCAGCAGACCTCATACCTCTGGGCACTCTAGCAAAAGCATTAGTGGTTGTCTTGCCCTTCTTCTCCTGCACTTCATCCTGAAGTTTCTCAACGACTGACTGGATCTCAGTGACCTTCACATCTAGGTCATAGAACTTCTGCTCCACGATCCTCTCCAAGCTCTCCTGGTTTTGAGTCAGGGTGGCCAGTACCTTCTCAATCCTCAGAGTGGAGGCAATCAAGTAGCCAAGCTGATCTTGCTTGCTCTTTAGAAGATACTGAGATGCTTCTTCAGTAGTTGGCATCCTTGTAGTCTTTTCAGCCTTTGCCTTCTCCTTCTTGGCTTGTGCGTGCATAGAAGATGGTTCATTTTCATCCATCACCACAGTGTTGTCCTCAAAGTCTGGGTAGATGGGCAGGTGCTCCTTGTCCAGCTGATATGTGCCAGTGCCCATCTTGGAGTTAATCAGCTCCTGGATCTGTGGGGCATATCCACAACTCCTCTTCTGATCTGCAGCTGTCCTCTTTACGGTTTCCACTATTAGGCTCATGACTTTGAACTTCTATGGGAAATCAAATATGTGAAGCAAGTTAATTGCATGGCCTCTGATCATCTTGTGATCACCTGACTTTGGCAAGAGAGTGTGCCTGAGGATCCAGTTGATAGTTGGCAAGCCTGACAGAATGTAATGTACAGATCCAAACTTGTGTGTCTCAAGAGCACCATCTGCGATCTCCTTGTACATGTGTGCCATGGTGTTGTTATCCTTCTTATTCTTGGCATAGACATCCAAGTCATCTTCACTCTCTTCTGGAACATTGATCAATTTCGCCCATTCAGCAACCGTTGACTGGTACCTAGTGCCTTCAGACATCCAGACAATCCTTTCATCTGGGTAGAAGTGAGATGTGGAGTAGAACTGCATGATGAGCTCATCATTCCATTTTGTGAGCTTCTGAGCCACAAACTCATCAACTCCACAAGCCTTGAAGCTGTCATATACACTAGGGAAGTGATCCTCATTTTCCTCAATGAATGTCCAATCGACCCATCTCATGTCACACACTATGGGCTTCTTGTCAAGCAAGATAGTCTCATAGAAGTCCTGTTGTTCCTTTGTATGGAACCTGTAGTCCACAGCAGTCCTTCTCCTGGTGGCATATGGATCAGACTCTCTCCATAGCCTTAGACCAGAGTCCTTCCTGACTTTCATGTTCTATGCAACTGGATGAGCATCATTGTGGTCTGGAATTTTTGGCTTCAATTTCCTCAAGACAACAGAATCATCTTCTTCTTCCATTGCAGCTTCAGGCATTGGGGCCTTGTTCTTCTCTGCCGCTGGGATGTTCCTAGTGCTCCTCTTGGGTGCAGTTTTGGGTTTTGGAGCAGCTGGCTTAGAAGTTCCTTTGGGCTTAGATGGAGCATCCCCTGATCTTATGGCATCTCCCATAAGCTTTTGAGCTTTGGGTGCTGGTGCTGCATCCTCTTCCTCTTCCTCTTCTTCAGAGTCTTTCATGATTGAAGATCTCCCAAGCGCTCTAGCAGTGGTCTTCTTGACCCTTTTCTTCCTTTTCTTTTCTACCACAACCTGCTCTTTGGGTGCAGATCCAAAAGTCTCTTGAGTAGATGTTCTGGCTTTAGACATTGGAGCTCTCTTGGCAGGAACCTTTTGCTTCATCCCTGGCTTGGTGGCAGCAGCTGTGCCATATTCCTTTTTCAGGACTTTCCTCTTTGAGGTGGCTTCTTCTTCATCAGCCACATAGTCCTCATCCTCTGACTCTGAGGTTCTTTTCTTGCTGGCCCTTGTGGCAGCCTTTGGCAGATTGCTGGGTGTGCTCCTGCTTCCATCATCTGAGCTGCTAGAGGAACTAGTGCCCTCACTCATGTGAACCTGTTCCTCAGACTTGTTCTGACTGTCACTCTGATCGGACATGATGCAAACACTGACAACAGACCTTGTGAATAGATTATAGATGAGGTAGAGTGGATGTGCATCACAAAGTACAGAGGTTTTTGCAAAAGAATGAGTTAAAAACTTAGTTTTAGTTTTCCACAGAAAGCATTTCGGATCTACCGATTTGCAAACTCGGCGATACCAAAGCAGCTTTTGGAACCTAAACTAGTGAACTCGGTCAGACCAATCACAGTTCGGTGGCACCGAGACTGCTAGGGTTTCACAAAGTGCTAAACTCGGTCACACCGATTTGCAATTCTCGGTCAGACTGAGAATCACATGTGAAATGGCCTGAGCCAAATCGGTGGAACCGATTCCATCAACTTGGTCAGTCCGAGATGGTTTTGACGGAAACCTAACCCTAAATTTTCAATTCATGACTAAATTATGGAGTGTTTTCGACGGATAGAATGATCTCAATCGTGGCAAGATACATGGCAAAGCAATGTGCTGGGGAATCAAGTCCATACCCTGGTTCAGCAATGAACTTGCTACGGCGGCAACGGCGGAGACGATCCCGTTGACGGCGGCGAAGACCAGCAACAAGAGGATGATCCAGAGACCCAGGGAGGCATAGCAGGCTAAGCGTGGGCGAGGAGGTTCAGAAAGTTTTCCAAATTTTGACCCATGGATATATATAGCCTGACCCTGTCGGTGTGACCGAGTGGAACAACTCGGTGGCACCGAGATTCATAACTGCAAGCAGTTACTGAAACTTGGTGTGACCGAAAAGTTCAAATCCGTTACACCGAGATTGAAAACCTAGATCGACTTAGTGATCTCGGTATGACCGAAATGGATGAATCGGTCAGACCGAAACACACAAAGAAGTTTTGGATTTTTATGTCTATGACGAATCGGGGACTCCGAGTGCTCCTCACACAGAGTGGTTCAAATCTAACTTGATCAAACTTTGTGATGCAGGATGAATAGAGTTTGAGACGAGAAACACATAGATAGCTAGAGAAGGTTCTTAGGCATTCTTGTCCATCCACTTGGCAAGAGAAAAAGAAACCAACCAATCAAAACAACAAGTGGATGTCCTCGAATGAGTAAACTATGCAACCAACATGCTCACACAATAAAATGACAAATGAAATATGTGGCAAAGCATGCACAAACAATTCTAGCATCTATCAAGCAATTGGCAATCACTAGGTCATCTATATATGAGTATATTGACTTAGGAGTCAAATGAGAACATTTGATCATAGGTCATACTCATCGTTTAAGCACAAGTGGGGTTACCACTTTTACATAAAGTGTTGTTGTGTTCACACGATTAGAGTTGCTTTAACTCAATTGTTAGAGAAAAGCTCCCCAAGATGTGAGATCCCCCCTAAGAGGGATGAACTAACCTTGGGTTTTGTCGATGATGACTTCATGTAGGTGTTGAAGATGTGGATTCTCTAAGTTGATGTAGATCAGTCGGAGCTATCCTTTGGAGTGAGTTGCACTTTCAATACCTACACGGGTTAGTCCCACAAGGAACAAACAAGGATATCCATAGACATAGAGTGATGCATACACAATATGATGTCCATGAAAGCATTAGGTTACCTTGTCCCTTGTCTTACCAACAAGAGGGTTTGTGACTCCTTGAACTAGTGCAAGATGTGGAAGTTGATTGCACTTATTCTTGCCAAAATGATAAGAGTGAAGTATGTTGGCGGAGTCACCCTCAAGAACTCTCTAGTTCTTCTTCTTCGGGATCCACACCATCTTGATGGGAATCTTCGGAGTTGTAGTTGTACTTGATGAAGTGGAACTTGATGTAGTCTTGGGAACCCACTTGACCAAGGCCTTAGGAGCTTCTTCAAATGCATCAATTTCCTCATGAAGCTTGTCCTTGCCGTTTTGCTTGTGGTCTTGTGGTGGAAGATCAACTTGAGCTTGTGTCCCCTTGAAAGAAGTAGGCTCATACTTCTCTTGTTGAGGAACAAACTTCGTCTTGGGGTATTGATCTTCTTCCCACTCAACTCCATTGGCATTGAACTTTCGTTCAAAACCAATACCTTGATTCTTCCGGTGCCTTCCTTGCTTGCGTACAATTTCCTCAAATTGCTTACTGATACGTCTCCAACCTATCTATAATTCTAGATTGCTCCATGCTATATTATCTACTGTTTTAGGCATTATTGGGCTTTATTTTCCACTTTCATATTATTTTTGGGACTAACCTATTAACCGGAGGCCCAGCCCAGAATTGTTGTTTTTTGCCTGTTTTAGGGTTTTGAAGAAAAGGAATATCAAACGGAGTCCAAATGGAATGAAACCTTCAAAAACGTGATTTTCTCATCAGGTAAGATCCAGGAGAGTTGGACCCTCCGTCAAGAAAGCCACGAGGTGGTCACGAGGGTAGGGGGCACCCCCCCTAGGGCGCGCCCCCTGCCTCGTCGGCCCCTCGAAGCTCCACCGACATACTTCTTCCTCCCATATATATCCATGTATCCCCAAACGATCAGAACGGGAGCCAAAAACCTAATTTCACCGCCGCAACTTTCTGTATCCACAAGATCCCATCTTGGGGCCTATTCCGGAGCTCCACCGGAGGAGGCATCAATCACGAAGGGCTTCTACATCATCATCCAAGCCTCTCTGATGAAGTGTGAGTAGTTTACTTCAGACCTACTGGTCCATAGCTAGTAGCTATATGGCTTGTTCTCTCTTTTTGGATCTCAATACAATGTTCTCCCCCTCTCTTGTGGAGATCTATTCGATGTAATCTTCTTTTTGCGGTGTGTTTGTTGAGATCGATGAATTGTGGGTTTATGATCAAGTCTATCTATGAATAATATTTGAATCTTCCCTGAATTCTTTTATGTATGATTGGTTATCATTGCAAGTCTCTTCGAATTATCAGTATGGTTTGGCCTACTAGATTGGTTGTTCTTACCATGGGAGAAGTGCTTAGCTTTGGGTTCAATCTTGCGGTGTCCTTTCCTAGTGATAGAAAGGGCAGCAAGGCATGTATTGTATTGTTGCCACCGAGGATAACAAGATGGGATTTTTATCATATTGCATGAAACTATCCATCTACATCATGTCATCTTGCTTAAGCCGTTACTCTGTTTTTAACTTAATACTCTAGATGCATGCTGGATAGCGGTCGATGAGTGGAGTCATAGTAGTAGATGCAGAATCGTTTCGGTCTACTTGTCTCGGACGTGATGCCTATATACATGATCATACCTAGATATTCCATAACTATGCTCAATTCTGTCAATTGCTCAACAGTAATTTGTTCACCCACCATAGAATACTTATGCTCTTGAGAGAAGCCACTAGTGAAACCTATGGCCCCCGGGTCTCTTTCTTATCATATCAATCTCCACTACTTTATTATTGCTTTGCTTTTACTTTGCCTTTACTTTATTTACTTTGCATCTCTATATCAAAAATACCAAAAATATTATTTATCATCTCTATCAGATCTCACTTTCATAAGTGACCATGAAGGGATTGACAACCCTTAAGCGCGTTGGTTGCGTTGAGCTATTGTTTTTGTGTAGGTACGAGGGACTCGAGCATAGCCTCCTACTGGATTGATACCTTGGTTCTTAAAAACTGAGGGACATACTTACGCTACTTTGCTGCATCATCCCTTCCTCTTTGGGGAAATCCAATGCAGTGCTCAAGAGGTAGCACTTACTCCCAACAAGGCTCTTGTAAACACCTTTCTCTATGATTCCCTTCAATAAGCTATTTTCTTGCTCAAGTGTAACTTGGCTAAGAGAATCATTAGTGGAATCAAGAGAACTACTAGAAGCAACAACATTGGATTTAGCATGATTATTGTTACTACTAGAAGAGGAATCCTTCTTGTTCTTGTTACTAGACTTGACTTGAGGCATGTAAGTGGATAAGAGTAAACGCTTGGCAATGTAATAAGAACTTTTCTTGCGAAGATCATCATTGATTGCCTTTAAGAACGGATGCTCTTGCTCAAGATTGAGCTTCTCAAAACGTAATTTCTCATGAGTCCTTAAAAGTTCTCGATGATCTCCTAAGATAGTTTCATGAGCTAACTTAAGAGTGTTTAGTTCTTTAGTTAGAGACTCAATCTTCTCCTTATCATTGTCATTCGTTTCATATTGATTAGCATGATTAATTGACGTTTCAGCATAGTATTCATCACTAGAGTTGTCAACAAGTAAATCATCATCACCTAACAAGTCATCTTCATCACTATTGAAATCAACATACTCGGGGTGTGATACCTTTGGACCTTTGGCCATGAAGCATCTTCCAATTCCTTCATTTGGTGAATCAAATATGTCGTATGAGTTGGTTGCCACAAGTGCTAGACCGGCAAGACCTTCATCTTGAGTATATTCCGAGTCGGAGTGATAGCTTCTCTGAGAGTGACTATCGGAGTCGGAGCCGGATACCCACTCACCGACATGAGCTTGATGTCTTCGTTTTGTGTAGCTCCTTAATGACTTGTCCTTCCTTTTCGAATCCTTGCTTCTCCGAGAGGGTCTTCGTTCATAACGATCATCCCTACTCCTTCTCTCCCTCGATGGTGATTCTTCTCTTCTACTTCTTCTTTTGGGGGAATCTTCTCTTCTCTTGTGGGGAGCCGTACACTCATTGGAGTAGTATCCGGGTATTCCACAATTGTAGCAGTTTCGCTCTCGACTAGAAGATCTTTTGTCATTGTAGGACCTTGACTTGGAACTTCTCTCTTTGCTTCTATTCTTGTAGATCTTGTTGAAGTTCTTCACCTTTAGGCTCAATTCTTCATTGAAGGTTTGTTTCTCACTTGATGATGTGGGAGCTTCACATGAGGCTTTGTAAGCACCACTTGACTTGTTATGGAGCTCCTCCTTATCCTTGAGTGACATCTCATGAGCAACAATTCTTCCAATGACTTCTGTTGGCTTGAGATCTTTGTAATTTGGCATCATTTGGATCAATGTGCATACGGTATCGTATTTTCCATCCAAGGCTCTTAGGATCTTCTTGATGATGAATTTGTCGGTCATCTCTTCACTTCCTAAGCCGACAATCTCATTTGTGATAAGAGCAAGCCTAGAGTACATTTCAGCGACACCTTCACCATCCTTCATTTTGAACTTGTCAAGTTGACTTTGAAGCACATCCAACTTGGATTCCTTAACAGAGTCAGCACCTTTGTGCATATCAATCAAAGTATCCCAAATTTCCTTTGTGTTCGCAAGACGGCTGATTTTGTTGAATTCTTCGAGGCACAATCCGTTGAAGAGGATATCACAAGCTTGAGCATTGTATTGTAGCATTTTCAACTCTTCCGCGGTAGCTTCACGGTTCGGTTCTCTCCCATCAAAGAGTTCACCTTGCGAGCCAACACACACAATAGCCCAAACGGTGGGGTTATGTCCAAGAATATGCATTTTCATCTTATGCTTCCAACTAGCAAAATTAGTACCATCAAAGTAAGGACCTCTACGGTGGTAATTTCCCTCGCTAGACGCTATACTCTCCTAGGTTGTGAAACCAAGGCTATGACTTCCAAAAGCTATGAAAATCAAAGCAAATGGAAACCTGGCTCTGGTACCACTTGTAGGATCGACAGTATGTCTAGAGGGGGGGTGATTAGACTACTTGACCAAATAAAAATCTAGCCTTTTCCCAATTTTAGTTCTTGGCAGATTTTAGCAACTTTGAACAAGTCAAGCAATCTTAACATAATTCAAGCAATCATGCAAAGATTATATGAGCAGCGGAAAGTAAAGCATGTAACTTGCAAGAATGTAAAGGGAAGGGTTTGGAGGATTCAAACGCAATTGGAGACACAGATATTTTTGTCGTGGTTCCGATAGGTGGTGCTATCGTACATCCACATTGATGGAGACTTCAACCCATGAAGGGTAACGGTTGCGCGAGTCCACGGAGGGCTCCACCCACGAAGGGTCCATGAAGAAGCAACCTTGTCTATCCCACCATGGCTGTCGCCCACGAAGGACTTTCCTCACTAGCGGTATATCTTCACAAAGTAGGCGATCTACTTTCCCTTACAAACTCATTGGTTCAACTCCACAATCTTGTCGGAGGCTCCCAAGTGACACCTAGCCAATCTAGGAGACACCACTCTCCAAGAAGTAACAAATGGTGTGTTGATGATGAAATCCTTGCTCTTGTGCTTCAAATGATAGTCTCCCCAACACTCAACTCTCTCTCACAGGATATGGATTTTGTGGAAAGAATATTTGAGTGGAAAGAAACTTGGGGAAGGCTAGAGATCAAGATTCATATGGTAGGAATGGAATATCTTGGTCTCAACACAAGTGTAGGTGGTTCTCTCTCTCAGAAAATATGGTTGGAAGTGTAGGTTTGTTCTGATGGCTCTCACCATGAATGAAGAGGAGGTGGAGGGGTATATATAGCCTCCACACAAAATCTAACCGTTACACATAACTTCCCAAAATCGGTGGGACCAAATGGTTAAACTCGGTCGGACCGATTCAACAAACCTAGTCACCATTAGGGTTTTCAGTGGGACTGATATGTCTCCAACGTATCTATAATTTTTGATTGCTCCATGCTATATTATCTACTGTTTTGGACTATATTGGGCTTTATTTTCCACTTTTATATTATTTTTCGGACTAACCTATTAACCGGAGGCCCAACCCAGAATTGTTGTTTTTGCCTATTTCAGTGTTTCGGATAAACGGAATATCAAACGGAGTCCAAACGGAATAAAATCTTCGGAAACGTGATTTTCAAACCGAACGTGATCCAGGAGACTTGGACCCTACTAAAAGGGATCAAAGATGTGGTCACGAGGGTGGGGGGCGCCCCCCCTAGGGCGTGCCCCCTGCCTTGTGGGCCCCTCGATGCTCCACTGTCATACTCCTTCCTCCTATATATACACACGTACCCCCAAACGATCAGAACAGGAGCCAAAAACCTAATTCCACCGCCGGAACTTTCTGTATCCACGAGATCCCATCTTGGGGCATGTTCCGGAGCTCCGCCGGAAGAGGGCCGTCATCACGGAGGGCTTCTACATCATCCTAGCCCCTCCGATGAAGTGTGAGTAGTTTGCCTCAGACCTTCGGGTCCATAGTTAGTAGCTAGATGGCTTCTTCTCTCTCTTTGAATCTCAATACAAAGTTCTCCCCCTCTCTCATGGAGATCTATTCAATGTAATCTTCTTTTTGCGGTGTGTTTGTTGAGACCGATGAATTGTGGATATATGATCAAGTCTATCTATGAATAATATTTGAATCTTCTCTGAATTCTTTTATGCATCATTGGTTATCTTTGCAAGTCTCTTCGAATTATCCATTTGGTTTGGCCAACTAGATTGGTAGTTCTTGCCATGGGAGAAGTGCTTAGCTTTGGGTTCGATCTTGCGGTGTCCTTACACAGTGACAGAAGGGGCAGCAAGGCACGTATTGTATCATTGCCATCGAGGATAAAAAGATGGGGTTTATTTCATATTGCATGAATTTATCTCTCTACATCATGTCATCTTGCTTAAGGCGTTACTTTGTTTTTAACTTAATACTCTAGATGCATGCTGGATAGCGGTCGATGAGTGGAGTAATAGTAGTAGATGCAGAATTGTTTCGATCTACTTGTCACGGACGTGATGCCTATATACATGATCATGCCTAGATATTCTCATAATTATGCGCAATTGTATCAATTGCTCAACAGTAATTTGTTCACCCACCGTAGAATACTTATGCTCTTGAGAGAAGCCACTAGTGAAACCTATGGCCCCCGGGTCTATTCTCATCATATCAATCTCCATTACTTTAATCTTGTTTTTCTATTTACTTTGCTTTTACTTTTTACTATGCATCTTTATATCAAAAATACCAAAAATATTCTATCTATCAGATCTCACTCTCGTAAGTGACCGTGAAGGGCTTGACAACCCCTAATCGCGTTGGTTGCGAGTAGCTATCGCTTTGTGCAGGTACGAGGGACTTGAGCGTGGCCTCCTACTGGATTGATACCTTGGTTATCAAAAACTGAGGGAAATACTTACTCTACTCTGCTGCATCATCCCTTCCTCTTCGGGGAAAACCAACGCAAGCTCAAGACGTAGCAGGGACCGACATGCAACTTGGTAGGACCGATATGATTAGGGTTAGGGCATAACGTAATCTCGGCGAGACCGATTACACAAACTCGGTGAGACCGATTTTGTTAATAAGCTAACCAGAGAGTTTGTCAGGTAAACTCGGTGGGACCGATCGCTCATTTCGCTGAGACCGAAATGTTACGAAGGCAAAACAAAGAGTTTACATTGCAATCTCGGTGGGACCAATCGCTCATCTCGGTGAGACCGAAACGTTACTAAGGGAAACAGAGAGATTACAACCCCATCTCAGTGAGACCGAGATCCCTATCGGTGAGACCGATTTGCCTAGGGTTTGTGGCAGTGGCTAAGACATTTGAAACTCGGTGGCGCCGAACAGAAAGAATCGGTGGGGCCGAGTTTGACTTTTGGTTTAGGTCATATGTGGATGTGAGAAAGTAGTTGAGGGTTTTGGAGCATATCACTAAGCATTTTGAGCAAAACCTCATTAAGAAACACCTCATACCTCCTTGATAGTATTGGCTTTTCCTATAGACTCAGTGTGATCTTGGATCACTAAAATAGAAAATGTAGAGTCTTGAGCTTTGAGCTTGAGCCAATCCTTTGTCCTTAGCATTTTGAGGGGTCCACTTTTCTCATCCACGCCATGCCAATCATTGAGCTTTCCTGAGATATTAATCTTGAAATAGCATTTGCTCAGTGAGCTATATGTTGTTAGGAATTACCAAAACCACCTAGGGATAGTTGCACTTTCACCTCACCAGGCTGGCTCGCGAGGGGCGGAGAGTTCAAGGCAAGGCAAACCTCGCGAGGTTCCAGTGATGTAAGCCATGACGACCAAGGTCAGGCGGGTGCTAGCGCGCACAGTATCATTGTTTCCTCTTTGGCGCCAAGGGAGCAAGCGCAGGCGCAGAGTACCATGGTGTCAACGAGACCAAGACCAGAAGGACGGCAATACGGAGGTCACCATGGAGCCCAAGACGGCGTCACCACCAGAGCCTTTTGCAGGCGAAGACTGCTTTTGTCAGGATAAGCTGTACTAGTTGTCCCCTTTCAAATTGGTCGTTGTTGGCTCCCTTCCTGCTCAATATTTGGGGAGAGGATTAGGGCCTCTATAAATAGGACTAGCCACCACCATAGCTAGGGGGATCGATCGGACGGATCGAGAGAGACCAGGACTACCACAAGTTCACCTAGCACGAGAACACCTCTCCTCAGGAGATTGTTCTTCCCCTTGTACTATTCATCCTCAGCCCAAGAGGCAGTCCACCACCACCACAATGGAGTAGGGTATTACACCATAATGGTGGCCCGAACCAGTATAAATCTTGTGTCCTTGTGTTGTGAGTTCATCGAGTTTGCCCGTGAGATCTCAGCGAAGTTAGGACGTGGATAGGTAGGGGGAGATCTTCGCGCGCACCCTAGTGTTCGAACCTTGAGGGTTTTGCCGGAACCCGTGATTCGACAGGTGTTGTGGCAGTGTACGTTGTGGAAGGCATGGAACGGATGGTTTCTCTTAGATGACTCGGGGTGGTCCCGGCCGCGCTTTGTGCCAGGCTCCGCCGCGAGAACGGCTACTCCCTTGCGCTTCATGTCCTTGGCCTTGGCTTTCTTCTCTTCTGGGTGGGCAGCAGGGAGCTCGAGGAGGGAGAGGCGCCCCTCCTCCAGCTCTTGCGCACTTGGTCGCCATGTTAAACATCTCCAGGCCCATGCACAGCTCCTCGTGGATGGAGATCTACTCCTTCATCTTGATGTCGCAGACGCCATCAAAGAACGCTGAGATGATGGCCTCGTCCGTCACCTTGCGAATGTTGAGGTGAACGCTGTTGAAGCGCTGGTTGTACATCTGCAGGGTCTCTCCTGGCTGCTGCTTGATGCGGCGCAGGTCACCCGCGGCAGGTGGGTAGTCACAAGTGCCCTGGAAGTTGGCGACGAAGCGGTTGCGCATCTCACCCTTGGAGGAGATTGACCCTGGGGGCAAATTCCGGAGCTATGAGCGAGCACCATCTTTGAGAGCCATGGGAAACCTGTTCGCCATGACTTTCTCGTCGCCGTTGGCCGTCTCGATGCTCAGCTCATAGAGCTGCAAGAACTCCATAGGGTCAGGGGTGCCTTCGTAGCGCAAAGGCTGGTCTGGCTTGAACTTGCCTGGCGTGATTACGCTACACAACTCTGGAGTGAAGGCACGGCAGCCTGCTGTGGCCACCAGGGCCCGTCGCGGGGGCAGAGCTTGATCTTGATGCCTACGCACTGCTGCCGCAGGCGGCACGCGGTCTTGACATGGTGGTGTCGGGAGTGCAGGAGCGTTTTCCGGCGGTCGGGGAACTTCTTGGTAGCTTCCTTCTTCGCGCGCGGGCACCTGCCGCGGCAGATCGCGCCTAGGGGCCGCGCGGCTTGGCGCCAGGACATCGTCTTGGTGCGGAGGTGGTGGAGGGGCTCCATGAGCTACGTCGCCCGCAACTGGGGGAGGGCGAGGAAGTGAGAAAGATGGTGCGGGGGAGCCCCCAGCGGCGATGACGAGCTCGGCGATGTGGTCCAGCCAGTCCTCGTAGAGGTCATCGACCGGGCGGTAGCACAGGAGCTCGCGTGCCATGAGCAACGCGGATTGCGCGTCCGTGGGCACGCGATGAGCGTGGGACGATGAGCCAGCCGGAGTCAACGACGGGGTGGCGGTGTGGCCGTCCCACCGCACAGAAGGGTGCAGCGATGATGTTTGATACTCGTTTCCTGTCAGGCCTGTGGTAGCATTGGCGGTGGGTGATGGAGAACGATGGGGAGGCTCACCGATAGGAGCTGTCTGAACGACACGGGCGGCGAGGGCGGCTCGGCGCTTGACGCAGGCTCTGTGTGCATCCGCCATGGACATGGTGGAGCAGCTGACCGTGCATCGATGGAAGAAAAGCTTCAGTGAACCCCTACCTAGCGCACCAAATGTCGGATTACGAGTTCTGGCAAACCCTTGAGGTTCGAACACTGGGGTGCGCATGAAGATCTCTCTCCCCCTAGCTCACACTCTCGCCACGATCTCAAAGCCTAGCTCGCAGAACCCGAGGAACAAGGGACACAGGAATTTATACTGGTTCGGGCCACTGTTGTGGTGTAATACCCTACTCTAGTGTGGTGTGGTGGATTGCCTTGTAGTCTGAGAATGAACTAATACAAGGGATGAATAGCCTCCTCGCGAGAGGTGTTCTTGAGCTCGGTGAGCTTGTATGGTTGTCTTGGTGGAATGGATCCAGTCCAAGATGAGATGCCTCCCTATGGTGGTGGCTAGTCCTATATATAGAGGCCTAGGACCTCTCCACAAACATTAGGCGGGAAGGGATCCCACAATGGCCAATTTGAAGGGGGACAACTAGTACAAGTTATCCTGACAAAAGGTGGTCTTCGCCTGCCAAAGACTCTGGTGGTGACGCTCTCGTGGGCTCCGTGGTGACCTCCGTGCTGCCGTCCTGCTAGTCCTGGTCTCGTTGCACCGATATGGAAACCTTTTCCTGATACCTCGAAACTCATCTCCTGCTTTTGCCACTTTAGCACAAAAGAGGCAACGAGCACTCTGCACCCGCTGGCGCCCGCCTGGCCTTGGTCGTCAGGGCTCACGTCAGATGCTCCTTGTGAGGCATCCCTTGCACAGATATCTCCGCTCCTCGGGAGCCAGCCTAGGGAGGCCGCCTCGGAGGAGGTCTTGGTGTCGTCTGCCTCGCGAGGCTTGGCCCCTCGTGACAGTCTTGAGTGGATGCTAGTGAAGATGGGCCATACCAGGCCGCTGGTAGAGCCATGCCCTAGGCCGCAGGCAGGCAAGTTTGGGTACCCCCGTTCCCAGGATGCCGACACAATGCGACACCAGATGAACTCCTTCACCCCAAGGTCCTTCAGCTTGGCCAGCCGGAGCCAGACATGAGCGAGCCGCTTATCGACGAGCCTTGTGTGCCCCCAGCCAGAGCTTGGGGCGGCCGGAATCCGCGGAAGCAGCAGCAGGGGATTGTGCACAACAACATCCACATACACCCATCACTTCCGAAAGCCTCCGACAACCGACGAGAGGTCGTAATCGATCCCCGAGCTGGCCGTCGCGGCCACAACCTGGAAAGATACACACCCCAAGCGCTGGTGACCATCTGTCAGATGCAGAGAGAAGAAGTGGTGGAGCAAGGCCACGTAAGGGGCAATGCCCACCATGGCCTCGCAGGCGAAGGAGAAGACGGCAAGGAGGACGATGGATTGGGGATCAAGGTGCAGTGCGTTGATCTGATAATGCGAAAGCACCGCATTGAAGAAGTCGGAGAAGGGAGGGATCAGACCGGCCCAGAGAGCATGAAGATGGAGGGGGGGTCTCGATGGCCGTCATGTTGATCTCCGCACGGGAAGCAGGACAGGCCACTATTGCCCCCATTCATTGGATTCGGCGGTGGGCGGTGGGCGCACCTTGCCCATCGCTTCCTGGTTGAGCACCACCGACCGCTCGACAGCAGGCTTGAAGACCAGTGGTGTAGGGCCTGAGGCACGAGACTCCTTCTTTCCCTTCTTCTTTCGGGTTGGTGCCATGGCGGCGAAGATAGTTGGTGCCAAGATTGGACCAGGGGAGAGGACCTGCTATCTAAGATGAGGGAGCTAGGAAGTGCCTTGCTTGTAATGGAAGCGGAGCTGTGTAGGCAACAATGGCTGCCTAGCCAGACGGAGATCGAGGCCGCGTGGGGAAGTGGAGGCGCCCACATCTCGTCAACCACCACGCGTCAATCAAGGCCGCGGGCTATTGTGGCCCGCGGCGCTCTACACTTGGCCCTTGGCTTCGCCTCGAAGCCAAGCACGAGTGCACCTCGGGCCCGGGGGCAACTGTCGGTGTTCTGGGAACGGGGGCGCCTAGACTTGCCTGCCTGCGGGCCAGGGCGTGGCTCATCCAGTGGCCTAGGACGGCCCATCTTCATTAGCAACCACTCAAGACCCTTGCGAGGGGCCAAGCCTCATGAGGCGGATGACACAAGACCTCCTCAGGGGCAGCCTCACTAGGCTGGCTCATGAGGAGCGGAGAGATCAAGGCGAGGGGCAGCTCGCGAGGTTTCCATGACATGAGCCATGACGACCAAGGCCAGGCGAGCGCCAGCGGGCGCAGAGTACTCGTTGCCTCTTTGGTGCTAAAGGGGCAAGAGTAGGCGAGGAATCCTGAGGCATCAGGCAAAGGTTTCCATATCGATGGAACGAGACCAAGACCAGCAGGACGGCAGGATGGAGGTCACCGCGGAGCCCACGACAACGTCATCACCAGGGCCTTTGGCAGGCGAAGACCACCTTTTGTCAGGATAACTTGTACTAGTTGCCCCCTTCAAACTGGCTGTTGTGAGATCCCTTCCTGCCTAATATTTGGGAAGAGGACCCCAGGCCTTTATAAATAGGACTAGACACCACCATGGGGGGGGGGGCGGATCAGGGACGGATCATTCAGATCATCCCCAACCACACAAGCTCATTGAGCTTGAGAACGCCTCTCCTCAGGAGGTTGTTCTTCCCTTGTACTTGTTCATCTCCAGCCTACAAGGCAATCCACCACACCAAACTGGAGTAGGGTATTACACCACATCGGTGGCCCGAACCAGTATAAACTCTGTTGTCCCTTATTCTATGGGTTTGGCGAGCTAGGCTTTGATATCGTGGTGAGAGTGTGAGCTAGGGGAGAGAGATCTTCGTGCGCACCCTAGAGTTCGAACCTGAAGGGTTTTGCCGGAACCCATAATCCGACAGACACTTTGCGTGCTAGTTTTTTCGCTGAACCGATTCCAAATTTCCGGTTTCCGCATAAATATCTACCTCCCCACCCACCCTTACCAAAAGCCACATTTCCCCTGTTTCCGCCTTCCTTTCCAAGTTGAAACCATTACTCCTTGCTTGCAGCGCCGCCTCCTCGTCGGCGACCCTCCTTCATGCTGCTCGGCCTCGTCTATCCATACAGGTAGTCCACACCCGACCCGCATCCTCCTCCTCCTTCCACATCCAACATGCCCCGACCACCGGCGCGACACCTTCCACTGAAATCACCGACCCGTCTACCAAATAAGCGCCGCCCTAAGCCATGGTGCACGCAGTATAGCCAGGATCTCAAGGAGCATTTGGCAGCGGAGAAGCAAATCCCGGCTGCACGCGTGGATGAAGTCATAATGGCTTCCATTCGTGCCGCCCCCCATATCTTGGAGGAGCATCTCGCCGTCGAGGCCACCGCCGATGCCTCGCACATCGACGATGCAACACGGTTGGCTAATTTAAACGATAGTTCGTGGGCACCCACGATGCAAGGCCTCACCCTCTTCCATGTCCAAGGAGCCAGTCGTCATCGATATCTCCGACAACGAGGAGTAGCTTGTCATATTAGCTCACTATAAGGACCCATGTTCAGTTTGCTAGCTACCGCCTTTCCTTAACAAATTCTAGTGAATTGTGCTATCTACGTTTACCATGCAATCTGTTTCGCTAGTGTATATGTTCTATATGTCGTGCAATGTGGTGCTCACTTATTAACTGTTTGGTTAATTAGTTATCGTGTTCAGTTAACTATTTGGTTCATGTCTGCAAATGTGATGTTCAATTCTTCACGGTCCAATCTTCTATTGTCTTCCATGTGGGAAATAAATTGATTTTTTCTTTAAAAATACATGAGAAACAAATACAATTGCTATATTTCCAAGTTGTGAAGCATGCTTGGTTTGGTTAACTGTCTGATCTTCTATTAGGAGTATGTTATATTGTGCAATGTGGTGCTCAGTTAACATTTGGTTCATTTGTTGTGGTGTTTAGTTAACTGCTTAGTTCATTTCTGCAATGCGATGTCCAATTGTCGTGGGTAGAATTTTGTGTTGTTGTGCATGTGAGGAATAAATGGAATTTGGCTGCACTTAATACATGACAACATATACAAGTGCTATATTTCCTAGTCCTTAATCATGCTTGGTTTGGATAAATGGGTTTTCCATGTGGCTTGAATTAATCTGATGAATTTGCAACGTGCTTATTTTTCATCAACATATTTTACTGATAGCATGCGAACACTTACTTAACCTGATGACTAACTACCTTATATGTGTTGTAGGGAAACAATGGGTAGCACCGAGGTTTACAATTGAGGTTTGAATGAGCATGGTCCTTTGTCTAATATCACATTATTGTGCAATTGCAGGAACCATTCTAATATTTAGGTTTTTATCAATTTGGTCTTGCACATGTAGGTCATGCTGTCAGAGGTTTTAACCCATTGTTTGACCCTTTGTGCATAAGGGGAAATGAGTTGTCCATGAATATCAGTCAAGTCAAGAACTCAGAAAGATTGTTAGGATAAAAAATTAGCGACAAAAAACAACAAGATCTTTGCCTGCACAATGTAGAAGACATCAGTTCACTACAGGATGGTCTAACTATTATACCTTTCCTTTTGTATTCCTTTGCCCCATTTCTAATATAGAGAAGATATTTATGCACATCCTTGTTTTTAGGCCTTTCCAAAGCAGTTCACTAATGATTACCTCTCAAACCACCTCTATGGTCAGGAGCCGAGGAAGGTATCCATACAACACCCACGGTTCAATATTGAAGTGTTCCTGAAGAGGACGGAGGATGGATGGTCTATCATCCACAGGCACTGACCTAAAGTTGCAAAGACCTTCAACATCAATGAAGGATCAATATTCACCTTCTGCTTCAACACTTTTCCAGATGAGACACATATGTCTATGTACCGTCTATGATGCTAATTTCGAAAGGTTATAGATGTTGCATGTGAAACTTGGTGCTGGTGCAGTTGTGTTATGGGGTAGCTAAGTGTTGAAGCTATATGGTGTTGTACTCTGATGTATTTCAATTATGAAAACGAAATATATTGTGTGCTTAATATGAAATGTCAATTAGATTAATAAATGGATTATTAATAATAGGACAATTAGCTTGCTAATTGGGATTTTCTATTGCAAACGGTTATTGAGAAAACACTATGGGTGATGTCCTTAGGCAACGCACACAGTTTCTAGGAATAAACCTTGTTGGATTAATGAACAATCACACACGACATCCTCTTGAAAACGGTTTGCATTTGGCCACCTGGCACAAACATTTACCACATAAAAACTGTGTGTGATGCATTCAATAACACAAACGATAAAATTATTAATACCATGTGGAATGGAAATGCTATCCCACACAATTTAACGGGGAAAAATTGTGTGTGATGTACCTACGAACAGAAATGTTTTCCTTGGAGCGACTGTGTAGGATCTATATACGAACATAAACGTTTAGCACGGACAGTTTGTGTGGTTTGTACTTACGATCAGAAATGATTTCGCCTATATAATTGTATTTTTTAGCACTACTATACGTATAAAAGTATTTGAGCACTCGCCGGTCGCACACGACCTCATTTTGCCGAGTGTGTGTGCCAGGAGGGCATATCCCCGAAGGTTTCTAGGTCATGTGGGAAGGACCCCCCCTATCACCCACACTCACTTGGCAATAGTTCCAAATGCCGTCGTGGAAAGGGGTTAAAAACCGTTTGTATAGCACCTCACTGTACTAGTGATGCTCTAGGGAGTTCAGAATCCTCATCGCCAGATAGCTGATGACGGTCGAGATTAAGAGACGCGGCGCACCACTGAGTGCGCCACCGAGACGCGAGGACTTGTGTGCGGCAGCCATCGTTGGTGGGGAGAAGGGAGATGATCTCCCCAAGGATGCCCTCCGAGAGATTGCTGATGAGGTCTGCCAAAGTTTTTATTGGTTCCTCAGGTCTAGTGGGGCATGGCCACTTCTGGCCGTGCAGCCGGGTCCAAGATCTACATCTGGCGGCGGCACTGGCTAGAGCCTCATCTGTGTCCATACCAATCTGTAATAAAAAAATGGCAGAAACATACATGTAGGACATTCAAAATCAATTCTCAAGATCTGGACGAAAAAAGGCACAAACATATAAGTAGGACATTCAAAATTAATTCTCAAGATCTTGCCATCAATTATTAGCACGCAAGCTATCCCTAGTCGGATTATTAGCAAAAATCATTTATATAGAACAAACAATTAACCACTAACTTTGTACAGATAACATTCAAACAATCAATACACTACGTGCATCTAAAGGAGCTTAATTACTCTGATTCATGGATTGAGAGAACATAACCATATGATTTGTATTCCAAAAAAATTAGAGAGGGGGGAGTAACTAGAGAGAACACATGATATGTTTGCCACACAAATGGGTATATAGATGACTAGCCGGTTTCCCGTGGGAGTCGCCGTTGTTGATGGAGTTGTTGTTGACCTCCGGCTCCTGCTGGGGGGGGGGACACGACGGGGCCGACGAAGTCAAGGTCGTGCTGCTGCCCACGCAAGAACTCGTCGCCGGTGACGACAACCTCTGTGCCTAGCTTCACGCATTGCGCGGGTGCTTCACCAGCCCCGGCGTCGCCACTCCCTCCGAAGGTGCACTTCGGCGGCATCCTTAGACACTCCAGACTCAATACGTTGGTGACCACCGTGGACTGGGGGTGCGGCCACCTATTATGGGCGGCCGCTCAGGTGCACAATTAATACGGACCAGTGGGTGTGAGCCGGGCAGTGGTCCAAGGCTATCTCACCTCCCGGTGAGCCTGCGCGGCGGACTTCTGCCATTCCTAGCATCATTTCACACAGTTACTCGCATGCCTCCCGGTGACACTCCACAGTGAAAATGCCTCCCATCAATACAAACACCTGCACGCATGCCTCCCGGTCTGCCTGCACGGCGGACCGCTCGCATGCGTCCCGTCAACTCACAGCTACTCGCACGACACATGGGGCGCGTGGCAGCACATATATATTTTGGTTTATTGACGATTCATTCTGCCGCTTAACTGTTTAACCGAAGCATGGCATGGTCTAACACACACGGTCCGAATAAATAATCCGTATGAGATATTGGTTGCCAGTTATTAACAACCTCATATTTATAAGAAGATTATATCAAAACGTGTCTCAAATTAGACGAAAAAATACAATATCACAGTCTACTGGTGTCCATATATGACACCACGATAAGTTTCATGAATTTCAACTAAGTTTTGGATTTACTGAATTTTAAAAATCTATATTCTCAATGTTTTGAAATCTCTTGCATGGGGAAACATGCACCCACAGACACAAATGATTTTGCAATCCATTTTGGTGCACCTGTAGCTCAAATTAGATTTTTGCACATTAAATCCCCAGGAAATCAATCAATGTGTAAAAACGGTCGAATGATGTCTTTTTTTATTTTAACACGACACTCCTTTGGTCACATGTTCACTGCAGAAAAAGTTTGACATGCCTCGGAGTGGCTGTGGTGGTGCGAAATGTGTGTGTCTTTGTGTGGGGGGGTGGGGGGAGGGGTCCGGCAGTACACTACGAGTCATGAACCTCCGTGTGGGATTATTGATGATTTTGTGAGTCAAATATGCCACATCAAAGTCATGAATTGGTTATTTATTGCATTACACAACCCTTTCATACATACATGTCCATGCCACATCCATGCATTGGTGGTCCTCTCACACACTCTCCCTCGTGCGGTTATGAGCAACGTGCCCATTCGTTAGCCCGCAAAGGTTTTCAGTTTCCACTGACAGCTAGAGGCATTTGACCAAAAGGTGGATTAATCTTGGCATGTGTGTGGTGTGGATCATGGTGAGATTCCATATCAAAGTTCAAGCATTTGCGTTCACACCCGCCCACCAACTAAGTGAGGGGGCTACGCATCGTGGTGTAGTGCATTTCCGGTTTGCGAAGCATGTGCCACGTCAAAGTTGTGCATTGGGTATTTCAAACATCACATAACACACGGGCACATGCATGCGGTGGTTTTATCCTATGACACTCACTCGCGTGTGACTCTCTTTGTGGGCCCACGAGGTCGTTGTCAACCACTTGAACGTACCACGAGAGAGAGAGGTTAATTTGACCAACTAGGATGGTTCTTTTTTGGTTTGTGTTACGTATATGCATGGTAGGAGTATGTACATGTCAAAGAGGGGGCAACATGAATACTCTATATATATGCGTGTCATAACCTCACTCCATGTGGCGACTTTCCGGTTCCCGAGGCAGGTGGCACATCAAAGTTGTACATTATATTGGTATTCAAACATCACACAATACCATGCAGGTGGTGGTTGCCCTATAGGAACTCACTCATGTGTGGCGCTTCCATCCATGTGCATGAGAGGTTGTCCTCCATCACTTTGACCCAACGAGAGAGAGGTTAATTTTACCTTCAAGGAAAGATTCTTTTTTGGTTTGTGCTATACAGTAGAAGTACATATATACCGCGCGCTATATATATATATAATATATATATAGCACATAGCACGCATCATGAACCTCACGCTCTCTGTGGGGACTTTTTGGTTTCCTATATAGGTGGTGCCACATCAAAGTTGTGCATCGCATGTTCAAACATCACACAAACACCTCTTTGGGCCACATGCAGAAGGTGGTACGTAGTCCTATATAGGATGATCACTCGCGTGCGACGTACGCTTCACTTCTATACTAGGCCCGCGAGTTTGTCGTCCATCTCTTTGACCAGCGAGAGAGAGAGAGGTACGTTTGATGAACAAGGAGGATTAATTCTTTTAGGGTTGTGTTACTAGGTGTATAGTATCTACCGAAGGGGGGGGTGACCAGCATATATATATGCCAACACTCTCACTCGCTTGGTTATGGGCGGCAAAAGCCTATATATATTTGTGGTCACGCATGGATGTCCATCATTTCGACCAACACGAGAAAGGTTACTAGGGTGGATTCTTCTTCGTTCCTTCGAGTTATCGTATAGTAGGTCGACCATTCCAAGCCTAATTAAGTTTGGGTACATGCTACGCATCGTGAACCCTCTCTCGGTGTGGGGATTTTACAGTTCCAAAGCATGGTGCCACATCAAATTTGTGCATTGGGTATTCAAACACTACACACACCACTTCCATTTACATAATTGGCCCACATGCACAGACTGGGTGTAAGTGCATCTAGTGCACCTTAGTGATTTTGGTGTATTGAAGACTTATAGGTTAAGGGACTAATGCGTTTGTGAGTGTACATAGGTCTATAAGTCTATGAGGAGCTTGATATTTACAGAGAAAGTCGACCCCTAAAAATGAATTTCTTCGACTGAAGACTTTGGATCACTGAAGACTTTCTGAAGACTTTGAAAGTGAAGAAATTAGTGTGACCTTGAAGACATGGTATTCGTTCGAGGAACATGAAGCGTGAAGACTTTTGTTTTTGTAGTATCATTTTCTCTTTCTTGAGTCATAGGAAACACCGTAATGTTAAAGGGGGTCGAGGAAATACTAAGGTAAATTTCCACGTGATGCTCAACTCAAAATCGTACACCTACCAATCCTTCGAGTGAAGCCATTGGAAATCTCATACAGTTCAGTCAATTTCTTCAGTGACAGATGTAGCTCTTCTGGTCTCTGAGGAATTTGTTCTGACTGAGGAGTTAGGAATTCGCCAGTGCGGATTGCCTACAGAGTGAGGAACATCTATCCAGCTGTGCGCCAGCTGTCCCGAAATATCTATCCACCTAACGTTCATATCATTGAAGGGCATTTATGTCTTATCATGTCGGGCTGCTCCCTAGGCTATAAATAGCCGCCCCCTACAACCACTAGCTGGTTGGCTGCTCCGAGAGAAACTGACACTTGTCATTTGAAAACAACCCATCCTCCGAGGACTTTGAGCGAAAATCATCAAGTGAGGAAAAACCAAAAACCCAAAACCCAAACACCTACAAACCCCAAGTGATTGAGCATCACTGAAGAGATTGATCCTGCGTGGATCCGACGCTTGTTACCTTTGAAGACTGTGCTTCTTCCAGGCGGTTAGGCGTCATGGTCTAGAGCATCCAAGAGGAATTGTGGGTCTCCGAGTGACCAAGTTTGTGAAGGTTTGGAAGTCACCTGAAGACTTACCATGAGTGATTGGACGAGGACTGTGTGACCTTAGTTCAAGGAGAATACGGCGAGGACTGGGTGTCCTGAGCTGCGTGTTCAGGACTGGGTGTCCGGGACTGTGTGTCCTCAAGTTTAAATACTCAGCCGCTCCAACTAGACGTACAACTGAGACAGCAGTTGGAACTGGTCTACCAAATCATTGTATTTACCAAGCTCACTGGTTCCATTTCCTCAACTCTTTCATTTCCTCATAATTGAGTTGTGTACTTGTTCATATCTGTGTTTGAAGACTTTGACTGAAGACTTTCTCAATTTTCTCAGTTCAATTTCTTCAGTCTGTTTGTCTTCATACTGTGTTATCCTGTGCTTACGCTTCCTGTACTCTATGCCTGTCTTCATTTCATCATGATGACTATGCTTGTATTCTGTTATGTTTACTTTTGAGTACTTATTCCGCTGCTAGTAGTTCTTCGCTAAGGAATTTCCTCACCGACAAATTCCTTAGTGAAGAATTTCATAAAAATCGCCTATTCACCCCCCCTCTACTCAATATAACGCACTTTCAATTGGTATCAGAGCAAGGTACTCCCTTGTTCTGTGTGATTTTGGTTTAACCACCTGGAGTTTTAGTTATGTCGACCGCAGGTATGACGAAAGTGACATGCCCCATCTTCGACGGTCACGAGTATCCCAAGTGGAAGGCCATGATGAAGAAACGCCTCACGGCAATGAACAACGAGATGTGGACCGTCACTGAGATTGGTCTGACCGATCTATGCAAGATGGCGGAAGCTGATGACATTCGCAAGTACACTCATCTCAACCTCACAGCGAAGGATGTCATCTGCTCTAGTCTGTCACAAAATCAGTTCAGGAATATCATGCATCTCAATCATGCAAAGCTCATCTGGGACCGTCTCTCTGATGTCTATGAAGGTCATCAAACCTGTCATGATCCTTGGTTTGAGGACTTCAAGGAATCTCTCAAAGCGATGACATTCAAACCAGAATCATCATCTTCTGCATCATGCCTTATGGCAAAAGAGGCTGAGGTAACTGAATGCTACCTATCCGAGTCCAGTGATGATGAATCTAGTGATGAATTTGGACCCAGCTATGTCAAACTTGCTTCCCTTGCCACTAAACAACAAAGAGCTTTGGAAAAAGTTTACTACATGCTAAATAAGAGCGATGATATGTTGGGTGAAGAAATGGATCAGTCAAAAGCTTCATACTAAGTATGACGCCCTTCAAGATCAACATAACACTCTCTTATCCGATCATGAGAAGCTTTCTTATGAATTTCTTCAAAGAAAGCAAGATCTTGAGAAGCTAAGAGTGAGTTATGAAGATCTTCAGAAGGAGTGCGATTCATTACTTGCTCAACATATCAACGCTTCTCAGGAAGAATTTGTTCCTCCAAGCTTGAAGTGCATTGAACGTGAATCTGCTAATTCTTCACCTGAATGTTCAAATGCTGCTAATGTTTCAAATTCTTCACATGCCTCTGCTATCACTAATTCCTCATCTGAGGACATTGCTAGTATCACTGATGATGCAGGGTTGAAGGAATTGTACATGACAGGCATGTACAAAAGCCTCAAAGGGCATCAGACTCTTTGTGATGTGCTTAAAAAGCAGATCCTCAACAGGAACCCTAGGAAAGAGGGTATTGCCTTTGAGAGGAAACTCAATGCTGATGGTACATATTGGAAGCCTGAGCAGTACCCCAAAACTACATGGGTTGCTGAGAAGGGACCTCCAGTTGATCCATCTAACCTATCTGGATATGCATGTGAATCTCCTCATTCTAATGATGAGTCATTTGACTCCAACTACAAACTATTCAAAATTCAGAATGGTGAAGTATTTGCTAGATATGTTGGCACTAACTGCAGGAACGGCCCCCCTATGAAGAAAATCTGGGTTCCCAAAATATGCCTTGAAAATCTTCAGGTGAATGTCATCATGACGCCACCTGTGAAGAATAGGAACCCCAGATCAAATTCTTCATATGGATAAAGTCCTCATACGGACAAAACTCCTCACATGGATCATATTCCTCAAAAGGATCAAAGTCCTCATATGAACATCATCGTGCTAACCCGTCCATTTCGCAGGGAAGATCTAAAGATTATGGATATGTGCATTGTTCTTCAAATCATTATGTCCATAAGTCCTCGAAAAATTTCTCTGCTTACTCTTATGCTTATTCTAACCCCTCTTATGTGAAACGAAATGGACTGGCTTCTATGCCATCCTTCTCGTATGGAGCTCGCAGAATGATGAACTCTTTGCCACCCCTTTAGATGTGGGTGGTGAAGAAAAAGAACTAATCTCTACTGCAGGGTCAGGTCTCCAGACGTACGTAATCGTCTGAAGATTTTGCTGGAGACCTGAGTATGCCTGATAGGACGCAGGCTAATCATGAAAATGAACTTTCATTTCTCACATCCTCACACTGCTTTATCTGTTCTGTTACTTGATGAAATTGATTTGATGAATTGATGTCATATTCTTCACTGATGAAGTATATGAGTTTATAAGTCTTCGGTGCTAAATGTTGGATTAGAGATCCTCATCACAACTCAAAATTTGCACCGAAAGCACATGAAGGTTTTATGCTTGGTTACGGAAAGGACTCGCACACCTACAGAGTCTTCAACAACGTTCTTCAGAAGGTTGTTGAAACTGTAGATGTGCGGTTCGATGAAACTAATGGCTCGCAAAGAGAGCACCTACCTACTGTGATAGATGAACCAGCACCTGAGGAAACTATAAAGTTCAAGGCTATTGAGGATGTCATTCCCACCGAAGAATCCGCTGAAGAATTTATTCCAGAACATGAAGAACGTCGAGCTAATGCACCTGAAGAAAATGCTGAAGAAAAATGGTGCTGAAGAAATCGCTGATCAAATTCTTCAACGGCAACCAGCTCATCCTCGCATTGCAAAAGAAGTGCAAGTTTAAAAGATCATCAATGACATCAAAGCGCCAGGTCCTCTCACACGCTCAAAAGCTTCACATTTGTCTAACTTTTGTGGGCACTATGCTTTTGTCTCTATTACAGAGCCCACTAAGGTAGATGAAGCATTTCTGGAGCCTGAGTGGATTCAGGCCATGCAAGAAGAATTACATCACTTCGAGCTCAACAATGTCTGAGAACTAGTCAAACGTCCAGATCCTCGCAAGCACAATATCATCGGCACAAAGTGGATCTACCACAGCAAGCAAGATGAAAATGGCCTTGTGGTGAGGAATAAGGCACGGCTTGTAGCTCAAGGCTACACACAGGTTGAAGGAATTGATTTCGATGAAACTTTTGCACCTGTTGCTATACTTGAGGCTATTCACATATTACTTGCTTATGCTAACCATCATGATATCACTTTATATCAAATGGATGTGAAAAGTGCATTCCTCAATGGTAAGCTTGAGGAAGAAGTATATGTTGCTCAACCCCTAGGTTTTGAAGATCCAAAGAATCATGACAAAGTCTTCAGACTCAACAAGGCCCTCTATGGCCTCAAGGAGGCGCCACGGGCGTGGAGAAATACCTCAAGGATGTACTGTGGAAATTCGGCATGCAAGATACCAAAGGCATCAAAATTCCTATGCCCACAAATGGCCATCTGTGCACTGATGAAAATGGTATTGACTTCGATCATAAGGTATACCGCTCCATGAATGGTTCTTTATTGTACTTATGTGCATCTAGGCCAGATATAATGCTTAGTGTCTGCATGTGTGCCCGATTTCAAGCTACACCGAAGGAATCACACGATAAGGCTATGAAGCATATTCTTCGATATCTAGCTCACACACCAACACTTGGATTATGGTACCCCAAGGGCTCGGCTTTTGATCTCATTGGACATTCTGACTCTGACTATGCTGGTGATCATGTGGACCGCAAGTCAACATCTGGTACATGTCATTTCCTCGAACGATCTTTGGTCTATTGGTCCTCGAAGAAACAGAACTGCGTATCACTATCTACTGCTGAAGGTGAGTACATTGCCGCTGGTTCTTGCTGTGCCCAATTGCTATGGATGAAGAAAACTCTCAAGGACTACGGCTTCAACATGAAGAATGTGCCTCTCTTCTGTGACAATGAGAGTGCCATCAAGATTGCTCACAACCCAGTTCAGCACTCGAAGACAAAGCACATTCAGATTCGTCATCATTTTCTTCGTAATCATGTGTTGAAGGGCGACATTTCTATTGAGCATGTGAAGACTGAAGAACAGCTAGCCGATATCTTCACAAAGCCCTTGGATGAGAAGAGATTTAGCAAGTTGCGGTATGAGCTAAATATCGTAGAATCTTCGAATGTTCTTTGAAAAGGACACTCATCCTAACACTTATGCAAAATTGATGACTTAGATGTGCAACATGTGAAGAAACGTTTTTCTTCAATTCAATGAAGAACAACACTCTTAGTGTGAAGAAATTAACGAAGAATTTGATTCTCAGAACCCTACGTTAATTGTACGCGGTGTCTAAAATCATCATTCTTATACGCTGGGTCACGCCACCACCAAAAGTTGAAATTCCTCAATTATTCATATTCTTCAACTTTGCATTGTCTTCACTGCTTCCGTCGTTATTATTCATTGACTAGATATATATATACATATATATATATAAGTTTATGTCCTCTACAGCATTCACTTATTGCTAATTCTTCAAGTTGATTTTTCTGCTAAGTGAATGGTGATCGGACCCTTCCCCCTCTATGCTATACTCAACCCAATCTATTCACAAATTCTTCATGTGCGTTCTATTTGAAACTCGTTCATAATCTTCACTGTGTCCTTGTCAGCTGAAGAAATTATGAATGGAACTTTAAAACCTATCTTATCAAAATTTTCGGCTTTGCCGCTCAAACCGTTCCGCATCCCATGTTATACTTATCCACTCACCCACGATCGCACACGATCTCCACCTCTCAGTACATGGGTGACACATGTCAAGCGAATGAGAAGGGTCAGGGGCACGTTCGTCCAATTTCTTTGGGCGAGCAGTTTTTCACCATGGCTATAAATACCCCTCCGCAACTTCCTCACTTCTTTTACTCCGCTCGACCTCTCTCTCCAGCTCGAGTTCTCAAACCCTAGCGCCGCCGCTACTTCATCACCACCGGTGAGGAAGAGCTTCACTGCCTCGACCTCGTCGCCAATGTACTCGCGCCGACCGCGGAAATCTTCACTCCGCCGCCGCCGTAGCCATCTTCCTCCGCCAAGTTAGGGCGTGGAAGATCTGCACAAACGAACTTCACATCTCCTCACTCCAGTTCGTCGTGTTCTTCGTCCAGGCGTTCCTCGAAGAAAAGTTGCATACTTCTTCAGAGAATTCAATTGTTCAAATTCCTCAACTGAAGAAAATGGCTGACGGTAAGAAGCCACAGAAGGGAGGAAAGAGGCCTGAGGTAAATACAGCGTTTGAGATCCCTAATGAAATATATGCTGGGTACTGCACACCTACTGAGGAAACCAAGAATGAGCGCAAAGTGCGCATTCAAAAGATAGAGAGGAGATGGGCCAGAGAATGGAGGTAGTACAGATATGTCACTCCTAAGTATATGAAGAAATTCGCACTCAATCCTCTATGCCCAAGAGCTCCATTGGCACCTGGCCAAATCGCTGATCCCACCAGCCTCAAGCGCGATGAGGACTATCCTGATGAATGTGCCAAGCGCCAAGCCAAGTTGGCTAAGCAAGCCAAAGAAGCAGTGGGGAAATTCAATGAAGACTCTGCTGTTGCTGCTACCTTTGCTGAGGCCTTTGCTGTCAAGCCAAAGAAGGCTATGTCAAAGAAGCCTGCGCGCAAGCCAAGTGCTTCACCAACAATGCCCTCAAGGCCAAGTTCCTTAGCAATGCCCTCACGGCCAGAATCCTCAAAGCCCTCACGGCCAATTCCTCATGCTGCTCCTATTCCTCCAAAGTCCTCAGCTCCTCCGCCTAAGCCCTCAGTTGTTCCGACTAAATCCTCAGCACCTGTGCATCTCGCCTCGTGCCAAAGGACTGCAGGCATCTCCATTGCCTCAGGTGTCTCAGCTAGTTCCTCAGTTGCACCAAGTTCCTCAGCTGGCCCCTCACTACTGAAGACAAAGGCGACTGTTGGACGAGGTCCTCGCCCAAGTCCTCAAAAGAAACAAGTCGCTTTCCAAGTACCGTCTGAAGAAGACGAAGCTGATGATGATGAACTTGCAGAAATCATCAGAGACAGGCAAGTCAGGGCCGCTAGAGCCAAAGGATCAGAGGTGCCACTGCTTTTGGATCCCAAGTTGATCCTCGACTACATTGATGTTTGGCACAAAGACCCCAACACTCCCATGCCTGACTTCAAGCTGACTCCTGGCCAAAGTCACATGCTAACCCACTTCATTCAAGAAGAAAAGTGGAAATTTGAGAAGGCCAGGCAGATCAAGAAAGCGCAGTACAAGAAAGAGCGCTATCTGAAGAAAAACGTTGTCTCTATGACAACTGAAGAACTTGTCACTATTCAGACTGGGATCAAGAAAATCAGTGATGACTTTGACGCATATCGCACTGATCGGCTTGGAGCCAAGATTCGTTTTGTGAAACTTGCGGATGACTTCACTTCCAATGTTATAGCCCCAACGCAACAGGAAATTCCTCAGGCTGAAGCATCTACTCAGCCTACTGAAGAAAATGCCAGCACCGCTAATGACAATCAGGCTGCTAAAGAAAATGTGAGTTCCAGGGCTGATGACTGCATTCCAGCCACTGAAGAAATTTCCAGGGAACCCACTAGTAGTGCGCCTGATGAAACTGAAGAACTCAGGGCAACTGCATCAGTTGTGCCTGAAGAACATCAACCCGATTCCTCAGGTGCTCTTGCACCAACTTCAACTCCAATCCTTCCATCTGCATCAGATGTGAAGAAGACCAAGGCTGCAGAGCGTGCTGCAGTGAAGAAAAGGAAAGCATGAGTTGCTTCAGATTCTTCAGCTCTGAAGAAAATGAAGCCTATGACAAGTTCATTTGCAAATCCGATTGATGCTGTTCCCATCTCAACCAGGCCATCAAAGGACCTTGTTCCTTTTGATGAAGAATATGTGATCCCCAGCGGATCTGATGAAGAAACTCCTTCTACTGCTTCGTCTGAACCGTTGGATGAATAAATTTAAGTGGATGCGATCCCTTCAACAACTATCCTCTCCTCGCCTATGCCTCAGTTCACAGGTGAAGAGGCTGGCGTTGAAGAAATGGAAGATGAAGATGCGGACGCTGGCTGCTCCACACCCGTAAGCAGTGATGAATTCTGGGAAAGTCAGCATCCAAACTCTCCAATGTTCACCCCTCTACAGCAAATTCCTCAGTCCCCCAAACAAACTGTACAAATGGGCTCTGAAGAAACTCATCCCACTGCATCTGTCCATGAGGAAATTCCAGCCACTAGCGCTGAAGAAATTGCTGCTGCTGAACAACCAACGACGTAGACTGCCACTGAGGAGGAACTAGAAATTCCTCAGCCTGAAGAACCTGCGATTGAGATTCCTGAGGTCGTGATGCAACTCACTGACACTCCTCTACCGAAGCCAAAGGATCCATTCTCACGCAAGCAAAAGTTCAAGGCTGATGATTTCTTCGGCGAGCACGTATTCTTCGAAGATTACAACCAATATAACTCTGCTTGCATTAGGAAGAGGCATTTCTGGACTGCTAGTCAAGCCAATTTCTATTCCTAAGTGATGTTCAACAAGGAGAAGATCTTCTACCATGAGCATATTCCTCACGTGGATATGGAATCTCTGCCGTGCTTCACAACAGTCCTCAGTGTTCTTCACGACGCTGGACTGCTAAACTTTTGCTCTGACATCTGCGATTGGAATGAAGAACTGATTCTTCAGTTCTATGTAACGCTGCACATCACTGGAGATGCTGAAGATGTGAATTCATGGGTGCTGGACCGGATGTCTGAAAACACTCACTACACTGCACCAGCCTCTGAATTGCTTCATGCTCTACCACTCAGTCCTCCCCTTGAAGAAGCTCCCTGCATCTACAATGAACCTGAGCTCACACATCATTACATGCAGGTGCTGATGAAACCTTTAAAGCCAGGTTAAGCACTAAGAACCAAATTCCTCGTGAAGGAATTGATGTACGTGCCCAGAACTGTCTATCGTATTCTTACGAGGACAATCAGTCCTATCAAAGGCCACGACTCATCTGATGAGGAAATTTTTGGCATCATGAAGAATCTGGTATTCAACATCGTTCATGGCATTCCTGTCAATTATCACGATTTCTTCATGAGGACTATGGAAAATGTTGCACTGTCTCCGTTTGAGCTAAAGCCTTATGCACCTTGGATTATGAGATTCCTCAGGACAACGTCTTCACTCCACTACAAAGCTGATTTCCAGAATCACCTCAGCTACTTGCCCCCAATTGAAGTACTCAAGCAGACATATTCCTCAGTTGATGGAAAGGGCAAGGCACCAGCTATAATAGATGAAGGCATTCGTCCATTGGATGGTCAGTTTCGCAAAGCTGCATCTTATTCCACTAATGATGACTCTGCCACACATGACTCTGCCAATGCACCCAAGTCCACTCCTCAAGACACTGCTCCACGCGTGATGACTGACCGTGAACTTCTGCTTAGTCTTCACCAGAAGGTGGATCAAAATCACAAATGGGTTAAGCGTCAGTTTGGTTCACTTCTTCACAACATGACTGCCACACACAATGCAGTGAAGAAAAACCACTACTACCTCCATCAAGTCTTCGGTCGCACCTGGGCAATCCTGTCACATCTGTATGGTGAAGAAGATCTGAAGAAAATGGGTCTCAAATAAGATTTTGACTGGTCTGCACCTCCACCAAAGAAATTCAAGAAGGTCAAGGTTCCTTCTCTGGTGGCCAGCTCATATTCTTCATCGCGCAACACTGATGAAAATGGAGACTTGGACGACACTGCGGCAGGCCCTACTACGACAAATGACCCCAACAACGCTGGTGCTCCTTCATCAACTTGATATTCTTCAGGGGCATTAGTCCTCATATTCGATCCTTTTGGTCATTTGATGACAAAGGGGGAGAATTTTGAGTTAGTCTTCAAGCGGGTCTTTCTATATGGGCGTTTTTTGTTAAGTTACAACTCTCGTTCTTCTGAGACTTTAAAGGATCGAGTTGTAAACTTAAACCCGATGGTGCTCTGATACTTTTGATATGTTTTGCTACATGGTTATTCCTCATATATGCTAATGCGCGCATGCTGAATTACATCAGTCACCATATTTCATCATGCATTTCAAATTCTTCTATGTTATATGTTAAATGCGTGGATGAATTACAAGATATAGGGGGAGATCTCCATGATTCAACTCTTCAAGTGTGCATTGCTTCAAAAGCAAATTCCTCACTATGCACATCGTCAGGGGGAGTTCTTCTATATCTTGCAATCAAATTCCTCAATATCAGTAGTTACACTTCATATGTTTATCCCCGTTGAAAACATAACCTATATTGTCATCAATCACCAAAAAGGGGGGAGATTGTAAGTGCATCTAGTGCCCCTTAGTGATTTTGGTGTATTGAAGACTTATAGGTTAAGGGACTAATGGGTTTGTGAGTGTACACAGGTCTATAAGTCTATGAGGAGCTTGATATTTACAGAGAAAGTCGACCCCTAAAAATGAAGTTCTTCGACTCAAGACTTTGGATCACTGAATACTTTTTGAAGACTTTGAAAGTGAAGAAATTGGTGTGACCGTGAAGACTTGGTATTCATTCGAGGAACATGAAGCGTGAAGACTTTTGTTTTCGTAGTTTCATTTTCTCTTTCTTGAGTCATAGGAAACACCGCACTGTTAAAGGGGGTCGAAGAAATACTAAGGAAAATTTCCACATGATGCTCAACTCAAAATCCTACACCTACCAATCCCTTCGAGTGAAGCCATTGGAAATCTCATACAGTTCAGTCAATTTCTTCAGTGACAGCTACGAAGTTCTTCTGGTCTCTGAGGAATTTGTTTTGACTAAGGAGTTAGGAATTCGCCAGTGCGGATTGCCTACACAATGAGGAACATGATAGCCCTGAGGATTTTGGTACTCAAAATTCCGACCGTTGCTGTGCTATGCGCCAGCTATCCCAAAATATCTATCCACCTAACGGTCATATCATTGAAGGGCATTTATGTCTTATCATGTCGGGCTGCTCCCAAGGCTATAAATAGCCGCCCCTACAACCACTAGCTGGTTGGCTACTCTGAGAGAAACTGACACTTGTCATTTGAGAGCAACCCATCCTCCGAGGACTTTGAGCGAAAATCATCAAGTGAGGAAAAACCAAAAACCCAAAACCCAAACACCTACAAACCCCAAGTGATTGAGCATCACTGAAGAGATTGATCATGCGTGGATCCGACGCTTGTTACCTTTGAAGACTGTTAGGCGTCATGGTCTAGAGCATCCAAGAGGAATTGTGGATCTCCGAGTGACCAAGTTTGTGAAGGTTTGGAAGTCACCTGAAGACTTACCACGAGTGATTGGACGAGGTCTGTGTGACCTTAGTTCAAGGAGAATACGGTGATGACTGGGTGTCCTCAGCTGCGTGTTCAGGACTGGGTGTCCGGGATTGTGTGTCCTCGAGTTTAAATACTCAGCCGCTCCAACCAGACGTACAACTGAGACAACAGTTGGAACTGGTCTACCAAATCATTGTCTTCACCAAGCTCACTGGTTCCATTTCCTCAACTCTTTCATTTCCTCATAATTGAGTTGTGTACTTGTTCATATCCGTGTTTGAAGACTTTGACTGAAGACTTTCTCAATTTTCTCAGTTCAATTTCTTCAGTCTATTTGTCTTCATCCTGTGTTATCCTGTGCTTACGCTTCCTGTACTCTATGCTTGTCTTCATTTCATCATGATGACTATGCTTGTATTCTATTATGTTTACTTTTGAGTACTTATTCCGCTGCTAGTAGTTCTTCACTAAGGAATTTCCTCACCGGCAAATTCCTCAGTGAAGAATTTCATAAAAATCACCTATTCACCCCCCCTCTAGTCAATATAACGCACTTTCAGTGGGTTTGTGTTTGTTGGGGAACGTAGTAATTTCAAAAAAATTCCTACGCACACGCAAGATCATGGTGATGCATAGCAACGAGAGGCGAGAGTGTCGTCCACGTACCCTCATAGACCGTTAAGCGGAAGCGTTATGACAACGCAGTTGATGTAGTCGTACGTCTTCACGATCGACCGATCCTCAATACAGAACGTACGGCACCTCCGCGTCCACAACACGTTCAGCTCGGTGACGTCCCGCGAACTCACAGTCCAGTAGAGCTCGGGGAAGAGTTTCGTTAGCACGACGGCGTGATGACGATGTTGATGAAGCTACCGTTGCAGGGCTTCGCCTAAGAACCGCTACAGTATGACCAAGGTGGATTATGGTGGAGGGGGGCACCGCACACGGCTGGGAGAGATCAATGATCAACTTGTGTGTCTAGAGGTGCCCACTACCCCCATATATAATGGAGCAAGGGGGGAGACCGGCCGGCCCTAGAGGGTGCGCCAGGAGGAGGAATCCTCCTCCTAGTAGGAGTAGGATTCCCCTCTTTCCTACTCCTACTGGGAGGGGGCAAGGAAGGGGAGAAGGAGAAGGAAAGGGGGGCGCCGCCTGTCGTGGTTCTAAGTCTGACAGTAATGTAGGGCGGTAAGTATGGAGAGGCGAGATCTTAGCTATGGAGAAGTTGTAAGGACGCAAGGTTTACGAGTTCAGGCCCTTCTCGGAAGAAGTAAAAACCCTACGTCTCAGAGCCCGGAGGCGGTCGACTGGATTATGTGAGTATGAGTTACAGAGGTGCGAACCCTTGTCTCGGAGGTGGGGGATGGCTTATATAGAGTGCGCCAGGACCCCGGCCAGCCCACGTTATGAAGGGTTCAATGTACATTAAGGCAGGGCGTTACTGGTAACGATAGTAATAAAGTGCTATGACGATCATAAAAGCTATTTAATGACCGACCGTTAGCGTGCGGGGTGACTTTAGGTCTCCTGGCCGTCGAGTGGTTGGATCTTGGTCGAGTGGTCGCTTCTTGGTCGAGTGACTTCGAGTCTGTCGAGTGGAACACCTTCAAGTCGATTGAAAGGTGATTTCTTCTAGAGATGTCCTTGGGTAGGGCAGTTAGGACAGGTCCATGACCCTACCCTAGGTACATAGCTTCATCATTAGCCCCTGAATGGATCGAGGTTTGAGTGGGGAAGGAGTTGAGGACCTCTCCGACTCGTTTTCCATGCCGTGAGCATATTTTGCTCTAGATCAATGGACCCAAGTGATGGCAGCAACTTCCTTTTCAGTCGCCTTGATCCATTCTTAATTCTTCGTCGAGTGAGTTTCTTTACTTGTAAGGCTCCGAGTGACGGTGCGGAGGAGATCTTTGGTCTGACAAGTTATTTGCTGCCCGCGGATTTAGTGGGATCCGAGTTTCGGGAAGTGCACGGGATGGGGGAGGCCGTAGTAATCGGACGAGATAGAGCGGAGCCGCCTCGATCCCCACGCCACCTTTTTCGCCACATATCGCTCATGCGGTCGTTGCGGGATTTGACAGAGCCATCTGGGCCTACCTGTCAGCCACTCGGAAGCGACCTCATATAAGGCGTTGGACCGGAGTCTCCTGAACAGTGTGACCCATTATCTCTTCTCCTCCTCACGCCTCTCTTCTGCGCTCGCTCTCGCTTCAGCGCCACCGTGCCACACGCGTATCGTCGGCGACAATGGTGAAGGAGAAGACAGCGGCTCTGGAGCGGGCAAAGAAGGCGACGACGAGGTCAAAGGGGAAAGCGACGAGCCGGGGCGGATCTTCCTTGCAGACTGGCCTGCCGAGGGGTTGGATCCAGGGCGACTGGATCCACTCGAGGATCTCCCAAGAAGACCTCGACGACCTGGCCGAGGGAGGGCTGATCCCCTACAACTCGGCGCGGCTTCCGGGGAAGGAATCCGAGCCGCAACACCGGGAGGGTGAGCGCGTTCTTCTTGCCACCCACGTCGACCGTGGGTTTTCCTTGCCTCCTCATCCTTTCTTCCGAGGGTTTCTGAACTTCTTCGGGGCTCAACTCCACCATTTTAACCCCAACTCAATCGTTTATCTTGCCGCGTTCATTTCCTTGTGTGAGAACTTCTTGGGTTGTCGACCTCACTGGGGTCTTTTCAAGCATATTTTCACTTGTCGCTCCCAGATAGTGAAAAATGCTAACCCGAGTGACGAGAGGACCCAAGTGATCCAGATGTGTGGGGGTCTTGGCATCCAGACGAGGGGAAAAAGCTCCTTTTCGGCCATGATTCTTCCCGATTCAGTTCGCGGATGGCGGTCGACCTGGTTCTACTGCAAAGACCAGTCGACGCCAGGGCAATCGACTGGCCTCCCTCCCTTCACCATGGACCGAGTGGAAAAACCCTCCCCTTTGAAGGTGCTCCCGGAGGAGAAGGTGCACGTGAAGGTGTTGGTCAACCGAGTGGTCCATCTCATTCGTGACGGGGTCACTTGTATGGATCTCTTGGAGGTCTTCCTTCAGCGGCGCATCCAGCCTCTCCAAGCCCGAGACCACCCGATGTGGATGTATTCGGGTCTAGAAGACTCCACTCGGATCCACCCGGAGGAGGTCGATGATGACACGCTGAGAAGTGGCTGTCGAGCATTACCGGGAACAAGGACAACCCCAGAGGAGCCAGGAGAGTTCCCCCATTCGACCAATCGCGTGCACCAGAGCAGGTCTGATTCTGAGTTTTTGCTTGTAATCTATATTCACTCGCGCAGCTGTCTGTATTGCGTCGACTGACTTTGTTCTCCCTGCTTTCTTTCAGGCCATTATTGAAATGTATTCGATGCCCAATGGGAGCAAGAGCAAGCTCTGGAAGGCGAGGCGAGTGGTGGCGAAAGTGGCAAGTGGAATTCCGATGGTGAAGGGGATGGAGGAAGCGACGACTCGAGTGATGAGGAAGAAGTCGAGCTGCCTCCTCGCATAGAGAGACGATCCAAGCTTGACCAGGATCGGCCGAGTGCCCGCGACAAGGCGACTGCTCAGGCTGGTCAGTCTTCGAAGTGTCCTCGGATCTCTTCACCAACCACGACTGAGAAGGCGCCAAAGCACCCCAAAGTTGCAGAACCGACGACTCGGAAGGCGCTGCCGAAGATCAAGATCGATATCCCTGTCGCCTCCGCGTGAGTGTCTCTCCTTGTATTCACTCGACGCTCCGCGCTGTTTGTTTTTCTTGTTTTAACTGGACGAACTTTGGAATTGTTAGCGCTGCCACTTCCGGGACCTCAGCTTACAGGGATGATGACGAGGTGATGGAGGATGCGGTCACTTCTAATCCTGGTATGATTTCTGCCATACTAACTTTCTTTGGTCGATTCAACTGCATCGTGCATCATTGGGTGACGTGATTTTGGCAATTTGAACTTTGTACAGCTCCCAACATTATTGACCTCCCTGATGATGATGAAGAGCCCGAGAGGTCTTTGACGAGGAAGAGTAGGCGAGCTCCTGTAAGTGAGGCGCTACAGTCGACACCGAGGGCGGAACCAATCGTTCAGGACACTGGTGACGTCAATCGGGGTTCTGTTACCTTCACGGAGCCCCTATCGAGTGCCTTGCCTTCTTCTTCGACCGCTCAGGCCCCTGTCGACCCGCCTTCACTTTTTGCAACCCATCATGTCCCGGAGGACGAGGTGAATGCTGCTAGGGAAGCCATACGCCAGGCGGGCATTATGATGGAGAAGATGAAGACGGTGCGGGACGCCAGCCAAGCCTCCTATGATGCCAGCTCGGCTCTCCAGAGCAATGTTCAGGTTAGTTGGCCGCCGCTTGTTCTGTTAGGATATGCTATCTGAAGATTCTTTCCGAAAATCTTTTCATCTGTACACCCACTGGGTGTGTCGATTGAATTTTTTGGACTAGTGGGGGCACGCTGAGTGCGCCCACTGGATGTAGTCCTCGAGGCTACGGCGGACTGCTGGCAGTCGACCGTAGTCTTTGTATTTTGTCGAGTAAAACCGAACTGGTAGTTTGTTTCTTCCGCTCGATCCGGTCGAGTGGGATCAGAACCGGTGGGGGCACGCAAAGTGCACCCACTGGGTGTAGTCCCCGAGACCGCGGTCGACTGCTGGCAGTCGACTGTGGTCTGAGTTCTACTTTGTCTCTCTTTCTTCTCTTTTTTTTGAACTCGACTCCGGCGGGCCGGTCGAGTGGAATCAGAACCGGTGGGGGCACGCAAAGTGCACCCACTAGGTGTAGTCCCTGAGACTATGGTGGACTGCGGGCAGTCGACTATAGTCTTAGTATTTATCGTTTTTTGCTGTGGAATAATTTCTCCCCTTTGATTTCAGAAATCTTGTGATCTTGGAGCTCGCTTTGCTGATTTGGAAAGTCAGCAGATTCAACTGAAACTTGACTTGGAGCTGGCCAGGACAGAACTGCAGACGGTCAGAGACGGCGCCGCTGGTAAGACAAGTCTGTCGACTGGTCAGTTTTAGGCTCGAGCAACCTTCTGCTATTTCTAAATCAATCGTCATTTCTTTGCAGAAAAACTGAGAGAGGCTTTGGAGAAAAAGGATCAGGATTTGTCTGCTGCCTAGAAGGAGGCTGACGACAGGACCGCTCTGGCCGAACAGAAGATGGCTTCAGTCGGCCAGTTGGAAGAAGAGAATACCAGGCTGAAGACTGCTCTGAATGAAGCCAACAGGGAGTGCACACGTTGGAAGAAGGAGAACCTCAACCTGAACGAAAAGATGGAAGGCGTCGCTCGTAGGAGGGACGATCTGGAGAGCTACTTGAGGAGCCTTGCCAAGAAGTTGTATATCAAGCTTGAAGGTGCACATTTAGTTCCGACTGATTTTTTTTGTGTCGACTCAGTGTATGAAAATTGACTTATCCTTGGATCATGAATGTAGAGTTTTTCCAGAACTTTGAAGAGGAGACTGGGCGGATCAAACCAGGTCATGATCCAATCAACTCTCCCATGAAAGAGGAAACTGCCATGAATCTGCTCCGACTGGAATCTCGCATCGACGGTGCCGTGGACTACTTGGCTCGACTGAAGGTCGCCATGTCACGGATCGACCCAGCACTCTGGCCAGAGGCTACGCTCCAAAATGATCTTGAGTCTCTGATGGCTTGACTTAACGGAATCCCTGACCGAGTGTAGGAGTGGAAGAAGTCTTCTGCTCGTTGTGGCGCTGATGTGGCTCTGTCCTTGGTTCGTGTCCACTGCAAGGAGGTCTGACAAGACAAGCTGGCCACAATCAAGGTTGCAAACACCCAGAAGCAGGACTTCCAAACTTTTATGGAGACCTTCATAGTTGTCGCCACTCGGATTGCCGATGGCGTCGACCTGGACGAGTTTGTTGAGCCTGCCAGCCCTCCTCCCGTGGAGTGAACAAACTCTTGTGTCCTACCTTAAATTTGCCTCGGAATGCCGAGTGGTTTTTGTAATCATTAAACTTTTTCGGGCCGCATGCCCGAGTACCTCGATCCGTGATCCAAAACCTTTAGAATTTTATCTGAACTTGGTTTACCGTTGAATATCCTTATGAATCTCCTGCTGAGTGAACCCAATCTTTATTCGAGACAATTTTCTGTATTCGCAGCGCAGCTCGAAAGGAGGGGGAAGCAGTCGACCCATGTCTTGTATTCGTGGCGAAGCTCCCCAGGGGCGGGTGGCAGTCGACCCACACCCTGTTACTGCAGAGTGGGACAGAGCGCACATTGTATTTGTGGCGAAGCTCTCCAGGAGAAGGTGGCAGTCGACCCGTACTTCGTTACTGTAGAGCGGGATGAATCGCGCATTGTATTTGGGGCGAAGCTCTCCAGGAGAAGGTGGCAGTCGACCTGCCCCTCATCGTCCTTGAGGATTGAGAAGTGTTTGGGAGAACTTAGGCGAGTACTGGACTGCAGCTAAGCCCCCGAGTGAGAGGATCATTCTCCACTCGGTAGGATTTTTTCAAACTTAGGCGAGTGCCTGACTGCAGCTAAGTCCTCAAGTGAGAGAACTTAGGCGAGTACTGGACCGCAGCTAAGCCCCCGAGGTGGAGGACTGCTCTCCACTCGGTAGGATTTTTTCAAACTTAGGCGAGTGCTTGACTGCAGCTAAGTCCTCAAGCGAGAGAATTTAGGCGAGTACTGGACCACAGCTAAGCCCCCGAGTGAGAGGACTGCTCTCCACTTGGTAGGATTTTTTCAAACTTAGGCGAGTGCTTGACTGCAGCTAAGTCCTCAAGTGAGAGAATTTAGGCGAGTACTGGACTGCAGCTAAGCCCCCGAGTGGGACGACTGCTCTCCACTCGGTAGGATTTTTTCAAACTTAGGCGAGTGCCTGACTGCAGCTAAGTCCTCAAGTGGGAGAACTTAGGAGAGTACTGGACTGCAGCTAAGCCCCCGAGTGGGAGGACTGCTCTCCACTCGGTAGGATTTTTTCAAACTTAGGCGAGTGCCTGACTGCAGCTAAGTCCTCAAGTGAGGGAACTTAGGCGAGTACTGGACTGCAGATAAGCCCCCGAGTGGGAGGGTGGCTCTCCATTTAGTAGGATTTTTTCAACCTTAGGCGAGTGCCTGATTGTAGCTAAGTCCTCAAGTGAGGGAACTTAGGCGAGTACTGGACTGCAGCTAAGCCCCCGAGTGGGAGGGTTGCTCTCCACTCGGTAGGATTTTTCAAACTTAGGCGAGTGCCTGACTGCAGCTAAGTGCTCAAGTGAGGGAACTTAGGCGAGTACTGGACTGCAGCTAAGCCCCCGAGTGGGAGGGTTGCTCTCCACTCGGTAGGATTTTTTTCAAACTTAGGCGAGTGCCTGACTGCAGCTAAGTCTTCAAGTGAGGGAACTTAGGCGAGTACTGGACTGCAGCTAAGCCCCCGAGTGGGAGGGTTGCTCTCCACTCGGTAGGATTTTTCAAACTTAGGCGAGTGCCTGACTGCAGCTAAGTCTCTAGGTGGGAGAACTTAGGCGAGTACTAGACTGCAGCTAAGCCCCCGAGTGGGAGGATTGCTCTCCACTCGGTAGGATTTTTCAAACTTAGGCGAAATAGATTCACAGCTAAGCCTTCGGGTGGGAGGATTGCTCTCCACTCGGTAGGATTTTTCAAACTTAGGCGAAGCGGATTCGCAGCTAAGCCACCCGCTGGGGGATTTCTTACACAAACAAAAACAATAATAATCACTGGGAAAATTATAACGCTCTTGTCTTTGATAAATAAACTACAAGAGTTTTTCTTATTACATCTCATCCGAGTGAGAATTCAAGTATAAAAGGGGCGGAGTAGCTCCGCGTTCCAGGCTCGTGGCTCATCAATCTGGCGATCGACATTGTAGAGGTGGTATGCTCCATTGTGGAGGACTCTGGTGACTATGAAGGGTCCTTCCCAAGTAGGAGCAAGCTTGTGTGGTTTCTGCTGATCCACTCGAAGGACTAAGTCTCCTTCTTGGAAGGCTCGGCTCTTCACGTTTCTGGCATGGAATTGACGCAAGTCTTGCTAATAGATGGTTGATCGGATCAGGGCCATTTCTCTTTCTTCTTCTAGGAGGTCGACTGCGTCCTGCCGGGCTTGTTCTGATTCATCTTCTGAGTAGAGCTCGAATCTGGGAGCGTTGTGAAGCAGGTCACTCGGTAAGACTGCCTCGGCTCCGTAGACCAGAAAGAATGGGGTTCTTGCGGTCGATCGATTCGGGGTTGTCCTCAATCCCCAAAGGACTGATGGGAGCTCGTCGACCCATGCACCTGCTGCGTGCTTGAGATCGCGCATCAATCGGGGTTTCAGTCCTTTGAGAATTAGGCCATTTGCCCTTTCTACTTGTCCATTCGACTAGGGGTGAGTGACCGAAGCATAGTCGACCCGAGTGCCCTGAGAGGCGCGAAAGGCCTTGAACTCGTCGGAATCGAAGTTTGACCCATTGTCCATGATGATACTGTGCGGAACTCCATATCTGAATATCAACTCTCTGATGAAACTGATAGCGGTGCAAGCATCGAGATTTTTGATAGGCTTGGCTTCAATCCATTTGGTGAACTTGTCGACTGCTACCAGCACATGAGTGAAGCCGCTCCTGCCTGTTCTCAGTGGCCCAACCATGTCCATCCCCCAAACAGCGAAGGGCCAGACGAGTGGAATGGTTTTCAGGGCTGACGCGGGCTTGTGCAGCATATTGGAGTAATACTGACACCCTTCACATTTGTCGACTATCTCTTTAGCCATCTCATTGGCCCTTGGCCAGTAGAACCCCGCTCGGTATGCTTTAGCCACAATGGTCTAAGAGGACGCATGATGACCACAGGTCCCCGAGTGGATATCGTTAAGGATCATCTGACCTTCTTCTGGTGTGATACACTTCTGGCCGACCCCAGTCCCGCTTTCCCTATATAACTGTCCCTTTATGACTGTAAAGGCCTTGGATTGACGGACGATCTGTCGAGTCTCTTCGTCGTCCTCTGGGAGTTCTTTCCTTAGGATGTACGCGATGTACGGTTCTGTCCAGACGGGAGTGATAACCAGCACTTCCATTATCAGATCGACCACAGCTGGAACTTCAACTTCAGTCGGATCCGTGGCGCTATTTGGCTGCGGGGCCTCTTCCGTGAAGGGATCCTCCTGGACTGATGGTGTGTGGATGTGCTCCAAAAACACATTGCTGGGAATGGCTTCTCTTTTGGAACCTATTTTTGCCAAATCATCAGCTGCTTGATTTTTCAGTCGAGGTATGTGATGAAGCTCTAACCCCTCGAATTTCTTCTCCAGCTTTCTCACTGCATTGCAATAACCAGTCATGGCTGGACTTCTGACATCCCACTCCTTCATCACCTGATTAACCACCAAATCTGAGTCGCCATAGACCATGAGGCGACGGACGCCGAGTGAGATGGCCATGCGCAACCCATATAAAAGTGCTTCATATTCTGCCTCGTTATTGGAGGAATCAAAATGGATATGAAGAACATATCTGAGTTTATCTCCTATGGGGGAGACCAACACCACTCCGGCGCCGGAACCACTCAGCATCTTGGAGCCGTCGAAAAACATAGTCCAATGCTCCGTGTGAATCTGAGTCGGCAGCTGCTGTTCAATCCACTCGGCGACGAAATCTGCGATTGCTTGGGACTTGATAGCTTTCTTTGCCTCAAACTTGATATCAAGGGGAAGGAGTTCAATCGCCCATTTTGCCACTCGACCAGTTGCATCCCTGTTATGCAGGATCTCTGATAATGGAGCATCGCTGACGACTATAATGGAATGATCAGAGAAGTAGTGAGCAACTATCTTGGTGGTCATATAAATCCCATATACAAGCTTCTGATAGTGAGGGTATCTTTGCTTCGATGGGGTCAAGACTTCAGAAATATAATATACTGGGCGCTGAACTTTGAAGGTTTTCCCTTCTTCTTCCCTCTCGACCGTAAGTACCATACTGACGACTTGTCCTGTGGCTGCAATGTAAATCAGCAAAGGCTCTTTGCTGATTGGGGCAGTAAGCACCAGCTGGGTGGAGAGCAGAGCTTTGAGCTCTGCAAACGCTGCATCAGCTTCGGGAGTCCACTCGAACTTGTCGGACTTCTTCATCAATCGGTAAAGAGGTAATGCCTTTTCACCGAGACGAGATATGAATCGACTTAGAGCGGCCAAACAACCAGTAAGCTTCTGGACGTCGTGCACTCGCATAGGGCTTTTCATTCGGAGTATAGTGCCAACTTTTTCTGGATTGGCGTCGATTCCCCGTTCGGAAACGACAAAGCCGAGTAACTTTCCGCCAGGGACTCCGAATGTACACTTTGATGGATTAAGCTTGATATCATACCACCTGAGGTTGGCAAAGGTTTCAGCAAGGTCAGTCAGCAGGTCGGAAACCTTCCGTGACTTGACCACAATATCATTCATGTATGCTTCCACGTTACGACTGATTTGAGTGAGTAAACACTTCTGAATCATCCTCATGAATGTGGCTCCGGCATTCTTGAGGCCGAACGGCATGGTAACATAACAGAAGCACCCGAATGGAGTGATGAAAGTTGTCTTGATCTCGTCAGGTCCATACAGTCGGATCTGATGGTACCCGGAATAGGCGTCTAAGAAAGACAGTCGCTCACATCCCGTAGTCGAGTCGACTATCTGGTCGATGCGGGGGAGAGGAAAATGATCTTTCGGGCAGGCCCGATTGATATGTTTATAGTCGATGCACATGCGAAGTGACTTGTCCTTCTTGGGGACCATGACAACGTTGGCGAGCCACTCGGAGTGGTAGATTTCTCGGATGAACTCCGCTGCTAAGAGCCGAGCCACCTCTTCGCCAATAGCTTCTCTCTTTTGGACGGCGGACTGTCGTAGATGTTCCTTGACAGGTTTTACTTTTGAGTCGATTCTCAGGCGATGCTCAGCCAGCTCCCTGGGAACACCTGGCATGTCAGAAGGCTTCCATGCGAAGATGTCCCAGTTCTCACGGAGGAACTAGATGAGCGCTTCTTCGTATTTGGAGTCGAGTGTTGTCGAGATATGAGTTGGGGCGGCGCTGGGGTCGGTCGGGTGGATGTGAGCTGTCTTCGTGTCGCCAGTCGACTGGAAAGCTGACTCTGTAGCGGGCTTCTTGGCTCGCAACAGATCACTCGGGTCTGTAGTCTTCTGGTATTCCTGCAACTCCACCACTGCCATCTGTGCGTCGGCGATCTTCGAACCCTTCTGAAAACATTCTTCCTCTTTCTTTCGTTTGCCCGTAATGGTGATCACACCTTTGGGGCCAGGCATCTTCAATTTGAGATACACGTAACATGGTCAGGCCATGAAGCGTGCATAAGCCGGCCTGCCCAAAATAGCGTGATAGGCACTCTGGAAGTCTACAACTTCAAATGTCAATTTTTCTTTGCGGTAATTCTTGGAATCATCGAAAACCACATCAGGAGCAATCTGGCCGAGTGATTCAGCCTTCTTCCCAGGAATGACTGCATGGAAACTCATGTTGCTGGCACTGAGTCTGGACATCGGAATGCCCATCCCCTTCAACGTCTCAGCGTATAATATGTTCAAACCACTGCCACCATCCATCAGGACTTTGGTCAGTCGAGTGCCTTCAACAACTTGGTCGACCACCAAAGCTTGCCTCCCAGGGGTGGCGATGTGCGTTGGGTGGTTGGACTGGTCGAATGTTATGGCAGTCTGAGACCATTTCAGGTAACTAGGTGTCACCGGAGCGACCATATTCACCTCTCGGTTAATAACTTTCAGGCGACTTTTGCTCTCAACATCAGCAAAAATCATCAGGGTGGAATTGACTTGAGGGTATCCGTCATCACTGTCCTCTTTGTCTTTGACCTTGTCTGACTCCTTTTCCTTACCCTTGGGCTGCTTGCCCTGGAACTGCAGGATCAAGAGTCGACACTGCCGAGTGGTATGTTTCGTGTAAATAAAATTACCCTGTTCATCTTTCTTCGTGTGGACGAGACACGGTAAGTCCAACACATCATTTCCCTCCTGGTCTTTAACCTTTTTGGGGTTCCAAGGCCCTTTAGGTTTCCCTTTAGACTTTCCTTGGGCCAAAGCTAAGGCTTCCCCGGGAGCCGCTGGCTCGGCTTTCCGCTTCTGTTTCCGACTGGAATTGCCTCCAGTTTCTTGGGCGACTGACTTGAGCTTGCCACTCCTGAGTTGATCCTCATCTTCGCCGTTAGCGTACTTGGTGGCAATCTCCATCATCCGGTTCGACCGAATTTCAAATTCAGTTCTCTATACTTGACGCCTTCCTTGAAGGCACAAACTGCTTAGTGGTCAGGCACATTCTCCACCGAGTGATGTAACATGATCCATCTCTGGATGTAATCCCTCAAAGTTTCATTCGGCTTTTGCACACAGGACCGCAGTTCCGTCAGTCCTGCCGGTCGCTTGCATGTGCCTTCAAATGCGGTGATGAACACTCGGGAGAGATCTTCCCAAGTGTAAATGCTGCTAGGTGCTAACTGGTTTAGCCACGCTCTGGCGGAGCCCTCCAACATGAGAGGCAGGTGCTTCATGGCCACTTCATCATTGCCGCCGCCAATCTGGACGGCCACTCGGTAGTCCTCAAGCCAAGTATCGGGCTTGGACTCGCCAGTGAACTTACTGACCCCAGTCGCCAACCTGAAATTGGGAGGAATCACAGCTGCCCTGATGGCTCTACTAAAGCACTCTGGCCCCGAAACATGTACTCTACTGCTGGCTGGCGCATCTCTCTCATGGCCTTCTCGGTGAGCCTTGTTCCTATCGACCAGACCTTGGACGAGGATGGATCTCGCGTCAAAGCCTGGCCCTCTGGGTCAACTGGAATCCTTCGCCCACCACTATGAGGGAACTTGACGTCGACCGTCACGATCGACTCGGTGATCATACTGCTCATGGTTCCCATACTGGTCACGCCGGTCTCCACGTCCCTCACGCCTCGGGGGCGATCTCGGGCTGTGAGCCGACTGGACTGTGTCCGCAGCAACGGATCTGCTGTGAATTCTGTTCCGCGACTGAGAAACAGCGAATTCTGGTCTCCTGCTGCCCGGAGTAACGCTCTGATCTGCAGCAAGCCTCTGCCAGCCTCCGACTGGGAAGACTGAATCGACTCCGCTATACGGGCTGCAGCTGCTAAATTCTGAATCGGAGTTCGATATACCTGCGGGGGCGGGAAGAGCTGACGTCGAATGGATTCGGGAACCCGTTGTCACGCCCTCTCGTCGAGTGCTCGCTGGAGGTTCTCCAGTCGAGTGCGCTCGGCCAAGTTTGCCAGGCGCGCGTCTTCCAAGGCGCGAGCCTCGGTGGTTTCTCCAACGATAGCAGTGTGCAGCGCATCCACATTCCGGCGGCGAAGTTCTTCTCTCTACATCGAAGTGAGAGGCTCGGGAAGATACTCCTCATGGGGACGTGACGGGTCGCCTCCTCCCGCGCCTCTGTCGGTGCGGGTAAAACCGGGGGGACTGGGCGGTCCATCGACCATCAGAACCTCTGCCGCCGGATTGCTGCTGTCACACTCGGATGCAGTCTCTTCGGAGCCAGTCGACAGGTCGAACAGGCCGTAGAGGGATTCGTCGGGCTCGATCACCGTGACTTGAGGGATGGCCGACTGACGGGCCACCGCGTGTCTCACCCACCGCTGAAGTCTCGACCGACCAGAGCGCTTGCGCCGGCGGGAAACAGGGAGGGAGGACAACACATGAGCTGACCGGTAGGGGTTCGATGGTTGCCGTAGGAGAACGCCGCGGACGTACGCGCTAAAGTGCGTTGCCCCGCGGACAGGGAGTGCGTCCACGTCGAGCGGAGCCTCCTGAAGCCAGGCGGAGTCGTCGGCGATGAACGTGAGTGCGCCGAGACGGATCTCGCGGCCCTCCACCAAAACTCCGTTGAAAACCATGATGATTCGGATCGGAAAAGATCGCAACTCCTCCAACAAAACGCTAAAACACTTGCCCCACGGTGGGCGCCAACTGTCGTGGTTCTAAGTCTGACAGTAATGCAGGGGGTAAGTATGGAGAGGCGAGATCTTGGCTATGGAGAAGTTGTAAGGACGCAGGTTTACGAGTTCAGGCCCTTCTCGGAAGAAGTAAAAACCCTACGTCTCGGAGCCCGGAGGCGGTCGACTGGATTATGTGAGTATGAGTTACAGAGGTGCGAACCCTTGTCTCGGAGGAGGGGGTGGCTTATATAGAGTGCGCCAGGACCCCGGCCAGCCCACGTTACGAAGGGTTCAATGTACATTAAGGCAGGGCGTTACTGGTAATGCTAGTAATAAAGTGCTATGACGATCATAAAAGCTATTTAATGACTGACCGTTAGCGTGCGGGGTGACTATAGGTCTCCTGGCCGTCGAGTGGTTGGATCTTGGTCGAGTGATCGCTTCTTGGTCGAGTGACTTCGAGTCTGTCGAGTGGAACACCTTCAAGTCGATTGAAAGGTGATTTCTTCTAGAGATGTCCTTGGGTAGGGCAGTTAGGATAGGTCCATGACCCTACCCTATGTACATAGCTTCATCACCGCCCCCCTTCTCCTAGTCCAATTCGGACCAGAGGAGGAGGGGCGCGCGACCTGCCCTGGCCGGCCCTTCTCTCTCTCCACTAGGGCCCAATAAGGCCCATCAACCCCCGAGGGGTTCCGGTAACCCCTCCGGCACTCCAGTAAAATCCTGATTTCACCCGGAACTCTTCCGATGTCCAAATGTAGGCTTCCAATATATCAATATTTATGTCTCGACCATTTCGAGACTCCTCTTCATATCTGTGATCATACCCGAGACCCCAAACTACCTTTGGTACATCAAAACATATAAACTCATAATAACGATCGTCACAGAACTTTAAGCATGCGGACCCTACGGGTCTGAGAACTATGTAGACATGACCGAGACATGTCTCTGGTAAATAACCAATAGCGGAACCTGGATGCTCATATTGGTTCCTCCATATTCTATGAAGATCTTTATTGGTCAAACCGCATAACAATATACGATGTTCCCTTTGTCATCGGTAAGTTACTTGCCCGAGATTCAATCGTCGGTATCCCAATACCTAGCTCAATCTCATTACCGGCAAGTCTCTTTACTCGTTCCGTAATACAACATCCTGCAACAAACTCATTAGTCACATTGCTCGCAAGGCTTATAGTGATGTGCATTACCGAGAGGGCCCAGAGATACCTCTCTGACAATCGGAGTAACAAATCCTATTCTTGATCTATCCCAACTCCACGAAAACCATCATAAACACCTGTAGAGCACCTTTATAATCACCCAGTTATGTTGTGATGTTTGGTAGCACACAAAGTGTTCCTCCGGTATTCGGGAGTTGCATAATCTCATAGTCGTAGGAACATATATAAGTCTTGAAGAAAGCAATAGCAGTAAACTTAAACGATCAAGTGCTAAGCTAACGAAATGGGTCAAGTTAAGCACATCATTCTCCTAATGATGTGATCTCGTTGATCGAATAACAACTCATGTCTATTGCTAGGAAACTTAACCATCTTTGATCAATTAGCTACTCACGTAGAGGCATACTAGTGACACTATGTTTGTCTATGTATTCACACATGTATTATGTTTCCGGTTAATACAATTCTAGCATGAATAATAAACATTTATCATGAAATAAGGAAATAAATAATAACTTTATTATTGCCTCTAGGGCATATTTCCTTCAGTCTTGATATAGTACTCCCTCGCGAGGTTATCGGTGACAAGCTAGCCCATTTGGTGGGGCCGCGTGGACGTCCATCACTTTGACCAAAAAATGAGCGGGAGAGGTTGTACGACCAAGTTGGATTCTGCTGGTCCGTGTTACCATACGTCTTGGTGAGATGCTCCCCCCCGACATGTGTGTGTGGGGGGCTAGCTGCTTCGCACTACATGCAACCTTTGTGGGGTCGGGGAAGTCCGGTTAATTTGCGAGGCACATGTGCCACATCAAAGTTGTGAATGGTAGTTAAATATCACACCACACCATTTTCATACGTATAGTAGGGCCACCCGCATGTGGATCGTATGTGGTAGTTAAATATCACCCATCTCGTGCCACAAGCACACATTTGTGGGTCGGCACACAGTCCACCTTTGTCGGGAAACGAAAGGGGAAGTTTGACCATATATATATGATGGACTCCTATAGGTTTTATGGTACGGTAGGGTGAGCTATTTGGGGGCATGCATTCGTAGCTAGGATTCCCTTACCGCCGACATGAAGTGGGGTTCGTAGGGGGTGGCTGACTAGCAATACTATGCTTTTGTGCGACAGGTGCCACATCAAAGTTGTGCATTGGGTATTCGAACATCAAACCAACCTTTTCATACATATATTTGGTCCACATTGATGCGATTTGAAGCTACATCGGTATTTCCACAAAGAGGAAGGGATGATGCAGAATAGCGACGGTAGGTATTTCCCTCAGTGATGAAACCAAGGTTATCGAACCAGTAGTAGAACCAAGCAACAACACGTAAATGGCACCTGCACACTGTCGGCGTCCTGGGAATGGGGGCACCTAGAGTTGCCTGCCTGCGGCCCAGGGCGTGGCTCCACCAGTGGCCTGGTATGGCCCATCTTCATCAACAAATACTCAAGACCCTCGCGAGGGGCCAAGCCTTGCGAGGCGGACGACACAAGACCTCCTCAGGGGCAGCCTCACTAGGCTGGCTCGCGAGGAGCAGAGAGATCAAGGTGAGGGGCACCTCATGAGATTTTAGTGATGTGAGCCATGACGACTAAGGTCAGGTGGGCACCAGGCGAGCGCCAGCGTGCGCGGAGTACTGGTTTCCTCTTTGGTGCTAAAGAGGCAGGCACAAGCGAGGAGTCCTGAGGCATCAGGCAAAGGTCTCCATATCGGTGCAACTAGACGAAGACCAGCAGGACGGCAGGATGGAGGTCATCACGGAGCCCACAACAGCGTCACCACCAGAGCCTTTGGCAGGCGAAGACCACCTTTTGTCAGGATAACTTGTACTAGTTGCCCCCCTTCAAATTGGCCATTGTGGGATCCCTTCCCACCTAATATTTGGGAAGAGGACCCGAGCCTCTATAAATAGGACTAGCCACCACCTTAGGAGGGAGGACTCATCTGGGACTGGATCCATTCCACCAAGAAAACACACATTCTCATCGAGCTCAAGAACACCTCTCCTCAGGAGGCTGTTCTTCCCTTGTACTTGTTCATCCCCAGCCTACAAGGCAATCCACCACACCACACTGGAGTAGGGCATTACGCTGCAACGGTGGACCGAACCAGTATAAACTCTTGTGTCTCTTGTTCCTCGGGTTCGGCGAGCTAGGCTTTGAGATCGTGGCGAGAGCGTGAGCTAGGGGAAGAGAGATCTTCGTGCGCACCCCAGAGTTCGAACCTCAAGGGTTTCGCCAGAACCCGTAATCTGACACACACCAATAAAAAATACTCGCAACCTGACGTATTAAAGGGGTTGTCAATCCCTTTCGGGTAACGGCGCCAGAAATTGGCAAACGGACGTGAATAAATTGTATTAGATTGATAGATCGAACGCCAAATAAAATAAATAAGATTAAATTGCAGCAAGGTGTTTTTGTATTTTTGGTTTAATAGATCTAATAATAAAAGCAAAGTAAAATAGATCGCAAGGGCAAATAATACGAGAAAGAGACCCGGGGACCGTAGGTTTCACTAGTGGCTTCTCTCGAGAAAAATAGCAAATGGTGGGTAAACGAATTACTGTTGGGCAATTGATAGAACTTGAAATAGTCATGACGATATCCAGGCAATGATCATTATATAGGCATCACATCCAAGATTAGTAGACCGACTCCTGCCTACATCTATTACTATTACTCCACACATCAACCGCTATCCAGCATGCATCTAATGTATTAAGTTCATGGAGAAACGAAGTAAAGCAATAAGAACGATGACCTGATGTAGACAAGATCTATTTATGTAGAAATAGACCCCATTGTTTTATACTTAGTAGGAACGATACATACCTGTTGGTTTCCCTTCTATTACTGGGATCAAGCACCGTAAGATCGAACCTACTACAAAGCACATCTTCCATTACAACATAAATAGACCAAGTTGGCCAAACAAAACCTAAATATCGGGGAAGAAATACGATGCTATAAGGAATCAAGCATATAAGAGATCAAAGAAGATTCAAATAACTTCCATGGATAAAAAGAGATAGATTTGATCATAAACTCAAAGTTCATCGGATCCCAACAAACGCACCGCAAAAGAGTTACATCATATGGATCTCCAAGAGAATATTGTATGAGAATCAAATGAGAGAGAGGAAGCCATCTAGCTACTAAATACATATCCGAAGGTCTACAAAGAACTACTCAAGCATCATCGAAGAGGCACCAATGGAAGTGGTGAACCCCTCCATGATGGTGTCTAGATTGGATCTGGTGGTTCTGGACTCTGTGGCGGCTGGAATTGATTTTTGTCGACTCCCCAAGGGTTTCTGGAATATTGGGGTATTTTTACAGCAAATAGGCGGTCTGGGGGCATCCAAGGTGGGCACAACCCACCAGGACGCGCCTGGGCCTCCAGGCACGCCCTTCTGGGTTGTGCTCCCCTTGGAGCAGCCCCCAGGTGCTTCTTCGGCCTATTGGTTGTCTTCTGGTCCCAAAAAATTCCACAAAAAGTTTCACTGTGTTTGGACTCCGTTTGATATTGATTACATGCGATGTAAAAACATGCAAAAACAGCAACTGACATTTGGCACTATGTTAATAGGTTTGTACCAAAAAATGATATAAAATGACTATAAAATGATTATAAAACATCCAAGATTGAGAATATAATAGCATGGAACAATCAAAAATTACAGATACATTGGAGACGTATCAGCATCCCCAAGCTTAATTCCTGCTCGTCCTCGAGTAGGTAAATGATAAAAACAGAATTTTTGATGTGGAATGATGCCTAACATGTCATCTCATATTCTTTTCTTTATAGCATGGACATTTGGACTTTTATATTGTTCAAAGCTATAGTCTAGTTTTGACTTGATAACTTAAATACTCAAGCATATAAACAAGCAATCACATCTTTCAAACTGTCAACGCTAAAATAAGCTATCCCTAGCCCATCATGCTCAATCATTGATCCATTCATGAAAAACACTCGCATATTAACTACACCCAATGCTCAAGTACGATCATAGTGCCCCTAGTTGGTGCTTTATAAGAGAAGATGGAGACTCAATTCAAAAATAAAAATTGCATCAAGTAAAAGAAAGGCCCTTCATGGGGGGAAGTAGGGATTTGTAGAGGTGCCAAAGCTCAAAGCGAAAAACTTAAGAGATAAAAACATTCTGATATGCATAATTTTCCCACCAATAAAAACGACTTAGAGTTCCCAACACTTCCCATGATAGATATATCATAGGCGGTTACCAAACAGAAATTAAAGTTTATTCCTTTTTCCACCATACTTTCACTTTCCATGGCTAACCGTATCCATGGGTGCCTTCCATACAAACACTTTCCAAGGAATTTATTATTTGACAACATAAAGTAAATTCATTTTTCATTTCGGGACTGGGCATCCCTAGTACCTTTGCCTTACTCTCATGCAATGACAAGTGAATAAACACTCATCGTGAGAATAACACATCTAGCATGGAAAATATTAGCCACCCCTCACTGCCTGGCGAGCGGTACGAGCACACAAAAGAGAAATTTATTTTGAATATTAGAGATGGCACATACAAATTTTCTTAGAACGGCAAAAGAATACTGCATATAGGTAGATATAGTGGACTCATGTGGCAAAACTGATTTAAAGGATTTTGGATGCACAAGTAGTGATCATACTTAATGCAAAATGAAGGCTAGCAAAAGATTGATAAGCGACCAACCAAGAAACGAATAATCTCAAAAGCGAGCATTAAGCATAATTAACACCGAATAATGCACCACAAGTAGGATATAATTTCATTGCATGACTATTGACTTTCGTGCTTGCATATGGAATCACAAACCTTAACACCAACATTCTTACTAAAGCATAATTACTCATCAACATGACTCACATATCACATCATCATATCTCAAAACTATTACTAAGAATCAAGTTCAATTTGTCCAATGATCTTCATGAAATTTTTATTATATCCTTCATGGATATCTATCACTTTGGAACTAATTTTCATGTGTTACTTTTGATAAGCTCAAACAAATATAAGTCAAGATCATTAGCATAATATTTTCTCTCAAATTAATTTAAGTGAAGCAAGAGAGAATTTCTTAAAAATTTTACTTACTCTCAAATAAATCTAAGTGAAGCAAGAGAGCAAATCCATAACTCATAAAAATTTAAGTGAAGCATGGAGAGCAATTCTAACAAGTCATGGCATAATTTTGGCTCGCTCAAATAGGTGTGTCCAGCAAGGCATCAAGACTTAAAACACAAAATAAAACAAGCAAAGACTCATATCATACAAGATGCTCCAAGCAAAACACATAGTATGTGACGAATAAAAATATAGCTTAGTTGCTTGCTCACTTTGGATAATAGCTTGGGATGCCGGGGCATCCCCAAGCTTAGTTTCTTGCTGAGTTTGGATAATTGCTTGGGATGCCGGGGCATCCCCAAGCTTAGGCTCTTCTTACTCCTTATTGCTTCATCCATCGTTAGATAACCCAAAACTTGAAAACTTCAATAACACCAAACTCAACAAAGCCTTCGTGAGATCCGTTAGTACAACAAAGCAAATCACTACTATTAGTACTGTAGCAAACCAATTTATATTTTATTCTTGCATTATGTCTACTGTATTCCAACTTTTCAATGGCAAAAAGTCATCAAAGAAAACCATAGAATCATCAAAACAAGCACACAACGCAAAGAAAACAGAATCTGTCAAAAGCAGAACAGTCTGTAGCAATCTGAGTATTTCGAATACTTCTGTGACTCCAAAAACTCTTAAAAATTAGGAGAACCTGGGAAATTTGTATATTACTCTTCTTCAAAAATAATTGGTATTTTATCACACTCTGGTTAGAAATGTCAATTATTTTTGTGAGCGCAAAAGTTTCTGTTTTTCAGCAAGATCAAACAACTATCACCCAAGAAGATCCTAAAGGATTCACTTGGCAAAAACACTAATTAAAAACAAAAAAACACAATGATAACAGTAGCATAATTGTGATGACACTTAAGAATAGAAAGGAAAAAGCAAAAATAATTGTATTCATTGGGTTGCCTCCCAACGAGCGCTATTGTTGTATGCCCCTAGCTAGGCATAAGATTTCAATGATGCTCACACGAATAATAAGAATTGAAACACAAAGAGAGCATCATGAAACATATGGACAACATATTTAAGTCTAACATACTTCCTGTGCATCGGAATTTTGTAAACAAACAAATCATCAAGGCAAGAAATATCTAGCATATGCAAGGAAGAAGAAAGAAACATTAGCAATCTCAACATAACGAGAGATAATTTAGTAACATGAAAATTTCTACAACCATATTTCCCTCTGTCAAAATAATTACATGTAGGATCATAATCAAATTCAACAATATAGATATCATATAAAATATTCTCTCCATGATCCACATGCATAAAAGTTTTATAATCTGCCAAGATAGTGGGATTAACATCAACTAAAGTCATGACTTCTCTGGAGCCACTTTTATCAAAAATTTCATAAGAGTGAACACTCTCCAAATATGTGGGATTCTTTTTACCTAGAGTTGACACTCTTCCGAACCCACTTTCAATATTATTGCAAACATATTCATCACTAGGCTTAAATAAACTATCAATTTCATAAGAATCACCATCACCCCAATCATGATCATTGCAATAAGTTGCGGACATAACAAAACAAGCATCCCCAAGCTTGGGGCTTTGCATATCATTGACATTAATACAGTTTATAATAATATTATCGCACTCGTGCTTTTGGTTCAAGGAGCTACCGTGAACCACTTTATAAATTTCTTCTTTTAACACTTCATCACAATTTTCAGATTCACGAATCTCAAGCAAAACTTCATAAAGATAATCTAGTGAACTCAATTCACTAGCAATTGGTTCATGATAATTGGATCTTTTAAAAAGGTTAGCAAGTGAGGATCCATAGCAATAGATTTTTAGCAAGCAAAGATGCAAGAAAATAGAAGGCACATGGTAACACAAGAAAACAAGAGATCTGACGAGAAAAGGGCGAAGGAAAAAGAAGGCAAATAAAACGGAAAATATTTGTGAAGTGGGGGAGAGAAAAGAGAGAGGCATGTGGCAAATAATTTAAATTGTAAGGAGATGAGATTTGTGATTAGGGACCTGGTAGATGTTGATGATGTCTCCCCGGAAACGGCGCCAGCAATTCCTTTTGATGCGGCTGGAAGCTACGTCAGTATTTCCCCAAAGAGGAAGGGATGATGCAGCACAGTGATGGTAGGTATTTCCCTCAGTGATGAAACCAAGTTTATCGAACCAGTAGGAGAACCAAGCAACAACACGTAAATGGCACCTGCACAAAAATAACAAATACTCGCAGCCCGACATATTAAAGGGGTTGTCAATCCCTTCCGGGTAACTATGCCAGAAATTGGCAAACAGACGTGAATAAATTGTAGTAGATTGATAGATCCAAAGCCAAATAAAATAAATAAGAATAAATTGCAGCAAGGTATTTTTTTGTATTTTTGGTTTAATAGATCTGAAAATAAAAGCAAAGGAAAATAGATCGCAAGGGCAAATAATATGAGAAGGCTACCTGGGTGCCGTAGGTTTCACTAGTGGCTTCTCTCGAGAAAAATAGCAAACTTGGTAAATGAATTACTGTTGGCAAATTGATAGAGCTTCAAATAATCATGACGATATCCAGGCAATGATCATTATATAGGCTTCACATCCAAGATTATTAGACCGACTCCTGCCTGCATCTACTACTAGTACTCCACACATCGACCGCTATACACCATGCATCTAGTGTATTAAGTTCATGGAGAAATAGAGTAATGCAATAAGAACAATGACATGATGTAGACAAGATCTATTTATGTAGAAATATACCCCATCGTTATATCCTTAGTAGCAACGATACATACGTGTCGGTTCCCCTTCTGTCACTGGGATCAAGCACCGTAAGATCGAACCCACTACAAAGCACCTCTTCCCATTGGATGATAAATAGATCAAGTTGGCAAAAAAAATCCCTAATATCGGACAAGAAATATGAGGCTATAAGAAATCATGCATATAATAAATCAAAGAAGATTCAAATGACTTTCTTGGATAAAAAAGAGATAGATCTGATCATAAACTCAAAGTTCATCGGATCCCAACAAACACACTTCAAAAGAGTTACATCATATGGATCTCCAAGAGACCATTGTATTTAGAATCAAACGAGAGAGAGGAAGCCATCTAGCTACTAACTACGGACCCGAAGGTCTACATAGAACTACTCACGCATCATCGGAGAGGCACCAATGGAAGTGGTGAACCCCTCCGTGATGGTGTCTAGATTGGATCTGGAGGTTCTGGACTCTGCGACGGCTGGAATTGATTTTCGTCGACTCCCCTAGGGTTTCAGGAATATTTGGGTATTTATAGATCAAAGAGGCGGTTCGAGGGGCACCCGAGGTGGGCACAATCCACCAGTGCACGGCTGGGCCTCCAGGCTCGCGTTGGTGGGTTGTGCTCCCCTCGGAGCAGCCCGCAGGTGCTTCTTCGGCCCATTGGTTGTCTTCTGGTCCAGAAAATCCACAAAAAGTTTCGCTGCATTTGGACTCCGTTTGATATTGATTACATGCGATGTAAAAAAACATGCAAAAAAACAAACAACTTGCACTTGGCACTATGTCCATAAGTTAGTACCAAAAATGATATAAAATGATTATAAAACATCCAAGATTAATAATATGACGGCATGGAACAATCAAAAATTATAGATACGTTGGAGACGTATCACACATGCAAGTGTGTTCATGTTCTGACCCTCTCCCGCATTATTCTTTTGCCAAATTTAAACAGCACATGAGTTGGATGTAGAAACCGTCTGCGATTGGGTACGCAACAGACACGGTTTGGTCAGACTACCCATGTGCCACGCCCGTGCCCCTGTAGTCACTCACATTAGCACAGTAGATTGGGCTCCACGAACCTTCACTACTAGGGAAAAGCCTAGCAGTGGCGCGGGTTTTAGGCCTATCAGTAGCGCGGGATGGTGCGCTACTGGTACGGCGCTACAGCTAAAGGTTAGCAGTTGTCATAGCCCTAGAAATCTTCTTGTAATTAGTGGCATTGCATCCATGCATCATTTTCAATTTCAATTAATCTTGAAATGGGGATGCTTAAACCCTAGCACCAAATGAATTCAACTAGGGTCAAAATAAAATCTTTTTCATTGAACTCAAAATGCCCTCTAAAAATGTTCAACATTTCTTGATTGAGGTGGAAGCATCTACCAAAAATGGTTTACATTTTTGCAGGACATATTTGGATTGGAGCTATTTAAATACGATATATATTTTAGGTGCTCCAAAAATGTTGGAAGTTGTTATGGGTCACTGGAATATTTCAGACAACACCCCTAATTATTTCCAGGATTTTACTAAATCAAAAGAAAACAGAATAAATAGAAAACAGAAAAGAGAGAGAGAAAGGAAATTAACCTGGCGCTCACCTGGCCTGGCCCAGCACGGCCCAGTCCAGCTGGCCGATGCCAGTCATCTCCCTCCTCTCGCTAGAAGGACGAGAGTCGCGTGCTCGACGCGCGCGTCCATGCGCCCGAGCCACCTCCTGCTTCTGCCGACGGCCCGAACAGCTCCAAACGACGCCACGCGCCCACCCTGACCTCTCTCTCACATCCGCAATTCCTCCCCTCCTCTGGCTCCCTCCCCCTCTCTTCCCGAGCGCACCAGAGGGCGCCGCCGTGCTCTGCCGCGGCCACTGGCCACCCCACGCCCCGCCGACGCGCCCAGAAGCCCCGCCACTTCTTCCTCGACCTTCTCACCGAGCCGCGCGACGCCTGAAGCCCCCGGACGAAGCTCGTCTTCAACCTCCCGACGCTAACATCCCCATCGCCGTTTCGTCGCCGTCTCTGCCTCCCCGAGCTCGCCGTTCCCTCCCCTTCACCCGCAGTGAGCCACTGATCCTTCCCCCCTTTCCGTTTTCTCTTGTCTACACCGTATGCGCCGCATTGAGCTCGCCCAAACGCATCACCGCCTGTGCTCGCCGCCGACGTGTCTCTGGCCATCTACTGGTCTGGCCGTCCTACCCATCTCCCTCTCCGTGCCGCGTAGAGCATGTAGGTGCCCCGCACGAGCCACGACGGCCATCGCAACGACAACCCCGAGCCCACCGAACTCCGGTTGCCGCTGTCGAGCTCGCTGGCGTCGTTTACGGCGTCCCCGTGTCCAACCACTTGCACCCTTGGCTGCGGCAGCTCCCCAGCTCCACGTAGCACGTCTCCGCCGTCGATTTGGTCATGGGAGGACCAAATCCAAGGCCCTCCGCCGCGTCTGGCCTCGCCGGCGTCGAGTCGCCGGCGGGTTGACCGCTTTGACCGCTGGTGGTTCAGCCCCGGTTGACCAGGGGATTTGACCTCCCCTGGGTCTATGACATGCGGGGCCCACCCGACTAATTAATCTAGTTTAGGTTTAAACTTAATTAGTTTAACCTAGGTTAGTGCTAATTAAACTAGGTTATTTTAGTTAGCCACTAACACGTGGGGCTGGCCCTAACTGGTTTAGTTAGGTGTTAGTTAGTGCTAATCACCGTTGTCAGGTGTTAATCCCCTCACTAAACTAACCCTGAGCCACTGACATGTGGGCCCAGCCCTGCTGACATTCTTGTTAGAATTAGTCTAACCCTAATTAACCCAGTTAACTAACCGAGTCACTGACCAGTGGGCCTCACTAGTCAGGTTTGACCTGGACGGCACCTGTTGACCTGCTGACATCAGCATGACCTAATGCTGACGCAGTATTACATTTTCTAGATTTATTAATAACTAGGAAATTCCAGAAAATAGTATAAACTTCTAAAAATCATAGAAATTCAACCATAACTCCAAATGAAACAAATTATATATGAAAAATTATTAGAAAAATCCAAAGAATATGTTTATGGCATTTCCATGCATGTTTAAACAAATTAACCTTACTGTTTAGTTCAAAGCATGGTCATGCACTATTTGAAGTCATAGTTTGAATCTGAATTTGAACCTTGAGTTGAACTCAACTCAAACCCTTATGTTCTTAGCTGCATTAGCTCAAATCACAGCATATTGACATGTCATGATAATGCACCATATTGTGCATTGCATTGATTTTATTCTTTCTGTGTTGCTGGTGATTGTTCCCCCTCGGTAGACGTATGTTTCGACAATGTGATCAATGACACTGATGAAGAGCTATATCATCTTCAGAAATGCCAGGCAAGCAAAACCCCCTTGTTCATTCCGATACAATCCCACTCTCTCACTCCTGCTCTATTTTACTGCATTAGGACAACAACGATTCAGCTATTACATGTTGCGGTAGCTGAACCCCTTTTCCTCTACATGACCTGTCATTGCCACAGTAAATAGATGAAACCCACTAGCATGAGTAGGATTTGTTTGAGCCATGATGTGCCTACTCATTCATGCTTGTTTGTCATGCCTGCTACTGCTTAGAGTTGAGTCGGGTCTGATTCATCGGGAATGAATTGGAATGGTGATGAACATGTCCTACTGTGTGTGAGCTAAGTGTGTGAACACGATTTGGTAAAGGTAGCGGTGAGAGGCCATGTAGGAGTACATGGTGGGTTGTCTCACTGAAACCGTCCTCAGGAATAGAGTTCTGTGTTTGTGATCCATGAAACAGCTACTACCACACGTTGGGCCCTGAAATATGACCCTGCTCGACTTATTAACCGCCCTTGTCCTCTGTCCACGAGTTGCAACTAGTTTCTGGTGTTTGTAGGATATGTGTTGGTGGCCGTGCGTAGCGCTGACCCCTAGGGGCGGGCTATGATTTGGTAGATACACCATGGCCGGGTATGCCGGGCGCCCGTTTGGCGTCTCGGGACCCTGTACACATCGTTTGGTGCCGTTGAGGACACCCCGGCAGGATTTCCTTGCGGATGGAACCCGAATACGCGATAAACCTGGACAAGAGACTTGTGCAGTTAGTCAGGTCGTGGTCTACACCCACGTCGGCTTTCGCTTGAAGTCTGCCGAGCACATGTCGTGTGCAGACGCTAAGTGGTGGAAACATGTGTGACGAAGAACACCCCTGCAGGGTTATAAATGATCTATTCGAATAGCCATGTCCGCGGTAAAGGACTTTTGGGTTACCTATAATAGTTCATAGATAACTTGAAGTGGATACTCTAAAACTCGCAAGATAAGCGTGAGTGCTATGGATGGCCTTCTCGTAGGTAGACGGGAGCGGATCCATAGTGGTGTATTGATTGGTCAATATGTGGACTCGTGTGCGCCACCTCAAAAGAGTTGCTCGCAGTCGTAGTTCAGGTTACCCACCGAGTCAAAGCTGGCTTGCTGCAGTTAAACCCCACCATCCCATTGTTGATGCCGATGCATATGTAGCTAGTTCTGATGTAAGTCCTGCTGAGTACTTTTGTACTCACATTTGCTTAATTTATGTTTTGCAGAGAGACTTCAGTCTCGCTAGTAGTTCCGCGTGGACTTCAACGTTTAGCTTGATACCTCAGCTACGATCTTGTGTCCTCGGCAGGATCTGGTAGATAGTCAGGCTTCTCAGCCTTTTTCATTTGTAGATGTCTGTACTCAGACATGTTAAGCTTCCGCATGTGCTTTGATTTGTATGCTTTGATTGTTGGGTCATGAGACCCATGTTTGTAATATCTCGCTCCTCGGAGCCTAATGAGTAAATACTTTGAGTCGTAGAGTTTTGTTGTGATGCCATGTTGTATTTGCACATATCGAGCATATTGTGTGTATGTTATTGAAATGCTTGGTATGTGTGGGATCCGACAATCTAGTTGTTTATCCTTGGTAGCCTCTCTTATGGGGAAATGTAGTCTGGTGTCTCCACTGAGCCTTGGTAGTCTGCTATAGCCCGGTTTACCGGAGTCCTGCTAGCCCAGTACTACTGCTCTGGAACACTTAGACTGGCCGGCATGTGATTCACTTCGTTCCTGTGTCTGTCCCTTTGGGAAAATCTCACGCGGTGACTTCCGGAGTCCTACTAGCCTGCTACAGCCCGGTTTACCGGAGTCCTGTTAGCCCAGTTGCTACAGCCCGGATTTACACGCTGATGACCGACATGTTCGATGTTGTTTCATGTATGCCTGTCCCCGTAAGTTAGTGCCACTTTGGGTTCACGACTTGTCATGTCGGGCCGGTTTCTCTGTCATATGGATGCTAGCGACGCTATCATATACGTGAGCCAAAAGGCGCAAACGGTCCCGGGCCAGGTAAGGTGGCACCCGTGGGAATACCGTGCGTGAGGCCGCAAAGTGGTATGAAGTGTTACATGCTAGATCGGTGTGACTTAGGATCGGGGTCCTGACAGCAGTAGCGTGGGTTAACCCATGCTACTGCTATATTGACTTAGTAGTAGCGTTTTCTCCAAACAGCGCTACTGGTAATTACTAGTAGCGCTTCTCCCTGAACGCGCTACTACTATTTTTTCCTATTTTATTTCATGTTTTATTCATACGCCTTTATACAAGTTTTCATACAGCAGCAATTTATAGATTGTTTTTACATCATAATGAGTTATTACATCATTGGGTGAATGAACCGTGGACTAGTTTCAACTGGATGGACATCCACTTGAAACTAATCCACAGTTCTTTCACCCAATGATATAATAAATATCATCGTCATCATCATCATCATATCATTAACAACTTATCATCATAATACATCATTGTCATATAACACCTCCTCATGATCATTGTTTTCATCAATGAGACATCACATAGCAAGTTGGTCACAAGTCATAATCACAACTACTCATCACCATCAACTCTAACACATTGTACCACATAATAAATATTGTACCTCATAGGACCTCCTACATTCTCTTAGGACCTACTATATTCTCTTAGGTAAAATAGCATAAAACAAGATAGCCCCTGACTCTCCATTATGGAGAATGGAGATTATCCTATCTACAATTCTTGCCTTTTGCACAATGTTGCTTCCAAGTAGCTCCTTACAACTGTCCATACATTTTTTCCATTATGTGATTTTCATGTCTCCATCTCTTTTAGAAATCCGATATGGATAGGTGAGATTCGTAGGACGACCTGGTTGTATGTTCAAAACATTAAGGCGACATTTCTGATACATCAGATGAGGCAAACAATCATCCGGGATTTTCTGTTGAAAAACATAGTAATAACTTCATAGTTAGCAATGTAGTTAAGTTTTAAAAGAATTTATGCAAAAGATACACGGATGTCGTAATAGTAAAAAACCTTACCATGGCATCTCCATGGATGTTACCGTAGTTCAACACGTGCACTAGTGGCACGTATTGACCATAATGTGGAGGAGTTTTATTATAGATATAGTAATTATCAAGATCAGTACAAAACGCGACCAGATTTTTACCCTTAATCCCTCGCAATCTCAAAAATATCTTCTTGCCCTTAATCCAAATTTTTAGTAGCTCGACATTTTACTCCCGCTTAGTAAAATTTTCAGTTGCCCCGGTATTTCTTCAAACACAACCTTGCCCACCTCCACACATACCACACAATCCCCAAAACCTCCGCTCACACAGACACACACCACCCCTCCCTCACTCAAAACCATCGGTAGGTCGCCGCCATCACCGCTGCTGCCTCCAGCCTCAACCTCTGCCTATGTGCCGGGGAGCTCAAGAAGCCAATAGCCAAAATGAGGTTCATCACAGCCTCTTCGGCCAACGCCGGCGAGGTGGCCTCCGAGGTGTCCCCTTCGCCCTCCGCGGGCTCTTTATCGATTCGCCGTTGCCAGTAGCCCGATCCGCCCGCCGCCGCGCCCCTACGTTGGTTCGAGGACTTCCCCGTCCTCCCCCAGGCCTGCCGCCGATGAGGTCCTACCTTGGTGTCTGGAAGCGGCGGTGGGGGAGGTGGGTCGCCGAGATTACGGATTGGGAGACCCCCACCCGTTGGTGGCTCGGTAGATTCCATATTGCCGAGCTCAGGGCCATGGAGTACGACCGCTGGCAGGTCCGCTACCACTACGCGGCGGCTAGGCTCAATTTCCCCTTCGGCACACGTCCGGTCGACCGCGTTCCGCCGGAGCCAGGGTGGTGAGCTCGGCTATGGCCTGGGAGGACCGCGAGGCATGGGAGCGCCTCGAGGCCGAGGCCGCCGACGAGGCCTACATGCAAGAGCTTCGCCGGCAGCACCCGGAGCTCATGGAGGCGGAGTGGGTGATATTTGTCGGCGCGGAGGGTGCCGAAGTTATTATGATCTCCTCCGGTGACGAGTTCGAAGGCAGCGAGGACGGCGGTGCAGAGGGCGTCGAGGTGGGCGGCGAGGACGAGGAGATTGACGTCGACGAGTGGAGTAGTGTCTTCCCCAACGACCCCAACGATGGCACCGGCCCAGACCCGGCTCGCGGCACACCGTACCTGACCAGGAAGGATTGGCTCGACCTCCACTTCGACCGAAAGTAGTTTAGCTTAGTTTAAATTTATGTTTTATGTTCGGTTATGCAAAACTATCTATGTTTATTTTTTAATGCATGCTACTTTCGGTTGAACCTGCTTTGAACTTGATCAAATTGAAGTTTACAATGTTAAGTTTAGGGGATTGACTAGAAACGGCCAAAAATTGCTGGAGTATATATATATATCCACTAAGGGTATTAGTCTGTTAACTTTTAAAGGATCTGCTAGAGATGGCCTTATGCTATGTTTATTTCAATTCTTCACAATGTGATGCTCTATATGTGCAACTATTTGTCGTGCAGTTCAATTTCGTCAATAATAGTTTCAATAATACCACTATGAATTACGATATTTGGTTGCTGTTAAGGATGTTGTAGTTAACATGCCTTTTTGGTTTTTTAACAATAACTAGTGTACTTTAGACCTACACAATACCAGTTTGAATGACTATTTGCTTGTTTTTAAATGTTATGCCTGATGCAATTAGCACACCTTTCCACTTGTTGTTTTGCTTAACTAGCGTGCTTAAACCTGCGCACTGAAGCTATCGTTTGTAGATTATGTTGTCTACCATGTTGATGTTTAGGCTGTTGTGCTTAACATGCCGTTATATGTACTCATACAGGGCAATACTGAGAAGAGTGATGTTTTCTATCGAGGTTAGTTTCATCTCATTGCTTATATGTACTCACTCTTGAGGATATCGGTAGCTGGTACCATATAGCCTGGGGGATGATAAGGGATTAATCATCGAATCAGACATTTCACTGAATATATTTGTAACCCATTTATCAGTAGGTTAACTAGGGCCCTATTTAATATATCTGAGGCTACATAGCAACATGCATTGTACTGAATGACTAAGTATGCAATCCCAGGCTACATAGCAACAAGGAAGAGTGTTACCTTAATGTTCTGATGATGTCTACATATACATGTAAAAAATATTATATAATGGGATGGGGGTAGTGTTGTACTACATCATTTTGCAATTGTTGTTTAGCTTCTAATATTAACTTGGTGCTTTTAGGTACATTTGTCATTGCCAAAGATCCACACTTCGACCCTTTCTGCGTATGGGGCAATGAGATATTCATGAACTAGCATCAAGTGAGGAAACTGATAAATATTGTTATTAAAATGGATCAAAAGATGTCAATCGAATGATTTGTTTACACTTTATGCAAGACAATAGTGAACTGCAGGATGGTAAGTAAGAACTCTATAGCCTTCTTTTTACTTCCCGTAATGAGTTGTGTTAGATGACAATGTCTGGATCTTTACTCCTTTGCAGTGGATCCTGAAGCAGTTCACTCAAGTTTACCTCTCAAACTACATGATTAGCGGCCGGCCATCACAAGGGGTTGGACTGGAGTCGTTCTTGCCTTCTGTATCCAGGAGAGCACAATAGGGCAATTCCGGTTCACCTTGTTCAGCAACCAGAGTGTCTGTCGCCTCTTTGTTTACCATCTGTAATAGTACAAGTATAGAACCCTGGTTCATCATTCTTTATTTGGTGCTTATGCAATTCTTGAACATATGTACCTATGAATCGAATAATGCATTGGTTGTTTGAACCTAATGGATATGAATAAAGCTATAGCCTACCTTGAAGTTCAAATTAGGTACAATTTTTAATAGCAGCAATTAAATTTCGGTGAAATACGGTCTGTGGGTCATTATGGCGCACACGGTCTATAAAGCACAACGTGTGCGATATACAACATAATCCAATATGGTTCACGGAGAGGAAACGTGTGTAATAATGCACACAGTTGGCATTTGCAAAGTGTGTGTGATGTCAGACACTATCACAAACGGTGCGGGAAAACTAAATATGTGTGATTGTCTACCTATCGTACAAGGTTTACAATCATGAACTGTTTGTGATGTGCTAGGCATCATAAACGTAGAGCCAGTTTGGTACGTGCCTGGAAAACTCCCGTGCCTGGAACGTGCCTAGTTTTAGGTAAAACCACAGAACTCCGACTACGATGGCAATGCGAGCAGAAATGAGTTGCAAGGATGAAGCGTTTGGGATATGCAAGATATAAAAAACGGTTTTATAGGGACAACTGTATGCATCAAGGCTCCCTATCCCCGGCGGTTTCTGTGTCATGTGGGAAGGACCCCCCTATCGCTATCACTCACTAGGCGACGGTTCAGAACACCATCGCGGAAAGGGGTTAAAAACCATTTGTATATCACCTCGCTGTACCAATGCCTATTAGGATAAAGGAACATGCTAAGATATCAATAGTGGTTCGCAAAAGTAATATTAAAGCAACTAAACCCTCTGAGCAAATTAAAGTAGAACCTAGTGTTGGTATGGTCAAAGATCTCTTGGTCGATAATATTGATGGGCATGTTATTTATTTCTGTGATGAAGCTCCTAGAATTGCCAAACCGACAATAAAGACAAGAACAAGCCAATTGTTGGCATGCTTGTCGTCTCAGTTAAAATAGGAAATCATTGCTATCATGGTTTATGTGATTTAGGTGCTAGTGTGAGTGCAATCCATTTTACTTTATACCAAGAAATTATGACTGATATAGCACCTGCTGAAATAGAAGACATAGATGTCACTATCAAACTTGCTAATAGAGATACCATCAGACCACTTGGGATTGTTAGAGATGTTGAAGTCTCGTGTGGAAAAATAAAATACCCTACTAATTTTCTAGTTCTTGGATTCCCACAAGATGAATTTTGTCCCATAATTTTACCAAAAAAGGCTTTTGCCCCACTTTATAAATAAAGCAAACCGCCATAGAGCATCGAGTACACGGAATAGTTCACCACACACACACACAAGTCTCACACAAAGAAGTACAAGAGGTTCTCCTGAGGGCATAGCTCAACAAGCCCATAGAAAAATAAAAAAGGCCGGAGATCGCTCCCGGTCTCTAATCCAGCTCGATGGGGGAGGAGCAAGGGGTGGCGACAAATAGACAACCATCGAGCAAAGGTCGGCGATGAAGATAGAGATGTCGTCAATGTCCTGGGGGCCACTTAGTGGCCGACAAAGCTGCAAGTAACCAGACAATTTGAAGAGGCCGTCAGTAACACGTTGAAGCAGAATGCGCTAAATCACAAGTCTATTGCTGATTGCGCAGAGGGTCCAAGCGAGGGCCCCAATATCCAACCACCTAATGTGGCGAGTACGTAGGGGGGAGGCCTGGAGTTCGGTGAACAAGTCAGGGAAATTGGTGTGGAACTAATTGCCACCAACCACCTCTCTAAAGCATCTCCAAATAAATTGGGCGGACACACAGGAGAAGAAGATGTGATTCAAGTCTTCAGGGACACCACAAAGCGGACACAGGCCACTGGTGGGTGGATGGACCACACCGCCGTAAGGGGAGGGGGCGGAGGAGGGGGCAATGGCCCGGTAGAGGGACTTGATGGAGAATTGGCCTGACGGCTCTAGACGCCACCGAACCAGATCCGGGTCAGCGTCCACCGTTGGCTCGTGGAGGGCAATGCAGTCAAGCAACTTGTGCCAGGCGGCAGAATCCGAAGGCCCAAATGGCCTTCAGAAGGCGAGGTGCCCTAAGTTAATAATGGCCCTCTCGACCGAGATCTAGGGATTAGCAGCGATGGAGAAGAGGTCGGGGAAGCACGCAGCAAAGGGGGTGTCTCCCGCCCACCGGTCAAACCAGAACAGAATCGTAGCCCCGGAACCAACCGAGATGGAGGTCCCAATGCGAAGAACCGAGAGCAGTTGAATGACCGACTGCCACAACTGGGAGCTGCTAGATCTCTGACAAAAGGTGAGGGGTTGCCCATGTAGGTATTTGTTCCGGATGATGTCTAACCAGAGACCACCTTGCCCTTGTGCAATAAGCCATAGCCAATGGGATAAGAGGGCGATGTTCATGCGCTTAGAGCACATGATCCCGAGGCCGCCTTTCTCCCGAGGCTCTCATATGTCCGGCCAGCTGACCATATGGTATTTTTGCTTATTGTTGTCATCTGCCTAGAAGATTCGTGCCTGGACTTTAGCGATATCATGATGTAGAGTCTCATGCAGGCTGTAGAAGCTCATGAAGAACAAGAGGAGGCTGGATAGGGAGGAGTTGATGAGAATCGTCCGAACCACCTTAGACAACCATGTACCCTGCCAAGGCTCGATGCGCATCTGCAGCTTGGCCACGGTCGGCCGCAAGTGAGCAACGGTGAGCCAAGAGTCGCTGATGGGCATCCCCAAGTAGGTCGTGGGGAAGGAGCCCAAGCGGTAGTTAAGCTGGTTGGCAATGCCCAGGCATTCGTCTAGAGAGTAGCCCATCACCATCACATCACTCTTGTCAAAGTTGATCTTAAGGCCTGACATCTGTTGGAAGCAGAGGAGGAGGAACTTTATATTAGAGATGTCAGCCTCTGAGCCTTCCACCATAATAAAGGTGTGATCGGTGTACTAGAGGAGGGAGATCCCAGCATCGCCGGTTAGATGGGGAGTGATCCCACGAATATGGCCCGCCGCATTTGCCTTGCCCGGGATGGTGGCAAGAGCGTCCACCAACATGTGGAACAAGAATGGGGAGAAGGGATCGGCTTGTCTAACCCAACAAAGGGTGGGGAAGTAGGGTCCAATCTCCCCATTGATGTTCATGGCGGTGCGATCGCTGGAGACCATCTGCATCACGCGGGTGACCCAACGGTCGTCGAAGCCCTTCGAGCGAAACTTCCCGAAGGAAGGACCAGCTGACTCTATCTTAGGCCTTATGGAAATCGATCTTCAGGAAGACTGCCTTGAGGTGCTTAGAGAGGACCTCGTGAAGGACTTCATGAAGGACTAGCACCCCATCCAAGATATAGCACCCTTGAATGAAGGCCGGTTGGTTGGGGTGCGTAATGCGATCCGCAAGCAGGGTCACCCTATTGGCTAACCCTTTGCCAGGATCTGGAAGATCACGTTGATCACTGTTATCGGATGGAACTTGCGGATGCCGGACGCCCCATGAACTTTGGGCATGAGCGAAATGATCCCATAGTTGAGGCGATCGAGGTCAATGGATCCCACATAGAACTCGTCGAAGATGGCCATGATCTCGGGTTTGATCACATTCTAGAATGCCTGGAAGAATTTCACCGGAAGGCCATCGGGACCCATGGCCGAGGTAGGGTTCATGCCTCTAATGGCTGCCAAAACCTCTCCCTCAGAGAAGGGACCTTTAGGACCGCATTGTCCTCAGGGGATACCTGCTGGGGGCCGGCCCAGCAGTCAGGGGCAAGAGACAGACCGCCCCGAGGGGAGGAAGAGAAAAGGTTTTTATAGAACCCGTCGACGTGGGCACGAATGTCGCAAGGAGACTGCAAGAGCGTCGCGCGATCACGGAGAAAAGGGATAGTGTTGCACCGACGAGACCATTAGCAATGGCCTGGAAGTAGGCCGTGTTCGCATCACCCTTCAAGACCCATTTCTGGGAGCCATGAGAATGCCAATATGCCTCCTCATCGATGTAAATGACCGAGAGTTGATCTTCCACGTCGTAACGGGAGAGCCACTCATCAGGAGAGAGGCCAGATGCGTCAGCCCAGAGGTCAAGGGCCTAGATGGTGGTCAACAGGGCCTTCTTCTGCTCGTGGAGATCGCGGCCTAGGTTGGCGCCCCACTATTGGGGAACGTAGCATAAATTCAAAATTTTCCTACGTGTCACCAAGATCTATCTATGGAGTCATCTAGCAACGAGGGAGGAGTGGATCTACATACCCTTGTAGATCGCGCGCGGAAGCGTTCAAGAGAACGGGGTTGATGGAGTCGTACTCGTCGTGATCCAAATCACCGATGATCCTAGCGCCGAACGGACGGCACCTCCGCGTTCAACACACGTACGGAGCAGCGACGTATCCTCCTTCTTGATCCAGCAAGGGGGAAGGAGAGGTTGATGGAGATCCAGCAGCATGACGGCGTGGTGGTGGAAGTAGCGGGATTCCAACAGGGCTTCGCCAAGCGCTGTGGGAGGAGGAAGATGTGTCATGGGAGGGAGAGGGAGGCGCCAGGGCTCATGTATGGTTGTCCTCCCTTCCCCCCACTATATATAGGGCCAAGGGAGAGGGGGAGGGCGCAGCCTTGCCCCTTCCTCCAAGGAAGGGTGCAGCCAAGGGGGGAGGAGTCCATCCTCCCCAAGGCACCTCGGAGGTGCCTTCCCCCTTTAGGACTCACCCTTTTCCTCTACTCTTGGCGCATGGGCCTCTTGGGGCTGGTGCCCTTGGCCCATATAGGCCAAGGCGCACCCCCTACAGCCCATGTGGCCCCCCGGGGCAGGTGGCCCCACCTGGTGGACCCCCGGGACCCTTCCGGTGGTCCCGGTACAATACCGGTGACCCCAAAACTTGTCTCGATGGCCGAAATAGCACTTCCTATATATAATTCTTTACCTCCGGACCATTCCGGAACTTCTCGTGACGTCCGGGATCTCATCCGGGACTCCGAACAACTTTCGGGTTACCGCATACTAATATCTCTATAACCCTAGCGTCACCGAACCTTAAGTGTGTAGACCCTACGGGTTCGGGAGACATGCAGACATGACCGAGATGACTCTCCGGTCAATAACCAACAGCGGGATCTGGATACCCATGTTGGCTCCCACATGTTCCACGATGATCTCATCGGATGAACCACGATGTCAAGGACTTAATCAATCCCGTATACAATTCCCTTTGTCTATCAGTACGACACTTGCCCGAGATTCGATCATCGGTATCCCGATACCTTGTTCAATCTTTTTACCGGCAAGTCTCTTTACTCGTTCCGTAACACATCATCCCGTGATCAACTCCTTGATCACATTGTGCACATTATGATGATGTCCTATCGAGTGGACCCAGAGATACCTCTCCGTTTACACGGAGTGACAAATCCCAGTCTCGATTCGTGCCAACCCAACAGACACTTTCGGAGATACCTGTAATGTACCTTTATAGCCACCCAGTTACGTTGTGATGTTTGGCACACCCAAAGCACTCCTACGGTATCCGGGAGTTGCACAATCTCATGGTCTAAGGAAATGATACTTGACATTAGAAAAGCTTTAGCATACGAACTACATGATCTTGTGCTAGGCTTAGGATTGGGTCTTTGTCCATCATATCATTCTCCTAATGATGTGATCCCGTTATCAATGACATCAAATGTCCATGGTCAGGAAACCGTAACCATCTATTGATCAACGAGCTAGTCAACTAGAGGCTTACTAGGGACATGGTGTTGTCTATGTATCCACACATGTATCTGAGTTTCCTATCAATACAATTCTAGCATGGATAATAAATGATTATCATGAACAAGGAAATATAATAATAACTAATTTATTATTGCATCTAGGGCATATTTCCAACAGTCTCCCACTTGCACTAGAGTCAATAATCTAGTTCACATCACCATGTGATTAACACTCACAGGTCACATCGCCATGTGACCAACATCCAAAGAGTTTACTAGAGTCAATAATCTAGTTCACATCACTATGTGATTAACACTCAATGAGTTCTGGGTTTGATCATGTTGCTTGTGAGAGAGGTTTTAGTCAACGGGTCTGAACCTTTCAGATCCGTGTGTGCTTTACAAATCTCTATGTCATCTCCTAGATGTAGCTACCACGTCTATTTGTAGCTTATTCCAAATAACTGTTCTACTTGGAGCTATTCTAAATTGTTGCTCCATTATACGTATCCGGCATCTCTACTCAGAGCTATCTGGATAGGTGTTAAGCTTGCATCAACGTAACTCTTTACGTCGAACTCTTTATCACCTCCATAACCGAGAAACATATCCTTATTCCACTATTTACTAAGGATAACTTTGACCGCTGTCCTGTGATCCATTCTTAGATCACTCTTATACCCCTTGACTGACTCATGGCAAGGCACATTTCAGGTGCGGTACACAGCATAGCATACTGTAGAGCCTATGTCTTAAGCATAGGGGACGACCTTCGTCCTTTGTCTCTATTCTGCCGTGGTTGAGCTTTAAGTCTTAACTTCATACCTTACAACTCAGGAAAGAACTCCTTCTTTGACTGATCCATCTTGAACACCTTCAAGATCATGTCAAGGTATGTGCTCATTTGAAAATACCATTAAGCGTTTTGATCTATCCTTATAGATCTTGATGCTCAATGTTCAAGTAGCTTAATCCAGGCTTTCCATTGAAAAACACTTTCCAAATAACCCTATATGCTTTCCAGAAATTCTACGTCATTTCTGATCCATAATATGTCAACAACATATACTCATCAGAAATTCTATAGTGCTCCCACTCACTTCTTTGGAAATACAAGTTTCTCATAAACTTTGTATACACCCAAAATCTGTGATAATCTCATCAAAGCATACATTCCAACTCCGAGATGCTTACTCCAGTCCTTAGAAGGATTGCTGGAGCTTTGCATACTTATTAGCATATTTCAGGATTGACAAAACCTTCCGGTTGTATCACATACAACCTTTCCTCAAGAAAATCGTCGAGGAAACAATGTTTGACATCCTATCTGCAAGATTTCATAAATAATGCAGTAATCGCTAATATAATTCCAACAGACTCTTAGCATCGCTACGAGTGAGAAAGTCTCATCGTAGTCAACTCCTTGAACTTGTCGGAAAACATCTTAACGACAAGTCGAGCTTTCTTAATGGTGACATTTACCATCATTGTCCGTCTTCCTTTTAAAATCCATCTGCACTCAATAGCCTTACGACCATCGAGCCGTTCTGCCAAAGTCTACACTTTGTTTTCATACATGGATCCTCTCTCGGATTTTATGGCCTCGAGCCATTTATCGGAATCTGGGCCCACCATCGCTTCTCCATAGCTCGTAGGTTCATTGTTGTCTAGCAACATGACTTCCAAGACAGGATTATGTACCACTCTGAAGTAGTACGCATCCTTGTCATCCCACGAGGTTTGGTAGTGACTTGATCTGAAGTTTCATGATCACTATCATAAGCTTCCACTTCAATTGGTGTAGGTGCCACAGGAACAACTTCCTGTGCCCTGCCACACACTAGTTGAAGAGACGGTTCAACAACCTTATCAAGTCTCCACCATCCTCCCACTCAATTCTTTTGAGAGAAACTTTTCCTCGAGAAAGGACCCGATTCTAGAAACAATCCCTTATTGCTTTCGGATCTGAGACAGGAGGTATACCCAACTGTTTTGGGTGTCCTATGAAGATGCATTTATCCGCTTTGGGTTCGAGCTTATCAGCCTGAAGCTTTTTCACATAAGCGTCGCAGCCCCAAACTTCTAAGAAATGACAGCTTAGGTTTCTCTAAACCATAGTTCATACGGTGTCACCTCATCGGAATTACGTGGTGCCCTATTTTAAAGTGAATGTGGTTGTCTTTAATGCCTAACCCATAAAATATCGTGGTAATTCGAGAAGAGACATCATGGTATGCATCATATCCAATAGGGTGCAGTTATGATGTTTGGACACACCATCACACTATGGTGTTCCAGGATGCATTAGTTGTGAAACAATTTCCACAATGTCTTAATTCTGTGCCAAACTCGTAATTCAGATATTCATCTCTATGATCATATCATAGATATTTTATCCTCTTGTCACGACGATCTTTCAACTTCACCCTGAAATTACTTGAACATTTCAATAATTCAGACTCGTGATTTATCAAGTAAATGTACTCAACATCTACTCAAATCATCTGTGAAGTAAGAACATAACGATATCCACTACACGCCTCAGCACTCATTGGACTGCACACATCAAAATGTATTTCTTCCAACAAGTTGCTTTCTAGTTCCATTTTACTGAAAACGAGGCTTTCAGTCATCTTGGCCATGTGGTATGATTTGCATGTCTCAAGTGATTCAAAATCAAGTGAGTCCAAACGCTCCATTTGCATGGAGTTTCTTCATGCATATACACCAATAGACATGGTTCGCATGCCTCAAACTTTTCAAAAACGAGTGAGCCCAAAGATCCATCAACATGGAGCTTCTTCATGCGTTTTATACCGATATGACTTACGTGGCAATGCCACAAGTAGGTGGTACTATCATTACTATCTTATATATTTTGGCATGAACATGTGTATCACTATGATCGATTCAATGAACCATTCATTTTAGGTGCAAGACCATTGAAGGTATTATTCAAATAAACAGAGTAACCATTATTCTCCTTAAATGAATAACCGTATTGCGATAGACATAATCCAGTCATGTCTATGCTCAACGCAAACACCAAATAACAATTATTTAGGTTTTAATACCAATCTCGATGGTAGAGGGAGCATACGATATTTGATCAACCTTGGAAATACTTCCAACACATATCGTCATCTCACCTTTAGCTAGTCTCCGTTTATTCCGTAGCTTTTATTTCGAGTTACTAACACTTAGCAACTGAACTGGTATCTAATACCCTGGTGCTACTAGGAGTACTAGTAAAGTACACATCAACACAATGTATATCCAATATACTTCTATCGACCTTGCCAGCCTTCTCATCTACCAAGTATCTAGGGTAATTCTGCTCCAGTGGCTGTTCCCTTTATTACAGAAGCACTTAGTCTCGGGCTTGGGTTCAACTTTGGGTTTATTTACTAGAACAGCAACTGATTTGTTGTTCCATGAAGTATCCCTTTCTTGCCCTTGCCCTTCTTGAAACTAGTGGTTTCACCAACCATCAACAATTGATGCTCCTTCTTGATCTCTACTTTAGTGGTGTCAAACATCGCGACTATCTCAAGGATCATCATATATGTCCCTGATATATTATAGTTCATCACGAAGCTCAAGCAGCTTGGTGGTAATGACTTTGGAGAACCATCACTATTTCATCTGGAAGATCAACTCCCACTCAATTCAAATGATTGTTGTACTCAGACAATCTGAGCACAAGCTCAACGATTGAGCTTTTCTCCCTTAGTTTGCAGGCTAAGAAAATCGTCGGAGGTCTTATACCTCTTGACGTGGGCACGAGCCTGAAATCCCAATTTTAGCCCTCGAAACATCTCATATGTTTCGCGACGTTTTAACACGTCTTCGGTGCCTCAACTCTAAACCGTTAACTGAACTATCACGTAGTTATCAAAATGTGTATGTCAGATGTTCGCAACATCCATAGACAACGTTCGAGGTTCAGCACACTGAGCGGTGCATTAAGGACATAAGCCTTCTATGAAGCAATGAGGACAATCCTCAGTTTACGGACCTAGTCCGCATAATTGCTACTATCAACTTTCAACTAAATTTTCTCTAGGAACATATCTAAACTGTAGAACTGTAGCGCGAGCTACGACATAATTTGCGAAGACCTTTTGACTATGTTCAGGATAATTAAGTTCATCTTATGAACTCCCACTCAAATAGACATCCCTCTATTCATCTAAGTGATTACATGATCCCAGTCAACTAGGCCGTGTCCGATCATCACGTGAGACGGACTAGTCATCATCGGTGAACATCTTCATGTTGATCGTATCTACCATACGACTCATGCTCGACGTTTCGGTCTTCTGTGTTCCGAGGCCATGTCTGTACACATGCTAGGCTCGTAAAGTCAACCTAAGTGTTTCGCGTGTGTAAGTCTGTCTTACACCCGTTGTATGTGAACGTTAGAATCTAACACCCGATCATCACGTGGTGCTTCGAAACAACGAACTGTCGCAATGGTGCACAGTTAGGGGGAACACTTTCTTGAAATTTTTAATGAGGGATCATCTTATTTACTACCGTCGTTCTAAGCAAATAAGATGTATAAACATGATAAACATCACATGCAATCAAATAGTGACATGATATGGCCAATATCATATTGCTCCTTTTGATCTCCATCTTCGGGGCTCCATGATCATCATCATCACCGGCATGACACCATGATCTCCATCATCATGATCTCCATCATCGTGTCTTTATGAAGTTGTCTCGCCAACTATTACTTCTACTACTACAGCTAACGGTTAGCAATAAAGTAAAGTAATTACATGACGTTTATGTTGACACGCAGGTCATAAATAAATTAAGACAACTCCTATGGCTCCTGCCGGTTGTCATACTCATCGACATGCAAGTCGTGATTCCTATTACAAGAACATGATCAATCTCATACATCACATATATCATTCATCACATCCTTTTGGCCATATCACATCACATAGCATACCCTGCAAAAACAAGTTAGACGTCCTCTAATTGTTGTTTGCATGTTTTACGTGGCTGCTATGGGTTTCTAGCAAGAACGTTTCTTACCTACGCAAAAACCACAACGTGATATGACAATTGCTATTTACCCTTCATAAGGACCCTTTTCATCGAATCTGATCCGACTAAAGTGGGAGAGACAGACACCCGCTAGCCACCTTAATGCAACTAGTGCATGTCAGTCGGTGGAACCAGTCTCACGTAAGAGTACGTGTAAGGTCGGTCCGGGCCGCTTCATCCCACAATGCCACCGAATCAAGATTGGACTAGTAACGGTAAGCATATTGAACAAAATCAACGCCCACAACTACTTTGTGTTCTACTCGTGCATAGAAACTACGCATAGACCTAGCTCATGATGCCACTGTTGGGGAACGTAGCATAAATTCAAAATTTTCCTACGTGTCACCAAGATCTATCTATGGAGTCATCTAGCAACGAGGGAGGAGTGGATCTACATACCCTTGTAGATCGCGCGCGGAAGCGTTCAAGAGAACGGGGTTGATGGAGTCGTACTCGTCGTGATCCAAATCACCAATGATCCTAGCGCCGAACGGACGGCACCTCCGCGTTCAACACACGTACGGAGCAGCGACGTCTCCTCCTTCTTGATCCAGCAAGGGGGAAGGAGAGGTTGATGGAGATCCAGCAGCACGACGGCGTGGTGGTGGAAGTAGCGGGATTCCAATAGGGCTTCGCCAAGCGCTGTGGGAGGAGGAAGATGTGTCATGGGAGGGAGAGGGAGGCGCCAGGGCTCATGTATGGTTGTCCTCCCTTCCCCCCACTATATATAGGGCCAAGGGAGAGGGGAAGGGCGCAGCCTTGCCCCTTCCTCCAAGGAAGGGTGCGGCCAAGGGGGGGAGGAGTCCATCCTCCCCAAGGCACCTCGGAGGTGCCTTCCCCCTTTAGGACTCTCCCTTTTCCTCTACTCTTGGCGCATGGGCCTCTTGGGGCTGGTGCCCTTGGCCGATATAGGCCAAGGCGCACCCCCTACAGCCCATGTGGCCCCCCGGGGCAGGTGGCCCTACCCGGTGGACCCCCGGGACCCTTCCGGTGGACCCCCGGGACCCTTCCGGTGGTCCCGGTACAATACCGGTGACCCCAAAACTTGTCTCGATGGCTGAAATAGCACTTCCTATATATAATTCTTTACCTCCGGACCATTCCGGCACTCCTCGTGACGTCCGGGATCTCATCCGGGACTCCGAACAACTTTCGGGTTACCGCATACTAATATCTCTATAACCCTAGCGTCACCGAACCTTAAGTGTGTAGACCCTACGGGTTCGGGAGACATGCAGACATGACCGAGATGACTCTCCAGTCAATAACCAACAGCGGGATCTGGATACCCATGTTGGCTCCCACATGTTCCACGATGATCTCATCGGATGAACCACGATGTCAAGGACTTAATCAATCCCGTATACAATTCCCTTTGTCTATCGGTACGACACTTGCCCGAGATTCGATCATCGGTATCCCGATACCTTATTCAATCTCGTTACCGGCAAGTCTCTTTACTCGTTCCGTAACACATCATCCTGTGATCAACTCCTTGATCACATTGTGCACATTATGATGATGTCCTACCGAGTGGGCCCAGAGATACCTCTCCGTTTACACAGAGTGACAAATCCCAGTCTCGATTCGTGCCAACTCAACAGACACTTTCGGAGATACCTGTAATGTACCTTTATAGCCACCCAGTTACGTTGTGACGTTTGGCACACCCAAAGCACTCCTACGGTATCCGGGAGTTGCACAATCTCATGGTCTAAGGAAATGATACTTGACATTAGAAAAGCTTTAGCATACGAACTACATGATCTTGTGCTAGGCTTAGGATTGGGTCTTTGTCCATCACATCATTCTCCTAATGATGTGATCCCGTTATCAATGACATCCAATGTCCATGGTCAGGAAACCGTAACCATCTATTGATCAACGAGCTAGTCAACTAGAGGCTTACTAGGGACATGGTGTTGTCTATGTATCCACACATGTATCTGAGTTTCCTCTCAATACAATTCTAGCATGGATAATAAACGATTATCATGAACAAGGAAATATAATAATAACTAATTTATTATTGCCTCTAGGGCATATTTCCAACACCCACCCCTTCATGAACTACCGGCCCCGCTTGGCAGAAAACTGCCAAGAGTCAATAGCCAAGGGAGGACGGGGGTGGGTGGGGGTGAGCTCGGGCCTCCACCCAGCAAGCGCCGACGTCCTCCACGAAGCCGGTTTGGGACAGCCAGAATGTCTCCAACCAGAAGTGACGGGGAATCAGAGGGCGCTTGTCAGCAGAGGATAAGAGGAGGGGGACGTGGTCGGAGCAAATCCGGGTGATGGCCCGGAGGGAAGCCAGGGGCAGCGGAGGTCCCACTCCTCGGAGACTAGGACCCGGTCTAGAACAGACTGGGTCGGGGCCGCCTGGCGATTGGTCCAGGTAAACCTGGCACCAATCCTATCTATCTCGTGAAGGCTAAGATCAGCAATGCAGTCATTAAACATCTACATCCTCGCAAAGTTGACATGCGCATTGCTCTTGTCCTCCGCGAATCGGAGGAGGTTAAAATCGCCCCCGACCACCACAGGGAGGGTGGCGGCTGACACCTTCCTGTGGAGCTCCTCAAGGAAGGTAGCAGACCTACTATGGTCTGCAGGGCCATAGACGATCATAACCTCCCACTTGAAGTTTAATGCCCGCTCATAGAGCTCCATGTTAACAAAGAATTGGCCCCGGTCCATACTGTCCACCTCGAAGGTGGCATCGTTCACACCTAAAAGGATGCCATCAGGATGGCCGGCAATCCCACTAGAAGCACTACTGGAATCAGCTTCTTTACCATCCGCCATGGCGGACAGCAACCCCGGACGGCAAACGTCTTTGCCGTCAGCTAGCAGACGACAAAACGTCCATCTAAACGTGTTCTAGCAAAGGCCTTCTTTGCCGTCCGCTTCCTGGAAATGGGCGGCAAAGGATTGTGCCGTCCTCCATCCGAGGCCAGCAGCCGGCAAAGACAACAGACGGCAGTGCGGTGGCGTGAGAGCCGTTAGGGGGTTAACGGCGCTCTTTGCCGTCTGCCAGCGGACGGCAAAGAGCTCAGCTAGGCAGCACTGGGAAGCTGCCACGTGTCCAGCTATGCTGTCCGCCAGCCGACGACAAAGAGGTTTGAATCTTTGTCTCTACTGGCAGACGGCAAAATGACCAAATAGGCAGCCAGTGTTCCAAGTTTGCACAGGTGACTGCGACATGTCCTCTTTGCCGACTGCTAGCAGATGACAAAGAGGCTATATATCCCCTGTTTTTATTTAAATCCAATTAATTAGACATGGTTTCAAACATAGATATACATGCATACATATCCAACATATCCAACAACATATTTCATCAAATCCAACAACATAGTTCAACAAAGTCCAACATATCCATATATACATAACCAGAAACAAGTTTCGAACAACATATCCAAACAAGTTTTCATAAACAACAAGGAAGCATCGGAAGAATAGTACACTCCATGAATCCAAGCTTCCTCATGTAAAGCAAATCTGCAAATTGGGAAAGATGAAAGTTAGAAGAAGAAGAAGAAGAAGAAGACTTGTTATAGAAGAAGAAGAAGAGTTTTTTCTTCTCTTTATTTTTCTCCTCTCCTCTTGTTTATCTTCTTCTTCTTCTTCAAACTAAGGTAGGTAAAAATGCCATTTTATTGCTAAGCTAGGTAAAAATGCTAAGTGTAGGTCATTTTAGGGCTAAGCCAGGTAAATAGGTCATTTTGGAGCTTAGTAAGGTTATTATGTCATTTTCAAGGAAATAAGCTAAGTTGTAGCGACCTGACCCGAATGGATCACGTCTACTGTGCTACGGTGTCATCCCTGGATCAGTAATGCTGACACCACACAGTACATCGAGGTTTTATAGCAGAGTTGCAATCACACACTTATTACATCGATGGCTCAAAAAGAACTTATTACAATAAATATGGCTGAAGGCCATCTAATATCGATAACAGCGGAAGACTCGGAAGATAAATGGGTCCATCAACTCCAGCGGCATCACTGAGTATAGAACCACGACCTAAACGCACCTCATTCGTCGTCTGAAAAGTCTGCAACATGAGAAGTTGCAGCCCGAAAACGGGTCAGCACATGGAATATGCTGGCAATGTAACACATAGAGAGTAATGGAATGAAACAGCTATACTATATGCATATATGGCTGGTGGAAAGCTCTATGGTTACAGTTTTGCGTAAAGCCAATTTTTCCCTACTGCAAAGGAATAAATTTATTTAACTATCATGGTGGTTGTGAAACATTGAGAATGGTTGACAGCATTCTCAATCCCAATTAAAAGTAATTAAAACCCAATAACATTAATTAGAAGTAACATGTTGAGATTCACAATGATATTCAAGTACTAGATACTCAAGTTGTCCATAACCGGGGACACGGCTAATCATGATTAGTTTGTTACTCTGCAGAGGTTTGCGCACTTTTCCCCACATGACTCGATCGCCTCCGTTTGGTTTCTCGCACTACATGGTGTTTGAGAAGACGGATGACCGAGACATAGTCTTTCAGAAGCACTAGCACCTTACATGTGGGGTAGACCGGTACACCTACATCCCCTACATCTACTAGTCCACCCCGTAAGAGTTCGCACAACTTAGTCAACTATGCCAGAGCCCATAGTAGCATGTGGCTGCACACGGAAGTTTCTAGCATGAAAGATCTTATGATCCCTTTGAGCCTGGGTGGCGGTCCAAAAAAAACAGGCAAGTCATGATAGACATCAGGTGCCTCAATCCACCCAGATGTGTGTTTAAGTTGCCACCTTAAATAAATCATTAAAATTATCATTTCACATCTGTCATGGATATCACTCACCCAATCCACGTCTACTAGCATAGCATGGCATAATCAGCAAACATAGAAGTAACTCCCAAAGGTTTCATAATAATACAGGTAATAGGTACTACCTCATCTACTTCCCATCCCACAATTTAATTAGATCCTAATCATGCAGTGTGTGAGGATTGATCTAATGCAATAAAACATGGGTTGTAGAAAAGGTATGATCAAAGTGTTACTTGCCTTGCTGATGATCCGCGAGTCCTAGGGTTTCGAAGTAACAAGCGGCGCAATCCGGGTAATCTATCGCAGACAAACAACAAGCATACAATAAGTACTCATCTAATGCACAGGTAAAACTCGAACAAGAGATCGAACCAGGTAGTTCAACTTAAGAACTCCGGTTGCAAGAAAGAACGAAAAACAAACGGCGGAAGAAAACAACTCGGTTCTAGCAAGTTGAAACTAGGTCAAAATTTTACTGTAACAAAAGCTTGTTCAAGTTGATTAGACGGAACGGCGGTTTCGAGACGAAACTCCAGGCGCTTGAATCACCTGATTCCGATAAACGGGCGGAAAAATAGACTAGGAAGAAGATCGGATCTGAGATCGCGATCGCGGAATAAATCCGACGAAGAGAAAAAGAAGAACGGTTAAACGAACGGACGTTCGTTAACCTAGAAGAATCCGGTGATCACGTTCGTTAGGACGAACGGTCCGGCGAACGGTCCAAAGGCAACTAAATCGGAAAAGAAAACGAATCCGATCTAGGGTTTCGGAAAAAGAGTTCGAAACGAAAAACCGATCTAGAACACCGGAACGGTTTGGCGAAGAATCGGAGAGAAAACGAATCGGTAGAGAAGAAAAGAATCGGAACGGTTTATAAGAAAACCGAACCGAGGGAAAGAAGAGACGCGGCGCGGTACCTCCGGCGAACGGCGGCGACGGCGGCGTTGGGCGGCGGCGGCGGTGCACAAGGCGGCGGCGGCGGTGACGCAGGGCGGCGGCGGCGGTGACGCAGGGCGGCGGCGGCGCGGCAAGGTGCGGCGGCGGGGTGACGCAGGGCGGCGGTGGCGCGGCGGCGGCGGCGGTGCAAGGCGCGGTGTGGAGGAGAGCTTTGATTTGATGTGTTTAGAGGGGGGGGGTGCTTGGGTATTTATATTGGGGAGGGGAGGGGTTTACTTGGGGTAGAGGACAAGGAATTAGAATAGGAGTAGGAAAGATCTAGAAAATAAATGGAGTAGGACTAAAGAAAACGAAATAAGGAAAAGGGGACAAGGGGGCGCCCTAGAATCCTAAAAGGATTCGGTCCTAGCAAGAGGCGGCGGCGGCCGACCGTCTCCTGGCTCGGCGCCTGGCGCCTGGGAGCGCGGCGGTGGGTGGCTTGGCTTGGGCCTTTGGCCCAAGGCGCTGCTCAATTTTTTTTTAATAGTTTCCTCGCGCAGAAAAAAAACAAAAAGGGATCTAAACGAACTCCGAAAAATCTAAAGTAAATTTTCCCCGACTCCTAAAAATGAGCCGAACAAAATGAACTTTTCTCCGGACCTAAAATGCAATTTTTGAAAACGCGCATTTTTCCCTATCCAAATAAAATGCAAATAAACACCGGAAAGCAAAATTGATCTATTTATTATATCTTCATTTTTCCTAAATTTGGGAAAGTCATATTATTCCCTCTCTCATATATTTTGACACCGGAAAATTTATTGAAGATAAAATAAATAATCAAATGATCCTATTTTCAAAATTCGAGAAAACTCTCAAATATGAAAATAACGAAATCTCCAACTCTCTCCGAGGGTCCTTGAGTTGCGTGAAATTTCTAGGATCAACCAAATGCAAGAAAATATGATATGCATATGATCTAGTGTATAACATTCCAAATTGAAAATTTGGGATGTTACATAAGTCTATATCATTTTGGAGGTAACAAAGATTATCATGAAATTTTTTACCTAAGTATGCTAAGTATGTCATAAATGAACTGAATAAGCTAAGTATAGCTCATATTTTATCTAGCTTAGGTTATTATGCCATTTAGGAGGAAAATAAGCTAAGTATCCATTTGTAAAGCAAAACACTAGAGAAAACTTACCCTCATCACAACAAATGTGAGGAAGATCACAACTAAGGTAACAATTGATCCAACGACATAATGATACCAAGCCTCATTATTAATGGCATATTTTCTAATCTTCTTAAGCTTTAGGCGCATTGCATCCATCTTCAAGCGCATTGCATTCATCTTCATCTTGTGATCATCGATGACAACGGCAACATATAACTCCAATGTCATCTTCTCTTCTTCAACTCTTTTAATTTTTTCTTTCAAATACTCATTTTGTTTTTCAACTAAATTTAACTTCTTGACAAGAGGGTCGGTTTCAAATTCCGGTCCACATACCTCCTAGATTAAAATATCTCTATGTCAACTTGATGGCCATAATTGTCATAAATGCGAAATGCAACAAATAGTTATGAAAGAGAATTTACCACATCCGAATCATAAAGCGGGCAAGAGCTGATGGGGACGGACATCAAGACCATGGCACTATGTATAAGAAACAATCATACAAAGTAAGAAAATTATATATACAAACTATATAAATCATACAATCATACAAATAACTGTATAAATCAAGTACAACATAAAAATTTGAATACCTAATAATCACTATCGATAATGACGTGCTCATGATCATCATTAATAAATCCATCATCATCATCACTATCGATGACGTGCTCATCATCAACATTAATAAATGCATCATCATGTGGAAGGCCACCTTTACGTAATCGTTCAAGCATTGACAGGTCATCTGGAGCAGTAACTTCTTCTTCTTCCGGCTCTTCTTGTTCCGGCTCAGGTGTGAAGTCGGATTCACTATCCTCGTCTACTTCAATGTTCTGGGTGGAGTAGAGCGGTTCTTCAAACATTTTTTGGAAAGATGTGTATCTTGGAGGAATTCTCCTTCGTCATATGTGTCTTGGCTAATGTGAGCTTCATAATCCTCTTAATTCGGGGGAGGTGGTCTAACACATGGCGGCACTTCATAAACGACATCCCAACCACTAAGAATTGGATCACTTTGACAGGCCCACGGTAGATAGAAAACTTGGGTTGCCTGTTGAGCCATAATATAGACATCGGGAACATCCAAATGGGTGCTTTGTTTGATTTCGAATAGCCCTATATGTTCATGAGTCCTTCTAGTCTCGCTCGGCTAGAACCAATAACATCTGAAGACTACGACGTTTGGTGGGTTTTCACCATAGAATTGAAGTTCATAAATTGCTTCAACTCTTTCATAATATTCGATGCCTCCTTTCCCGATAGCAGAGACACAACAATTTGTAGACTTTTGGTCGTCCATAGATAGCTCTTTGCAATAGGTACGAAAGTGATACCCATTGATGTCGTATTTGTCAAATGAATGGACCTTATAGTCAAAACCATTAGCTACTTGTCTCAATTCGGCATCCATAATCTCTGAATTAGCCTACAAGTTTAATACGAAAGGATTGTTGCATTAGTCGCAAATTAGCCAAATAAATGAAAGGGTCTAATGGAAATTACCGTTTTTTGAACCAAGAAATGAAACCGGGATATTCGGCTCCTTGCTTTGCCAGAAGCTCATACTCTTCGACGGAATGCTTTTGGATCATCGCTCCATACGAGAATATGGCGACGTATCGACTGCATAAAATATCCAGGAATAAGATTAGTTCAAAGGAATTAGAAATTGCGAAACAATGTACCGAGATCTTACTCGATGTACGGCCTCACTTCTGTTAGGTTGTTGAAGAGATACAGCGAAATGGTCCGCCATTCTTCAACATCCAACGATACTAGTTTCCAACCACTGGCTAGTGCGAGATTTCCTTTGAATAGGCTGAGGTTGGATCCACCCTTTTTAGGCTCGTCAGCATTGTACCGAGGCTTCGGATTATGCAAATGACGATTTTTGGCTTCGTAGTGTGTTGTCACGAAGTTTGCCACCTCCTCAATGATGAATGCCTCCACTATCAATGCTTCTATTCTACGTTTATTTTTACATTTTGCTCGAAGCGTCTTCTTCATCCTCTCAGTTGAGTAGCACCAACGATTTTGCACGAGCCCCCCAATCGTTCCTCGGTTGGGAGATGTAAAATCAAGTGTTGCATTGGATTAAAGAAGCTTGGCGGAAAGATCATCTCTAACTTGCAGATCAACTCCGGTGCCAACTGTTCCATTTCTTCTAGGAGGCCAGGCGATAGTTCTTTCGCACAAATAACACGGAAGAAATAGCTCAGCTCTACTAGTACTAGCCATTCATCCTCAAGGATGAAGCCACGCAACATCAGCGACATTATCCGCTCAATCCATTTGTGCCAATCATGACTTTTTAGACAAAATATTTTCAATTTTTGATGACTCACTCCCCTCTTTAGATTTGCTGCATACCCATCGGGGAACATCAACTACATTTTCACCCACAAAATAATTTCCTTCATAGCTGGTCTTCCAAGATTGAACCATGCCTTTCCCTTCGTCTAGTTCCCCTTTCCTTTCGGTTCTTTCATGTTTTGTAACGGTCTATCACATAGCTCCTCTTGATCGAATCTAGCCATAATATTATCCTTTGATTTCCCCTCTATGCGGAACAATGTACCAAAAATGGCTTCAGCGATATTCTTTTCAGTGTGCATCACGTCGATGTTGTGTGGGCAAAGGAGGTCTTTGAAGTAAGGCAGATCCCAGAAGCATGTCGTGTGAGTCCAAGCGTGTTCCATATTATACCCCTTGAAATACCCTGGACGCTCTAGATCTGGCTCGAGAGTGTTTAACTGATCTAGGGTCTGTTGTCCTGTCAACGCAGGTGGTGCAGAGTGTTTGACAACTCTACCTTTGATGAAGTTCTTGTTGTCTTTCCTGAACTTATGGCCAGGATGTAGAAATGGTCTATGCAAGTCGAAGCAACTATACTTATGCCCCGCCGTCAGCCAACGAAAGTCAAGAGCTCCCTTGCATGTGGGGCACGGGAACCTTCCACGCACACACCGGCCAATAAATAGTGCATACGCCGGCAAGTCATGCGTCGAGTACATGTACCAGGCACACATTATGAAGTTATTTTTGCTAAAGGCGTCATATGTCTTGAACCCATTATCCCAACCTTCTTGCAATTCATCCTTAAGCGGCTGCATGTACACATTCATATTCTTCCCCAGATAGTTGGGCCCTGGAATTATCAACGTCGGGAAAATGTTCTTTCTTTGCATAATCTGCCCGGGGGGAGATTGAGTGGAATGACAAACATGGGCCAACAATAGCTGTATGGGGTTGCCATCTGACCAAACACACTGAACCCATCTGTGTTGACGATGACTCGAGGATGCCTTGGATCTGCCATTTTTTCCTTATGTAATGCATCGAAGCGCTTCCACGCTCAACCATCTGATGTGTGCACCATCATCACATTCCCATCTGCATCTAGTTTGGTTCTTTTGCCCATTTTGTGCCATGTCATTTGTCTGGCCATCTCTTCGACCATGAAAAGACGTTGAAGTCTTGGTACGATTGGCATATACCAAAGAACATTAACGGGTATTTGTTGACACCTGATTTTGGCAAGATACAGATTGCAATGATGATGGTCTCGAGTGAATGAGTTTTCAGCATAAAAATATTCACGTCACCGAGTGGAACCACTTTGATGTTTCGGTTATATTCATTCGACTTTATCTTATGGACCGAAACTATATTCCGAGTGGCATAGTTCAATGTTCCGAGTGGTTTTTGGCCAATCACGTCATAAAGATGACCTCGGATGAAGGAGCACTCTTAAGGAATTGTCTTCGTCTCGTCGAAGCAATCGATTTTGATATATAAATCATCTCAATCCGAGTTCATATGCAAAAGTTAGAGGCAATATACTGTAGACTGAACCTCAACGGAAATATGGCGCGAGGTGCCAGACACTTGTCTGATAGGTTGCGCGAGTAATTCGGCCATCAATACAGCCTTGAATCGAAAAACCTTCAACATGGAAAAGTTTCGTCTCATCGAGCCGGTCGATTTTCATATATAATTCGTCTCAATCCGAGATCATATGAGGCCTGGAGAGACAAATCAAGATCGGGCTATGTTTTCAGTTGGAAATCCGAGTGAAAGTTTACGGTCGAGTGAAAGTTTACGGTCGAGTCAAATTGTACGGTCGAGTGAAAGTTTGCTGACCGGATGAACTTATTATTATCCAAGTGGAAATATAGTCATCCGAGTGAAAATATGATCATCCGAGTGAAATTGTCATCCAGGTGAAAATATTCCGAGTGAAAAGATTACCATCGGGATGAAAACTTGCCGATTGAATAAGATAGTGCCTTCCAAGTGGAAATATAGTCATCCGAGTGGAAATATAGTCATCCGAGTGGAAATATAGTTATCCGAGTGAAAGATTGTCTTCCGAGTGAAAAAGTCCAATCGGACGATCCGAGTGAAAGTATCTAATATCCGAGTGGATGAGCTCAAGTCCGAGTGAAATTGAACATGTGCTCGAAAGTTTATCAAAATGACCTTGGATGAAGAAGTGTTCAATACAGAAGTTGTGCGTATCATCAAGACGGTTAATTTTGATTTTGGAGTCATCATCATCAGAGATAATATATAGCATACAAATTCAGTACGAGACTCGGATAATCCAGTCTACTACAAAACCGAGTCTGACTAGAAGATAAAGATGACCTCGAAAAGTATTCAAGATGGCCTTATTTGAAAAAATGATTAACATGAGAGTTGTTCGTATCGTCAAGGCGCACAAGTTTGATATTTGAGCCGTCTCGATCAGAGATCATATGCAAGCCCGGCGGCCCGCGCAAGAAGGAAGACAGAGTTTGGGCCAGATTCAGACTGAATCCGAGTTGGAATAGAATTAGGACTCTAGGACGTGAATTGATATAATTTTTCTTGTAAGGAAAGCCTAGATGAATCCTTTACTCGTATGGGAAGTCCAGCCGCCTCTTATATATGTTGGGGGTGACGGCCGATTGAACAACACACAATCGAACAAATCAATATACTACTTTTTCATCTACATTTTATCTCTCCACCGTTTTTCTATCTCATTCTTCGCTGTTCTTCGTGTTTGAGAGCTGCAAATCCCGAGACTCTAGGGGAGAGCGAATCTATCTAGGGAAGCCCATAGCCGCTGCACTCCTTGACGGGGTCCCTCCCGGGGGTGTGGGGTTTTCGGGTCTGCAAAAGCGCCCGTCGACTATCTTGCGTATCGCGCTGTCGGTCGGGTCTCCTTCGACGTGAGCTGCGGTGCATCACCCCCGGCGTCGAGGGTACACGTGACGTGTTCGTGTGTCAACACACTTTTTGGCGACTCCGCTGGGGAACGAAGATCAATCGTCATCATCCACCATGTCTGATATTCCCAAGCCATCTGAGGTAGACGCCGATAACATCATTAAGCCCAGTCTTGATGAGATATCGGCCGATCATCGCCATGTTTATGAGGAGTACAAGAAGGCGCGCGAGGAGAAGGACTTGCAGGAGTTCCTTGCAAAGTTCAAGAAGGATCGCCAAGGCAACATCACTTCGATTGAAGAAATCAAGTTCCCTCCTCTTCAAGCCGAGCAGGTTAAACCCTCTGTAAGTACTGCCTTTTCTCCTGAGCAGTGGGCTGAGATTGAAAGTCGTATTGCTGATGGTAACAATCTAGTCTATCAAACTTTTATAGAAAATACTAATGCTCAGAAGAATATATCTCAATCGTCTAGTGGTAATAATGGTGTAGCTGCTAGTGTGCAAAACCCTAATCTGGCTTTACCTATTGCATCGGCGCCTCCCATGCCAATGACTTATTATCCTACCCAAACAAATAAGATTGTGACTACACCCATTAATCCTATTATGAGCATGACAGGTTCGGTGGCAACGCCGAACCAAACTCTACCTACAGCTACAACCACTCGACCACTACCAAATTATGGGTCGACATACATGCCACAATTCCTACCCACAACTAGCAACCCTACTCCTTCTATGCCACTGCCACAATTTGCATCGTCCACTATGGATGATGGTCTAGCTAATCTTAGAGAGGAGATGGCTAAGATGCTTCGAGAAAATTTTGGAATTGAGTTACCTCGGAATCGGATTTACCAAAAGGCATACCCCGAGTACTTTGATGCCATCCAGTGCCCTCCGGGATATAAGATTCCAGATTTTGTTAAGTTCAATGGAGAGGGCACAAAAACCACATGGGAGCATGTTAGTCAATACTTAGCACAACTAGGTGAAGCAGGTTCACTAAATGAGTTGAAAGTGCGTTTGTTTCCTTTATCTTTAACTGGTACTGCATTTTCATGGTTTTCTTCTTTACCACATGGTTCCATTCGGGTTTGGTCGCAGCTAGAGCAGAAATTTCATGATCACTTTTATAGCGGCGACAATGAACTCAAGTTATCACATCTAACATCGGTTAAACAAAAGCATGATGAATCGGTCTCCAATTACGTCAAGAGATTCAGAGAAACAAAAAACCGGTGTTTTAGTTTGGTGATAACCGAGAGAGACTTGGCAGACCTAGTGCTGAGTGGTTTGAGAACTCCCATTAGAGAAAAGCTGGAAGGTTATGAGTTCTTAAATATCAACCAAGTCTTACAAAGGGCTTTGGCTCAGGAAAGCCGAAGCAAAGATCTCAAAGAAGTGCATAGATACAAAGCCGATCGTCCAAAGATGAATATGGTGGAATATGATAGTGATCACTCGGACGATGAGGGTGATGTTTTTGCTACTGAATTTGTTTGGCCATCTAAGACCAAACCCTTTACTTGCAATGATCTGAAACCGATTCATAAGAATCGTGATGAAGAGATGAAGTTTACTTTTAACATTGCTAAGTGTGATAGAATATTTGATGCTTTGCTGCAGGCTAAGATTATTAGAATATCTCATACTTTACCGCCGTTTGAAGAGCTAAAACGGCGTGCTTATTGCAAGTATCATAATTCTTTTTCTCATGCTACTAATGATTGCAATGTTTTTTGACAACAAATACAATCGGCCATTAATGATGGACGATTGAATTTTTTTGAGATGCAAGTTGATAAACAGCCTTTTCCAATGAATACCATGGATTTGGAGGGCAAGAAGCTACTCATTCGGCCGGAGGTAGCCGAATCTGCTAATAAAGCTAATGTCATTGTTGGTGAGCCCAGGAAAGACAAGGAGGACAACATGGTCTTGGGGAGACAGGTTGTGCTTGGTAAGCAACCCGATGGCAAGGAAGTAATCAAAATCACCATCAAGAATCCTACACTCAGGGGGAAACCGCAAGTGCAAGAAAATATGGGAGTTAAATTTGTTAAACCCAAGAGTCCAGAAGTTGGCAAGTGGAAGAGGAATGAAGCTAAAGTGCAACGCAAGCGGATCAAGCCAACTTTTGATATGTTGCTATCCAAATATGCTAATCAGTCGGCTGGTCCCAGCTCTAACCGACCATCATACCTGAAGCAACCAAGGTCACCATCAGCTGATATATTTAGTTAGTATATAAAACCGAGTGGACCAAGGGTGTCGTTTCCAGAAAAGCATACGCAATCTGTTTGGGATCGACTTGACTATTCATATAGAGGCCGACTGAACATCGGTAACTATCGGTCGGCTGGTCAGAACATGCGACTGGATGGAAATTATCCGAGTGTAAGAATGCACCCAGGTGGAAGCTATCTGAGTGAAAAAATGTGGCCGAGTAGATTCTATCCGACTGAATTCCATCCGAGTGATATTCATCCGAGTGGATTCCATCAGAGTAAAAAGGTGCACCCGAGTGGAAATTTCATGCATCTGGAAAGTCGAAAAGAATGGCATGTTAAATCACCAAGTGTTGCAGCAGTTGAGTCGGGAAAAGGCAAGGAGAAAATGGATGCCGACTCACTTATCTTGGGCACCGAAACATTCGCCATACAGCAGCTGATTGTGCATAGCAATCCGACTGAGCCGATACTTGCTATCGCGGCAAAGCACTCGGCTAATGACCATAAAGCAAGCACCAGCCGAGTAAAAACGAGAGATCCTAAATACACTCAGCCAAAGTGGTGTCCTCCAGGGCTAACAAAGACACAAAAGAGGAAACTACAGAGGTTAAGGAGTCGAGAGATGGCAGAACAGGAGGCCGAGAAACAAAGGGATAAGTTGTTCAATGACACTCGACCCATGGTTCCACCAAAACAAGTGTGGAGGCCTAAACAAATACAAGATACAGCAGCTTCTACATCTATCATAGCAATACCTACATCACCAAAGGAGGACAATGCAACAGATATGACATCCTCTACGACACTTCTTACTTATCCATCACTCGGACAAATTTCAGAATTGGTGGATGCACTCAAGGAGGAGGCTGATATGTTGGACTATGAGTCTACGCCGGTTCATGAAGGTATGGATATCAATATGGTGTACTACTTACCTGCTGAGTTTCGTGCTGTAGATGAAGAAGGGGAGGTGGCTCAGCTGGATTTTGGCCCTAAAAACGCAATATTCGAGAAGCCAAAAGAACCAGTAACGCATCTTAAACCATTATATCTCAGAGGTCATATCAATGGGTCGCCGCTCACTCGGATGCTTGTTGATGGTGGTGCTGTGGTAAATCTTATGCCCTATTCGGTCTTCAAGAGATTGGGTTTGCCTGATGAAGAATTGATCAAGACCAATATGGTGCTCAATGGATTTGTAGGCAAAGAGAAAACTGAAGCCAAAGGTGTGATGTATGTGGAGCTTACAGTCGGAAGCAAAACTTTGGCTACTGCATTCTTTGTCGCTGAGGTGCAAGGTAACTACAACATCATACTAGGCCGTGATTGGGTTCATGCAAACCAGTGCGTGCCATCCACTATGCACCAGTTTTTGATTGAGTGGGTTGATGATGAAGTGGAATTTATTCACGCGGATAACTCGGCCTGCGTTGCTTTGGCCGATGCATTGGTGGATTGGCAACATCCCAATGCTACTTGCTTGACGGGACGTGACTTATCAGAATTTGATTTTCTTGGCGCAACCAAGAATGGTTTTGTGCCCGTCTCTTTAAAGCCGAGTGAATGCAATCGGCTCCAAGGTATGATATGTTTAAATGGATCCTAATTCCGAGTGGTTACAAAATCGTCTTGTAAAGTATCGGTCCAATGAGAACGATATGTATGAGTCTATAGAGGAGTTGGATGACATGGATAAACTTGGACAAGGTTTTACATCAGCTGATCCGTTAGAAGAGGTAGATATTGGAGATGGTTCAATCACTCGACCGACATTTATAAACAAAAATTTGAAAGCAGATTGTAAGGCTAAGTTAATCGAGCTAATGAAAGAATATGTTTGTTGCTTTGCATGGGAATATCATGAGATGCCAGGGTTAAGCCGAGAGCTAGTGGAACATCGGTTGCCTATAAAGGCCGGTTTTAGACCTTATAAATAGTCGGCCAGAAAATTTAATCCAAAAACATATGACCGGATCAAGGAAGAGATCGGTCGACTGCTTGAAGCTAATTTCATTCAACCTTGTAGGTATGCCGAGTGGATTTCTAACATTGTCCCAGTAGAGAAAAAAGGATCTGGCAAGTTGAGGGTGTGCATTGATTTCAGAGATTTGAATAGGGCTACACCCAAAGATGAGTATCCTATGCCAATAGCCGATATGCTTATTAATGATGCTTCTGGACATAAGGTTATTAGCTTTCTAGATGGTAATGCCGGATACAATCAAATTTTCATGGCCGAAGAGGACATGTACAAAACGGCTTTCCGATGTCCTGGTTTCCTTGGTTTATTCGAGTGGACAGTGATGACATTCGGATTAAAAAATGCTGGCGCCACGTATCAAAGGGCTATGAATTTGATTTTTCATGATTTACTCGGTGTCATACTTGAAGTTTATATTGATGATATTGTTGTCAAATCGGATGCTTTTGAATCTCACTTGGCCGATTTGCGTTTATCTTTTGAAAGAATGAAAAAGTATGGATTGAAAATGAATCCTTATAAGTGTGCTTTCGGCGTGTCAGCTGGCAAGTTTTTGGGTTTCATTATTCATGAAGATGGTATAGAGATTGATCCCAAAAAGATAGAGGCTATACAGAAGGTGTAGGCTCCAACATTCAAGAGAGATATCCAAAAGTTCCTTGGCAAGGTCAATTATTTGAGAAGGTTCATAGCTAATATATCAGGGAAAGTTGATGCATTTACTCCTATCCTTCGGTTAAAGAATGATGCTGATTTCACTTGGGGGGCAAAATAGCAAGAAGCATTTGATATGATCAAGAATTATTTGTGCACTCCTCCGGTGATGAAAGCACCCAAGCATAGGGAACCCTTCAGACTTTACATTGCAGCCGAGGAAGGAGTTATTGGTGCCGTTCTAACTCAAGAGACCGAAGGAAAAGAGCATGCCATCACTTATTTGGGCCGCCGTTTATTGGACGCAGAGACAAGGTATACATTTATTGAGAAATTATGTCTATGCTTATATTATGCTTGCACAAAACTGAGACATTATTTAGTGCCAAGTGTTTGTGTAGTAGCTTGTCAAACCGATGTCATTAAATACATGTTGCATAGGCCAATTCTTAGTGGTAGAATTGGCAAGTGGGCTTATGCTTTGATTGAATATGATTTGGCTTATGAGTCTCTAAAATCCATGAAAGGCCAAATTGTTGCTAATTTCATTGTTGAACATCGGATTAATAACAAGCATGATGTTGATATGAACCTTGTTTCATTAGTACCATGGAGATTATACTTTGATGGTTCAGTTTGTAGCAATGGCCAAGGTGTTGGTATTGTTTATATATCTCCTCATGGTGCTGTTTTTGAAGCCTCATGCCGCTTAGAATATTTTTGCACAAACAATCAAGCCGAATATGAGGCATTGTTATTCGGCCTAGAGATGTTACTTGCTATAGGTGCTACACATATTGAGGCTTATGGTGATTCGTTACTAGTGGTGCAGCAAATATCCAAAGTCTTTCAGTGTTTGGATGAATCACTTAATGTTTATCTTGATAGATGTCTAGATATAATTTCTACTTTGGATTGCTTTAGCATTGCTCATATATCTAGAAATGACAATTGTAAAGCAAATGAATTGGCACAACAAGCATCCGGATATCATGTTGATCATGGCATGTTTCATATCTCTCAAAGACCGATGTCTTGTCTTGCCAATATGGGAGAGGCCGAACCTGAACCCACTGATTCGTCCATTAACAAAAAGTCTAGTGCAGGTGACAATCTCGACTGGAGGAAGCCCATTGTTGATTACTTGTGCAATCCGAGTGAAAGGGTGGACGGGGTTGTTCGGTGTATGGCTTTCAAGTATATAATGAGAGATGATGGTCTTTATCGCCGAACCGTCGATGATGTTCTTCTAAAGTGTTTGGATGAGGACCAAGCAAGAGTTGCTATCGGAGAAGTACATGAAGGTATTTGTGGCACTCACCAGTCGGCTCCCAAGATGAAATGGTTATTGCGACGTGCTGGGTTTTATTGGCCGACTATGATTAATGATTGCTTCAGATATTATAAGGGGTGTGAAGCTTGTCAAAAGTTTGGTGATATTCAATTGGCTCCTGCTGCTATGTTACATCCTATTATCAAACCGTGGCCTTTTAGAGGTTGGGGTTTAGATTTCATTGGACAAATCCATCCGTCTTCCTCAAAAGGGCATCGGTTCATATTGGTGGCAACCGATTATTTCCCTAAATGGTCTGAAGCAGTACCTCTCAAGAACATGACGCATACGGAGGTAATTCAATTCATAACTCAGCACATTATTCATAGATTCGGTATTCCTCAAACGTTAACTACAGATCAAGGTTCATCTTTCATGTCACACCAAGTCAGAGAGTTTGCCGAATCTTATAACATAAAGTTGCTCAATTCCTCTCCATATTATGCCCAAGCTAATGGACAAGCTGAGTCTAGCAATAAAATTTTAATCAAGCTCATCAAGAAGAAGATTGAGGATAATCCAAGGAGATGGCATGACTTGTTGTCTGAGGCATTATGGGCACATAGAATCTCAAGGCATGGTGCTACGAAAGTGACTCCATATGAGCTAGTATATGGTCAGGAGGCTGTTTTACCGGTGGAAGTAAATTTGAATGCTTTGAGAATAGCCAAAAAAATGATTTATCGATAATAGACTTCTATAACTTGATGATGGACAACATTGATGAGGTTTCTGATAAACGTTTGGCTGCTTTGAATGCCATAGAGAGAGATAAGTTGAGCGTGGCAAGGGCTTAAAATAAGAAAGTCAAGTTGAAGAATTTTCAAGTTGGTGATCTCGTTTGGAAAGTGATTCTGCCGATTGGTTCATGAGATAGAAAATTCGGGAAGTGGTCTCCAAGTTGGGAAGGCCCTTTTAGAATTACAAGAGTTGTTCCCGGAAATTCATATTTGGTGGAATCAATACAAGGGGCATTGTTACCTCGAGCTCTCAATGGCAAATATTTGAAGAAGTACCACCCGAGTGTGTGGCAGGAAGCCTAAGTGGGCAATGGCCGATATATGATTATCGCCCTTAGCACAAACATGGCCGATACATAATTATCGCCCTGAGAAAAATAAATGGCCGATGGAGTGTTGATACCGTCCTTAGAACAAACACTATGCATATTATTTTTCGGCGTGCAAGCTTTGCCGAAAAACAGGGGGGCATGTGTTGACACCTGATTTTGGCAAGATCCAGATTGCAATGAAGATGGTCTCGAGTAAATGAGTTTTCAGCATAAAAATATTCACGTCACCGAGTGGAACCACTTTGATGTTTCGGTTATATTCATTCGACTTTATCTTACGGACCGAAACTATATTCCGAGTGGCATAGTTCAATGTTCCGAGTGGTTTTTGGCCAATCACGTCTTTAAGATGACCTCGGATGAAGGAGCACTCTTAAGGAATTGTCTTCGTCTCGTCAAACAATTTTGATATATAAATCATCTCAATCCGAGTTCATATGCAAAAGTTAGAGGCAATATACTGCAGACTGAACCTCAACGGAAATATGGCGCGAGGTGCCAGACACTTGTCTGATAGGTTGCGTGAGTAATTCGGCCATCAATACAGCCTTGAATCGAAAAACCTTCAATATGGAAAAGTTTAGTCTCATCGAGCCGATCGATTTTCATATATAACTCGTCTCAATCCGAGATCATATGAGGCCTGGAGAGACAAATCAAGATAGGACTATGTTTTCAGTCGGAAATCCGAGTGAAAAGTTTACCATCCGAGTGAAAGTTTACGGTCGAGTGAAAGTTTACGGTCGAGTGAAATTGTACGGTCGAGTGAAAGTTTGCTGACCGGATGAACTTATTATTATCCAAGTGGAAATATAGTCATCCGAGTGAAATTGTCGTCCAGGTGAAAATATTCCGAGTGAAAAGATTACCATCGGGACGAAAACTTGCCGATTGAATAAGATAGTTCCTTCCGAGTGGAAATATAGTCATCCGAGTGGAAATATAGTTATCCGAGTGAAAGATTGTCTTCCGTGTGAAAAAGTCCAATCGGACGATCCGAGTGAAAGTATCTAATATCCGAGTGGATGAGCTCAAGTCCGAGTGAAATTGAACATGTGCTCGAAAGTTTATCAAAATGACCTTGGATGAAGAAGTGTTCAACACAGAAGTTGTGCATATCATCAAGACGGTAAATTTTGATTTTGGAGTCATCATCATCAGAGATAATATATAGCCTACAAATTCACTACGAGTCTCGGATAATCCAGTCTACTGCAAAACCGAGTCCGACTGAAAGATAAAGATGACCTCGAAAAGTATTCAAGATGGCCTTATTTGAAAAAATGATCAACATGAGAGTTGTTCGTATCGTCGAGGCGCACAAGTTTGATATTTGGGCCGTCTCGATCAGAGATCATATGCAAGCCCGGCGGCCCACACAAGAAGGAAGACAGAGTTTGGGCCAGATTCAGACTGAATCCGAGTTGGAATAGAATTAGGACTCTAGGACGTGAATTGATATAATTTTTCTTGTAAGGAAGGCCTAGATGAATCCTTTACTTGTACGGAAAGTCCAGACGCCTCTTATATATGTTGGGGGTGACGGCCGATTGAACAACACACAATCGAACAAATCAATATACTACTTTTTCATCTACATTTTATCTCTCCACCGTTTTTCTATCTCGTTCTTCGCTGTTCTTCGTGTTTGAGAGCTGCGAATCCCGAGGCTCTAGGGGCGAGCGAATCGACCTAGGGCAGCCCATAGCCGCCGCACTCCCTGATGGGGTCCCTCTCGGGGGTGTGGGGTTTTCGGGTCTGCAAAAGCGCCCGTCGACTGTCTTGCGTATCGCGCTGTCGGTCGGGTCTCCTTCGACGTGAGCTGCGGTGCATCACCCCCGGCGTCGAGGGTACACGTGACGTGTTCGTGTGTCAACAGTATTTTGGTCTGTGTCTTCTCACCCATAACGTTTTCTACCACAACATACCTGGAAGAATTGCAAATGGGACAATAGTTCAAGTCCTCATACTGAAGCCTAATTAAGACACATCCTTTCTCATAGGCATGTATCTTCTCATGGGGCATCTTAAGAGCATGGAGGATTTTCTCTGACTGGTACAGGTTTGGAGGTAGCACATGGCCTCTAGGTAGAAATCGTCCGAATACTATCATCATCATGTCGTAGCATTCTCTGCCCAAGTTGAATTGAGCCTTCAAAGCCATTATTTGTGAGATGGCATCCAGCTGACAAAGCTCAGCATGCTCGTGGAGAGGACGTTTTGAGGACTCCAACATTTCAGTGAAGGCCTTTGCAGATTCCTCCATCTCCTCATTCGAGTCACGAGAATCGTCAAAGTCTTGCACCATGTCTGCAACCCCGGTACCATGCTCGTCGCTGCGACGATGAACCACCTCGGCTCTGGCACGTTGGGCAGACTCACCATGTAATGCCTAGACCATGTAACAAGGCGTAAAACCAAACTTTTGCAGGTCTTTACTATTTCAAGCTCGTCCCTCTTTTTATAGTTGTCGCAACGGGCACAGGGGCACTAGCTTAATTCCTGGCCATTTGCAAATGCAGCTCTAACAAACCCCTTGGTTTTTGTTAACCATTCCTCGGTCCAAACTTTCTGACTAGTGTAACCGGTGTACATCCATGCACGATCACTCATATTGACTTCCTACTGGACACACAAGAAATATATACATAATTAAGCAAACCATATCCATCAGTTAATGGAGTTTGTCAGTTTTATTACGTCCGTGCAACCTACACGATAATAGGTAAAGATAGGTCCTAATCCCACCCGAGTATGTGTAGATTGGGTTCGTTTTCCCATGATCTGCTCCAGATCGGATGCAAAATTTCGGCAGCACCTCCCCGCTGTCCTCCTGATACACGTCTCGGCAATAAGCAGAGAGGATGTGTACCCAGAGAACAACAGGGAGGCACTGACGAAATTCTGCATCGGATCCAGAGTAGAGCATATGGGAAAACGAACCCAATCTACATATACTTGGGGTGTCCACGGATAACGTTGGACAATTCGAAAGAATCATGATTATAAATATGCAAATGCATGCATATTTATAGATGTAATCCTTTCGAACGGGAGACGAATAGTGGTTACGCATACTGATGATTGACGCCTATAGCTAGCAAGTTTCATCGGCACGAAGACTGAAACAGAGCAAATGAAGGGGGGAGGAGGAGATGTGTAACACCCTTGATGCGGCTATATCTCCCATGTGTCGAGGCACGACTTAGAGGCATAATTGCATTGAAGGCATATGTCGCAAGTTAGGCAATCTTCACAACATCCCATGTAATATAGATAATAAAGGGGAGATAACATAGTTGGCTTACACTCGCCACATCAAACAAGTACATAAATAACATTACATCATCCAAACACTCATGGCCCGACTACGGTGCCAAAATAAAAGATAGCCCAACAAGAGACACGGTCCCGATCACCCCCAACTGGGCACCACTACTGATCATCAGGAAAAGAAACATAGTAACGTTGAGAGTCCTCGTCGAACTCCCACTTGAGATCGAGCGCGTCACCTGGAACGGAATCATCAGGCCCTGCATCTGGTGTAATAGTAATCTGTGAGCCATAGGGACTCAGCAATCTCGCACCCTCGCGATCAAGACTATTTAAGCTTATAGGTAATGCAAGGTAAATATGTGGAGCTGCAGCAAGCGACTAGCAAAAATAGTGGCTATCCTATTCGCAAGAGAGAGCGAGAAGAGGAGGCAAAGCGCGAGCGAGAAACTAGAGGGCAACCTGCGCAAGCATTACTCCAACACCGTGTACATTCCCCGGACTCCGCCGAGAAGAGGCCATCACGGTAACACACTCAGTTGATTCATTTTAATTAAGTTAAGGTTCAAGTTATCTACAACCGGACATTAACAAATTCCCATCTGCCCATAACTGCGGGCACGGCTTTCGAAAGTTCAAATCCCTGCAGGAGAGTCCCAAATTAGCCCATGACAAGCTCTCACGGTCAACGAAGGAATAGACCTACTCCCGAGATGTTCCGATCAGACTCGGTACCTCGGTTCTTCAAGACACTTCGACATGTTAAAACAAGACTAGCAACACCGCCCGAATGTGCCGACAAATCCCGATAGGAGCTGCACATATCTCATTCTCAGGGCACACTCAGATGAGCTCTCCATACAACTAAAACCAAACCTCGAGTTTCCCCGAGGGGGCGCTGCACAGGACTCTAGTTTGGACCAACACTCAGAGGAGCACTGGCCCGGGGGGGCTAAAATAAGATGACCCTCGGGCTCCGGAAACCCAAGGGAAAAAGAGGCTAGGTGGCAAATGGTAAAACCAAGGTTGGGCATTGCTGGAAAAGCTTTAATCAAGGCGAACTATCAAGGGGTTCCCATTATAACCCAACCGCGTAAGGAACGCAAAAATCCGGGAACATAACACCGATATGACGGAAACTAGGGCGGCAAGAGTGGAACAAAACACTAGGCGAGAGGCCGAGCCTTCCACCCTTTACCAAGTATATAGATGCATTAAGATAACAAGATAATATAATGATATCCCAACAAGTCAATAATGTTCCAACAAGGAACGGTCTCCAATCTTCACCTGCAACTAGCAACTCTATAAGAGGGGCTGAGCAAAGCGGTAACATAGCCAATCAACGGTTTGCTAGGACATGGTGGGTTAGAGGTTTGACATGGCAATTTGGGAGGCTTGAAAGCAAGTGGTAGGCATCATAGCATTGGCATAGCAAAAGAGCGAGCATCTAGCAAAGCAAAGATAGTAGAGATTTCGAGGGTATGATCATCTTGCCTGTAAAGTTGTCAGAGTTGACTGGATCCTCGAAAGCAAACTCAACGGGCTCCTCGTTAGCGAACTCGTCTCCCGGCTCTACCCAAACAAGACAAACAAGCAAACGAAACACAATCAACCACGTGCAAAGCTCAAACAATATGATGCAAAGATGGTATGCTATGCGGGATGCGATGCAGGATGCACATGCAAGATTTGACAAGGGATGCATGAACCTGGCCTCAACATGGAAATCCAAGTGTGCCACTGGAAAGATGAGATGAAATCACTTCAAAATGATATAAAGAACGCCGGAATCGGAGTTACGGTTTGGAAATGGCAAGCAATTCAAATATGGCCACGTTCTGCGATTTACAGCAAGTAGCCATCTAAATGCAATAAGATGAACATGTTATAGCATTCAAACATGACAACAAGATACATGGCAGGGATGAATTCATGATGCTTAACAAAACTCTAGCAATGAGCTATGGCCAATTCATCTATTAACAGGTTCAAACAAGCATGGCAAAAATGCATATGGCAAACAGATTTCAGACTTCGTGAAATTAACACTTGTGTGGAATTTTAGATCAGGTAGCACATTTGGAGCAACAACACTATATGCTACAGTACCTGAACATGGCAAAGTAAAGCATGGCATGGAGCTACTCAATGAGCTTAACAAAAGTCCCTTAGTGACCTTGAGCCAAAATGGATCAGAAAATACAATTGCAAGCATGTGAACCTGGAAAAAACATAATCAGTTCTCAGACTTAGTGAAAACTGGAGCATGCTGGAAACAGATATCAAGTAGGCATGTTTACGAGCTCGATGCACTCACTATGGGGCAAGTCATGACAAGCTAAGCATACATCCATCAAGAATACAAAAAATGCAAGTTAGAAATAGGAAGAACAATAGCATAGCAAGCACGGATCAACTACAACATCCTCGGCAAAATCGCTAACAAGTAGACAATCTGCCCAGATTTACGAAGTAGAAAAAGTAGAGCTCGATTGACTCAAGCTAGGGTGCTCCATAATTGCAAACAAAGACATGGATGGATAGAGCACTACAAGATTAATAAAACATCCTTACTGATCATCCTCAAAAGAGGCACGGATCACTAAGTAACAACATGAACATATGGAAATGCTAAGTCCCTGAAACCAGAATTACCAAGTACCTCACTTTGCATGCTTGTGCTAGTCACCACACACATCACAAAATTACATTGGTTGCACCACTGGAAATATGGCAAAAGCCTTAACAAAACATATGTAGAGCTCATGGGCATATCATGCACACAATAATCATGGCAAAAATGACAAATATCTAAAAGGAGCAACAAATCTGACAATTATCTCAAGTAGCACTCTTCTAACAGCATTTCGGGCATCAAGATGAACTCAAATAAAATTATGCAATGGAATGAAATGATGTACTCTCTGAGACGAACATTTTGATATGCTATATGCCCAAAACGGAGCTACGGATACGGAGATAGAGCATGATGAAATATGCAAATTATTAGGGTTTCGGGGACGGAAAATCAACCGAGACAGGATCCGGATCTGGATCGGGATCGTGGTTACTGTAGCAGCTCGAGGTCTCGCCGAAAATGGAGGTCCGCCGGAATCCTGTTCGCCGGAGGGAGGGGTTCGCTGGAGGGGGGACTTGCCGGGGCGCCGATGGGTGGCAGGGAGGCGTGCGCGGGCCCGGGCGCGGCGCCGGCGTTGGGCGGCGGGTCGCCGAAGCCGGAGCGACGAGGAGGCGCGGCGGGCTTGCTCCGGCCGACGGCGAACGCTGCGACCGGCGTGGATCCCACGGCGGCGCGGCGTGCCGGAGTGGAGGAGGACGAAGGCGAGCGGCGGCGATCCGGATGGGCCTCGGGGGCCAGATGCGGGCCTCCCGGGCCGGAGCGGTGGCAGCGAGGTACGGTGACACGTGTCACTCGTTGATTGGTGCGGGTGCGGCGGCGCGACTTCGGACGTATCCGACCGGGCAGAAAAATGTCCGCCGGCGCGCGAAGTAGGTGGATCTAGGGTTAGGGACGAGCTGAACCGCGAATTTCGGGAGGGTGGTGTATATATACGCATAGAGGAAGCTAGGAGGGTCCAAATGAGGTGCGGTTTTCGGCCACGCGATCGTGATCGAACGCTCTAGATGATGGAGAGGGTTTTGGTGGGTTTTGGGCCAAAATGGAGGGGTGTTGGGCTGCAACACACACGAGGCCTTTTCGGTCCCTCGGTTAACCGTTGGAGTATCAAACGAAGTCCAAATGATACGAAACTTGACAGGCGGTCTACCGGTAGTAAACCAAGGCCGCTTGGCAAGTCTCGGTCCAATCCGGAAATGTTTAATCCCCACACATGAAAGAAAGGTAGAAATGACCACCGGAGGAGAACGAAGCACCGGAATGCAAAACGGACAACGGGGAAATGTTCGAATGCATGAGATGAACACGCATGCAAATGCAATGCACATGATGACATGATATGAGATTCATGAAAACGATAACAACACATGGAGACAAAGACCCGAACCCGAGAAAACAAAATAACTTAAGGCCAGAAACAGCAAGAGTTGGAATACATATTGGGAAAGTCACATCCGGGGTGTTACAAGATGTCATTTGTGCTCACCAACGAACGCAGGGGCGGAGCTCGTCGAACACTAGACCCTCGCAGCGACGAAATAACTGCACATTTAAATCCAAAGATGAGTAACATAGCAATTTTGTTTCTTCCGTCGACCTAACTAAATATTGACAACAGGATGAGCGGGTTAGGGGGTCCTTGGCATCGATGGAACCCTAAATAGCAAGTATCATCCATGCGAGATACATGTGGCGCTCGGCGTTGAACACTAGATCCACATTCCACAAGTGAAGCCGGCGCCCGGCGTCCCGCAACAATAGTTTTGGTGGCCGATGACGGTCGAACACCATCGTGAATTTGTCTGGCACCCTCTGCGATGAGGATTAAAGCCAAGTTTTGAAATTTCAAACAACCAAACCGACTTGAGTCAGTTTGGGTGTTTCAAGTTTCAACACTTGCCTTTTAATTGTCATCGCAGAGGCTGCCAGGAAAATTCGCGATGGTGTTCAACCGCCATCCACTCCGAGAACAGTTGCGTTGGGACGCCGGACGTCGGCGTCACTTGTGGGACATGAATGTAGTGTTCGACACCGACAGCCACATGTATCTCGCACCGACGATACTTGCTATTTAGGGTTCCATCGACACCGAGGAACCCCCTAATTAACCCGCTCGTCCCCGGGCACCCCCTTTTCCTACTTCTTTTTTTCATCTTCTTCTTCTACTACTTATTGTTCTTTGTTCTTATTCTTCTTCTTCCTCTTCTTCTTTTCCTTTTTTTCATCTTTATTGATTATTCTAAAAAACAAAAAAAAACCTAAACAAAACTATAAACTAAATGTAACCTAAAATAAACTAAATAACCTAAACTAAACTAAATAACCTAAAATAACCTAACCTAAAATAAACTAACCTAACCTAAAGTAAACAAACATAAAATAAATCTAAAAAACAGAAGAAAAAAACTCACCACAATGAGGGGCGGGGCAGTGGAGGGGCGGGGCCGAGCGGTGCGATGTGGCCGGGCGGCGGCGGCTTGGGATGGGGGTGGGGCGTTGCGGGGCGGCCGGCGACTCGGGATGGGGGTGGTGTGGCCGGGCGGGCGGGGCGGGGCAGCCGGTGACGGGGGTGGCGGCGCGGGTTAGGGGCGGCGGCAGGGGTGAGGGGTGGCGGCTCGGGCAGGGGAGAGAGAGAACGGACAGAGAGATGGGTGGGGGCGCAGGCGCGCCCCAGGTCACACCTCTTTGCCATCTTCTAGAAGACGGCAAAGAGCGTACCTAGTGGGGTGGGGCCGGTGGGAAACGGATGACCTAACAGCCATTTTCTTTGCCGTCTGCTGGTGGACGGCAAAGAAATTTTGCCGTCAGCCAGCAGACGGCAAAGAAAAATAGTCGTTAGGTCGTCCTCGCAAGCCCGCCACCCACCCTCTTTGTCGTCCGCTAGAGGACGACAAATATATGCTGATGACAAAGCCTTCCGTTGCCGTCTGCTGCCTCTTTGCTATCCGTTTTCTTGTGGCTGATGGCAAAGCCTTTCTTTGCCGTCCGATAGCTGACGACAAAGAGTCGGCAGACGGCAAATCTGCTGATTCCAGTAGTGAAGGGAGCCAATGCCATGCAAAAAGGTGGGAGCTCAGCCAATCAAGCTTAGGAAGAGAGAATTCAGTGTGCATGGTTTCCTTGATGGCGATTATGTCAATGCGTTCATATCGCATGTATTCTAGGAGTTGGCGGCGTCGACCATCATGGCCGAAGCCTCGGATGTTCCAGAAAAGGGCACGCATTAAGGAGCCATTGGCGGGCTGCTTGACCCCAGGACAAGAGACGCGCTTTGGGCGTGGAGAGCGGCTGTTCGAGATTGCACGCGACCACGAAGCTCCGCCTCCTCCAACGGGAGGCGGCCACCGGCCCTATGGGCTGAGCCGGAGTAGCTACCTCAGTTGAGGCCGGGGGAGCAGGAGGGGCGAGCAAGGCCGCACGGGCTTCTACTAATCTACTGTCGAGAATCTCTCAGGCCTGGATGGCCTCGATCTGGACTAGGGGGGGCAGCCTCCCCCCTGAAGATGATTGCGGAGTCTATCGCAACCTTCGCAGGGTGACCAAGCAGAGCCAACTCGAGTTCAGAAAACAAGCAAGTAGCAGCAGAGGGGGGAACGACATGGGTACCTAGCTCCAGATTTTAGGCAGTGGCCCGAAGCTCCACTCTCTCGTGGATGCGCAGAGTCGGGCTACCATCCGGCCAAGCAGCGTTGAGCCGAGCGCTATGGCAGGAGGTCGTCTCCGGGGAAGAGGAAGACCGACCGCGACGGTATTAGGCAGCGGATCGCAGAGGCGAAGGCTAGGAGGCCACCGGGGTGGTCACCCGGGTAACCCCATCAGCGTTGGGTCCGTCGTGGGGACGAGCTGGAGCGCCAGCCCAGCGCAGCGGAGGGACAGAGGGGCAGGGGGTGAGGATGGCGGCGCAGGGTTGGGAATGGGAGGGACCAGGGCCACAACCGACAGTGGAGACGGAGGGGGATCCGCGGCTAGAGGTGGGAGGTCATCCGCGGGGACCACCATAGAAGGCAGTAATTTCAGAGGAGGGACCATAGCAGATCTGGGTGTCTTGACGATGAGGGAGGCTGGAGGGACCAGAGCCTCCGGAGCGGCAGCAAAGGGGGCCGCAGGCGGGCTGTATGGGGAGCGAGGGGAGGAAGCCGGGAGGACCACCATCCTCATGCTGGAGGTGTCTCTCTCTATAGACGGCCCCGTCGGGGATCCAACAGAGAATGCGCTAGGGGCCTGCAGGGGGCCAAGGCAGCCAGCCCAACCTGCCGGCCACCGCGGCCTGAAGATGGAGCCTGTGGGTCTGGCTACGGAGCATCATCCTCCAAGCGGGTGGAGCGAGGGTGGTGACGGCCGTGCTAGTACCCGCCGGCATCGTTGTTGCTACCGAGGTGGCTGTCATAAGTGAAGCAACGACTTCCCACGTGATTGTGAGGCTCAGGAGAAATCCCGAGGTCGAAGCCCTGGTCTTTGAAGAACACCCGGATGGACGCATGGAGCTTGGAGGGGTCCAAGCACATGACCTTGACCCCGACCTCCTCCTCTTTGCGGAGGGATAGCTCGTCCACGACCACGACCTTCCCAAGGATTCGAGACATCTGGCGGATGACGCGCCCGGATCTTGCGACATCAGGGAGGCCAGCAATGAGGATCCAGGCCATGTCGAGGACAGCCACCGCCTTCGGGTGAAGAATCGGCTTGAAGATGTCAACGACGATCTTGTTAAGGGCGAGGGTGATCTGATCACTGCGAGTAGCATAGCTATGGCTGAGCGCATCGGGGAAGATCACAGTGTACTCTGCTTTGGAGGTCAGGGTGACCTGCCAGTCCCACTGTCGGCGGTATAGGTGGTTGAGCTCTGCCTTGATCATCTCAGGCGAGGCCACACCATCCACCACTGACACGATCGCCTGGAGAGAGGGGGTGGGAAGGGCGATGTCGGGGAGCTCAATGTGGAAGAAACCCAAAACCTCGATCCCGTGGCGTACATCCAAACCTTGTCGGTCAGCGGTCTGTCCGGGCAAAGAAGGCGGAGTGCCCCAGGTCCTTCCAAATGTAGCAGCATGGTGGGTTGGAACAATTTACTTGGACGTGGTCGGGCTCCCCGCATTTGAAGCAGGGGGTTGGGGGAGGTCGAAGACGGGGCCTCGTGGCGCGGCAGAGCCAGGAGCCACAACAACCAGAATGGCAGGGGCCTGCCCTTGGCGTCTCTTCTTCTTGCGTTTTGCTCCCTGTCGGCCCTGGTTCTACCCGCCCCCGGCTCCGGCACTCGACTATTGAGCAGAAGCCGCGTAATGGGGTGGGACGTACTTTCGGGGCGGCAAAAGAGCTTGAGGAGCCGGGGAACGAGGGGGAACTACGGGAGGGTCGGGGCGGCGAGGGGCTGCGACCCCAACGGTGAGTAGGGGACGGGGAGCGACACAGCGCGGCCCGTCAGTCACCCGACGAGGGGGGGGGGCGCAAGCCCCCACGGAGGTCAGAACGGCCTGGGGAGCGGCGGTTGTCCAGGTGGCCCTCCCGGTCCCGGAGCTCCCGGTGGAGGTCCTCTTCGCGGCGAAGGGCATCGGGGTAGGGGCGGGGGAGGGTCCCGCCGGTCATCGTACCGGCGCGCCTCGCTGTCGACCCACTCCTGTGTCATGGCCAGAGAGGGCAGTAGAGGGGGGAGCCAGACGGGGGCGGGAGGTGGCGGCGGGAGAGGGAGGGCAAGGGGAGGCAGCTGTGGGGGGAGGGTAGGCGGCTGCGGGGGGGGGGGGGGGGGATAACCCTGGGGGCCAAATCCATCGCGATTGGTCGTTGGGCCTAGGGCATCCAGACGGCCCAAGGCCACCGGTCCACCACACCCGGCCCCGTGGGGCGACGAGCAGGGGGTGGGGTTCGGCCTCGGGCCACAGCCCATCAACCCTCAGCCCACCAGAGAGCGGCCTAGGGGGCTGGAAGGCGCGCCAGCTTGGAGGGTTTCCCCTCGACAAGCGGCCGCCGCCGCCAATGGGGAGGGGGAGCCCAGTTGGGCCGACCAGGATCGCTGGAATGCGAGGGGAGCCTGGAATTGGACCTTGGAGAGCGACGGGCCGAAAGGGACGGAGCCAACGACGCGACGGCGAGCGCCGGTCGGGAGGACGAGGACGGCGGCCACGGCAAGACCATCGAGGGGCGCCAGGACGCGCTGGCGGGACCCAACTCAGAGCGACAGGCAACTCCCCAGGACTTGCGGCGGCGACCACCACCCCTCCGCAAGGCGGAGCCTTGGGCCCTAGATGGGGGAGCGGAGCTCGCCGGTCGGGTCTGCGCCGTCCGCCGCGGGCCAAAGGAGCAGGTACTCACGAGGGAGGTCGGACCAGTAGCCGCACATGGCAGGACGGCGAGAGTACTGGCACGGGAGGGGGATGGGTCACCGGAGTGGTCGACATCGGGGGAGGATAGGTCCTCGTCGGCCAGGTCAGACCAATAGATACGGGGGCAGCGGGGATGGTCGGGGAAGGGGCGGCTGCTGGCGTCGATGGCGCGGGGGCGGTGGGCGATAGCCCCGGCACCAGGCCCGGTGAGGCGTACCGGGGGGAGGCCCGAGTCACCCGAGTTGCCAGAGCTCTCCTTCGGGGACATCCCTCCCACCTTCCTGAGTTTTTTGATATATCTCTCATAGTTTTTGGTAGATCTTTCCTGAACACTGTCAACGCTAAGATAGATTGTGAGAAAGAAACTGTCAGTGTTACCTTTAGTGATATGTCTCATGTGTTTAATTTCTCTAGGTTTCATAGACAACCTCATGATAAAGGGTTACCTAGTAAGGATGAAGTAATTGGTCCTGGTTCAATTGTTGTACCTCCTACTGATCCACTAGAACAATATTTGATCATGAAAATGATATGCACTTGCGTGAAAGAAATGAAATAGATAAAATATTCTTTGACCAACAACCTATCCTAAACATAATTTTCCTATTGAAACTCTAGGAGGTCCTCCTCCACCTAAAGGTCATCCAGTGTTTGAATTAAACAATTGCTTGACACTTTCAAGTATGCTTATCTCGATGAGAAAAAGATATATCCTATTATTATTAGTGCTAACCTTTCAGAACACGAAGAAGAGAGATTATTAAAAATTTAAGGAAGCACTGTACTACTATTGGATATACTCTTGATGATCTTAAGGGCATTAGCCCCACTCTCTGTCAGCACAAGATTAATATGGAACCTGATGCTAAACCCGTTGTTGATCACCAACCACGAAGGATCGTACGATGAAGAAAGTGGTAAGAACTAAAATACTAAACCTTCTAGAAGCGGGTATAATCTATCTCATAGGTGATAGTAGATGGGTAAGTCCTGTTCATTGTGTCTCTAAAAAGAAGGTATCACTGTTGTTCATAATGATAAAAATGAACTCATTCCACAAAGCATAATGACTGGCTATAGAATGGTAATTGATTTCAGAAAATTAATTAAAGCTACTAGAAAAGATCATTACCCTTTGCCTTTCATTGATCAAATGTTAGAAAGATTGTCAAAGCACAAACACTTTTCTTTTCTTGATGGATAGTCTAGGTTTTCTCGAATACCTATATCACAACCTGATCAATAGAAAACCACCTTTACTTATCCTTTTAGAACTTATGCCTATAAACATATGCCCTTTGGTTTATGTAATGCACCTGCTACCGGTCAAAGATGTATGACTACCATATTCTCTGATTTTAGTGAAAAGATTGTTGAGGTTTTCATGGATGATTTTTCCGTTTACGGAACTTATTTTGATAATTGCTTGAGCAACCTTCATCAAGTTTTGAAGAGATGTGAGAAAACTAATCTTGTATTGGATTGGGAGAAGTGCCACTTTATGGTAAATGAAGGTATTGTCTTGGGGCAAAAAAATTCTGAACAAGGTATTGAGGTGGATAAAGCAAAAGTTTATGCAATTGAGAAAATGCCATGTCCTAAAGGAATTAAAGGTATTCGTAGATTCCTTGGCCATGCTGGTTTCTATAGGACATTTATTAAAAACTTCTCTAAAATTTCTAGGCCTCTTACTAATCTTTTACAAAAGGATGTTCCATTTGTATTTGATGATAATTGTGTAGAAGCCTCTAAAACACTTAAGAAAGCCTTAATTTTTGCACCTATTGTTCAACCACCTGATTGGAACTTGCCTTTTGAAATTATGCTGTTGGTGCTGTTCTAGGACAAAGAGTCGATAAGAAATTAAATGTTATCCATTATTCTAGTAAAACTCTAGACATTGCCTAAAGAAATTATGCTACTACCGATAAATAACTTTTAGTAGTTGTGTTTGCTTGTGATAAATTCAGATCTTACATTGTTGATTCAGAAGTAACTATTCACACCGATCATGTTGATATTAAATATCTAATGGAATAGAAACATGCTAACCTAAACTCATTAGGTGGGTTCTCTTGCTACAAGAATTTGATTTGCATATTACTGATAAGAAGGGAGCTGAGAATCCCGTACCTGATAACTTGTCTAGGTTACAAAATATTCTTAATGACCCATTACCTATTGATGACAGTTTCCCTCATGAACAACTAGCTCTCATAAATGCTTCCCATAATACTCCTTGGTATGTTGACTATGCTAATTATAATGTTGCTAAATTTATACCCCCTAGCTTCTATGACTTAAGACATTACTTTGGGATGACCCACAACTTTTTAAATAAGGAGTAGATGGTATTACTAGACGTTGTATACCTGAGCATGAACAAGAACAAATCCTATGGAAATGTCACTCTAAAGCCTATGGAGGACATCATGCGGCAGATAGAACTGCACACAAGGTATTACAATCTAGTTTCTATTGGCCTACTCTTTTCAAAGATGCCCGTAAGTTTGTCTTATCTTGTGATGAATGTGAAATAATTGGCAATATTGGTAAGCGTCGGGAAATGCCTATGAATTATTCACTTCTTATTGAACCATTTGATGTTTGGGGCTCAGATTATATGGGACATTTTCTTTCCTCTAATGGGTATACTCATATTTTGGTTGTTGTTGATTATGTCAATAAGTGGATAGAAGCTATGCCAACTAGTAGTGCTGATCATAACACCTCTATTAAAATGCTTAAGAAATTATCGTCCCGAGGTTTGGAGTCCCGAGATATTTAATGATTGATGGTTGTTCACAATTATTCGTGGTGCTTTCTGTAAATTGCTTGCTAAATATGATGTTAACCATAGAATTGCATCACCCTATCATCCTTCGTCTAACGGTCAAGTTGAACATAGCAATAGAGAATAAAATTAATATTACAAAAAATTGTTAACAGGCCCCGAAAGAATCTATTTATATATAAAAAGTAAATGATGGGTTAATTAAAACCAAGAGAATTTGTCTAAAGAATTCCACGTTAATCGGAAATACTAGCCCTTGATCTGGTGGGTCTTTTTATTATAATCATGTAACCGTTAGATATGCGTAACATATATAGCATCATCGTAATAGTCCATGATTCTTTAACGTGTCATATTTTTACTTATTTTATATTCCACGTTAATCAGAAAATACTAGCCCTCAATCTGGTGGGTCTTTTAATTATAATCATCTAACTGTTAGATATACGTAACATGTATAGCATCGTCATAACAGACCACGAGTCCTTAACGTGTCATACTTTTATTTATTTTATATATACATGCCAACGTGCCATAACTGATCTTTCACGAAAACTCACTTTTTACCCGGTTAAAAGAAATCTCACATATCCATCACATATCCCACGACCTTTTTCTCTAACACCCCACGTCCTTAATCCAGGAAAGAAAAAAAGTAGGAACTTCTTCTTTTCTAATAAAAATTAGATACATTTGTACTTTGATTTATGAGATCAGAAAATCACAACCATTAGACCTCAAAAGCTACTTATTAAAAATAAAGATCAAAGAAATTAAGAACCTATGCCATAACTAATTTTCTCTTCTATCGCCAAAAAAATCCCCTACATATTGTATCAATTAATGTTGCAGCCTCTGGTCTAAAAAGGAGCTATGAGGTGCCCTAATAAGGTTTAAGGCGTTTCTCAGTGGGAAAAGGTTTAGGCCGCGGCCATGTCCTCCTCTATGCGCCCCTTACAACCAGAGACGTCGTGGTTCATCTGCGGCTTTCCTTCGCCCTTCTGAAACAACATCAACATTCATCTCTGGATTTCCTTCACCCATCTGCAGCAACATGGAAACTCAACTATCATCAATAGAAAAAAACATGCAGCAGACCTATGGTAATCCATGTCAAGCAAACAAAATCAATCAGCCGGCTAGCCATCATGGAGGAATCAAGCCACCTTGCTACGTTGACTTGCCATAAGTACTCTCTTTCATACAGCGAGCTCTTGCGCCACTGTGGACGATGCGCAAAATTTCCCCTTGAGGTCCTTCCCCATGGTGAAAGCGGAAGCCATCATCATGCAGTATGCATGCCTCTAACACTCAGTAGTTAGTGTGTTTGCTGCTATCCGATGATCTTCGTGAGATGGTAAAATCTATTAATTTGATTCTTGTCTTGATTGATTCTTAGGAATTAACCCAAAATACAGAGAAGTGAAAATATTGAGGCAATTAGGTTGATGGAATTCCATCCTGCATGTACGCCGTCGGCTCAGGTAAGAAGACGTGATGTATGCACAAGTCCAGATCTAGGAACTCAGCAACTGTTTGCTACATGAGCCCCAGAACACCTGCAGATTCATGCAACATAGATTGAGCTACATGTCACTCATAATGAATCGCTAAGAAGTGAAGAGAAATTAATTGAACTGCAGAATAAATTAGAGGTAATACTCGATCTACATCTACTTCCTCGGTTAGCGTATATGTAGATACATCCTTTTAAGAACATATATCCTCTAGGAATAACATGTACACAAACACGTAAGTACTTGGCACTACATACATCAACACATGTTTTTTAATGCATGATCTCATATACCTTACTTTTAATTGCAGGTCTGTGTCACTCATTAGCAATGTTTTATTACCAACAAATATTAATTTGTAAATATGATTGTCAAGTCTTTAAGTTCACTGTTGGGTTTTCCTATTTTACATTTTTCCATTTTGAACTTTGTGCAGATATTATGTCGACCGAGGAGCATATAATTCCTTATCATATAAACATTTGTTTCAACATCATAATTATTTTGCAACCACCAAGTCAAAGTGTACGCAGCCTACAAGTTCAGATCATGAAGGGGGGCATGGTTTTGAAACTTCACCTAAAATGCTTTTTGACCGACGAGGATATAGGTATAATTGTACATCATGCAAATTAGCTATGATGCCTACACAATTCACATTGAGCAAATGGTCTATTAATTGACTTATAATTCATTCCCTTTCTTTTCTCATGCTTAATCAATACTCAATATAATGAACTATGCTGAAATTCTCTCCACCTTATGCATGTCAATTTGTTTTATGATTTTTTACCTCTTATATGCTATGAGAAGGAATTGATCCAATAGTTTCCGCTTTTTTGTATTTTGAAGTGCAACAGAATCAAATGTACTCATGGTGTTCTCAAAGAGAGAAGATGCCATTTAACCTACATACATGGACATTTTGAGTTTGGAAAGTAATAAAATCTCCACCTAAAGATTTTTGGTTTCATATATCCAAGCCATGATTAACATGTCAAGTTTCAAAGTGCAATATAATTTACAAACTAATTTGCAACATCCCAAAGCGGTTCTTGGCATGATCCCACATCCTTTCCCCATGGTTGCAACCTTGGCCTATAATGCTTTAGTAATGTTACAATCTAAGTGAAACTTTGGGTAAATGGGGATCCTAGGCAGCATGGATTTGCCAGGAATTTACTTAGGCTAATTGATGACAATCCATTGTCATGACAAATAAAATAAGTGGTGAAAGCTTGTGTTAATCTGATTTTTCCAAGGATTTGAAGATTCTGACCGACAACATTTAGTGTTAGATGCAGTCTACATATGTAGTTATATGCAAATCAGTTAATGCCATAATTTATTATTTTTGGTCTGATATAGTATACATATGTGATTCAACTATTGGTATCTTGGCCTTTTTTCAGATGGAGAAATTATAGATAAATATTTCTCATCCCATTTTTGACGTGGATGTATGGCATGGGAGATGCTAGATGCTACACGTTGATAGCTTGCTCATAAATATGAGTGGATAAGACACACAGTCTCAAAATAAGAATATTTATCGGGTCATCCATGAAGATTGAAACCACGTGTATCACACATCTGCAGATCAATCAACACATATCAATGTGACAAAATTCTATACTTTTACCCTTATTAAAGCTTTGACGCTTAGTAGTAACATTTCCAAAATAAAGGACATACTATGGTTAAAATTAATTTATTTGTATAATATATTCATTACCTCCTAAGATTCTTTGTTGCAACTATAATAAATGATAGAGTTATATGAACAATTACTTATAAATTTAAATATAGGTGAAATAGAAAACATGAGAAAAATAAATTTACATGTATGTAGAGCTATATTTTGGATTAGAAGGCCAGAAAAGTTTCGGTGCACAAGCAACTAAAATTAAAATATTGTAATATTAATTGATTAAGATGTTACTACAAATCAAATGATATGTTCTCATAATGAACTTTATAAAATTCTAGCCCGCGCATCGAGCGGGCCACTTTGCTAGTTGGTCTAACAAACTTGATGATGCACTTTGGGCCTATAGAACAACTTATAAAAATCCTATGGGTATGTCTCCATATAAAATGGTTTATGGAAAAGCTTCTCATTTGCCTCTTGAGTTAGAAGATAAAGCAAATTGGGTAAGCAAAGAACTCAACTATGATTTCAAACATGCCGGTGAAAAGAGGTTATTTGATTTTATCTCACTACATGAATGGCGAACTCAGGCCTATGAAAATGCCGAACTATTTAAAGAAGAAGTTAAAAGGTGGCATGACAAAAGAATCCAAAAGCGGGAATTCAAAGTTGGTGAACATGTTCTATTATACAATCATCGTTTTAGATTTTTTGCAGGAAAACTTCTTTCCAAATGGGAAGGACCATACATCATCGAGAAGTTTATCGCTCTGGAGCTATCAAGATTAATAATGTCGAAGGTACCAATCCGAAGGTGGTCAATGGACAAATAATTAAACACTATATTTTAGGTGCACCAATTAATGTTGAAACTAACATTATCCAAACCATGACACCAGATGAACACATAAAAGAAACCTTCTAGAACACTCCAGAACCCTAAAAAGGAAGAGGTACGTGATACCGTAAGTAAATGGACTCCGAAAAACCCGCAAAAATGTTTTCTGTCAATTTTGGAATATTAGAAAAAATAGAAAACTAAGAAACAACTAGGAAGGAAATCCAGGTGGCGTGCCCTGGTGGGTATCGAGCCCCTCGGGCACCTTCCCGGCTCCGTTTTCCGTCTGTATACTTGTTTCCCAAGACAAAAATACTTATATATACGTCCAGACGATTTGACCACTATATCACAGTGAAATCCTCTATTCTTGTTTCATGTTGTTTCACTGGCAGATATGAAAATATGTCGTCACAAGATTCTGATGGAGAGAGCTATGTTTCCTACCATACTCCAGATCCAAATATCTTTAAGGAGACCTATCGTTACTTATGGGCCACAGATGAGGAGGAAGACCCCAATCTAGAGAAGATGGAGGATTCTAGCTCTCAAGAAGATGAAGTTCCACTACCTCAACTTGGAGATATGCACATGGAATTCAAGAATTCAAGCCTCCCAAACAAGGCGAACAAATCTAAGATTCAATTTATCCCATCTCACTTTCTGCAGGAGAGCAAGGCGGCATTATGCAAGAAGTGTTAAAGCTCGAGTAACAGAATGATCTAAGGGAGGAGAATTTTAGCCATAGATAAAAGCTAGAAAATAAGAATGCTCCACCACCTCCATCTTCATCATAAAGAAGGAGTCTTGAGTACACAGGTATGGGCACTCCCCTTGGCTTGTGCCAAGCTTAGGGGAGATTGTCAGTGTCAAAACCGGTCGATCTCGGGTAGGGGGTCCCGAACTATGCGTCTGAGGATCGAAGGCTGGACACAATGTTTACCCAGGTTCGGGCCCTCTTAATGGAGGTAATACCCTACTTCCCGCTTGATTAACTTTGATGAGTATAGGGGTTACAAGAGTCAATCTACCTCGAGGTCGTAATTGTTGAACCCTAGATGTCTAGCCTATATGATTTGTGATAGCCTCTTGTGATAGCCTCTAGGGACTAAACCCTCCGATTTATATAGACACCGGAGGGGCCTAGGGTTGTACATAGTCGGTTTACAGAGAAAGGAAACTACATATCCGGATGTCAAGCTTGCTATCCACGCAAAGGAGAGTCCCACCCGGACATGGGGGAAGGCCTTCTGTCTTATATCTTCATGGCCCATCAATCCAACCCATGCTACACAGCCCGGACACCTGAGGACCCCATAATCCAGGACTCCCTCAGTAGCCCCCGAACTTGCCTTCAATATCGACGTAATAGCGGCTCATGTCTTTGGCTTTGCAAGGCGGGTCCTTCATTATAATCCGGACCAATGACAATCCAGTGATAACCTTGATGTCTTTTATGATTCTCCCCTGTCGATGCTTCGATTTTCGCGCGCCGGGCGAATACGAACGGCCCATGCTTTTTTGCAAATAAGCCTTTCACCATGCTCGGATGGCATCTATATAAGGAGATATGGATTTCGAAATGCCATCTCACATCGCGCAGAAGGAAAATGACCAAGTCTATCCACAAACAAAGCCTTCCATCATGGCTAGCGCCCCAGGCTTCTCTTCACGTCCCCATGGCCCTCAAGAGGGCGATTGCTAGAGTTGCTCCATGCCTCATCTTCAGCTAAGCCGGCTCTAGATGCAAGCCTACCTCCTCCTCGCGGATCTAGTCTCTGTTCGAGTGGGATTATATTCAATAGGAAACGACGCGATGGCTGAGAACTTCCCCAACCCAAATAAGGAGGAGAGGGTGTGCTTCGTCCCATTTCTCTTGCGGTGCCTAGGATTTCCAATCCATCCATTCCTCCGGGGGTTATTGGAATTTTACGGCATCCAACTACACAGCCTCACCCAGGTTCGATTCTGCACATCTCAGGTTTTGTTACCCTCTGCGAGCTGTTCCTAGGCATCGAGGCCCATTTTGGATTATGGAGGAAATTCTTTTGCCTCGTTCCCCGCCACCAAGGGGGTTCCATATTTGAAGTGGGGGGTGCCGAAGTGTGGCGTATTGCTGGATCCGGATACCTCATAGTAATGGTTTTATATGGACGATGTTTCGCTGCCGGACCCATTTCGACAAGGCCTCCCTGAATTCTCCAATGCTCCTTTATGGAAGGGCCACAACTGGCGTCCCCGCAGCCCCAAGGAAGAGGACAGTGCGGAGATAAAGAGGTTGGTCAGCAAGGTCAGGTTGGTAGCCCATACCGAGCTCTCTATAGTTGAAGTCATGCCATTGGAGTAAAGAGGTGTGTCCACCCTCTTCAATCTAGAGTAACTCCCTTATGGTGCTACAATGGAGAAGATGACGCGTACCGCTACAGACGGAAATGTCCGGATACCCCAGTCAAACTGGCCTCGATTATGGCTGATCTGTATAAGGGTGAAAAAGAAGATTTTATCCTGTTAAACTGCCAGGAAGCTTATTCCATGTACACCCCTGTTGAATGGGTAAGATCTCGATCGTTATGTTCTTATTTCATTGCATTGCAGACACTAATTGATTTTACTTTTTGTTGCCACCAATAGTCGTGGAGGAGGATGACCGAGGACGTCCACTATCCTGCTCCCCAGCTAGAGGATCATAACCGTGATGAAGATCCTGGCTTTTGCGAGGATCTGGACATATATATAGAATTCAACAATGGGGTATTCTATCAAGCGAGCTTTGACGGTTCAGGAGTGGCTATCATCGCCGACTACCCTCACCTTTACCCATTCTGCATCATGAGTATCCAGAGGCTTCCTAAAATGAGATCCACATATAAATCCTTACCAGTTGTACTGATCCAAATTTTAACAGGACCGGCGTTCTAAGGACCGTATTTCCTCGAGGGCGGCCCCTACACAAGGCCGTCGTTCAAAACGAAAAGTGACCGGGAGTACTGCGGAGACCTCACAGTCTTGCAAGAGGTATGTGTGCTTTAATGCATGCCTAGGCATGAGTCTGGGTTGTTAACAGTATCCATTTTTATCCTTGCCATTAGGAGGAGTACACGACAGACGGTGGAAAAATGCCTGATTAGCCAAATGTCCACTAATCCTGTACCGGACTCGTCAACTAGGACGCGAGCCGACGCCACGCCTGTTCTGCCTCCTCAAGAGGATTCGAATACGTACCGGTCACGAATTCCGAAGTGGAGAGCGTGAAGAATCACCATCGATTAAAGGAGGCTATGCGTGCTCCGGCCTTGTCCGAACAAGAATTCGCCGCACTGAGTTCGACAGATGCATATATCCGAGCCGCTCGAGACGGCCTTGCCGGATTCATTCAGCTGTTCTCGAAGAATATATAGGTAAAATTTGATGCAATTTGCATGGTCATATGCCAGTAGCCCCCGAGACTTGAGATGGTGAAGCAAACCGATTTAAGGATCGGTAATTTTTGCAGGTTCTGCAAGAAAAGAACACTATGCTAGCCCAGGAGCTGAACACAAACCAGACGCAATTGAATGCGGTCATCGCCGAACTAGCGGAATTTAAAGAGACCGCGATGGGCACGTCTAGGAAGAAAAAACATGAGGAGGAAAAGGACAAATAGTCCGAAGAGATAGAGAGCTTCAAGGCTCAGCTATCAGCCGCTCAGAAGGAAAATGAAAAGCTGAAGGGCGACATGTTTGGTATGTCTTCCCCTCTTATTTAGAACCACCATAGGTACTCATGTTTAGTCCATAATGTGGAATATCATGAATATGTTGCGGCGGGTTTGTTAACTGGTCGGCTAGAAGAGGAAGTATCCAGGTTTCAAGGCGATGTGCTATAGGAGTTGTCCGCCGTGCATGCTCCTGGTACCCCTCCAAAAAGTATGGAGGGCCTGGCAAACCCGTTCAAAGGTGCTCGGCACTGGTTCGAGCTATGGAAGACGTCTGCCTGTCGTGAAGGCGCACGAGAAGCCTTGGCCATGGTGAAGAGACACTTCACGAAACTGGACCCGAATCATATGGCCCGAGTAGGACCACAGGGGCCAGATGGCAAGGAAATCCCTCTAAATTTGGTCTATGATCAAGTAATGATCGTTGCGAAATATTCCCAAGAAGATTGTAGATTAGACAGCCTTATCGATGGAATAGAGAAAGAATTGGTTTTTGATTTAATGTATCAATGTACATTTATGATCAGCCTTTAGTTAGATCCGAACATGTGAAATGATTTTGTCATCGCAGGCTTTCGGTTTTAACCTCCAGACCAAAATGGTGGAGTGTTTTCGGATACTTAGGGAAAACGGAAGTATCTTTCCGGAAACCAGACAACCCAGTCATTGTGCTCGAACAGACAAAAAATTCAAGTTTGGGATGTATGTTATATTATGTATGTAAGAAACATTTTCCAAGGAAAATAGTTCCGTTAAAGGTTCCTTTCCTTGGGACGGCATATTATGATTACAGTGTCGGGGCGTGTGGTCCGTAATACGGAAAAGCTGTCTCAAAGTGCTTTCAAATGTTGCAATATGGCAACAATCTGTCATTTTAGTGTCGACTAATTATCCCCTTAAGAACGCTAGCTTTCGGCTTCCCCCGTCTGAGGTAGATGTCCGGATAACCCGGTTGTAACAATCGCAGAGGTGCTCCCTTTATGCCCTAGCCGAACAATCTGGATCATAGGGCATAAGCATAGGAGAGAGGCAACCCAGCATGGAAAAAACTTCAGTCATAGAGGTGCATATAATGGCAAAAAGGATGTATATATTGTGAGCTCTAGGCTTGGTATAATAATAAGATTCTACTTACAGAAGCCCCCAGTTGTGGCAGGGTGTGTACATTTAAGCATGTGTACCCCTCAAGTGTGCGGCTTATCCGAACACACCATGGGAAACGTATAAAAATGAAAAAAGGAATAAATTGAAAAGGAGACAAAAGAACGAATAAGAAGCATTGCCGTACTGATGCATAGAATCTTCGGGGTCGGGCAGCATTCCAAGGGTTCAGCTCTAAGTGATTATCCGATGCATTGCGAAGACGGTAGCCTCCTCCAGTAAGAATTTCATCTATAATGAAGGGACCGTCCCATTTTGGTTTGAGTTTGTCCTTTTTCTTCTCTAGGAGACGTAAAACGAGCGCACCCGCGTTATAAGTCTTTGCCCGCACTTCTCTACATTGGTATCTTCGAGCTTGTTGTTGATAGAATGTGAAACGAGCTTTTGCGACAACACGCTTCTCCTCCAGGCCATCTAAGTCGTCCTGCCGATCGAGCACGGCCTCTCTCTCTCTCTCTTCATAGATGTGCTCTCGAGGTGAATCATGAATAATGTCACGGGGAAATACAACCTCTGCGCGGTACACCATGAATAATGGTGTGTATCCGATCGTGTGGTTGGGCGTGGTCCACAACCCCTAGAGTATGGAGTCGAGTTCCTCAACCCAGTGTTTATCTGACTACTTAAGGGATCACACTAGTCTGGGTCTGATGCTGCTCAATATCAGACCATTAGCTCGTTCGACCTGACCGTTTGTTTGAGGGTGATATACGGAGGCGTAATCGAGCTTGATGCCTAGGTTAGCACACCAAATATTTACTTCATCGACTGTCAAGTTAGAGCCGTTGTCAGTAATAATGCTGTACGGGACACTATAACGGTGTACAACACCAGATATAAAATCTATCACCGGTCCGGCTTCAGCTGTTTTTACTGGTTTGGCCTCTATCCACTTAGTGAATTTATCCATGATGACCTGTAAATATTTCTTCTTATGGCTTCCCCCTTTAAGGGGTCTGACCATGTCTAGCCGCCAGACCACGAAAGGTCAGGTAATAGGGATTGTTCTTAGGGCAGTGGGCAGCATATGGCTTTGATTGGCAAAGGGCTGGCATCCGACACAACGTTGTACAAGGGCATGTGCATCTGCTCAGGCCATGGGCCAGAAGAAACCTGTATAGAAGGCCTTGCTTACAAGGGCCCGAGCTGTAGCGTGATGGTCGCCGAGGACAGCATGTATTTCGGCCAAGAGCTACCGCCCCTCCTCTTCAGAGATACATCTTTGAAGAACTCAAATAGTGCTTTTCTTGTAGAGTTCTACTTCATGAACTTTGTAGGCTTTAGAGCGTCGAACTATGCGACGAGCCTCATTCTGGTCATCAGGGAGCTCCTGCCTATTAAGGTAGGCTAAGAAGGGTTCGGTCCATGGAGCAATAACCGCCACGATTACATGGGCGGAAGGCGTTGGTTCAGTGCCCGAGCCCCTGATGATATCCGAAACTTGTTCAGCATCCGGGGCATGATCAGCGCCGGACTGGTATTTCCGCTCTCGTCCTACCATACCACGGATGGCTTGAAACGCCTTTCCAAAAATGTGTTAGGCGAGACGGGGTCGCATTTAGCGCCCATTCGAGCAAGATGTCCGTTGCTTCATTACTATCTCGAGCCACTTGATGAAACTCGAGCCCCTCAAACCGAGTTGATATTTTTAGTATAGCATTGCGGCAGGCCGCCATCTTTGGATCTTTTGCATCAAATTCTCCATTTATTTTAGATATCGTGAGGTTCGAATCCCAACGCACCTCAAGGCGTTGTATGCCATAGAAACGGCCATCTGGAGTCCATGCAGAAGCGCTTCATATTCAGTCGTGTTATTGGAGTCCGTATACATGATTTGTAATACATAACGGACTGTGTCCCCTATGGGGATGTTAGGATGACACCAGCCCCCAATCCGGCTAACATTTTGGAGCCGTCGAAGTACTTCACCCAGTTGGAGTATGTGCTGTACTCTTTAGGGAGTTCGGCTTCTGTCCATTCGGCGACAAAGTCGGCCAACACCTGAGATTTAATAGCTCGGTGTGGCTTGTATGTTATTTCAAATGGTAAGAGCTCGATGGCCCACTTGGCAATGCGGCCGGTGGCGTCTCGATTGTTTATGATGTCGTTGAGTGGCACTTCAGAAGACACCGTGATCGAGCACTTCAAAGTAGTACCGCAGCTTTCGGGATGCCATGAAGACCACATACACAATGATTTGATAGTGCGGGTATCAGGATTTACATGGTGTAAGGACTGTCGATACATAGTATACTGGTTTTTGGAGTGGGAATTTGTGTCCCTCTTCCTCTAATTTGACGATGAGCACAACGCTCCAAACTTGGTGAGTTGCTGATATGTACAGTAGCATAGGTTCACCGATGTTTGGTGCTGCAAGGATTGGGTTGTTTTCTAACAAAGTTTTTATTTCTTCCAACCCAGCTGTTGCCGCATCCGTCCACTCAAAGTGGTTGGTACGTCGGAGCAGGCGATAAAGTGGCAGTGCCTTTTCTCCCAATCTGGAGATAAAGCGGCTCAAGGTTGCCACACACCCAGCTTGTTTTTGGACCTGCTTTAGCTCTATTGGCGTTGCCAATTGTGACAAGGCTCGGATTTTGGCTGGATTTGCTTCGATTCCTCTATTGGAAACAATGAGTCCGAGCAGCTTTCCGGCCGGGACGCCGAAAGCCCATTTTTCCGGATTGAGCCGTGTGTCGTATGTTCGGATGTTGTCGAATGTAAGGCGCAAGTCGTCCACCAATGATTCGAAATGTTTAGTTTTGATGACTACATCATCTACATATGCCTCCACCATCTTGCTCATTTGGTTTTCTAGGCATGTTTGAATCATGCGTTCGTAGGTGGCGCCTGTGTTTTTGAGTCCGAAAGGCGTAGTGATGAAGTAGAAAGGCCCATACATAGTAATGAATGCCGTTGTGGCCTGATCAGATTCCTTCATATTAATTTGATGGTATCCGGAGTACGCGTCGAGGAAGCACAGTGAATTGTGTCCTGCAGTTGCATCAATGATTTGGTCAATGCAGGGCAGTGGGAAGGGGTCCTTATGGCAGGCCTTGTTGAGGTATTTGAAATCGACACAAAGATGCCAGGACTTGTCCTTCTTTGGCACCATGACCAGGTTTGCTAGCCAGTTCGGGTGTTTGATCTCTCTGATGAACCCGGCTTCCAGTAGTCTGGCTAGCTCCTCCCCCATAGCTTGTCTCTTGGGTTCGGAAAATTGCCGCAGTGTTTGCTTGACTGGTTTAAACCCTCTTATTATATTGAGGCTGTGTTCGGCTAGTCTGCGTGGGATTCCTAGCATATTCGAAGGATGCCATGCGAAGATGTCCCAATTTTCACGCAGAAACACTCTTAAAGCGGCATCGATCATTGGATCCAGCTGTGCTCCAACGGCTATTGTTTTATTAGGATCCGTTGGGTGTACTTGAAATTTGACTATTTTGTTTGCCGGCTTAAAGGAAGTGGATTGGGCTTCTTGTCGAGGATTACATCGTCCTTGTCCACTGTAGAGCGCAGAGTGGTTAGTTCCTCAGCCGCAAGGGCATTAGATAGTGCCTCGAGGGCCAGGGATGCTGTTTTGTTTTCGGCGTAGAGTGTTATATCTTGATCACTAGTAATAGTGATAACTCCGTTCGGCCCTGGCATTTTGAGCTTCCTGTACCTGTAATGGGGTATGGCTTGAAAGTGTGTGAATGCGTCTCGCCCTAACAGGGCGTGATATCCAATGTTGAAGGATGCCACGTGGAAGAGCAACTCTTCGGACCTGTAGTTCTCCGACGTGCCGAATACGACGTTGAGTTTGATCTTCCCCGAGCTTCATGCTTCTTGACTAGGGATGATGCCTGAGAAAGTGGTGCCGCTTTGCTCAATGCGACTTTTGTCCATCTGCATTTTCGGGAGTTTATCTTCGTAGATAAGGTTCAGTCCGCTGCCGCCGTCCATGAGCACTTTGGTGAGCCGGAAGCCATCCACTATTGGGCTTAAGACCAAGGCGGCTGGTGCTCGGATTGATCTGGCCCTTGGCTCGTCATCGACGGTAAAGGTTATCGCGATGTCGTTCCAATGATTTACTGCGGCTACCTAGTTGACTTCGGCAAGGTCACGTAATGCCCTTTTGCATCGCTTGTTGGAAGAAAAGGTCTCGAAGATAGTAAAAACGTTGAGATCGGCATCCTCTGAAGAGTGCCTCTTTGGAGTAATGTTGGTGAGGATGGCCTCGCTGCTCTTAGCCCCCTGCCGGAGTACCCAACATGCCCGAAGGCTATGTGTTGGTACGGTATTCGGCGTCATATGTATCTGACAGGGCTTCTCGAGTAGGTCGTCAAGGACAGTTCTGTTTCCCGTAAAGGGCTTGACTTTTTTGTCCATAAGATGATGGTCAGGTGCCCTGTAAGCATGCATCCTTTTTGTCCGTCCGGTGGGCTTCCTGAAGGCAGGAGGTTCTCACGGAGCTGTCTGGGCCTTCTAGGTGCTTTCCATTGCATTGTACTTATGTATGACACGGTTGAGGGAGTTGAGGATTCCCTCGTCTGTACAGTTGCGGCAAAATACTGAAACCGAGTCGTCGTCGCAACAATCTTTGAGCTTGTTTTTAACAAGGAGGAATCTGGCCCAAAAGTGGTGGACCGTTTCCTCATGTTGTTGTCGTACATACATTAGGTCGCATGCATCTAGAGGACCTAGATTGCTTGGGGAATATTTCTTGCGGTGGGTGGGCGGGTTAAAATCGGAACCCTGTCACATTATTGCATTCGGAGTTTGAAGAATTTGCCAGGTCACAGACCCAGGGTCCGGAGTGTCCTGGCGGCCTTTGGCCTCAACGTTCAGCTCTATGTTCGGAGGACATGAGGTCTCATCCCGAAGATGGGTATCTGGCTCGCAGGACTCGGAAATCCGAACAGAGCTTGTTCCTAACTAAGGAGGAGAAGTATTCTTGGCCTGTTCCTCCACGACCGCTACCAGATGGGTGATGGGCGGGGACCTAATTTCCCTCTGATCAGGTTAAAGCCCAATGCGATCGTAGTCTGTTGTAACTCCCAGGGAAGCGATGCGATCTTTTCGGGGCGTTGAAGGCCGACGCGAAGACGATGTTTAGCGATCTTGAGGGATGCCTTTGGCTTAACAGCCGCACGGGCGCCCATGGTGAAACCACCGAGATGGAGGAGCTGTCCTGGAGCCAGGGCCTCTCTAGAGGTAATGTTGTCGTTAATGACAAGGCGAGCCATCAATCCCGCCGTCGACGACACAGTGGAACTCTCAATGAAAGCACCAATGTCAGTGTCAAAACCGGCCAATCTCGGGTAGGGGTTCCCAAACTGTGCGTCTGAGGATCGAAGGTAATATGAGACAAGGGGACACGATGTGTACCCAGGTTCGGGCCCTCTTAATGGAGGTAATACCCTACTTCCTACTTGATTAACTTTGATGAGTATAGGGGTTAGAAGAGTCGATATACCTCAAGATCATAATGGCTGAACCCTAGATGTCTAGCCTATATGATTTGTGATAGCCTCTACGGACTAAACCATCCGGTTTACATAGACACCGGAGGGGCCTAGGGTTGTACAGAGTCGGTTTACAGAGAAAGGAAACTACATATCCGGATGTCAAGCTTGCCATCCACGCAAAGGGGAGTCCCACCTGGACACGGGGGAAGGATCTTGTATCTTCATGGCCCACCAATCCGGCCCATGCTACACAGCCCGGACACCCGAGGACCCCATAATCCAGGACTCCCTTAGAGATGCCCCGGTATCGTATCACCCTTACTTTTATTACCTTTACCTATCTTAGTTCGATCCATAGCTATTTCGTGATTTAGTTGAATAAAAGTCTAGTATGATCTATTTTCGAGTGCTATTTTCGTGATCTACCTATCTATGTAATCGAGTGAGAGTTATATAATAAAGTTTAGTTTGAGTTTTTGCTTCTTTACTTTTCTATTTCAATCAAAATAAAAGACATAATGAAAATGATCATATGCTAATCTGATGGTAAGTAATGACATCACACAAGGAAAAGTATAAGTGGTAAAATTTATTGGAAGTTGACAAACATAGCATTGGTCAATGATGCAATTCATGAAAGAATTAATAAGGGGAGATAATATTCACATGCAAATACACTATCTTTGACATCTTTTATGATTTTGAGCCGCCACTAAATATCTTATGCCAAATTTTTAACATTGGACAATGAAGACAACATAATGATTTATGTTTGTTCATATTCACAAAGAAGTTATATTGTCATAGATCCTTCAACATGTGGTGCTTGCTCAATATCTTTGCTAGCCAAAAATCTGCACTAAGTAGAGATACACTTGTGCATCCAAAACCGTTGAACCCAAATTCATGCATTGAGATTCCACCATACCTACCTATGGATTGAGTAAGATCCTTCAAGTAAGTTGTCATCGGTGCAAAAAGGAAATAAAAATTGCTCCTAAATGTGTTTGATCTTGTAGTGTAAGGGAAAATAAGTGTTGTACGAACTTGTGATGGCACAGCAATAAAAGAGACAAACTGCATAATAAAGGTTGCTATCATAAGGGGCAATATAACGTGACATTCTTTTGCATTAAGAGATTGTGCATACAAAACCAGAAAGCATCACAACCTTTGCTTCCCTCTGCGAAGGGCCTATCTTTTACTTTTATGTATTTACCTTTTATGCAAGAGTCAAAGTAATCTCCTATATTCCTTTTTATTTTTATCTTTTACAAGCATAATGTGGTGGGGAAATATCTAGCTAGGCACATATATCAAGTTGGATATGAGTGAGCATGAGTTATTATTATTGACATCACCCTTGAGGTGAACAAGTTGAGAGGCGAAACTATGAGCCCCTAACTTTCTATGTGTCTGGTTGAAATTTTTTTCTCATATATATGTTGTGAGTGTTAGCAATCATAGAATATTAGAAGATGGTTGAGTATGTGGACTTGCCAAAAGGCTCCAATACGAGACCCTTCCTAAAATTATGATGAATTGTAGTTGCAAAGTTGACTGAGAACATAGTTTGTTTGTTTTCAATAAATTTTATGCTTTCTACTTCGATGTTGTGATGAATTGTTACTTCTTCACAAGAAGTTATATGATAAAGTTTAATGTTAAAGTTTGTTGCTGTTATAATAATAAGCATGATGCCACTATGTCCTTATTTTGTTCCCGTCGACACCTCTCTCTCTCTCTCTCTCTCTCTCTGTAAACATGTGGACATGATTTCGATATCTGCTTTTGCTTGAGGATAAGCGAGGTCTAAGCTAGGGGAGTCGATACGTCCATTTTGCATCATGTTTTCCTACTACTATTTATAGTGTTCTTATGCATTACAACACTTTCTGGACTAATTCTAATGCCTTTTCTCTCATAATATGCAAGGTTTACACAAAGAGGGATGATACGTCCCTAACGTATCTATAATTTTTGATTGTTAGATGCTATTATATTATCCGTTTTGTATGTTTTATATGCATTAATATGCTATTTTATATTGTTTTTAGGAATAACCTATTAACCTAGAGCCCAGTGCCAGTTTATGTTTTTCCTTGTTTTTTAGCTTCGCGGAAAATGAATACCAAACATAGTCCAAATGGAATAAAACCTTCGCAATGATTTTTCTTGGACCATAAGACACCAAGGAGACTTGGAGATCAAGTCAGAAGAGCCATGAGGCGGCCACAAGGGTGGAGGGCGCACCTAGGGGAATAGGGTGCGCCCCCCTTGCGCCCCTACATCATGTCATCTTACTTAAAGCGTTACTCTATTCTTCATGAACTTAATAATCTAGATGCAGGCAGGAGTTGGTCCACGTGTGGCATAATAGTAGTAGATGCAGGCAGGAGTTGGTCTACTTGACATGGACGTGATGCCTCTATTACATAATCATTGCCTTGGATACCATCATAACTTTGCGCTTTTCTATCAATTGCTCGACAGTAATTTGTTGATCCACTGTATTATTTTCCTTCCAAAGAGAAGCCTCTAGTGAATCCTATGGTCCCCGGGTCAATTTTCCATCATAGTAGTTTCCGGTCTACTATTTTGCAATTTTACTTTCAGATCTATAAAACAGAAAACCCAAAAATATTTTATCTTTTGTTTAGTTTTATTTATCTATCTCTATCAGATCTCACCTTTGCAAGTGACTGTGAAGGGATTGACAACCCCTTTATCGCGTTGGGTGCAAGTGTTTGATTGTTTGTGTAGGTATTGGTTATTTGTGCATCATGATGGAAATACTTATCACTAATTTGCTGCATCATGATACGGCTTGAAGCTACGTCGGTATTTCCCCAAAGAGGAAGGGATTATGCAGCACATCGACGGTAGGTATTTCCCTCAGTGATGAAACCAAGGTTACCGAACCAGTAGGAGAACTAAGCAGTAATACGTAAACGGCTCCTACAGACAAATAACAAATACTCGCAACCCAGCGTATTAAAGGGGTTGTCAATCCCTTTCGGGTAACAGCGCCAGAAATTGGCAAACGGACGTGATTAATTGTAGTAGATTTATAGATCGAACGCCAAATAAAATAAATAAGAATAAATTGTAGCAAGGTATTTTTTTATTTTTAGTTTAATAGATCTGAATATAAAAGCAAAGGAAAAATAGATCGCAAAGGCAAAAAATATGAGAACGAGACCCGGGGGTCGTAGGTTTCACTAGAGGCTTCTCTCTCGAAAAATAGCAAACGGTGGGTAAATGAATTACTGTTGGGAATTGATAGAACTTCAAATAATTATAAGGGGCAATATAACGTGACATTCTTTTGCATTAAGAGATTGTGCATACAAAACAAAAAACCATCACAACCTCTGCTTCCCTCTATGAAGGGCCTATCTTTTACTTTTATGTATTTACCTTTTATGGAAGAGTCAAAGTAATCTCCTATATTACTTTTTTATTTTTATCTTTTACAAGCATAATGTGGTGGGGAAATATCTAGCTAGGCACATATATCAAGTTGGATATGAGTGAGCATGAGTTATTATTATTGACATCACCCTTGAGGTGAACAAGTTTAGAGGCGAAACTATGAGCCCCTAACTTTTATGTGTCTGGTTGAAACTTTTTTCTCATATATATGTTGTGAGTGTTAGCAATAATAGAATATTAGATGATGGTTGAGTATGTGGACTTTCCAAAAGGCTCCAATACGAGACCCTTCCTAAAAGTATGATGAATTGTAGTTGCAAAGTTGACTGAGAACATAGTTTGTTTGTTTTCAATAAATTTTATGCTTTCTACTTCGATGTTGTGATGAATTGTTACTTCTTCATGAGAAGTTATATGATAAAGTTTAATGTTAAAGTTTGTTGCTGTTATAATCATAAGCATGATGCCACTATGTCCTTATTTTGTTTCCGTCGACACCTCTCTCTCTCTCTCTGTAAACATGTGGACATGATTTTCGATATCTGCTTTTGCTTGAGGATAAGCGACGTCTAAGCTAGGGGGAGTCGATACGTCCATTTTGCATCATGTTTTCCTACTATTATTTATAGTGTTCTTATGCATTACAACACTTTGTGGAGTAATTCTAATGCCTTTTCTCTCATAATATGCAAGGTTTACACAAAGAGGGATGATACGTCCCCAATGTATCTATAATTTTTGATTGTTAGATGCTATTATATTATCCGTTTTGGATGTTTTATATGCATTAATATGCTATTTTATGTTATTTTTGGGAATAACCTATTAACCTAGAGCCCAGTGCGAGTTTCTGTTTTTTCCTTGTTTTTTACCTTCGTGGAAAATGAATACCAAACATAGTCCAAATGGAATAAAACCTTCACGATGATTTTTCTTGGACCATAAGACACCCAGGAGACTTGGAGATCAAGTCAGAAGAGCCATGAGGCGGCCACAAGGGTGGAGGGTGCACCTAGGGGAATAGGCGTGCCCCTACCTTGTGCCCCCCCCCCCCCGTGACTCCCCCGACCTAGTTCCGCCTGCTATATATTCACATCTATTCCCGGACCTCCAGAAGCATCCACGAAAACACTTTTCCACCGCCGCAACCTTCTGTTCCCATGAGATCCCATCTTGGGGCCTTTTTTGGCATCCTGTCAGAGGGCATCTACATCAACTCTGCGCTTCCAATGAAGCATAAGTAGTTTACCTCAGACCTACAGCTCCATGGCTAGTAGCTAGATGGCTTCTTCTCTCTCTTTGATTCTCAATACTATGTTCTCCTCGATGTTCTTGGAGATCTATCCGATGTAATCTTCTTTTGTGGTGTGTTTGTCGAGATCCAATGAATTGTGGATTTATGATCAGATTATCTATGAATATTATTTGAATCTCCTCTAATTTCTTATATGCATGATTTGATATCTTTGTAATTCTCTTCGAACTATCGGTTTGTTTTGGCCAACTAGATTGGTTTTTCTTGAAATGTGAGAAGTGCTTAGCTTTGGGTTCAATCTTACGGTGTCCTCACCAAGTGACAAAGTAGGGGTAGCGAGGCACATATTGTATTGTTGCCATCAAGGATAAAAAGATGCGGTTTACATCATATTGCTTCATTTTATTCCTCTACATCATGTCATCTTACTTAAAGTATTACTCTATTCTTCATGAACTTAATACTCTACATGCAGGCAGGAGTCGGTCCACGTGTGGCATAATAGTAGTAGATGCAGGCAGGAGTTGGTCTACTTGACATGGACGTGATGCCTCTATTACATAATCATTGCCTTGGATATCATCATAACTTTGTGCTTTTCTATCAATTGCTCGACAGTAATTCGTTGATCCACTGTATTATTTTCCTTCAAAAGAGAAGCCTCTAGTGAATCCTATGGTCCCTAGGTCTATTTTCCATCATAGTAGTTTCCGGTATACTATTTTGCAATTTTACTTTCAGATCTATACAACAGAAAACCCAAAAATATTTTATCTTTTGTTTAGTTTTATTTATCTATCTCTATTAGATCTCACCTTTGCAAGTGACTGTGAAGGGATTGACAACCCCTTTATCACGTTGGGTGCAAGTGTTTGATTGTTTGTGTAGGTATTGGTGATTTGTGCATCATGATGGAAATACTTATCTCTAATTTGCTGAATCATGGTACGGCTTGAAGCTACGTCGGTATTTCCCCAAAGAGGAAGGGATGATGCAGCACAGCGATGGTAGGTATTTCCCTCAGTGATGAAACCAAGGTTATCGAACCAGTAGGAGAACCAAGCGGTAATACGTAAACGGCTCCTACAGACAAATAACAAATACTCGCAACCCAGCGTCTTAAAGGGGTTGTCAATCCCTTTCGGGTAACATCGCCAAAAATTGGCAAACATACGTGATTAATTGTAGTAGATTTATAGATCAAACGCCAAATAAAATAAATAAGAATAAATTGTAGCAAGGTATTTTTGTATTTTTAGTTTAATAGATCTGAATATAAAAGCAAAGGAAAATAGATCGCAAAGGCAAAAAATATGAGAATGAGACCCGGGGGGCGTAGGTTTCACTAGTGGCTTCTCTCTCGAAAAATAGCAAACGGTGGGTAAATGAATTACTGTTGGGAATTGATAGAACTTCAAATAATCATACTGATATCTAGTCAATGATCATTATATAGGCATCACGTCCAAGATTACTAGACCGACTCCTGCCTGCATCTACTACTATCACTCCACACATCGACCGCTATCCAGCATGCATCCAGTGTATTAACTTCATGGAGAAATGGAGTAATGCAATAAGAATGATGACATGATGTGGACAAGATCATTTTGTGTAGAAATAGACCCCATCGTTTTATCCTTAGTAGCAGCGATATATACGTGTCGTTTCCCCTTCTGTCACTGGGATCAAGCACCGCAAGATCGAACCCACTACAAAGCACCTCTTCCCATTGCAAGATAAATAGGTCAAGTTGGCCAAACAAAACCCCAATATCGGAGAAGAAATACAAGGCTATAAGAAATCATGCATATAAGAGATCAAAGAAGATTCAAACAACTTTCATGGATAAAAAGTGATAGATCTAATCCTAAACTCAAAGTTCATTGGATCCCAACAAACACACAACAAAAGAGTTACATCATATGGGCCTCGAAGAGACCATTTTATTGCAAATCAAACGAGAGAGAGGAAGCCATCTAGCTACTAACTACGGACCTGAAGGTCTACAAAGAACTACTCACGCATCATCGGAGAGGCACCAATGGAAGTGGTGAACCCCTCCGTGATGGTGTCTAGATTGGATCTAGTTGTTCTGGACTCTGCAGCGGCTGGAATAGATTTTCGTCGACTCCCCTAGGGTTTTGGAATATTTGGGTATTTATATACCAAAGAGGCGGTCCAGGGGGCACCCGAGGTGGGCACAACCCACTAGGGCATGCCTGGGCCTCCAAGCACGCCCTGGTGGGTTGTGCTCCCCTCAGAGCACACCTAGGCGCTTCTCCGGCCCATTGGGTGTCTTATGGTCCAAAAAAACCACAAAAAATTTCGCTGCGTTTGGACTCCATTTCATATTGATTACCTGCGATGTAAAAAACATGCAAAAAAAACAGCTGACACTTGGCACTATCACTGGTGCGCGTCGGTCCTAAACAAACGGGTTTTAACCACTTTCCTTGACGGCATTTGGAACCGTCGCCAAGTGAGTGTGTGCGATAGGGTGTCCTTCCCACACAACCCAGAAACCGTCGGGGATATGGAGCAGTGATCCAAAGGCCTTCCAAAATGTAATCGTGTGCGATGCAGCACACACACAATTCTTTCGCATGTGTGGTATCGGTGATTAAGTGTTTCTAATGACGCAGTGAAACCATACGGTCTATCGTAACGAACCGTTTGGGAAACAATATGTAAGGCACATGGGCCAACATATGAACTATGTGCGATTTGTGCCCCATCACACACTAGTTTTCTGCATAACCCATCTGCCATGCCAGACTCTATGACCCACGTTTGCCAAAAATTACCGTCTGCAATAATGTTCTATCACAAACGGTTGAGGAGCCCCATCGCACACATACAAGTGCTGCAGACCGTTTGTGATTTGTTGGGTATCACCGACGGTTGCCGCAAGAGTGACGTGTGTTTTTCGTTTGGGATCCCACAAGTTTCCTGAAAAAATTACGACTGGGATTGTATTTTACATTGGGCACGGTTTACTCCCAGTTCTCATGTGCGATAATGCAATATCACAAACGGTTCCGGAGAACCTACGCACACGTAGTAGTGCTGCAAATCATGTGCGATCTGCTGTGTATCACCGGCGGTTCCACTATGATTGACGTATGCTTTTCGATGTGGATCGCACACACTCATTTAGTTGAACCGTGTGCGGAGCAATTGCCACTTTAAAACAAAAATATCCCATTTAGAATCGGCACGCAAAAAGCAAATTCACCACAATATTGAATTAAAAAAATAAACAAAAATATCCCATTTTGAATCGACACGCAAAAAGCAAATTCGCCACAATATTCAATTGAACAAATAGTGTCCACATGAAGAACATTCATCAGATTTTGCAAAAATTGCAATTGAACATATGGTAGCTAAATTCCAATTATTTGTCAACACATATATGCATTACATAATTAGTCATAGTGTACGAAATACGAAGACCTCATCAGATGGAAAACAATGGATCCATATGTTTAGTGGCTAACTCTTACTCAATATTTCAGGAGAACGCATGCTGAAATCTTCATTATCACCAGTGGGATTGATGTAGTGATCCAGGAAGAAGTCGCTGATAAATCTTTGAACCATCAGCAATTCACTAGCCGGGAGCGGTTCAGGGGTCCTCGGTTTTAAGATGAGCTGCAGTATTTTTAAGATCAGAATGTGCCATATGAGTGGAGTAGAAGATATTAATTAATATAGACTTACTTGTAATAATTTGCGAGGATCATCAAAACTATAAGCAGATTTGTAGATGGAGATCATGTGCATGCAAACATAGTATCCACAAAGGTTGGTGCCTGCATCTTGCTGAGGACACTGAAATTTTTTGTACAAAATTAGTCATGTATTTGTCCTGTTAGGAACTACCTAACCCGTGTTAGATGTATTATTTTTTCTTTGGAAAAAATAGAAAGAGGTTTATTTAGAAGCTTGAACATTTGACTAGCATAAGGAAAGGTATTTGCAGACTGTTGGATAAATTTTCAGAAAATAACGGATTTCAGTGTGTTACCGGAGAAACGATTTCGTGTTGCACGGGTTGTTCCATCTTGAACAGGTTCCCTTGTTTAGTTTTCCATAATGCGAGCACACTGCAAATGATGATGAATTGTTGAACATGCGTCAGATCCTGAGCGTTTGTTGACTCTCTGAGAGAATCGATGTAGTAAACTGTGTTCTTGTTTGGAACAATGAATACCAATATCCAGTGATTGCTACATATAAAGAAAGCCATGAACTTACGAATGATGTCAAAATCTAAAAGACAATTAGTGTATGCGTGGTTGTTTACTTGACTTACCGTTCATGATAGGGTCAGAGAAATGATTCTGCATGGGACGTGTTTTCAAAGATACGGAGGACCATGTTAACAGCCCAGTCCTGTCGGTCCTTACCATCTAATGATGTGCCATTTGCTAATGCAGGATCTATGAACTACACACTCTCCCTTGTTCTTCTCCGCGCGTTCAATCCCCTGAAGAGGAATAAAATGCAGTTAGTTGTTTATCTTTTACAGCTTTGTATGGAGAAGTTGATCAGAGTTTGTTAAGTACTTACAAAATCAGGCATCTAACAAGAGTGGCATCGAGCACGTTGAAGTTGAAGAAGATATGTAAGTCCTCGAAACTCACATTGATGGAACTAGCATCATGTCGGAAATGATCTCTATTGTAGTGGACTAGCAAAGCATCATGACCTGCTGACATTTGATCCATGCAATATTCATGTAACTCGCGGCAACTGGATCTGCACTCATCAAAGTATTCGCCAACAAGAAATGGCTGGCCATTGACGTAATTGCTTGCTTCAAGTACGTTTGCTTTACTTTTAGCAAGCAACAATTCTACGTCTTCATCATCCATGGCGTCAGAAATAATATTACTCCCCGATTCGAACAAGCTTCTGCTAATTTGGTTCTGGGCAATGAGTGCTTTAAGTGAGAGGCAATCGTTCTCTTTCCTCTTCACTCTCTCGCTGCCCTTCCACATGGTCGTAGGTGTAGCCTTTCTAGCCACTTCCTTCTTGGTACTTGAAGCATTTCCGACAGAACGTCTAGTTGCCTGCAAGGTAGACTGATGAGCAAACGGTGAAGCTTGGATGGACTTCTTAGCAGACGGTTTATCTATGCCAGACCGCTGAGCTGGCGGTGCTGCTGTGACGGACTGCTGGGCTGTAGGAGTAGAGGCATCGGACTGCTGACCATGCGTTGAAGCTATGTCGGGTTTCTGCGCAGGTGGTGCTAACTTCTCAGTGTGCTGAGAAGGCTATGCCAATGCGTTGGTTTGCTGAGCAGGAAGTGCTGACCGATGGACGGACTAATGAGCAGTCGGTCTAGACCGACAGACTGCTTAGCAGGCGGTTTCGAAGCATTAGACTGCTTTACAGTCTCTTCCACCAGGTTGGTCTGCTGAGCATGTGCTGCAGCTGGGTCTCCCTGCTGCTTCAGCGGCCGACATCTGAACCAGTGGTGCGTCATCAGCAGTTGTAGGCCTTGCCACTGGCTGTTTTAGGCCAGAGGATGACATGACCTGTACGCCACTAAGTCGGGCTGGCTGATCACAGGTTAATGCATCAGCCCGCGAGAGCTACTTTGGCAAGGAGAGCATCACCGGTTGAGGGGCGACAGTGGTTGCTCTCGGCGGGGCTTCAGGAATCTCATCGATAAACTCTATTTCCTTTTGTGGCCACTTGATGTGATGTAACAGTGTTTCTCCCAAGGTCCTTTGCTCATTGAAGTCTACTAGGACATTCTTCAGGGTAAATTCATTGAATCCAGGCTTTACTTCAGTCACGTAGCACTTCACACAGCCCGGCTTCAATGGCACATTGTACAAGAAGAGACCATCTTCCAAGAAGGGTGGGGAAACCTAGGCTGTTGCAAATTTTAATGTAACTTCATAATGTCTAAGAATGCCCTTCAGCCCATCTTTCATTCCACATAGATCAGATATAGCATCATCACGAGCAGCTGCAGTCTCAGTGTCGCTGGGGTCAGCTGATGCACAGCTACTCTTGTGTAGTGGTGTCGCGTAATAAGCAGCATCATCCATGCCTGCCTCCCCTCCCATCTGCTGGCTATCTATAAGTGTTAGAGTCTTTTGCATCATCATTGACTCCTCAACATCCTTTTGAACAGCCGGATAAATCTCCTTCTTCAACTTTTCAAACAATGCATTTTGCTTCATTTCACTCCTCGCTTTTTTCATGATGAGCCACTCTGCTTTGCTAAGTGTGAAAGCCCTCTTGTGCGGGACATTAACACCTATACCCCTTGCACGGCCAGGGGGCTCTTTTGTGTCCAGAGCAATGGAAAGAATGTCACATGGCCTTGAGTTCCTGTAGAACCTTCCAGGGATCTTGGAAGCCTCTACCATCACTTCATACAGTTTGGCGTCACGTGCGTTTTCAAAGTAATCAGTTCCGTCATCACGCCTCTTTGCATGTGCCCGCAAGTAGTCTCTGGCGCATTCGCCCCTGGTTTCACTAAAGGACGGATTCCCACCCACCGCTACTGCTTCTTTGTCCTGCTGTTCCCATATCAGTTTCATGTCGTATTATCCTGCCACACCCATACGGTTAGGGTGTATGTTCTTCTTCTGAAGTTCCGACAGCTTGAAACTCTTCTCAGCAAACTATGGTGTTGCCCTAACCCTTTTGAATTCTGGCCAGTCTACCTTTGTAATTTGGGGGTATGCGGGGATTGGGTCCTTGCCTTCACTGAAGTACTTCTTGTACAACAAGTGCTTCCAATTTCTCCAAACATCCCTAGCCTTCTTCAGTGCAGCGTGTTCCACTTGCATTCTCCACCGCTCTGGAACGTTGAAGTGATCCATGATCTCCGGGACTATCCTTCGCCGTGTTTCTATGTCAGCCTTCCAAAACCTCAGTAGATTAATGTTGAGCCTTGCCATGCCAACAAATCCACACACACTCCTGAACCTCATGTGTGCTTTATCTAGTTTAGTTGGAGCCCAGGACTTTAAATCAATCTCGGTTACTGTAACGCCCCGGATACAACTTTCCATATTTGTAACTCCGACTCTTTCCTTTTCCGGAGATGTGATATGAGTTTCCCTTCGTGGTTGGGTTTTTTTTGTTTTGCATTTTGTTCATGTCTTGCATTGCATATCATGTCATTATGTGCATCTCATTTGCATACGTGTTCGTCTTATGCATCCGAGCATTTTCCCCGTTGTCCGTTTTGCCATCAGACACTCCTACGCCCTCCAGCGCCCCCTTTTGCCTCTTTTCGTGACCGGGTGTAAAACTTTCTCGGAATGGACCGAGATTTGGCAAGCGGCCTTGGTACACCACCGGTAGACCGCCTGTCAAGTTTCGTGCCATTTGGAGTTCGTTTGATACTCCAACGGTTAACCGGGGAACCGTAAAGGCCTCGTGTGTGTTGCAGCCCAACAGCCCTCCAAAGTGGCCCAATAACCCATCCAACCCCCTTCCATCCTCTCGGCCGTTCGATCACGATCGCATGGCCGAAAACCACACTCCATTTGGACATCCCTACCTCCCTCTACCTATATAAACACCTCCCCTTCCTCCTTTTTTTCGCGGACATGTCCACCCTCACGCCCAGACATGTCCGCCACTACCCCTACCCAATCCGGAGGCGCCACCTGTCCGCCGCTGTCTTCCCCGCGGCCGCGGCCCACCGAGACCACGCCCGCCGCCGCGCCCTGCGGGCCCGAGCGCGCCCGCGCCACGCCGGACCTCACATCGCCTCTTCCTCGCCGGCGCGGCCGCCCACCACCGCCGCAGCGCTCCGGCCGAGCCTGCGCCTTCGCCGCCTGTCGCCCGCACCTCGCCGGCGCCCGGATCCCCATGCCGCCTCGCCCACCCCGCCGCCCGGGAGCTCCTCCGCCCCCGCTCGCCGGAGCCCCTGCTCGTCCCGCCTCCAGCGCCATGGCCGCCGCCCCGCCGCCCTGGAGAGCTCTGCCGCCTCGCCTCCTCACGCCGGCGACCGCACCTCCACCGGCCGCTGCGTCCGCCTCCCGCTCCACGTGTGCCGACACCCGCACCGGCATCCCGCGCCGCCTCCTCATCGCCCCGACCTCACCGGAGCATCACCGGCGTCCGCCTCGTCGCCGGATCCGGTGGATCGGGATGAGATCACCGGGATCTCAACCAAACGCGCCCCCGTCCCTGGATCTCTCCATCCCTCGCCGCTCCGTCCCGATTCTCTAAGGTTGAGATATTTCTAAGTCCTTTCCCCCTCTTATTTAAATGCTCTGTTCAACACATCATAACTTCCTGTGTGATGCTCCGTTTTGTGCGTGCTATATATCAAAATGTTCATCAGGATGTGCTCTTCATTTTGTTGCATTGTGCCATGCTTGTTTGAGTCCATCTTGATGCCCAAATAGTTGATGCAAGAGTGCTATAAAATTTTAGGTTCTGATTCTTATCAGATTACGAGCATTTGTCATTTTTGCTACATTTATTGTGCTGCATATGGGCATGAGCTCTACATGTGTTTTGGGTATGCCATGCCATCTTTACATGGGTGTATGCCATGTATTTTTGTGATCAATGTGGTTAATAGCACAATCATGCAAAGTAGCTCTCGTGTTATTGCTGATTTCAGGATCTTAGGATTTCACTAAGTCATTTTCCTGCTGTTGTTTTTATGTCATGTATTCATGTTGCTAAAGTGAGATCCATGCTTCTTTTGAGTATGTTTAGTAAGGATGTTTTGGACATATAGTTGTGCTCTATCCATCCATGCCCCTGGTTGCAATTATGGAGTGCCCTAGCATGACTTAATCTTGCTCTACTTTTGCTATAAAATGTTGCTGGCAGATTGTTTACGTGTTAATCAATTTTGCCAAGGTTGTTGTAGTTGATCCATGCATGCTATGAGTTAGTTCTTTCTTTGGTTAGCTTCATGAACATGTCTGCTTGCTGGTAGTATGCTTAGATTGTCATGCAGTGCCTTGTGGTGAGTGAATCGATCTCGCAAAGAGTCCTTCATAATTCTGTTTATGCCATGTCCAGTTTTCTGCTAAGTCTGAATCTGTTAACGAAACTTGCTATGTTTACATGGGTGCCATCATATCTTCTGATCCTTTTTGACTTATGGTCAGTAAGGGACTTTTGTTATATGCTTTGAGTAGATTCATGCCATGCCTTGTATTGCCATGTTCTGTTCCTGTAGCATGTTGTTATCTTGCTCTAAACATTGCTTCCTGATGTTAATTCCTGGCATGTTGTTATTTTAACTAAGTATGTGATGCTGATATCTTTTGCAGTTTTGCCATGCTTGTTTGAACCTGCTCTTGTGTGATTTAGCCGTAGCTTAGTGTTCATCTTTTGTCAAGCATCTTGATTTTATCACTGCCATATGCTTTGTTGCTATGTTGGAGTGCAGTAGCTTAGTTTCTTGTTGCATTCTAGATGGCATTGTGCTGTTAATCGCAGAATTATGCCATTCTGGTCTTGCTTGTCATTTGCAAACCGTGCATCCGATTCTTGTGATCTTTATATCGATTTCGACCGAAATCAACTCATATTTCCAGCGGCACACTTGGTTTCACAAGTAGAGGCATGGTTCAATCTTTCCCCTCTGGAGCTCGCATATGCATTACATATCACATCCCGCATATAAGGCCATGTTTTGCATCATGTTGCTTGTGCATTGCACCGTGATTGATTGTTGGTCCTTTTGCTTGTGTTCTTGCTTTGGGTAGATCCGGGAGACGAGTACGTGATCGAGGAACCCATTGACTATGCTTACGAGGATCAAGTTTTCGTCAACTCGGAGTTCTTTGCAGGCAAGATGACCATACCCTCAAAATCACTTCTATCTTTGCTTGCTAGTTGTTCACTCTTTTGCTATGCTGCGATACCTACCACTTGCTATATCATGCCTCCCATATTTCCATGTCAAGCCTCAAACCCACCTTTGCTAGCAAACCGTTGTTTGGCTATGTTACAGCTTTGCTCGGCCCCTCTTATAGCGTTGCTAGTTGCAGGTGAAGATGAAGTTTGTTCCATCTTGGAACATGGATATTGTTGAGATATCATTACTTTATCTTGTTTACTTTAATGCATCTATATACATGGTAACGGGTGGAAGGCTCGGCCTTATGCCTGGTGTTTTGTTCCACTCTTGCCGTCCTAGTTTCCGTCATAACGGTGTTATGTTCCTTTATTTTGCGTTCCTTACGTGGTTGGGTGTCATGGGAACCCCTTGACAGTTCGCTTTGAATAAAACTCCTCCAGCAAGGCCCAACCTTGGCTTTACATTTGCACTAACAACCTATCACCTTCCCTTGGGTTCTGCAGACTCAAGGGTCATCTTTATTTTAAGCCCCCCGGGCCAGTGCTTCTCTAAGTGTTGGTCCAAACCGAGTAGACTATGGGCCCACCTCGGGGTAACTTGAGGTTTGGTTTTACTCATAGGATGTCTCATCTGGTGTGCCCTGAGAACAAAATACGTGTGACTCCTATCGGGATTTGTCGGCACATTGGGCGGCTTTGCTGGTCTTGTTTTACCATTGTCGAAATGTCTTGTAACCGGGATTCTGAGTCTGATCGGGTCATCCTAGGAGAAGGAATATCCTACGTTGACCATGAGAGCTTGTGATGGGCTAAGTTGGGACACCCCTGCAGGGTTTTGAACTTTCGAAAGCCATGCCCGTGGTTATGGGCAGATGGGAATTTGTTAATGTCCGGTTGTAGAAAACCTGACACTTAACTTAATTAAAATGAATCAACAGCGTGTGTAACCGTGATGGTCTCTTTTCGGCGGAGTCCGGGAAGAGAACACGGTCTCGTGTTATGCTTGAACGTAAGTAGTTTCAGGATCACTTCTTGATCATCATATCTTCTCGACCATGCTTTGCTTCTCTTCTCGCTCTCATTTGCGTAAGTTAGCCACCATATATGCTAGTGCTTGCTGCAGCTCCACCTCACTACCCCTTTTCCTACCCATAAGCTTAAATAGTCTTGATCGCGAGGGTGTGAGATTGCTGAGTCCTCGTGACTCACAGATACTTCCAAACAGTTGCAGGGGCCGATGATTCTAGTGAAAGTGACGCAACTGAGCTCAAGAAGGAGCTCGATGAAGACCTTGGACGTTGTTTTGTTTTGTTTCCTTTTGATCAATAGTGGAGCCCAGTCGGGGCGATTGGGGATCTAGCATTAGGGGTTGTCTTTCTTTATTTTGGTTCCGTAGTCGGACCTTGATTGTATTCTGGATGATGTAATGCTATATTTATGTATTGTGTGGAGTGGCGATTGTAAGCCAACTCTTTATCCCTTTCATAATCAGTACATGGGATGTGTAAATATTACCCCTCTTGCGACATGCCTACTATGTGGTTATGCCTCTAAGTTGTGCTCTGACACGTGGGAGATATAGCCGCATCGTGGGTGTTACAGTTACTTCATATACACCTTTAGGCTGGTGTGTGGGCTTCGATGGAGCGTTCCTCCATGTCCTGATCAGAAGGGTAATTCCTGCAGCTCTATCCCGTTTAAGACTACTTGATCCCTCACAATCTGCTGAAGATCTAGGGTTGTCCGAATCAGATGAAGATACATGGCTTGAATGAGTGCTGTCGCTGCTACTCGGCATCTACAGAGAACACATGCCAAACTCAGGGAAAGGAGGATAAGCATAAAACTAACAACTTGGAATCAAGCTTTCTAAACATGCCATGCAATAATTTAGAAACTGTACGACTAATTTGTTAAGTTTGTGTGACTCGGGCGCCCGCAATCTGTAAATACGCTGTAACTTATTGGAACAAATACAACGTATATGTAGTAAGGAATGTAGATAATGAACATATATACGCTCTCCGGTATTTTATAGCCAATTTGGGAACATACAGAACAAAATTGGAAGAGGGATTGCGAGGAAATATGCCTCACCACGATGGAGAGCAGTAACTAACAGGCTTCTTAATGCAAACCCGGCCGAACCACAGGAGAGGCGAGGGTTACTACTTCAATATGCTCGAGGGTGGTTGGCGAGCAAACGAAGATGGCGAGGTGTGGGCCGCCGTGTGTTGGGACTAGCAGTAGAGGTAGGCTTGACGCCGAAGAGCGGGTGTCGGTGTCAAAACCGGTGGATCTCGGGTAGGGGGTCCTGAACTGTGCGTCTAAGGCAGATGGTAACAGGAGGCAGGGGACAATGTTTACCCAGGTTCGGGACCTCTCGATGGAGGTAATACCCAACGTACTGCTTGATTGATCTTGATGATATGAGTATTACAAGAGTTGATCTACCACGAGACCGTAGAGGCTAAACCCTAGAAGCTAGCCTATGATTATGATTGTTGTTGTCCTACGGACTAAACCCTTCAGTTTATATAGACATCGGAGGGGGCTAGGGTTACACATAGTCAGTTACAAGGGTGGAGATCTACATATACAAACTGCCAAGCTTGCCTTCCACGCAAAGGAGAGTCCCACCCAAACACGGGACGAAGTCTTCAATCTTGTATCTTCATAGTCCAACAGTCCGACCAAAGCATATAGTCCGGCTGTCCGAGAACCCCCTAATCCAGGACTCCCTCAGTAGCCCCTAAACCAGGCTTCAATGACGATGAGTCCGGCACGCAGATTGTCTTCGGCATTGCAAGGCGGGTTCCTTCTCCGAATACTCCATAGAAGATTTTGAACACAATGATCGTGTCTGGCTCTGCAAAACAAATTCCACATACCACCGTAGAGAGTGTATTATTCCACAAATCTAATCTGCTGACAACTTTTCACAACATGACATCACGCCATGGCCCGGTCATTACGAACCGTTTTTCCCTGCCTACCATTGCACGTGTTGCGAGGAGGTTTTCTTGGCATGTCTTGTCGAAGCAGAGATCGTGTCCCCTATCATGGGATTCTCATCAATACGTGTGTGGGTAACCCAACCGTGCCTGTTAATATGACTCCTCGATTTTAGGCAAGTTCCAAACGGGCACGCGGAGGACGCTTGATATTCGCCCTCTTTATAAAGGGGCCAAGGCCTGTCCTTTTCTTCTCGCGCTCGATCCTTCCCTTCCCCCACCTTGAGTTCCGACACCCAAGGCTCAGGCTAAGTGCTTCGGACCTTCAACCATGTCGGGATCCAACCTTCAAGGCCGGTGGATGGCCTCTTCTGTCACAGAGGAGGACATCAAGAAGCTAAGAGAAGCCAGGTATCTGACCACTGAAATCTCGCACAGGCCGCCTGCTCAAGGGAAGGTCATCCACACTCCCAAACCCAACGAGAGCATCGTATTTTTTTCCCACTTCCTCCGAGGGCTAGGTTTTAGTCTTGACCCCTTTGTTAGAGGGCTTATGTTCTATTACGAGCTCGATTTCCACGATCTAGCCCCAGATTCCATCCTTCATATCACCTCATTTATCGTCGTATGTGAGGCCTTCCTCTGCATCACCCCACACTTCGGCTTATGGCTCAAGACCTTCAATGTGAAGCCGAAGACGATCGATGGGCAACACGCAGAATGCGGAGGTGCCAGAATAAGAAAAGGCGTCGATGCCCCATGGCCAAAGGGTTCCTTCCTGGAGGTGTCCAACTTATGGCAGCGGGAGTGGTTTTACATCACAGCTCCCTGAAGTACTAAGTGGGTAGCTCCCCCCGCCTTCCATTTCCCCCCCCCCCCCCCGCCGCAACTTGCGTCGTGTGTCAACAAGGGGCTGGACTGGGGGCCAGTTAATGACGTGCCGACATTGCAGAGTCGCATCCGGGATCTCCTTAAGAGAGATGTCAGCCTTGTCAAGGTAATGCAAGTCATGCTAGTTCGTCGGGTCCTGCCTTGCCAACGTCGATCTCTCCATATGTGGGAGTTCAACCCGGAGGACCGCAAGCTATTCAACAGTTCTTCAGCATGACGCTCAAAGAGATATATGGATTGTTGTTCGGATCACGAATAAAGTGTCCGGACACCACCGAGGATGCGGGTCTCAACTGCAACCGTCCAGATACCCAGGTGAGTAATCCTACGGCCGAACATGCTGTCTTTTATTTGTCACAATATCATTCTCAAAAAATCGATCTTGGCCAGGACTGGCTAAGAAAGGCGAAGATGATCAGGTGTTCGGCCCCCCTTCCCGAAGGCTCACCGGATCCTGTACTAGCCAGGATGCTCGAGCACGCACTTTATCAAGTGCCATCTGGGGAAGATAAAGGGAGGGAGAAAGAAGCCGAAAGCGGGCCTCACGCATTACTCGTCCAAACCGGGGGGGGGGGGGGTTAGTGTCTCCACGAAGGAGTACGACCAGAGAGAAGAACCTAGAATCCCCTCTCCCCAAGGAAGGAAAAGGACTGCCTCTGATGACTCGGAAACGAAAGGTTCCAAACGAGGGAAGAAACCTTCGCCAGGAGGCACTACCCCGGAGGGCATCCTTACCGCACAGTGCCCATAAGGGGGCCAGCCCTCCACCGAGCTGTAAGTGAATCAAGAGTACTTTTGGTAAATATATCCTGCTTTATCTCTAAGGACAATAACTGAGACATATATCTTGCAGTCCGGCTCGTAGCCCTTCTCAGTAGAGTTCTTCTTCAGGGGATCTTCTTCCGGAGATGATGGAGAGCGAAACGCCTCCCCCTGCCTCCCCGCCTCCTTGGGCTGACGACGCTGAGGTGTCATCACGGAGGGTTTCTCCTGATCCACCAAGGCCATAAGGTAACCCTTCGGCCACCCGCAGTCCGGAATATTCATCTCCTATGGAGAGCAACGAAAAGAGTCCGGGACTATTTGGTGGGAAACCGGACGCACTGGTGAGTCTTTTGGAGAACGCGGCTATTTCAGAGGAGCAACGTACTTTAATGAGTATGGTGGTTGAGAGGATCTCATCCGCCACAAGTGGGTTGCATGAAGCTTTTACGAGCCTGCTAAGAGGCTTTGAGGTGCGCAAAGTAATATGTAAATTTTTTGATGGTACCGCACATGCTAGGTGTGGTCTATACAAATAGTAGCCCCTGAGACTCTGGTTGCTATCCAGAGGCAGCAAACAGAGGATCATAGTCCCAGGTAATAATCATGTTGCTTTCATGTGTAGGCGGCTGACGGTCCAGTGGCTGGCCGGACTGTTGAGTTTGCCGATTTGAGCCGACAACTTCATGCGGCAGATGCCGACATTGCGCTTGTGAACAAGCGGCTTGACAAGGCACAGGGTATGTATTTTCGGGTGGTCAACAAATATTAAGAGGGGCATGATGCTAGTATCTATAATATGTTGTGACTGTAGCTGGAGCTGCCACCGTGGAGACCCTTCGGGCGGAACTTGCCCGAGCCAAGGAACAAGCTAGGAGGAGTGATGCGGCCACCCTATAGGCGGCAGAGGACTTAAGAGCCGAACAGGCTGCTCATCGCAAGAGCGAAGATAAAATAGCCAAGATGGCTGATGAGCTGAAAGATGCCGCCAACCGATATGAGCTTCTTGAAAAGGAAAGCCAAGCGAGAGCGGCTGACCTGAACAGAGTCGTGGAAGCAGCCAAGGAAACCCGTTCTAAAATCAGAGCGGCGAAGGAGGAGCTCCGTCAAGCCGGAGATATCACGGCTGGGAAGCCCTTTTTGTTGCGGATGAAGTTCGGAGATCCGAAGTATACCCCTTTGGGTCAATTATGGAGTGCCGCAGACGCGTATTTGGATTTGGCAATGAGTGTTGCTGATGCGACTACGTTTTTCAAAGATCAAAAAGATCACAAAGTGGAAAAGTTGTTCTGGTAGTAGTTCAGTGCTCCGATGCGTCCGCTGCTGTTAAATGAGCAAGTGGCCGAGTGGGCTGAGATCCATAGGTTGTCCAGGCTTGCCATGAGGTCTGTCGTGGATCATCTTTGGCCGGAAGGACCAAGGCCGAATGGTTATTTTAGTTTAATGCAATGATTCCTTGGTGTTGTGCCTCATATCGACGCTGTAAAGAGGTCGGCGTGCATAGCGGGTGCGCGGATGGCTCTTGCCCATGTTAAGATATACTGGGTAGAGATGGATGCCACCGCTATTGCAAACCGGGGTCCGGCAGTAGGCCAAGTCTCGGCCGAGTACTATTCTGGAGAAGTCCTAGAAGGCGCTCGTTTAATAGAGGCTCAGTGCTCGAAGAGTATTATGTTTGAGTGACATGTATCCCAATTGTAAAAGCAATGCTATTTGGATTATAAAGGCTATGTTTATACTTTTGCCTGAAAGTATTATGATGCCTCATGTGCGGCCATTTTATGTATGTATATAACCTGAAAGTTTGCAGTCGTCGGCTTCAGCCCTCATGCATACAATGCGGGGGTGTTCAAAAAAGCGCGTATTCACACTTGATCCAACGTCTTGGCCCATTAAGGAGGTGATAGCATGGCGAACAAGGCAATCGGACTATATTGCTTTAACACTTTCACTTAGCAATAGGAGTTTGACAGTGGGGTACTATATAGCCCCTGGTACTTCCGCGCTTACCGGAATATGGTGCGCGTACATACATGACCGGGAAACCGGTCCTTCGTTAAAGCGGAGGAATCGCGAAGATTCCGCTGAGTCCTCGAGTGGTTGACCAGTCTGGCGCTTTATCATGACAATCAATTTTCGGCTTTCTCTACCGAGGTTCTCATCCAGATGAACCAAGGCACAATCACAGTTTTTCCTTGTGCCACCTTAGCTGATAGAGCAGAACGTAAGGTAGCAAAACATGGGAGCCGGGCAAACCCAACTATTGACCAAAGACATGATTCGGAGTTGATACATATAAGGCCAAACTCGCGACGCCGAACACTCCCTAAGGTATTCGGTCTTTACAATGTATACTGGGCTGAGTAACACTCTCGATAATAAGCCCTGAATTTACACGTACGTGCATTAGTCTGACATGACGAAAATGTCAATAACGCCAGCATCCCTCTTGGTTACGTTGAGTATCCTTAGGGTGTGAGGCAACAAGGGACAGTAAAAAAGGTTTACACATGGTCTTAATAAAAAAAAACCTTTGAACGGGGCCCTACTTCACGTCTGTGCATGTGTCTCTGTTGTGCCGTATCCTGGAAGGGTGTAGCACGATGATCATCTGTAAGAGAGAAAGGCCCAGGTGAAAGTTTTCGTGCGAAAAATTGGTTATTCTTGATAAACCATTAAAATTCAATTTAAATAAGATCAAGTCGAACTGTAGTCCTTTGTACATGTGGGAAGCCCCTAGCACCACACATGGGGGTATATCCAGTGACCCAGCCTTAGGTTTATCTGAGCTATTACAACTAGTGGTGCGCCGGACTCGTCTAGCCGTGTCCGCGGTCTTAACGACCAATCATTTATTCTAGTTGGAGAGGCCGCTCAATGTTCGGCTGCCAAAGCCTCCACACATTCTTCCGCACATAAGAAACGTTCTGTGCTTCCGTTAACTATGATGATGGCACGTGGACCGGCCATCTTAAGCTTAAGATAAGCGTAATGTGGTATTGCATTGAAACGAGCGAAGGCCGTTCTTCCGAGTAGTGCTTGATAGCCACTTCGGAACGGAGCGATGTCAAAGGTTAACTTTTCACTTCAGAAGTTGTCGGGAGAGACGAATACAACCTCTAGTATTAGAGAGCCCGTGCAGGGGGCCTCTGGGCTTGGTATTACTCCTTTAAAGGTAGTATTGCTTTGGCTGATTCTTTTCGGGTCTATCCCCATTTTGCGGACTGTGTCCTGATATATCAGATTAAGACTACTGCCACCGTCCATAAGGGCTCGGGTGAGATGGTATCCGTCAATTATTGGGTCTAGTACCAAGGCAGCCGATCCTCCGTGCCGGATACTAGTTGGGTGATCCCTACGATCAAAGGTGATCGGGCAGGCCGACCAGGGGTTGAACTTGGGGGTGACGGGCTCTATTGCCCATGTGTCTCGGAGTGCGCGTTTGCTCCTCCTCTTTGTTACGTGAATCATGTTCACTGTTTTGATCTCTGGTGGGAATTTTTTCTGTCCCCTAGTGTTCGGCTAGCGAGGCTCATCCTCGTCTTCGCTTGGTGTCTCCCTCCCCTTGTGGTCAGCGTTTAGCTTGCCGGCCTGCTTGAAGACCCAGCATTCCCTATTGGTGTGATTTCCTGGTTTGTCGGAGGTGCCATGAATCTGACATAATCTGTCTAGAATCTTGTTTAGACTGGACGGTCCGTCTCTACTGCCTTTAAATGCCTTTTTCCGTTGATCGGGTCGAGAGCCCCTGAATCCGGCGTTTACTGCCATGTTGTCTAGGCCGTCTTCATTGTTTCGACGCTTGCTTTATTGCGGCGTGGTTTTCCATTGCCATCCTTGACTTCAGATGTTGCTGGGTTGCTGGTGCCGCTATGGGCCAGCCAACTGTCTTCGCCCGCGCAAAAGCGGGTCATGAGGCTTGTGAGGGCTGCCATTGTCCTTGATTTTTCCTGGCCGAGGTGTCTGGCGAGCCATTCATCCCGGACACTGTGTTTGGAAGCCGCTAATGTTTCGTTGTCCGGGCAGTCAACAATTTGATTCTTCTTAGTGAGGAATTTGTTCCAAAGCTTTCAGGCTGACTCTCCGGGCAGTTGAATTATATGACTTAGATCGTCTGCATATAGAGGTCGGACATAGGTCCCTTGAAAATTAGCCCTAAAAGCATCTTCGAGCTCTTCCCAACTTCCAATTGTGTTTTCGGGGAAGCTCTTCAGCCAGGGCCGAGCTGGTCCTTTCAACTTGAGGGGTAAGTATTTGATGGCGTGGAGATCATCTCCACGAGCCATGTGGATATGAAGGATAAAATCCTCAATCCAGACCCCAGGGTCTGTCGTTCCGTCATATGCCTCTATGTTCACGGGTTTGAATCCTTCGGGAAATTCATGATCCAGCACCTCATCGGTGAAGCATAGGGGGTGTGCGGCACCCCTGTATTTGGATGTGCCATGGCGTTCTGACGGTTGTAGTGTTCTGTTTTGATTATGTGCCGGAGCGTGCTTCCTAGATCCGTAGATGGATCTGGTCAGACCGGCTTTTTGGTCCAAGTCCTCACATAAATCGTGCACTGACTTATGTTCGACATCGTTAGCCACCCTATCGTGGCCACGGGGTGGTCGATCCGGCTGATCGGCCGTTTTATTTTTCAGCTGTGTAGGCTCTAAAGCCTCGTCATCGAATTCAGGCAGCGGCTTGCACTTTGGGTAGCTCTTTGTATGGAAACTACCACCGTACTTTTCTTCAGTGTCAATCACTTTGTTCCATCTACTGTTGAGTGTATTTTGCGCGGCTTTAAGCCTTTGCTTCTGCTTCTTTAGACTCCTCGTGGTGGCAATAAGCCTTCTATGGAGGTTCTCTTTCTACAAGTGCCATTCCGGGATGATGTGTGCATCGTCGTCCGAACTGTTCTCCTCTCCGGAGATAGGTTGGTGAGATTTACCCTCGGCGTCGCCGTGATCGGGCAACGGCTCCGTACTATGTTCGGCGTCCGCTGGTTCATCCTGCTCTATCGCTGGGTCCATGTGGTCGTCGTTTGCTTTGGAGTCGTTCGGGGTATTATTCTTTCCTGCGCTGTTATCGCTGTTTTTGCCGAGTTGGGATTTGGAGCGGCGCCTACGTCGTAGCTTTGGTTGCTTCTCGAGGGGATTACCTTCTGCTGCATCCTTCCGTTCCTCGTCATTGTTTTCTTTGGGTGTATCCACCATGTATATATCGTGTGATGAAGTTGCTTTCCAGTGCCCTGTGGGCAGTGGTTCCTGTTCCTCTCCTGCATCGTCGTCCATACCGTCGATGTCTTCGGAGCCGAAATTAAGCATGTCGGCTAAGTCGTCGACAGTGGCTATTAAGTGGGTGGTGGGTGGGCAATGAATTTCTTTGTCGTCCGCCTCCCACTCAAGCCGTATATAGTTCGGCCAAGGGTCTCCTGACAAGGAGAGAGTCCTCAATGAATTTAGCACGTCGCCCAAGGGCGAGTGCTGAAAGATATCCGTGGAGGTAAACTCCATGATCGGTGCCCAATCGGATTTGATAGGCACGGAAGCAGGCCGTTCGGAGCCTGCGGCCGGGGACGAATCCAAGGGTCCGACAACACAGGTCTCATAGGGGGTGAAGTCAGTATTCGCCTCTATCGCCGTGGAGTGTTCGGCCTCCGTGGCGAGGTCCATCCACCCGTCCTCGGTCGGCACGATCTGCTCCAGATTGAAGGCCGGAGTAGCCACAAGGGTGATCGCCCGAACACCGTCCGGCAGCAGAGCTAAGTCATGCTCGTCACGACGGTGCGGCGCACCTGACATGGGCTCGAATCCGTCGAAGATCAAGTCTTCGCGGATGTCGGCGGTATAGTTAAAGCTTCCAAACCTGACCTGATGGCCAGGGGTGTAGCTCTCGATCTGCTCCAGATGGCCAAGCGAGTTGCCTCGCAGTACGAAGCCGCCGAATACGAAGATCTGTCCAAGGAGAAAAACCTCACCCTGGACCGCATCGTTGCCGATGATCAAAGGAGCCATCGAGCCTTACGGTGACGACGTAGTGGAACTCTCAATGAATGCACAAATGTCGGTGTCAAAACCAGCGGATCTCGGGTAGGGGGTCCCGAACTGTGCGTCTAAGGCGGATAGTAACAGGAGGCAGGGGACACAATGTTTACCCAGGTTCGGGCCCTCTCGATGGAGGTAATACCCAACGTCCTGCTTGATTGATCTTGATGATATGAGTATTACAAGAGTTGATCTACCACGAGATCATAGAGGCTAAACCCGAGAAGCTAGCCTATGATTATGATTGTTGTTATCCTACGGACTAAACCCTCCGGTTTATATAGACACCGGAGGGGGCTAGGGTTACACAGAGTCGGTTACAAGGGTGGAGATCTACATATCCGAACTGCCAATCTTGCCTTCCACGCAAAGGAGAGTCCCACCTGGACATGGGACAAAGTCTTCAATCTTGTATCTTCATAGTCCAACAGTCTGGCCAAAGCATATAGTCCGGCTGTCCGAGGACGCCCTAATCCAGGACTCCCTCAGCAGGCACACGGTCGGGGTGAGCACGACGGCGCTGGAGAGGGTTTTGCTATGGATCTGGTGGGAGGGGGAGCTGGCGAAGGAGATTGGGTGGTCTAGTTGAGTGAAATGCGGGCGGACGGTGGGGGTGTTGGGGACTCCATGTGTTTGAAATGAAGACGTGAGTTCATTGTTTTGCCTCTAAATTTTTCCCATGTAAACCAATCACAATTTTACCACGAGTTTGATTTGCGGGCGCATTTCAGGTCTCGTGTGCTATATGTAAGACATTTTTTGGCATTTACCGTGCATGTTGGCATATAAATCAATTCCTAGCCGGACTGCATTTCCTGTCGAAAGGGATGAGGATTGCCATTCGATCTCGGAGGATCCAACTGTGCAGACGTACGATCCATGGGGTTTGGGTTCTGGCCAATCAGAACACACGACTCAGATTGTGCGCGCAGCTAGGGGGGCATCGACCACGGTTTGGTAGGCACATGGCTTTCGTGTGTGAACCGTGTGCTATTTGAAAACATTTTTTGGGGAGGGGCTATTTGAAAACATGTACATGTGTTGTCGAAAGGGATGAGGATCACCGTTTGATCAAGGAGAATCCAACGGTGCGGACGTACGATCCGTGGGGTTTGGGTTCTGGCCAATCAGAACGCACGACTCAGATCGCGCGCATGGCAAAGTGGGGGGCATCAGCCACGGTTTAGTGGACACACGGCTTGCGTGTGTGAACCGTGTGCTCTTTGAAAACATTTACATTACCTAACATCATATTGTTGTTCGAATGAAAACATGAGTTCATCGTTTCGCCTCCAATTTTTTCCACGGTAAGAAATCACGAGTATAGTGGAGGGTGTCATATACTAGTATGATGAATATACAGTATATATGATACTAGTGTATGATACTACGTTTAATTAATTATAGCACATACTATAATACATAGAGTATAGTATCATATATAGATCATATTTATTGACATGCATGACAAAATTAGCATCACATTTAACATGATATAGTATCTACCTATATGTTAGTCTAACCCTCTTTATATATATTTAATTCTTTGCCACATCAGCATACTTGCTATTTCTGAGTGCGTGACACCGTCGGCTATGATACCACCACTATGGCCAGCCTTATATGGTGGGGAGCATCATATACTATATATATAGTATCATGCATATCATACTAGTGTATGATACTACTTCTGTACCTTCATAGTGCATATATAGTATCATAGAGTAGTACTAACTCCCTCTATAAAGTTATATATATAAGAGCATGTAGATTACTAAAATAGTGACCTAAACGCTCTTATATTAGTTTACGGAGGGAGTATATATCATAGATCACCGTATTTATGGCCATGCATGATACAAAGTAGTATAGCATTTATTATATATATATATATGTTACGGTATCAACATATGTTACTGCTTCTTTGCCACATCATCATATTTTATATTCCCGAGTGCATGATACCGGCTATGATACCCCCACTATGGCCACCCTAATAAGGCAGGTCTTAATATGGGAGTATCAAGCAGTACGATGCATGCCAACTAGACTTTTTGGATGATGCGGCACACAGTTAAACCGGAAAGGAGGGGGTATGAGACTAGCCACAATAGAGAGTACACTAGTAACATACACATATCCATAGACTATATATGTTACTACCTTCATAGTCGGTAGTAACATAAGTGTAGTGTCATGCAAAGCTTCATTTATTAGGTTATAGACTCATATTGCATTGGGACATGTGATGTTACAGTAACTAGCTAAGTTATTGAAACTATCTCTCTCATTAACTTATTGCCACATACGCACGTTTGTTGAGTTGGAGTCGATGTTACTGCTGAAGTTACTCCCACTATGGCTAGTGATCTGATACTAGCTAGTCGTCTATGATATACTAGCTACCTCACTAAGAGCATGGTTAATAAACCATCCAAGGGTCGGCTATAAGAAGTTTCCATGTTATATACAGCCAACCTCTTATTGGCATGTACAATAATAAGTTTTCTATATGTACTAGTATATCAATAGTTGGCCCACCTTACATCCTCGCAAAGTGTCTTGGGTCTCGTGTTGCAGCTGGCTCTACTAACCAAGAGCCCGCTTCTCTTATCTTTCCTCCAACTAATAAGCACATATATATATTATTCTATTCCTTATAGCCTGCTTAGACTACCCACAGTGGGAGTAACATAGGTAGTAACATCACACATATCTAGATAATGTTACTGTAGTAACTAGCTATGTTACAACTTTCCTCCATTTCTTCATTTATTGCATGCCACATCATCTATTTTATCTAGATATTTGTGATGTTACTACCTATGTTACTCCCACTCTGGGTAGTGACTACTAGAATGAAGAAATAAATGATGTGGCATGCAATAAATGAAGAAATGGAGGAAAGTGGTAACATAGCTAGTTACTAATAGTATGAGTAACATCACACACATATATCAAGGCAAGATGTGTCTATAGCCTAATAAATGAAGTATTCCATGTTACCACACACATATGTTACTCCCCACTATAGAGGTAGTAACATAGACTAGTAACATCGGCATGTTACTAGTCTATGTTACTACCCATTGTGGCTAGTCTTACTAGTAGTATGAGTAACATCACACATCTCAAGGCAAGATGAGTCTATAGCCTATTAAATGAAGTGTTGCATGTTACTACAAATATGTTACTCCCCACTATAGAGGTAGTAACATAGACTAGTAACATTCTATGTTAATACCCATTGTGGCTAGTCTTAATTATGTCACTCTATTGTGTATTTGCTCTAATGCATAGTATCTTAGAGTACCTAGTATCATATGTAGTACTTCATTTATATCATCATGCATGACACATAGTAACATAGAATTTATTATGATACAGTTTCATGATATGATACTTAACCCTCTCTTTCTTCATTTAATTAATTATATGACAGCTCATCAAAATTGCCTAGTTGGCATGCACGATACTAGCTACGATACCCCCTTATTATCAGCCTAGCAAAGGTGTATAAATCATTGGTGCGTCACTTTGTGAGTTTTCATCCGTTTGTTCGAGAAGTGGGGAGAAGTTTCAAACATTTCGGCCGCGAGGTGCGGCCACTAGCGTAGGCCTACTTGGTATTCTAATTACAGGAAATTCAGATGGAGTTCGGACATCATAAAAATCGATGTGTGCCTGTGGCGTGCTCTCGCGACCCCGTGGAAAAAATTTGGTAAAGCTTGGCACTAGTTTTGATGACCACTGCTTCCAAATTGGAGCATCTCACATGAAGGATCATGGTTTTCCAAAAGGAGACATGTCAATTCAAACTCCTCTGGCCGGTGACTTCATCGTTTAGCCTCATAAAAATTTCCCCACGGTACGCAATCACCAACATACCATGTGTTTGATTTTCTGTTGCATTTGAGGATCGCCATTCGATCTGGGAGCATCCAACGGTGCAGACGTATGATCCGTGGGGTTTGGGTTCTGGCCAGTCATAAAGCACGACTCAGATCGTGGGCGTGGTAGCAGGGTTTGGTCGGCACATGGCTTTTATCAACGAACCATGTGCTATTCGCAAACCAGATTGCATATATTTTTCACGCATATTGTAGTGAGATCAATTGAGTGTGCTATCTCTATGATATAATAATAATAATAATAATAATAATAATAACAACAACAACAACAACAAATAAACAGTTCATCTTCGTTGCCTGAGCTGACAACATATCAAGGTCAACATATTAATGGTTCTTACATCAATAGAAAATTGGGCATAACGCACAAATTCAGTACACACGACAGTTCTAAATTTAATGAATTAAGTTGCAGGGTACGTTGAAAGACTACTCTTATAGCTTAATTCCCATGTACATGGGAGAACTAGGATCATTAAGTTGACCCAGAATGAACTTGGGGTTTTTGATGATTTTACGCTGCTCTGTTACACTGGTGCGTGATCCCTTGGCTAGCAACTCATCAAATTCATCGTACTCGTCCTAATCGGCAACAGCGTCGACGCCTAGTACACTTCTCTTCCCATGCATCGCTAAATGGCCGTTCTTATGCAAGGGGTCTTCCACAAACAAAATATGGGTAGCATCGCTGGCAAGAATGAATGGGTACGCGTGATATGGCATCGTTGTCCTGTTAACACAGGTCTTCCTGTACTCATCAATCCTTACCTGACCAAGAGGGATCCATGCACACCTGAATAATGCCACCTTAACTTTCACATAGTCAAGCTCCCAAATCTCTTTGATGGTTCCACAGTATACCCTTTTATTAGCTTCATTTACAGTCATGCATTCTATTCGAACAGAGATGTTTTGATACGACGTCTTCTTATCATGTTCCTCAGTGTAGAACATGTATCCATTTATGTCATATGATTGGTACGTCAGCAGCGTAGGTGATGGCTTCTGTGCCAACCACGTAGCAATGTCATCGATGGATCCTTGTGCCAAACGATTCTTCAGCCATTCAGCGTAGTTCTTAGCGTGCTCCTTCATATCCACATCTGATGAAGGCACAATTGGTAAGAATCTTTGGCGTATCTCCGCCAATTGTTCTTCAGCATAAGCGATGAGAACTGGGCTGTTAAGCAGTACCCTCAAATGGGCTTTCTCTACCAACTCTAGGGGTGCAGCCATTTGCGTGCCAGCAAGGACCGGCTTACCTTTTAGCCTTCCCTCATGGCAAGAGAGGGGCAAACCTATAGGTCTTTGTTTCATGTATTTGGTGCAAAACTCAACCACCTCCTCCGTGGTATAACCTTGTAGGTTGCTTGCCTTCGGATTGTTTTAGATCCAACAAAAGTGCTTCAGTATTCCCACGAACCGCTTGAAGGGATACATGTTGCAAAGAAACATAGCACCACAATACTTTATCTTGTCGACAAGGTGCACAGTGAGATGGACCATGACATCAAAGAATGACGGTGGGAAAAACATCTCTAGGTTGTACAATATTCTTGTAATATCATCTTGCATATGATCCAACTATTCAGAATCTACAACTTTCTGCCATAGTTGGTTGAAGAAATCACAGAGGTTAATGAGTGTGTTTCTTATATCTGTGTCCATTAGATTCATGATGGCCACCCAGGAGGATTTGTGTCAACATTACGTGGAAATCATGTGACTTCATGTGTCCCAACTTCATTTTACATGAGCTCACATCCACGAGACTTCTCATGTTTGCGTATTAGGAAGAGGGTGTCTTAACTAACAACAAATAGGTGAAGAACCGTGTTGCTTCTTTTGTACTAAAATTGTTACTCTGGCGAGCTTTCATGAATTTGTCATCCTCTTCTGCTTCACTCTTGCGTTGTGATTGATCAGCAGGCATATTGAGCCGTGAACCTTCACCATCCTTTCTTTTACCTTTAATCTTGAGTAGAGTACCAAGGATGCTTTCACATATGTTCTTCTCTACGTGCATGACATTGATGCAGTGACGTACATGTAGAATCTCCTAGTAAGGTAATTTACAGAAAACCGATTTATTCCTAAACACTTGATCCTTGGGTGTTAGTTTCACCGTCAAAGGGTGGTTCTTGCCAAGCACAACATTAATTTTTTTAGCCATGTTGTGGACCACCTCCCCTTCATAGGGTCTTTGGCCCGCACCTGCCTCTGCCGTACCATCAAATTCAACTTTCATCTTTTGGTATGGGTGATTTTTTTGTAAGAACCTACGATGACGCAAATACACTGTTTTGCACGAGTTGGGAAGTCTTCTGCTAGTTGTCCTATCCATGCATGTGACACACGGTACATCTCCACTTGTTTTCTGCCCCGATGAGTTACCTAATGCCGGCATATCTTGAATGTTGTGCACCAGCATTGCCTGTAGATTGAAAACCTCCTTTCTGTAAGCATCATAACATTTTACAGTAGGCGCATCTATCCACACTGTCAGCAGTTCTTCTACCAGTAGCTGAAAGTAAATGTCGATGTCATTTCTGGGTTGCTTCGGGCCTTGGATAATCATTGACATCGTAATGTATTTTTTCTTCATACACAACCAAGGAGCTAGGTTATATCTGCACAGAAGCACCGGCCATGTGCTGTGATTGGTGCTCATATCGCCAAAAGGATTCATCCCGTCAGTACACTCCCCGAGCCTTATACTTCTAGGATCCTTGGCAAAATTTTCAAACTTTTCTGTCAATTAATTCCCACTGAGCCCCATCTTTCGGGTGCCTCATAAACCTATCCGCAATTTTCACATCATGATGCCACCGCAACCTCTTTGTTTCTCTAGGGTTTGCAAACATACGCCTCAATGTTGGAATTGAAGGCAAGTACCAAACAACCTTGAACGATATTCATGTCCTGATCTCGTCATCCAATTTGTAGTTGTCGTTTGCTCTCTTGCGCTTGTATCGTGCATGCTTGCATGTGGGACATGTACGAAAATCTTTGTACTCACCACGCTACAATATACAATCATTCACAAGCATGTATCTTCTGTACTTCAAGTTTCAATGGACAAACAATTTTCTTCGCTTCATTCGTGCTTCCGGGGAGCACATTATCTTCCAGAAGAATTTCTTTCAAAAGACCTAACATCTCTGTGATGCCCTTGTTTGATAGACCGTTTGCTGCTTTAAATCTGAGAAGCGCCAGGGTGGCACTCAACTTGGAATATTTCTTTTTGCTACTTGGATACAATTCTTTCTTGGAGCCCGCATCAATGGTTGGCAGATCCTTGTACCCAATCATATCCTTTTCTGGGCACTCGAAATCTGCAATCATAGCAGCAAAATCTGGCATATCAAGATCGTCGTCATCTGCGTCGACTTCTTGGTTTTCCAGTGGGTGTTTCAGCTTTCCGGTGTTCCATTGGTAGCTTGACGCCTCTGCCCTGATGTTAGATTCAACATCCATGTGACACTGATCAGGGTTTGGCATGTCGCTGCCTTGGGTATCTTCATCCATGACCTCCTCTTCACTGTGTCTGGTCTGACGTGTATATCCATCCATAAATCCCCTAGAGAGTAAGTGCATCTGGACATCTGCAACTTCATGTGACTCTGTATTGGCACAATCAGTACATGGACATAGGATGTAATCCGCATCACCAATTCTCCTCTTTGTACTTTCAGCCAAATTCATGAACTCTGTCACCCCACTGATAAAATTTGCGGTTTTCCGATCCTTCATCCATCGAGATCGTTCCATCTGCAGCACACGAATGGTAATTAAAAACAAAACAACAACATTAATACACGGATTAACTGCTGCCCAAATATGCGTGCATAAATCACAAGGTTTTATTTTAATAATTACATAGGGTGCTCCATGTTGTTATCTAGACGTGCAATGACAAAAATTAATGGCCAGTCAATTTACACGCAGAGTACTAGTTACAACACTACACTTACGAATTAAATACCTTAATTTAGCAACTCATGAAAATAATACCTTAATTAATTAGCTGCGCGGCGACCTCCACCCAGCAAACAGACAAGCGCGATGCGGTGGCATGCCGAGACAGAAGGGTCGAGGAGCAAAGCTTAGTGTGGCTGATGCCTAAAGTTTGACCTCCACTATCCCGCCATCGACCGCGATGGATGTGCTCGAATCACGCCGCCGCCGACCTCGATGGTTGAGCTCCTCCTATCTCCTGCCGCAGACCGAGGATTGACCTCCTATGACGCCGCCACCACCCATCGACCGAGGATTGACCTCTTCTCCAGTAGCCGCTGCCTAGGCCGCCGCCGCCATCTCTATATGTAGAGTTGCAATTTTTATACGGATATCCGTGGAGCGGCTATTTACACGGTATCTCACCATAACTCAATTATATGGACAGGGTAGTACATCACATACAGTTATGTAACGACAACCGTGTCTAACCTACATTGTCTTATCACACGGTTTGGTGCGGAAATCATGTGTGACATTGTAATACCTAACACAAACGACATGTAAAAACAGTGTGCCGTATACAACATATATATAGTGCCATTAGTAGTTGTCGACCATTAGCTTATCCCCATAGTTTCCCCATTTCCCCCAAATCCCTACATAGCCTCCAAATTCCCTCGCGTGGCGCTGACATTGGGGGAATGCGGACGAGTGGTGCAGATGGTTTCGGTGTGGTTGCTCCTGCTCGTATCACCACCACGACGGCGGTCGCCGCTGAGCACTTGCCTAAGGTCATCAGAAGGCAGGTGTACTACGGATCCGAATCATCCTGTCAGGTTCCAATCTATCACGATCTTTTTAGCATGTCCAACGTATAGCTCCTTGCTGAATCCGTCCTGAATGACCCCCCCCCCCTAGGAAAGCGATCTGCCGCCGGATCCGGAGCTTAACTCCAGAATCCCGCAACATGAGTTCGACTCCGAGTTTTGCGCCACTAAGAAGTACCAAAAGCTAAGTTGTATGCACGGGCACACTCCCGCTTGACGTGTATGCACGGAGGGATTCGACATTGGCAGGCGGTTTCTTAGTTGCCCCTTAGAGGTTAGTGCTAATTAAGTTCATCATTTTACTTCAGTTAATGCCACCGCTCATTCAGAATACTATTTAACATTGGCAGGGATATGAGGCTTGTGCCTTTGTTAACTGGCTGGATGAAGAATGGCATACCAGGGCTCGGAGTGTTATGACCAAGCTCGCAGAAGATAACGTAAAGCTGAAGAAGAAACTGGCTGATCTGGAATGTACAATTAGTAGGATGAAGCAAGAAAGAATCAATCACATGCAACAGATGAAAGCAAGACACAAGAAGGAACTTTCTTGTGTAGTTGTAGTTGTCACATTAGCCATGTTCTATGCGTTGTTTGCAATGATGATTAGGGGTTTTGTTTGACACTATTGCTAAAGCACATCTAGATGTGCTCTAAGTAATGCACATCTAGGTGATATGCCATTGATGTTACGTGAAGATTCGTGCAGATATTTTTCTTTGTCTTTTTATTTTCCTTTCTCGTTTGATTATTACTGGCTTTATCAATAAGAAGAGCTCAATGTATTGCTTGCCAACTGTCCTACTCTCTTCGTACCGGTACTTGTGCATAATCCCAAAACTCGTTCCTTGTTTTTGTCCTGAAAAAGGAAACCAGCCAAGTAGCCAATAGGAGTCTTGCGTAACCCCGGGAATTTGGAGCGACTGGGTACAAATAATTGCGGTTGATTATATCAGCGGTTGGATAATAAGTCAACCTCCACTTCAATTCCCCCCTCCCCCCCCCCCCCCCCGCGCGTGCAAGGAAAACCCCCAGCTTCAATTGGCAGTTCCTCTTCTCTGCATACCCCGCGCGCTTAAGTTTCCACCATCTTCATCGTCCCTGGCAGGTTGCGCTACACACTGGCACACACTCTGCAGCCATGTCAAGCGACATCGAGGACGATAGTTTGGCCAGCAGTCTGGCGCCCGATGATAGGTCAACATCGGAATCATCCCGCTCGTCTTCCATGAGTACGGCGTCGAGCCCAGACCTTGATTATATCCGGTTCTTGGAAGGGATGCCGCCTCCGGAGTCGTTTGTCGGTGTTCTGGGAACAGGGGTCCCCAGACTTGCCTGCCTGCGGCCCGCGGCGTGGTTCCACCAGTGGACCCATACGACCATCTTCACCAGCAAACACTCAAGACCCTCGCGAGGGGCCAAGCCTCGCAAGGCGGACGATGCAAGACCTCCTCGGGAGCAGCCTCTCCAGGCTGGCTTGCGAGGGGTGGAGAGATCAAGGCAAGGGACACCTCACGAGCTCCCTGTGACGCAAGCCATGACGAATGGAGCCAGGCGGGCGCCAGCACGCGCAGTGTCCTCATTTCCTCTTTGGTGATAAAGGGGAAAGCGCAGACGAGGAGTCCCGAGGCATCAGGCAAAGGTTTCCATATCGGTGCAACAAGACCAAGACCAGCAGGATAGCAGGACGGAGGTCACCGAGGTGCCCAAGATGGCATCACCACCAGAGCCTTTGGCAAGCGAAGACTACTTTTGTCAGGATAGCTTGTACTAGTTGTCCCCCTTCAAATTGGCTGTTGTGGGATATCCCTTCCCTCCTAATATTTGGGGAGAGGACCTAGGCCTCTATATATAGGACTAGCCACCACCAATAAAAGGGATCTGATCTGATCTAGGAGGATCTCATCCAGAGAGAGAGAGAGAGAGAGAGAGAGAGAGAATTCCCGACCACATCAACTCACCAAGCACAAGAACACCTCTCCTCAGGAGGCTGTTCTTCCCTTGTAACTATTCATCCTCAGCCCAAGAGGCAATCCACCACACCACACTGGAGTAGGGTATTATACCACATTGGTGGCCCAAACCAGTATAAACTCTTGTGTCTCTTGTTCTTTCAGTTTGTCGAGCTAGGCCGTGAGATCATACGGAGTGCGAGCTAGAGGGGGGAGAGATCTTTGTGCACACCCAAGTGTTCGAACCTCAAGAGTTTTGCCAGAACCCGAAATCCGGCATTTGGGCGCCAGGTAGGGGTGCGTTTAAGCTTTCCCCTTCGTCAATCCGCGCTTCACTACTCCACCAAGTTCATGGCCAACGCTTGCCGGGCCCGCGCTGAGCGCCGGGCCGCCCTCGCCACCCGTGTCGCTTAGACAACCCCTGTCAGCGGGCCTACCCACCATTGTCCGTCACCCGCAGCCAACGATGCCACCAGCCCAGAGGCAAACGAGCAGCAAGCTTCCTCACTGCACCCCTCCCTCCGGCGAGACGCTCGCACCGCCACCCCGTCACTGACTCTGGCTACCTCATCGTCTCACGCTCGCCGCGCCCCCACGGACGCGCAGGCCGCGCTGCTCATGGCACACGAGCTCCTGCGCTACCGCCCAGTCGACGACCTCTAGGAGGACTGGTTGGACCGCATCGCCTAGCTCGTCAGCGCCGCAGGGGGCTCTCCTGCACCATCCATCTCGCTGCCTCGCCAGCACCCAGCTGCGGGTGATGTGGCTCACAAAACGCCTCCGCCACCTCCGCACCAAGATGGCACCCTTGCGCCAAGACGTGCGGCTCATGGAGCGCCTCCGCCTCCTCCGTGTCAAGACGGTGTCCTTGCTTCAAGATGTGCGGTCCCGTGGCGTGATCCACCGCGTCGTGTGCCCGCGCATGAAGAAAGAAGCTGTCAAGAGATCCCCCGTCCGCAAGAAAACGCTCCACCGCTCCCAGCACCGCCACGTTAGGATCGCTTGCCTCGGCAGGGCCATGCGCCACTTGCCGTGGCGGCACAGGGACACCAAGATCAAGATCCGCCTCCACGGCGGGCCCCGGTGGCCATGGCAGGCTTCCGCACCTTCACTCCTGAGCTGCGTAGCATCGTCTGGCCAGGCAAGTTCAAGCCTGATCTGGCTCCTCGCTACGATGGCACCCCCGACCCTGCGGAGTTCTTGTAGCTCCAGGAGCTGAGCATCGAGGCGACCAACGGCGATGAAAAGGTCATGGCGAACTGGTTTCCCATGGCTCTCAAGGACGGCACCTGCTCATGGCTCCGGAACCTGCCCCCGGGCTCAATCTCCTCCTGGGACCAGATGCGTGATAGCTTCGTCGCCAACTTCCAGGGCACGCGCGACCGCCCCCCGGCTGCGGGTGACCTGCGGCACATCAAGCAACAGCCAGGAGAGACCCTGCAGAAGTACATCCAGCCCTTCAACAACGTGCGCCTGAAGATCCCTAAGGTGACGGACGAGGCCATCGTCTCAGCATTTTCTGATGGCATTCGCGACGTCAAGATGAAGGAGGAGCTCGCCATCCATGAGGAGCTGTGCACAACATTGGAGCTATTCAACTTAGCAACCAAGTGCCCATGAGCTGAGGAGGGATGCCTCTCCCTCCTCAAGCTCCCTGCTATGGATCCAGACGAGAAGAAGGCCAAAGTCAAGGACATGAAGCGCAAAGGGGTGGCCGTACTCGCAGCATAACCAGATACCAAGCACGGCCGAGACCTCCCCGAGATGTCCAAGGGCAGCCGTACATTCTGCGCCTTCCACAACGTGTGCAGCCACAATACCAACGATTGTCAAGAGCTCAGGGCCATTCGAGATGGAAGCTTCAATCGACGCCCCGAGCGCAACGACTGGGGCTACGGCCGAGGAGGTGGACGAGGTGGAGGACGTTGGGACGACCGTGGGCCCCGCAAGGAGTGGCACGACCAGCCTCGCAAGGATGTGACGCCCCGAGATCGACGCTCCAGAAGACTTCCAGCTACTCTGAGTTTCGTCGTGTGTTTTGTTTTGTCTGTTGCATGCATCATTGCATATTTTGCATTGCATCATGTCATCATGCCATTAATATTGCAACCGTTTCAAAACTCTTTTAAATAAATCGTATGGATCTTCGATCCATTTAAATCGAGGGAAGGGTGAATTCTCTTGATAACTTATCCTCCCAACTTTAGGGAGCTATAATAAATATTCCACTATTTTGGAATTCACCTTAACATACTTGTAAAACAAATTCCATGCCTTTTCTATCTCAATTTTCTTGACCTCAAACTTTTCCCATAAATCCTTTCGTCACTTTCCCGAGCTCCACCAAAATTTTGAACATTTTTGGACTCTTCAAAAATGTTTTCCTAATTCAAACTTATTTGAATCATATTCAAATTACGTTCGAATGCAATCCTTCCAAGCGGTGCCAAATGTATTTTTCTTGGGCCGTGCACAATTTTTTGAGTCCGGCAAAATTATCCCCATGCCCAAACTCTTTCTCTTTATTTTTCTATTTTGAAAAGAATAAGAGAAGAGAGGAGAGAGGAGCGAGCCAAGCCGGCCCACCTAGGCCATCCTCTCACTAGGCCCATCCTTCCCCCGCAGGCCCACCTAACCTAAACCTAAACCCTCTACAACCCTAGCCCGATCGAACCCCCCCTCTCGCACACCTGCTCGATCCTCTAGCGCCGCCAGGAGATCGATCCCATTTCTCCCTCTGTCCGCCGCTTCTCCCTCTCTTGATTCCCTCTCCTCGTTCCTTCGAGTAGGCCCGCGTCCAACACCACCACCATGCGCGCGGTGCTCGATCCCCACTCCTCCTTTCCTCCACCTCGCGCCCCCAGAGGAGCCCCTCTACCTCGTCCTTGCTCCTCCACGCGCCAACGACCAGCGAGCAGACGGACAAGAACCACCTCGAGGCCATGGAGGATTGCAGCACCGCCGCCCCTGGTGTCCGTCGCTGTTGGCCATCCCCGCTGCCCGTTGTCCTCTGCTTCCCTGCTCCCTTCTGCACATCCTGCCGCCCAAGCCGCCCGTGCTTCGCGCCATTCCTTCCATCTCCAGCATCGCCGCCATCCGCGACCACCAGGAGGCCGCAGCTCGCCTCGCACCTCTGCTGCCGGCGACCGAGGCCGTTGAAGCATGGCCGCCGTCGACCTCCTCAGCCAACCGGGTCGTGCCGTCCCTTCGTCGCGCCCTCCTCCTCTCCTGTCGTGTAGCCATGGCCCCAAGCTCCTTCTACATCCGCTACTTCCCAGCTCCTTCCCTGCTCCTCTACTTCGGGTCTCGGTGTCCCCAGATCGCCAGCAGTGTCGGCCTGCAGCCCCGCACCACGCCCTGAACCGCCATGGGCATTGACCACCCGCTGCGACTTCGTCTCCCTACATTATGCTATTGTTCTGGAACCCTCCAAGACCCCGACGACCATGACGGAGTTCGACTACATGGCTATGACCTCGGAGTTGGACCGCAAGCACCAAGTACCCCTCCGGCAAGACCACGGACGCTCGAACGACTACTGACCAAAACCGAAGTTCCACGGTGACATTGTACTACGACCATCTCTAAAGAACTGTGTAACCGAACCGTCAAGTTCCACTACCATCACGAGTACCACTACCGTCAACCCTGAAGGACTCGGATTCGTCAAGTTCCTCTTCGACACTGTGTACCACCACTGCTGCCCGAACTTCTACAGAACGTGTACCACAACCATTGCCGAAGACTCATGAACGTGAACCACTACTTCCACTACGGCATGAGTACATCTTCTACCACTACGAACGTGGCGAGAACGCCTACTTCCGCTACGAACTTGATCCGTTTTGGTCACGCCTCGAAGGTATAACCATCGAGACGACGTCCGTGAACGAATGCATGTGATGATCGTGGTTGCACCGTGTCTGAGTTGTTCTTTGAGAATTCCTCGTTGCCTTGCCGTCAACATGTGGGAACCCGGTCTCCGGGAGCACCCCATCATCTTGCATGACACACTCACACCCACTTCCTTTTGCACCGGTATCCCTGTGAGCTACCAGATCATCGGAAGGTGGCCGTGGCATCATTTCCGTTTGGCCGCCGTGGCACCATTTCCGTCGTAGTTGCCGTGGCACCCCTTTGGTTCAGCGATGGTGACAAAATGCTTCATAATATGCTTGTCAACATTTTCATAAAAATTTGCATAAAACTTGCACATGTCATCCGCATGATAACAACATTTAAATGGTTAAATATTGTTGTTGCATTAAATTGCTAATGCACATGAGGAATTACTGGAATTATTGTTTGATGTTTCCGTCCTAATTTAAAATGCCTAACTTTGTATTTTACTCATGTTTCACCTCGTGCCATGTTAACCAACATTTAATATTGTTAAGTACCTAAACGGGAGAGAACTAAATAATCAAATGTGGTGTTTCGTCAATATGCATCCCATTGCATATTGAGCTCCACTTAACTTGTAATTTTGTTTGTGCATTTTGCCATGCCATGCTTCTTTTAACCGGACATGCATCATACTTGATTGTGCATCATGCCATGTTTATGTGATGGTTTTTCACCATGATGTTTGCTCCTTTCCGGTGTTGCTTCTTCTTGTTAGTTCCGGTAACGTCGCGTTTGTGAGGATCTGTTTGACTACATCCATTTGTCTTCTTCGTGGACTCTTTATTCTTCCTTGCGGGATCTCAGGCAAGATAACCATACCCTCAAAATCACTTCTATCCTTGCTTGCTAGTTGCTCGTTCTATTGCTATGCCGCGCTACCTACCACTTGCTTTTGTCATGCCTCCCATATTGCCATGTCAAGCCCCTAACCCACCTTCCTAGCAAACCGTTTTTGGCTATGTTACCGCTTTTGCTCAGCCCCTCTTATAGCATTGCTAATTGCAAGTGAAGATGAAGTTTGTTCCATGTAGGAACATGGATTTGTTGGGATACCACAATATCTCTTATTTAATTAATACATCTATATACTTGGTAAAGGGTGGAAGGCTCGGCCTTATGCCTGATGTTTTGTTCCACTCTTTCCGCCCTAGTTTCCGTCATACCGGTGTTATGTTCCTTGATTTTGCGTTCCTAACGCGGTTGGGTGTTATGGGAACCCCTTGACATTTCGCTTTGAATAAAATTCCTCCAGCAAGGCCCAACCTTGGTTTTACATTTGCCTAACAACCTAAGCCTTTTTCCCTTTGGTTTCCGGAGCCCAAGGGTCATCTTTATTTTAACCCCCCGGGCCTGTTCTCCTCTGAATGTTGGTCCGAACTGAGTAGACTGCTATGCCACCTCGGGGCAACTTGAGGGTTGGTTTTACTCGTAGGATGTCTCATCCGGTGTGTCCTGAGAACGAGATACGTGCGACTCCTATCAGGATTTGTCGGCACATCGGGCGGCTTTACTGGTCTAGTTTTACCATTGTCGAAATGTCTTGTAACCGGGATTCCGAGTCTGGTTGGGTCTTCCTTTGAGTAGGAATACCCTTTGTTGACCGTGAGAGCTTGTGATGGGCTAAGTTGGGACACCCCTACAGGGTTTGAACCTTCGAAAGTCGTGCCCGCGGTTATGTGGCAGATGGGAATTTGTTAATATCCGGTTGTAGAGAACGTGACACTTAACTTAATTAAAATGAATCAACTGCGTGTGTAGCCGTGATGGTCTCTTTCCGGCGGAGTCCGAGAAGTAAACACAGTTCTTGTTTTATGCTTGAACGTAAGTAGTTTCAGGATCACTTCTTGATCACTTCTAGTCACGACCGTTGCGTTGCTTCTCTTCTCGCTCCTATTTTCGTTTGTTAGCCACCATATATGCTTAGTGCTTGCTGCAGCTCCACCTCATTACCATACCCTACCCATAAGCTTAAATAGTCTTGATCTTGCAGGTGTGAGATTGCTAAGTCCTCGTGACTCACAGATACTTCCAAACAGTTGCAGGTGTCGATGGTACCAGTGCAGGTGACACAACCGAGCTCAAGTGGGAGCTCGATGAAGATCTTGACCGTTGTGTTGTTTCGTTTTGTGTTGATTAGTAATGGAGCCCAGTTGGGACGATCGGGGATCTAGCATTTGGGGTTGTCTTCTTTTATTTTGGTTCCGTAGTCGGACCTTGATTGTATTCTGGATGATGTATGTTTAACTTGTTATTTGTGTGAAGTGGCAATTGTAAGCCATCTCTTTATCCCATTCTTATTCAGTACATGGGATTGTGTGAACATTACCCTGCTTGCTACTAAACCACCATGCGGTTATGCCTCTAAGTCGTTCCTCGACATGTGGGAGATATAGCCGCATCGTGGGTGTTACAACTTTGTAATCAGAGCCATCCCCGACTTAGGAGCCCCTACTTGATCGAATCGCTGATGTTGTTGAGTCTAGAACAAAATGTTTTGAGTCTTAGGATTATAAATATCAGAGAGTAGGATTCTTTTGACTCCTCAATCCCTTCGTCGCTCTGGTGAGGCCTCCTGATGTAGAAGTTTTCACTCTCCTCTCCTCAAATTTCACGAAATGTTTTTTGGGATCACGCGGGTAGCTTGTAATTGTTCCGATATTCTTGTGACGAGACGTTGTTCTTGGTGCCTCCTGTCATTTAGGAGTTGTGGCAGTGTCCCGGGGAGTTGAGCTCCGAGGTGTTGTCGTCACAATTTTATCGTTGCATTTCTGGAATAGCTAAGTTCGCCGACATCAAAAATCTCTTTTATGCAGTTGTTGATGAGATAACCTTGACGCCACCCAGTACTGGGGCGGGAGTTCGGGAGTATTGCCATAACTCGTATAATGGATGCCTTTCAAAGGTTGAGGTACACGATTTCCGAAGGTTTCTCGGTTATGTGTTGAAGGATGGATACAATTGGATGTTGGAATTGTTAGTTTGGGTGACATATTATGCTTCCTTGTATCCCCAACACCTGATTGCATAACTAGACAGTTTCGGGAGTTTATAAGTGGGAATTCAAGTAGCTCCTAGAATATCTTTCCAATAGACACATGATATGATATGGGATCTATCATATGTTTGTTTCCGGCTTATTTTGCAAGCCAATCCTTTGTTTGCTTTTATTTGTGGTATTCGAGTTGCTTCAATGTCAAGTGTTGATTCCATACCTTCCCTAAGTGGTGTTCTCACACTTCTATGGGAATACTAATCCTTCTTGTTATTGAGATTGTCATGTCAATTCTATTTCCAACCGGTGTGATTCTCTTCAAGATGATCCTATCATTTTTCCCATTTGCAGGATCCAATCTTAGTTTTCTCAACGTTATTTGTTTCATCCGTCCCAAGTTACCTTTGTTTTCCCGCCCTCCCACCCTTTCTGTTCTTCAATGACTCATATACCTTAATCAAGTATCCATTTTATTCATGTGAAGTCTCTTCATTCTTTTCAATCAATGTTCTTATCCGGTGATTCTCATGAAGATACTAACGAAGCTTCAAGTTCATCATTCTTCGTTCTCTTTTTTCTCCGATGGATTCAAGTCAAGCTCTGTCGATCATATCCTTTCCTCGTTTCAAATGTCTTCTCATGCCGGTACACCAATTAATCATTCAACTCTCGCTATTCATTTGTTTCGATGTGCTGAAGATATCTCAGAAGGCTCGTCTTTTCATTCAAGATCCGCTCAAGCTATCTTGAGGTTTTTTATCTCATTCAAGCCATTTAATTCAACCGGTACATTATCTCTTTTAAATCGTTCAATGGTGTATCTTTTGAGTGGGCCCTAACCCACAGGTCTTTTCCCAGGATCTTACCTGACTCTTCTTATTTTCCCGGAGTTATTCTCAAATTCTCTCAAACTTTGATGTAAGAATGAATTGTCATCAGCCATATGTCTTTCTCTAAGATCTTTCAAATTCTTTTCATTGTTGGTTCAACCTTTATAATTTTCATTCCGGAGTGCCTCAACAATTCATGGTGGTGTTTATCATCGTCATTCTCAAATTTTGAAGACCGAAGAAGAGTTTTTCTTAAATCTTGCTCCATTCTCTTCAAGATTCATGGTTCTAGCTTGATGCCATCCTCTCATAATTGTTTTCGATTGTGAGAATGCTTTTCACCCATCCGGAGCAATTCGGGAGTCTTTTTAGTTTGATTCTCTGGAGCCCATCATCTCAGAATTATTCATTCCAGCCTTCAGCTCTCGTTCTCCAAATCTTACCGGTGCATCATTCAAATATCCACTAATCAGTTCATAATGTCTTCGTTCTCATGTAACTAAATCCCAGCAAGTATCTTCATTCATTTTCCAATTCTTCCCGGTGAATTGTGTCTTTGCTACTTTCATTTTCAATTCTTACGGTGGTTTGCTCAAGATTCTCTTCCATGGTTATCATATTAATTCTATCGGTGGTTCGTTGAAGACCTTCTCAAGTTATCGATATATCTGTCTTAATCCTTTCTACGAGAATAAGTTGTATGCAATCCGTTGCTTGTCATCAATTTAAATTGGTGAGGGATACGCATAACATAATTCTTATTCTTGCTTCATCCAAGTGATCGATTCATTCTTCCTGAGTGTGTTTACGATGAGTAAATTCTCGGTTCAAGTGCTTCATACTTTCCCGGAGTTCCAAGATCTCTCAATTATATCATCGCGAAGCTCCATCTAATCATTGCAAGGCTTCAATCTTGTTCGCTTCAAACCTTCAATTCTTTTATGTTATGTTTTCCTATCCGGAGCTCTTCATGGAGGCTCAACATGGTGGTTCATCAAGGATTCTTTTCATTGTTCAATTGTTCTTCAAGATATCTCTCGAAACTAAGATACGCCAAGCTATACTCTCAGATAAACTTGGTGCTCAACACATGTGTTGTTTTGAGGACTTCATGTATCTTTCACCTTGCATTCCAAAGTGCAATTCTCTCTATCTTATCTTTTAAGATGGTGTTATGTCATTCTTCACAATTTCCTTCATGTTTCATGATTCACAAGTTGTAAGGAATGAGATATTTAAACTCATCATTTTCTTCCTTGGAGTCATCTTGGGTTGTATTTCACCTAAAGCCTTCCCTAAGGAATGTAGATATTTTGGTGCTTATCAATAATCCAAATTTCATCATATTCTCGTGATGAAAGAAGTTTTCATCTCTTAGTTGAACTTAATCAATCAATTGTTTCCGTAGTGGCAGAATTTTACCTCATTATTTTTAGAAGTTTTCCATAAGCCCACAACAAGCTTACTCTTTTCGTTGTTGGTTTTTCAACAACTCCGTTCGACCCTTCTCCTAAAGATGTTTTTCTCAATCGCATTTGACGTAGAAGATGTTGTTTTCTCCTTCGTTCTTTTGATTCCATTCTTACATTTGTTCCGGAGGCATTGTGATGTTGCTCTCTTCGACCCATCATCTTGTTTTGTCAAGATCATGTTCAATTCCTTCCATTTATAGTCAGAGTGCTATCCAAATTATATCATTCTTTTTTTTCTCTATCTTGTTTTAACCGGAGTGTTGTGGCTATCATTCCTCTTCTAACCAGACTCTTATCCAAGTGCTTTCATTTTTCCAAGCTCATATTCTTTACCTTCCTTTTCCAACCGGAGTGTTGTCGTAATTGATCCTTATCGTTCCTTGTACATCTTTTTAATGGAGTGCTTGCATGTACTCCTTGTCCATTGTAACCCTTTTCTTATGTCTTTCAACCTACAAGGTTCCTGTAATGTTCCTTGTTTCTCTTTTCTAGCGGATTGTTTTCAACTTTGTTCATCTTCGTTGTATTCTTTCCTTCAATTTGTTCAACCTCTCAAGGTTCTTTGGGTTTCACTCATTTGTCAAAGAAGCAATTAGTTTTACCTCTTCTCTTCCTCTTCCATTTCTCTCTGGTGCCATCCTAGATCTCGGGACAAGATCCTCTTGTAGTGGTGGAGTGTTGTGACGCCCTGAGACAGACGCTCCAGAAGACTTCCAGCTACTCTGAGTTTCGTCGTGTTTTTTGTTTTGTCTGTTGCAAGCATCATTGCATATTTTGCATTGCATCATCTCAGCATGCCATTAATATTGCAACCGTTTCAAAACTTTGTTAAATAAATCGTATAGATCTTCGATCCATTTAAATCGATGGAAGGGTGACTTCTCTTTATAACTTATCCTCCCAATATTAGGGAGCTATAATAAATATTCCACTATTTTGGAATTCACCTTAACATACTTGCAAAACAAATTCCGTGCCTTTTCTATCTCAATTTTCTTGACCTCAAACTTTTCCCATAAATCCTTTCGTCACTTTCCCGAGCTCCACCAAAATTCCGAACATTTTTGGACTCTTCAAAAATGTTTTCCTAATTCAAACTTATATGAATCACATTCAAATTATGTTCGAATGCAATCCTTCCAAGCGGTGCCAAATGTATTTTTCTCGGGCCGTGCAGAATTTTGTGAGTCCAGGAAAATTATCCCCGTGCCCAAACTCTTTCTCTAACCTTTTCTTTCTTACCTTCTCTTTCTCTTTATTTTCCTGTTTTGAAAAGAATAAGAGAAGAGAGGAGAAAGGAGCCAGCCAAGCCGGCCCACCTAGGCCATCCTCTCACTAGGCCCATCCTTCCCCTGCAGGCCCACCTAACCTAAACCTAAACCCTCTACAACCCTAGCCCGATCGAAACCCCCCTCTTGCTCCCCTGCTCGATCCTCTAGCGCCGCCAGGAGCTCGATCCCATCTCTCCCTCTGTCTACCGCTTCTCCCTCTATAGATCCCCTCCCCTCGTTCCTTCGAGCAGGCCCGCGTCCAACACCACCACCATGCGCGCGCTGCCCGATCCCCACTCCTCCTTTCCTCCACCTCGCACCTCCAGAGGAACCCCTCTGCCTCGCCCTTGCTCCTCCATGCGCCGACGACCAGCGACCAAATGAACAGAACCACGTTGAGGCCATGGAGGATTGCAGCACCGCCGCCCTTGGTGTTCGTCCCTGTTGGCCATCCCCGCTGCCCGTCGGCCTCTGCTTCCTGCTCCCTTTTGCACATCCTGCCGCCCAAGCCTCCCGACCTTCGCGCCATTCCTTCCGTCTCCAGCATCGCCGCCGTCCGCAAACACCACGAGGCTGCAGCTCGCCTCGCACCTCTACTGCCAGTGACCGAGGCCGCTGAAGCATGGCCGCTGTCGACCTCCTCGGCCAACCGGGTCGTGTCGTCCCTTCGTCGCGCCCTCCTCCTCTCCTGTCATGCAGCCATGGCCCCAAGCTCCTGCTGCAGCCGCTGCTTCCCAGCTCCTCCCCTGCTCCTCTGCTTTGGGTCTTGGTGTCCCTAGATCGCCAGTAGCGTCGGCCTGCAGCCCCGCGCCATGCCCTAAATCGCCATGGGCATTGACCACCCGCTGCGGCTTCGTCTCCCTCCATTCCCCTGTTGTTCTGGAACCTGCCAAGACCCCGACGACCATGACGGAGTTCTACTACACGGCTATGACCTTAGAGTTGGACCACAAGCACCAAGTACCCCTCTAGCAAGACCACGGATGCTCGAACGACTACTGACCGAAACCGAAGTTCCACGGCGACCTTGTACTACGACCATCTCTGAAGAACCGTGTAACGGAACCGTCAAGTTCCACTACCGTCACGAGTACCACTACCGTCGACCCCGAAGGACTCAGGTTCGTCAAGTTCCTCTTCGACACTGTGTACCACTACTGCCGCCCGAACTTATACAGAACTTGTACCACAACCATCGCCAAAGACCCGTGAACAACTACCAATGACCCTCCAAGTTCGTCCACGATTGCTATGTACCAGTACCATCAACGTGAACCACTACTTCCACTATGGCATGAGTACAACTACTACCACTACGAACATGGGGAGAAGGCCTACTTCCGCTACGAACTTGATCCGTTCCGAAAAGTCACGCCTCGAAGGTATAACCACCGAGACGATGCCTGTGAACGAATGCGTGTGATCTATGAGATGATCGTGGTTGCACCGTGTCCGAGTTGTTCTTCGCGGTATCCGGGAGCACCCCATCATCGGCTATGATTAGTTATGGATGGCAAAGCGCTGCCGGATCGTGAAGATCGTACGCTTGCAACCAAGTAGAGAGGCCATGCTTTCGGTGTTCCGTTCGAGGGATCGTTCGTGGGCGGTTCGCGGGATCGTCATCAACATTCGAGGGACTTCAAGTATGATGTACACTGACTCGTCTAGTTCCGCTGCAGTCCCGGAGTCGGTAATGATTGGTCATCACAACCCGTTATGCATCTTCATATTATACTTGGGTGATCGTTGGGTGATTTTTTTGTTTTCTACTTCATTTCCCAACAGCGGCTCCAGAGTGGTTCTATGAGTATATGTAGGTTGCGATCTAGATCAAATGTGGATGTGAGGGTGATGTTCTTGCTATGCTTCCCTCGAGTGTTTCTTCGGTTCAGTTCATTGATGGGATGGTGTCGATTTTCACAAGGTTTTGACAATCGATCGGCTCTAGCCATCGACGATCTGTTAACAGTACCTTGGGCTGCACCATAGTCAAGAATAGTGAACCTTACGTACGCAAGGGGGCACTAAAGATGGATGATCTTCTAGGGGGTCACGCGTATTAGACAAAGTTTAGTGTGGGGGAGCAAGATTTTTTTAATTAAGTCTCTTCTTCCACTCACCCCGAAAGTTAATCTAGCAACAAGGATTATGAATTTATGGTGTGCATGTAGGTTGCTAGGTTTATCCGGAAACCCTAGAAACCACCAAACTGATTAGAGGACATCTAACTTGGTTTTATAGGGTTTGCATATGATGTGGTGTAGCCTTCGTCATAATAATTAGTTTATGAATGATATGATTATATGGTGTAATGTTAAGTGGCCTGCGCGTCACGGCATGATGGCTAGAGCCAAGAGTTTGCCACCTTAATGTAAATATCATAGAGATAGATTACAGGTGATGGTGGAAAGTTGTACACAGAGGACCCCGACGAGGAAAAGGTGTACCAAGGCCTGGGATGGGGAGCTATAATTTTGTTGCACGACAGAATTCCAGATTTTGGTCCCACGACAAGGTTTTCCAAAATGGTCGCCACGACAACATTTTCCGAGATTGCCACCATGGCTACATTTTTGTAACGGTTGGCATGACAACAAAATATTTGCCGTCACATCTCTTCAACTAGAGATTGAAGATGATTACGGAGAACTCCCGGCGCCCAGGGCTATACCATATCATGCTATTATGAATTGCATGTGATGTTTATCCCTTTGTTGTTTGCAACCTTTGATTGTGCAGTAGTCAATTATTAGGGTGATTTCTCACAATAAATATCAAGTTAAAAGGTGCTCTTCCTAGTGTTCGAACCATCTATAACACGTAGCATTCCGGAGTGGCTCATGTCCATATGAGCACAAATGGGACACGAGGTGCAAGACAAGGATGGTCAGACCATGATTGCAGATAGCACTCGGTTGTCTAGAAGTTCTAGCAGAATCGTTCTGAGCTTAGAGCACAAAGCATCGACAGATAAACAAGAGTCATATGGTGATATGATCGGCAAAAGTTTTCCCACCAGTCAAAATTCTCGTCATCAGTGATGTCCACATCAATGGCAGAGAACCAGGCTTGGATCTTGAGTCACTCACTATCAATGATGAGAGATATTCATTTGAGTGGGAGCACAATTATGTAATAATTAAGTTTAATAACTAGTGAAAATTAATGTGCTCTATCTAAATAGGGGATCCCTAGTAGCTGATTTCTCTGAGCACTCATGCATCCACGTCACCTTAAAAAATCCGGCCGTTTGATTGACCACAAGTAGCTTAGATCTAGAGTGCAAGCATTGATCCGCCTGTGCTCCAGGACCTGCCTGATGACTGGCCCTTCATCGTCTCCTCGCCTCCCAAAAACACGCGCTTACCCTTTCCTCTTCAAATTCCCCAATTGATGTGTTCTCCTCTTCTCATTCCACCCCTCCCATCCAATGTTTTAATCTCCCGATATCCCTATCAGAAACAAAGATGGAACGGATGGAGGCATGCATCCATCTTCATCACCCATCAAGGGATTGTATTGCCCATCTCCTTCTTGTGATGGGAAGAATTGGATCCCTCGTGGCGACAGGGAGGCGGCTGCATCTTCTTCCATAGCGCTGGCGACGTGTTGGAATAACACCTCAGAAAACACCACGAATGGCATCTCCACCCCTCCCCTATGGTGAGGCACTAGCCATGGAGGCGGACTTGCAGGCGCTCATCCACACCAACGACGGTGAACTAACCCACCTCAACAGCTCAACCTTGTGGGGCATCACTCGGCTGTGAGGCCAAGGCAAAGATGACATGTTGCCGTTTGTAAGAAAAAGACCATGGTACCTTCTCCTACTTCCTCTCCTTCCTTCCTCCTACTTAATTAGGATTAATTAGGATTTTTCAGTAAGAAATTAGTTTATTGACTGCAAGCTAGGTTACATGTTATCTGTAAATAAGCCGTTTTGTTTTGTAGTTGAGAATCACATGGTGACCGCTCGGGATATTCAACTCTCACCACCAGCCTTATACCACTCCAACTGGCATCTTTTAAACGGGTTCCTGTTCTTATAAATCAAAGATAATAAGGCCATCCAGACATAAAAAGCTTCTACAAGGAGATGACGTGTCGTTATTTTGTTCCAGTTAATCTATCTTATGCCGGAGTATGTTTGTGTGAATTTTGTTTGCAGTTTATGGATGACCATGGGAAAGTATACGATATACTTGATCATGAGGTCTGCTTTGAGATTAGGAAGGGCCGCGGAGGAATAGCATAGTATACATGTACACTACTTTAGGTTCTATAGTGTGCGGTATGTATGGCTATGTGGTATTAAGAATGGTCTTGGTAAACAATGATATGATGATATTGATGTAAGTCGATCTATGATAATTTTTCTTGAAATCTCTGAACTTGCATGTTATTGTCTCTGAACAATGAACCTACCTACCTTATCAGTTGGCACATGCTGCACTATGTCCTCCATGTTGCACTAGGGAGTGTGTAGCCATCATATGCGTCGTAGGCGTTGTCGCACACTAATTTTTTTCTTGGATCATTATAAAGATTTGTTTGTGATGCTGCTTCTTATTTAAAATTTGATTATGCTTTGACTATTTGTTTTGATTTGAGTAGTAATACCAACATCTTTGGGCGGCATTAGTCTACTAAAATTAAGTCACCGACACATGTTTGTGCAGATCTTTGTTTTGTCATGTCAACAAGGTAGTTGATGAAGATTCAAACTGGCTGCAAGATATGTGGACCAATGTAATTTTTATAATGTAATCAAATAACAAACCCATCCCCCTCATGTTTTTTCTACATATGATATTTTTCAGTTTTTACTCTCCGAAATGTTGATCATGCAAGAAAGATAAAAACTATATTACGAGTGATTTCTGTAACCATGCATGTTAATATACATAGAATGTTAGAGATGTCCTTCTTTCTCATTATCAAGTTATTTTATACACAAGAAGTTAGTATAATATGTGGCCTTCCGATCCAAGATTTATGAATTTTATGCCAAGTGAGGCTCTTTCAATCTCCATACTTGAGTCATGAGATTGCATTCTTCTCTGAGCGCTTTAAGACATAGATTTGCCAAAACCATTATCATAAGAAACAACTTCTGAGTACAGTAGTAGATACAGACATCATGAAGTTAGTCCTATATGTTATATGTTCTAGATAATACTTGCATTTTACATGCCCTTTATTATCAATGTCCTCTTACGCATTTCCCATGGTATCACCATGATTGAATGCCATGTTTAATCCGTAACTAACTGACATAGTAATTCTGTTTTTTTCTTGCCATGCTGTTTATTGGTCATACAACATTGATAAGTGAGGTAAAGAAGACGACACATGTTGCAGCCATGATAACGATTGCAGAATGTCACTCAAGACGAAACTAGAAAAGCAAAGACAGGATAGGTAACATCCAAGGAGCAACTAACTAACGTGCAAGCAATTTATTGGCCAGAGCATTATGTAGGTGTGTGTTTCTCATGTAACAAGCTATCCTAATTGTACTGTTTCTTGGTTATTTTTATTGGTTTGAATTGCTTGCAGTATAAATATTTTGGCCTATTTATACGGTTGTTCACTTATCATTCCTGCTACCATCTGCAACCATGAACTATCCATTTTGATATTATATAGTAATATGTTAATTTTTGTTTTAGTCTATTTATAATCATAATTTGTCGCAGCAACGCGCGGAGTGTCATCTAGTTATGAACATTGTCTATGTTTAGTTTCCATTATAGTTGTAGAATTATAGCTCACGGTTCCACCTTTGTTGTTGAAATTGATTGACTATTATTTATCTGGTTGAAACTTTATCTTTGGGAGGATTGTCCTCTAAAATTGCCAAGAAGGATTTTGTCCTGATACATGTTTACAATACTCTCTTGCTAATGCTATGGATGACGAGACTCGCGTCCTTTGATCCAAAAGCTAGAATTGCAATACGGTGTGCTTGCTTCCAAGAAACCCAAACTTCAAAATGTTTGGGATAGTTATGTGATATTCTTGGAACTGAAAATTGTTTTCAGAAACAAACAAAGGCTAAAAGTTATTCCATATCTAAAGGAGTGTTTTGTTTGCAAATTCTAGTGAAGAGTTCAACTATGATTAAAACTATAAGATCTGGAAGAAAGCCAGTCATGTGTTAATAGTGAAAACTTGTTGAGAAAGAACAAAACCAAAGGACGTAATGAGACTTCCGATTGTAAGAGAAATATTGAAGTTAAACTATAAGAAGTAAAAGGAAAAAAGAAAAGAAGATTGGAATGTCCAGCTCAGGTATGAATGTCATACAAGTTATGAGATGCAGATGTGGTTGGTCAAGTATAGTGTAGTTCTTGGAAAAAATTGATCAATTTGTTGATAACTGATTCTTCGGTATTGTGGTTAAAAGGTTAATCACAAGGATGTCGACCCGATTGCATATTATTGCAAATCGTTGCAAGAAACTTCGAACGGCCTAAGTGACTAACAAATAATGAGGTTAAAATGTTTTGATGGATTGTAAATGCTTATAGTTTTTCAATCAATGTATTTCCTCTCTATTGATTATCATAATTCATTTTAGAATTTTTATAAACTCTAGGCCATTGCATAGAAGTTGCAAGGAGGTTTTTCATGATAGTACAATAGTTGTTCGATGTTAGGAAGGAGGTTGTCCATGACAGAACAATAGTTGTTCAATGTTATGAACAAAAGGGCACACTCTTATTGTGAATAAGATGTATGTTATGAATATTGATAATAAAACTGCACATCCATAACACTGATGCTAAATGTTGCAAGACTAAAAGAATACCACATATGTGTGGCACTGAATTTAGTCACATTGGAAAAACTAGCATGGAAAAATTTCATACTGATGAATTTTGAAGTCATCTGATTGAGAATCATCTGACACTTGCAAGTTTTGTCCAATTAGTGAAGTAAACTAAAATACCATTCATGGGCCATATCGAACGAGCAACCAAATAATTGGCAATATGCATATCGATGTGTGTAGTCAAATAAGTGCTATTGCAAGCAGTGGATTTATCTATCTCCAAGGATGATTCAAGTAGATATTTATATTTACCAATTGAGACATAAATCTGGATCTTTTGAAGTATTTCAAAAGGTTTTCACAATGAAGTAGAAAATATTGTAATAAGAAAATTATGTTTCTACAATTAGATTGCAGAAAAGAATGTTTGAGTTACAAATTTAGCAAATGTCTGATGAGCTAAAAAAGAATTTTATAGCTTGCACCTCCTTGAAACACTACTGAGAGTAGATTGCTTTAAGTAGATGCAATCAAACTATGTATGACATGGTGAGATCAAAGATGACATTAATTATTCTGCGAATATACTTTCAAAGTGATGCTTTTGAGACTGTGGCTTTCACACTGAAAAGGGAGCGCTATCAAATTTTTTGAAATAAGTGCTACTTTGTAGGTTATCCCAAATAGGTGGGTATTCCTCTATCACTATGCCGGGGCAAAGTGTTGCCATAGAGTGCAGAAGTTTTGAAGAAAAATGTTTTCTACAAAAGAGTGAGTGGGAGGACAGTGCAACTCGACAAGATTGCGTCGTAATCAGCTAAAAGAAAAGAAACACTGGAAGTAATTCTAGAATTTCTTATTGCGACTGATACAAAAAGCCTAGACATGAGATATAGAGACTATGGTTGAACTTGTAGCTGAACTATATATGTTGGGAAAATTCGTGCAGACCTTTGTGGTATGCAGATGAAATATTGTTGGGCCAACAATAAACCTATAATTCACAGAGAAGCGTTGATGGGCCCTGACTCCGAAAATTGGGTATATGCCAACATAATCCGAGATAGTATCCATTCACATAATTCAAGCTTAGAACTTGATGAACCCTTTGAAAGACTTAAAGTATAAAGAATGGTAATGGGTCTATAAACTGACAAGGATAAAAATGGTTTATAATACATGACTTGTTACAAATAGTTTATGACAAGATCAAAGAATTAACTATGACGATATTGTCTCATCATAGCAATACGTAAAGTCAGTTCGGGTTAAACTAGCAATTATTAAATATTTTAATTATGAGATAAAATAGATGGATGCCAAAATTATTATCATGAGATGGAAATAGAACCAAGGTTGTCTTCTTGATACAATCCAAGGTAATTTTGTCGATCCAGAGGATGCTAGTAAGTATGCAAACTTCATGAGATCCTATAATGATCTGAAGCAAGCATAATGGAGTTGGAATATTCATACTGATGAAATGGTCAAATAAATTGATTTCATCGAGTAAAGCGAAGATGCTTGTATTTACAAGAAAGTAAGTGGGAGCATGATAATATTTCTAGACACTATATGTACATAACATATTGTTGATTAGAAGTTATGTAAATTTCTTGACACAGATTAAGACTTTATTGAAACTAGTTTTCAATAAACATACTTAGGCAATGAATATTCCTTGTATTAGACATAATGATCTATAGAGATAATAGTGTCTAATAGGACTTAGCCAAAATACATATTGACAGAATACTAAAGTAGTTTACTATGTAAAATGTCAAGAAGAGTGTCTTGTCAGTGTCACATGGAAGGAGTCAGTATCTGTTGGGGATATAACCCCAAGGTGTGACCCGCCCAGGAGGGGCCGGGTTATGCCATGGGCGACTCAATGTGAAGAAGGCCCAAATAGGTCCAAGAAGACAAAACATGAAGACGGCGGCTTATAAGAGGCGGGCCTGGCGGTGGCCCAATATCCAGAGGTGTGAGCCGCCCGATGGCGAATTGCTTGGTAAGGAAAGGTGATTTAGAAACCCAGCTGGTCACGTTGTGTGACCTGGCTTGGACTCTTGTAAGCCCAAAGCCTCGACCTGTGTATATAAAGGCAAGACCCGGCAGCGGGTTAAATGAAGAGACAGTTGATCCTGAGCTAGGTCAAGTGATTCCGCTCCCTTGTAATCGATATTCAAGGAATACAACTAAAAGTAGGACGTTGGCTTTTACCTCGTTGTGAGGGGTCGAGCCTGGGTAAATCTTGTGTCCTTTGTCCCGTTCAACCCCTTCAAGCTAACCTACGTTGTGATGGCTCCACACCTAAGTCCTTCCGCAAGGGCATCTGCCGTGACAAAACCATGACAGTATCCTAAAATAGTGATGAGAGAAATATGATTTCAACCACACTTGTATTCCATGCTATGTAAACAACCAGATATTTCCAAAAACTCCAAGTTAGTTGTAAGTAATACATCGAGAAAAGTTACTATTATGGTCAAATTGTTGATTATAATACAAAAGTGAAAATGTTGTTAAGGATTAACGACATGTTTCTCACACATGGAGAAAATGAAGAAATTGTTGTAAGGACTTACATCAATGAAGGCTCGTTGTAAGTAGTACATCGATAAAATCTTCAGGTTTTTCACACACGGAGAAAATGAAGAGATTGTTGTGCGGAGTTACATTAATAAAGGCTCGTTGTAACTAGTACATCGATAAAATCTTCATCTACGCTCCAAGTAATTTTTTGATTTTTTCCGTGTGTGAGAAACATGTTGTTAATCCCAATTAAAAGTGATTTATGGTGGCACAGTAAGTTGGAATTGGTCCAAAGAGTTACTATAGTGAATTATGTGACAGAAGGCTAAGTATATTATTGCTTTAGAAGCAAAAATGAAGGGTTAAGAATTGAAAGTTCATTTATGAGCTTGGCATGGTTTCTAGATGATTGTATCATTGGAACTGTATTCTTAATAGTGGTTCCATAACTCAGTCTAGGGAATCAAAGCTTCTACCAGTGATTCAATATAACAAGCTAGTTTCACACAAATTATGAATTCTTGTGAAAGCATGATAGATGCACAGAAATGCAAATGATACACGCGGTTTTGAAGGTGCAAGATTCGATATGACAAAGTCTATACCACAAGCATATCATGGACTAACACCGGATTACCATTGGTGTTAAAGTTAAAAGTGCTAACTAGATTATTGACTCTAGTGCAAGTGGGAGACTATTGGAAATATGCCCTAGAGGCAATAATATTGTAGTATTATACTTCCATAGTTAAGAGTTCATATTACATGCTATAACTGCTATGATCCTGGAATAGGCAATTCAGTGGAAAACTCATTTGCACATGCGAAATGATAAACGAAATAATATAGGTTCCAGTCTTGCCTCTAAGATTGGCCCAAGTGTTGTTGGTGATCATGTTTTTTGGATCTTAGGATATCGTTAAGTGTTATGATGGTCCTAAAAACAACATTGAGGGTATGCCATTACAAGAACAATCATATTGAATCGACCCGATACTTGTTTGTTATACTATGTGATTATATCGTCTGAAGTCATCTATTATCACACAGAGTGTTAGCATGTGTTTAATTTCTCACACCATGAGAGTGTCTCGGTAACTTCCTACCAGATGGTGTGCTTTGAGGTTTCTCAAACGTCATCTATAACAAGGTGATCATAACAACAACTTTCAGGCTCACCGAAAATTTTGACAGGTGACCGGACAGCCCGAGAGTGGGATTTGCTCCTCCGATGATGGAGAGATATTCTTAGGACCCTCTCAATGTGACAACATCCATCGTCTGGCTAGACACAGGTGACTATGTCACGGGGATGCCGGAACACGTCAAAGAGAAAGAAGAACAAAACCGGTAACGGGAGTGATACATCCATTTTGCATCATGTTTTTGTGATGATATTTATTGCATTATGAACTATTATTTCAAATTCTGGTACAATTCTTATGCCTTTTCTCTCTTATTTTACAAGATTTACATGAAGAGGGGGATTGGCGGCAACTGGAATTCTGGACCGGAAAGGAGCAAATCTGATATACCTATTCTCACAACTCCAAATGTCCTAAAACATTGCGGAGAATTATTATGGAATATATAAAAAATATTGGGTGAAGAAACAGCAGAAAGGGACCCACCAGGTGGCCACAAGCTTGGGGGGCGCACCCTGGCCTAAGCTTGTGAGCCCCCTGGCCAGCCCCCGGTTTCCATCTTCTGCTATATGAATGGTTTTGACGTAAAAAATCATAAGGAATATTGTGGGATGAAGCGTCGCTATCTCGAGGCGGAACCTGGGCAGAAGCTATTTAGGGCTCCGGCGGTGCTATTCTGCATGGGAAACTGCCCTCCGGGATGGGGAAATCAAAGCCATCATCATCACCAACGATCCTCTCATCAAGGGAGGGTCAATCTTCATCAACATCTGCACCAGCACCATCTCCTCTTAAACACTAGTTCATCTCTTGTATTCAATCTTTGTCTCAAGACCTTAGAATGGTACATGTGGGTTGCTAGTAGTTTTGATTACTCCTTGTAGTCGATGCTAGTTGGTTTATTTGGTGGAAGATCATATGTTCAGATCCTTAATGATAGTTATTACCCCTCTAATCTTGAACATGAATATGCTTTGTGAGTAGTTATGTTTGTTCCTAAGGACATGGGAGAAGTTTTGTTATAAGTAATCATGTGAATTTGGTATTCGTTCGAAGTTTTAATGAGATGTATGTTGTCTTTCCTGTAGTGGTGTTATGTGAACGTTGAATACATGACACTTCACCATGATTTGGGCATAGGGTAAGGCATTGGTAAGTACCAAGTAGATGATGGGTTGCTAGAGTGACAAAAGCATAAACCCTAGTTTATGTGTTGCTTTGTAAGGGGCTGATTTGGATCCACATGTTTCATGCTATGGTTAGATTTATCTTAATTCTTCTTTCATAGTTGTGGATGCTTGTGAGAGGGATTAATCATAAGTGAGAGGCTTGTGCAAGTAAGGACAGCACCCAAGCACTGGTCCACCCACATATCAAATTATCGAAGTAACGAATCATATGAGCATGATGAAAACTAGCTTGACGATAATTCTCATGTGTCCTCGGCAGCGCTTTGCTTTATATAAGAGTTCGTCCAGACTTATCCTTTGTTACCAAAAGGATTGGGTCACCTTGATACACCTTTGCTACTCTTGTTACTTGTTACCCGTTACGATTTATCTTACTACCAAACTATCTGGTACCGATAATTTCAGTGCATGTAAAAAATACCTTGCCGAAAACTACTTGTAATTTCCTTCTGCTCCACGTCGGGTTCGACACTCTTACTTTTCGAAACGACTATCACTAGTAGAAAAAGGACCTAATGTGAGACACATTAGTGCCAGTTTGATTTTAGCCTGGTACTAATGGAACCATTAGTGCCGGTTTGAATGGCTATGCATTAATGTCGGTTTTTCTTGAACCTTTAGTACCAGTTCGTGCCACGAACCGGTACTAAAGGGGTGATGGCAGGCTGGCATCAGGCCGGGGCCCCACGATCACCTTTAGTACCGGTTCGTGTCAAAAACCGGTACTAAAGGGCTAACCTTTAGTACCGGTTTGTGCCATGAACCGGTACTAAAGGGGTCTGACCTATAGTACCAGTTTGTGACACAAACCGGCACTATAGGGCAATTTTCAAACTCTATCCCCCCCCCCCCCCCCCGTCTGTCGCCATTTCAGTTCTGAAAAAATCAAAAGAAAATGATAAAAACTTCAAAAAATAAAATCCTCCGAGAGGTAGTTATATTACTACATCTACTAGTTAGGAAAATTTGAAAACTTAAATTTGGACTTGTTTTGCAAAAAGTGTAGGGAAAATGTAAAGCGGCTATAACTTTTGCATACGATGTCAGAAAAAAAGTATAATATATCAAAAAATTCAGCACGAAAATCCGCATCCGATGGAGACCGCCTACGGCCTGTTTGCAATTTTTTAGAATCCTCAAATTCCAAAACGAAAAAAAGATATGGTCAAATTTCAGTTTTTTTTAAAAAAAATTGGTTAAATCTGGTCAAACTACTTATTCAAGAAGTATTAATGTTACTACATAATTATTCAAGAATATTAGTGTTACTAAATAATTATTTCAATTTTTTAAATTTTGGTCAAATTTGGTCAAACTATGGTCAAACTTATTCAAGAAATATTAGTGTTACTAAGTAATTACTGTTTTTTAGAATAATAGTTTCAAACTCAAACGGTGAAACGTGTGACCTAATGCTCAAGCTAAATTGCTGAGGGTTAATAGGATTGACAGCTTACATTTGTCAGGAAAACAACAAGTGCAGACTTGGAATGTAGGGGGAATAGAACTCCGAAGTTAAGCATGCTCAGGCTGGGGGAGTGAGAGGATGGGTGACCAGCCGGGAAGTCAGGCGATTTGGAATGAGTGATCCACACTTGAGCAGTTAAGAGAGGTGATTAGAGACTAAATCATCAAATAATTCAGAAAAATTAAAAATAAAAAAAATCAAATTCCTTTTCCAAAATTTTCAAAAAAAAAACCTTTAGTACCGGTTGGTAACACCAACCGGTACTAAAGGTCCCCCATACCAGGGCGCGAGCTCACACCAGGTGGTGGCACTTTAGCGCCGGTTCGTGCCGAATCGGTAATAAAGGGGGGGGGCTTTAGTGCCCACCCTTTAGTGCCGGTTATGGAACCGGCACTAAAGGCCCTTACGAACCGGCGCTAAAGCTCCGTTTCTACTAGTGTATGATTGATCCCCAATAATTGTGGGATCAGGGAGGAACGGTATAGTGAGCATGATGTGGACTCAAGAGGATACTGATGCACACTGGGTTTTGTAAATTATCACAAAGCAAAGGGAACATCACATGATAACCAAAGGTTCACTCGAATATCATTCGTGTAATCATAGGGACCGATATGGATGTCCATAGTTCCACTATCGGTCATTGAATGAAGTGGTTTGTTCATGTCTATGGTTCACTGAACCTACAACTTCACAAGCTTAAGGTAATCACGATCCGTTAAGTGTTAATGGGACAGGAGTGATGGGAATATATTTGAGGAATTGTTTCATTAATATTCAAAATAGTTCCGAGAGGTTCTAGAAGCATTTCGGGGTAAATGGAAGGGTTTCAGTGAATACCGGGTATTACCGATTAATTATATATAGGTAGAAAATGTTTCCAGGTATGATAAATTATATATATAATGCTCTGCAAATGTTTAGAACATTTTTATATTTAATTTAAATATCAACGGGCCTAAAAAGGCCAAGAGGTGGAAGGCAACTTGACCCAAAAAGTCCCAAGTGGGAAGGTGCTTCCCTTCCCTAAGGAAGGGGGTCGAATTGGAGAAGGGGACGAGTCAGACTCCTCCTCCCCTTAGATGGTGCACCAAGGGGGACTCCTTACCTTGGTGGCAGCCCTCCCTCTCCCCTCTAACCTATATATACTAGAGGATTTCCGCCCTATGACAACACAATTTTTGGAGCCTCCTCTAGTTGATCTAGTGCACGTTCTAGTTGGTCCTATTTGAATAATTAGAGCGAGCCCTAGCCAGCTCTAATCCTCATAATTAGAAGTCCCATGTGGTTCTAATCTCGCCCCTCTAATTCTTCGATGACGATTAGCTCTGGATGGCAAAGTGCTGCCGGATCGTGAAGACCGTACGCTTGCAACCAAGTAGAGAGGCCGTGCTTTCGGTCTTCCGTTTGAGGGATCATTCGTCAGCAGTTCGTGGGATTGTCATCAACAATCCAGGGACTTCAAGTACGATCTAGACTGACTCGTCTACTTCCACTGCACTCCCAAAGTTGGTAACGATCCTTGATCACAACCTGTTATGCATCTTCATATTGTTCCTGCGTGATAGTAGGGTGATTTTTTTGTTTTCTAGTACATTTCCCAACTGATGGAACATTAACATCGGTTTTCGGTGTGGGTGCTTCAATATTCTTTTCAAGTCTACCCAGACGTTTTTTGGTGCAGGGCCATTTTCTGGGTTTGTAAATCAATGAGTTGGGTTGATGGCTCAGATGAGTAAGGCCATTGACCGGAGTGTTTCCATTCTATGTACCGGGCAAAAGTGTGTCATTTGCTCGGTCTTTTGGTGTTGCCTCCCATCTCCTTTTATTCTTGTCACAGCTCCCTCATTTGATCTATCCATTTCATATCCAGCAGAGCACGACATCTATCTGTCACTTCGCTCCACTCAAAAGGAAGAGGTTCTATGAGCTTCTTCATGGTCCTCTTGCCAGCCAGCTGAGGTTTGTATTTCCTACACTTCTATTTTGTGTGTCGCCTCCTTTGCGCCCACTTTCTATTTTCTTTTGCCAGGCCCTACAAGTATTGTGACCTTCTTCCCATCGTTCGATTGTTGTAGTTTTAGGACTCCTATTCTTCGATGTGAGCTATTTTTTGGTTATTCTCATGTTCTCTATTTGATGAGGTCGATGTGTCCTAATCCTTAATTCTTTGGTAGGTTTGCTTGGTTCGTGACACCCACATGATTTAGTTTGTAGAGCATGGACACCCACATTATTCTTTGATTGGGTGAATCATTTGTCCTTGTCATCCACGTTCGCTGCATCAAGGTTTGATTGTTTAGTTTGCATGTGTAATATATTTGATTCTTTACATTTTAGCTTATCTATGCATCGTGTTTTTGTGTATATCTTCTTGTTGCAAAATTTTAGATTTTATTGTTCGTTCATGTGTTCATCATGTGTTATGTTGCTTCTTCTATGATTCCTATTTTTTAGAGTGTGGGCATCAAGTCATTGGCCAGTACCTTGACCTAGCATTGTTGTATTGGCCACTTTCGAATCCCATTAGATAGATGATCTCCATTGTTTATCTTGATGATGATGTACTTGTTGTTTCTTTGTTGTTTGCATCGAATAGAGATGGCTCACCATGCTTCAATTGTTTTTTTCAAGTTTGGACCTCCAATTTCCTTATTGCCACAGATATCTTTATGTGGCACCTGCATGCGCGTTTCTTGTATCTGGTTTGATTGGTGAAAGTGCAACTAATGTCTCGGTGGTTTTGGTAATTAATAACAACATATTTGTCATTGAACCAATGCATACTCAAAGATCATTTCAGGAAAGTTCAATATAAGTATGGCAAGGACATGTGATTGTGGACCCCTCAAAATGCAAAGGACAGACAATGCCGAAAGCTCCAAGACTCTACCGTTTTTCTGAAGTGATCAAATATTACATTGAGTCCATAATAAAGCCAATACTATTAAAAGGGGATGATGTTTTGATTATTAGTCATTTACTCAAGTTGTTAGGACCCAGAGAATATCGACGAGAGGGGGGTGAATGGGAGATTCAAAATTTATTTGAAAGTTTTGAACTGACCCCAAACACAATAGCATAAATAAGGTTCGATAGATAAGAACTCAATCAAGCATACTATTGAGGGACAAAATCTTTGAGGTAAGATCCAATAATGGTTCAAGCATAGTATATGATAGGCTTGATGATAATGATGGTAATGCAATATGCCAACATGTATACTATCATGACAGAGAGCTAGAACAGATCTGCAAAGAATAACTATGATGAACAACTATGATGAGGTAAATGATCACAGCACAGATGATGATGAGAATTAAGATAGCATAACAGAATGAATATGGTGCAACACACAGGGCATCGAAAAATAACTGATGCATATGAGAGATGAGATAAGAGCGAGTGATATGCAACACAGTATGAATGATTAGACAAACTATCGGCACAGAGCACAAATGAAAATTGCTGACAGAATTGCAGAGAAGAAAATAGAACCAGTGGTGCTCGATGGTGATAGAAAGATTTGGTAGACCAGTTCACCCTTCTGCCAAAGGGCTACGTCTAGTTGGAGGGGGTGTGATTTAACACGGAAGATAAACTCTCTTCACCCAATTCTCCTTCAACTCGAACCTGATCATACTTTAGTTGATTTTAGTCATGGTAGATCCTTGTTAGCGATCTCAAAACCTTCCGTCGACCATCGCGGACCACAATCACTCTTGGTTGCTGAAGATATTGCTCGGTAAAGACAACAACTCTCCAACACTTGAGCCAAAACCTATCCGTCTAGAGAGTGGGCAGCTCACAACAGTAATAGGTACAAGAACTCTAACTCAGAACTACTGTGATGTTAAACCACTGTCTAAGTTTGGGCTCTTGATTTTTCTCTCGATGGATCTTAAACTCAAATTAGTGGGGAGGGGTTGCTCAAATCAATCTTCTCAGAAATCTCAAGCAGAGGAGCCAACGGACAACGTTGGAGCAGGGTGGCTATTTATAGCCGCACCCTTCCCTGATGGGAATTGACCAAATTAGACATCAACATCAAGCAATGGTTGGACGACACGAGTCCAACAGTCGGAATTTGAGCACAACGGTAACATTTCTTTTGCAGCAAGTAATGCTAACTCCTCGGTCTGAGACAAATCTCTCATAGCGAAGAAGATCACAGTCTCTTGCTGGCAAGTATTTGCTCGGAACACAAAGAGATTTCTCTCGCAACTTTCATAGATTTTAGCTAAGCATCACAGCGGATCTAAGCTTCGAGAACCTATACCCCTCTGAATAGTACGGAGGTCCTTTGACTCAAATAAATGAAAGAAGAACAACAAAATGAATACTATGTCTTCACTCAATCTTCGACTTCCATTCGCTGCAGTCAATTTCTTCAGACGGCCATGCCGAAACGTATGCTTCGCTTCAGGAGTAAACTTTCGAGGTATTAATTCCTTCCCATGAATCTTCTCGTCTGTATAACTTCAACAAATATAGCTCGTTCTTCTCTACAACGCACATATACTTTGATGAAGTTCTTCGAACTATTCATGGAAGACAACATTCTCTTTGGTTCTGTATGGACTATTTCTCTGTGTATGCACTAGCAAACAAATCACTCCATACATGTTTCTGTCAACAATCTCCAAAATAAAGGTAGGCAAATGTTGCACCAACAATCACCCCCTTTCTGGACAATTGTTGACAATACTGATCACGTCGATGGTTACATAATGAATGGAATGTAATGCGTAGGATAATAAAGGATGAGAGATAATTACGAAGAAAAGACACGCTCCCCCTGAAGGTATGCATCCGGAGGGTAGCAAGGTAATTCTTCGTATGAGTGACATTGACCTATGATCTCATTCAAAGATTCTTTCAATGCACTCGACAGTGTCTGAGATAATTCTTGTCACACAATATTTGAAGTGAATTAGATAGATATAGTCAGTACTTTGAAATGATTTGTGATGAAAGATATGTCATAAAGGTTTTCTCGGCGCACAATTTGAATCCACACGAGAGGTGAGTTTCCTGCAAGTTAGATGTTCGAGAATGAATAGAGCAAGACAAACTTGAGTATATTGCTCAGAGTGGATATGCTTTAGATCTGGTTTTCCTGCAATAACGATGATACGAAGGATATTTGCAAGGAAAAACACTTTTTCAGTCATAAGGATAGCTTTAAAGACTTAAGAAATTTAGACTGAGACTGACTTTCTTGTCATGTAAAGTTAGATAATCGAAGAGTAATAATCATAGCATATCCAACCATAACATATATAGTTCATTTAACACTCAATGTACTTCTCCCCTTTGTACCATCACTCAATGATTTCTTGTCATAATTGTAGAGCAAACACTTTCCCTGCAAGATAGATAAATATCGAGGATAATCATTGCGAGGGTACCTGCAAATAGATAGTTTGAAGCAAATGATATTGCAGGGGTTGTTATTAACATTACATGGTGATCGAATATTTCAACACCACGGGCTGTGCGTTGATACGTCTCCAACGTATCTATAATTTTTGATTGTTCCATGCCGTTATATTATCATTCTTGGATGTTTTACAATTATTTTGTAGCAAATTTATATCAGTTTTTCGGACTAACCTATTGACATAGTGCCCAGTGCCAGTTGCTGTTGTTTGCTTGTTTTTTACTTCGTGGAAAGTCAATACCAAACGGAGTCCAAACGCAGTGAAACTTTTTGGAGATTTTTTCTGGACCAGAAGACACACGATGGGCGAAACAAGTACCAGAGGGGGGCTTCGAGGGGAGCACAACCCACCTCGGTGCGCCTGGGGGACCAGGCGTGCCTTGGTAGGTTATGCCCACCTCGGCCGCCTCTCGCACCACCTCTTTGCTCTACAAATACCCCGAAAATCCAAAAACCCTCAAGGAGTCAACGAAACACAATTCCAGCCGGCCCAAGTTCCAGAAACACCAGATCCAATCTAGACACCATCATGGAGGGGTTCATCATCCTCATTGGTGCCTCGCTGATGATGCGTGACTAGTTCATTGTAGGACTTCGGGTCCTTAGTTAGTAGCTAGATGGCTTCCTCTCTCTCTTTTGATTCTCAATACAATGGTCTCTTGGAGATCTATTTGATGTAACTGTTTTTGCAGTGTGTTTGTTGGTATCCGATGAACTTTGAGTTTATGATCAGATCTATTTTATCCATGAAAGTTATTTGAGTTTTGGTCTGTCATATGCATGATTGCTTATAGCCTCGTATTTCTTCATTCAACCTTTGGTTTAGTTAGGCCAACTAGATCGATTTTTCTTGCCATGGGAAGAGGTGCTTTGTGATGGGTTCGATCTTACGGAGCTCAATCCTAGTGACAGAAGGGGACATGACACGTACGTATCGTTGCTATTAAGGATAACATGATGGGGTCTATTCCTACATGAATATATCTTGTCTACATCATGTCATCGATCTTATTGCATTACTCCATTTCTGCATGAACTTAGTACACTAGATGCATGCTAGATAGCGGTTGATGTGTGGAGTAATAATAGTATATGTAGGCAGGAGTCAGTCTACTAATCTTGGACGTGATGCCTATATAATGATCATTGCCTGGATATCATCATAACTATTTGAAGTTCTATCAATTGCCCAATAGTAACTAGTTTGCCCATTGCATGCTATTTTTCTCGAGAGAAGCCACTAGTGAAATCTACGGCCCCCGGGTCTATTCTTTATCATATTCTATTTTTATTCGCTTTTATTTTCAGATCTATTATTCCAAAAACCCAAAAATACCTTGCTGCATTTTTTAAGCGCATCTTTTATTGCGCGTTTATTCAAGTTCTGTTTAGCCAATCTATCACAATTTTATCCCGTCAACTTGGCAATTTCCGGCATCGTTACCCGAAGAAGGGATTGACACCCCTTATATGCGTCGGGTTGCAAGTATTTCTTCTTTGTGTGCAGGTACTGTTTACATAGTGTTTCTTGGTTCTCCCACTTGATTGATACCTTGGTTTCATAACTAAGGGAAATGCCTACCATAGTTGTGCTGCATCATCCCTTCCTCTTTGGGGAAATACCGACGTAGTTCAAGCGGCATCATGCGTTAAGTTCATCAAGCAAATTATTAGAGGGATAACACCAAACATCCTGCAAAAAACCCCAAACATCTATCACTCGATGTGCTTCTCCCCCATTTTGTCAACAAGTGTCAAAAAGGAAAGAGAAAAAATACGAGGAACTACACTTCTGAAGTGTCCTGAGAATCAGAATTGAAACTTCTCGACAAATCAGAATCCGCAGAGCGAGGAATTGTCGAGGGTGAAGCAGGAGTAACAGCATCGGCTCCGGAGGAACTGGTGGGATGAACACCTGGCTTGTATATGAGTGTTCCAGTTGTGTCTTCAATTTCATCATCGTGTCCGACAAACAACAGGTCATTTGATGTAGAACACTGAGGGATAATAGGAGTTTGCCTTCGGATGCGAGGAACAAGAAGTAAGTCTAGGTAGTCATAATCCTTCTTGATGCCTTTGGCAGCCGGCAACTTACGAGAATAATGTTTCTTTAGAAGAGTCCAGGAGTGCTTCTTTGCTTCCTTCTAATGTAGAAGGGTTTGACGAGCATAATTATTAAGTGAATTTAGCTCAGTCATCAACTCCAGCGTTTCCTTACTATCTAGCTTGATGTGGCTTTCCAGTGCCTGCTGCGTGCAAATGAAAATATCATACATAGATGGATTTTCATTTCGAGGGATTTCAACCTTAGCTTTCTTAACTTTTAGAACAGCTTTAGGTGCAGGCGCAGTGCTAGCAGCATCAACAGGTGCCTTCCCTTTTCCAATATCCTTCACCATACGGAGAGTGTCACGTACTAGTGGCATGAAAACTATCGGAATATAATCCTAGAAGATTTCTTCATTGATAAAATGCTCAATTGCATACATGATCCACGGGGCATAAGGCTTTAGTGATTGCGGGTTGTCAGCAACGCACGCCAAGTTGCGAGTGAATAGATCTAGAACATCAAACAGAATTCCTTGAGAGATGGCCAAAAGAGCATTTCCCATGATGCTATTGATAGAATTTGGTATGTTCTTTGGCATGAGAGAATTGCATGGGATATGAAACATCACTTTGTTGTCATTGGCCAACTTCTTGAGATCAACCATCAATGCATTCATCTCTAACCAAGTTGGGGTCCATCAATATGTGAGGTTGTGCAGAAAATGGGGGAAATGTTTCCTGGGGATTTTTCTAATTTTCGTCATCGCTTATTTCCATGGGCCGAATATCATCATATGCTAGCACATTCTCATCGATGGGCTTGAGGCACAAATGGTGGAGCAAGGGGCCTTTTCATCTTCTCAGACACAAATGGCATTGAGGCACTAGTCTGACCTTCATTTTCCTTCGCTGGAACTCCTTCAACATCGTTCTGAGTATCAGGCACTAGGGCCTTTTCTTTCGGTGTATTACCATCAGACGGAGGCACAACAACCTCGTCGGACACTTGGGTCACAACAGCATCTTTTTTAGTCTCCTGGGCACAATAGGTGGTACAACTTGTTCATGAGCCATGTTCTCTTGAGATCTCTTTTCTTCCTGTTTTGGCTATGAAGCAACAGAAGTAGTAGCATGATCAACATGTATCTGGGTAGGGACACGAGATGATGTGACCGGGGTGGTATTTCCTTGGGAAGAATTTAGCTCCGCCTCAACTCTGTCATCCTCCATATTGTATCTGGAGGACTCAACTCGCATTTCCTTTAGAGGCAATGAAACTGCCTTCTCAACCTCAATCTCTTCATCAAATTTCTCTTCAGGGGCTTGCTCCACGGGCATGACATTTCCTTCATCAGGATTGTTCAGAGAGATATCCATCACATAAGTTTCTTGAGTAACTATCATAGGAATGATAACTACGGCAGGCTCAGCTTGTTGCATGGGATCATCCTCATAACGAGGGGACAGTGGTATCTCCTGTAGAGGAGCACTTGAGTCAATGGACGCATCAGTTGCAACATTCTGAATATGGCGATCCTTGATTGCCTTCGGGTTACTTGCTCTGACTTTTGCTTTCTGACGCTTTTCTTCCTTTATTCTTCATCGAGTAAGTTCTACTTGATGTTCAATCTCATCATTCCTTCAGTCACACAGCTGAGAAACTTCCATCTTCAGTTGTGAGTGCCATTCAATCTTATTATTTCTCAAAATAGTGAGAGCTTTTGTGATCTCAAGAATTTCCTTGTTTAGGATCTTTCTTTCAGATTCAGTACTAGCATTACTCCTAATTTGCTTGAGGGTTTTCTTGCCGTCGACAGCTTGGTTTAGCTCCCTGGTGATTTCTCACAGCTCAGCAAAATGTTTAGTTACCAGCTTGGTAACATCACCAGGAAGATCCAAACTGCTCAAATCAGCAGATTTTACATCGTAGACAGCACATTCAAATGAGATAAATCATAAGATCGAAGTCATACTTCTATTCCTCTGTGGAAGAAGGAACACTGGATTTGGCCTTCTTGGCAGAAACAACAGCTTTCTCTTCGGGCATCAGCTTTCTCTTTGTAGAAGGGGTAGTAGAACCCGAAGGTTTATCTGAGACTTGAGCGGGAGCAAGCCTTGGTGACATTCTCAACGGAGGTGAAACTTTTGCTGATGGGGAAGTTTTGTATGGCTTGTCAAGAAGAGGTCATTGATCATACATAGGAATTTCTTTGGGAGCATCTTCATTGGAGGACTCATCAGATGAAGCTGAAGTTGCCTTCTTGGATTTTCTGGCAACTAATTTCTTTCTGGAGGCTTGAGGGGAAACTGACTTCCTTGCCTTTCTTTCCTTTCGGGCGGAGGCCCGATCCTTTTTGTCTTGAACATCTTGCAGGGTCAACTCAACGTTTCTCTGTTCCGCTTGAATTTTTCTTCATGGCCTTGGCTTCACACGTGGCCGTGGCCTTTGCTCTCTTTTCCATTTCTTCGAGAAAATTAGCCGTTGTTTTCAGTGAGTCAGCATGAGCATTTGCAGTAGGAGGAGGCCTTACTTTTTCATCGTCTAGACCGAGGCAACCCTCGGTGATGCAGTCATTCCAGGGTGGAGTGAATGTGAACAAGATTTGATATTTCCTTCGGACATTCTCATGATTAAAACATTTCTTTGCCTAGTGACGACGAATCCTTTGTAGCCTATAATTTCTCTCGGTTGCGGTTTCAACTCCAGGTGGAGTTTTATATCCTTCAGGTTCAGACATCTTAGCAGAGGTGTTCCTTTCTCTACCACGACCTCCCTTCTTGGGATTACCATCAGAAAAAGTCTTTGAAGTGGTGATCCGTTCATCCTCGGGCTAGCTGTGAGCCGAGGGAATATCATCTTCCTCTTCTTCAGATTCCGATCAGATTTCTTCTTGGTAATCTTGGGTGGCTTGGATGGTTTTCTTCCACCAGTCAACTTGAATTGTTCAAGCACAAGCAGTTGTTGAGGCATTTCATCTTCTGACCCAGACTGCGCTTCCGAACTTTGATCCATGACCAATCATGAGATAAGAACAAAACAAAGCGACGGAAAACAGGATAAAGTCACAAAAATGCACAGAAGTATTTTGACTGAACATTTTTTTCTGGAAGCAGCAAAGGAACCCATGGTATATGTCTTGGAAGATATCACTGACAAAATTGCAATACACCATAAGGCAGAGTAACAACTTATCTAATCTTTCGAAGAACTACACATGAACCCTAGATCTCAGATAACCAGTATGAGGAAGAGCTACAAACCGCACCAGTTATAACTTAGAGAAGCCTAAAGATCTGCCGCAAGGAAATAAAACAAGAGAAATACTCGTTGGTAAGAACAACCTTAGAACAAAGAAATAGGCAGGGCTATCTCTAGATTTATGTTCCCTAACTTGGCAGAAAGATCAGCTATGGCAACGCAGAGGAGAGGATGTACCGCACTGGCGTGACCAACGACGGCGAGGCTTAATCAGCGTTGCACGGCGAGGCACGTCAATGGTGTTGCTTCAAGCTCTGGCTTGGGAGGAGAGCGAGAGAGGGTTTGAGGATGAACTGAGGGAGAATAGAGGAAGAAGAAACCTGGAGGGGTATTTATATAGCCCGTAGGTGGAACCACTTCCTCCGAGATCTATGGCCAAAAATCAAGGGACGTTCCACATTCAACGGACGAGATCATGATCGTGAGATTGTGGGCACGTGTCAACCGTTTCCTGTGAAATTCTCGAAAACTAAACGGAAGGCCGGAGGGTTGAAGAAGGGCAAGCGCCAAAAATAGATTAATGTTCGAAGTTGATTTCATTCGTGACCAAAGATGCCTGATTAAAATCTTCTTTAGATCAAATTGCATGTTTATGGCGGATAGCAAAGATCGGATGAGAATGAATAGAGGGAAAACAAGGTCCGAATCAAAACACCTAGCTTACGAGAGAAAACCCAAGACCAAAGAACTCTGAGTAATTTGACATTCAGACAGAACACAAACATGACAAAAAACAAAGAAACCGAACGAAAAACGCAAAGAACTAGAACCAACAATCAATCTTAGGATGAAGGATATACAAGAGGAATTCCTGAGATATCATCTGCAAGACAGGTTAGTTCTTTTTTGCAACCCACACTTGTGTGGGCAACGAGAATCTCATTTTCCTTGTCTGACCAGGAGTATTCTTTCGATGAGATCCGTAAGACAACTGTGTATTTCAAGAGTAATCATATGAGTAAGCATTGATGTTATTTCCAGAGACATGAGTATAATGATTTGAGGAGGTACGCTTGTACTCCTGTCGAAGGTTTGATCGATACACATGCGAGTATTTTCCCGCACCATACTGTGAATAATAATCATTGTCTCGAGAAAAATTACTCTGCATGTTCAGGTTAGCAGTGACAGATAGATTTTCAACAATGCATTTCTTTATCCAGATTTGCTTCTTGAATGAACCACACCTGCAGTTAGTTCCAACATAATGAGCAAAATCCTTACCATTCTATTGTTTGAAAAATTTGTAGTTCGAGTCATCAGACTCATCAGAAGCAATAGAAGCAGAAGTATCTTATCCTGGTAGAACTATTGGTTCGAGTGTTTTGCTTTTAGCAAGAACCCAACTCATTCGAGGATATTGTTCGGGAGTCCAGTAAGTCCCATCAACGTTGAGTTTCCTTTCGAAACCTAATCCTTCCTTTTGAGGATTTTTGTGAAGTATTGGCTTCCTGAGCACATCACAGAGAGTTTGATGTCATTTGAGGCTCTTTAGGATTCCCGTCTCAAGCAAGTTCTTTAATCTGCAATTTTCATCAGAAATAGCAAAAAATTCCTTAGGAGAGGGATTAGAGATATCATTCGTAGTAGTTGCAATATTCAATATGTTAGTAGTAGAAGTTTGAGCATGTGAATCAACATTGCTACATTCTAGGCATTTTAAGCATGGAGGCACAAAATCATCAGGAAGACGATTAGATTGCTCGGTGAAGAGAGAAGTATTTTCTTTCGCCAGCTCGCTATGAGACTCTTTCAGTGACTTGAGTTCCTGATTCATGCTAAGGAGTTCATCTGATAAATTGTCGTAGTCGACAGAAAGGGAATCATATTGGTTGGTAATAACATCAATAGTTGAAGAAAAAGCATCATGCTCTTCGATCAACTTTTGATTTTTCTCCATCTCTTCGACTAGTAATCGTTTAGTTTTATTGAGATTTCTATCCAGCATTTCAAGCTCACCTTTTTGAGATTTCACAATCTTAACAAGTTTAGCATAAGTAATCTATTCGGGAGAATAACCATTCATGGATTTTTGGTGTTTTGCTGATACCTGGTCCTTCAATGATTTTGACATGAGACAGAAGGCAATTGGTTCATCATTACATGAAGCATCATCATTAGTATCTGACTCGAGAGAATTGTCAACTGATTCTTAGGCAATGAAGGCATTGACCTTCCTATCCTTTTATAGAATTCTTCATCATCTAATTCAACGTTTGTCACTTCGTCGTCAGAATCCAGGGTCAGATCAACACATGCTCTATTTAGCTATGACGTCCTCTTCATATTTGACTCGATGGTAGGTCTTGCTTTCATGTCAGTGACTGGTCTTGTGGAAGAGCATGAAGATGATTCAATTTCCTTTGATTTCTTAGTATGACGATCCACTTATTAAAACACTACGGTGAAGATATTTCCATCGGTTACTAGGTTTTCCTTCCCAGCTAGGGAAATCTGCTATGAGATGACCGAATAGTTTGCATTTGAGGCACTTCATTTCTTTCGGAGGTAACTTTCTTGATGATTCAGGCAAGTCAAGTTCATCATCATTTGTGAGGCACAAATTTTGTCTTTTGAGATCACATAGCCTTTTGTGAGCATCTCTAGCTCCCTTGTGATGGTGTGTTGATTCTCAATATCTTCTTCTTTTGAACTGTCATGGAGTGAGAGAATTTCTCCTTCACTTTCCGAAGAAGATTCTTGATCTAAATTTTCTAGTTCCATCTTCTCCTCATGAATTGACAACAGCGTCATGACCTCAACATAGTGAAGTTCTTCATAATCGGGTCTTTGCTTGATTTCTTCTATGACGGAATTGAAAGATGGACCAAGAGCACTCAGCAGCTTGTCAACCACATCTCTGTCGGCGATATCAGTTACTCCTCATTGATGAAGTCTTTCGACAATGTTTGTCAATCGACCAATGAGCTCCATAGCACTTTCCTTACACAAGCAAACATAGCATGAAGCATTTGAGTGTGGGGATCTGTTCTGGCGATGAATTCTTCATGAGCATTTTTGATGGCATCCCAAAGTTGCTTTGCAGTGTTGAGCATTTGGAACCAAAAGCAAATGTCTTTCAAAAGACTCCTACATATAATATCTTTCTCTTGAGCATCTAACTGGAGATTGGCTTTGTCATCGGAATTTGGATCATTCGGTTGCTTAATAGTATATCCATTTTCCACAGTCTCCCACAGATCATAGTTGATGGCTTGAATTCTGATTCTCATTCATTCCTTCCAGTAAGGATAGTCATTTCCATCGAAGATAGGAAATCTTTCAGAGTGCGTGGATCTACCTACATACGCCATACTCAAAACTCCAAAAACATTAGACTTTTAATAAACAGAGACAGAGAGTACCTGCTCTGATACGAATTGTTAGGACCGAGAGTATATCGACCAGGGGGGTGAATGGGAGATTCAAAAGTTATTTCGAAAGTTTTGAATTGATCCCATACACATCCACAGAAATAAGGTTTGGTAGATAAGAACTCAATCAAGCATACTATTGAGGGACAAAATCTTTGAGGCAAGATCCAACAATGGTTCGAGCATAGTATACGATAGGCTTGATGATGATGATGGTAATGCAATATGCCAACAGGTATAATATCATGACATAGAGTTAGAACAGATCTGCAAAGAATAACTGTGATGAACAACTATGATGAGGTAAATGATCACAACACAGTTGATGATGATAACTAAGATAGCATAATAGAATGAATATGGTGCAACACAAAGGGCATCGAACAATAGCTGATGGATATGAGAGATGAGATAAGAGCGAGTGATATGCAACATAGTATGAATGATCAGACAAACTATCGTCATAGAGCACGAATGAAAAATGCTGATAGAATTGTAGAGAAGTAAATAGAACAAGTGCTGCTCGATGGCGATAGAGAGATTTGGTAGACCAGTTCACCCTTCTACGAAAGGGCTACGTCTGGTTGGAGGGGCCTTGACTTGACACAGAAGATAAACTCTCTTCACCCTATTCTCCTTCAACTCGAAGCTGATCAGACTTCATTTGATTTCACTTGTGGAAGATCCTTGTCGGTGATCTCCAAGCCTTCGATCGACCTTTGCGAACCACAATAACTCTTGGTTGCTAAAGATCTAGCTCGGTGAAGACAACAACTCTTCAACACTCGAGCCGAAACCTACCCCTCTAGAGAGTGCGCAGCTCTCAAGAGTAATAGGTATAAGAACTCTAACTCAGAACTACTATAACGCTAAACCACTGTCTAAGTTTGGGCTCTTGATTTTTCTCTCGATGGATCTTAAACTCAAATCACTAGGAGAGGGGTTGCTCAAATCAATCTTGTCAGAAATCTCATGCAGAGCAGCCAATGGACAACATTGGAGCGGCGTGGCTATTTATAGCCGCAGCCATCCTGATGGGAATTGACCAAATTGGACATCGAGAGTAGCCAATGGCTGAACGACACGAATCCAATGGTTGGTATTTGAGAAAAACTGTAATATTTCTTGTGGAGCAAGTAATACTAGCTCCTTGGTCTGAGACAAATCTCTCACAACGAAGAAGATGAAAGTCTCTTGCTCGCAAGAATTTGCTAAAAACACAATGATATTTCTCTTGTAACTTTCATAGGTATTGGCTAAGCATCACAGCGGATCTAAGATTTGAGAGCCTATAGCCCTGTTAATAGTACGGAGTACCTATTACTCCTATAAACGAAAGAAGAAGAACAAAATGAATACTATGTCTTCACTCTGCCACTTCCATTCGCTGCAGTCAATTTCTTCGGATGACCATACCAAAACATATGATTCGCTTCAGCACTAAACTTTTGAGGGGTTAATTCCTTCGCATCAATCTTCTCGTCTATATGACTTCAACAAATATATATCGTTCTTCTCTGCAACGCAAATATACTTCGGTGAAGTTCTTCGAACTTATCACGGCAGCCATCATTCTCTTTGATTTTGTATGGACTATTTCTCTTTGTATGCACTAGCAAACAAACCAATCCATACCTGTTTCTGTCAACAATCTCCAAAACAAAGGTAGGAAAATATTGCACGAACACAAGTGGTTGAAGATATTGCTCCAAAACCCTCAACCACATTCGCACTATCCAATCTATCCAAAACCCTAATATTGTTCCCACTGAAACAGATACACCCGGACGCACCGTGATGGCATTCGTGCTCTCGCAAACTTTCTGTACCCCATTGTGTTCATTTCGGAATCACCGAGTGAAACCAATCAAAATTACCGAAATGATGCAAGTGCTTATGTCATAGCATATTGGAGCCACCGAGTGGATTCATATAGTCGCACCGAAACATCTAATGTTTGAATCTTCTACACTAGTCGGTGCCTCCGAGATTTACTTTCGGTGTCATGGAGTTGTGCACAATGGTGTGTAACGGTTAGATCTTGGGTGATGTCTACACATATAGCCCACCTACACCACATACTCTTAGAGAGAGCAACCAGGTTGAAGCATACACTTCCCATATCCATTTTATGAGAGAGAACCACTTACACTTGTGTTCAAATCAAGGCATTCCACTCCAACCGTTTGATCCTTGATTTATAACCCCATCAAGTTTCTTTCCACTTCAATCCTTCTCCCACAACCATTCCAAATCTATGAAAGAGTGATTGAGTGTTGAGGAGACTATCTTTTGACGCACAAGAGCAAGGAGTTTATCATGAACAACAACATCTATTACCTTTTGCAGAGTGTTGTCTCCTAGATTGGTTAGGTGTCACTTAGGACCCTACAAAGCTTGTGAAGTTGAACCAAGGAGTTTGTAAGGGCAAGGAGATTGCCTACTTCGTGAAGATCCACCCCTGGTGAGGATAGTCCTCCATGTGAGTAAGCCATGATGGAATAGACAAGGTTGCTACTTCATGGACCCTTCCTAGATGGACCTTCCATGGACTCGAGCAACCATTACCCTTCGTGGGTTGAAGTCTCCATCAACATGGATGTATGTTAGCACCACCAGAACCACGCCAAAAAAATCTCCGTGTCTTCATTGTGTTTGATATCTCTGATCCCCTCCTTTATGTTCGTATGCAAATTCCTTACTTTCGGCTGCCCACTATTTATACTTTCATGTGTAGGATGCTGGTTGACTTCTGGTTGTTTCTAAAACTTTCCTACAACTAAAAATGGGAAATGGATAGGTTTGTATTTGGTCAAGTAGTCTAATCACCCCCTCTAGACCTATTTACAATCCTACAAGTGGTATAATAGCTTTGCTCTCCATTGCATTTCCTTAACCACCTAGGGGAGCATGGCGTCTAGCTAGTGAGGGCAATTATGACCATAGAGGTCCACACTTTGATGGTACAACTTTTCTCGTTGGAATAATAAGATGAAAATGCATATTCTTGGTGATAATCCCGCCGTTTTGGGCTGATGTTCGTGTTGGCTTACAAGGTGAATTCTTTGAGGATGGAGAAGAATCGGATCGTGAAGCATCCGTAGAAGAGTTGAAGATGTTGCAATATAATGCTCAAGCATGTTACAATCTCTTCAATGGTTTGTGCCCCAAGGAGTTCAACAAGATTAGCCACATCGAGAATGCAAATTAAATTTGAAATAATTTCGTTGATATGCATGAAGGTACCTAGTCCATCAAGGAGTCCAAGTTGGATGTGCTTCAAAGTCAACTTGACAAGTTCAATATGAAGGATGGTGAACGAGTCGCGGAAATGTACTCTATGCTCGCTCTTGTCACAAACGAGATTGCCGGCTTAGGAAGTGAAGATATGACCAACAAAATCATCATGAAGAAGATCCTTGGATACTTAGATAGAAAGTATGATACCGTGTGCACATCGATCCAAATGATGACAAATTACAAAGATGTCAAGCCCATGGAAGTCATTGGAAGGATTGTCACTCGTGAGATTTCACTCAGGGACAAAGAGGAGCTCCACAACAAATCAATTGGTGCATAGAAAGCTTCAAATGATGCTCCCACAACACCAAGTGACAAGATTGTATCCAATGAAGAAATAAGCCTAATGGTCAAGAACTTCAACAAGTTCTACAACTGTCGGAGTAATTGGACACGAATACCCCGAAGACGGTGAGACGATATTTCAAGACATCGGGGCTAGCAAAGCCCCTCAGTCCGACTGCCCGGCCGCTTCTGCCGACTCCCCATCCGACTGCTCTGCCCGGCCGGCTGCCGGCTGCTGACTGCAACGACCAGCCGGCTGCCGACTGCAGCCCGAAGCGACATTGACAAGACACCGATGAGACGATCGTACCCGAGCACTATGGGGTGGTACTTTGCTACCACGCTGCTGCTAGTTTCGCAGTCCGGGCGGGACCATCTTCGTCATCTCCGCCGCAGCTGTCGCGCCGTCTCTCCGGTAGCGCTCGGGGGCTCGACTTCAACCCGCCACCGGAGTGGCCATGCGGGACGGCGCGCCCTCGCCGTCATCCTCTTCGTCTTCACCACCATGGCGTCACGCCGTCCCTCCGTTAGCGGTCGGGGGCTCGACATCGACATGCCCCCAGAATGGCCGTGAGGGGCGCCGCGTCCTCGCCGTTGGCCTTGCCTTCTTCACCACCACCGCAACGCCGACCGTCCGTTCGCACGCGTGCCGCGCGTGGGGTTTCGTTTCGGTCGGCCGTGGCCATTCGCGCGCCGCTCACATCTACTCCCCTCCTCGCTGCGCCTTGCTCTGGCCGGAACATGTTGTCGCTCCTCCACATTTCGCCTATACAAGCTAGCTAGATGCTAGTCAAACATGGTCAAACACTATCCGTACACCATTCAGATGCTAGCCATACATTAGTCAGATGCTAAGTTTCCTCTGAGCCTCCGAGATGCTGGCTCGCCTGCGTCCCGCTTCGCCCACGCGCATGCCCAGCCGCGGCCACGCTGCTCCGTCCGCGCGCCTCCGCCCGTGCCAGCACCCGTGCCCGCGTTGGCCTCCACTCTGCCCCGCTTCTCCGCTGGACGGCCGCCTCCCGCAACGCCGGATCCAGGTCCAGCTTCCCCTGCGCGCCTATGGCTCCGCCCTGGCCGACCCCGGATTGCCTCGTCTGTCCCCGCCAGACACCGGCTGCGGCCGTGACCCATCGCCCGCTATGCCTCCTGCGCCGGCAGCTCACGGCCCGACGGGTCCGGCCTCCGCATCTCGCCGGTCTTCCCTGCGCTGTCCGAGCTGGCTGTGGTTACGACCCTTCGGCCAACCGCTGCCTCGCCCCGGTCCAGCTTCATGCGCGTTCGGCATCCGCCTGGCCTGCCGCCCGCAGGCCATCTGCCCCGGCCGTCCGGCTCCCTACGCGCCCACAGCCTCCGCCGGCTGCGGTGCACGCCGTGTGCGCCGCTCGTCTCCCGAGCCGCCGCACTGTGCGCGCGTTGGCTCCGCCCACCGGTCACACCGCCTGGCGCCCGCCCGCCGGCCCGCGGCCCGCGCTGACTGCAGTCTTAGTCGGCCCCATGGCTACGTGGCCTACCGCCACCTGCAGGCCGGCCTGGCCTCCCGCGCCATCTGCACTCCGGGCCTCATCCCGCTCCCAGCGTCCGAGTCGCCGGCTTCTGCGCCACCTCCCGCCGCGTCCGCCGGCTTCGCCCAGGCCCGCTCCGGCTCCGCCCACTCACCAACTCGGTGCGACCGGGCCGCCGCCTCGCCCAACCAGCCTCCCACAAGACGGCTGGCCGGCTCGCTCGCCAGGTCTGGCCTCCTCCCGCACCGCCCGTGGTTCCAGCCTCCCCCGAGCGCCTCCCCCGACCAGCTCCGCTTCACCCTCGCCGGCCCCGCCCTGCGTCGGGCCTCCTGCTGGTCATACGTCGGCCGCCTGCTCCACCTCAGCACCGGGCCGGCTCGCGCCCTCGCCGGCTGCTCCAGCGCCGGCTCCACCGTGCTCCCTCCGCCGTCCTATGATACGGCCACGCCCGAGCGCCCCCGATGTCCGCGCGCGTTCTGGCCATGCGCTGCTCGCCCTGCGGCCGGCTCCGGGTCGCTGGCGTCGCCAGCCGGCTCGCGCTCCGCCGGCTCCTCTCCGTCTCCGCCCCGCGCCTCCGCCTCAAGTCGGCCGCTACTCCGGGCCGGCTCCTGACCCGCGCGCCTCTCGCCCCCGCCTCCGTGGGCTACCCCTGGCCGGCTGGCTCCGCTTTCGCTCATGGCGGACACTACCTCGGCCCCACCTCCAAGCCTCACCCCCGGCCGCCTGCGCCGTGTCCGCCGGGTCGCCAGGCCGGCCTGGCCGCCTGCTCCGCTTCAGCGGGCCACCAGGGTCGACTCCCGCACCCTCCTGCTGCGCTGCTCCGCCGCCGTGCTCCTCTCACCGGCTCCACCGTGCTCCAGCCGCGTCCGGCCTCTGCTCCCGCTGGCTTGCCGCTCCAGCTGGCGGCTGGCTTCGCGCGTCGGGTCCGCCTCCTCCCCGCACCCGTCCGGCTGCCAAATCCGGCTGCTGGCTCGTCACCTCGGCTGACTGGGCTAGCTCCCAACCGCCCCCCGCGCTGGTCGGCCTTCGCGAGCACCTCCCTAGGCTTGGCCGTTGCCGCCCCTCCTGCAAGCGCGCCCGCGTCGCCTCGCGCCTACCGGATGTTCCCAGTGGGCTCTTCTGCAGGCTGCACAAAGAAGAAAGGGAGGGGGAGTCTGACTGAAAAGTCAAAAGATCCGGCTCCCCATCCCGTCCAAAAGAGATGCCGGCTGAATATGGGTCCAACTGCAAAAAAAAGAAGAAGAAAGAGAGGTAGGATGCGAGCCGGCTGCTCATTTCCAGAAGTCCGACTACCCAGCCGGATGGAAAAGAAATATGCGTCCGGCTGCCCGCAGCTGTACAAAGAGAAGGAGAAAGAAGACAAAGTAGTTGTCGGGAGATCCGGCCCAACTGCTCAGCAGTCGGCCCAGATCTCGGGGGCTACACCCGGCGGGTGCGCTGACGCGCCTCCGTGAGGAAGGAGACAAAGTAGTTGCCGAGAGATCCGGCACGACTGCTGAGGAGTCGGCCCAGATCTCGGGGGCTACACCCAGCAGGTGCGCTGACGCGCCCCCGCGAAGAAGAAGACAAAGTAGTCGCTGGGAGATCCGGCCCGACTGCTCAGCAGTCGACCCGAATCTCGGGGGCTACACCCAGCGGGTGCGCTGGCGCGCCCCCGTGAAGATTGTAGACAAGAGAAGAGTTTTGTCCGGCTGCCAGCAGCCGGCAGAAGAGAAAAAGAAGAAAAAGGGCGTTGCAAGACGCCTCGCCGCCTGGCCGTTCGAGCCTGACCAGCCTGGACCCCCCATCGAGCACCCGGGGGCTCAAAGGCTGCACCCGGCGGGTGCGCTGGCGCACTCCGCGAGCGCCGAGCCACGCCGGCTGTCTTCGCCAAACTCCGCCTCGGCTACACGAAAATCAATGTGAGCTCCTCACCCGCATATTTCTGCACCGCGAAAGCACGGATAACCTCGAGCGATGCTCGAGGGGCCATCTCCGCATTTTATTACAGTTGCATCACTGTTAGCCCCGGCGCCAGCCAGAGTTGGCCCGGGGGCTGGCCGCTTGGCCTGAGACGTTAGTTCCCGCAGACGGCTTAGTAGCGTGCGCAGTACCAAAGGCCCACTCTTAGCCACAGACCGCAGAGCGGCTGTCCAGCTATCAAGAGTGAACGCTGGAGGCCACCCACGCGAAAAACGTCCGGGAAGAAAAACGTTTCAGGCGACCTGACCATTTTCCTTTACAAGTATCTACTTGGTTGAATCTGCTCCCAGACTGTGAGTACTATACACTCCGCTTCATGGCCCACTCTCAGCCACAGACCGCAGAGCGGATGTCCGGCGAGCGAGAGCACAAGCCAAAAGGCGGAGGGAACATGAAAAAGATTAAGGGGGCTCGGACGAAACCGAGTCGGCACCCTCTGCATAAAACTTGCAATGCTAAAAGCAAACATTTGATATATCTACATGGACTAACTTTGTCTTTTTTCATGATCATTTCCATGAACACTCGCCTAAAAAACCTCCGCCCAACTTTGCCAAGTTACCCGGAGGCTTGGGTGCTACTGTCGGAGTAATTGGACACGAATACCCCGAAGACTGTGAGATGATATTTCAAGACATCGGGGCTGGCAAAGCCCCTCAGTCCAACTGCCCGGCCGCTTCTGCCGACTCCCCATCCGACTGCTCTGCCCGGCCGGCTGCTGACTGCAACGACCAGCCGGCTGCCGACTTCAGCCCGAAGTGACATTGACAAGACACCGATGAGACGATCGTACCCGAGAACTATTCACGTGTCATCTCAGCCATCATGTATAGTGTCACTTGTCCACTGGCACTATTTATGAAGTGATCCAGGGGACAAGGATGACATGCACCACGCCTTACCCATGCCCACTACCAAGCTTACATCCTAAGCTACCCTCTCCTATATAAAGGGGCATCCATCCATCCATCCAGGGGATGGACTTTCACGCACACACACACACACAAGCAACTAGCTAGCAAGCTAGCTAGCTATCCATCCATCCATCCACATGAGCACACATGCTCACGGCCATGAGCATGGCCGGCCACTAGCATGCCTCATATAGGCATATACAAAGCCAGATGCCTATGGCACTGAGCTCAGATACAGCTCCAGGAGCACTCTGTACTAGATATATCAGATACACTCAGACATGCAGGAGTAGGGGTGTTATCTCTCCGGAGAGCCCCGAACCTGGGTAAACTAGCGTGTGCTACTCGCATACCCTCTCCCGGTCGTATCAGCAGTAGTCTTACCCTCAGACTAAGCCCTTGTGGCATCTGTCGACTCGCAAGCCCCCCGTGAGAATACCACGACAACAACAATAGAGGCAAAGAGAGAAGCTCCAACTCAAGACATTATGAGCAAAGATCATCAAGTCATGACTAAAATTGCTACAATTGTGGAAGATGTAGGATCAAGAAGAGGTGTGTAGAGGGGGGTGATTAGACCCTCAACAAGGAAAAGTAGAAGTTTTTTTATTTCTTTAACTTAAGGTGGAGTTTTAGCACAAGTTTAATCATTCACAATACATTTCAAGCAAGCATGGCAAGAGTATATGAGCAGTGGAAAGTAAAGCATGCAACTTGCAAGAAAGTAAAGGGTTGGGATTGGAGTGTGCAAACGCAATTGGAGACACGGAGATTTTTGGCGTGGTTCCGATAGGTGGAGCTAGCGTACATCCATGTTGATGGAGACTTCAGCCCACGAAGGGTAACGGTTGCGCGAGTCCACGGAGGGCTCCACCCATGAAGGGTCCATGAAGAAACAACCTTTGTCTATCCCACCATGGCCATTGCCCACGAAGGACATGCCTCACTTGGGTAGATCTTCACGAAGTAGGTGATCTCCTTGCACTTACAAACTCCTTGGTTCAACTCCACAATCTTGACGGAGGCTCCCAAGTGACAGCTAACCAATCTAGGAGACACCACTCTCCAAAATGTAATAGATGGTGTGTTGATGATGAACTCCTTGCTCTTTTGCTTCAAATGATAGTCTCCTCAACACTCAACTCTCTCTCACAGATTTGGGTATGGTGGAAAGATGATTTGACTGGAAAGCAACTGGGGGAAGGCTAGAGATCAAGATTCTTGTGGTTGGATTGGAATATCTTGGTCTCAACACATGATGGGTGGAGGGGTATATATAGCCTCCACACAAAATCTAGATGTTACACACAATTCACCAAACTCTGTGGGACTAAATCAAGAAACTCGGTCAGACCGATATGGTTCAAAATGTGAACATTGGAGTTTTAAATGGGATAGGTATGATCAACTTGGTGGGACCAATGTGCTAGGGTTAGGGTAAACCTCAACTCGGTTTGACCGATTACACAAACTGGGTGAGACCGATTTTGGTAATAAGCAAAACAGAGAGTTGGTCAAGAAAACTCGGTGGGACCAACTGCATATATCGTGGTGAGAGTGATATAGTTGCAACAGGCAACAGAGAGTTTGCAAGCCCATCTCGGTGAGACCGAGATCCCATCGGTGAGATCGAACTGATTAGGGTTTCTGGCAGTGTCTATTGTCGGTGTCAAAACCGGCGGATCTCGGGTAGGGCGTCCCGAACTGTGCGTCTAATGTCGATGGTAACAGGAGACAGGGGATACAATGTTTTACATAGGTTCGGGCCCTCTCTATGGAGGTAATTCCCTACGTCCTGCTTGATTGATCTTGATGAATATGAGTATTACAAGAGTTGATCTACCACGAGATCGTAATGGCTAAAGCCTAGAGGTCTATCTTGTATTGCTACAATAATGTCCCTTCCTCCGGACTAAGTCCTCCAGTTTATATAGACACCGGGAGGATCTAGGGTACACAAGGTCGGTTACAAACAAAGGAATCTACATATTTAGTCGTCAAGCTTGCCTTCCATGCCAACGAGAGTCCCATCCGGACAAGGGTGTAGTCTTCGGTCTTCGTATCTTCACAGCCCATCAGTCCGGCCCATGGCTAACAGGCCGGGCGCCCAAGGACTCCTTAGTCCAGGACTCCCTCAGTAGCCCCTGAACCTGGCTTCAATGACAAGGTATCTGGCGCGTAGGCCTGTCTTCGGCATTGCAAGGTGGGTTCCTACTTCCGAACTACAAAATAGTCTTCAAACGTATCGACGTGTCCGGTCCTATAACACACACCACACACAACCGCAGAGAGAATATAATTTTACATGAGTCCAATCTGCTGACAACTTTTCGTAACATGACATCACATCTGTCCGGTCATAATTTCGAACTATTTTTCGTCTGCCGCTCCATGGTTTGAGACACGGTTGCCATTGGCACGTCTTGTCAAAGCAGAGATTGTGTCCCCTTATTACGGGATTCTCATCAATACGGGCGTGGGTAACTGAACCGTGCCGTTTACACAGCCCTTGGGAATAGGCGAATTTTAAGGCGAGTGGGTTGGCGTCCAATATTTACTGCCTTTATAAGGAGATAAGGACCCCTTTTCTTCACCCATGCCTTCTCTCTTCCTCTGTCCTTCCATTCTTGAGCTCCAGAGCCCAAGTTCTCATCTTCTCCCTCTCGAGCAAGCACTCAACCATGTCCGGATCCGGAGGTCAAGGCAAGTGGATGGCCTCGTCCGTCCAGGAGGAGGACATTGCCGAGCTTGGGGCGGCCGAGTACCTCGTGAAGGGAATCGTCCACCGCCTTCCGGCCCAGGGACAAATCGTTCCTAAGCCGAAGCCTAATGAGAGGGTAGTATTCATCCCTCATTTCCTCCGTGGGTTAGGGTTTCCACTCCACCCCTTCGTCTGCGGGTTGATGTTCTACTATGGGATAGACCCTGCGGCACCACCTGGGCTGCAACTGCTGAATTCAACTCTGGCGCACCCATGTGACTCACCTCCTAGGTTGAGAAGGATCCAAATTGGTGTTCGGCAGACGAGCTGACAGCGCTGCAAACGCGCATTCAAAGCATGATGGATAAAGATATCAAACTCATCGATATAATCCAGGTGATGTTAGTTCGTCAGAATCTCCCATGCCAAAGACGAAGCCGCCCTCTATGGGAGTTCAATCCGAAGAAGCACCATACCCTGAAGAGGCTCTTCGAAACCACTCATGAAGATGCCTGGAGGTTTCTTTTTAAAGGTAACGAAACACCGCCGGCCACAGATTCAGACCGTGGTCATGACATTAACCACCTCGGCAATGAGGTATGTTATTCTTACTGCATCCCTTACTTGCCTGTTTCAAGGATGATGACTAAGCTTTTATCATCATCGTTTCTTCAGTAATGGATGGAGAGGGCGAAGCGGATCCAATGTCCGGCTCCGCTGCCTGAAGAACCAGTCATCCCGTGTTTCAGGAAGATGTTGGTTCCGGCGCTCTACAAGGCGCCGGAGAAGAAGGCCGTAGGGAAGGCAAAGGGGGTCTAGAATGGCCCCCGCCGCAAGGCTGCTTCGGACGCAACATCCGAAGACAAGACTCAATCCTCCATCACCGAAGACAACGACGATGAGGAAGAGGAAGAAAACAACCCTCCCCCTGATGAGGGGAAGAAAAAGAGGGCGGACCCCACCATTCTGGAGGTGGAGGCGCCCAAGAAGGGGAAAGGCCCACTCGTGGGCAGCTCCGCATGGGATGTTGAAAGCAGTCCAGAGCAACGCCCCCGCACCAAGACGCGGGGCGCATCGTAAGTGCTAAGACTTATATCCGCCCATAAAGTTTTTCCTCCTTATTGTATTGACATGATTGGTTATGTTATTGTAGTCTGGCCCACAACAGCTCCCCGCGATCCTCGTTAGGAGGTTCCCTGGATTCCAAGGTGATGGCCAGCGAGTCACCGCCGGCCGCTGACTCCCCCAGGGCCAAGGATGATGCGGAAGTGTTGTCCCGAAGGACTGTTCCAGGCGGGGGAGAGGCTCAGGAGGCGCCAGAAGGCGAAACCCCCGTCACCGGAAACCAGGGGGAACCAATCCCCAAGGAGACTGGTGGGGAGGGCCGTATTTAGTTCGGCCCTCAGCTGGACTCGATTCCGGAGACCGATGCGGCTCTGGAATCCAGCACGCAACCTCCTTCGAAAGAAGGGGGATGCCTATTCCGCCGGTGAACCCTGTCCAACCAAGGGCACCAGATAATCTGCTGGAAGCGCTGCGAGGCGCTTCCATTGTGGATGAGCACCGTGTCCTTATGGGAACGGTAACTGAAAGGGTTCAGTCTGCCGAGAGCGGACTAACCGAAGCCTGCAGCAGCCTGTTGACAGGTTTCGAGGTAAGTGACGCAAAAAAGATAAAATCCCAATATAGACAGTAGCCCCTGAGACACTGTCCGGTTTTCAGAAAGAAAAAGCCGGACAGAGGATCAATCTCCTATTGCAGGAAACTAACTAATTTTTTCTGAAATGTAAACACAGGCGTCGCTGTTGGCTGCAGCCTCGCATAATGCCGAAGTCCCTAGACTGAAGCAGAAACTGGCGGAGGCCGAGGAAGAGTTGGGCCAGGTGAAGAGTCAGCTCCAGGAAAAACAAGGTAAGTAATAACCTATTATGTATTCGAAAAAGGAAAATGATATGTAATGACCCAAATGCCATGACATGTACAGAGGCGACGACCGAGGTCGAGGCCCTGAAACAGACCCTGGTTGAAGCCGAAGGGAAGGCTGTCAAGGAGCAGACCTCTCGGAAGAAGCTCAAGGCACGGGTCAACGAGGTCCAACAGGAGCTCGAGGACGCGGCGAAGAAGTGCGAGGCCTTGGAGCTCGATGCGTCGGTTCAAGAGACCGAACTCGCCATGGCTCACCAGAGTGCGGAGGCAGCCCGAAATGAGGCCCAGGGCGCCCTCCAGGAGATCCAGGAGGCCAGGAACATCGTGGCGGGTAAGGCATTCAATATGCAAAGCAAGAATGTGAAGATGAAATATCGTTTACTAACCCGGATCCGGAGTTCTCCAGGGGTTTTACTGATCTGCCGCACAGTGTGGTTGATGTCGCAGAGTTCTTCCGAGCCGAAGAAGAGAGCTCTATGGAGAAGCTGTTCCGGTCGCAATATCTTGAGCAAGAACATCCGGTGTCCTGCACCGATTAGCTAAAACAGCTGGTCGAGCTGCATAGGGCGGCCGAATTGGCAATGAAGGATTTAATATTCCAGTCGTGGCCAGCCGAAGCTATACTCGACAGTTACTTCGGCCTCGTGAAGCGACTAGTGGATGCCTATCCTCAGCTGGACGTCATCAAACGGTTCGTCTGCATCGAGAGCGCACGTCTGGCCTTCTCCTATTGCAAGGTCTGGTGGGCGAAGCTTAACGCTGTCAAATTAGCGACCGAGTGGCCCCCAGAGAGCAAGGAGCACCACACACCCAAGCGATACTTCGGCGATGTCTTGGAGGGGTCCCGCATTGTTGCGGATCATTGTGCAAAAGAAACTATATTTGAATGAATGTATTCGAGCTCCCTCTACCTTGTATGATAAAACAAAGTGATAGTGCAATATAATGGTTGTTATGTTTTTAAATTTTTACTTCCTGGGCGGCCGTGTTGTATGAAATCTGAGGGTTAACTAGTCGTCGGCTTCTACCACCACGTAGGTAGTACGGGGGTGTTCGGGATGGAATCTAAACAATCTTGATCCAATTAGACGGTCCCTGAACAAGTTGTTTAGCGCAACGAACCAAGCAACCAGACTATGCGGCTGTAATGCCCTCACTTAGCCATAGGAGTTCGACAACAAAAACATGGGCGCAGCCCCTAGTATCATAACTAGAGTGCTATGAGTGTCTGATTGGGAAGTACCAATCCTTCGCGTAATGCGTAAGAATTCTGAAACAATTTGTAACCTCCAAACAGCTAACCGGCTCTCGCCACATCATGACAGTCAGTTTTCGGCTTTCTCTACCGAGGTGCTCCTTTGGATAAACCAAGGCACAATTGCAGTAGTTCTCCCTTTACTACCTTAGCCGATATAGTGGAACGTAAGGTAGCAAGAACAGGAGCCGGGCAAACCAACTATTGACCAAAGACATGATTCGGAGCCAATGCATATAATGCTAAATTCGGGGTGCCGAACTGTACTTATAAAAAGTGTTCGGACTTTTGTTGCCGTAATGTGGGGTGATATGAATCCCTTGGCAAACATCAAATTTACCAAAGTGTACGGGTGCTACCTGATAGGGTTATCCATAGGGGAGCTGAAAAAGAAAAAGAAAATAGAAAAGGTACAAAGGTAAAAATCTGCGGTCCTAAAGCTCCAGCCGCAAACTGTTCTCATTGTAATTTAATTAGTACATCAAGGCGCATTGATACAGGTAGTGCGATAAGCAACAGGCTATTTGACATGCCGAAACCAAGTGAGAGCTGCATGTGGGTCCTGAAAAATAGGTAGAGTGATCGTTAACGGAAGCACCTAAAAAGTCCCCATATGTGTGCGTTTCTCACCATCTTGGTGTGTTTATCCTTCAAGAGGACCGATGACCAGTCCACCAGATGGGGCCTGTGGGATTGAGACCTGCAAAGTAAACAAGTAAAAGTGAAAGTGCGTGTGTATCCGATGTCGGTTGAGCCATACTATGGACCACACGCTAGCTATGCCTCCGTCGATGCCCATGGGATTTTGAGTGCATAGTTATGTACGCACGGCACGAATGCCGCCACTTTATCGGGACTGAGACGGAGGCCGGATTGCTAGTAGAGCTCCTGACGAGCTGATCTCTCCTGCTACAGAGTAGCTCGGACCCTCTTAACGGTGTCCATGGGCTCGGCAGCCGAATTAAGGTTCTGATTATGAAGGCCGCTCTGTACTTCTGCTGCTAAGGCAACTGTGTGCTCTTCTGTACGGAGGGAGCATTCTATATTTCCGTTGAATGTTATGACATCGCGCAGACCGGGCATCTTGAGCTTGAGTTAAGCATAGTGTGGTACTGCGTTGAATCGAGGAAATGCAGTTGGTCCGAGCAGTGCGTGATAGCCGCTGCGGAAGGGGACGATATCAAAGATTAACTCCTCGCTTCGGAAGTTGTCCAGAGATCCGAAGACAACCTCTAGTGTGATTGTGCCCATACAGCGGGCTTCTACATCTGGTATGACTCCTTTGAAGGTAGTCCCGGTGGGCTTGATCCGTGATGGGTTAATGCCCATTTTTCGCGTTGTATCCTGATAGAGCAGATTGAGGCTGCTGCCTCCGTCCATAAGGAAGCGAGTCAGGTGGAACCACCATGACAGATACTAGTCGGATGATCCCTGCAATCAAAAGTGATCGGGCATGACGACCATGGATTAAATTTTGGGGCGACTGGCTCTATTGCGTAGACGTCCCTGAGCGCACGCTTGAGCTCCCTCTTGGGGATGTGGGTAGCGTATATCATGTTCACCGTTTTGACTTGAGGAGGAAACTTCTTTTGTCCCCCTATGTTCGGTTGCCGGGGCTCTTCGTTGTCATCCTCGCTTTGCATTCCCTTTTCCATGTTCTCGGTGTTTAATTTGCTGGCCTGTTTAAAAACCCAGCAATCTCTATTGTATGATTGGGTGGTTTGTTCGGGGTGCCATGGATCTGACAGGGACGATCAAGTATGCGGTCCAAGCTGGATGGGCCTGAATTGCTCTTTTGGAATGGCTTCTTCTGCTGACCGGACTTAGAGCCACTGAATCCGGCATTGACGTCGTATCCTCGGTGTTATCACTGTTGTTTCAATGCTTGTATCTATTGCGTCGAGACTTGTCTTTGTTATTTTTAACTTCAGGGGTACCGGCATCACTTGCATTGTTTTTGCTATGGGCCAACCAACTGTCCTCGCCCGCACAAAAGTGGGTCATGAGTGCCGTGAGGGCCACCATGGATTTTGGCTTTTCTTGGCCAAGGTGGCGAGTGAGCCATTCATCGCGGATGCTGTGTTTGAAGGCTGCTAGGGCTTCGGCATCCGGACAATCGACGATTTGGTTCTTTTTAGTTAAGAACCTACCTAGTCCAGAATTTCCTGGCGGACTCTCTAGGTTGTTGAACTATGTGGCTTAAGTCATCGGCGTCTAGTGGCCGCACATATGTACCTTGGAAGTTGTCGAGGAAGGCTTCTTCCAAGTCCTCACAGCTGCCGATAGAATTTTCAGGCAGGCTGTTAAGCCAGTGCCGATCTGGCCCCTTGAGTTTTAAAGGGAGGTATTTGATGGCGTGGAGGTCATCGCCGCGGGCCATATGAATGTGGAGAATGAAGTCTTCGATCCACACCGCGGGGTCCGTGCTTCCATCGTATGATTCTATATTCACGGGTTTGAACCCTTCTGGGAATTCATGATCCATGACCTCATTAGTGAAGCAATGATGGTGTGCGGCGCCTCTATATCGGGCCGTATCACGATGTAGCTCTGATGGAGTCCGTCTACGGTTTTTAACCCGCACATGACTAAGTTTGTCACGTCCGAATAGGTAGCTGTCATCGCGTGTCGAGGCACGTCCTCGAGAACCGTAGATTGATCTGGTATGTCCTGCTTTATTGTTTAGGTTTTGCAGGAGGTCATATGTATGGCCGTGGGCTAATTTATCCCTACCTATGCGATGAGACGGGGCGGGTTGTTGTTCGGCATGAGTTGCCGTTTTGTCCCGACCACGTGGTGGTTGGTCAGCCGCATTGTACGATGGTGGTATATATTGCGGCTCCTACTCATCAAACTGAGGTAGCCATTTGTGCTTTGGGTAACTTTTGGTTAGGAGCTTCAGGCCGTATTCTTTGGCTGCTAGGACATTAGTCCATTTATCATTGAGCAGATCTTGATCAGCTTGAAGCTGGTGTTTCTTCTTTTTCAGGCTCCTTGCAGTGGCTATTAGCTGGCGCTTAAAGCGCTCCTGCTCAAGAGGTTCCTCAGGCACGATGAAATCGTCGGTGCCGAGGCTCACCTCAACCTTGGAGAGCGGAAGATAACTTTCGTCCTCTGAGTCTTCGTGCGTGGCTTGTTTACCAAGGCTAACATGCCCATCTTCCCATTCATCTTTTTCATTAGCTGTTTCAACGGGGTCTTCATTCTCTTCGGCACCTTCTGGAGTGTTCTCTTCTCCTATGCCGGTGTTGCTATCTTTACCGCGGCGTGACTTAGAGTGGCGCCACTGACGCCGGCGCTTGGATTGTATTTTGGAAGGTTTATCCTTAGCTGGATCTTCCTTGTCATCACCGCTGTTTTCCTTTGGTGCATCCACCACGTATACATCATACGAGGAAGTGGCCATCCAGCGTCCGGTGAACGGTGGGTTCTGGGCCTCTTCTTTTCCGGCATCATCGTCCATACCGTCGATGTCCTCAGAGTCACAATCAAGTGTGTCGGTTAAATCCTTGACCGTGGCAATGAAGTGGGTGGCGGGTGGGGAGAAAAATTCTCCATCGTCAGCCCCTAGTTCGGACCGGATACAGTTCGGCTATGAGTCCTCCGCCAAGGACAGGTTCTTTAACGAGTTTAGCATGTCGCCCAAAGGCGAGTGCTGGAAGATGTCTGCGGCGCTGAACTCGAAGATTGATCGACGAGTAAGTTCGGCATCTGCGGGCTCACATGATTCAGAACTTATGGCCGGAAACAAGTTCGGAGTTCCGGTGGCACAGGTATCGTGTGAGATCAAGTCTATGTGCAGCTCCAACGCCGTGGAATCTACGGCCTCCATGGTGGGGTCGATCTTCCCGTCCTTGGATGGCGCAGTTTACTCTGGATCTAAGGTCAGAGTGGTTATGGTTGCTGTCTCCTGGATGCAGTCGGATGACAGATTGAGGTCATGTCCGTTGGGCTGACCAGGAGTGGTAGCCGCGGTCTCGAATCTGGCGAAGATCAAGTCTCCACGGATGTCCGCAACGTAGTTCAAGCTCCCAAATCTGACCTGATGGCCGGGGCATTGCTTTCGATCTGCTCCAGATGGCCAAGCGAGTTGGCCCGCAGAGCGAAGCCGCCGAACAAGAAGATCTATCCGGGGAGGAAGATTCCCCCTTGGGCAGCATTGTTGTAGATGGTTAAAGGAGCCATCGAATCTCTGGATGACGGCACAGTGGAAGTCTCAATGAAAGCACCAATGTCGGTGTCGAAACCGGCGGATCTTGGGTAGGGGGTCCCGAACCGTGCGTCTAAGGTCGATGGTAACAGGAGACAGGGGACACAATGTTTTACCCAAGTTCGGGCCCTCTCTATGGAGGTAATACCCTACGTCCTGCTTGATTCATCTTGATGAATATGAGTATTACAAGAGTTGATCTACCACGAGATTGTAATGGCTAGACCCTAGAGCTCTAGCTTGTATGGCTATGATAATGTCCCTTCCTCCAGACTAAGTACTCTGGTTTATATAGACACCGGGGGGATCTAGGGTTACACAATGTCAGTTACAAACAAAGGAATCTACATATTTAGTCACCAAGCTTGCCTTCCACCCCAAGGAGAGTCCCATCCGGACATGGGGGTAGTCTTCGATCTTCATATCTTCACAGCCCATCAGTCCAGCCCATGGCTAACAGGCCGGACGCCCAAGGACCCCTTAGTCCAGGACTCCCTCAGCTATGTCAAGTGAACTCGGTGGCACCGGATAGATCAAATCGGTGGGGCCGAGTTTGACTTTACGTTTATGACATATGTGGAAACGAGACAGTAGTTGATGGCTTTGGACCATATGACTAAGCACTTTGAGCAAGCAAGCCATTAAGGAGCACCTCATCCCCTTTTAATAGTTTTGGCTTTGCTATGGACTCAATGTGATCTTGGATCACTAAAATGAAAATGTAGAGTCTTGAGCTTTGGCCAGTCCTTGTCCTTAGCTTCTTGAAGAGGTTCCACATCCTCTTGTCCATGCCACGCCATTGTTGAACTCACTGAAATATACTAGATAAAAGTATTAGTCAAACAAGAGATATGTTGAAATTAATTACCAAAATCACCCAGGGAGCACTTGTGCTTTCGATATGCCCCTTTTTGGTAATTGATGACAACATACATCGAAGCTTTAGATAGAGATATGAAGAATAATAAGTAAAGCTTTGGAAGGACATTAACGTGCATAGGCTCCCCCTACATGTACGCAATCATGTCAATTTGGAATATAAGAGCATGTGAATGTTGTCGGCGTCCTAGGAACGGGGGGTACCCAGACTTGCCTTCCTGCGGCCCACGACGTGGCTCCACCAGTGGCCTAGTACGGCCCATCATCTGCAGCAACAACTCAAGACCCTCGCGAGGGGCCAAGCCTCTGAGGCGGATGACGCCAAGACCTCCCTGGGGGCAGCCTCACTAGGCTGGCGCCCGAGGAGCAGAGATATCTATGCAAGGGGCCCCTCGCAAGGTTCGCGTGACATGAGCCATGACGACCAAGGCCAGGCAGGCACCAGCGGGTGGAGTGTACCAGTTTCCTCTTTGGTGTTAAAGAGGCAGGCGCAGGCGAGGAGTCCCGAGGCATCAGGCAAAGGTTTCCTTATCGGTGCAATAAGATCAAGACCAGCAGGACGGCTGGATGGAGGTCACCGCGGAGCCCACATCAGCATCACCACCAGAGTCTTTGGCAGGCGAAGACCACCTTTTGTCAGGACAGCTTGTACTAGTTGCCCCCCTTCAAACTTGGCCATTGTTGGATCCCATCCAGCCTAACATTTGGGAAGAGGACCAGGGCCTCTATAAATAGGGCTAGCCACCACCGTAGCAAGGGACGGATCATTCGGACCATCCTCACAGACACCAGCTCATCGAGCTCAAGAATACCTCTCCTTAGGAGGAAGTTCATCCATTGTACTAGTTCATCCTAAGCCCTCAAGGCAATCCACCACCACCACACTTGAGTAGGGTATTACACCACAATGGTGGCCCGAACCAGCATAAATCTCTGTGTCTTGTGTTCCCTCGGTTCATGGAGCGAGGCCGTGGGATCGTCGAGCGAGCGAACTAGAGAGGAGGAATACTTTGTGCACAACCCAGTGTTCGAACCTCAAGGGTTTGCCGGAACCCACAATCCGACATTTGGCGCGCCAGGTAGGGGTGCGCTAAGGCTTCTTCTTCGTTGGTCGATCCGCCGTCGCCCAGCGGCTCTGATATCTGATGGTCCAAAGACCCATTGTGGGGACCCCGACTCATAAGTCATGATCGCCGAATGCACGTGTATAGTGATCCCAGAGATCAATGCTCACTGAACACACAGAAGCTGAATAACAAGAGTCTTACATCCATACATACCGTCTTACACAAATTACGACCATTACGGTCAAGTCTTACATAGATAAAGCCACAAGGGCTGAATACCAAATAAACATAAGCAGCGGAAATCTTTGTCGATAAATAGAGCACATGCCATTTTCCTTAACCCTACAGGCATTCTGACTAGGAAACGTCCTAGTTCGCATGTTCATCTCCAAAGAACTCTTCTTCAAACTCATGTTCTTCCATGCCTGGCCAATTAAATAACCAGTGGCAAGCCAATGAGTACTTTGAATGTACTCGCAAGCAACCCATGTTTGGAACAGGGCACAATAATGCAATGATACAACACTAAGTAGGTAGTTTGCAGAAAGCTAGTTTTGAGTGCGAAGACATGATCTATCAACATGTAAAGTATGCATCATGAGAGCACATATATCCGTATGAACAAGTTACATATATCAACATAAGCGGAGTTGGACACCAATCCAACTTGATCATCGTGTCAAGCCATCTCACTTAACCCAAATAGTTTTATCAACACACCCACACGCGGTTTGTAAAACTCTGGGCATAGTTTAAGCTGCACCACCGAACTGTCCTTGACCATGGACACGACTATTCGAATAGTTTTACACTCTGCAGAGGTTGCACACTTTACCCACAAGATCCGGGGAACTTTCATGTCTTCCACGACCCGCGGTACCTCGAGTACCCGGGGTAAGCACCCGAGCACTATCTTTCCCTAGACGACACTAACATAGAGTCCACTCGATTGGTAGTAACCCCCGTGCCCAACATTTCACATCTTAAAATTTATGGAGCCTCGCTCCCATATTCATCACATACCACAAGCACGGGGTACCAACGGTGTGTCCGGTGCCCTGTGAAAACAATCATGACCGCCCTACCTAGCATGACCCCATCAAGAGAGAGCGCAACAACAACTCTCCCATCACTAGTAATGCGGGCTCCAAGCTTTTATCGGCCTAGGTAATCAATAATGCCCTTTCCCATATAAGGGTAGAGTGGTTGTGCAGGTAGAGTTGGGTCAGTCGACAAATCTTAAGTCTAATCCATTTTCAAAAACAACACACACACTTGCCTCGGTACACCACTTCGTCATCAAGTGGTTACCCAACTCATTATCTCCCTCGGGCATAAGTGGCACCCGACAGGGTTTTCAAAAAAGTTTTTTGAAAATACTTTGCCTTCATCACCATGCATATTCCCGTCCCTTTTGTTAAGCAACTACTCCAGCACCCTACCTACTACCACCGGCATAAACTTCAAAGGAGGTAGGGTCATGCACCATGCAAGTATCAACGAGGAAAGCAACGGAGGCAAGCCACCTCAAGTGGTCACCATTTATCATGATTTCAATGCAAGCAATGAAAGTGCCATATGACATGCATAAAAAGGGTTTCTTAGATACGGTCAAAGGGTTGCTTCCCTGGCTCAGCAAAGCCTTCTGGGTCTTCAAAGTCTTCTGGTCCAATTCCTTCGTCAGCAATGCAATCTATCGTCGCAAAATAATAATGAGAAAAACAAGGCAATAATAAAATAGAAAAACCAAAGTGCTCAAAAAAATGTCAACTTATTTTTGTTAAATACTATGGTGAAAACTAAGAAGGGGAAAATTCCTAGTTTCGGATTTGGAGTGGCAGAATAGGATAAATGGATTTTCAGAGGGGTCTAAATATATTCAAATTGAAATTTGAATATGAACAATACATAAAAGTTGGTTGGACATGAATGAAAGTTATACCATTAAATAGGTGGGATTTTTACAAGATTATAGGAACTGGAATTATTGCATTTGGATTAATATTTAATCCGGTGGAATTTATGGAAAAGGGACAGAAAAAGAAAAAGAGAAAGGGCACTGTGCCCGCTAGGCCAGAACAGTTGCAGTGCAGCAGGCCCAGAGGGGAAAAGGCCTAGGCGAGCCAGCGCGCGCGTGCCAGATTTTCAAACCTGACAGGCGGGGCCCGGGCGTCAGCAAGAGAGAGAGGGGCGAGGGAGAGGTGAGGATGATAGGTGGGCTCCACCTATCATCTCTAATCTCACGGCGTAGAGGTCGGCGAGCTCACCGGCGACGCTATAGGGCACGGCAGGTCGAGCGGGTGGCACCGTTGGACTCAGGGGGATCTCGCCGTTCGGGTGGTAGAGGAGGTGGTCGCTGGGGCGGCCTGGTTCGTGGGCAACGAGGTCACGCGATGGAGGTGCTTCGGGCGTCGGTGGATCCGTCCGTTACTGGCTGCAAAAAGAGTGGGGAAGAGAGGGGAAAGGGTCAGTGATGTCGTGCGGTTCCAGATCGAGAGAGAACGGGGGCGGAGGAGGCCTATACCGCATGAACGCCGACGAGCCTAGGCGGCGGAGCTCGATCTCGATCTCGAGCTCAGGCGGCTCTGGAGGCAAATGGGTGGTGCGGGAGGTTGATTAGGAGTGTGGGGGAGCGACAAGGAGTGAGAGAGAGGCTCGGGGTCGCCTTATATAGGCTGGCCGAGGTCCACCGTAGGCGCGGCCTACGGGTGTCCGCGGGATTGGCTCGGGTGGCCGTTAGAGAGGAAATGTAGTGCTCGGGGTGTTCGTGGGAGTGGTTTAGGGTGCCAGGGAGAGAGGAGGAGCGGGACGAGCTATGGGCAGGCCACAGGAGCGGCAGGAGCATTGGCCGAGCGGGTCGGCGCTCTGGCGCGAGCTGTAGGAGAGAGAGGAGGGCGTGGGAGCAAGTGGGCGGCTTGCTGGCGTGGAGCGGATGTCGAGGGGCATCAACTGGCATGGAGGGGAGGCTCGAGGCAGTCGCGAACGCGGCCTCAACCGTCGGGTGCTCCGCTAGGCACTCCAGAGCGCGAGTTTGGCGAGCATCCGCGGTTTTCCCATGTCCTCGCGCGCCCACTTGCGTCTGGCAACTGTAGAGGCGTGGGCAAAAGCTGGGAAGAGCCTTGGATGCTCTGGAAAGCTCAGGGGAGAGAAGGAGGCTCAGAGAGAGAGGGAGGAATCCACTGTCCAGAGAAGAAAAATGGGGTTCTTCCCCCTTCATCATTGCTTCCTCGGGCAGAAAAGCATACAGGTGCTAGAGGGGGACTAGGAGGGGCCGTGGTAAAACTTTGAGCCCATGGAGATTAGTGGAAGGGGTCAGAATGGTGTTTTGGAAATGTGGCAGAAGGTGTTTGTTGTTGATTTGGGCAAGAAAATGAATTACACTTGCCACGAGACTCTATAGGGTGAAATGGCACATATAATTAGGGCCTTCCACCAATTTCGAGCTCATTTGGGCAAAGTTGACAATGCAACTTTTGTAAACACTAGAAATTAGCAGAAATGAACTTGTGTAGATCTAGTTGAGCAAATCACTTCCCTTTGATTCAAAACTTGGTGTAGTGGCCTCATTTGGTCATGTGAACATGCTCACAAAAGTTGGGGTCAAGGAGAGAAAGTTGGTAGTACAAAGTTGTTCAAATTTGAATCTGGACAGAGATGGTTTTGGGCACTTTTGTGAACCAAGACAGTTTGGATTGAGCTGAAACTTTGCTATGTCATCATATTATGTATATGTGACTTGCTAGAATTTTCTTGGATTTATTTGAAAATATTTCTTATAGAAATATCTCAAATACATGAAATGTATAGAAATGGTTTTGGAGGGTTTTTCCCAATATTTTGAGCATGACCATGTGTTGAAACTCTTATATATGGAAAATATATGTCCACTGAGTTTCCCTGATTTTTGTCAAATATTTTTGAAATAACAAAATAATTTTTCCCTATTAAAGACCATTTCTGGACTTAAGAAAAATCATTTAAATAAAATTGGAAAATAACTTTTAAAATTATATTTTTGTGGTTTATGGGAATCCTATATCTAATAGGTTTCAATTATACCCTTTGAAATATTTTTCATACCACAAATCAAGTACTTGTAGTGCATACCTCAATTCAGGGGTTTTTGGAAAACTAATTTTTGTAAATACATTTTGGCCAAATTATTTTTGTAAGCAAATACTATATTGCACTATACACATGGCATGATCATTGGCTAGAAGTTTGGGGCAGGGAGATGAAGTATACAAAGTGGACTAGTTGACTTTAAAGAGCACATGGAAATCACAGAGAGAAAACCAACTCCAAAAAAAAGCCAAATAATGCAAAAGTTTTTGTTGGTCCAAATTTTCATGCTTTATTAATGCAAATGACATGTTACAAAATGCAGGGTGCGACACCCATGCCGACCACTGGGCTGCCTGGCCCGCCCGGGCACCGCCATCCACGCAAGAAGACCTCAACTCCGCGCTCCAGGCGGCCCGAGCGCCGCCCAACGCCCGTAGGCGCAGGCAGTGGGGGCCGACACCTGCCGCCCTCGCGTCGTCGCGCACGCGTGCAGCCGCACGATCCTCAGGATACACTGCGGCAACGGCACCGCACACCCGACAAGAGCAGGCGAATATGCGAGCCACGCTCATTGTGGCACGAGAGTTGCTGCGGTGCAGATTGGTGGAGAGCAGCCACAATGCACTACTGGAGCGGGTTGCTGAACTGCTGGACGCCGCCTGCAGAGGTACACCGCCTTTATGCTCCTTGGCCACACCCCAGGTTGTGGCGGAAGCGCGCAGGAGGCCTCGGCGAGCTCGTGCGCCCGCCAGGGGGATCTGACGACAGCAACACGGGTCTTGGCACGGGCCACCCTACACCGACCACGCCATTACTAGGAGGGACAAGCGCTGGCGGCCCGGCGCATGGGCGCGCCGGGATGCCACATAGTGGCCACCAGGGCTAAATGTCGCAATTGGCAGCTCAAGGCGCGGGGCACCTGGGTGGCGGTTCAGACAAGGTGACCGTGGACGCCTACGTGCCACGCATGGTGAATCTGGAGTACCTGCCAGTGGAAGGCCCCGATCCGTTCCCTGGACCAGGATGGGCAGCTGGAGGGCCCAGGGCGCGGGCCTTCCATGATCCGCCCAGAGGCTTCGCCGACTCCCTCAGCGACGACGACGACGGTGGGGGGGGGGGGGGTACAACCCATATCTTAGGAGCAAGCTTACGCTAACCTTGAACTATAGGAGAACCAGGCTGCAATAGTAGTTAGAGACCGCAGGGCAATGGCCCTGCCCCCGACCGGAGTGGTGCTCTAGGGGTTACGCGGGAGAGGCCCGGAGCCAAGCCCTTCCCCGTGCCACACGGAGAGAGGTGCTGCACGGATGTAGGTCCTCTACCAGGGGAAGCGCTGGCGAGCCTCCCCCCCAGACAGAGGGCCCGTGGTCGCCGAGGGCGCCACCAGCGTCCCCCTAGCCCCTTCGTCTTGTCCTGGTTTCCGGACGCCCCAATTGTGGTCGGGGGTGGTGCAGGGTGGGGCTCTCGCCTGGCGATATGAAGTAAGGCTCGCGCCTGTGAATGTCTCCGCTCGTGAGACTCCCACGTAATAATGAGTGGGGTTGTACATGCCCCGGAGTCTCTGGAGTGCCGCCCTCAGGCCTCGAGGCCTCCTGCTCATGTCCTAGTGGAAGCACCATGCTCCGCGCTGGCCGTCGACACTGTCCCCCAATGACTATGCTCACAACCAGTGAAAGAACTTAGCTTCGCACTTGGAATCTCATTTTCATTGTCAAGTTGGGGGAGTCTTCTTGATCGAGTGAGTTTCCTGCATTTAGGCTGCATGCTCTGTTTTGATACTTGCGCCTGCTGCCCCTTCCCCTACGAGCGCCTCGCGAGCGGGGGTTGGGCGTGGTATGCACACAAAGACCATGCTCAGGAGGGCTCGGATGGTGGAAACCTTCCCCTAGGACCAAGAGCGCACTCGTCGCAGGTCCATTACGCACACACCCTGTCGATGTCTGGCACTCGCCCCTCGCGAGGACCTCAGGCAGACCAGCAGGATCCTTGGGAAATCTAACCCTCATGAGCCTCCGGGGGGCCCATCTCAGGAGCAAGGTGTCGGTGTTCTGGGAACGGGGATCCCCAGACTTGCCTACCTGTGGCCCACGGCGTGGCTCCTTTAGCGGCCTGGTACGGCCCATCTTCACCAGCAAACGCTCATGACCATTGCGAGGGGCCAAGCCTCGCAAGGTGGACGACACAAGACCTCCTAAGGGGCAGCCTCGCTAGGTTGGTTGGCTCGCGAGGAGCGGAGAGATCAAGGCGAGGGGCACCTCATGAGGTTCCCGTGACGTGAGCCATGACGACCGAGGCCAGGCGGGCGCAAAGCACCAGTTGCCTCTTTGGTGCTAAAGGTGCAGGCGCAGGCGAGGAGTCCCGAGGAATTAGGCAAAGGTTCCCATATTGGTGCATAAAGACCAAGACCAGCAGGACGGCAGGACGGAGGTCATCGCGGAGCCCACGACAGTGTCACCACTAGAGCCTTTGGTAGGCGAAGACCACCTTTTGTCAGGATAGCTTTTACTAGCTGCCCCCTTCAAATTGGCCATTGTGGGATCCCTTCCTGCCTAATATTTGGGAAGAGTACCAGGGCCTCTATAAATAGGACTAGCCATCATCTTAGGGAGGGGGCTGGATCGGATCCCTTCCACCCTCATATGCAGCAGCTCATCGAGCTTAAGAACACCTCTCCTCGGGAGGCTGTTCTTCCCTGGTACTTGTTCGTCCTAATCCTACAAGGCAATCCACCAGACCAGACTAGAGTAGGGTATTACACCACATTGGTGGCACAAACCAATATAAACTCTTGTGTCCCTTGTTCTTCGGGTTCGATGAGCTGAGCTTTGGGATCATGGTGAGTGAGTGAGCTAGTGCGAAGGAGAGATCTTCGTGCACACCCCAGAGTTCGAACCTTAAGGGTTTTGCCGGAACCTGAAATCCGACAAAAGGCGCGTCGACAACCACAAAACTAGTTCAAGGCCCGCTGGGACAAGGTAAACTACAGCAGCAGAGCCTGCTAAGGGGCTCATGCACCTACAGAAGCACGTTCAAGTCTAGCCTGAAAAGAAAAATATAACAGTAATTTACTTACACAAGGGGCTCCCCCTCCAAAATTCTCTCACGCCTATGGAGCCCGTGTCCAAGTCTTTACGTGCGGGCTAAAGTGAAGGAGCGCGAGCTCAATTGGACATGTCATTCGCGGCGTCGCCTGGATCACTCTCGTACCCACTGCTGGCACTGTCGCTTGTGTCGTCTTCACTGTTATCAACCACGCCGCCTTCGTCCACCACGAACACCGCCGCGTCATCCTCGGTGGCGAAGACACTGACCAGAGTGTCCATGTTATCGTCCACCCAGCGCGCCAGGTAGTCCCGGATAGCCCCGGGCACTGGGGCGATGGCTGCGCCAAAGTCGAAGTGGGGATCGATGTTCTGGAGATGGCTTAATACATGGGAGAACGCGCGCCCGAGGAGGCCTCGGCTCCTTTCTTCAACAAGCTCGCGAGCCCTAGTGGCCTGGTCCTCCAGGCGCGTCACAACATTGGTAAAGAAACAGAGATGGATGGCATTGCCTTCCGCATGGGTATGAGGGGGGCGCTCCTCGCAGATGGCGCCGAGTGCCTGGTTGGCTCTCACTCAGAGGGCCTAGAGCATGGGAGCGTGCTCGCACTGCAACGTCTGCTGACGACATGCCTCCTCCCGGTTCTGCTGTGCGAGGGACTCGGCGGCATCAACCCGCTGTTGGAGCGAAAGCAGTTCAGCACAGGTGGAGGTCAGCTCGGCCTGGGCGGAGGTCAGGGCCGCCATGGCGGTCCTCTCACGCTGCTCCGCCTCATCTAGCCTTGACCTGAGGGCGGTGGTCCTACGTTCAGCCTTGGCCTCCAGGAGCTTCAACTTCAGGTCGTGCACATTGGCAAGATCCGCGAGAGCCTTCGCCACCCAGCGATCGACCTCCTCCCGGATCTTGGCCTCGCGCGCGTTGACGGTGTCTTTAGCTAGGGCCACCTGGCGCTCCCTCGTCTCCAACCGTTCAAGATCCAGGCTTCGCTCCGAGGCCTCCAGCAGTAGTGCCTCCTCGCGCTCCAGGATCTCTTTCTCTTCGGAAGGTGCCCTCCTCATCGACGCCAAAGCGGTCCTGCGCGCCTCGACCTGCTGCTCCAAGGTAGCATTCAGGACCTCAAGCTCTCGTTCACGCTCCTCGGCGACCTCGCGGCGGCGATCGGCCTCCCTAGCCTCTTCCAAGGCCCGAGCGTTGGCTTAGGTCGCAAGGGATGCCTCGGCTTCCGTGCTAGCGCGCTTGCGTTAGAGACACCCGAAATTGATGGCCACCTTCAGTTGATGCCATTCGTCCTCCAGCCGAAGGCCCTCTATCTCAAGGCGGGCGTCAACATCCACGAGCTCTTCCCCAAGTCGGCTCAACGTACCCATTGTCTCCTGGAAGAGCTCGTGACAGACAGCGTCGCGCCCATGCACAAGCTCCAATGCGCACTCGAGTCTGTCCTCCACACCTGGGATCGTTGGGGAAGTTCGAGTCGCATCACCTGCCCCAAGTAGAGGGGCATAGGTCAACGCCTTCCCCGCGGCCTCTCGGGCCTCGGCGGAGGCCCCGCAATGCGGGGCCTCACTGCTCGAGGGCATGGCCGAGGCCGAGGCTGCCTAGCTACAGGTGATGATCAGTGGAGGGGCCCTCGTCACTCTTCTAGCGCCTCAGGCAGGACTGCGAAGGAGGGACGACAAGAGCGCGGGGTCAAGGCACCCGGTCAGCACATCTACTTCTCCAGTAGGCCTCGCGCGACGCGCAGCAGTCTGGCAGCGAGCGCTGAGGGCCAGCGGAGGGCCCGGAGCGGGCGGATGTCACTTCTCGGGAGATTTCGTCACCCTGGCCGAAGGGATCCGATGACACTAACACGGGCCTTGGCACAGGCCGCCCTACACCGACCACGCCATCACTAGGAGGGACGAGCGCTGGCGGCCCGCCACGTGGGCATGCCGGGATGCCACACAGCGGCCACCAGGGCCAAACACCACAACTGGCGGCTCAAGGCGCGGGGCACCAAGGTGGCGGTTCCGATGATGTCACCGCAGACGCCTACATGCCATGCATGGTGAATCTGGAGTACCTTCCAGGGGAAGGCTGATGACCGAAAAGTATAGGGGATCTATCGTAGTCCTTTCGATAAGTAAGAGTGTCGAACCCACGAGGAGCAGAAGGAAATCATAAGCGGTTTCCAGCAAGGTATTCTCTGCAAGTACTGAAATAAGTGGTAACAGATAGTTTTGTGATAGGATAATTTGTAACGAGCAACAAGTAACAAAAGTAAATAAAGTGCAGCAAGGTGGCCCAATCCTTTTTGTAGCAAAGGACAAGCTTGGACAAACTCTTATATAGAGAAAAGCGCTCCCGAGGACACATGGTAATATCGTCAAGCTAGTTTCCATCACGCTCATATGATTTGCGTTCGGTACTTTGATAATTTGGTATGTGGGTGGACCGGTGCTTGGGTACTGCCCTTATTTGGACAAGCATCCCACTTATGATTAACCTCTATTGCAAGCATTCGCAACTACATCAAAATTATTAAGGTAAACCTAATCATAGCATGAAACATATGGATCCAAATCAGCCCCTTACGAAGCAACGCATAAACTAGGGTTTAAGCATCTGTCACTCTAGCAACCCATCATCTACTTATTACTTCCCGATGCCATCCTCTAGGCCCAAACAATGGTGAAGTGTCATGTAGTTGTCGTTCACATAACACCACTAGAGGAGAGACAACATACATCTCATCAAAATATCGAACGAGTACCAAATTCACATGACTACTAATAGGAAGACTTCTCCCATGTCCTCAGGAACAATAGTAACTACTCACAAAGCATAAACATGTTCATAATCAGAGGGGTATTAATATGCATATAGGATCTGAACATATGATATTCCACCATTTAAACCAACTAGCATCAACTAGAAGGAGTAATTAACACTACTAGCAACCTACTAGCACCAATCCCGGACTTGGAGACAAGAATTGGATACAAGAGATGAACTAGGGTTTTGAGAGGAGATGGTGCTGATGAAGATGTTGATGGAGATTGCCCTCTCCCGATGAGAGGAGCGATGGTGATGACGATGGCGATGATTTCCCCCTCCGGGAGGGAAGTTTCCCCGGCAGAACAGCTCCACCAGAGCCCTAGATTGGTTCCGCCAAGGTTCCGCCTCGTGGCGGCAGAGTTTCATCCGAAAAGATGGCTTATTATTTTTTCCCGTCGAGAGACTTCATATAGCAGAAGATGGTCACCGGAGGGCCACCAGGGGGCCCATGAGGTAGGGGGCGCGCCCCCACCCTCGTGGGCAGGGTGTGGCCCCCATGGTGAAGTTCTTGCTCTTAGTATTTTTTATATATTTGGAAAGCGTCTTCCTTGGAGTTTCAGGACTTTTGGAGCTGTGCAGAATAGGTCTCTAATATTTGCTCCTTTTCCAGCCTAGAATCCCAACTGCCGGCATTCTCCCTCTTTATGTAAACCTTGTAAAATAAGAGAGAATAGGCATAAGTATTGTGACATAATGTGTAATAACAACCCATAATGCAATAAATTTCAATATAAAAGCATGATGCAAAATGGACGTATCAAAGGCCCCGATCCGTTCCCTAGACCAGGATAGGCAGCTGGAGGGCCTGTGGCATGGACCTTCCACGATCTGCCCAGAGGCTTCGCCGACTAGCTCAGTGACGACGACGGTGGGGTACAACCCATATCTTAGGAGCAAGCTTACGCTAACCCTGAACTGCAGGAGAACCAGGATGCAGTAGGAGTTAGAGACCCCAGGGCAGTGGCCCTGCCCCCGATAGTAGTGGTGCTCTTGGGGTTACGCGGGAGAGGCCCGGAGCCAAGCCCTCCCCGTGCCACATGGAGCGAGGTGCTGCACAGAGGTAGGTCCTCTGCCTGGGGAAGCGTTGGCGAGCCTCCCCCCCGGCAGAGGGCCCGTGGGCACCGAGGGCGCCGCCAGCGTCAACCTAGCCCCCTGGTCTCATCGTGGTTTCCGGATACCCCAATGGTGGTTGAGGGTGGCGCAGGGCGGGGCACTCGCCTGGCGATATGAAGTAAGGCTCGCGCCTGTGAAGGTCTCCGCTCGTTACACTCTCACGTAATGATGAGTGGGGCTATACATACCCCGGAGTCGCCGGATTGCCGCCCTCAGGCCTCAGGGGCTCCCGCCCATGTCCTAGTGGAAGCACCATGGTCCTCGCTAGCCGTCGACACTGTCCCCCAGTGACTATGCTCACAGCCAGGGAAAGCTCTTAACTCCACGCTAGTGGGCAGACAAGAAGACTAGCTAGGTGTCGGACATGGCCATTCGCTTTCATCCCCATTTCTGTAGCTCAATTTGCCGCTTTTTGGATCTGAACTTGGAATCTCATTTTCGTTGTCAAGTTGGGGGAGTCTTCTTGATCAAGTGAGTTTCTTGCGTTTTGGTTGCGTGATCTGTTTCGAGACTTGCGCCTGCTGCCTCTTCCCCTACGAGCGCCTTGCGAGCGGGGGTTGGGCGTGGTATGCGCACAAAGACCATGCTTAGGTGGGCCTGGATGGTGGCAACCTCCTCCTAGGACCAAGAGCGCAATCGCCGCAGGGCCATTGCGCACACACCCTGCCGAGGTCTGGCACTCGCTCCTCGCGAGGCCCTCAGGCAGACCAATAGGCTTCCCGAGAAATCTAACCCTCATGAGTCTCCGGGGGCCCCTCTCAGGAGCAAGATGTCGGTGTTCTAGGAACGGGGGTCCCCAGACTTGCCTGCCTGCGGCGCACAGCATGGCACCGCTAGCGGCCTGGTACGGGCCATCTTCACCAGCAAACGATCAAGACCTTCGTGAGGGGCCAAGCCTCGCAAGGCGGACGACACAAGACCTCCTCAAGGGCAGGCTCGCTAGGCTGGCTCGCGAGGAGCGGAGAGATCAAGGCGAGGGGCACCTCATGAAGTTCCCATGACGTGAGCTATGACGACCGAGGCCAGGCGGGCGCCAGCGGGTGCAGATCACTAGTTGCCTCTTTGGTGCTAAAGGAGCAGACGCAGGCGAGGAGTCCCAAGGTATCAGGTAAAGGTTTCCATATCGGTGGAACTAGACCAAGACCAGTAGGACAGTAGGACAGAGGTCATCGCGGAGCCCACGACAGTGTCACCACCAGAGCCTTTGGCAGGCGAAGACCACCTTTTGGCAGGATAGCTTGTACTAGCTGTCCCCCTTCAAATTGGCCATTGTGGGATCCCTTCTCGCCTAATATTTGGGAGAGGACCAGGGCCTCTACAAATAGGACTAGCCATCACCTTAGGGAAATCGAATCAAGAAACTCAGTCAGACTGATATGGTTCAAAATGAGAACATTGGAGTTTTCGGTGGGACTGATATGATCAACTTGGTGGGACCGATGTTCTAGGGTAACCTCAACTTGGTTTGACCGATTACACAAACTCAGTGAGACCGATTTTGGTAATTAGCAAAACAGAGAGTTGGTCAAGCAAACTCGGTGGGACCGACTGCATATCTTGGTGAGACCGAAATAGTTACAACAGGCAACAGAGAGTTTGCAAGCCCATCTCGGTGAGACCGAGATCCCATCGGTGAGACCGAATTGATTAGGGTTTCTGGCAGTGGCTATGTCAAGTGAACTTGGTGGCACTGGATGGATCAAATCGGTGGGGCAAAGTTTGACTTTAGGTTTAGGACATATGTGGAAATGAGACAATAGTTGAGGGCTTTGGAGCATATCACTAAGCACTTTGAGCAAGGAAGCCATTAAGTAGCACCTCATCCCCTTTTAACAGTATTGGGTTTCCTATGGACTCAATGCGATCTTGGATCACTGAAATGGAAAATGTAGACTCTTGAGCTTTTGCCAATCCTTGTCCTTAGCTTCTTGAAGGGGTTCCACATCCCCTTGTCCATGCCACGCCTTTGTTGAACTCACTGAAATATACTAGATAAAAGTATTAGTCCAACAAGAGATATGTTCACATTAATTACCAAAATCACCCAGGGAGCACTTGTGCTTTCAGAAGACCCATACACTTCTCCAATGAGTGTACCACACCTCTCAAGAAAGGAGATGAGTCATCTAGAAGAAGGAGTAGAAGAGATGAATCACCTGGAAGAGAGAGAAGGAGTAGAGATGATCGTTATGAATGAAGAGTGTCTTGGAGAAGCAAGGATTCAGAGAGGAAAGACAAGTTAACCAAGGGCTATTCAAGAAGAAGGCATCAAGCTCATATTGCTGAACATGTTTTTGGCTCCGACTCCAACAATCAATACGAGAGAAGCTATCACTCCAACTCTGACTATAGTCGAGATGAAGGTGTTGCCGGACTAGCTCTTGTATCCTTCAACTCCTATAACTTATTTGATTCACCAAATGAAGGAATTGGAAGATGCTTCATGGCTAAAGGCCCCAAGGTATCAGACCCCAAATTTATTGACTTCAATAGTGATGAGGATGATTTGCTAGCTTAGGATGACTTGCTCATTGATAAAACTAGTGATGTTAGCTATAATGAACTTGCTAGTAATCATGATAGCCAAGATAAGACGATTTACAATTCTATGAGGGAGATTGAGTGCTTGTCGAAAGAACTAAACACTCTAAAGTTACCTCATGAAACTACTCAAGAAGATCGTAGAGAGATCCTAAGAACTCATGAGAAGCTACGCTTCGAGAAGCTAAATCTAGAGCAAGAGCATGAGTTTCTAACAGCCATCAATGATGATCTTTCAAAGAAGTGTTCCTCTTACATTGCCAAACGACTTCTCTTGTCTAATTTTATGCCACAAGTTAAATCTAAGCAATCTAGTAACAAGAGTAAGTAAGGTTCTACCTCTAGTAGTAACAATAACAATGCTAAATACAATGTTGCTACTTGTAGTAGTTCTATTGATTCCACTGATGATTCTCTTAGCCAAGTTACACTCGAGAAAGAAAACAATTTATTGAAAGGAATTATAAAAAATGATGTCTACAAGAGCCTTGCCGGGAGTCTGATACGTCCATTTTGCATAATGTTTTCCTACTGTTATTTACAATGTTTTTATGCATAATAAAGCTTTATGGAGTAATTCTAATGAGTTTTCTCTCATAATAAGCAAGGTTCACACAAAGAGGGAGAATGCCGGCAACTAGAATTCTGGACCTGAAAAGGCTATGTCAGAGTTACCTATTTCACACATCTCCAAATGAGCTGAAAATTTACGAAGGACTGTTTTGGAATATATAAACATACTGGAGCAAATAACTACCGGAGGGGGCCCACCTGGTGAGCACAAGACACCAGGGCACGCCAGGGCCCCCAAGCATGCCCTGGAGGGTTGTGCTCAGCCTAGCCCACCTTCGGTGCCCATCTTCTGGTATATAGGTCATGTTGACCTAGAAAAAATAAGGGGAGGACTTTCGAGGCGGAGAGCCACCGTCTCGAGGCGGAACTTGGGCAGGAGCACTTTTTCCCTCCGGCTGTCGGATTATGGGTTCCGGCAAACCCTTGTGAGGTTCGAACTCTGGGGTGCACACGAGGAACACTCTCTTCCTAGCTCGGTCGCTCAACGATCTCACGGCCTAGATCGACGGATACAAAGAACAACAGACACAAGGGTTTATACAGGTTCGGGCGACCTTGCGGTGTAATACCCTACTCTAGTTTGTGGGTGGATTGCGTCGAGGGGCTGAGGATGAACTAGTACAATGGATGAACAGCCTTCGGAGCTGAGGTGTTCTTGGGCTCGATGAGCTGGTGAGCTCATCAGGGTGGAATGAATCCGATCCCCTCTATGGTGGTGGCTAAGTCCTATTTATAGTGGCCTTGGTCCTCTTCCCAAATGTTTAGGCGGGAAGGGATCCCACAACGGCCAAGTTTGAAGGGGAACAACTAGTACAAGCTATCCTGACAAAAGGTGGTATTTGCCTACCAAAGGCTCTGGTGGTGATGCTGTCGTGGGCTCCGCGATAGCCTCCATCCTACCGTCCTGGCGGCCTTGGTCTTGTTGCACCGCTATGGAAAACTTTGCCGGATGCCTTGGGACCCCGCGCCGCGCTTGCCTCCTTAGCACCAAAGAGGAAACTGGTAGACTACGCCAGCTGGCACCCGCCTGGCCTTGGTCGTCATGGCTCACGTCACGCAAACCTCACGAGATGCCCCTTGCATAGATATCTTTGCTTGTTGGGAGCCGGCATAGTGATGCCACCACAAGGGAGGTCTTGGTGTCGTCTGCCTCGCGATGCTTGGCCCCTCGCGAGCGTCTTGGGTGGTCGCTGCAGAAGCTAGGCCGTACCAGGCCGTTGGTGGAGCCATGCTCGCAGGCCGCAGGCAGGCAAGTTTGGGTACCCCCGTTCCCAGGACGCCGACATTAGCCCCCGGGCCAAGGCACGCTTGGACTTGGCTCGGAGGCAAAGCCAAAGGGCAAGTGCAGAATGCCGCGGGCCCCAACCACCTGTGGCCTTGATTGACGCGTAGCGATTGGTGGGACATGTGCACCTTCGCTTCCCCATGCAGCCTCGGCAACAGTTCTCGCCTGACAAAAGGCTGGTGCACGCTACAGAGTCTTCATTGCCTTCCTTCGTGTTGCTCCAGATGCCCCTTCTTCTTGCCCCGAGAGACTCCGGTTCCACCGGGACCCAAGCTTGCAGCCGATGGCGGTCGATAAGGCGAAGGCCGCGCGTTTTCCCTCCTGGTACGAGCCCGCCTTAGGTGCACCCACGGTTTCGGAGAAGAACTTCTCCATTGCACTCCTCATGGCGGTGGGCAACAACATTGAGGGGGGAGAGATCGCGCTTCGGGCTGGCTCTGGCCCTTCGTCATGCACAGTGTCTTCTACCCATTCTTCATGCATAGTGTCTTTGTGGGGCTGGTCCCCCCTTTCTCTTAGTTTTTCTACGCCGTCCTCCGCCATTACAAGCTCCATGCCCTCCATCTTTGTCACAACACCGTCCTCCTCCTATCGATCCTCACCTTTTACTGCGAAGCATTCGTGGGGGTGATGTCGTCCGTGGCGCTGCTTCGCCACTTCTTCTACCTCTGGAACAAGGATGGCCCATGCTCGGGGTGCGCCAAATTTGTTGCGGCCAACAGAAGCAACACAATCTCGAGAGCCGGGAAGAAGGAAGATCGCTTCCGTAACAAGTGGGTCCTCATGGATGCCAAAAGCCCCTAGCCTCGGCTAGTGCTGCCGACGGGGATGCCAGTGCCTCAAGAGGGGTGGAATAGAGCGAAGCTCACTAACCCACGGGCAAAGCAGGTGTTGGGGAATATGGCGGCTGACCTGAAGTCTGACGATCCGAGGGCGGAGAAGCAGCCGGGGGCCATGATCATCAAGGAGTTCCCGTCACAGCGCCTGGCTCCCCTCCAGGCACGCTCGCGCCCCTTGTGGAAGCTCTCGGATGAGGGAGGCGACCTCCACCTGTGCCCGATGAGGAGACCTCCTGGTTGCGGAGGATCATGGGTACTCGCATGATACCCATCTTCCGCTGTACCGCCGCCCGGATGGGGAAATCTTCAACGAGCGTGGGCTTGAGCCGTCGGCGCCTACCGGGGCCCCAGTGGTGGCGGCCCCGGTGATGGTGTCCTCCAGCGAGTCCGGCGAGGAGGAGAGGCCTCACTCGTAGGCAACCTGGGAGGGGGCAGGGGAGACATCTCCTCTTCATGTGGCGGATCTCCTCCGCACCTTCCATGACAACGATGAGGCCGGCGAGCATCCGGTGAGGGAGTCACCGAACCCCGCCGGGTCACAACAAGGTCCGGGGGCACCCCTCTGAAGAATCCGCCAACCGGGATCCCGAAAAAGGGTGGACCAGCGCTAATCTCCCGAGGCGACACTTATGCTCCGTTCCCAGCCGGCACTGCTACGGGTCCGGCCGCCGCGCCCTTGCTTGCCCCTAGGGCTCACATGCCAGTGCTCCAGAAGAGGGCGAGGGAGTACGTCGTTGTAGACCAGTAAGCGCTTCATCCTGATCCTTCGTTCATGTCCTTGCCATAGTTTCTTGATGTCTCCCCTTGCACCGATAGGCCAAGTTCGGTGGTGAAGAAGAAGGGGGTGACCACAACCCCTGAGCCCCGCAGCCATCTGATGTCGCGCCTCCTCCCGCGTAGAGGGACGGTGATGGCTCCCGAGCTTAGCGTACAGGTCGTCCTCGCGAGATTCAGAGGCCCGACCTCAGGAGAAGATGATCTCCATTGCCAAGCCAGCTCCGGAGGCACCTGCCCCCAGCTTCCCTGCTGAGGCTCCGAAGGCTAAGCAACCCCCGGCCTCTTCTGCTGCCACTGACCTGCAGGCCTTGGCACCGATGTTGCCTCCTCCTCTTCCCATCACACCACTCGGTCCTGATCCTTCTAGCTCGCGTGACGCTCTGGAGGAGGCTTTGTCCGTGATGACCTAGCTCCGGGACGACTTTTCAGGGCACCGACCGTCGCCTGGTGTCAGGGCGCCTGGAGCTGATCTCGGGGTGGCTACGGTCCGATGCGTCTGTGAGGGCGGCATGTGGTTAGGCCGTGGTAGCTTCTGAGGATGGCAAGCGGGCCGTCGTCCGCGAGGTGGCGTTGAAGGATGTCGAGGCCGCCAAAGAGCGCTGACGGGTGGCAGAGGCCAAGTTGGAGACCCTGCGCAATGAACACGCTGCCGAGGTTCGCTAGCACGAGGCACAAGAGGAGAAGCTGAAGGCTCGGGAAGATGCGGTCGCCGGCCGTGACACCGAGCTCGAGCAGCTGGCTCGGGCACAGGAAGCGGAGCACGACTGCCTGGAGAAGCTGGAGAAGAAGGTGGAGGCGGAGAAGGCCTAGTTGGAAGTCAAGGCGAAGGTTCTCGTTGAAGATCGTGCGACCTTCAAATCCCTTGAGCTGAAGTCCCGCGAGGCACTATGGGAGCTCTACGGTAAGGGCTTGAAGAAGCCGCTGGTGACCGCCGAAGAACGCCCCGTCGAGCTACTTCCTCATCTAGTCACGGCGCTCGAGGACGTCGTTAATAGGATTGGCCCCATGGTGGAGGGGGAAGCTAGCGCGCTCTCCTCCTCGGCTATAACATGTGTCTTCAGCCACCTCCATCTTCGTGACCCGAGCACCGATGTTGGAGCTCTGCTTGAACCTGTGGACGAGAAGCACTATGTAGCTACTGCCGACGCCGTGAAGGACTTGGTGGAGGTCCTGCAGGAGAAGTTCTTATCCATCGACCCTGCGCCTCAGGCTGATGGTGCTGCCGATCCCACGAGCACGGCCAATGACATGGGCGACGGCGACGCAGACGACGACGGGGCGCTCTACGACGGCAGCGCCCAAGGCTAAAGAGGAGGCTTGCTGGCAATGCTCCTTCCGATTTTTACTTCCCTGCGATATGCACCGTGCCTCGTGGAGGCGTTAAAACTTCTGTTTGGTATTTGAGGAACAACATGTCTTGTAATAATTTGTTAGGATTCCGCAATTTCCTTCCCGTTTGCTAGATGTTCTATGTCGGCAGGGCCCGGCCCCATGCATACATCAGCTGCCGTTGGGTCGTCCGGATCACCAGGATGAGACCAAGGGTGAGGGGCTATGTGACCAGTTAGGCTCCTGAGTCGCAATGCTCAGGAGTCCCCCTTGACGTACAAACAAACCTCCATACCTATCCTCGCTGAGGTCCCGCTATGGAGGGGGGCAAATACCAGGTCCGGGGGACTTGGCAGGGTGGCGTACACCAGGCGTGGCCTGAGCGCAGCCCCCGTGCCCAGCCCCCTCACGCGGCTCTCCCGAGGGGAAAGTATGGCGATGAGGATGGACACCAAGCTGGGTGGCTCCCTGAGGTTGATGCGGCCGTGGGGCCGCCCTCAGTTGTTTATCACAAGCGCGGAGCATAATGCTTCTGCACTTGCACGGGCATAGCTGCTCCTCGACCGTGTCGACTGCCAGCGTGGAGCATGGTGCTTCCACTGTATGTGGGTGAGGGATCCCTCTGAGTGGAGCCCCCGAGGCGTGTACAGCCCCACCCTGACACGTGGCTTGCATGGCAGGGCTAGACGAGGTGTGTCCGGGCACTCGTGAGCGAGCGCGGGACTCACGAGGCCCTACCTCAAGGCAGGTTGCGCCTGAACTTGATTCTTGACAGATGTGGTGAACCTGCGAGATGGTTAGACAACCTGCGCCAAATGAATCTCCTGAGACGATCACATGAGAAGGCCAACTACCAACGACCCCAGGAGGCGACGTGAACGGGGTCGGCCTGCCAGACAAAGCTCAGTCGTTGGGTTTATCAATGCTGAGGGATGGATCCAAGCACAGATGTCGTGCCTAGTCTTCTCATGCGAAAATTCCTGAAGAAAGACAACCTGCGTGTGGCTCCCGTGGTGGCGAGGCACCGGGTTGCGCGCCCTGGCTCGTCCGCCCGAGATTAGCTCATACGAGGACAAGGCACCAAGGGCCATGGGAGGTGACGTACACGGGGGCTAACACGCGAGCGAGAGCTTAGCCTCTTGGCTTTAGCGACGCTGCAGGGACGGACCCGAGCAGAGACGTCGTGCCAGCCCTTAATCATGAGGCAGTCATGGGTGGGTTTACAAGGGCGTACGACATTCATGCTATCGAAGTACCGGACATGCATAATCTTAAGGTAACTCATGGAAGGAGGTAACCTAGCTTGGATAAACGCAAGAACAATACATGCCGTAGGGACGGACCCTTGCGTCCTGTGGATGATGCAGCCCGAGGGGTGCCCCCAACAGACACTACAAAAAAAATACACTTCCCTGATGATACGTGTTTGTCACAGTAGGTCATGTTTTCTGTCATGCATGTACATCCATGACAAATTTATGATAGAATCAAGATAGTCATACTTGTGCTGTCGTAGAAGTGTTCCATGACATTACCAAAAGTATCATCACGGAAGTGTCCACTTCCATGATGATAAATCACGCGTCACAGAAGTGCTTTCGTCAAGGGTGACCGACACGTGGCATCCACCGTAATGGAACGCCATTAAGCTATTGGGTCCGGTTTTGGATCCGATAACCCGTTAACAGCCCCAACCAATGGGGATTTTCCATGTGTAAAATCATCATTGGCTAGAGGAAACACGTGTCGGCTCACCGTTAGGACAGATGTCATCCACTCATTGGACCCAAAGCGCTTATGATACGTCGACACGTGGCACGACCCAACAGAGGCCCATTCCTGTGAAAAGGCTGGCCCGTTTGATTTGGTCAAAAGGTGGCGGGCTGGCCCAGGGCAAGCCTGTTAATGGCCTATTCGCATATAGCCCATTTACAGCCCGCTAACCCAGGGCCCGTTTACGGCCTATCCGAATTAGGCCCAGTAGCATCATCTGGGCCGTCCAATATAATTCCAGCCCGTTTTAACTTCTGGCCCATGTATGGCCCATGACGTCTTCCGTCCCATATGAGGACCTTAGCAACCCTCGGCCCATTAACGGCACGCGGTGAAATTGGCCTGTAATGAATAGTGTATCACTTTATACCCATTAACGGCCCATTATTCCGTTGGGCTGTTTCTAGCCCATGTTATCTTTCGGCTTTCTCAGGGCCCATTTATTCTTGGGCTCATTTCCAGTATTCGTTTACTTACGGCCCGTTACTGTCATTTTCTGCCTGTGGGCCAAATTTAGCATGTGGTTACAGTTGGCCCGTTTGTGGCCCGTTAATACGTTGGGCCATTTTCATAGCGTCATCAAATACGAACGATTAACGACGGCCCGTTATGGTTGGCCCATGAACGGACGATTTCAACTCTAGCCCATTTACAGCCATAATGTGGTCTGTTGTTGGCCCATGTTTGGCCAACCGATCATACGGCCCGGAGAAGGCCCATCGATGATATGGCCCGTAGAAGGTCCATTGTGTCTATGACCCATATAAGGCCCATTGTTTCTATGCCTCGTTGAAGGCCCATTGTTTCTACGGCCCGTAGGAGCCCCATGTTAACTACAGTAAATATGTAGCCCATGGTTATTTTGGCCTAGTTTTAAGGTTATTGTGGCCATTAGCAAGCCGCAGAAAAAGAACTGCACCGACTACAAGCAAACAACTAAACAAGACAATAAGGAAATAAATTAGCAAGCAACTTACGCTAGGCTATCACGGCTATTACACATATTACATCGACTGGGCATCAAAGTTAGCCACCAGTGCAAATATAGGGAACAAAGCAGCGTATAAACGCTGCAGCAAAACATGTCCAAAACTAAAACCACTTCAGAAGAGCTCAAGAAACAATATCCTGGGTACCCATAATGCTGGCAAGATGCTTAGCAAGCTTATTAACTTTCTATTGTTTGGCACATAAATCCTCTAGCACTTGTTGTTGCACCAAAAAGTATGCATCTGAATTCCGCAGGGACTTCCTCAGTCCTTCGGCTTCCTGTCGCATAACATCTGATCGATGTCTTTCAACTTGAAGTTGAGACTCAGGAAGCCGAACTGATTCAGGCAGCGAGTTTGAAGAGCTGGTGCCAGCAGTAGTAGCCAGTAACTCAAACACTACATCAAGACATGACTTTGGGGTTGTCTCAGTGTCTTCAATATAGTTTTTATCAGCTTTCTTGGAGACCAACAGGGATGTCTCACTATCTTGAACCTTATCTGCATTACTTCCCTTACCATTGCATAACGGGGTACTCTTCTCCAATATTTTATTCGTGTTCTAAAAAAGAAACAAACAAACACACCACAGGTTTACAATGTAGTATATGAAACTCATTTTGGTAAACGAGTTCAGTAGTAAGGTGGACAGGATAACAGCATGAAACAAACATATATCTTTGTAGTATGGTCATTGTATGGTCTATATCATTCTAGTTTATGTTGCCAAATCAAGATAGATACAGTTCGAATCATATCTATTTAAGACAAAGCAGCATAGATAGAATATAAGTGTGGGAAACTACATAGCAATAATAAAACTTGTAATGTGCATGGCATGAGAACATAACTGTTTATTCAATTGAAACTGAAATCAACATAGAGCAAGTTACAACAGCAAACACGTTAAAGAAATAGGTTTAAAACATACCTGCTGCACCATTGGAGTTTCAATTGCATCCTTCAAATTTGAAATTAGTTGGTATGAGTAAATACAGTGATGCAAGAGCAAAGTAGTATGAACCATAGCTACGGAACCTGACCTAAGAACAATTCTTCTTCTGCTTTAAGCGTTGACTTGGGGTTCGGAGTGGTGGTCCTCGTGCTTTGGGCACTACAGTTGCCTTATTAACTGCTCATGTTTGGGTGCTCTGTGGTGGATACGGTGCTGTGTCAACGGGAACTGAGTTACTATCTACTAGGGTTGGGGTTAGAAGGGGTGTAGCTGGTTCTCTGTCCAACTGGGTAGGGGTACAATCTGCGTGAGACTGGGTTATGTGTGGTGGGGCTGGTTCTTGGGAAAGTACAACCATGGTTCTATCTCCATCGACAGGTCGCATGATCTTTTCTGAAGACCATGTTTTTACTCCCATAGATACTACCATCACCCCCTCCAATTGAAATGGCTGATAAACAAGAAAAGTAATTGAATGTACAGAGATTGTAAGATAGACAGGTGCAATGGATAGTCGGGAAGAAAATAGGGCATGAAATAATTCACATTTATGTGGTCTAACCAAACAGAATAGCAGGACATAATTTCACATCTATGATGGCTAATTAAACAGGATAGCATGAAACAATTTCACATGTATGATGGCTAACTAAACAGGATATAATGGCATACTTCAAAATATGATGACTATGTAAACAGGATGACATGATATAACTATACGATGTATCTATTAAAGTGGTTGGCATGCCATAAATTACAAACATGTCATCGATGGAAACATGATGGCATGATATAATTCACGGATAGAATGACATAATTCAAAATATGATGACTATGTAAACAGGATGAGATGATATAACTATATTATGTCTTTAGAAAATGGGTTGGCATGCCATAATTCAGATGCATGCTGTCTATGTAAACATCATAGCATGATATAATTCAAATATATGATTTATATACTAAGAAAGTGAGCAGAGGGCAATCGCATATATGATGTGTCTACTAAGGAGATGGCATTCAATATCATGTATATGATGTAAAAACTAAGCATTGCAATACAACATATGCATGATATGAGTAATATAATCGTGCCAAGTTTGAGCATCTGCCTCTGAATCCTCCTCCGAAGAGCTAACTGTAACCACCAAGATATCTGCTTCAGTAGGTAGCACTGTCTGCTCTGAAGACCTTGTTTTCACTCCAGATTTCTCCATCACCAATTCAAATGGCCGATGCATAGGAAGAGCAGTTCAATATACAAACATTGTCGACGAAAGCAATGAGAAATACAAAAAAGGATGGCATGATATAATTCACATATATGACACTTGGCTAAACAACATGACATTGCATAATTCACATATATAATGCCTTGCAACAAGATAGCATTGCATAATTCACATATATAATGTCTTGCAACAAGATGGCATTGCATAATTCACATATATGGTAGTTAGACACTAAACAGGTGGCATTCACACAAAGCATGTCTAAACTAAGAAAATGACATAGCAATGCAAGATACCATACGCACGATATGAGCAACATAACCCTGCCAAGTTAGAGCATGCACCTCGGGTGGGGTGGAATAGGACTGGTCATCTGTCTCTGAATCCTCCTCTGAGGAGCTATATGTAACCAGCAAGACATGCGCTTCGTTAGATAGCATTGTCTTCTCTGAAGACCTTGTTTCCACTCCAGATTTTTCCATGACCGTGCCAAATGGATGATGCACATGAAGAGTAATTGAATGTACTAAAATTGTTGACAAATTTAACACGTAATAAAAAATGATGTCATGATAGAATTCACATATAATATGACTGGCTAACCAGGGTGGCATTGCAAAATTCAAATATATGATGCCTGGCTAAACAAGATGGCATTACATGATTCACATATACGATAAAGAAACTAAACAGATGGCATTGACACAAAGCATGTCTAAACTAAGCATATGACATCTTTGAGGTATATAGTAAGCAATGCAAGGCACCATATGCATGATATTACCAACATCAGCATGCCAAGTTTGAGCGAAGACCTCATGGGGTAAATAGGAGTGGTCTTCTGCTTCTGAATCCCCCTCAGAACAGTTATCTTCCTCTTGATTACGATCCGAAATGTGTGGAGGGGGGCTGCCTTTGCGCCCACCATGGAGCGACGTCTGCGTGAAATTTTATTGCCATGCAAGGCTCGTCTCTTGTGCTCTACATGTTCAGTTCCATTGTGTACAATAACTGGCATGCATAGGAATAAAACATAGTGAGATTATGTAAGGAGTGCATGCACAAATCTAGAGTGATGTTAGAAAACTGTGGATAGACCCAAAACCAATGATAGCAGGCAGATAATAGCTTTAGTTAAAAAATACATATAATGGCTCCTTTAATGTTTGTTTGCACCCAAGATGAAAATCATAGTAGACACCCGAGATTAACCAGATAGTAGACAAATAGTACTGATTGCTGCCCCAATATATACCCCACAACCATTTAAAAACTCAAGTTTCAACATAAGTTTGGACCTGACTCGGAGTCTAATAGGTGAACACGATGATAAAGTAGCATGTCATCATATTAAGCGATGCATAACGTAAGCAGACACGGAAGAGTGCGACCTCTCTTGCGGACCCGTGTAGTCCTCAAGGTCATCTGCTCGGTTGATGATGGTAATGCAGTTGTCGTGGCTGCCGGCGGCGGGGAAGTAGATCTGAGGCGGCGAAAGACAGTCTGGAGAGCGGATCCCTGCTGTGGTGAACCCTTCAGTCGTTGGAGCAGCTGAGCTGGGGTGGAACACAACACCGCAGGAGTAGGACAAACCACACAAGGTTTTCTTTGACACATATCTGTAACAGAAGTAATTGTGTAAGGACTTGTTTGAATTTGAGGATTCTAACAATGCAGGGATAGGAAATAGACAGGAATAGGATAGGAATGCACGTGCAAAACAGAGAATTTAAAAACACAGGATTTCTACCAATCTGGGTGTTTGGTTCACAAGAATTTGAAGAACACCGGATGCAAAGAAGCATGGTGATATTAAGTCAAGCCACAAGAAAATGTACGGTTATAATGCTATTATGCTACTATCTCTTAGTCTTGTGCTTCATGAATAGGAATTTGAAAAGGAGGACAAGTGGAAATTAAAATTCCTACGGTTTTTCTTTCAAGGAGACACTAAAGGAACAAATCCTACAGTTTTCCTTTGCTCCATTCCTTTGCACCAAATTCATGAAAAGTAGTACCATAGGAAACTTTCGAATTCCTATGTTTTTCATTCACTTTTCCTTTCAAGCACTGGCGATTCTAGTAGGCAGGCTTGAGCAAGGAAAAGCCTACACTAAAAATGTTTTTGTGCTACTTCTATTACTTTGGACCCAGGCCACTGCCCTACTAGCTCACCTCCCAGGGCCATCGAAAATGCACAGCTCAAACGCGCAGAGAGAAATAATGATGGCATTCAAGAGAGTCCATCACAGATAGCTAAGTTGCCCGCTACCTCACTGCTTGTCATGTAGTAGGATAAAATAATCGTATTTCCTGTTACTCCGTGTGCTCAGTGGACAATATATATAACATGTAGAGTAAAAAAGAGATGCAACAAGTGTACAACCTCTCTGGCGAAGCCATGTCGATCTCAGCGTGATTGGGTTAGCCGGTGAGGATGCTCCGGCTGACTTGGCTGCCGGAGGAGGGGAAGAAGATCTTAGGCGTCTAGAGATGGAGCCCGAGGTACTACTCCGCTGTGATGGAGGGTTTCGTTGTTGAAGCAGCTCCGGTGAGTTGTACGACGCCGAGGCTGAAGCGGGACAAGAGAGACAACGTTAAGCTGAGTGGAATTCTAATAGCATCTCCAATAGATGACGTAAAATACATAACCACAAAGTGCTAGATGTAAAATACATCAGCCACTCATCTCTAAACTTGACTGTCGAAACTGAATTTAACTGTCGAAACTGAGCTTACCTGTCGACACTAAATTTTGCTGTCGAAACTGAATTTTGCTGTCGAAACTGAATTTTACTGTCGAAACTAAACGCACTAGAGGTGAGACTACACATTAGTCGGGTGACGTTTTCATCTCTGGTCAGTCGATTTTGCAGCTGTTGGATACAAAATCAAGGGCATGCAGTTCATCTTCAACCTCCACCCCCCTGAGCCGCCAGCCACCACCGGCCAAACAGCCGCCCCGCCCGCCCCGAAAACACTCCCCACCGCCGCCCCGGCCATCCCTCTAGCCCCCCCCCCCGTGCCAAGCATTTTCTCCGACGATCCCCACGCCACTGCCCCACCATTGCCGGCGACCACCGCCCCTACCCTGAACCCTAAGATAGATAATGAGGTACCTCTCCGATGAGGCCCCCTCCCCGCTGCGGCTGGTTCTTCCTTAACTCCGGCGAGCCCCCCTCCCCCCACCCCCTGAAAATCGACTGACCCAAAAGTCGATTCAGTCGACTAAAGTGTAGCTAAATCGGAGCAGCATCGCAAGCAAGAGCAAGAGCGAGAGCAGCAGCGCGAGCAAGAGCAAGAGCAAGAGCATACAAGGTAGGGGACCGAGAGCAAGAGCAGAGCAGCATTGCGAGCGACAGGTAAAGCAGCAGCAGCACCTACTGATGTGGACGTTGCCGCCGAGGGAGCGACACCGTGGAGCAAGTGGCCGGCGATGCCACCATGGATGGAGCCGCGCCATGTCAGCTCGGGACCGAGCGCTGGCAGCACCGTGAGATCGAATCAAGAAGAAAATGCGGCGATTAGTGTACAACTTCTTTGGTGGCACCGATCAGGCCGCAGCTTCATCCGAGGAAACAATGATGATGATGCTCTTCCGGTGGTGCAGGTGAAGACGGCGGTGTGGGAATGGAGGTGGCGCGAAAGACGAGGGGAACATCAGGGCAGCTCCCTGGAGGTGGAGGACGGGGTGGCTGAACCGGTGGGACGACCAGATCAACGACGGTTCCTCATCCGGTAAGGTGGATGAGGGATGTCGAGGTGTTGCTGTGGACGACGTCGTCGGGGAAGAGTTTCCAGCTGGTGGCAGACAAAGGAGGGTGTGGGGCTTCACGGGTTTTCCCGGCCTCGGTGCACGAATGGGTGTACGGATGGGATGGGAGTGAGGAACCATGGCTTAGAGACGCGCTTGTCTGAAATGTGGGGTAAGTTACGAAAGTACCCCCACCGATTTGAGGCGGTTCTTTCGGTTCAGGGGTATCATGGGCATTTCATGTGTCGGGATTTCACAGGAGTTGGGAGTTTTCGCGCGCGTTATAATTTTCGAATAGCAAGGCACGGGTTGAGATGGAGGGTGTTGTCGGAGCATAATGAGACAAAGATATATCTTAAATATTTTGGGCTAACAAGGCGCGGGTTGAAATTTCTGGACAAGCCTAACATGTATTGTACCAAATCAATTCGCACTACAAATGTCATTCAAAACATTGAATTCATGTTATGTTTAATTAAAATATTTCACTACGTGTATAATGCATGCAACCTACTACTCAAATGAACGTTCTAGTGCATTCCAAACGTATATACTACCGCTTCAATATGAACTAAATTTGAATTCATTTCTCTATTTGAATAAGATCTACAATAATGATTGTTGTGAAGTCAAAGCATTTGAATTCGTTTCTATGTTTTAATAAGATCTAAAATCATCATTATTGTCAAGTTAAACCATCGTTTGTGTATTATCTTCACAGCACACTACATGATTAGTCTCGAGTTACATATGAACTATGTATACTATATGAACTCGAACTCAATTTTTTGAATCCACTTTATGTTAATTTCAAATCATAGTACATTTCAAGCTCTAGCTAGATCTTCATAATCTTAACCATGTCTCATATGTATAATGTGTTTATCACATTATGTATGGTGCCCCGCCCCCTACGCCTACAAGTATTTAGATGTGAGTTGCAAACACCACACATTACCACAAATTCAAATAAAATGTGAGAATTTTCGATATATAGTATTCTTTAGATTGTTCGATATTTAGTTGTAAGCTGCAAATGCCACACATTACCACAAATTCAAATAAAATGTGAGATTGTTCGATGTATAGTATGGTTTAGATTGTTCGACATTTTGCTGTGAGTGGCAAACGCCATGCATTATCACATTATGGTATAACATGTGCAAAACCACAACACGCGTATCACCTCTATATTCATGCATGCATATGTTTAAAACACTATGATCTCCTATCCAAATATATGAATCCACTTTCATATCAAATTATGATCTTTGTTAGTCTCTTACACCCACACATTCCTCTAATCTTTGTAGCTACCACTAATTTTCTCTCGTGCATGCACACGCGCTCCTCGCCCTCCCCCTCCCCCTCCCTTAGCATTCTATCCATGGCGCACATTCATTTTTTTCTTTAGGTCATTCTCCCACAGTCTCCACAACTCCTTTCCAACACACACACTGATCGATAAACCTCTCCAGTGATGTCTTCCTACAACATACACACGCACCTTCAATCTCCTCCTTTATGTGTCCTTGCCTCGTGTCTCTCATACGGTCCCACACACGTGTAAACACTCGCCCCTCTTTTCATCAATCTCACAACCGCACACTCCTCCCCCTAGCTAGCTAGTAGCTGGGCTCTCGCACCACCTCCTAGCTCCATTCTCTCTGTCTATCCATCTCGCCCAGCCTTATTTGCCTCTAACAAATGGGACGTACACCGACCGATCTCTCGCTATACATATAGCTAGCTAGGTCCTTGTAACTCGTTATTCCCCACGCGTTGATCGATCTACCTCATTAGTTATGTCTCTCCCTTCCTCTGACAAACAACAATTGATCTACCGATCTAGTTAGGTTTGCTTACCAAACACATGGTTCCCCTTCATCATCCATGGATGCGTCCCGACAAATCTATCACGCACAGGCACACACAGAAACACATCCCCACTCTTATTGATAATATTGCAGTTCCACCCTCAGTTTGTCTAGTACGGCTCTCCCACCATCTTCGAGAAGCAACTCCATCACCCATCTAGCACTCTACCCCTCTGCCTCCCTCTCTCTCTCCTCTCTCTTTGTCCCATCCTATTTCCCGCCCTTAACTTATGTATGGATGTCGACCGATCTCCCTCAAGACATAGTTGGGTCTCTCCTTCTCAACACATAGATGAGTCGTTCTACCTCTATAGTTAGGCCTCTGCCTACCCCTCCTCCCACCCCCCTCCCACACACACACACACAGCGATACATCGAGCGCTCTAGTCATGTCTCCCTGCCACACACAAACTTGACATTTTCCCTCTGACGTTACGGTAGGTTAGTCGCCCTATATCTTTGACTTGCACACACGCACAATTTCGATGGCTCTCTTCATCGATCTCGCACCCACCCACTTGATCCTCTCTTCAACTCTATCGATATCTGTGACCCCTCCCTCTCTTCTTGTGGATCGCCCGACCCTCTATATATGATATGGATAGGCCTCCATTTCACACACATTGCATGCAAAATTTTGTTTGAGATGTCATCGACACATATTCCCACAATACATTCATGAAATCAACCTCCCCCACCCCAAAACTAAAAACACTCACGAACACACAAGCCATTTGTCTAGGTTTGTATCTCTCACACCCACCCACGTAGGTGGGGGACATGCACGAAGAGAAGAGGTGCACGCACGGCACACGTACTCCCATCTCTTTCCCAACCACACCCGTGCGGGTAGACGGTGGAGCTCATTTCTGTATGAAAAGGCAGCCCACATGGTAATTTGACACGTGTACTGGTTGTCCACTAGATGGAGGGAGGATCGTCTACCACGGGTGAACAAACAAATTGTGACTTGACATGTTATGTTAAAAAAGAGGCAAAACATGTGGGGCCTACCTTAGAGGCAAGGCTCTATACACTTGAGTACTTTTGATGTGTCCCGTCAACTCGCAGAACGAGGACAAGCTTGCTTAGTATGCCGTCTCCCCCGCCCACAGGTGCGGTGGCTCGCAGGATGAGGTGAAGCTTGCTTACTAGTAGTAGTACTATACACCTTATGCTCGCTCCCTCGCCCACGCGCACGGTGGCTCGTAGGACGAGGAGAAAATTTTACTACTCCCTTCGTTTACTCCTCGTCCCTACTACCTTGGTTAGAGAGGTTATCATATTGTTTAGAATATATATGTCCTTTAGTAGATTTCAATATGAACTACTACTACATACTCCAAACACTGATGTATATAGACCTATTTTAGAGTGTAGATTCACTCATTTTGCTCCGTATGTAGTCCATATTGAGGCCCTCTTTGGTTCATAAGTCCTAGGACTTTTTCTAGTCCCAACTAAAAAGTCCCTACTTCTTAAAAAGTCCCTCCCTGTTTGTTTTCAAGGACTAAAAAGTCGCAAGTCCCTCCCTAGAGGTTATTGAATGAACATGTTACCCCCAGTATACAGAAAAATAACAACCAAACAACACCATGGGGTGGCGGGGCAATGGGTGCAGGGAGGGGCATTGTTGGAAGTCCCAAAAAATACTATCCTTGATAGTCTTCTTCATTAAGTCCCAAAAAGCAAGTTTTAGTCCCTAGTAGTCCCTCCTGTTTGGTTAAAAGGGACTTTTTCTAGTCCCTACACTAAAAAGTACTTGGAAACAAAAACCCCCTTCATAAAGTTGAGACACTTGTTTTGGAATGGAGGGAGTACATATTTGCTATGATCTGTCAATCATTGAGATGCAATAGCATGCATCTTAGTCTCCTTTGTATTTGATGAAATGTTGCAACGGGCAACCTTGGGTGCAAGATACATGTAACAGAAGTTGGAAGCTTCATAGCATTGTACTATCTCGCTGATAAATTACAGTACATACTATACTAGTACTTCCTCCATTCCTAAATATATGTCTTTGTAGAGATTTCACAATGAACGACATACGAATGTATATAGATGCATTTTAAGTGTAGATTCATTCATTTTGTTTCGTAAGTAGTCCACCTAGTGGAATCTATACAAAGACTTAAATATTTAGGAACGGGGGGAGTACTATGTAAAGAGTTAGGTGTCGCACGGTGTCCAGAAAATATGGTGATAGTGTGAGGTGGGCCATGTAATCACTGAGCCTGCATGTTTTCACTGCTCTTGCACTCCTCTGTCGTAAGAATGGAGAAAATTTTAATCTAGTAGTACCTCCTTTCGCCGAAAGCATGGGACATCCAGCAGTCCTACCACCTGAGTAATAATGACCAATGAGCCATCAAATCACATAGACCCGGCACTAAGTTGGACGGATGTAGCAACCATCACTCTTGAATTCGCTTCTCCCTTCAACACAGGCGCCGGTGAGAGGTCGCGTCCGCTCTACCCGGGAATGAATGCGGCACCGATTCTGTGGAGCGGCGCTGACCGTTTCGGGCGGTAATTGCGCGCGGGCGATGGAGGGGCTTTGGGTGGGCCAGGCTGGTCAGGAGCGGGCGTGGCAGCTATCCGCCTGTCCCTCTACCGGATGCCCGGAAATGAGAGGATGTACCGAATCTCACGGCTAAAATCATACACTACAGACCATCTCTCTATAGGAGTAGGTCGATCTGTCGCTCTCTCTAACACACACATGCTGTTAAACACACTCACACACACGCACACGCACGCACAGGTTCATAGAATAGGAAAATCGTGCGAGTGTGAAGCCAGAGGAAGTGAGATACAAATGGAGTACGTACAAGAAGCGAAGAGGTGACGAATATTCCATCAAACCTGGACTGAGGAGTAGTACTCCCTCCGTCTAGGTGTTAAGTCATCTTACGGAAATAAGATATTCCCAAAATGTTTAGTCATTGTCCATTAACTTCCCATCTCAATGCCCTCCTGGCCTCATTGCTAGCGAGCGTTGTTACTTAGGAAGCGTTTAGATCCTTAGCAAGAACAGCTTATAGCATATCCAGGCAAGGTTAAACATTTGGAACTGCTAAATATGTTAGCTTTTGTGGGCCAGCTAGCTTGGGTGGGCTAGAAAAACCTTGCTAGCTCAGGAGAGCCAGATCGGCTCGCTTCCGATGGCAAACTTCGCATAGTAGTAACATAGACTAGTAACAATGCATGTTACTAGTCCAATTTACTCACCACTATGACCAGCCTAAGCAATGTAACCAAACGCTCCTTACTCTGCCTTGTTATCTCCCCCGGAAACCCAATGCATGGAGCGCAACTATGCGTTGATCAATCAAGAAATCAAAGTCGGCTTGCATGCGAGTTAATATGTGGCCCTACATGGTAGATAAAACGACATCTCTTAGTTGTTTGGATTAATTATTGCGTTTAGAGACAGAAATCAGGGCTTTGATTGGAGGAATGACCGCTGAAGTTTCTCCTTCTCCTCCAATCTGCATGCACCTTGGTCCCGATGCACCTTCTGAAGGAAATATGCCCTAGAGGCAATAATAAAGTTATTATTTATTTCCTTATATCATGATAAAATGTTTATTATTCATGCTAGAGTTGTATTAACCGGAAACATAATACATGTGTGAATACATAGACAAACAGGTTGTCACTAGTATGCCTCTACTTGACTAGCTCATTGATCAAAGATGGTTATGTTTCCTAACCATGGACATGAGTTGTCATTTGATTAACAGGGTCACATCATTAGGATAATGATGTGATTGACATGACCCATTCCGTTAGCTTAGCACCCGATCGTTTAGTATGTTGTTATTGCTTTCTTCATGACTTATACATGTTCCTATGACTATGAGATTATGCAACTCCCGTTTACCAGAGGAACACTTTGTGTGATACCAAACGTCACAACGTAACTGGGTGATTATAAAGGTGCTCTACAGGTGTCTCCAAAGGTACTTGTTGGGTTGGCGTATTTCGAGATTAGGATTTGTCACTGTGATTTTCGGAGAGGTATCTTTGGACCCTCTCGGTAATGCACATCACTTAAGGCTTGCAACATTGCAACTAATGAGTTAGTTGCGAGATGATGTATTATGGAATGAGTAAAGAGACTTCCCGTTAATGAGATTGAACTAGGTATTGAGATACCGACGATCGAATCTCGGGCAAGTAACATGCCGATGACAAAGGGAACAACGTATGGTGTTATGCGTTTTGACCGATAAAAGATCTTCGTAGAATATGTGGGAGACAATATGAGCATCTAGGTTCCGTTATTGGTTATTGACTGGAGACGTGTCTCGGGCATGTCTACATAGTTCTCGAACCCGTAGGGTCCGCACGCTTAACGTTTCGATGACAGTTATATTATGAGTTTATATGTTTTGATGTACCGAAGTTTGTTCGGAGTTCCAGATGTGATCACGGACATGACGAGGAGTCTCGAAATGGTCGAGACATGAAGATTGATATATTGGAAGCCTATGTTTGGATATCGTAAGTGTTCCGGGTGAAATCGGGATTTTACCGGAGTACCAGTAGGTTACCGGAACCTCTCGGGGGCTTAATGGGCCTACATGGGCCTTAGTGGAAATAGAGGGCAGCAAGGGGAGTGTGGGGCGCGCCCCCCAAGGCCCAAACCGAATTGGTTTAGGGCAAGGGGGGCCGGCCCCCTCTTTCCTTCTCCCCTCTCTATTTCCTTCTCCCAAGTCCTAATCCAACTAGGAAAGGGGGGAGTCCTACTCCCAGTGGGAGTAGGACTCCTCCTGGCATGCCTCCTCCCTGGCCGGCCGCACCCCTCACCCCATTGCTCCTTTATATATGGGGGCAGGGTGCACCCCGTAGACACAACAATTGATTGTTTGATCTTTTAGCCGTGTGTGGTGCCCCCCTCCACCATAGTCCACCTTGATAATACTGTAGCGGTGCTTAGGCGAAGCCCTGCGTTGGTAGAACATCATCATCGTCACCACCCCATCGTGTTGACGAAACTCTCCCTCAACACTCGGCTGGATCGGAGTTCGAGGGACGTCATCAGGCTGAATGTGTGCTGAACTCGTAGGTGACGTACGTTCGGTACTTGATCGGTCGGATCATGAAGATGTACGACTACGTCAATCGCGTTGTGCTAACGCTTCCGCTTTCGGTCTACGAGGGTACGTGGACAACACTCTCCCCTCTCGTTGCTATGCATCAACATCATCTTGCGTGTGCGTAGGAAATTTTTTGAAATTACTATGTTCCCCAACAGTGGCATCCGAGCCAGGTTTTATGCGTAGATGTCATATGCACGAGTAGAACACAAGTGAGTTGTGGGCGATATAAGTCATACTGCTTACCAGCATGTCATACTTTGGTTCGGTGGTATTGTTGGATGAAGCGGCCCGGACCGACATTACGCGTACGCTTACGCGAGACTGGTTCTACCGACGTGCTTTGCACACAGGTGGCTGGCGGGTGTCAGTTTCTCCAACTTTAGTTGAACTGAGTGTGGCTACGCCCGGTCCTTGCGAAGGTTAAAACAGCACCAACTTGACAAACTTTCATTGTGGTTTTGATGCGTAGGTAAGAACGGTTCTTGCTAAGCCCGTAGCAGCCACGTAAAACTGCAACAACAAAGTAGAGGACGTCTAACTTGTTTTTGCAGGGCATGTTGTGATGTGATATGGTCAAGACATGATGCTAAATTTTATTGTATGAGATGATCATGTTTTGTAACCGAGTTATCGGCAACTGGCAAGAGCCATACGGTTGTCGCTTTATTGTATGCAATGCAATCGCCCTGTAGTGCTTTACTTTATCACTAAGCGGTAGCGATAGTCGTAGGAGCATAAGATTGGCGAGACGAAAACGATGCTACAATGGAGATCAAGGTGTCGCACCGGTGACGATGGTGATCATGATGGTGCTTCGAAGATGGAGATCACAAGCACAAGATGATGATGGCCATAGCATATCACTTATATTGATTGCATGTGATGTTTATCTTTTATGCATCTTATCTTGCTTTGATTGATGGTAGCATTATAAGATGATGTCTCACTAAATTTCAAGATAAAAAGTGTTCTCCCTGAGTATGAACCATTGCCAAAGTTCGTCGTGCCCAGACACCACATGATGATTGGGTGCGATAAGCTCTATGTCCATCTACAACAGGTGCAAGCCAGTTTTGCACACGCAGAATACTCAGGTTAAACTTGACGAGCCTAGCATATGGAGATATGGCCTCTAAACACTAAGACCGAAAGGTCGAGTGTGAATCATATAGTAGATATGATCAACATAGTGATGTTCACCATTGAAAACTACTCCATTTCACGTGATGATCGGTTATGGTTTAGTTGATTTGGATCACGTGATCACTTAGAAGATTAGAGGGATGTTTTTCTAAGTGGGAGTTCTTAAGTAATATGATTAACTGAACTTAAATTTATCATGAACTTAGTACCTGATAGTATCCTGCTTGTCTATGTTTGATTGTAGATAGATGGCCCGTGTTGTTGTTCCGTTGAATTTTAATGCGTTCCTTGAGAAAGCAAAGTTGAAAGATGATGGTAGCAATTACACGGACTGGGTCTGTAACTTGAGGATTATCCTCATTGCTGCTCAGAAGAATTACTTCCTAGAAGCACAACTGAGTGCCAGGCTTGCTGCTGATGCGACTAACGATGTTAAGAACGTCTGGCAGAGCTAAGCTGATGACTACTCGATAGTTCAGCGTGCCATGCTATACGGCTTAGAACCGGGACATCAACGACGTTTTGAACGTCATGGAGCATATGAGATGTTCCAGGAGTTGAAGTTAATATTTCAAGCAAATGCCCGGATTGAGAGATATGAAGTCTCCAATAAGTTCTACAGCTGCAAGATGGAGGAGAATAGTTCTGTCAGTGAACATATACTCAGAATGTCTAGGTACCATAATCACTTAACTCAGCTGGGAGTTAATCTTCCGGTTGATAGTGTCATTGACGGAGTTCTACAATCACTGCCACCAAGCTACAAGAGCTTCGTGATGAACTATAATATGCAAGGGATAGATAAGACAATTCCCAAGCTCTTCGCAATGCTAAAGGCAGTGAAGGTAGAAATCAAGAAGGAGCATCAAGTTTTGATGGTCAGTAAGACCACCAGTTTCAAAAAGGGCAAAGGGAAGAAGAAGGGGAACTTCAAGAAGAACAGAAAGCAAGTTGCTGCTCAGGAGAAGAAACCCAAGTCTAGACCTAAGCCTGAAACTGAGTGCTTCTACTTTAAGCAGACTGGTCACTGGAAGCAGAACTGCCCCAAGTATTTGGCGGATAAGAAGGATGGCAAGGTGAACAAAGGTATATGTGATATTCATGTTATTGGTGTGCACCTTACTAGAGCTCGTAGTAGCACCTAGGTATTTGATACTGGTTCTGTTGCTAATATTTGCAACTCGAAATAGGGACTACGGATTAAGCGAACACTGGCAAAGGACAAGGTGACGATGCACGTGGGAAATGGTTCCAAAGTCGATGTGATCGCGGTCGGCACACTACCTCTACATCTACCTTCGGGATTAGTATTAGACCTAAATAATTGTTATTTGGTGCCAGCGTTGAGCATGAATATTATATCTGGATCTTGTTTGATGCAAGACGGTTATTCATTTAAATCATAGAATAATGGTTTTTCTATTTATATGAGTAATATCTTCCATGGTCATGCACCCTTGAAGAGTGGTCTATTTTTGAGGAATCTCAATAGTAGTGATACACATATTCATATTGTTGAAGCCAAAAGATGCAGAGTTGATAATGATAGTGCAACTTATTTGTGGAACTGTCGTTTAGGTCATATCGGTGTAAAGCGCATGAAGAAACTCCATACTGATGGACTTTTGGAACCATTGATTATGAATCACTTGGTACTTGCGAATCGTGCCTCATGGGCAAGATGACTAAAACGCCGTTCCCCGGAACAATGGAGAGAGCAACAGATTTGTTGGAAATCATACATACAGATGTATGTGGTCCGATGAATGTTGAGGCTCGTGGCAGATATCGTTATTTTCTCACCTTCACAGATGATTTAAGCAGATATGGGTATATCTACTTAATGAAGCATAAGTCTGAAACATTTGAAAAGTTCAAAGAATTTCAGAGTGAAGCTGAAAATCATCATAACAAGAAAATAAAGTTTCTACGATCTGATCGTGGAGGAGAATATTTGAATTATGAGTTTGGTCTACATTTGAAACAATGCGGAATAGTTTCACAACTCACGCCACCCGGAACACCACAGCGTAATGGTGTGTCCGAACATCGTAGTCGCTCTTTACTAGATATGGTGCGATCTATGATGTCTCTTACAGATTTACCGCTATCATTTTGGGGTTATGCTTTAGAGACGGTCGCATTCACATTAAATAGGGCACCATCAAAATCCGTTGAGACGACGCCTTATGAACTGTGGTTTGGCAAGAAACCAAAGTTGTCGTTTCTGAAAGTTTGGGGCTGCGATGCTTATGTGAAAAAGCTTCAACCTGATAAGCTCGAACCCAAATCGGAGAAATGTGTCTTCATAGGATACCCAAAGGAGACTGTTGGGTACACCTTCTATCACAGATCCGAAGGGAAGACATTCGTTGCTAAGAATGGATCCTTTCTAGAGAAGGATTTTCTCTCTAAAGAAGTGAGTGGGAGGAAAGTGGAACTTGATGAGGTAACTATACCTGCTCCTCTATTGGAAAGTAGTTCATCACAGAAACCGGTTTTCTGTGACGCCTACACCAATTAGTGAGGAAGTCAATCATCATGATCATGGAACTTCAGATCATGTTACTAATAAACCTCGTAGATCAACCAGAGTAAGATCCGCACCAGAGTGGTACGGTAATCCTGTTTTGGAAGTCATGCTACTAGATCATGATGAACCTACGAACTATGAAGAAGCGATGGTGAGCCCAGATTCCACAAAATGGCTTGAGGCCATGAAATCTGAGATGGGATCCATGTATGAGAACAAAGTATGGAATTTGGTTGACTTTCCTGTAGATCTGCAAGCAATTGAGAATAAATGGATCTTCAAGAAGAAGACTGACACTGACGGTAATGTTACTGTCTACAAAGCTTGACTTGTTGCGAAAGGTTTTCGACAAGTTCAAGGGATTGACTACGATGAGACTTTCTCACCCGTAGCAATGCTTAAGTCTGTCCGAATCATATTAGCAATTGCCGCATTTTATGATTATGAAATTTGGCAAATGGATGTCAAAACTGCATTCCTGAATGGATTTCCGGAAGAAGAGTTGTATATGATGCAACCGGAAGGTTTTGTTGATCCAAAGGGAACTAACAAAGTGTGCAAGCTTCAGCGATCCATTTATGGACTGGTGCAAGCCTCTCGGAGTTGGAATAAACACTTTGATAGTGTGATCAAAGCATTTGGTTATACAGACTTTTGGAGAAGCCTGTATTTACAAGAAAGTGAGTGGGGGCTCTGTAGCATTTCTGATATTATATGTGGATGACATATTGCTGATTGGAAATGATATAGAATTTCTGGGTAGCTTAAAGGGATACTTGAATAAGAGTTTTTCGATGAAAGACCTCAGTGAAGCTACTTACATATTGGGCATCAAGATCTATAGAGATAGATCAAGACGCTTAATTGGACTTTCACAAAGCACATACCTTGACAAAGTTTTGAAGAAGTTCAAAATGGATCAAGCAAAGAAAGGGTTCTTGCCTGTGTTACAAGGTGTGAAGTTGAGTAAGACTCAATGCCCGACCACTGCAGAAGATAGAGAGAAAATGAAAGATGTTCCCTATGCTTCAGCCATAGGCTCTATCATGTATGCAATGCTGTGTACCAGACCTGATGTGTGCCTTGCTATAAGTCTAGCAAGGAGGTACCAAAGTAATCCAGGAGTGGATCGCTGGATAGCGGTCAAGAACATCCTGAAATAGCTGAAAAGGACTAAGGATATGTTTCTCGTTTATGGTGGTGACAAAGAGCTCATCGTAAATGATTACATTGATGCAAGCTTTGACACTGATCCAGATGTTTCTAAATCGCAAACCGGATACGTGTTTACATTGAACGGTGGAGCTGTCAGTTGGTGCAGTTCTAAACAAAGCGTTGTGGCGGGATCTACATGTGAAGCGGAGTACATAGCTGCTTCGGAAGCAGCAAATGAAGGAGTCTGGATGAATGAGTTCATATCCGATCTAGGTGTCATACCTAGTGCATTGGGTCCAATGAAAATCTTTTGTGACAATACTGGTGCAATTGCCTTGGCGAAGGAATCCAGATTTCACAAGAGAACCAAGCACATCAAGAGACGCTTCAATTCCATCCGGGATCTAGTCCAGGTGGGAGACATAGAAATTTGCAAGATACATACGGATCTAAATCTTGCAGACCCGCTGACTAAGCCTCTTCCACGAGCAGCACCAAGGCTCCATGGGTGTTAGAATCATTACTATGTAATCTAGATTATTGACTCTAGTGCAAGTGGGAGACTGAAGGAAATATGCCCTAGAGGCAATAATAAAGTTATTATTTATTTCCTTATATCATGATAAATGTTTATTATTCATGCTAGAATTGTATTAACCGGAAACATAATACATGTGTGAATACATAGACAAATAGGTTGTCACTAGTATGCTTCTACTTGACTAGCTCGTTGATCAAAGATGGTTATGTTTCCTAACCATGGACATGAGTTGTCATTTGATTAACAGGGTCACATCATTAGGATAATGATGTGATTGACACGACCCATTCCGTTTGCTTAGCACCCGATCGTTTAGTATGTTGCTATTGCTTTCTTCATGACTTATACATGTTCCTATGACTATGATATTATGCAACTTCCGTTTACCGGAGGAACACTTTGTGTGCTACCAAACGTCACAACGTAACTGGGTGATTATAAAGGTGCTCTACAGGTGTCTCCAAAGGTACTTCTTGGGTTGGCGTATTTCGAGATTAGGGTTTGTCACTCCGATTGTCGGAGAGGTATCTCTGGGCCCTCTCGGTAATGCACATCACTTAAGCCTTGCAAGCATTGCAACTAATGAGTTAGTTGCGGGATGATGTATTATAGAATGAGTAAAGAGACCTGCCGGTAACGAGATTGAACTAGGTATTGAGATACCGACGATCGAATCTCCGGCAAGTAACATACCGATGACAAAGGGAACAACGTATGTTGTTATGCGGTTTGACCCATAAAAGATCTTTGTAGAATATGTGGGAGCCAATCTAAGCATCCAGGTTCCGCTATTGGTTATGGACCAGAGACATGTCTCGGTCATGTCTACATAGTTCTCGAACCCATAGGGTCCGCACGCTTAACGTTTGGATGACAGTTATATCATGAGTTTATATGTTTGATGTACCGAAGTTTGTTCGGAGTTCCGGATGTGATCACGGACATGACGAGGAGTCTCGAAATGGTCGATACATGAAGATTGATATATTGGAAGCCTATGTTTGGATATCGGAAGTGTTCCAGGTGAAATCAGAATTTTACGGGAGTACCGGGAGATTACCGGAACCCCCCGGGGGCTTAATGGGCCTACATGGGCCTTAGTGGAAATAGTGGGCAGCAAGGGGAGTGTGGGGCTCGCCCCCCAAGGCCCAAACCGACTTGGTTTAGGGCAAGGGGGGCCGGCCCCCTCTTTCCTTCTCCCCCTCTCTCTTTCCTTCTCCCAAGTCCTAATCCAACTAGGAAAGGGGGGAGTCCTACTCCCGGTGGGAGTAGGACTCATCCTGGCGCGCCTCCTCCCTGTCCGGCCGCACCCCCACCTTTTCTCCTTTATATACGGGGGCAGGGGGCACCCCATAGACACAACAATTGATCGTTTGATCTTTTAGCCGTGTGTGGTGCCCCCCTCCACCATAGTCCACCTCGATAATACTGTAGCGGTGCTTAGGCGAAGCCCTGCATCGGTAGAACATCATCATCGTCACCACGCCGTCATGCTAACGAAACTCTCCCTTAACACTCGGCTGGATCGGTGTTCGAGAGACGTCATCGGCCTGAACGTGTGCTGAACTCGGAGATGCCGTACGTTCGGTACTTGATCGGTCGGATCATGAAGACGTACGACTACATCAACCGCGTTGTGCTAAAGCTTCCGCTTCCGCTTTCGGTCTACGAGGGTACGTGGACAACACTCTCCCCTCTCGTTGCTATGCATCACCATGATCTTGTGTGTGCGTAGGAATTTTTTTGAAATTACTGTGTTCCCCAGCACCTTCTAACGTGACTTATTACACCTAGACGGATGGAGTCATACTAGATACGGTGGCACACTGACTTAGGTAAAATACAAGTGGCCAAAATTGTGTGCATGTTACAATAAGGATTCACTTAAAATAGTACCTGAGCGAATAGAGTGATCAATTGGACAGTGTTCCCGAGTAGTAGCGAGATGTGTGAGGTAAGATACACCACTGGCGCTTTTAATTTTTCTTATTAATTTGTTTGTTTCACCCTCTGACTGGTGGGACCCAACGTACTACGTGGAGAGAGGTAAGGTGACTAAGGCTGCATTATTTTTGCACCACTGTGGATAGTCTTACCACCGAAGCCACATGACATGATTATGATTTAAATCCCAATGACTCCCACACAAAAAAACATGGCATGCTTGTCACACGAATGCAGGAATGTATAAAAGGTTATTTTCCTCTCGTTGAACATAATGGGAGTGTTGTGTAGCTGGTTAGCTTGTTCGCTCATAAAACTTGAGTCTCGGGTTCGATAAATACACTTGAGCATAATTCGTGCCAGGAGGATTCTTTGACTGCTCAAAATGGATGGATACTCACATCTGTAATGAACTGATCTTTTGTTTTGTTTTGGGGGACAAGGCTGTAGACTTTGAGCAGGACTAGATTTCCTGCGCTCACATAGGGAAAGGTGTCTAAAGATAACAAAACTGGGACCAACACAAATATGCTCTTTGGTTGTTTGTTGTTTGTTGCAACAGACTGTGCATCACCCCAGTACATCGGTATATGCACATGGTGCTGGTGCGTCCACTGTCCCGTGCAACACTTTAGCTGTTGTTAATCTAAGGCCCTGTTTGGTTAAAAACTCCATAGTCCCTACCTTCTTGGTTCCAGTGACTAAACATGGATTAGAGGTTATTAAATGACATGCTAAAAGACCATGTTACCCCTAGTAATGAAATAATAGAGACAAGGTGCGATGCGTGGCAGGGCCTTCTTTCTTTAGTCCCAAATGCCCACTTTTAGTCCCTAAAAGTCCCTCCTGTTTGGTTTAGATGGGACTAACACGGAGTTTTTTTAGTCCCTCCACCAAAATGTCCCTATAAACAAACACCCTCTAATAATGCCGCTGGAAATTGATGCAATGCTACAGTTAAAAGCAAATTACATGTTTAACGAATTTTATTATTAATATAATCTCTCTGTTAATATTAATCAATGCCACCATTTGAAAAATGCTACTGTCTTGCTTTCTTTCCCATTTAGATTAGGTAGATGCTTATTTTTGTTGGCTTATATGTCATCCGTCGTTATTGACTACTAGTTGTTTCCTTTGCACCTCTATGTAAACAGGGTTATCTACTTCACCTCATTGCCATTGTGACCTTTTGTTGAACTGCACAAAACACTTTTGTTTTAAGAGTGTTTTGTGCAGTTCAACCAAAATGTCACACCGACAATGTTGCTTGATTTCTTGATCTTAGTGGAACTGCACAAGAGGATATCTTACTTCCTATCCGTGTTGGCAAATTTGGTTCAGATCTTCTTCTAGTGAGTTGTTTGAATTCCGTGTCATGAGAGGTCAGTACTAGCCTTCTTTCACATGATTCTGTAGTGTGCTTTCATATGTTGTGCTACTTGTATGGTAATGTTGCTTGATTTTAGTGAACTGCACAAATGGAGACAAGGATTCCAATCTGTATGTGCACCATAATATCCCATTGAGGTAAGATAAGGATATTTCACAACTGTTGGCCTTTATTTTGCCACTTTCATCCAGAAATTAATGTCATTGTTTAGTGTTATACTTGTGCAACCTAATTAACATGCCAAATCTTACATTGAAGGCGAAGCTTGTCTGTTATTGAACCAAGTGATGAAGGGGAAGAACAAACGGAAGAAAAACAAAGATCAACTCCTGGTGCTATAATGAAGCACTAGAACTATGGTGACACTAGAACTGTGGTGACAAAAGTAATGATATAGTTTTGCATCTTAATTTATTGCTATGGATGGAATGAGCAATTGTCTTGCCACTGATTTGATGCCACTCTTAATGTAATACGTAATTATCTCCACTTGTGCAAACAGAGATCTTCTTTGAAGATACCATATATTTTAGTGGAACTGCACAAGAAGATGTTGGAAACATTAAACTAATCGACGAGTATATAGTAAGCATGGCCACCATAGTAGATAGCAACAGATGGATCCGGAGAAATGCTTCATCTGTATGCTCTACACAATAAGCCTCCTAACAAAGGTTGGTACTCGCCCACTGATTTCATCCATATGATTGAGCTTTGTCATCTCTATTGGTGTTGTGCTACTGTTTAGATACTATCATCAAAAAGTGGTATTGTCCTTGAGAAGTGCTTCATCTGTGCTATTTTAAATATTTCCTTTCCTTTTTTGAGCAAACAGGGATGCTAGCATTTAGTTGTCCTCTTGTCTTTGCACAACAAGATCATCTACCTCTGAAGAAGAATATGGAGTACGTGAGGTGACTATTTCCGATTATGCCAGGATGAAGAAGCCATGTCTATCTTCTCATCAGAAGGAGCAGTTGAAGGATGGTTATATTACCCCCACAAGACCAAACTAACTTCATCTCAGAAGGACTGACAAATCTCCATTTTCTTGCTGTGATGCACGAGTACAATGTTGTTCTAGGATTCTTTCCGGTGAGTTCCATTTTTTCTAAAAGTGTGCTCTACATGGACCATGTAGGTGCCTGTTTAAACTATCAATTCATTATACAGTTTGCTTTATACTAATCACTTTTTTGTATTTTTGCAAACAGGGGTGCTCAGCTTGATTTCAATGGGAACTACACAAAATGTTCATGAATACATCAAATCATTCATTTCCACCACAAGAAATGAGGTGCCGAGCGAATTTGGTTGATTTTGGTAGAACTGCACAAGAAGAAGAACTGGTTTATTTAGCATGAGGTGCCATGTCAATGTCCGAACTGATGGCAAACCCTGCCCATTCCATAATCGTAGGCATTTGATATTTTGGAATGGGACAACCTTGTCAAATTGTCCTCATTAATTTTAGCAAGAAGACACGCGTTTGATATTTTCGAATGGGACGCCCTTTGCTGCCAGCAGCGTCGATCCATTTTTTCTTTATTCTTTAGTTGTGAAGTAAATATTGGCTCTAACATGTGAATCGCTGAGATGCATAATCATTGATTGTTTTGAATGTTCTCTATGAATTGCCAGGCTTGTGTGTTTGATTGCAATGTACAGGAACGCTAAAAAGCTACTCAAACTCTTTGTACTCCTTCTATTCCTTTTTCTTCGCACATTGTGAAAGTGCATACTTTTTCTATAAGATTGGTCAAAGTAGAGATACTTTGACTAGAGACAAAACTTGTATGCAGACTTGAAAGGACTAGAGGGAGTACATGTGAAACTGCTGGAAACGAGGTGATCACCCTGGGAATAATGCTAGTACGTATTGTTTTGGATGTTCATCCAATGCCAGTGATACAAGAATTCGAACTAATCGAAATAAATTCATTCATACACGATCGGATTTCATAAAAACATGCCGGATTTCATTACATTTCATACATTCTTCAACTAAAAAGGGGTGCGCTGGATGTATAATTAATTAACCGAAGCTATCCACCTGTGTTCGGTAGCATACAACTGAAGTGCTCAAGTTCTCTAGCAAATGACTGTATCTCATGAGCTTTCTCAACCACGGAGGGGTCTTCAATCATCCTGTAATCATATAATAGCTCCATGATGTACAGCTCAGTGCCAGCAACCGGAGGGTAGCAGTGGTGGCCTTACATGGACTCGAGCGGCGACAACCTACCGTGTTCTACTCTTCCTTGTTTTCTGTGTTGCGCGGCCTCGTTGGCAGTGGGGTGGGGCCTCGGCAGAGTCGGCGATGTCCTCTTTCTCGTTGCCGGCGGGCGGCACCTCGGCGGAGCGGCGGAAATCCTCCCCCTCGTTGCCAGCAGGGTGGGGCCTCGGCAGAGCTGGTGGTGTCCTTTGCCTCGTTGTTGGCACCGCGGGGCCTCGGCGGAGCCGGCGGTGTCCTCTTCCTCGTTGTTGGCGCCGCGGGGCCTCGGCGGAGTAGGGCCTCGTCGACGCCAGCACAGCAGGGACTCGTCGGAGCTGGCATTGTCCTCTGCCTCATCCTCGGTCTCGCCAAACAGCGCCTCGCCCGCTTCATTGCCCTCTTGGTAGGTTGTCGCAGCCTCCGCCACCCGCATGAGGTACCGCCAGCACTCGAGGCGGCCCTCACGGGCGGAGCGGTACGATTCGAGCAGCGCCTCCTGCTCCGCCCGCTCCGTGACGATCTGCTCCTCCGCCCGCTCCGCGGCGATCTGCGCCTCCCGGAAGTGCTCCTCATGCTTTTGCCTCACCATGTCCATAGATTGGGCACGGGCCTCACCGATGGTCATGGTGCAATGCACCGGCAAGGATGGCGCGGAGGAGGGGGTTGGCGCCAGATCGTCGACTACCATGTTCTCCATTGGAACGTCGTCGTCCTCCGGCTGCCTGCCGGCCAGCCAATCGGTAGCAATGGCTGCCATCTCCTTGTGGTCCATCGTCCGCCCGTCCCAGAGAGCGTTGGAGCGCGAGGAAGCCATGGTGGGCAGTAGTGGTGTGAACAGAAGAAAGGGAACGGATGCGAATGACCACGGCTATGGCCGGCGCAACAGTTTATATAGCAATGGTGGGCGGCGGAGGGACGGATGTGTGACGCCGGAGTAGCCGCCTCGGCAACAGCTTATCATTAATGTGGGCAGCAGAAGGATGGACGGACGACAATTGTGACGTTTGAAGGCAGAGCAATCGCCTGCACCGGGAAGCGAGGCGGGCGGCGTTGACCGTTTCGGGTGGAAAGTGCGCGCTAGCGAGGGAGGCGGTCTGGGTGGGCCAGGGCAGTCAGACTCGTGCTTGGCAGCGGGTAGGTCCAGCAGCCGGACATGCTGGCTCGCCGAGCTGAGCGACGACAATCAGACGATGGACGTAGCTTCCGACCAGGAGCCGGCGGCACTGTCCAAGCCGGTTCATGCTATGTTCACCATAGAGCAGGTGCGGCCGCTCTTCGACGCCTTAATGGCAGAAGAGCTACCAGTGCTGGAGGACCTGTGCTACAACCTCCGTCTCCTCAACGAGCACCGGTGAACAAGCGAATGACAATGCCGTCGCGGACATGTGGCTCTATGATCCTGGCTTCCCGAATGAGCAGCGGGCGCTGTATCAGACCATCCGTAGGGCCCGTGAGTCCCTCTCCATCGTCCTTCGAGCTGTTGCGCTCGCTGTGGCGCCGCCGTCTCGCGTTGTCAACATGGTCAACGGACATGAGGATGAGGAGATGACTTTACTTGGAGAGGATGACAGTGGGGACCCAGCAGGGCCATAGTCGCACATACGCAAGTGCCTCCTTATTAGTATATAAAACTATATTTTTTGCTTCCTCCTGGTTTCCTGACATCACGGTCCCACACCATTGTCAACCTATGTAGTCATTAAACGAGAGAATTGCACAAGAAGTGGCCGACAGCTGGGACCAAGCAGCTCAAGAAGTATTTGTGTTTTTGAGGTGTGAGCACTGCAGAGTTTTTCTTCAGCGATGTTTATCCCAAATATTAATTTTTCTCCTCTGAACAACAACGAAAACATCGCTGCAGGTATTAACTGAGCGGGCTATGGCCCGTCTAGCCCAGGCCAGATATCCAGCCCAGATATTAATGTTTTTCAAGCTAAAAATGGCTAGACCAGCTATACTTTTTTAGGAATACAGAGGCAAGGTCAAGTTGTTATTCTCTGCTCCGCTGGGCTGCAAATCTTTCCTAGGAGGGATGCATTAGGCTTAACAAATGGGATGTAATTATAAAAACTGGGCAGTAACTATAAAAAATGCACCAAACACGTAATTACTTTATAAAATATTATTTTTGGATATTGAAAATTTTAATTTCATTAATTGTTGCGAGCGTAATGTTTCGTTGGATTTTTATGTAATATAAATTTATATTGAAATTGTATTTAATCTTACTAGAAATTTTGGGATAAAAATATTTCGGATCCCATCAAAATGTGGGAAATTTTATTGAATTCTGTTTTGAACGGTTGGTTGAAATGGGATGTACTTTGAACAAACTGTAAATGGGCTGTAGTAAATTCCATTAGAATTCAAAAATTGGCTGCATATTCTTACAAATCTCAAATGGGCTATAAGTTATCTGCCACACACTTGTGGCCTTACTAAGTTGACGCGTCCCCCCAAAAAAATAGAGTTGACGCGTATGCAAGGCTTTGTCAACTTATAGTCAACACACGGTTCTAGCAGCAGTGGCCGTTGGATGTCCATCCAACGGATTCTGTGCTTCTTCTTCCATCTCAGATATTCTAGCTTCACCCGCCCAAAAAATGATTCCTCCTCCTGACATCTGGGGCGCACCATTTCGGAAGCTGACCTATGGGCCTACTATGTTGATGCGTACCAAGGGCTTTATCAACTTAGTCAATATAAATGATTCTAGCTATAGTGACCGTACGATGTCCATCCAATGGCCGTCGTGCTTCTTCAACCTCTGGTCTTCTTGCTCCAGCCGCCCAAAGCAGCGCTGGTCGTGCGGCCTGCTCCTGCCCTCCCGTGGCCGGCTGTGCTGCCACGCAGCCTCACCGCCCCCTACTACTCCCACCGCTGGCCAGGACATCCCTCCACTCACCCACACCCCCTATTATTCTGCGGCGATGACAGCCTTACACCGCAGCCGAACAAGTGAACCCTCGTACTCCTCTCCGCATGGGTATCCACTGCCGCGTCTTCCCCCGCTCCGCATCGTCCCCTAGCTAGGCCTTGCTGTTGTCCACCGCCGTGGTGCTCTCGGCGCGGCGTGGTCAATGTGGTCAACGACCAACTTCCATCGAAAGAGTATTGTACGTGGAGGGGCTGACAGCTGGGTCCACGGCAGCCGCAAGGAAGTGCCTCCTTATTATGCGGAAAATAATGATTCCTCCACCTGACAGCGGGGACCCACCGGACGGGCCACCTTATTTCGCGAAAAAATGTTTCCCCCTTGACTGCTGGGACCCACCGGCTACATCTTTGCACGCAAGGAAGTGCGTTCGAGCAAAAAAAACAATTTGCCCCCCTGACTGCTCGGACCCACCAGCTATATCTTCGCACGCAAGGAAGTGCCTGACAGTCGGGACCCACCTGGTCGAAGCGTACGCAGCGTTGTCATTCTGGTCGTGAATGTGTACGTACATACTGGTCCATGTAGAGGTGCGCACGTGTCGTAGTAGAGGCGCGCACGTAGCATGTACACGTGCGTACAGCGACCAGTGTGCAAGAAAGAAAATACGGCCATGTACGTACATACGGGCGGGGTCTCGAACGCCTACTCGCGCATATGTACGGCTAGGGCTCGTGTACATGGCTGGGTCGGAACAAAGAAACAGTGTCGTCGTCGTGTTCATGGGAAGCCAACCGGCTGGGTCAGAACAGAATGCGCCGTCGTGTTCGTGGGTAGGACTTGGACAGAACAGCCGATGGAAACGAGGACTGGCGTACCGCAGAATGGAGGAAACGGTCTTGTGTTTGACCGGCCACGGTCGAAACAGGATCCTGTTCGTCGGGAGCGGTCTGGCATACCGCAAAACGGAGGACACGGACCTCCTACGGTCGAAACGGGGGTCCTGTTCATCGGGAGGGGTGTGCCGTACCGCAAAACAAAGGAAACAGACTTGTGCTGGAGCGCTACCATCAAAATGGGGGTCCTGTTCATCAGGATGGGTGTGGCGTACCGCAAAACGAGACTCCATGGGATACTATTCATCTCCATCGTCAACCCCCTCCAGCCTCCACGGGTTCTTGTTCATCCACCGTCGACCTCCTCCAACCTCCACCTACGACTGTTCATCCACGGGCTCTTGTTCATCCAGCCTCCACCGTGCGCTACTCCACCGGGTACTGTTCAACCAGCCCTCTCCATGGGCTCCTGTTCAACCACCCCTCCATGGGCTACTGTTCATCCAGCCCTCCACCGTCTACTGTTCATCCAGCCCTCCACGGGGTCCTGTTCATCCAGCCCCAACCGTCTCGATCTATCGGGGTCCTGTTCATCCAGAGGCAACACCACGGGGTCCTGTTCATCCACCCCCACCGAGAACTGTTCATCCAAACCCCCTAGCAACGCTCACTGTTCATCCATAGGCAGCATTGATCGGCTTCAGTTAGCAACTGTAGTGAAGGAATCACTCGGGTTCAGTAACGCGTAGCCTGCAGTGCAATCGCTCGGGTTCAGTTAGAGCCCAACGCCTCGCTCGGTTTCAGTTAGAGCCCAACGCCTCGCTCGGGTTCAGTTAGAGCCCAACGCCTCACACAAACGCGCATGCGTGTATGAGAGAAACATGCATCCCTCGGCCCCCGACCACCCACCGTAACCGGAAACTCCCCAAAAATTTCCTCGCCCTCGCTTCTACCATAGTTTTTTTCGTCATGGACAGCCCAAAGAATGTCATGCAGCTGCGTCTCCGGCCCGCCAAGGACGAAAAGCCCATTTTTTGTGATGATTTTTGTCATAGAAGTAGGAGACCACCATATCTATGATGATGCCGGGTTTTGTCACAATTATCGTCATAGAAGTGTCATAAGTATGACATAATTTTTTTCATTCGGCCCAAAATGTCACGGATGTGTCTTTTTTTGTAGTGAGAGTAAGCTAGAGACGCAAAAGGATACACGTCGCAGGGACTAGCCCGTGTGACTTGGGGATAATGCTGCCCGAGGGGTGCCCCAACTGAATGAATCCGAAAGAGTCACCTGGTACCATTGTTGGAGAGGTGTTGAAGTGGCTGGAGACGCATGCTGAAGGAGTTTCTCCGCATGAGCCGCCTAGGTCCTGGGCCTCGGGAGGCATCGGGGCCCCGGGTGGCTCTTGAAGAACCGCCGCCATCTCTACAAGAACTGCGTGATGCCGGGCCTCCTGAGCCATCAAAACGCTCCGCAGGTGGCACTAGAAGGTGACGGCCGCGTTCGGCAAGCCGAATGGCATGCAAACATAGCTGTGAGGTGGACCCTCGCACCGACCAACGTGTGAAGGCCAGAAACGCTCCTGAGAAGCCGCCATGTTCAGTCCTGGGATGTCGATGTAGACACACATCTTGTCGTCCTAGCCAGGATGAGGAGCTGCTCCAGGTGGTGGGCGCCGGTCGCTGCGCATGATTATCGCTTCTTAAAGCTCCTCGATCGCCTTGGTGATGAACCCCTGAGCACCAGGCACTCCACGCCTTGTGCCCTTGTGAGGGAAGCGTGCGTTGAAGCATGCCTCTACGTGGTGCCCGAGCGCCTCCCTCGTGACATTGTCTAGGTTAGAGGCCCTCCAGAAAAGAGCCCCCGAGCCCAGCCTGAGGAGGGCGCCGGGCGCGCCTTCCTATGCGAGGGAGGGAGGCGCTCCATCCGTGGGCGTAGGTCCTGAGGCGGTGCCGCTGGAGACTCTGCCCTCCTGAAGCCCTTGGGAGAGCAGCTGCTTATTCTTCTTGGGGACAACCTCAGGAGGGTATACGGCTCCTTCGTTATCTAGATCTTTGGCCGCTGCAGCCTGGTAAGCGCGCTTGAGAGAGCACACCGCGTCCTTTTCCTCACAAGCGACCGTGATGACACCGCAGCTTCCTCGCATCTTGAGGAAATTTTAGCTGTGGTGAGTCAATGCCATAAACTTGGCCAGGGCTGGATACCCAAGGATGGCATTGTAAGGCAGGCGGATGTGGGCGACGTCGAAATCGATGAGCACGATGCGGTAGTTATCGCGCTTGCCAAAGGTGATAGGGAGGCGGACCTGCCCTATCGGGGTGGTGGAGCCGTCGATCACTGCTGGGAAGGGCTTGGTTGGCTACAGCTGATCATACGGCACTTGCAGGCGGTCGAATGTTTCGACGGAAAGTACATTGAGCCCTACGCTGCCGTCGATGAGGGTCTTCCTGACGAGGATGTTGCTGATGATGGGCGAGTAGGGCATCGGGAGGGCGCCGGCAGTTGCCGTGCACTTGAGCTGGTTGGATGGGCTGAAGGTAATGGTGTACTTGGACCACCGGAGCGGGTGCATGGCCTCGAGCCTGGGGAGGGCCGCGTTCACCTCGCGAGCAAACTACTTGAAGATGCATTGAGAGGCCGGGGACTGAACGCTGCCCAAGATGCAAGCAATGGCACGAGGCTCCTGGAAGCCCCCAGCCCCCTCGTCCTGGTGGTGGTCGTCGTTCCTCCTTGGTGGTGGCGGCAGTGGAGGGAGGCCAGCGTTGCCCTGTGGGTGGTCCTCACGAGGCTGGTCCCTCCGGGTGCCCTTGCGAGGACGGTCCTGCCAGCGATCCTTGTGAAGTCGGTCGCGCCACTCCTGGCGGGGGCCGCGATCGTCCCAGTGTCCTCCACTTCGGCCTCATCCACGGTCGTAGCCTCGGTCGTTGCGCTTAGGGCGTCGACTAAAGCGCCCATCACGAATGGCCCTGAGCTCCTAACAGTCATTGGTGTTGTGGTTGTGTACGTTGTGGAAAGCGCAGAACGGGCGCTTGGCCATGGATGACTCGGGGTGGTCGCGGTCGCACTTCATCTCCGGCTCTGCCACGAGCACGGCAACCCCCTTGCGCTTCACGTCCTTGGTCTTGGCGTTCTTTTCTTCTAGGTCAGCGCCTGGAAGCTCGAGAAGGAAGCGGCGTCCCTCCTCAGCTCTCGCGCACTTGGTCGCCATGTTGAACATCTCCAGAGTTGTGCACAGGTCCTCGTGTATGGCGAGCTCCTCCTTCATCTTGACATCACGGACGCCGTCGGAAAATGCTGAGATGATGGCCTTGTCCGTCACCTTGGGGATCTTGAGGCGAACGCTGTTGAAACGATGGATGTACTTCTGCAGGGTCTCCGAGGCTGTTGCTTGATGCGCCACAGGTCACCGGCGGCAGGCGGGCGGTCGCGAGTGCCTTGGAAGTTGGCGACGAGGCGCTCGCGCATCTTTCCCTTGGAGGAGATCGATCCCGCGGGCAAGTTCAAGAGCCACGAGCGTGCGCCGTCTTTGAGAGCCATGGGAAACCAGTTCGCCATAACTTTCTCATCGCCATTGGCCGCCTCGATGCTCAACTCGTAGAGCTGCAAGAACTCAGCAGGGTCGGGGGTGCCATCGTAGCGTGGAGGCAGGTCGGGCTTGAACTTACCGGGCCAGACAGTGCTACGCAGCTCAGCGGTGAATGCTCGGCAGCCTGCGGAGGTGTCTAGAGCCCGTTGTGGAGGTGGAGCCTGGTCTTGGTACCCACGTGCTGCCTCCTCAGGCGGCGCACAGTCTTGATGTGGTGGTACGGGGAGTGCAGGAGCATCTTCTTGCGGCCGTGAGATTTCCCGACAGCTTTCTTCTACACGCGCGGGCACCCTGCGTGGTGGGTCGCGTCGTGGGGCCACGCGTCTTGGTACGAGGGAGACGTCTTGATGTGGAGGTGGCGGAGGTGCCCCATGGGCTACGTCGCCCTCAGCAGGGGCGAACAAGGAACCGAGAGAGACGGCGCGAGAGAACCCTGGGAGCGCTAACGAGCTCGGCGTTGGGGTCCCGCCAGTCTTCGTAGAGGTCGTCGACGGAGCGGTAACGCAAGACCTCGCGTGCCATGAGTAGCGCGGCCTGCGCGTCGATACGTCTCTAACGTATCTATAATTTTTGATTGTTCCATGCTATTATATTATCTGTTTTGGATGTTAATGGGCTTTATTTTACACTTTATATTATTTTTGGGACTAATCTATTAACCGGAGGCCCAACCCAAATTGTTGTTTTTTTGAATATTTCAGTGTTTCGCAGAAAAGGAATATCAAACAGAGTCCAAACGGAATGAAACCTTAGGGAACATGATTTTTTGAACAAACATGATCCAGGAGACTTGGAGTGGACGTCAAGCAATCAACGAGGCGGCCACGAGGCATGGGGCGCACCCTCCACCCTCATGGGCCCCTATTGCTCCACCGACCTACTTCTTCCTCCTATATATATCCACATACCCCACAAACATCCAGGAGCACTACTAAATCCTATTTCCACCACCGCAACCTTCCGCCAGAGGAGGCATAGATCACGGAGGGCCTCTACATCAAGTCCATGGCCCCTCCGATGATGTGTGAGAAGTTTACCTCAGACCTACGGGTCCATAGCTAGTAGCTAGATGGCTTCTTCTCTCTCCTTGGAACTCAATACAAAGTTCTCCTCAATTATCTTGGAGATCTATTAGATGTAACTCTTTTTGCGGCGTGTTTGTCGAGATCCGATGAATTGTGGGTTTATGATCAAGTCTATCTATGAACAATATTTGCATCCTCTCTGAATTATTTTATGCATGATTGGTATATCTTTGCAAGTCTCTTCGAATTATCAGTTTGGTTTGGCCTACTAGATTGATCTTTATTGCAATGGGAGAAGTGCTTAGCTTTGGGTTCAATCTTGTGGTGCTCGATCCCTGTGACAGAAAGGGAAACGACACGTATTGTATTGTTGCCATCATGGATAAAAGATGGGGTTTATATCATATTGCATGAGTTTATCCCTCTACATCATGTTATCTTGCTTAAGGCGTTACTCTGTTCTTATGAACTTAATACTCTAGATGCATCCTGGATAATGGTCGATGGGTGGAGTAATAGTAGTAGATGCAGAATCGTTTCGGTCTACTTGTCTCGGACGTGATGCCTATATACATGATCATGCCTAGATATTCTCATAATTATTCGCTTTTCTATCAATTGCTCGACAGTAATTCGTTCACGCATCGTAATACTTATGCTATCTCGAGAGAAGCCACAAGTGAAACCTATGGCCCCCGGGTCTATTTTCCATCGTACAAGTTTCCAATCTATTTTATTTTGCAATCTTTACTTTCAATCTATATCATAAAAATACCAAAAATATTTATCTTATTATTATAATCTCTATCAGATCTCACTCTTGCAAGTGGCCATGAAGGGATTGACAACCCCTTTATCGCGTTGCTTGTGAGGTTCTTATTTGTTTGTGTAGGTACAAGGTGACTCGTGCATTGTCTCCTACTGGATTGATACCTTGGTTCTCAAAAACTGAGGGAAATACTTATGCTGCTTTACTGCACCACCCTTTCCTCTTCAAGGGAAAACCAACGCAATGCTCAAGAGGTAGCAAGAAGGATTTCTGGTGCTGTTGCCGAGGAGATCTACGCCAAGTCAAGACATACCAAGTACCCATCACAACTCTTATTCTTCGCATTACATTATTTGCCATTTGCCTCTCATTTTCCTCTCCCCCACTTCACCCTTGCCGTTTTTTCGCCCTCTTTTCCATTCGCCCTCTTTTTCCGTTTGCCTCTTTTTCTCTTGCTTCTTGTTTGCTTTATGTTGGATTGCTTGCTTGTCACGATGGCTCAAGATAATACTAAATTGTGTGACTTTGACAATACCAACTATAATGATTTTATTAGCACTCCGATTGCTCCTCTTACTGATACTGAATCTTGTGAAATTAATACTGCTTTGCTGAATCTTGTCATGAAAGATCTGTTTTCTGGCCTTCCTAGTGAAGATGCCACTACCCATCTAAACAACTTTGTTGATTTATGTGATATGCAAAAGAAGAAAGATGTGGACAATGATATTGTTAAACTTAGGTTATTTCCATTTTCGCTTAGAGATCATGCTAAAGCTTGGTTTTCGTCTTTGCCTAAAAATAGTATTGATTCTTGGAATAAGTGCAAAGATGCTTTTATCTCTATATATTTTCCTCCCGCTAAGATCATATCTCTTAGAAACAATATTATGAATTTTAAGCAACTTGATCATGAACATGTTGCACAAGCTTCGGAGAGGATGAAATTAATGATACGTAATTGCCCATCACATGGTTTGAATTTATGGATGATTATACAAAAAATTTATGCCGGATTGAATTTTGCTTCTAGAAATCTTTTAGATTCAGCCGCGGGAGGCACTTTTATGGAAATCACTCTAGGAGAAGCTACCAAACTCCTAGATAATATTATGGTTAATTATTCTCAATGGCACACTGAAAGATCTACTAGTAAAAAGGTGCATGTTGTTGAAGAGATTAATGTTTTGAGTGGAAAGATGGATGAACTTATGAAATTGCTTGCTAATAAGAGTGCTCCTACTGATCCTAATGATATGCCTTTGTCTACTTTGATTGAGAATAATAATGAATCTATGGATGTGAATTTTGTTGGTAGGAACAATTTTGGTAATAACACGTATAGAGGTAATTTTAGTTCTAGGTTATTTCCTAGTAATTCCTCTAATAATTATGGTAATTCCTACAACAATTCTTATGGAAATTATAATAATATACCCTCTGATTTTGAATCTAGTATTAAAGAATTTATTACTTCGCAAAAGAGTTTCAATGCTTTGATTGAAGAAAAATTCCTTAAGATTGATGAATTGGCTAGGAACGTGGATAGAATTTCTCTTGATGTTGATTCTTTGAAACTTAGATCTATTCCACCTAAGCATGATATCAATGAGTCTCTCAAAGCCATGAGAATTTACATTTATGAGTGAAAAGAAAGAACCGCTAGGATGCGTGCTAAAAGAGATTGTTTTATAAAAGTGTGTTCTTCTAGTTTTCATTATAATAAGGATGAAGATCTAAAAGTGATTGATGTGTCCCCTATTAAATCTTTGTTTTGCAATATGAATCTTTATAATGATGGGACTGGAGATGAGTCAACTTTAGTTAGAAGGCATCCCAATGATCCGGAGTTTTTAGATCTTGATGCAAAAGTTGGTAAATGTGGGATTGAAGATGTCAAAACTTTAGATAGCAATGAACCCACTATCTTGGATTTCAAGGAATTTAATTATCATAATTTCTCTTTAAGATATTTTATTTCCTTGTTGCAATCCGTGCTAAATTCTCCTCATGCTTATAGTCAAAATAAAGCTTTTACTAAACATATCGTTGATGCTTTGATGCAATCTTATGAAGAAAAACTTGAGTTGGAAGTTTCTATCCTAGAAAACTTTATTATGAATGGGAACATACTATTAAAATTAAAATTAAAGATCATGAATTCTATGTTTGTGTGATTTGGGTGCTACTGTTTCCACGATTCCAAAAACATTGTGTGACTTGTTAGGTTTCTGTGAATATGATGATTGTTCTCTAAATTTGCACCTTGCGGATTCCACTATTAAGAAACCTATGGGAAAGATTAATGATGTTCTTATTGTTGCAAATAGGAATTATGTGCCCATAGATTTCATTGTTCTTGATATAGATTGCAACCCGTCATGTCCTATTATTCTTGGTAGACCTTTGCTTAGAACGATTGGTGCAATTATTGATATAAAGGAAGGGAATATTAAATTCCAATTTCCATTAAGGAAAGGCATGGAAAACTTCCCTAGAAATAAAGTTAAATTACCATATGAATCTATTATGAGAGCCACTTATTGATTGCCTACCAAAGATGGCAATACCTACATCTATCCTTGCTTTTATGCTTAGCTAGGGGCGTTAAACGATAGCGCTTGTTGGGAGGCAACCCAATTTGATTTTTATTCTTTTCTTTTTTTCTCCTGTTTAGTAATAAATAATTTATCTAGCCTCTGTTTTGGTTGTGTTTTATGTATTTCATTAGTGTTTGTGCCAAGTAGAACCGTTGGGAAGACTTGGGGAAAGTCTTTTTGATCTTCCTGTAAAAAACTGAAACTTTAGCGCTCACGAGAATTGCTGTCATTTTTTATTGGAGAGTAATATTTAGTTAATTATTTTTTAAGATGATTAATAGATAAATTCCTCACGTCCAGAAATTTATTTTAGAATTTTTGGGGTTCCATAAGTAGTCGAAACCTATTGATTATTACAGACTGTTCTGTTTTTGACAGATTCTGTTTTTCGTGTGTTGTTTGCTTATTTTGATGAATCTATGGCTAGTACAAGAGTTTATAAACCACAGGGAAGTTGAAATACAGTAGGTTTAACACAGTACCTTGAAGTGGTGGTTTGTTTTCTTTTTACTAACGGAGCTCACGAAGATTTTCTTTTAAGTTTTGTGTTGTGAAGTTTTCAAGTTTTGGGTAAAGATTTGATGGATTATGGAATAAGGAGTGGCAAGAGCCTAAGCTTGGGGATGCCCATGGCACCCAAGGTAAAATAAAAGGACACCAAAAAGACTAAGCTTGGGGATGACCCGGAAGGCATCCCCTCTTTCGTCTTCGTCTATCGGTAACTTTACATGGAGCTATATTTTTATTCGCCACATGATATGTGTTTTTCTTGGAGCGTCTTGTATGATTTGAGTCTTTGCTTTTTAGTCTACCACAATCATCGTTGCTTTACACACCTTTTGGGAGAGACACACATGAATTGGAATTTATTAGAATACTCTATGTGCTTCACTTATATCTTTTGAGCTATATAGTTTTTGCTCTAGAAATAATTGATCTCTCATGCTTCACTTATATCATTTTGAGAGTCGTTTAGAACAGCATGGTAATTCACTTTGGCTATAAATTTTAAATGATAAGAGAAGTTGGATGCTTGATAGATGGTTTTGAGATATAAAGGTGGAAATACTAGAAGTGATCTAGTTGAGTAATTGTGAAATTGATGAATACTTGTGGCAAGTCCCGTAGCATGCATGTATGGTGAACGTTATGTGACAAATTTTAAGCATGGAGTGTTCTTTGATTGCTTTCCTTATGAGTGGCGGTCGGGGACGAGCAATGGTCTTTTCCTACCAATCTATCCCCCTAGGAGCATGCGCGTAGTGCTTGGTTTTGATGACTTGTAGATTTTTGCAATAAGTTTGTGAATTCTTTATGACTAATGTTGAGTCCATGGATTATACGCGCTCGCACCCTTCCATCATTGCTAGCCTCTTAGGTATCGTGCATTGCCCTTTCTCACCTTAAGAGTTGGTGCAAACTTCGACGGTGCATCCAAACCCCGTGATATGATACGCTCTATCACACATAAGCCTCCTTATATCTTCCTCAAAATAGACACCATACCTACCTATTATGGCATTTCCATAGCCATTCCGAGATATATTGCCATGCAACTTTCCACCGTTCAATTTATTATGACATGCATCATCATTGTCATATTTATTTGCATGATCATGTAGTTGACATCGTATTTGTGGCAAAGCCACCATTCATAATTTTTTTATACATGTCACTCTTGATTCATCGCAATCCCGGTACACCGCCGGAGGCATTCACATAGAGTTGTATTTTGTTCTAAGTATTGAGTTGTAATTCTTGAGTTGTAAGAAAATAAAAGTGTGATGATCATCATTAGAGCATTGTCCCATGTGAGGAAAGGATGATGGAAACTATGATTTCCCCACAAGTCGGGATGAGACTCCGGACGAAAAAAAGAAAAAAGGAAAGAAAAGAGGCCAAAATAAAAAAGAAAGAAGGCCCATATAAAAAAGAAAATAATAATAAATAAATGAGAGAAAAAGAGAGAAGGGACAATGTTTCTATCCTTTTTCCACACTTGTGCTTCAAAGTAGCACCATGATCTTCATGATAGAGAGTCTCTTATTTTGTCACTTTCATATACTAGTGGGAATTTTTCATTATAGAACTTGGCTTGTATATTCCAATGAAGGGCTTCCTAAAATGCCCTAGGTCTTTGTGAGCAAGCGACTTGGATGCACACCCACTTAGTTTCTTTGATGAGCTTTCATATATTTATAGCTCTAGTGCATCCGTTGGATGGCAATCCGTACTCCTTGCATTGACATCAATCGGTGGGCATCTCCATAGCCCATTGATTATCCGCGTCAATGTGAGAATTTCTCCCTTTTTGTCTTCTCACACAACCTCAATCATCATATTCTATTCCACCCATAGTGTTATGTCCATGGCTCGCGCTCATATATTGCGTAAAAGTTGAAAGAGTTTGAAAAGGCTAAGTATGAAACAATTGCTTGGCTTGTCATCGGGGTTGTGCATGATGAGATCATTTTGTGTGACAAAAATGAAGCATGGCCAAACTATATGACTTTGTAGGGATAAGTTTTCTTTGGCTATGGTATTTTGATAAGACATAATTGCTTGATTAGCATACTTGGAGTATGACTTTTTTTATGTCAACAATAAACTTTTATCTCGAATCTTTCGGATCTGAACATTCATGCCACAACAGAGAAAAATACATTGAAGAATATTCCAGAAATCATTCACATCAAAAATTATGTTTTTATCATTTACCTACATGAGGACGAGTAGGAATTAAGCTTGGGGATGCTGATACGTCTCCAACGTATCTATAATTTTTGATTGTTCCATGCTATTATATTATTTGTTTTGGATGTTAATGGGCTTTATTTTCCACTTTTATATTATTTTTGGGACTAACCTATTAACCGGAGGCCCAACCCAAATTGTTGGTTTTTTTTGCCTATTTCAGTGTTTCGTAGAAAAGGGATATCAAACGGAGTCCAAACAGAATGAAACCTTCGGGAACATGATATTTGCAAAAAATGTGATCCAGAGGACTTGGAGTGAACATTAAGCAATCAACGAGGCGGCCACGAGGCAGGGGGCACGCCCTCCCCCTCGTGGTCCCCTCGTAGTTCCACCAACCTACTTCTTCCTCCTATATATGTTCACATACCCCGCAAACATCCAGGAGCACCACGAAACCCTATTTCCACCGCCGCAACCTTCTGTACCCTATTTTCGGAGCTCCGCCGGAGGGGGCATTGATCACGGAGGGCCTCTACATCAACTCCATGGCCCCTCTGATGATGTGTGAGTAGTTTACTTCAGACCTTCGGGTCCATAGCTAGTATCTAGATGGCTTCTTCTCTCTCTTTGGATCTCAATACAAAGTTCTCCTCGATTCTCTTGGAGATCTTCGATGTAATTTTCTTTTGCTATGTGTTTGTCGAGATCCGATGAATTGCGGGTTTATGATCCAGATTATCTATGCACAATATTTTAATCTTATCTGGATTCTTTTATGTATGGTTGGTTTATCTTTGCAAGTCTCTTCGAATTATCAGTTCGGTTTGGCATTCTAGATTGATCTTTCTTGCAATGGGAGAAGTGCTTAGCTTTGGGATCAATCTTGCGGTGCTCAATCCCAGTGACAGAAAGGGAACGACACGTATTGTATTGTTGCCATCAAGGATACAAAGATGGGGTTTACATCATATTGCATGAGTTTATCCCTCTACATCATGTCATCTTGCTTAAGGCGTTACTCTGTTCTTATGAACTTAAGACTCTAGATGCATGTTGGACAGCGGTCGATGTGTGGAGTAATAGTAGTAGATGCAGGCAGGAGTCGGTCTACTTGTCGCGGACGGGATGCCTATATACATGATCATACCTAGATATTCTCATAATTAGTCGCTATTCTATCAATTGCTTGACAGTAATTTGTTCACCCACCGTAATACTTGTGCTATCTTGAGAGAATCCACTAGTGAAATCTATGGCCCCCGGGTCCATTTTCCATCATACAAGTTTCCAATCTATTTTATTTTGCAATCTTTACTTTCAATCTGTATTATAAAAATACCAAAAATATTTATCTTATTATTATCATCTCTATCAGATCTCACTCTTGCAAGTGGCCATGAAGGGATTGACAACCCCTTTATCGCGTTGGTTGCGAGGTTATTATTTGTTTGTGTAGGTACTAGGTGACTCTCATGTGGTCTCCTACTAGATTGATACCTTGGTTCTCAAAAACTCTGGGAAATACTTACGCTTCTTTACTGCACCACCCTTTCCTCTTCAAGGGAAAACGAACGCAGTGCTCAAGAGGTAGAAACCCCCAGGGAGGTCTTGGTGTCGTCCGCCTCACGAGGCTTGGCACCTCGCGAGGGTCTTGGGTGGTCGCTGCTGAAGCTGGGCCATACCAGGCCATTGGTGGAGCCATGCTCGTGGGCCGCAGGTAGGCAAGTTTGGGTACCCCCGTTCCTAGGACGCTGACACCGGCGGAGCGATTCTGCTGAGGGAACTTCCCGCTGGGAGGGGGAAATCGAAGCCATCATCATCACCAACAACCCTCTCATCTTTGGGAGGCCAATATCCATCAACATCTTCAACAAGACCATCTCCTCTCAAACCCTAGTTCATCTCTTGTGTTCAATCTTTGTACCGGAACCTCAGATTGGTACCTGTGGGTGACTAGTAGTGTTGATTAAATCTTGTAGTTGATTACTATATGGTTTATTTTGTGGAAGATTATATGTTCAGATCCATTATGCTATTCAATACCCCTCTGATCTTTATCATGATTATCATTTGTGAGTAGTTACTTTTGTTCTTGAGGTCACGGGAGAAATGTTGTTGCAAGTAATCATGTGAACTTGATGTGTGCTTGATATTTTGATGATATGTATGTTGTGATTCCCTTAGTGGTGTCATGTGAACATCGACTATATGGCACTTCACCATCTTTGGGTCTACGAGATGATGGGTTGCTAGAGAGACAGAAGCTTAAACCCTAGTTTATGCATTACTTCATAAGGACCGATTTGGATCCAAATGTTCAATGCTATGGTTAGATTTTATCTTAATACTTTCCTCATAGTTGCAGATGCTTGCGAGGGAGTTAATCATAAGTGTGAGGCTTCCTCAAGTAAGAACAACACCAAAGCACCGGTGCACCCACATATCAAATTATCAAAGTAGCGAACGCGAATCAAACCAACATGATGAAAGTGACTAGTGAAATTCACGTATACCCTCTAGAACGCTTTGCTTATTATAAGAGACCGTTTTGGCCCGTCCTTTACCACAAAAGGATTGGGCTACCCATCTGCACTTCATTTACCGTTACTGTTACTTGCTCATTACAAGGTACCTTGCTATCAAAGTACTCATTACCGACAATTTCAGTGCTTGCAGAAATTACCATGCTGAAAACCACTTGTCGTTTCCTTCTGCTCCTCGTTGGGTTCGACACTCTTACTTATCGAAAGTACTATGATTGACCCCCTATACTCGCAGGTCATCAAGACTCTTTTCTGGTGCTATTGCCGGGGAGTGAAGCGCTCTTTTTAAGTGGAAATTGGTAAGGAAAAATTATTACTACATGCTGAAATTTATTGTCACTTGCTACTATGGAAAACCATCCTTTTAGGGGTTTGTTTGGGGTATCTTCACCTACATAGGAACCACAATTAGTTGCCCCTCAACTTACTGCACCTACTGAAAATATTGGTTATGAAATTCCTTCGTGTATGATAGAACAATGGCGAGCTAATCCTTATGCAGGAGATGCAACTGAACATCCTGATATGCACTTGATATATGTGGATTGTTTAAGGTTGCAGGTTTATCCGAAGACAAAGCTAAGAAGAAGGTTTTCCCTTTATCTTTGAAGGGAAAGGCATTGGCAAGCTATAGGCTATGCGATGATATTGGATCTTGGACTGGAGTCGAGTGAAATTGGAATTTCACCAAAAAAATTATCCTATGCATCTAGTTCATCGTGATCGAAATTACATATATAATTTTTGGCCTCGTGAAGGAGAAAGTATCTCTCTAGTTTGGGGAGGCTTAAGTCAATGTTATATTCATGCCCCAATCATGAGCTATTGAGAGAAATTATTATTCATAACTTTTATGCTCGGCTTTCTCGTGATGATCAATCCATTCTTGATACTTCTTGTGCTAGTTCTTTTATGAAGAAGACTATTGAATTCAGGTGGGATCTTTTAGAAAGAATTAAACGCAACTCTGAAGATTGGGAACTCGACGAAGGTAAAGAGTCAGGTATTAATCTTGAGTTTGATTGTGTCAAATCTTTTATGAATACCGACGCTTTTCACTGACAGTAGCCTCTTTTTGTGAATCATTTGCTACTCATGTTGATCTCCCTAAGGAGAAGTGGTTTAAAAATCACCCCCTTATTAAAGAAGAAATTAAAGAACCATTATTAGCTAAAGATGAAACTATCATTTGCAATGTTGATCTAGTTGTGCCTACTTCTTATATTGAAAAACCACCTTTCCCTGTTAGGATAAAGGAACATCCTAAGGTATTAACTGTGGTTCGCAAAAGTAATATTAAAGCACCTAGACCCTCGGAAAAAATTAAAGTAGAACCTAGTGTTGATAAGGTTAAAGATCTCCTCGTAGAAAATATTGATGGGCATGTTATTTATTTCTGTGATGAAGCTACTAGAATTGCCAAACTCGATGAAAAAGATAAACATAGACCTATTGTTGGCATGCCCGTTGTCTCAGTTAAAATAGGAGATCATTGTTATCACGGTTTATGTGACTTAGGTGCTAGCATGAGTGCTATTCCTTTTACTTTATACCAAGAAATTATGAATGACATAGCACCCGCCGAGATAGAAGACATAGATGTTACTATTAAACTTGCTAATAGAGACACCATTACACCAGTTGGGATTGTTAGAGATGTTGAAGTCTTGTGTGTGAAGATAAAATACCCTAGTGATTTTCTAATTCTTGGTTCCCCACAAGATGACTTTTGTCCCATTATCTTTGGTAGACCTTTCTTGAGCATTGTCAATGCTACTATAGATTGTCATAAACAAATTGTTAGTGTTAGCTTTGGTGATGAGTCTCATGAATTTAATTTCTCTAAGTTTAGTAGATAACCTCATAAGAAAGAATTACCTAGTAAGGATGAACTAATGGGTCTTGCTTCTATTGGCATGCCTCCTACTGATCCATTAGAACAATATTTGCTCGACCGTGAAAATGATATGCACTTGGGTGAAAGAAATGAAATAGATAAAATTTTCTTTGAACAACCACCTCTGCTTAAACACAATTTGCCTACTGAAACTCTCGGAGGTCCTCCTCCACCAAAAGGTGATCCTGTCTTTGAATTAAAACAATTGCCTCACACTTTGAAATATGCTTATCTAAATGAGAAAAAGATATATCCTGTTATTATTATGCTAACCTTTCAGGACATGAAGAAGAAAGATTATTGAAAATCCCGAAGAAGCGCCAAGCTGCTATTGGATATACTCTTGATGATCTTAAGGGCATAAGTGCCACTCTCTGTCAGCACAAGATTAATATGGAACCTGATGCTAAACTCGTTGTTGATCACCAACGACATTTGAATCCTAAGATGAAAGAAGTGGTAAGAACTGAAATACTAAAGCTTCTGGAAGAAGGTATAATCTATCCCATAGCTGAGAGTAGATGGGTAAGTCCCGTTCATTATGTCCCTAAGAAGGGAGGCATTACTGTTGTCCCTAACGATAAAAATGAACTTATTGCACAAAGAATTGTTACTGACTATAGAATGGTAACTGAATTCACAAAATTAAATTAAACAACTAGAAAAGATCATTACCCTCTGCTGATCAAATGCTAGAAAGACTATCTCAGCACACATACTTTTGTTTTCTTGATTGATATTCTGGTTTTTCTCAAATACATGTTTCACAACCTAATCAAGATAAAACCACCTTTACTTGTCCTTTTGGAACTTATGCTTATAGACGTATGCCTTTTGGTCTATGCAATGCACCTACTACCTTTTAAAGATGTATGACTCCTATATTCTCAGATTTTTGTGAAAACATTGTTGAGGTTTTCATGGATGAGTTTTTTTCATTTACGAAACTTCTTTTGATGATTTCTTAAGCAACCTTGATTGAGTTTTGTAGATATGTGAGAAAACTAATATTGTCTTGAATTGGGAGAAGTGTCACTTTATGGTTAATGAAGGTATTGTCTTGGGGCATAAAATTCTGAACGTGGTATGGAGGTGGATAAAGCTAAAGTTGATGCAATTGAGAAAATGCCATGACCTAAAGATACTAAAGATATTTGTAGTTTCCTCGGTCATGCTGGTTTCTATATGAGGTTTATTAAACACTTCTCTAAAATTTCTAAAGGATGTTCCATTTGTTTTTTATGACGATTGTGTAGAAGCTTTTGAAATACTTAAGAAAGGCTTAACTTCTGCACCTATTGTTCAACCACCTAATTGGAACTTGCCTTTTTAAAAATATGTGTGATGCTAGTGATTATGTTGTAGGTGTTGTTCTAGGACAAAGAGTTGATAAAAAGAAAATGTTACTCATTATGATAGTAAAACTCTAGACAATGCCCAATGAAATTATGCTACTACCGAGAAAGAATTTTTAGTAGTTGTGTTTGCTTGTGACAAATCCAGATCTTACATTGTTGATTCTGAAGTAATTGTTCACACTGATCATGCTGCTATAAAATATCTTATGGAAAATAAAGATGCTAAGCCTAGACTCATTAGGTGCACCGGTACGCGTCGGTGCTATACAAACGGTTTTTAACCCCCTTTCCACGACAGCATTTGGAACCGTTGCCTAGTGATTGACGGCGATAGGGGGTCCTTCCCACATGACCCAGAAACCATAGGGGATATGCCCTCCTGGCACACGCGCTTGGCAAAATGAGGTCGTGTGCGACTGGCGAGCGCTCAAATATGGTAATACGTATAGTAGAGCTAAAAATACATTTATACAGGCGAAATTGTTTCTGGTCGCAAGTACATTCCACACAGCCAGTCCCCGCTAAACATTTCCATTCATATGTACATCCCACATAGTCGCTCCAAGGAAAACGTTTCGGTTCCCAGGTACATCACACACAATTTTCCCTGTTAAATCGTTTGTGATAGCATTGCCATTGCACACGATATTAATAGTTTTATCATTTATCTTATTGAATTCATCACACATGGTGTGTAGAAGAAACTATGTGGCAAATGTTGTCCATCGCACATAGTTTTTATGTGGTAAACATTTACGCAAGGTGGCCTAACGCAAAAAGTTTTCAAGAGAAGGTCATTCGTGATTCTTCATTGATCCAACACGGTTTATTCCTAGAAACTGTGTGCGTTGCCTGAGGTCATCGCCCACGGTATTTTCTGAATAACCGTTAGCAATAACAAAACCCAATTAGCAGGTTAATTTGCCATTAGCAGGCTAATTGCCCTAGTATTATTAATCCATTTATTAATCTAATTTACATTCATATTAAGCACATAATATATTTCATTTCCATATTAAGGAAGCAGGATTTCATAATTGAAATACATCAGAGTACAACATGATATAGCTTCAGCACTTAGCTACCCCATTACACGACTGCACCAACACCAAGTTTCACGTGCAACATGTAGAACCTTTCGAAATTAGCATCGTAGATGGTATATAGACAAATGCATCTCGTTTGGAAAATTGTTGAAGCGGAAGGTGAATATTGAACCTTCATTCATGTTGAAGGTCTTTGTAACTTTAGGCCAGTGCCTGTGGATGACTGACCGTCCGTCCTTCGTCCTCTTCAGGAACACTTCAATATTGAACCATGGGTGTTGTATGAAAACCTTCCTCGCCTCCTGACCATAGAGGTGGTTTGAGAGGTAATCATCAGTGAAATGCTTTGGAAAGGCCTGAAAACAAGGATGTGCATAAATATCTTCTCTATATTGGAAATGGGGCAAAGGAATAAAAAAAGTCAAGGTATAATAGTTAGTACCATCTTGTAGTGAACTGATGTCTTCTTTATTGTGCAGACAAAGATCTTGTTGTTTTTGTCGCTAATTTGTTTATCCTAACAATCTATCTGAGTTTCTTGACTTCATTGATATTCATGGACAACTCATTTCCCCATATGCAAAAAGGGTCGAGTAGTGGGTCAAAACCTCTAACGGCAGGACCTACATGTGCAAGACCAAATTGTTAAAAACATAAATATTAGAATGGTTCCTGCAATTGCACAATAATGTGCTATTAGACAACAGACCATGCACGTGCTAACCTAGATTGTAAACCTCAGTGCTTCCCATTGTTTCCCTACAACACATATAAGGTAGTTAGTCATCAGGTTAAGTAAGGGTTCGCATGCTATCAGTAAAATATGTTGATGAAAAATAAGCACATTGAAGATTCATCAGATTAATTCAAGCCACATGGAAAACCCTTTTATCCAAACCAAGCATGATTAAGAACTAGGAAATATAGCACTTGTATATGTTTCTCATGTATTAGGTGCAGCCAAATTCCACTTATTCCTCACATGCACAACAATACAAAATTCTACCAACGACAATTGGACATCACATTGCAGAATTGAACCAAGCAGTTAACTAAACACCACAACAAATGAACCAAACATTAACTGAGCACCACATTGCACAATATAACATACTCCTAATGGAAGATCAGATAGTTAACCAAACCAAGCATGCTTAAGAACTTGGAAATATAGCAATTGTATTTGTTTCTCATGTATTTACTACAACCAAATTCAATTTTTCCTCACATGGTATACAATAACAGAATGCACCAACAACTATTGAACATCGCATTGCAGAATTGAACCAAACAGTTAACTAAACACCACAACACAAATGAACCAAACGTTAACTGAGCACCACGTTGCACAATGTATAACCAAACCAAGCTTTCTTAACAAATTGGAAATATAGCAATTGTATTCGTTTCTCATGTATTTTGTAAAGATAAATCCAATTTATTTCTCATGTGGAAGACAATATAAAATTGCAGCCTGAAGAATTGAACATCATATTTGCAGAATTAAACTAAATAGTTACCTGAAGACGACAACTAATTAACAAAATAGTTAATAAGTGAGCACCAAACTGCACGACATATAGAACATATACACTAGAGCAACAGATTGCATGGTAAAATTAGATAGCACAATTCACTAGAATTTGTGAAGGAAAGGCAAGAGCAGCACACGCAACGGGTAAACCGAGCATGCTTAACTGGCATAGCTAGCAAATGGCAAGGTGCTCCTCCAAGATCTAGGGGTCGGCACGAATGGCAACCATCGCGACCTCATCCGCGAGGGCGGCCGCGATTTGCTTATCCTCTGCCAAATGATCCTTGAGATCCTGGCTATACTACGTGCACCATGGCTTAGGGCGGTGCTTATTTGGTGGAGGGGTCGGTGATTTGGGTGGAAGGTGTCGCGGGTAGTCGGGGCATGTGGGATGTGGAAGGAGGAGAAGGGTGGGGGTCGGGTGTGGATTACCTGCCTGGATAGACGAGGCCGAATAGTGTGAAGGAGGGTCGCCGGTGAGGAGGCGGTGCTGCAAGCAAGGAGTGAAGATTTCAACTTGGAAAGGAAGGCAGAAATAGGGGAAATGTGGCTTTCGGTAAGGGGGAGGGGGCGGGGAGGTAGATATTTCCGCGGAAGCCGAAAATTTGGAATCGCTTCAGCGACAACACTGGCATGCAAAGTGTCATCAGACACGGTCCCTTATTCAGAACTATGTATGATATGTGAACATCACAAATGATTTAGATAGCTTAATCTATGTGTGATGAGTTTGCACGTCAAAAATTTTGGTTCAAATTCCCCTGGTTACAGTGGTCATCCACGTCATTGCATAATTTGGGTACACAAAGGAGACTACAACACACCCACACTTCTTAATCGAGCAAGTTCAGCAATTAAACAGAGCTAGCTGACCTAAACACTACTCTAACAAATTAAAGACCAGCGCTCTAAATTAAATAAAACAAAGAGTACTACTACGGTTGGTGCTCGTCGATCTCCGCCACCGCCTCCATGTCCAGCTCGCGCTCGACGTTCTCCTAGGGAAGGGGCTCCATGGTGTCCATCATACCATACTTGGCAAGCATCTCGCCATCTACGTCCGCCATCTCTTTGGAAAAGGCCACCACGAGCTGGACGTGGGCGGCCGTGATCTAGGCTAGGACGGGCTCCATCGTCGCAAGGTATGCGGCTGAGGAATGAATGGCTGCTTGAATGATCTCGGCGATTGCCAACTCCTCGGCCGTGGGATGCTGACCGTTATCGGAGAAGCTTCATTCGATTCGTGCAGTGACCGCCATGAGCTGGGCTTGAGCGGCCTCGACATGGTCGTGGGCGACCTCCATCAAGGCTAAGGCCGCCGCTGCGGAACGAATAGCTACTGTGCCACTCTCGCTAGTTGCTATCCCAGATGCAGATGTTGCTGCCGCCACCTGAGAAGCAACAACGGCTGTTTGGGCTGCATTGGCCGCCCGGTCGTAGATTGTGGCCGCGTTCATGCATCTTGTTAGCACGCGCATGGCAGCTGCGGCCGCACTCTCGCCGGAGTGGGCCACCAGAGTTGCCCTCACGACATGCATCCACATGCCCATCTTTTACCGGCGATGATTCAATAGTGAAATGATATTTGGGGAGCGGGCTAGCGTGCTTGAGACGCGGGCTGTGGACTGTACCTGATGCAGGTTCTCACGTAAGCCATAGTTGTACTATACACCTACGGTGCTCCAGGATATTTTGTGCTGCATCTCACACGGTTGGTGATAGTAAACTACATGGGATCTATTTGATTTTTCATCTTGATTTGAATTACGTAATGGGGTCACAGCGGCAATGGACGGTGTTTGAATTGCTAGACCTTTCATCTGCAGTGAACATGCAACTATATGTGTGTCGTAAAAGAATTGGAATTATTCAGGGTTCGTTTGAACATTTTACACATTAAATTGGTTTTCTAGCCATTTCAGGTACACAATTCAAAATTAAACTACAGGCACATGCTCCAGTGCACCAATATGGGTTGTAAAATCATATATGTGTCAGTGGGTTTATGCTTATGTCCCATGCAATATGTGGGGATGAAATTCAAACACCAAGGTGTCATGGCTCTCCGGCAAACGTCGACATACTTGCTTTTTTAATTCTAGTAAATCCAAAATTCATGAAACTTGGCATGCTATCATGGAGAGGCATCAACATGCCGTGATAAAAAATTTGTCCCATTTGGGGCAGGTTTGGGTATAAGTTTCTCACAAACCAGAGCTTCTCACAACAAGCCTGATGGTTTCGGTAGGGAACGTTTCACCTTTCTGGACGAAACGATATCCATTTCCTCTTCTCAATTTCAATATTTTCCTAGTGTCAACATAGAACAACAGGAGTGTTGTGTACATTTTTGGGATTTTCTGGGGTTCATTTGGACATTTTTATGCATTAATTGAGTTTTCAATGCATTTGTGTGCATAATTCAAATTTGAACTACATGCACATGCTCTAATTCATATAAACTGGTTGAAAATTTAAATATGTGTCCTTGGTTGCATGGTTAGGTCCCATGCAATAAATGGGAATGAATGTCAAACACCCTGCCACCGTCACTCGGCCGCAAACATTGAGATACCTTGTTTTTAAATTCTAGTAAATCCAAAACTCATCTAAAATTCATGAAACTTGGCATGCTATCATGGAGCGGCATCAACATGCCGTGGTAAAACTTTTGTCCCATTTGGGGCAGGTTTGAGTATATGCTTCTCACAAAGCAGTGCTTCTCACAACTAGCATGATGGTTTCGGTAGGGAACGTCCCACCTTTGAGGATGAAACAATATCCATTGCCCCTTATTGCTTTCAAAAAATTTCTCGGGTCAACATATAATAACAGGAGTGTTGTGTCAATTTTTGTGATTTTTTGGGGTTCGTTTGGACATTTTTATGCATTAACTGAGTTTTGAATGCATTCATGTGCATAATTCAAATTTGAACTACATGCACATGCTCTAATGCATATAAATTGGTTGAAAATTCAAATATGTGTTCTTGGTTGTATGCTTAGGTCCCATGCAAGAAATGGGAATGAATGCCAAACACCCTACCACCGTCACTCGGCTGCAAACATTGAGATACCTGGTTTTTAAATTCTAGTAAATCCAAAACATGTCTGAAATTCATGAAACTTGGCATGCTATCATGGAGCGGCATCAACATGTCGTGGTAAATTTTTTGTCCCATTTGGGGCAGGTTTGGGTATATGCTTCTCACAAACCAGAGCTTCTCACAACAAGCATGATGGTTTCAGTAGGGAATGTCCCACCTTTGGGGAGGAAACGATATCCATTGCCTCTTATTGCTTTCAAAAAAATTCTCATGTCAACATAGAACAACAGGAGTGTTGTGTCAATGTTTGTGATTTTTCTAGGTTCGTTTGGACATTTTTATGCATTAGCTGAGTTTTCAATGCATTTATGTGCATAATTCAAATTTGAACTACATGCACATACTCCAGTTCATATAAATTGGTTGAAAAATCAAATATTTGTCCTTGGGTGCATGCTTAGGTCCAATGCAAGAACTGGGAATGAATTTCGAACACCAGGGCACCGTTGATTGCCGGCAAAACATTGAGATACTTTGTTTTTAAACTCTAGTAAATCCAAAACTCGTCTGAAATTCAGGAAACTTGGCATGCTATCATGGAATGGCACCTGACATGCTACGGTATTTTTTGTGTCCATTTTGAGAGAAGGCGCACTCGAATAATAGCCAGCAAAGGCATTTTGAAAAAATAACTGCCACTTTAATATCTCAAATGTTTGTATAATTCAAACTGTGTGCATTCTGTTAACCATCCACATGAAACCATGTGTCTTGGTTTTAATGGCTATAGGAGGTGCGGTGCGGACAGCTTCTTGACCTTGACTGACCGGGAGGCGTGCAAGCGCGGTTTGGGGCGCAAGCTAACCGAGAGGCGTGCAAGCTGTCCTCCAATGTGTAGGCTCACCGGGAAGCGTGCGAGTTGTACGCTGCGCAGGCTCACTAGGAAGCGAGCCCTTTGACTTCCATGGCTGCTCGCCTTCCTCTCAATGAATGGTGCCCGAGCCGCTGCTTAATACGGGCGGCCTTACTGTTCGTCTCCCATTATCCTCCCTCCCGAAGACCTCCACCAACGCCATGGCGCAGAAGGATCATCTGCCACTAGTCTTCAAGTTTGGTGAAGTCGACTCCGAGCTGGAGGAGATAGAAAATAAGGAGGAATGGGGCCTCATGTACATGGCCCAGAATGAGCTGGCCGCGGCGGTTGCTGCTCCTGCTCCCATCCCAGCTCCCATCCCCGTGCCCGCACCAGCGACCATCCTCGTAGCATTGACGGGCTGGTCGCCGAGCACTATTGCAGAGCTGGAAGCCGCAGGCCTCAGGGAGGTCTCCGCAGACCCGCGGGAGCTCATGTACAAGCCAGCGCCTGTGCCCGTGCTCGCCCCTCCACTCACCGCGGCACCAGTCCCCGTGCGTTTGGCTGCACCCGCCGCACCCATGCCCGTGTGCGCCCCCTCAGCGGCCTAGGTCACCGCCTTCGACCACTACCTCTCAGCGCCGCTAGCTGCCGTCCTCCCGCGCCCCGCCCGTCGATCACGTGACTACGTGATGTTTGATTTACAAGTGAAGAACATTTTGTGCTGCATTGAAGACTTCAACAATTGCGTCCTGGAGGATGACAACGACAACGACGGTGCGGCACGCCACCTCCGCCACCGTCAGAAATAGTTTTTTTCTTATGTTTTATACTGTATCTCGATCATATGAATATAAATTCGCAGTATGACTGAATGAAAGATATGGTTTGAGTGAATTTGCGGTTTTCTCTCTTAATGCACAGACTTATCAAATGATTTTCTTTTGAAAAAAAGTCAATAATTTTTAAATATAAAACACTCATTGCAAACATTTTAGTTGGAACACCCATATGCAAACCGACAGCTTTGCCAGGAAGCCAAGGGAAAATGTGCCGAGCAGGATTTGTGCAGCACTTGATCACAAACGTTTTAGATAGAACACCCGTATGCAAAGTGAGAGTAGGATTTGTGCATCTCTTCAACGCAAACGGTCCTTTTGGATGACCCGTGTGCAACCGCTGACAAACAATTTTGGTATGTTGCCATTTGTCAAACTAGAAAGATTGACATTTGTTGATCTAGTAAAATTGACATTTGTCAACCTTGTAACACTGTGATTTGTCAAAATATGAACCTAAAAATCACCAGCGGTAACTAATTTTGCAACTAAAATTCAGTAATTAAGCATATATTTCATTCATAGATTAAGCAGTCATTCTTAATTTATACAAATAGTTCAACTCGATAGCTGAACCGACCAAACTTTTCCCCAATTGATGCCAACCACGTATTGAAATACCTAGTTCAGCTATACATACTAGCTAATTTCAAGTATGTTGTATAGTTCCACCACATCTATAGTCAGATGAACTGAACAAAATAGCCCCTAAACACTACTACTACGGAGGGGCTTTGTACTACTTCCGACTGCCTCTCCTCTGCCGAGCGCGCTTAGTAAGAAGTAGACGAGGAGGAGCCTACCGACGAGCTAGACAACTGCAATACGATGTCTGCCCTTGCTGCAGCTTGAGCGACGCTCACCTCGAACGCCCTCTGCCGCTCCAGACGACCCCTCTCGAAGCGGTGGTTCTCCTCATAGATCTCCTGATTCCTCGCCTCTGAGGTGGCTTGTGCCGCAGCCATGGCGGCGGTAAGGATCTTTGTGTGCTCGACGAGGCGCTCCTCCTCGTCCCTCAGGAACTCGGTGCAGCGCGCAAGGTCGCTGACGCACGTGCAGTCATCCACCTCCGCCTCCTGCATTTGGGCGGCGATGGCGGAGCGGGTGATGACCCCGGCGGTCGATGGTGGGCTGGTGATACGTCTCCAACGTATCTATAATTTTTGATTGTTCCATGCTATTATATTATCTGTTTTGGATGTTAATGATTTTATTTTACACTTTTATATTATTTTTGGGACTAGCCTATTAACCGGAGGCCCAGCCCAAATTGCTGTTTTTTTGCCTATTTGAGTGTTTCGTAGCAAAGGAATATCAAATAGAGTCCAAATGGGATCAAACCTTTGGGAACGTGAATTTTGAAACAAACATGAGCCAGAGGACTTGGAGTGGACGTTAAGCAGTCAACGATGCAGCCACGCGGCAGGGGCGCGCCTGCCCCCCTGGGCGCGCCCTCCCCCCTCGTGGGCCCCTCGTAGCTCCACCGACCTACTTCTTCCTCCTATATATGTTCACATACCCCGCAAAACAACCAGGAGCACCATGAAACCCTATTTCCACCGCCGCAACCTTCTGTACCCAAGAGATCCCATCTTGGGGCCTTTTTCGGAGCTCAGCCGGAGGGTGCATTGATCACGGAGGGCCTCTACATCAACACCATGGCCCCTCCTATGATGTGTGAGTAGTTTACTTGAGACCTTCGGGTCCATAGCTAGTAGCTAAATGGCTTATTCTCTCTCTTTGGATCTCAATACAAAGTCCTCCTCGATTCTCTTGGAGATCTACTCGATGTAATCTTCTTTTGCGGTGTGTTTGTCGAGATCCGATGAATTGTGGGTTTATAATCAAGTCTATCTATGAACAATATTTGAATCTTCTTTGAATTCTTTTATGTATGATTGGTTTATCTTTGCAAGTCTCCTCGAATTATCAGTTTGGTTTGGCCTACTAGATTGATCTTTCTTGCAATGGGAGAAGCTCTTAGCTTTGGGTTCAATCTTGAAGTGCTCGATCCCAGTGACAGAAAGGGAAACGACACGTATTGTATTGCTGCCGTCGAGGATAAAAATATGGGGTTTATATCATATTGCATGAGTTTATCCCTCTACATCATGTCATCTTGCTTAATACTCTAGATGCATGCCGGATAGCTGTCGATGTGTGGAGTAATAGTAGTAGATGCAGGCAGGAGTCGTTCTACTTGTCATGGACGTCATGCCTATATACATGATCATGCCTAGATATTCTCATAATTATTCGCTTTTCTATCAATTGCTCGACAGTAATTTGTTCACCCATCGTAATACTTATGCTATCTTGAGAGAGGCCACTAGTGAAACCTATGGCCCCCGGGTCTATTTTCCATCATACAAGTTTCCAATCTATTTTATTTTGCAATCTTTAATTTCAATCTATATCATAAAAATACAAAAATACTTATCTTATTATTATCATCTCTATCAGATCTCACTCTTGTAAGTGGCCGTGATGGGACTGACAACACCTTTATCGCATTGGTTGTGAGGTTCTTTTTTGTTTGTGTAGGTACGAGGTGACTCGTGCGTGGTCTCCTACTGGATTGATACCTTGGTTCTCAAAAACTGAGGGAAATACTGACCCTGCGTTACTGCACCACGCTTTCCTCATCAAGGGAAAACCAACGCAGTGCTCAAGAGGTAGCAAGAAGGATTTCTAGCACCATTGCCGGGGAGATCTACGCCAAGTCAAGACATACAAAGTACCCATCACAACTCTTATCATTCGCATTACATTATTTGCCATTTGCCTCTCATTTTCCTCTCCCCCACTTCACCCTTGCCGTTTTATTTGCCCTCTTTTTCATTTGCCTCTTTTGCTTGTTTCTTGTTTTCTTGTGTGTTGGGTTGCTTGCTTGTCTCGATGTCTCAAGATAATACTAAATTTTGTGACTTTGCCGATACCAACAATAATGATTTTATTAGCACTCCGATTGCTCCTCTTACCGATGCTCAATCTTGTGAAATTGATACTGCTTTGCTGAATCTTGTCATGAAAAATCCGTTTTCTGGCCTTCCTAGTGAAGATCCCGCTACCCATCTAAACAACTTTGTTGATTTGTGTGATATGCAAAAGAAGAAAGATGTGGACAACGATATTGTTAAACTTAAGCTATTTCCGTTTTCGCTTAGAGATCGTGCTAATGCTTGGTTTTCGTCTTTGCCTAAAAATGGTATTGATTCATGGAATAAGTGCAAAGATGCTTTTATCTCTAAGTATTTTGCTCCTGCTAAGATCATCTCTCTTAGAAACGATAGTATGAATTTTAAGCAACTTGATCATGAACATGTTGCACAATCTTGGGAGAGGATGAAATTAAGGATACGTAATTGCCCTACACATGGTTTCGATTTATGGATGATTATACAAAAATTTTATGCCGGATTGAATTTTGCTTCTAGAAATCTTTTAGATTCAGCTGCGGGAGGCACTTATATGGAAATCACTTTAGGAGAAGCTACCAAACACCTAGATAATATTATGGTTAATTATTCTCAATGGCACACTGAAAGATCTACTAGTAAAAAGGTGCATGCAATTGAAGAGATTAATGTTTTGAGTGGAAAGATGGATAAACTTATGAAATTGTTTGCTAATAAGAGTGCTCCTACTGATCCTAATGATATGCCTTTGTCTACTTTGATTGAGAATAATAATGAATCTATGGATGTGAATTTTGTTGGTAGGAACAATTTTGGTAATAACACGTATAGAGGTAATTTTAATTCTAGGCCATTTCCTAGTAATTCCTCTAATAATTGTGGTAATTCCTACAAAAATTATTATGGAAATTATAATAAGATTCCCTCTGATTTTGAATCTAGTATTAAAGACAATTCTTCGCAAAAGAGTTTCAATGCCTTGATTGAAGAAAAATTGCTTAAGATTGATGAGTTGGCTAGGAATGTGGATAGAATTTCTATTGATGTTGATTCATTGAAACTTAGATCTATTCCACCTAAGCATGATATCAATGAGTCTCTCAAAGCCATGAGAATTTCCATTGATGAGTGCAAAGAAAGAACCACTAGGATGCGTGCTAAGAAATATAGCTTTGTGAAAGCTTGTTCTTCTAGTTTCCATGACAATAAATATGAAGATCTAAAAGTAATTGATGTGTCCCATATTAAATCCTAGTTTTGCAATATGAATCTTGATAATGATGGGACTGGAGATGAGTCAACTTTACTTAGAAGGCATCCCAAAAATTCAGAGTTTTTAGATCTTGATGCAAAAAATGGTAAAAGTGGGATTGAAGAACTCAAAACTTTAGATAGCAATGAACCCACTATATTGGATTTCAAGGAATTTAATTATGATAATTGCTATTTGATAGATTGTATGTCCTTTTTGCAATCCGTGCTAAATTCTCCTCATGCTTATAGTCAAAATAAAGCTTTTACTAAACATATCGTTGATGCTTTGATGTAATCTTATGAAGAAAAACTTGAGTTGGAAGTTTCTATCCCTAGAAAACTGTATGATGAATGGGAACCTACAATTAAAACTAAAATTAAAGATCATGAATGCTATGCTTTGTGTGATTTGGGTCCTAGTGTTTCCACGATTCCAAAAACTTTGTGTGATTTGCTAGGTTTCCATGAATTTGATGATTGTTCTCTAAACTTGCACCTTGCGGATTCCATCATTAAGAAACCTATGGGAATAATTAATGATCTTCTTATTGTTTTAAATAGGAACTATGTTCCCATAGATTTCATTGTTCTTGATATATATTGCAATCCTTCATGTCCTATTATTTTTGGTAGACCTTTCCTTAGAACGATTTGTGGAATTATTGATATGAAGGCAGGGAATATTAGATTCCAGTTTCCGTTAAGGAAGGGCATGGAACACTTACCTAGAAATAAAATTAAATTACCTTATGAATCTATTATGAGAGACACTTATGGATTGCATACCAAATATGACAATACCTAGATCTGTCCTTGCTTTTATGCCTTGCTAAGGGCGTTAAAAGATAGCCCTTGTTGGGAGGCAACCCAATTTTATTTTTATTCCTTCCTTTTTGCTCCTGTTAAGTAATAAATAATTTATCTAGCCTCTGTTTTTATTGTGTTTTTTGTGTTTAATTAGTGTTTCTGCCAAGTAGAACCGTTGGGAAGACTCGGGGAAAGTCTTTTTGATCCTGCTGTAAAAAAAAGAAACTTTAGCGCTCGCGAGAATTGCTATAATTTTTTATTGGAGAGTTATATTTAGTTAATTCATTTTGAAAATTATTAATAGATAAATTCCTCATGCCCTGCAATTTATTTTAGAATTTTTGGGGTTCCAGAAGTATTCGGAACCTACAAATTACTACAGATTGTTCTGTTTTTGACACATTCTGTTTTTCGTGTGTTGTTTGCTTATTTTGATGAATCTATGGCTAGTAATAGAGTTTATGAACCATAGAAAAGTTGGAATACAGTAGGTTTAACACCAATATAAATCAAGAATGAGTTCATTACAGTACCTTGAAGTGGTGGTTTGTTTTCTTTTACTAACAAAGCTCACGAAGATTTTCTTTTAAGTTTTGTGTTGTGAAGTTTTCAAGTTTTGGGTAAGGATTTGATTGATTATGGAACAAGGAGTGGAAAGAGCCTAAGCTCGGGGATGCCCAAGGCACCACAAGGTAAAATCCAAGGACACCAAAAATCCTAAGCTTGGGTATGCCCCGGAAGGAATCCCCTCTTTCGTCTTCGTCTATCGGTAACTTTACTTGGAGCTATATTTTTATTTGCCACATGATATGTGTTTTGTTTGGAGCGTCTTGTATGATTTGATTCTTTGTTTTCTAGTTTACCACAATCATATTTTCTGTACACACCTTTTGGGAGAGACACACATGAATTGTAATTTATTAGAATACTCTATGTGCTTCACTTATATCTTTTGAGCTATATAGTTTTTGCTCTAGTGCTTCGCTTATATCTTTTACAGCACAGTGGTGGTTCTACTTTGTATAAATAATTGATATCTCGTGGTTCACTTATATCATTTTGAGAGTCCTTTAGAACAGCATGGTAATTCACTATGGTTATAAATTTTAAATGCTAAGAGAAGTTGGATGCTTGATAGATGGTTTTGAGATATAAAGGTGGTAATATTAGAAGTGTGCTAGTTGAGTAATTGTGAAATTGATGAATACTTGTGTTGAAGTTGGCAAGTCCCGTAGGATGCACGTATGGTGATCATTATGTGACAAATTTGAAGCATGCGGTGTTCTTTTATTGCTTTCCTTATGAGTGGCGGTCAGGGACGAGCGATGGTCTTTTCCTACCAATCTATCCCCCTAGGAGCATGCACGTAGTGCTTGGATCTAATGACTTGTAGATTTTTGCAATAAGTATGTGAGTTCTTTATGACTAATGTTGAGTCCATGGATTATACGCACTCTCACCCTTCCACCATTGCTAGCCTCTTCGGTACCGTGCATTGCCCTTTCTCACCTTGAGAGTTGGTGCAAACTTCGCCAGTGCATCCAAACCCCGTGAAATGATACGCTCTATCACACATAAGACTCCTTATATCTTCCTCAAAACAGACACCATACCTACCTATTATGGCATTTCCATAGCCATTCCGAGATATATTGCCATGCAACTTTCCACCGTTCCGAGATTTATTGAGACGCATCATCATTGTCATATTGCTTTGCATGATCATGTAGTTGACATCGTATTTGTGGCAAAGCCACCGTTCATAATTTTTTCATACATGTCACTCTTGATTCATCGCAATCCCGGTACATCGCCGGAGGCATTCACATAGAGTCATATTTTGTTCTAAGTATCGAGTTGTAATTCTTGAGTTGTAAGAAAATAAAAGTGTGATGATCATCATTAGAGCATTGTCCCATGTGAGGAAAGGATTATGGAGACTATGGTTCCCCCACTAGTTGGGATGAGATTTCGGACGAAAAAAAAAGGAAAGAAAAGAGGCCAAAAGAAAAAAAAAGAAGGCCCAAATAAAAAAAGAGAAAAAAATAATAAATAAATGAGAGAAAAAGAGAGAAGGGACAATGTTATTATCCTTTTTCCACACTTGTGCTTAAAAGTAGCACCATGATCTTCATGATGGAGAGTATCTTATTTTGTCACTTTCATATAATAGTGGGAATTTTTCATTATAGAACTTGGCTTGTATATTCCAATGATGGGCCTCCTCAAATGCCCTAGGTATTCGTGAGCAAGCGAGTTGGATGCACACCCACTTAGTTTCTTTGATGAGCTTTCATATATTTATAGCTCTAGTGCATCCGTTGCATGGCACCCTACTCCTTGCATTGACATCAAGCGGTGGACATCTCCATAGCCCATCGATTATCTGCCTCAATGTGAGACTTTCTCCCTTTTTGTCTTCTCACACAACCTCAATCATCATATTCTATTCCACCCATAGTGCTATGTCCATGGCTCGCGCTCATATATTGCGTAAAAGTTGAAAGAGTTTGAAAAGGCTAAGTATGAAACAATTGCTTGGCTTGTCATCAGGGTTGTGCATGATGAGAGCATTTTGTGTGCTGAAAATGAAGCATGGCCAAACTATATGACTTTGTAGGGATAAGTTTTCTTTGGCTATGGTATTTTGATAAGACATAATTGCTTGATTAGCATACTTGGAGTATTACTATTTTTATGTCAACAATAAACTCTTATCTTGAATCTTTCGGATCTCAACATTCATGCCACAATAGAGAAAAATACATTGAAGAATATTCTAGAAAGCATTCCACATCAAAAATTCTGTTTTTATCATTTACCTACTTGAGGACGAGCAGGAATTAAGCTTGGGGATGTTGATACGTCTCCAACGTACCTATAATTTTTTATTGTTCCATGCTATTATATTATCTGTTTTGGATGTTAATGGGCTTTATTTTACACCTTTATATTATTTTTGGGACTAACCTATTAACCGGAGGCCCAACCGAAATTGTTGTTTTTTTCCTATTTTAGTGTTTCATAGAAAAGGAATATCAAACGGAGTGCAAACGGAATGAAACCTTTGGGAACATGATTTTTGGAACAAACGTGATCTAGAGGACTTGGAGTGGATGTCAAGCAATCAACGAGGCGGCCACGAGGCAGGGGGCGCGCCTACCCCCTTGGGCGCGCCATCCCCCCTCGTGGGTCCCTCATAGCTCCACCGACCTACTTCTTCCTCCTATATATGTACACATACCCCGCAAACAACCAGGAGCACCACGAAACCCTATTTCCACTGGCGCAACCTTTTGTACCCAAGAGATCCCGTCTTGGGGCCTTTTCTGGAGCTCCGCCGGAGGGGGCATTGATCACGAAGGGCCTCTACATCAACTCCATGGCCCCTCCGATGATGTGTGAATATTTTACTTCAGACCTTCGGGTCCATAGCTAGTAGCTAGATGGCTTTTTCTCTCTCTTTAGATCTCAATACAAAGTTCTCCTCGATTCTGTTGGAGATCTATTCGATGTAATCTTATTTTGCGGTGTGTTTGTCGAGATCCGATGAATTGTGGGTTTACGATCAAGTCTATCTATGAACAATACTTGCATCTTCTCTGAATTCTTTTATGCATGATTGGTTTATCTTTGCAAGTCTCTTTGAATTATCAGTTTGGTTTGCCTACTAGATTGATCTTTCTTGCAATGGGAGAAGTGCTTAGCTTTGGGTTCAATCTTGCGGTGCTCGATCCTAGTGACAGAAAGGGGAACGACACATATTGTATTGTTGCCATCGAGGATAAAAAGATGGGGTTTATATCATATTGCATGAGTTTATCCCTCTACATCATGTCATCTTGCTTCAGGCGTTAATTTGTTCTTATGAACTTAATACTCTAGATGCATGCTGGATAGCGGTCGATGGGTGGAGTAATAGTAGTAGATGCAGAATCGTTTCTGTCTACTTGTCTCGGACGTGATGCCTATGTACAAGATCATGCCTAGATATTCTCATAATTATTCGCTTTTCTATCAATTTCTCGACAGTAATTTGTTCACCCACCGTAATACTTATGCTATCTTGAGAGAAGCCACGAGTGAAACCTATGGCCCCCGGGTCTATTTTCCATCATACAAGTTTCCAATCTATTTTATTTTGCGATCTTTACTTTCAATCTATATCATAAAACTACCAAAAATAGTTATCTTATTATTATCATCTCTATCAGATCTCACTCTTGAAAGTGGCCATGAAGGGATTGACAACCCCTTTATCGCGTTGGTTGCGTGGTTCTTATTTGTTTGTGTAGGTACGAGGTGACTCGCGCGTGGTCTCCTACTGGATTGATACCTTGGTTCTCAAAAACTGAGGGAAATACTTATGCTGCTTTAGTGCACCACCCTTTCCTCTTCAAGGGAAAACCAACACAGTGCTCAAGAGGTAGCAGCTGGCGGCCACGACCACCACCTCCCGCCTTCGGGCCGTGGTGGCGGAGCGGGTGATGGCCACGGTGTCCCGTAGTGGGGTGGCGGCCACGACAGCCACCTGCCGCCTTCGGGCCGTGGCGGCAGAGCGGGCAATGGCCCTGGCTTTGGACGGTGGTGTGGAGGCAATGGTGGCCGGCAATAGTGGCCGGCGGGCAGGGGAGGCAGAGCGCGTGGTGGGTGTTCCGTGCACACTCAACATGGACGCCACACACACTACACTACATCGGGGACTGCACCGCCGCCGCAGTGTAGCCTCCCAGCTGGAGCTGTCCTCTGATGACGGCGAAGTGGCTGAGCGACAATGACAGAACCAGTGCCATTGGCGATTGTGGGAGAAGCAGACAAGATAAGCTATAGGGAGGGAGGGGAAAATGCGACGCAGGACTCGCCGGCCATGAGGGTTTATATAGCAGGCCCATAAGCATTGGGATTTGGGGGAATTTCATCGAGTCAGGCGGGAAGCTTGCGCGGGAACCTGCAAGGTTGCGCGGGAATGGGCTCACCGATGATTCATTGGCACCATCGTTTGGCCAAAAGAATGCCCCCGCGTGCTGCGCAAGCTTGTGTTGTAAGCCGTCTGCGGCAGTGGGGTGACAAGACGTGCGACTGGAGGACGAAAGGCCACGTACATATGCAGTTAATACAAAAAAACGTTTGCGGTTTAATTACCTACTATACCCCGTCCTGTTTTATAAGTAGGATTTAACTAATAAAATACGAATGCATGTCGCCAAAGATTAAATAGTTGGATTCGTATTTGAAAATAGTTTCCAATTATATAATTTTTATAACATGCATTAACATTTTGTTGCTTAAAGTTAAGGGCAAAGTATGGCACAAAATATAAAGGGGACTATAGACCAAGATGGAGGTAGTACCACATGGCCGCTCTCTACGCAGCGACGCAACTGTCGGCCGGCTTGTAGGCGACCATTCCCTGCATGTTCAACGACTCTATGCATGTGGTTGCTTGTGGTTGAGGCGGCCGCGGCGCTCTGCTCGCGTCCCGCCGCACGCACTCTGCTCTGGCATCCCTTCGGGTGCTCTTCCCTCGTCCCTCCACGCGCGCTGCCAGTGTTTGGGGCGACGCACGATCACACACGTTCTTGTGCATGCGGTTGCGCTGGGCGCGGTGCGACGATGCAGTTACCCACTGCAAAAACTGACATGTGGACGCGCCGAGAATCCAAGCCGCCCGGCCCCCTTTTATTCCTACAGCCATTTACCTTCATCTCTCATGTCACATGACACAATAAGCACACCCACGAGGACACATATACAGAGGACATCCAGCGGTTCCAATGGCGCTCCCCGTGGCTCCAATGGCGCTCCCAGCGGCCGACGATGACAATAGCGGGCAGTTCACCACGTAACATATCGTGGACACACACGTGAGGGGGAAGTCTATCTCGATGGTGTACACGAACGATCCAGTCTCGATGGAGAGCTCCATCCAAACAATGAAGCAGTTCCTTGCCGAGGACAAGTACCAAGTGGTCGACTTCGACCTCGAGTACACCATGGGTCATGTCGGGCATGATCAGAAGGTTGCCGTTGCCCAGTTGTGCATGCGACATGATGTCCCCGTCTACCACTACCACCTGGCCACAAGGCCTTGCGAGCGTTTCTCCAGGTTTATCAACAGCTCCGACTACAGTTTCGCTACAGTGGACACCACCAATGATCTAAAAGCGCTCAAGGTTTCGGGCTTGAAATGCCCAAATCTTGTCAACATCCAGCACCACTACAAGGTCTAGGGGAGCGACAACAACAAACTGAACTCCCTGGTTGACCCTGCCTCGGCCATCATCAACCCCTACTACACGAAGATGAAGGAAGAGAGCAAGAAGGACAAGAACGCATGGCACAGTGTTTGGCATGAGAGACTGGATGAACAACACATTAAGTACGTGGCCAAGGACATGTAGACAAGATATGAGATGTATAGGCAGATCGTTGACATGAGGAACTGTCTTCTTCCTGCCCCAAATGAGGGATTGAGCCACATAGTATCACAAGATGTAGATGACTAGACGATTGTTTCTCCTACTTTAGAATGCATGCAATTGTTTATTGAGGCATGTGTGAATGATCTGTATAGTCACTTATGTAATTGGATGTTTATTTCAGTAATATATATACATGTTATTCTTCTGTAGACAGAGCAAATCACATGGCTTATTAGCAGCAATCGTCTGTGTTATTATTGGTCTTCGCACACATTTCTGATAACGGACCACCGTTTCCATTGTGTTGCCTAATCAGACACAATTCATCCTAGTGAACCGTATGATGTATATCGCACACACCTTCATCTGGTTGCCCATTTCTTTTGTTCCTCCTCATCCCAAACAGTTACTTGAACTAAACTGTATGCCCTACATCGCACACGCAACTAAAATCTGAACCGTGTTTGATGCATCCGTCATCGCAAATGTTTTCCACCTTTTTTGACGTGGTTTTTACACCACCGTTTGTGATTATCGCATCGCACACAGTTTCATCTAAGGGTCTCTGATCGTAGTGTCGCGTTTGGATCATCCTGTGGTAGTGGTGGGTTCTCTTGCTACAAGGATTTGAGTTGCATATCACTGATAGAAAAGGAGCCGAGAACCCCGTAGTTGATAACTTGTCTAGGTTAGAAAATATTCTTGATGACCCACTACCTATTGATGATAGTTTTCCTGATGAACAACTAGCTGCAATAAATGTTTCTCATAACACTCCTTGGTATGTTGACTATGCTAATTACATTGTTGCTAAATATATACCGCCTAGTTTCACATACCAACAATAGAAAAAATTTCTTCTATGATTTAAGACGTTACTTTTGGGATGACCCACATATTTAGAAAGGAGTAGATGGTGTTATTAGACGTTGTGTACCTGAGCATGAACATCAACAAATCCTACGGAAATGTCACTCCGAAGCTTGTGGAGGGCATCATGCGAGAGATAGAACTGCTCACAAGGTATTGCAATCTGGTTTTTATTGGCCTACTCTCTTCAAGGATGCTCGTAAGTTTTGTTTTATTTTGTGATGAATGTCAAAGAATTGGTAATATCGGTAAGCGTCAGGAAATGCCTATGAATTATTCACTTGCTGTTGAACCATTTGATGTTTGGGGTTTTGATTATATGGGACATTTTCCTTCCTCTAATGGGTATACTCATATTTTGGTAGCTGTTGATTACATTACTAAGTGGGTGGAAGCTATTCCAACTAGTAGTGTTGATCGTAACAATTTCATTAAAATGCATAAAGAAGTTATTTTCCCTAGGTTTGGAGTCCCTAGATATTTGATAGATGATGGTGGTTCACACTTTATTCATGGTGCTTTCCGTAAAATGCTTGCTAAATATGATGTTAACCATAGAATTGCATCACCCTATCATCCTCAATCTAGTGGTCAAGTTCAACTTGGCAATAGACAAATAAAACTAATATTACAAAACTATCAATAGGTCCCGAAAGAATTGATCTAAGAAATTGGATGATGCACTTTGGGCCTACAGAACAGCTTATAAAAATCCTCTACGCATGTCTCCTTATAAAATGGTTTATGGAAAAGCTTGTCATTTGCCTCTTGATTTAGAACATAAAGCATATTGGGCAATTAAAGAACTCAACTATGATTTCAAACTTGCCGATGAAAATTGGTTATTTGATATTAACTCACTAGATGAATGGAGAACCCAAGCCTATGAAAATGCCAAATTATTTAAAGAGAAAGTTCAAAGATGGCATGATTAAAGAATCCAAAAGCAGGAATTTAAAGTTGGTGAATATGTTCTTTTGTACAACTCTCGTTTTAGATTCTTTGTAGGAAACTTCTTTCCAAATGGGAAGGACCATATATTATAGAATAGGTTTATCGTTCTGGAGCTATCAAAATTAATAATGCCGAAGGTACAAACCCGAAGTTGGTCAATGGGCAAAGAATTAAACACTATATCTCAGATATGCCTATTAATGTTCAAAGCAATATTATTCAAACCATGACACCGTAGGAACACATAAAAGAAACCATCCGGCACCCTCCAAAAGCCTGAAAAAGAGGAGGTACATGATATGGTAACTAAACGGACTCCGAAAAATACGCAAAAATATTTTGTCACTTTTGGAATATTACAAAAATTAGGAAATAAGAAATAACCAGGAAGGCAACCGAGGAGGGCACAAGACACCAGGGCGCGCCTGCCTTGCCTAGCGCGCCCAGGTGGGTTGTGCCCACCTCGGGAACCTTCCTGACTCCATTATCTTCTCATTTGCTTGTTTTCCAAGATTAAAAATCTTTATATACCCCCCCCAACATATTGACCATCGTATCATGGATAAATCTTCTGTTCTTCTTTCTTGTTGTTTTCTGACAGATCTAGATCACCATGGCCGCTCTGAGCTCCTCCAAGGACAAGTTCTTCGAAAGGGTAATCAACCCCTACTTGTCAGAGGTGATGAAGAACCCTCAAACCATCAAGATGCATGAGGGGGTGGTCCACCTCCGGGATGTTTAAGGGCCCAAGGGGAAGGGAACCGTGGAGGCAAGGCTCAAAGCCATGGAGCAGGAAGTCTTCAAGTGCAAGGGGATGGTGGAGCATGGACTCAATGCCAATCACCTCATGATTACGAATTTTACCCGTGATAACAAGGTGGATGGCTGGTCCATGAAGGACGTCGTCTTCATCCTCAACGAGCAAATCAACTTTCTGCAAAGCCAAATCTATGATCTCCAAAATTAAGTCTTTGAATATGAGGCAAGATTTAAAGGTATGAGTTTGGCTGCCAGATGCAGGACTCGCGCGACTCGTGCTTCCTCTTATGATGGTGAGCCACTACCATGGAAATAGGAGGATAAGCTCGCTACTACCTCATCACTACCACCATCACCTTCCTCACCACGAAAGGAGACTTGAGTACACGATATGGGAACACCCCTTGGCTTGTGCCAAGCTTGGGGGAGATGCCCCGGTATCATATCATACCACCTTATTTGCCTTTATTTATCTTAGTTCGATCTCTAGTTACCTTTTGAATTAGTTGAATAAAACTTTAGTTCAATCTATCTTCGAGTGATTGCTTAGTGATCTATCTATCTATGTAACTATGTGCGAGATATATATTAAAGAGTAGTTCGAGTTTTGTTTTCTTTACTTTTATGTTTCAATCAAAATAAAAGGAAATAATGAAAAAGAGCATATGCTAATCTTATGGTAATTGATGACATAACATAAAGAAAAGTACAAGTGGTAAAATTTGTTGAAAGTTCACAAACATAGCATTGGTCAATGATGCAATTCATGGAATAATTAATAAGGGAAGAGAAGATTCACATGCAAATACACTATGTTAGATATCTTTTATGATTGTGATCCCCCATCAAAATATTATATGCCAAAATTGTTGATATTGGACAAGGAAGACAACATAATGATTTATGTTTGTTCATATTCACATAGAAGTTATATTGTCATAGATCCTTCAACATGTGGTGCTTCACTACTTTGCAGGATGCTGCTAACGCGACACTATGATCAGAGACCCTTTGAAAAAATTGTGTGTGATGCGTTAATCACAAATGGAGATGTAAAAATCCGTCAAAAAAGATGGAAAATGGTTGCAATGGCAGAGACATCAAACATGGTTCGGATTTTAGTTATGTGTGTGATGCGCTGCATACGGTTGATCCATAAGAATTTTTTGGGATGAGGCAGAACAACAAAAACGGGCAGCCATATCAATGTATGTGCGATATAAGGCATACAATTCGCTTCGATGAACTGTGTGCTATTAGGGAATGCAACATAAATGGCCAGCCAGATCAAGGTGTGTGTGATATACAGCATATGGTTCACTCGGACGAGCTGTTTTTGATCAGGGAAGAGAACTGAAATGGTTCAACTTAACAAGATGTGTGTGATATGCGGTATACAGTCCACATAGATGAACTGTTTGCGATGAGACAAAAGAACACAAATGATTCATGTAAACAAGATGTGTGTGATACGCAGCAAACAACCCACTTAGATGAATAGTCTGCAATGAGAAATTATAACACAAACGGTTACTATAGTTAGTTCGTGTGCGATTCTGTTCGTACAAAGAACTTTCAAAAATGCAAACTAGTTGCTTGCGGTGGCTAGGAGTATCATACACGATGCATCTGCGAGTACTCGTGTGCGATGACTAGTAAGTTACACATATGTTTCCTGATGTTAACACGTGTGTGATAAATAACACGTGGCACCGCATATGGTATTCGGGTTGTGTGTGTGTGTCGGTGTCAAAACCGGCCGATCTCGGGAAGGGGGTCCTGAACTATGCGTCTGACGATCAAAGGTAACAAGGGACATGGGGAACATGATGTTTACCCAGGTTCGGTCCCTCTTAATGGAGGTAAAACCCTACGTCCTGCTTGATTGTATTTGATGAGTATATGGGTTACAAGAGTCAATCTACCTTCAGGTCATAATGGCTAAAACCCTAGATGTCTAGCCTATATGAATTCTGATAGCTTCTATGGACTAAACCCTCCGGTTCATATAGACACTGGAGGGGCCTAGGGTTGTACATAATCGGTTTGTAGAAGAAGGAAATAATACATCCGGACGCTAATCTTGCCATCCACGCATAGGAGAGTCCTATCCGGACAAGGGAAAGGTCTTCTACCTTGTATCTTCACAGCCCATCAGTCCAACCCATATCATATAGCCCGGACACCCGAGGACCCCCGAATCCAGGACTCCCTCAGTAGCCCCTGAACTAGTCTTCAATGACGATATGTTTGGCAGGCAGATTGTCTTCGGCATTGCAAGGCTAGTTCGTCCTCCCGAATACTTCAAGGCAATCTTTTTAATAAAAGAACTGTATTCGGCTCTGCATGACAGTCACAACCCTCAACCACGAAGGCGAAATATTTAATCAAAATAATGTATGTCAACAGACAACTTTTCGGCAAAATGCCACATCTGGCCTCTTTAACATTTTGAACCGTTTTTCACCTCCCGCTTCGTGTTTCGAGGCGCAACCTCTATTGACATGTCTTGTCAAAATAGAGATCGTGTCCACTTATTGCAGGATCCTCATCGATATGGTTTGGGTAATCTAACTGTGCCATTCGCATGACCCCTTGGGCTAGTCCGGCCACTTTCAACCTCTTCGGCCATGTCCGGATCTGGCTCCAAGGGCAAGTGGGAGGCCTCCTCCGTCACGGAGAAGGACGTCAAGGAGCTCTGGGAGGCGAGGTATCCGTGTGCGGACATCGCACATAGGCTCCCTGCCAAGAAACAAGTCCTGCCCACCTCGGAGCCCGGCGAAAGGGTCGTGTTCACCCCTCACTTCCTCCGCGGTCTAGGGTTTCCCCTCCGCCCCTTTGTCCGTGGCCTCATGTTCTACTACGAGATAGATTTCCATCATCTAGCCCCAAACGCTTTCCTGCACATCTCGGCGTTTATCGTCGTGTTAGAGGCGCTACTCCGCATCCCCCACACTTTGGCCTATGGCTCAAGGTCTTCAATGTGAAGTCGAAGGTGGTCAACGGGCAGCACGCGGACTGCGGCGGCGCCATGGTGAGCAAGCTCTCCAACACCACTTGGCCTAAAGGGGCCTTCGTGGGGACTGTCAAGGTCTAGCAACATGAGTGGTTCTACATCACCGAACCCCGCGGCGCCAGGTGGGCGGCTACTCCTGAGTTCAGATCCGGACCCCCTATGCGGCTCGCGTCATGGACCAACAAGGGTATAGACTGGCGGTCGATTGCAGAAGTGTTGATGCTCCAAAAGCTCATCACAAACATGATAAGCAAGAACACCAGTCTCACTAATGTGATTCAGGTGATGCAATTCCGTCGGATCCTCCCCTTCCAACTCCGGTCTCTCCACGTGTGGGAGTTCAATCCAGAAGGTCCGCGGACCCTGCAGTGCTTCTTCGGCACAACACACGAAGAGATCTGGAAGCTGCTCTTCAAGGTCCAGAAGATGTGGCCAAAGAAGACTGAAGACAACGGCCTTGACAGCGAGAAGCCGGCCAATCCGGTAAGTGTGTTATTCCCAAACATACTTTTGGTCCATAAATTCTTAGGCATAATAAGTTTTCTATCCCTCTCATAGGGCTGGATAACAAAGGCGGAGAGGATCAAGTGTCCGGCACATCTTCCTGAAGATCCGGCCACCCCCAGCATACAACGATGCTTGTTTCGGCACCCTATCAGGCATCGGAGAAGAAGGCCAGGAAGAAGAGCAAGGAGGCCAAGGGCGGCCTCCGCCGTAAGGGCACTTCGGACATAGTGTCTGGAGAAACCGAAGTCCCCTTCCCCCACGAGGGAGACGAAGACGAAGAGGAGGAGGAGGCGGAAAGTGACTCTCCCCTCAAGGGAGGGAGAAAAGGGCAGCCTCCACAGATCTAGAGGAGGGGGCGTCCAAGAGGGGGAAGATAACCCTCTCGGATGGTTAGGATTCAGATGCCGAACATGTCTCCCAGAGGCCTTCCAGGGCGAAGCCCCTAGCCACATCGTACATATCAAAGATACATTTCAAGTATTCGGTCCTCTATGCTTTTAATATAACTTATTATATTGTCTGTATTTCAGCCCTGCTCGCGACCTCCCCAACCTTTCACTTTCTGAGGGGATCTCTCTGCTGCCTGAGATGGCGGAGAGCGAGACGCCTCCGCGAACCTCTCCGCCCACTGCCATGGATGACACTGGGGTGTTGTCCCGAAGGACCTTTCGAGGACACAGAGGAATGAGCGAGGCGGCCGAAATGACACCCGAGGGTAATACCTTGGCTGCCGAAGACATGGGGGGTGCGACCCCCATGGCGACCGACGGAGGGGTCCCTGACCAATTCGGGCCCCAGCCGGACACCATTTCGGAGACCCATACGGTTCTGGAATCTGGTGAGTAGCCCCCTTTGAAGGGGGAGGAGCATCAGCTCCGATGGTGACCTCCACTAATCCGGAGGTGCCGAATGCTCTGATGGAAGCACTACTACGTGTTTCCATCATGGAGGAGCACCACACCCTAATGGGTGTGCTGGTTGAGAAGGTTCAGCCCGCCAAGAGCCAGCTGAACGAAGCCTTTACCAGCTTGCTAACAGGCTTCGAGGTATGCGACGTAATGCTCTAGATGATTTTCAAATGAAGGAAATATACCCGTATATTGATAGTAGCCCCTAGTACGCTGTCTGGTTTTTGAAAAAAGCCGAATAGAGGATCTCATTGAATTAGGAGACGGTGACATACTTTTTGTTTTTTCAACAGGCTTCCCTGTTGGCGGCAACCGCCCAGGACGCTAAAGTTTCCGAACTTAATCGGAAGCTGAAGCTGGCAGATGATGAGATCGACCGCATTAACAAGCGGTTCGATGAGGTGCAAGGTATGCATGTACTTTTAAAAGAGTTTAATCATATATCTGAAGTACTATGCAAATTCAGAGTGTAACTCATGTACTGCTGTGAATATGGGTGCAGCTAGCGCAGCCGAGGTCAAGGAGGAGGCGAAAACGAGCAAAGCAGCCGCTAATAAAGCGGCTGCGGATTTAAAGACCGAATAGGTTACCCGCCGCCAGCACGAAGAGAGGGTGGCCGAAGTGGAGCATGATCTGAAAGATGCCATCAGCAAATGCGAGACTTTGGAGGAGAAGAATTCGTCCCAAGCGGCCGAACTTGCCAAAGCCCTCCACGAGGTCAAGGAGGCACATACCAAGTCCCGGAGTGCTTGTGAAGAGATCCGGCAGGCCGAACAGATAGCGTCTGCTAAGCCCTTTCTTTTGCAGAGTATATTTTCCGGTCAAAGATATGCCTTGCTCACTCGACTGTGGAGTTCTCCAAACACCTTTGCGGATCTTCGGAAGAGTGTTGCCCACGCCGCGTAGTTCCCGGGCCCACGAGGGGAACAGAACGAAGAAGCTCTTCTGGTCACAGTTCCTGGCACTAGAGCATCCGACACTATAGAACAACTAGATGATGCAACTGGCGGAGCTGCATAGGATGCCCGGGTTGGCCATGAAGGACGTCATAGTCCGACTTTGGCCAACCTAACCCATTCCTAGCAACTGCTTCGCCCTAGTGAAGGAACTCGCCGATGCACTGCCCCGAGCTGAAGCTATAAAGCGCTCGGCGTGCATAGAGGGTGTGCGGATGGCCTTTGCCCGTGTCAATATGCATTGGGCGAAGATGAAGGCCACTGTCGTGGCGACCAAGGGCCCACCCAAAGGCAAGCACGACAGCAAGCTGGAGCGGTATTTGGACGATGTCCTGGAGGGTGAACGAATAGTAGAGGGCCAATGCTCAAAGGATATCATGTTTGAGTGAATGTAATATATTTATCCAGACTTTGTGTTATGAACCGGGGCCTGTAATATATGTATGCTTTTATCTAAAATTACTTTCCTCCTGTGCGGCCCTTTTTTAATTATGAGAGTTTGCTAGTCGTCGGCTTTAGCCCCCTCGTACATGCTACGGGGGTGTTCGGAATAGCACACAATCACACTTGACCCAACATCTTGGTCCGTAAAGGAGGTGACTGCGCGGCGAACCAGGTAATTTGACTATGCGGCTTTATCACTTTCACTTAGCCATAGGAGTTTGACAGTGGGACTAAGTACTAGCCCCTGGTGCATATGTGATACGTCTCCAACGTATCTATAATTTATGATTGTTCCATGCTATTATATTATCTGTTTTGGATGTTTAATGGGCTTTGTTATGCACTTTTATATTATTTTTGGGACTAACCTACTAACCAAAGGACCAGTGCAAATTGTTGTTTTTTTTCCTATTTCAGTGTTTCTCGGAAAAGGAATATCAAACGGAATGAAACCTTCGGGAGAGTTATTTTTGGAACTAACGTGATCCAAGAGACTTGGAGTGGACGTCAAGAAACAAGCAAGGAGGCCATGAGGCAGGAGGGCTCGCCCAGGGGGGCCAAGCGCGCCCCCATGCTCGTGGGCCCCTCACAGCTTCACCGATGTACTTCTTCCTCCTATATATACACATATACCCTTAAAACATCCAGGAGCACTAGAAACCCTATTTCCACCGCCGCAACCTTCTGTACCAGTGAGATCCCATCTTGGGGCATTTTCGGGCGCTCTGCCGGAGGGGGAATCGATCACGGAGGGCTTCTACATAAACACCATAGCCTCTCCGATGATATGTGAGTAGTTTACCACAGACCTTCGGGTCCATAGTTATTAGCTAGATGGCTTCTTCTCTCTCTATGGATCTCAATACAAAGTTCTCCTCGATTCTCTTGGACATCTATTCAATGTAATTCTTTTGCGGTGTGTTTGTTGAGATCCGATGAATTGTGGGTTTATGATCAAGATTATCTATGAACAATATTTGATTCTTCTCTGAATTCTTTTATGCATGATTTAATATCTTTGCAAGTATCTTCGAATTATCAGTTTGGTTTGGCCTACTAGATTGATCTTTCTTGCAATGGGAGAAGTGCTTAGCTTTGGGTTCACTCTTTCGGTGTCCTTTCCCAGTGACAGCAGGGGCAGCAAGGCACGTTTTGTATTGTTGCCATCGAGGATAAAAAGATGGGGTTTATATCATATTGCTTGTGTTTATCCATCTACATCATGTCATCTTTTGTAATGCGTTACTCTGTTCTTATTAACTTAATACTCTAGATGCATGCTGGATAGCGGTCGATGTGTGGAGTAATAGTATTTGATGCAGAATCGTTTCGGTCTACTTGTCGCGGACGTGATGCCTATATACATCATCATGCCTAGATATTCTCATAACTATGCGCTTTTCTATCAATTGCTCGATATTAATTTGTTCACCCACCGTAGAATTTGCTATCTTGAGAGAAGTCACTAGTGAAACCTCTGGCCCCCGGGTCTATCTTCCGTCATATTATTTACCTATCCACTTGCTATTTCTATCATTGTTTATTTTGCAATCTTTATTTTCCAATCTATACAACAAAAATACCAAAAATATTTATCTTATTATTTGTATCAGATCTCACTTTCGTAAGTGACCATGAAGGGATTGACAACCCCTTTATAGCGTTGGTTGCGAGGTTCTTGTTTGTTTGTGAAGGTATGAGGGACTTGCGTGTAATCTCCTACTTGATTGATACCTTGGTTCTCAAAAACTGAGGGAAATACTTACGCTACTTTGCTGCATCACCCTTTCCTCTTCAAGGGAAAACCAACGCATGCTCAAGAGGTAGCAAGGAGGATTTCTGGGGCCGTTGCCGGGGAGATCTATGCACAAGTCAAGACATACCAAGTACCCATCAGAAACTCCTCTCCCTCGCATTACATTTTTTTCCATTTGCCTCTCATTTTCCTCTCCCCCACTTCACCCTTGCCGTTTTATTCGCCCTCTTTTCTGTTCGCCTATTTTCTATCTGTCTCTTTACGCTTGCTGCTTGTGTGCTTGTGTGTTGGATTGTTTGGATCACGATGGCTCAATACAATACTAAATTGTGTGACTTTTCCAATACCAACAATAATGATTTTATTAGCAGTCTGATTGCTCCTCTTACCGATGCTGAATCTTGTGAAATTAATACTGCTTTGCTGAACCTTGTTATGAAAGATCCGTTTTCTGGCCTTCCTAGGGAAGATGCCGCTACCCATCTAAACAGCTTTGTTGATTTATGTGATATGCAAAAGAAGAAAGATGTGGATAATGATATTGTTAAATTGAAGCTATTTCTGTTTTCGCTTAGGGATCGTGCAAAAACTTGGTTTTCGTCTTTGCCTAAAAATAGTATTGATTCATGGAATAAGTGCAAAGATGCTCTTATCTCTAAGTGTTTTCCTCCGGCTAAGATCATCTCTCTTAGAAACGATGTTATGAATTTGAAGAAACTTGCTCATGAGCATGTTGCACAAGCTTTGGAGAGGAAGAAATTAATGATACGTAATTGCCCTACTCATGGACTAAACTTATAGATGATCATACAAAAAAATTATGCTAGATTGAATTTTGCTTCTAGAAATCTTTTAGATTCGACAACGGGAGGCACTTTTATGGAAATCACTTTAGCAGAAGCTACTAAACTCCTAGATTATATTATGGTTAATTATTCTCAATGGCACATCGAAAGATCTACTAGTAAAAAGGTTCATGCGATAGAAGAAATTAATGTTTTGAGTGGAAAGATTAATGAGCTTATGAAATTGTTTGCTAATAAGAGTGTTTCTTATGATGCTAATGATATGCCTTTGTCTACTTTGATTGAGAATAATAATGAATCTATGGATGTGAATTTTGTTGGTAGCAACAATTTTGGTAACAACGCGTATAGAGCAAACTTTAATCCTAGGTCGTTTCCTAGTAATTCCTCTAATTTTTATGGTAATTCCTACAACAACTCTTATGGAAATTTCAATAAGATGCCCTTTGATTTTTAGACTAGTGTTAAAGAATTTATGATTTCGCAAAAGAATTTCAATGCTTTGCTTGAAGAAAAATTTCCTAAGATTGATGAGTTGGCTAGGAACGTGGATAGAATTTCTCTTGATGTTGATTCTTTGAAACTTAGATCTATTCCACCTAAGCATGATATCAATGAATCTCCCAAATCCATGATAATTTCCATTGATGAGTGCAAAGAAAGAACCGCTAGGATGCGTGCTAAAAAAGATTGCTTTATAAAAGCGTGTTCTAGTTTTCACGATAATAAGGATGAAGATCTAAAAGTGATTGATGTGTCTCCTATTAAATCTTTGTTTTGCAATATGAATCTTGATAATGATGGGACTAGAGATGAGTCAACTTTAGCTAAAAGGTGTCCCAATGATTCAGAGTTTTTAGATCTTGATGCAAAAATTGTTAAAAGTGGGATTGAAGAGGTCAAAACTTTACATAGTAGTGAACCCACTATTTTGGATTTCAAGGAATTTAATTATGATAATTGCTCTTTGATAGATTGTATTTCCTTGTTGCAATCCGTGCTAAATTCTCCTCATGCTTATAGTCAAAATAAAGCTTTTACCAAACACATCGTTGATGCTTTAACACAATCTTATGAAGAAAAGCTTGAATTAGAAGTTTCTATCCCTAGAAAACTTTATGATGAGTGGGGACCTACTATTAAAATTAAAATTAAAGAGCATGCATGATATGCTTTATGTGATTGGTGCTAGCGTGTCCATGATTCCAAAAACTTTGTGTGATGTGTTAGGTTTCCGTGAATTTGATGATTGTTCTTTAAATTTGCATCTTGCGGATTCCACTATTAAGAAACCTATGGGAAGGATAAATGATGTTCTTATTGTTGCAAATAGGAATTATGTTCCCATAGATTTCATTGTTCTTGATATAGATTGCAAGCCTACATGTCCTATTATTCTTGGTAGACCTTTCCTTAGAACGATTGGTGCAATTATTGATATGAAAGAAGGAAATATTAGATTCCAATTTCCGTTAAGGAAAGGCATGGAACACTTCCCTAGGAATAAAATTAAATTACCTTATGAATCTATTATTAGAGCCACTCATGGATTGCATACCAAAGATGACAATACCTAGATCTATTCTTGTTTTTATGCCTAGCTAGGGGCGTTAAACGATAGCGCTTGTTGGGAGGCAACCCAATTTTATTTTTGTTTCTTGTTTTTTGTTCCTGTTTAGTAATAAATAATTCATCTAGATTATGTTTAGATGCGGTTTTATGTTTTTAATTAGTGTTTGTGCCAAGTAGAACCTTTGGGAAGACTTGGGGGAAGTCTTTGCGATCTTGCTGTAAAAAATAGAAACTTTAGCGCTCACGAGATTTGCTGCCATTTTTTACTGGAGAGTGCGATTAGGTTGATTATTTTTTCAGATGATTAATAGAAAAATTCCTCAAGTCCACCAATTTATTTCAGATTTTTTGGGGTTACAGAAGTATTCTAAACCTACAGATTACTACAGACAGTTATGTTTTTGACATATTCTGTTTTTCATGTGTTGTTTGCTTATTTTGATGAATCTATGGCTAGTATCGGGGGGTATGAACCATAGAGAAGTTGTAATACTGTAGTTTTAAAACCAATATAAATAAATAATGACTTCATTACAGTACCTTGAAGTGGTGGTTTGTTTTCTTATGCTAACGGAGCTCAGGAGATTTTCTATTGAGTTTTGTGTTGTGAAGTTTTCAAGTTTTAGGTAAAGATTTGATGGATTTTGCAATAAGGAGTGGCAAGAGCCAAAGATTGGGGATGCCCAAGGAACCCCAAGGTAAAATTCAAGGACAACCAAAATCCTAAGCTTGGGGATGCCCCGGAAGGCATCCCCTCTTTCATCTTCGTCCATCGGTAACTTTACTTGAGGCTATATTTTTATTCACCACATGATATGTGTTTTGCTTGGAGCATCTTGTATGATTTGAGTCTTTGCTTTCTAGTTTACAACAATAATCCTTTCTGTACACACCTTTTGGAGAGACACACATGAATCGGAATTTATTAGAATACTCTACGTGCTTCACTGATATCTTTTGAGCTAGATAATTTTGCACTAGTGCTTCACTTATATCTTTAAGAGCACGGTGGTGGTTTTATTTTATAGAAATTATTTATCTCTCATGCTTCACTCATATTATTTTGAGAGTCTTTTAGAACAGCATGGTAATTTGCTTTGGCTATAAAATTAGTGCTATTATGATAGGCATCCAAGATGGGTATAATAAAAACTTTCATAAAAGTGCATTGAATACAATGAGAAGTTTGATACTTGATGATTGTTTTGACATATGAAGATGGTGATATTAGAGACATGCTAGTTGAGTAGTTGTGAATTTTTGAGATACTTGTTCTAAAGTTTGTGATTAACATAGCATGCACGTATGGTGAACCGTTATGTGATGAAGTCGGAGCATGATTTATTTATTGATTGTCTTCCTTATGAGTGGTGGTCGGGGATGAGCGATGGTCTTTTCCTACCAATCTATCCCCCTAGGAGCATGCGCGTAGTACTTTGTTTCGATAACTAATAGATTTTTGCAATAATTATGTGAGTTCTTTATGACTAATGTTGAGTCCATGGATTATACGCACTCTCACCCTTCCACCATTGCTAGCCTCTCTAGTACCGCGCAACTTTCGCCGGTACCATACACCCACCATATACCTTCCTCAATACAGCAACCGTACCTAACTATTATGGCGTTTCCATAGCCATTCCGAGATATATTGTCACACCCTAGCTAGTTCAAGCATTAGAATGTGCATCATGTTTAAATTCCTCTTAAATTTGAATTGGGGAAGACAGAACCCCCAACACACCCCCCCTTGGAAACAACTAGGGTTTACTAAAAATATTTTCAATGAACCTGAAATGCCCTTCTAAAAAGATCACCCTCTTTGTCTTAGGTTAGAACCTCTAGCAAAATTGGTGCACAATTTTCTAGGTCAACAGAAGGTCATTGAATTAAATCATAAGTATTTGAATTTGGGCATTTAAATGCTATAAAATAATCTAAATGCTCAAATAATTCTGGGAATAAATGTTTCCTGTTGGAAATAATCTAAACAGAGGCCACATTTATTTTCAGGATTTTTGGAAATGTTTTAGTATTTTATTTAAAGCTAAACAGTTGCAGTTAAATAGAAAACAGAAACTAAATAAAAAAAAGGGAGAAAGAAGCCCACCTGGGCCTTACCTGTGCTGGCCCAGCCACCTGGCTCGGCCCAGCCTGCTGGCGCTGCCAGTCGTCGTCCTCCTCGCGCCAGAAGGACGCGGAGCGCGTGGCCGGCGCCCGCGGCCACACGCCGGCCACCTCCTTCTTTCGCCGACGCCCGGGAGACGCCCTGAAGTGCCACGCGACCCCCCACATCTCCCTCTCGCACTCGCTCACTCTCCCCCTCGTCTCCCTCTCTCTCTCCCGCGACGGCCGAGCGCGTACCTCGCCACCGATCGCCATAGTTGCCACCACAGACACCCCCTCGCCCCTCCGACGAGCCCATTAGCTCCGCCTCGACTCCCTCGTCCTCCCCACCTCCCCACGCATCTCTGGAGGCCCTGCATCGCCGCCTTCGCCCTCGTCTTCAACCTCGGGCACCCGAGCCATCTCCGGTCGAATTCGCCGCCGCCAGGACCTCCCCGAGCCCCCTGACCCCCTCTCCGACTCTGCTGTGAGCTCCTCTTCCTTTCCCCCTAGTTCCCGTGCTCGATTACGCCTCGTAGCCACCGCCCCCTCCGAGCCCGAGCGCTCCTCGCCGCCGGCCATGCCGCCGTCGTGGCTACGGCCGTGCAAGCACGCGTTCGAGCGCCTCACCGTGCTCAGCGCAGCACCAGGGACCCGTAGCCACCACCAGTTCTTCCTCCCATGCACCGTAGCCTCGAAACCGGCCTCGCCCGAACTCCGGCCGCCGCCACGAGCTCGATTCCAGCGAGCTCGCTCCACCCCAGCTCCTCCCACTTGCCCCACTAGATGCGCGCGAGCCCCAGCTACGTGTAGCACGTATCCGCCGTCGATTTGGTCACCGGAGGACCAAATCCGAAGGCCTCCGCCGTGTCGGGCCTCGCCGGCGTCGAGCCGCCGGCGAGTTGACCCAGTTTGACCCCTGGGTGGGCCCAGGAAGACCCCCCTGAGTCTATGACAGGTGGGGCCGGTCGTCTAACTAAATTAGGATTAGTCTTAATTAATTTTAATTAAATCAGTCACTGACATGTGGGCCCAGGCCCCACTGACAACTAATTAGTGTTAATCTAATTTTGCTAATTAGCTGAGAGGCTGACAGAAGGGGCCCACCAGTCAGGTTTGACCTGGGCTGGCGCCTTTGACCTGCTGACGTCACCCTAACGCAATGCTGACGCGGTAATTGATTTTCTGGATTTATTCTTATTCAGGAAATTCCAGAAAATAGTTCAAACTTCAAAAATTCATAGAAATTCAACCATAGCTCCAAATGCGATAAATTATATATGAAAAATTATCAGAAAAATTCAATCTATCCAACTGTAATGGTTTCATGCATGACAAAACAAGTTACCTTGCTGTTTAGGCAGAATAAGGAAAAGCACTATTAAGGCCATGTTTAATGAGCTAATATTTGAATCTTTGATTCAAATGAGTTCATTCCTTTCTAATATAACTTGCATTAGGCCAAGACACATTCATATTGCCATGTCATAGCATGCATCATATTGTTGCATATCGTCATGTGTTGATTGTATTACGATGTGTTCTTCGTGGTAGGTTCTGCCTCCGAGGATATCCACGAGTATCCAACTGAAGGGCAGTATCCCACTACCACTCCATCAGGCAAGCAACCATTGATCATTCCGATACAAACCCATGTTCTCGCTTCTGCTCTTGTTTACTGCATTAAGACAACGCGATTCAAACTGCTGTGTGCTACGGTAGTTGAAACCTTATCCTCTGCATGACCTGTCATTGCCAGAGTAACTAGATGAAACCCACTAGCATGTGTAGGAGTTGATTGAGCCATGTATGTGATTCTTACCTTGCTATGCCTGCTATGCTTAGAGTTGTGTCAGGTCTGGTTCATCTGGGAGATGGGCTAGAGTGAAATGCTTATGCCGGTAATGTGAGGGATGCGTTGAACATGTCTTGGTAAAGGTATCGATGAGAGGCCATGTAGGAGTACATGGTGGGTTGTTTCATTGAGGCCGTCCCTAAGCACTGAGATCTATATGCGTGATTTAAGATTCAGCTACTACCACACATTGGGCCCTGAAATATGACCCCGCTCGACTTACTGACCCCTCTCGCCTCTGTCCAGGAGTTGCAACTAGTTTCTGGTGTTTGTAGGACACGTGTTGGCGGCCGTGCATACCGCTGACCCTAGGGGTGGGCTATGTTGCGGTAGATACACCGTGGCACGGTGTACCGAGTCACCCGTTTGGTGTTGCGGGAACCCTGTTCACATCGTTTGGGGCCGTTGAGGACACCCCGGCCGGATTTCCTTGCGGATGGAACCTGAATAGGCGATAAACCTGGACTAGAGACTTGTGAGGTTAGTCAGGTCGTGATCTACACCCACGTCGGTTTTCGCTTGAAGTCTGCCGAGCACATGTCGTGTGCAGATGCTAAGTGGTGGAAACATGTGTGACGAAGTACACCCCTACAGGGTATAAAACTATTCGAATAGCCGCGTCCGCGGTAAAGGACTACTTGGTTGCATATACAGTTCATAGACAAGTTAATGGATACTACTAAAAGACTCAAGATAAAGTGTGAGTACCGAGGATGGCCCTCTCATAGGATGACGAGGGAGGATCCCCGGTGGAGTATTGTGTTGGTGAGTAGTGGACTCGTGTGCGAAAACTATTTTACTGGTGAAGTTCCGTAGGATAGCTTAGCCAAGAGTCAAAGCTGGCTTGCTGCATCAACCCCACCGCCTTCTTGAGAATAAGCATGTATAGTAGGTTCTGATGTAAGACTTGCTGAGTACCTTTGTACTCATGTTTTGCTTATTTATTGTTTTCAGACGACAACACTGCCCCCTCCGATGGGTTCTATGTAGACCTTGACGTCGACGAGTGACTAGCCACCCAGGTGGTGACCCTGGCCATGGAGGGCCTATGTAGATAGACAGGCTTCGAGATGCCTTCTTTCTTTCTAGAGTCTGTACCCAGACTAGTTGCTTCCGCATGTGCTTCTATGTTTGTATGACTTGAGTGTCGGGTCATGTGACCCCTATCTGTATGAACATGTTATGTATGGCTCTCTGGAGCCTTTAAATAAAGTACTTGAGTTGTTGAGTTTTGTTGTGATGCCATGTTGTATGTACTCATATCAGGCATATTGTGCGTATGATTGAAATGCTTGGTATGAGTGGGATCCGACAATCTAGTTGTTTATCCTTGACAGCCTTTCTTATGGGGAAATGTAGTCTAGTGTTCCTCGAGCCATAGTAGTCCGCTACAGCCCGGTTCACCGGAGTCCTGCTAGCCCAGCACTACTGCTCAGGACACTTGACTGGCCGGCATGTGTTTCACATCGTCCCTATGTCTGTCCCTTCGGGGAAATGTCACACAGTGACTTCCGAAGTCCTGCCTAGCCTGCTACAGCCCGGGGTTCCCCGGAGTCCTGTTAGCCCAGTGCTACAGCCCGGAATCACTCGTTGATGACCGACATGTTCGATGTGATTCATGTATGCCTGTCTCCATAGGTCTGTGCCGCTTTGGGTTCACGACTAGCCATGTCGGCCCGGGTTCTCTGTCATATGGATGCTAGCGACACTGTCATATACGTGAGCCAAAAGGCGCAAACGGTCCCGGGCCATGGTAAGGCGTCACCCGTGGGATACCGTGCGTGAGGCCGCAAAGTGATATGAGGTGTTACCGGCTAGATCGATGTGACTTGGAATCGGGGTCCTGACAGCGTTGGTATCAGAGCCGGACTGCCTGTAGGTTCGTTGAGCCAAACTGGTCGATGTCGAGTCCAGAAATGCTCTAGTTATATGTAGGGAAATTGATTGTGGGAGGGAATGTAAGGTTCTTTTACTCCTTTACCTATGCCTCTGATCTGAGTCATTCTCTTCTCATTCAACGTGGGTTAAGGACTAGGCTCTCTTCTTCTATCAGGTTCACATGTTACTAATCCGTAGTAGCTTATAGGATTGTTGTTACAAGCCCCAGTTCAGTTCTACTACTTTAGTATGTTGCTAATTGGATCAGAATCTTGATATGATGTTGTTGAGTGGTATTGCGAACTGTTGTGGATGACTCAAATCTTATTCTGAGCATTTACATCTGTTATGCTGTCCAATTTTCCCTAGAAATTCTGATGCCTTTGCATTGTGGTTGTGCTTTCAGATGGCCAACCATGTTCAAAATGAAGTGGTTCGCCTGACCCGGTGCCTCGACGTGCCCGGTCATACTGCTATGTTAGTCCGGGTAATGATCGAGACGGGCTACCGTTGGTATCTCGAATACACCGTCGAAGAGCAGTTCCACGACTTTAATCAAAGCCAATATCTCTGCACCGTCAGGATATTTCCTTCTTATCCTGGATCTACCGAGCCCCTTCACTGTTCCTATGGACTCGGGGTTACTGTTGAGATGGCTGTGCAGGATGCTGCCTATTCCATGATGACCATCTTGCGAGTCCGTACTGGCCTGCTTCGGAACACCGACTTCCGTTACATGCCAGCTTCACTTCCGGGAGCGCAAGGGTATCTTCAGGCTATCTATGCTGACTCCACTCAGGAGGACTCATTAACTCGTACCACTGCCGAGATGCTCGAAGATAAGGACCGAGAGAATCGGGCCTTGAGGTTGGAGCTTTTTAATACCCGTGCTGATCATTGGGCCACATTGACTCGGTTTGCACTTGCGGTGCAAGCTGGATGTATGGATACAAGGGATCTGTATCCTGTGAGATCAGCTCTGCCACACATGGTGGATTGGCGTGATGTGGGAGGCATCACCCCACCCCGTGGTCCCCGCAGGCCACCGTTTGTTGGTCCAAGACCTCATCCTAGCCCCTTTGGTCCACAGGCTCCTCAGGACTGTCTGTTCCCGGATGGTCATGTTGAACTTCCAGTCTACGGAGGCGACTTCTATGAGAACTACTACGGAGCTGTCTGAGTTAGTAGTAGTACCACTAGTATTGTAGTAGTTGTATCTCCACTGTCTTGTGTGACTTGTGGAATATGACTTTGTGTGTAATCAATTCCGGAGCTGTAGACAAATAATGTATAGGAGCTTGGAATGCCTCTGATGAGATGTAATGTCTTTCATCATAGTTCTACTGTAGCCTGGGCTTGTACTGAACTATGTATGATGTGTATGACCGTTGGTATATATATGGCAGTTTTATATTACCATGACATATGGATGAACATCTCGGCATTCTGTGTTATCCATTACATTCTGCACTTCCTTGCTAAGTTTGAGCCATCCTTGTCTAAACCGTTGTCTTGTTTCCTCTTAGGATGGTCAACACCCGTAGCAACCTTGCTGCCCCGTAGCAGGGGGAAGCCAGTGCAGCTAGAGGTGAGAATCTGCCTCACCCGCCTTCTCTGGCCGAAGTGATGCTAGAGGCGGAAAGAAACAAGCATGAGACTAACCGCCTGCTAGAGCGGATTGAGCAGAACACTGCATGCCACCCGCGAAATGACTTGGTGTCAATCAATGACTTTATCAAGCTATACCCGCCAAAGTTTAATCACTCCGTCGAGCCCCTCGACGCGGATGACTGGCTTCGCAGCATCACCCACAAGCTACGTTCTGCCAACGTAGCCGAAGCCGACAAGGTTACCTATGCTGCCTATCACCTCGAAGGCCCTGCTAGCCTTTGGTGGGAAAACTTCGAAGCTATGCACCCGGTCGGCCAAATCACTTCTTGGGCTGAATTTAGTGAGGCTTTGAGGGAGGAGTTCTGCAACTTCACCCAAGGAAGACTGACTGTGGATGCATATAGTCGTGAATTTGGGAATCTGGCACGCTATGCCCCTGAAGAGGTTTCTACTGACGCTAAGAAGCAGGCAAGGTTCCGCAAGGGACTTAGCCCTGAGCTTCGCCGCGATCTCCGTCTGCACGAGTGCACATCTTTTCAAAAGCTGGTCAATAAAGCCATCAGCGCTGAGACAGGCCAGACTGATTATGACGCTTCACGCAAGCACTCCCGTGATTTTGGCTCTTCATCCGGCTCGGGAGCTCAGAAGCGCCGGGTGTGGATCCCAAGCACGGCACTGCCACCCAGGTTCATCCCGAGGCCATCCTTTGAGGCGCCTCGTCCCAACCAGCAATTTGCACCGCCCAAGCCCTATGGTGGCCCCGCTGCTAATGCTGCTCCACGCCCCAATGTGGTGACATGCTTTAAGTGTGGAGAGCCGGGTCACTATAGCCGAGAGTGTCCCCAGAACAACAACTCCAATCAAACTGGGAAGTCCGTTGGCCGTGGTAAGCCAGCGGGGAAAACATTTTACGCCAAGCCGACCACCACTGCACGTGGCCATGTCAACTATGTTTCAGCCGAGGAGGCTCATGAGGATCCCAACGTCGTCCTTGGTACTCTCCTTGTTAACTGCCATCCGGCATCCGTTCTTTTCGATACTGGAGCATCTCATTCATTCATATCCGAGAGCTATGCTCGATTGCATAACACGACATTCTGTGACATGCCCACTTCCATGGTAATTCAAAACCCGGGTTCCAAATGGCAAACTTCTAGAGTAAGCCATGGGAACGAAATTCTTATCAACAGACTTGTCTTCCTTCCATCCTTAATAGCTCTCAAGTCCTCCGACATAAATATCATCTTGGGTATGGACTGGATGTCAGCTCATTATGCTAAGATCGATTGTGCCACTAGAACCGTTCAACTTACTCACCCATCGGGCAAGACAGTCAATGTCTTAACTCGAGTGGCCAAGCGCCAGCTTTACTCTCTAAATGCTAACCCTCTTCCAGACCTTGAGGATGTTAAGGTAGTCCGAGACTTTCCGGATGTTTTTCCAGAAGAACTGCCAGGTGTTCCACCTGACAGGGATGTTGAGTTCGTGATAGACCTTGTCCCAGGAACCGTTCCAATCTCTAGAAGACCCTACAAGATGGCACCCTTAGAACTAGCCGAGCTTAAGAACCAACTCGACGAGTCCTTAAAAAAGGGTTTCATCCGTCCTAGTTCCTCTCCTTGGGCTTGCCCCGTCCTCTTCGTCAAGAAGAAGGATGGAACGGATCGAATGGTTGTGGATTACCGACCTGTCAATTTGGTCACCATCAAGAACAAATATCCGCTTCCCAGGATCAACGATCTGTATGATCAGCTCGCTGGATCCTCAATCTTTTCCAAGATGGATTTGAGGTTGGGCTACCATCAAATCAAAATCAGAAACGGGGACATTCCCAAAACGGCCTTTGTTACTCGTTATGGCCAATACGAGTACACCGTGATGTCCTTCGGTTTAACCAATGCCCCAGCCACCTTTTCCCGGTTAATGAACTCGGTTTTCATGGAGTACTTGGACAAATTTGTCGTAGTATACCTTAATGACATACTCATCTACTCCAAGAATGAAGAAGAACATGCCGAACATCTAAGGCTGGTATTGATGAAACTTTGAGAGCATCGCGTTTATGCCAAATTCTCCAAGTGTGAATTTTGGTTGCCAAAAGTGACCTATCTAGGCCATGTAATTTCTGGTAAGGGTATTGCTGTCAATCCCGAGCGAGTTCAAGCCGTCCTTGATTGGACTCCACCTGAGACGGTTAAGCAAGTTCGGAGCTTCCTTGGCTTAGCGAGCTATTGCCGCCGCTTCGTCGAAAATTTCTCCAAGGTTGCTAAACCTCTAACTGAACTCCTCAAGAAGGTTAAAAAGTTCGAGTGGACTCCACAGTGCGAGTTTAGTTTTCAGGAACTAAAAAGACGCCTGACATCTGCTCCCGTACTGGTACCACCAGATTTCTCCAAGGACTTTATTATCTATTGCGACGCCTCGCGACAAGGACTAGGTTGCATACTCATGCAAGATCGTCAGGTAATTGCCTATGCTTCACAGCAATTACACCCACATGAGGAAAATTATCCCACACATGATCTAGAGCTTGCAGCTGTAGTCCATGCACTTAAAACGTGGAGACATTACCTTCTCGGTAATCGTTGCGAGATCTTCATCGATCACCAAAGTTTGAAATATATCTTCACCCAACCAGATTTGAATCTCAGGAAAACACGTTGGGTCAAGTTGATCTCGGATTATGACTTAGGAATAACTTACACCCCAGGCAAAGCCAATGTCATGGCTGATGCGCTAAGCCATATGTCCTATTGTAACAACCTGATGTTACAACAAAGTCAACCACTTCTCCATGAGGAATTTCGTAAGCTTAATCTTCACATTGTTCCTCGAGGATTCCTATCCACCCTGGTGGCGAAACCTACCCTTATGGATCAAATCATAGCTGCCCAGAAGCGTGATAAGGGCATATACCGGATTAAGGAAAACATTGCTAGCGGAGTTGCTAAATGTTTCTCCATGGATGAGCGAGGTGCTGTCTTTTTCGAGAACCGTTTGGTGGTTCCCAAGAAACAACATCTATGCCAGTTGATCCTTAAGGAAGCTCATGAATCCCCTCTCACCATTCATCCCGGTAGTACTAAAATGTATCAAGACCTACGCCAGAGGTTTTGGTGGACTAGGATGAAGAGAGAAATCGCTCAATACATTGCTAGCTGCGACGTCTGTCGTCGTGTTAAAGCAGAGCATCAACGGCCTGTTGGCCCCCTTCAACCTTTGGCTATTCCTGAATGGAAATGGGATAAAATCAGTATGGATTTCATCACTGGGTTTCCCAGGACCAAGAGAGGGAATAATGCCATCTTCGTTGTGATCGACCGACTTTCCAAAGTAGCCCTCTTTCTACCTGTTCGTGAGAGTATCACTGCTAGCCAGCTAGCTGATCTATACATCTCCCGAATAGTATCTCTTCATGGTGTTGCATTGGAAATTAACTCAGACCGTGGGAGTCTCTTCACCTCTCGATTTTGGGAAAGCTTCCAAAATACTATGGGAACTCATCTCTCTTTTAGTACCGCCTTCCATCCTCAATCAAGTGGTCAAGTAGAGCGAGTCAATCAAATTTTGGAAGATATGCTCCGAGCTTCTGTTATCTCGTTCGGAATGAGTTGGGAGAAATGCCTTCCATTCACGGAGTTTGCCTATAACAATAGTTATCAAGCTAGTTTGGGGAAAGCTCCTTTCGAAGTTCTTTATGGACGAAAATGTCGAACGCCTCTTAACTGGTCAGAAACCGGGGAAAGACAGCTCTTTGGCACGGATATGATTCAGTAAGCAGAAGAGCAGGTTCGCGTTATTCGTGAGAAATTGAAAACAGCCCAATCTCGTCAAAAGAGTCAATATGATCGTAAACATAAACCTATGACTTATGAAGTCGACGAGAAGGCCTACCTTCGGGTTACTCCGTTAAAGGGAACCCATCGTTTCGGTATCAAAGGCAAATTGGCTCCTCATTACATTGGACCCTTTCGCATTCTTGCCAAACGAGGAGAAGTTGCCTACCAATTGGAACTACCTTCGCATCTTTCCAGAGTTCATGATGTCTTCCACGTTTCACAACTCAGGCATTGCTTCGCGGATCCTATCCGTGGAGTGGATCACGAAACGCTTGATCTACAAGATAACCTTTCTTATCGGGAATATCCCGTTCGTATCCTTGATCAAGCCGAGCGTACCACTCGACGTCATAATATCAAGTTTCTCAAGGTTCAATGGTCACACCATTCCGAGGAAGAAGCCGCTTGGGAAAGGGAGGATCGTCTTCGACTTGAGTACCCCACCTTCTTCCTCCTCCTAAATCTCGGGACGAGATTCTTTTGAGTGGGGGTGAGTTGTCACACCCTAGCTAGTTCAAGCATTAGAATGTGCATCATGTTTAAATTCCTCTTAAATTTGAATTGGGGAAGACAGAACCCCCAACACACCCCCCCTTGGAAACAACTAGGGTTTACTAAAAATATTTTCAATGAACCTGAAATACCCTTCTAAAAAGTTCACCCTCTTTGTCTTAGGTTAGAACCTCTGGCAAAATTGGTGCACAATTTTCTATGTCAATAGAAGGTCATTGAATTAAATCATAAGTATTTGAATTTGGGCATTTAAATGCTATAAAATAATCTAAATGCTCAAATAATTCTGGGAATAAATGTTTCCTGTTGGAAATAATCTAAACAGAGGCCACATTTATTTTCAGGATTTTTGGAAATGTTTTAGTATTTTATTTAAAGCTAAACAGTTGCAGTTAAATAGAAAACAGAAACTAAATAAAAAAAGAGGAGAAAGAAGCCCACCTGGGCCTTACCTGTGCTGGCCCAGCCACCTGGCTCGGCCCAGCCTGCTGGTGCTGCCAGTCGTCGTCCTCCTCGCGCCAGAAGGACGCGGAGCGCGTGGCCGGCGCCCGCGGCCACACGCCGGCCACCTCCTGCTTTCGCCGACGCCCGGGAGATGCCCTGAAGTGCCACGCGACACCCCACGTCTCCCTCTCGCACTCGCTCACTCTCCCCCTCGTCTCCCTCTCTCTCTCTCTCCCGCGACGGCCGAGCGCGTACCTCGCCGCCGATCACCGTAGTTGCCACCACAGACACCCCCTCGCCCCTCCGACGAGCCCATTAGCTCCGCCTCGACTCCCTCGTCCTCCCCACCGAGCCACGCATCGCCGGAGGCCTTGCATCGCCGCCTTCGCCCTCGTCTTCAACCTCGGGCACCCGAGCCATCTCCGGTCGAATTCGCCGCCGCCAGGACCTCCCCGAGCCCGCTGACCCCCTCTCCGACTCCGCTGTGAGCTCCTCTTCCTTTCCCCCTAGTTCCCGTGCTCGATTACGCCTCGTAGCCACCGCCCCCTCCGAGCCCGAGCGCTCCTCGCCGTCGGCCATGCCGCCGTCATGGCTACGGCCGTGCAAGCATGCGTCCGAGCGCCTCACCGTGCTCAGCGCAGCACCAGGGACCCGTAGCCACCACCAGTTCTTCCTCCCATGCACCGTAGCCTCGAAACCGACCTCGCCCGAAGTCCGGCGAGCTCGCTCCACCCCAGCTCCTCCCACTTGCCCCACTAGATGCGCATGAGCCCCAGCTACGCGTAGCACGTCTCCGCCGTCGATTTGGTCACCGGAGGACCAAATCCGAAGGCCTCCGCCGTCTCGGGCCTCGCCGGCGTCGAGCCGCCGGCGAGTTGACCCAGTTTGACCCCTGGGTGGGCCCAGGAAGACCCTCCTGAGTCTATGACAGGTGGGGCGGTCGGCTAACTAAATTAGGATTAGTCTTAATTAATTTTAATTAAATCAGTCACTGACATGTGGGCCCAGGCCCCACTGACAACTAATTAGTGTTAATCTAATTTTGCTAATTAGCTGAGAGGCTGACAGAAGGGGCCCACCAGTCAGGTTTGACCTGGGCTGGCGCCTTTGACCTGCTGACGTCACCCTAACGCAATGCTGACGCAGTAATTGATTTTCTGGATTTATTCTTATTCAGGAAATTCCAGAAAATAGTTCAAACTTCAAAAATTCATAGAAATTCAACCATAGCTCCAAATGCGATAAATTATATATGAAAAATTATCAGAAAAATTCAATCTATCCAAATGTAATGGTTTCATGCATGACAAAACAAGTTACCTTGCTGTTTAGGCAGAATAAGGAAAAGCACTATTAAGGCCATGTTTAATGAGCTAATATTAGAATCTTTGATTCAAATGAGTTCATTCCTTTCTAATATAACTTGCATTAGGCCAAGACACATTCATATTTCCATGTCATAGCATGCGTCATATTGTTGCATATCGTCATGTGTTGATTGTATTACGATGTGTTCTTCGTGGTAGGTTCTGCCTCCGAGGATATCCACGAGTATCCAACTGAAGGGCAGTATCCCACTACCACTCCATCAGGCAAGCAACCATTGATCATTCTGATACAAACCCATGTTCTCGCTTCTGCTCTTGTTTACTGCATTAAGACAACGCGATTCAAACTGCTTTGTGCTAAGGTAGTTGAAACCTTATCCTCTGCATGACCTGTCATTGCCAGAGTAACTAGATGAAACCCACTAGCATGTGTAGGAGTTGATTGAGCCATGTATGTGATTCTTACCTTGCTATGCCTGCTATGCTTAGAGTTGTGTCAGGTCTGGTTCATCTGGGAGATGGGCTAGAGTGAAATGCTTATGCCGGTAATGTGAGGGATGCGTTGAACATGTCTTGGTAAAGGTATCGATGAGAGGCCATGTAGGAGTACATGGTGGGTTGTTTCATTGAGGCCGTCCCTAAGCACTGAGATCTGTATGCGTGATTTAAGATTCAGCTACTACCACACATTGGGCCCTGAAATATGACCCCGCTCGACTTACTGACCCCTCTCGCCTCTGTCCAGGAGTTGCAACTAGTTTCTGGTGTTTGTAGGACACGTGTTGGCGGCCGTGCGTAGCGCTGACACTAGGGGTGGGCTATGTTGCGGTAGATACACCATGGCACGGTGTACCGAGTCACCCGTTTGGTGTCGCGGGAACCCTGTTCACATCGTTTGGGGCCGTTGAGGACACCCCGGCCGGATTTCCTTGCGGATGGAACCTGAATAGGCGATAAACCTGGACTAGAGACTTGTGAGGTTAGTCAGGTCGTGATCTACACCCACGTTGGTTTTCGCTTGAAGTCTGCCGAGCACATGTCGTGTGCAGATGCTAAGTGGTGCAAACATGTGTGACGAAGTACACCCCTACAGGGTATAAAACTATTCGAATAGCCGCGTCCGCGGTAAAGGACTACTTGGTTGCATATACAGTTCATAGACAAGTTAATGGATACTACTAAAAGACTCAAGATAAAGTGTGAGTACCGAGGATGGCCCTCTCATAGGATGACGAGGGAGGATCCCCGGTGGAGTATTGTGTTGGTGAGTAGTGGACTCGTGTGCGAAAACTATTTTACTGGTGAAGTTCCGTAGGATAGCTTAGCCAAGAGTCAAAGCTGGCTTGTTGCATCAACCCCACCGCCTTCTTGAGAATAAGCATGTATAGTAGGTTCTGATGTAAGACTTGCTGAGTACCTTTGTACTCATGTTTTGCTTATTTATTGTTTTCAGACGACAACACTGCCCCCTCCGATGGATTCTATGTAGACCTTGACGTCGACGAGTGACTAGCCACCCAGGTGGTGACCCTGGCCGTGGAGGGCCTATGTAGATAGACAGGCTTCGAGATGCCTTCTTTCTTTCTAGAGTCTGTACCCAGACTAGTTGCTTCCGCATGTGCTTATATGTTTGTATGACTTGAGTGTCGGGTCATGTGACCCCTATCTGTATGAACATGTTATGTATGGCTCTCTGGAGCCTTTAAATAAAGTACTTGAGTTGTTGAGTTTTGTTGTGATGCCATGTTGTATGTACTCATATCAGGCATATTGTGCGTATGATTGAAATGCTTGGTATGAGTGGGATCCGACAATCTAGTTGTTTATCCTTGACAGCCTTTCTTATGGGGAAATGTAGTCTAGTGTTCCTCGAGCCATAGTAGTCCGCTACAGCCCGGTTCACCGGAGTCCTGCTAGCCCAGCACTACTGCTCAGGACACTTGACTGGCCGGCATGTGTTTCACTTCGTCCCTATGTCTGTCCCTTCGAGGAAATGTCACACGGTGACTTCCGGAGTCCTGCCTAGCCTGCTATAGCCCGGGGTTCCCCGGAGTCCTGTTAGCCCAGTGCTACAGCCCGGAATCACTCATTGATGACCGACATGTTCGATGTGATTCATGTATGCCTGTCTCCATAGGTCTGTGCCGCTTTGGGTTCACGACTAGCCATGTCGGCCCGGGTTCTCTGTCATATGGATGCTAGCGACACTGTCATATATGTGAGCCAAAAGGCGCAAACGGTCCCGGGCCATGGTAAGGCGTCACCCGTGGGATACCGTGCGTGAGGCCGCAAAGTGATATGAGGTGTTACCGGCTAGATCGATGTGACTTGGAATCGGGGTCCTGACATATATTGCCATGCAACTTACCACCGTTCCGTTTGTTATGACACGTTACAACATTGTCATATTGCTTTGCATGATCATGTAGTTGACACCATATTTGTGGCAAAGCCACCTTTCATAATTCTTTCATATATGTCACTCTTGATTCATTGCATACCCCAGTACACCGTCAGAGGCATTCACATAGAGTCATATTTTGTTCTAGTATCAAGTTGTAATTTTTGAGTTGTAAGTAAATAAAAGTGTGATGATCATCATTATTAGAGCATTGTCCCAAGTGAAGAAAGGATGATGGAGACTATGATTCCCCCACAATCAGGATGAGACTCCGGATGAAAAAAAAGAAAAGAAAAAAGAGGCCCTAAAAAAAGAGAAATGCCCAAATAAAAAAGAAAAAAATGAGAGAAAAAGAGAGAAGGGACAATGTTACTATCCTTTTACCACACTTGTTCTTCAAAGTAGCACCATGATCTTCATGATAGAGTCTCCTATGTTTTCACTTTCATATACTAGTGGGAATTTTACATTATAGAACTTGGCTTGTATATTCCAATGATGGGCTTCCTCAAAATTCCCTAGGTCTTCGTGAGCAAGCGAGTTGGATGCACACCCACTTAGTTTCTTTTGTTGAGCTTTCATACACTTATAGCTCTAGTGCATACGTTGCATGGCAATCCCTACTCACTCACATTGATATATATTGATGGGCATCTCCATAGCCCATTGATACGCCTAGTTGATGTGAGACTATCTTCTCCTTTTTGTCTTGTCCACAACCACCATTCTATTCCACCTATAGTGCTATATCCATGGCTCACGCTCATGTATTGCGTGAAGAATGAAAAAGTTTGAGAACATCAAAAGTATGATACAATTGCTTGGCTTGTCATCGGGGTTGTGCATGGTTTAAATAATTTGTGTGATGAAGATAGAGCATAGACAGACTATATGATTTTCTAGGGATGACTTTCTTTGGCCATGTTATTTTGAGAAGACATGATTGCTTTGTTAGTATGCTTGAAGTATTATTGTTTTTATGTCAATATTAAACTTTTATCTTGAATCTTTCGGATCTGAACATTCATCCACAATAAAGAATTATGCTAGGTAGCATTCCACATCAAAAATTCTGCTTTTATCATTTACCTACTCGAGGACGAGCATGAATTAAGCTTGGGGATGCTTGATATGTCTCCAACGTATCTATAATTTTTGATTGTTCCATGCTATTTTATTATCTGTTTTGGATGTTTAATGGGCTTTGTTATGTACTTTTATATTATTTTTGGGACTAACCTACTAACCAAAGGCCCAGTCCAAATTGTTGTTTTTTGCCTATTTCAGTGTTTCGCAGAAAAGGAATATCAAACGGCATCCAAACGGAATGAAATCTTCGGGAGAGTTATTGTTGGAACAAACATGATCCAGGAGACTTGGAGTGGACGTCAAGAAAGAAGCGAGGAGGCCATGAGGCAGGAGGGCACGCCCAGGGGGGCCAGGCACGCCCCCCACCCTCATGGGACCCTCGCAACTCCACCGACGTACTTCTTCCTCCTATATATACACATATACCCTAAAAACATCCAGGAGCACCATGAAACCCAATTTCCACCGCCGCAACCTTCTGTACCCGTGATATCCCATCTTGGGGCCTTTCCCAGCACTCCGCCGGAGGGGGAATCGATCACGGAGGGCTTCTACATCAACACCATAGGCTCTCCGATGATGTGTGAGTAGTTTACCACAGACTTCGGGTCCATAGTTATTAGCTAGATGGCTTCTTCTCTCTCTTTGGATCTCAATACAAAGTTCTCCTCGATTCTCTTGGATATCTATTCGATGTAATTCTTTTTGCGGTCTGTTTGTCGAGATCCGATGAATTGTGGGTTTATGATCAAGTTTATCTATGAACAATATTTGATTCTTCTATAAATTCTTTTATGCATAATTTAATATCTTTGCAACTCTCTTCGTATTATCAGTTTGGTTTGGCCTACTAGATTGATCTTTCTTGCAATGGGAGAAGTGCTTAGCTTTGGGTTCAATCTTGCGGTGTCCTTTCCCAGTGACAGCAGGGGCAGAAAGGCATGTATTGTATTGTTGCCATCGAGGATAAAAAGATGGTGTTCATATCATATTGCTTGAGTTTATCCCGCTACATCATGTCATCTTGCCTAATGCGTTACTCTGTTCTTATGAACTTAATACTCTAGATGCATGCTGGATAGAGGTCGATGTGTGGAGTAATAGTAGTAGATGCATAATCGTTTCGGTCTACTTGTCGCAGACGTGATGCCTATATACTTGATCATGCCTAGATATTCTCATATCTATGCGCTTTTCTATCAATTGCTCAACAGTAATTTATTCAACCACCGTAGAATTTGCTATCTTGAGAGAAGCCACTAGTGAAACCTATCTTTCGTCATATTATTTTCCTATCCACTTGCTATTTCTATCATTGTTTATTTTGCAATCTTTGTTTTCCAATCAATACAACAAAAATACCAAAAATATTTATCTTATTATCTGTATCAGATCTCACTTTCATAAGTGACCGTGAAGAGATTAAGAACCTCTTTATCACATTGGTTGCGAGGTTCTTGTTTGTGTGTGCAGGTACGAGGGACTTGCGTGTAAGCTCCTACTGGATTGATACCTTGGTTCTCAAAAACTGAGGGAAATACTTACGCTACTTTGCTGCATCACTGTCGGTGTCAAAACCGGCGGATCTCGGGTAGGGGGTCCCGAACTGTGCGTCAAGGCCGGATGGTAACAGGAGGCAGGGAACACTTTGTTTTACCCAGGTTCAGGCCCTCTCGATGGTGGCAATACCCTACTCCTGCTTGATTAATATTGATGATATGGGTAGTACAAGAGTAGATCTACCACGAGATCAAGGAGGCTAAACCCTAGAAGCTAGCCTATGGTATGATTGTTGTGTATGGAGTTGATTGCCTACGGACTACAACCCTCCAGTTTATATAGACACCGGATAGGGTTAGGGTTACACAGAGTCGGTTACAATGGTAGGAGATCTTGAATATCGCATCGCCAAGCTTGCCTTCCACGCTAAGGAAAGTCCCATACGGACACGGGACGAAGTCTTCAGTCTTGTATCTTCATAGTCCAGGAGTCCGGCTGAAGGTATAGTCCGGCTACCCGAACACCCCCTAATCCAGGACTCCCTCAGTAGTCCCTGAACCAGGCTTCAATGACGACGAGTCCGGCGCGCAAACTGTCTTTGGCATTGCAAGGCGGGTTCCTCCTCCATGTCCTTTGTAGAAGATTGTAAACACCAAGAGTAGTGTCCGGTTCTGCAAAATAAGCTTCCACATATTGCCATAGAGAGAATAATATTAACACAAATCAAATCTGCTGACGTATTCCGCAGTGCGCTATCACACTACGGCCAAGTCCTTTACTTGAATCGTTTTTACTTTTCCACCTCAGCATGTTTTGCGAGGCGGTTTCCTTGGCACGTCTTGTCAAAGCAGAGATCGTGTGCCCTTTTTACGGGATTCTCATCAATACGGACATGGGTAACCCTAACCGCGCCATTTACCACGGCGCTTGGGAGGCAAGCGAGTTTTATTAGGCAGGTGGGGACGCATAACCGCATCCGCCCATATAAGGGGATAAGCATCCACCTTTTTTCCTACGCCTTCTTCCTCCTTTGCCTATCCATCTCCTGCGCACTCGAGCTCCAACGCCCAAACCCGCACTTCCCACCTCAACCTTCTCCAGCGATGTCCGGAGCGGGAGGCAAGTGGAAGGTCTCCTCCGTCACGGAGGGCGACGTAAAAAAGCTTAGGAAGGCCGGATACTTGTCCAAAGACATCGCGCACCGGCTTCCCGAGAAGGGGCAGCTCCTCCCCACCCCAAGGCCCCATGAGAGGGTAGTATTTCTTCCCCACTTCCTCCGCGGACTGGGTTTTCCACTTCACCCATTCGTCCGGGGGCTCATGTTCTACTACGGCCTGGATTTTCACGATCTGGCCCCGAACTTCATCCTCAACATCTCGGCGTTTATCGTCATGTGCGAGGCTTTCCTCCACGTCCGCCCCCATTTCGGCCTCTGGCTCAAGACCTTCAACGTCAAGCCCAAGGTGGTGTGCGGCAACCAAGCGGAGTGCGGAGGCGCCATGGCGGGCAAGATTGCCAACGTCCTGTGGTTCGAGGGCTCCTTCGTAGAGACCCTAAAGGGGTGGCAAGCCGGGTGGTTTTACATCACTGACCCACGCGATCCGAAATGGATCGCAGCCCCCGAGTTCTGATCCGGACCCCCCACACGGCTCATATCCTGGAAAGAGACGGGCCTATCGTGGGGTAACGAGGAAGAGGTGACCGGACTGAAGACATGCATCCAGTCCCTGGTAAACAAATCAATCAGGCTTGTAAATGTAGTCCAGGTCATGCTCGTTCGCCGAATCGTCCCGTGCCAACAACGGGACTTTACTCTGTGGGAGTTCGACCCGGCACTGCACCGAACCCTTAATAGGCTCTTCGACACGACGTATGAAGACGTTTGGAAGGCGCTAATCAAAGGTGCCGAGGCTCCCGCATCCGCCTTTGAGGACCGCGGATATAGCTCGCAGCGTCACGCTAGCGAGGTAAGCTATTTTCACCTTTTACAGGATGTTCAGCTTTTTTTTCATAGTTTAACTCTATGCGGGATCTAAACTCCCTTACCTTTGACAGGCTTGGCGGGCGGTATCCGGACCGATTAACTGTCCGGCTCCGCTGCCCGAAGACCCAGCCCCAGCTCTACTAGTGAAGCTGCGGGCTCCGGCGCCTTATGTGGTGCCGGAAAAGAAGGCCAAGAAGAAGAAGACCACGGGGACTCGAAGGAGTACCCGCAACGTGGTGTTGTCGGGCTCGTCATCCGACGAGTCCGAGACACCCTCCTCCCGTGAAAACGAGGAGGAAGAAGAAAACTCTCCCCTCCCAGCGGAGGGAGGAAAGAAAAGGAAGGCCGCCCAAAGGGGGAAGGCCGAAGTGTCCAAGAAGAGGAAAACCCCTCCGTTGGACTACGCCCCCGACACCGACGAGGACGAAGAGGAGTGGCCGGACAGGGCCAGGCGTCCGGCGGAATCGTAAGTGTTCGGATACCAGAGAAACTCATGATATTCCTTTCGTTGCACAGCTTTCCTAATGTCGAATATAATCATGCAGCCCGCCCCGGGCCGAACTCAACGAGTCGTCGAGCGGCTCCCTGGATTCATCGGACGTGAACTCAGTTCCGCCCGCTGTCTCCCCCCGCACCGCGGACGACGCCGAAGTGGCGTTGCAACAAGCTCCGGGGCAGGAGGAGGTGGTCCTGGAGGAGCCGCAAGGCGACCTCCCAGACTCCAGGAGTAAAGGGGACAAGACCCCCCAGGGCTCCAAGTCCGGCTTTGAGCCGGACACCGTGCCGGAATCTTCAACGATTCCGGACCGCGGCAGGCGAACTCCTCCCAAGAGGAGCAAGCATTCTGAGCCGGTAGCCTCCATCCAACTGGAGGTGCCGGACAATGTGCTGGAGGTGCTTGAAGGCGCCTCCATCGACGAGGAGCACCATACTATTATGAGTACGGTGATCCAGAAGGTTCAGTCTGCCAAAAGCGGATTGAGTGAAGCTTGTGCTAGCCTCCTAACAGGCTTCGAGGTAAGTAAAAAATATGTAAAAATATTACAGCATAGACAATAGCCCCCGATGCTCTGTTTGGCATTCGGAAAGAAAAGCCGAATAGAGGATCTATTAAATTTCGCAGGAGTCTAACAATAAAGAGTCAATATGCGTATGCAGGCTTCGCTGCTATCCACCGCCGCACTGACTGCGGAGGTGGGTGTCCTGAAACAGGACCTCGGGAGGACCGAGCAAGAGCTCGGCCTTGCCAAGCGGCAGCTCGAGGAGAAAGAAGGTACGAAATACCTTACAGAAAAAGGTGCCTATAGAGAGGCGTGATTGCAAAAAAAAAATAAACAGGATTGTGCTGCTTATTGTAGGGGCCACGACTGAGGTGGCGACCCTCAAGCAGGCGCTATCTGAGGCCGAAAAGAAAACGGCCGCGGAGTGCACCGAGCGAGAGAAACTTGGGGCTCAGGTCGGCGAGGTGCAGCAAGAGCTTCAGGCTCTCATGAAAAAACATGAGAGTTTGGAGCTTGAGTCAAAGACCCAAGCGTCCGAGCTTGCGACGGCCCTTGAGACTGCCAAGTCTGCCAAGGCCAAAGCCCAAAAGGTCCTCCAAGAGTTGGAGGAGGTGAAAAAGATAGCAGCGGGTAAGGCATTCTTCATGCAAAGCAGAAATATAAAAGTAAACTACTTGTTACTTACCCGAATTCGGAGCTCTCCAGGGGCATTCGCAGATCTTCCCCGCAGTGTATCCGACGCCGCCGCATTCTACCGAGCTGAAGAGGGCAGCTCGACGGAGAAGGTGTTCTGGTCTCAGTATGCTGAGGCCGGACACCCTGTGCCCTTGAGCGACCAGCTGAAACAGCTGGTCGAGCTCCACAAGGCGGCCGAACAGGCCATGAAGGGCTTCATAGTTCGGCTGTGGCCCGGAGAGGCCCTGCCTGGGAGCTACTTCGGGCTGGTGCAGCGGCTGGTGGAGGCCTGTCCAAGGGTCGAGGTCATCATGCGCTCCGTCTGCATCGAAGGTGCCCGTAGGGCCCTTGCCCGTGCAAAGGTGCACTGGGGTAAGCTGGACGGTGAGAACCTTGTTAGGGACGGGCCGCCGCCGGGGAAGGAGCATCGCAAGCCCGAGAATTACTATAAGGATGTTCTTGCGGGTGCCCGCCTTGTAGCGGATGAGTGCACCAAGGATGTAATTTTTGAATGAACTCGCTCGATTTTATCCTGTGCGCTGAAAACTTGTTCATATGCGCTAAGCAATGCTTATTGAATTTAAAATATTATTTTTTGTGCGGCCGTTTATCAAAAATTGAGAGATGGCCAGTCGTCGGCTTTTGCCCCCATGCCACTAGTGCTGGGGTGTTCGGTGATAAACCTGTGCGCTCTTTTTCCCATGTTTGGGTCCTTCGAGGGAGGCGCTCAGCACGACGAACCATGCAATCGGACTATAATGCTTGAACACTCTCACTTAGCCATAGAACTTTATAATTTTAAATTTCGGCGAAGCCCCTAGTTCGGAAGACCGAGTTTGGGGCGCTATCCACGCCTTGGCTGGGGTTATCCAGCTCCTCGCTCGAAGCGGCATAAGTCTTTAGGGACTCGAAAAACCTCTCGAACAGCGACCGGTCTCTCGCCTCATCATGACAGTCAGTTTTAGCTTTCTCCACTGAGGTGCTTAACCCAGCTCAACCGGGGCACAATCGCAGTGGTTCTCCTAGTGCTACCTTAGACGATATAGCGGAACGTAAGGCACCAAAACATAGGAGCCGGGCAAACCCAACTATTGACCCAAATCATGATTCGGAGCCGATGCATATAGTGCTATAAGTTCGGGGTGCCGCACTTCTGAAAGTGTACGGGCTTCTCACACCATATTAAAGGGTACTAAAGCCCATGGCGTACTTGCCGTACCACAGTGTACGGGTGCAACATGTCATTAATGAACATATATATAAGAGAGTAATGCAAAAAATAGACAAAAAGCTAAGCATTGTTTATAGAGAGGCTATTTGAGGGAGTCCTGGATTAGGGGGTGTTCGGGTAGCCGGACAATACCTTTAGCCAGACTCCAGGACTATGAAGATGCAAGATTGAAGACTTTGTCCCGTGTCCGGATGGAACTTTCCTTGGCGTGGAAGGCAAGCTTGGCGATGCGATATTCAAAGATCTCCTACCTTTGTAACTGACTCTGTGTAACCCTAAACCTATCTGGTGTCTATATAAACCGGAGGGTTGTAGTCCGTAGGACAGGATCAACTCTGTACACAACAATCATACCATAGGCTAGCTTCTAGGGTTTAGCCTCCTTGATCTCGTGGTAGATCTACTCTTGTACTACCCATATCATCAATATTAATCAAGCAGGAGTAGGGTTTTACCTCCATCGAGAGGGCCCGAACCTGGGTAAAACAAAGTGTCCCCTGTCTCCTGTTACCATCCGGCCTAGACGCACAGTTCGGGACCCCCTACCCGAGATCCGCCGATTTTGACACCGACATTGGTGCTTTCATTGAGAGTTCCTCTGTGTCGTCGCCTTTAGGCCCGATGGCTCCTTCGATCTTCAACTACGATGCAGTCCAGGGTGAGACTTTACTCCCGGGACAGATCTTCGTCTTCGGCGGCTTCGCACTGCGGGCCAATTCACTTGGCCACCTTGAGCAGATCGAAATCTACGCCCCTGGCCATCAGGTCAGGTTTGGAAGCCTAAACTACACGGCTGACATCCGCGGAGACTTGATCTTCGACGGATTCGAGCCACAGCCAAGCGTGTCGCACTGTCTCGATGGGCATGATATAGCTCTGCCGCCGAACAGCGCCTTGGAGGCCGCACACGCATCGGTTTCGACCATTGATTCGGAACCTACTACGCCGATCAAGGATCAGCGGTTGGACGCTGCCTTAGGGGCTGTGATCTCAGAGGCGATCGAGCCGAACTGCAGCCCCGCACTCCGCATGGCCCGTGACTCCGAGGAGCCGGATTCCTCTCCGAACTCCGATCCCCCCGTGCCCCTGGAAATCGAATCCGATTGGGCGCCGGTAATGGAGTTCACCACAGCGGACATCTTTCAGCATTCGCCTTTTGGCGACATCCTGAATTCTCTTAAGTCTCTCTCTTTATCACGAGAGCCCTAGCCGGCCTACGGTCAGCAAGGGTGGGATACGGATGGTGAGGAAATTCAAAACCCACCCACCACCCACTTTGTAGCCACTGTCGACGATTTAACCGATATACTTGACTTCGGCTCCGAAGACATCGATGGCATGGACGACGATATAGGAGACGAACAGGAACCAGCACCTGTAGGGCGCTGGAAGGCCACCTCGTCATATGACATATACATGGTGGATAATCCAAAATACGGAGATGGCGATGGAACAGTGGGGGATGACGCCCCCAAGAAACAGCCAAAGCGTCGGCGTCAGCGGCGCCGCTCTAAATCCCACCAAAGCAAGAACGGTGATTCCGGCACGGGAGATAATACTACCCCGGATAGCGCCGAAGAACACCCACCTCAGAAAAATTCGGCACAGGAAGATGGAGAAGCCAGCCCTCATGAGAGAGCGGCAGACCGAGAGGTCGAGGATGATAACTATACGCCTCCCTCCGAAGACGAGGCAAGCCTCGATCACGACGAATTCGTCATACCATCAGACCCTGCCGAACAAGAGCGTTTTAAACGCAGGCTTTTAGCCACGGCAAGCAGCCTCAAGAAAAAGCAGCAACAGCTTAGAGCTGCCCAAGATTTGCTAGCTGACAGATGGACTGAAGTCCTTGCGGCCGAAGAGTATGAACTCGAACGCCCCTCCAAGAGTTACCCGAAGCGCAGGCCGCTACCCCAATTAGAGGAGGAAGCACCTACATCACCAGCGCATGACATGGCAGACCGGCCACCCCGTGGCCGCGACAGAGAGGCCTCTCAGCCCTCCACCCAAGCCATGCCCCGACGCCGCACAACTAAGGCACGGGAAAATGCGCCCGACCTACGAGACATACTGGAGGATAAGGCAAGACGGACAAGATCGATCTACGGATCGCGCAGGCGCCCTACGGCATGTGACAATGATCTTCACTCCGGATACAACAAATCCGGCCGGGCCGAACACAACAGACATAGCTCTTCCGAGCTGCGTCGTGATATAGCCCAGTACAGAGGCGCCGCACACCCGCTATGCTTCACGAATGAAGTAATGGATCATAAAATCCCAGAGGGCTTCAAACCCGTAAACATCGAATCATACGATGGCACCACAGACCCGGCGGTATGGATTGAGGACTATCTCCTTCACACCCACATGGCACGCGGCGATGATCTACACGCCATCAAGTACCTCTCGCTCAAACTTAAAGGACTGGCCCGGCATTGGCCTAACAGCTTGCCAGCAGACTCAATCGGTTCTTGGGAGGACCTGGAAGCCGCATTCCTCGATATCTTCCAGGGCACTTACGTGCGGCCGCCGGATGCCGACGACTTAAGCCACATAATTCAGCAGCCAGAAGAATCAGCCAAACAATTCTGGACACAGTTCCTAACAAAGAAAAACCAGATAGTCGACTGTCCGGACGCAGAGGCCCTAGCAGCCTTCAAGCATAACATCTGTGATGAGTGGCTTGCCCGGCACCTGGGACAGGAAAAGCCGAAATCCATGGCAGCCCTCACGACACTCACGACCCGCTTTTGCGCGGGAGAAGACAGCTGGCTAGCTCGCAGTAACAACTTATCAAAGAACCCTGGTAATTCGGATACCAAGGACAAAAGTGGCAGGACACGTCGGAACAAACAAAAACGCCGCGTTAACAGCGACAGCAATGAACACACGACAGTCAATGCCGGATTCAGAGGCTACAAATATGGTCAGCGGAAAAAGCCATTCAAAAAGAATACTCAGGGCCCGTCCAGTTTGGACCGAATACTCGATCGCTTGTGCCAGATACATGGCACCCCCGAAAAGCCAGCTAATCACACTAACAGGGATTGTTGGGTGTTCAAGCAGGCAGGCAAATTAAGAGCCGAAAACAGAGACAAGGGGCTGCACAGCGACGACGAGGAGCCCAAGCCGCCGAACAGCAATGGACAGAAGGGTTTTCCCCCACAAGTGCGGACGGTGAACATGATATACGCAACCCACATTCCCAAGCGAGAGCGGAAGCATGCACTGCGGGACGTATACGCGATGGAGCCAGTTGCCCCAAAGTTCAACCCATGGTCCTCCTGCCCGATCACCTTTGATCGAAGGGATCATCCCACTAGCATCCATCATGGCGGCTTCGCCGCATTGGTTCTCGATCCAATCATCGACGGATTTCACCTCACAAGAGTCCTCATGGACGGCGGCAGTAGCCTGAACCTACTTTATCAGGACACAGTGCGGAAAATGGGCATAGATCCCTCAAGGATCAAACCCACAAGAATGACCTTTAAAGGCGTCATACCAGGTGTAGAAGCCAACTGTACAGGCTCAGTAACACTTGACGTGGTCTTCGGATCCCCGGATAATTTCCGAAGTGAAGAGTTAATCTTCGATATAGTCCCGTTTCGCAGTGGCTATCAAGCCCTGCTAGGACGAACCGCATTCGCAAAATTCAATGCGGTGCCGCACTACGCATATCTCAAACTCAAGATGCCAGGCCCTCGAGGAGTAATCACGGTCAACGCAAACACCGAACGCTCCCTCCGTACATAGGAGCATACGGCGGCTCTCGCAGCGGAGGTACAAAGTAGCCTTCTTAGGCAATTCCCCAGTCCGGCCATTAAAAAGCCAGACACTACCAAGCGCGCCCGGAGTAACCTACAGCAGGACCGCCTGGCACACCCTGAGCAAGCGTAGCAATGCGTCCCCAACCCCAGCTTTCGCGACCTAGCGAAACCAGTACCTCGCGTACATAACTACGCCCTTGAAATACCATGGGCACAGGGGAAGGAGCACAATAACGGCACGCTCAAAATATGGCTTACAACATACCAGGGGCTGCCGGATTCTTTTTCTTTTCTTACTTTCAGGACTCCATACTTCGGACGACCTGTTCGGCAATTCGACTGCCGCACAAACGATGCAAGATCCAGGGAGGCAGACAAGCCATGCCGCATTATGGAATCCCCAGGTGGTCTCTGTTACGAGCGGTATACCTGTTTTAAATAAAATTCCGCGGCCTTTCCCTGGTCAGGACATAAGTAGTCCAATATCTTTTGCTTACCGCACTATTTGTATCGTTCGGCTTTGATAAACAGCCTCTCCATAAACAATGCTTGGCTTTTTCTCTATTTTTTGCACTACTCTTTTCATATATATGTTCATTAATGACATGTTGCACCCGTACACTGTGGTACGGCAAGTACGCCAGGGGCTTCAGTACCCTTCAATATGGCGTGAGAAGTCCGTACACTTTCACAAGTGCGGCACCCCGAACTTATAGCACTATATGCATCGGCTCCGAATCATGATTTGGGTCAATAGTTGGGTTTGCCCGGCTCCTATATTTTGGTGCCTTACGTTCCACTATATCAGCTAAGGTAGCACTAGGAGAACCACTGTGATTGTGCCCCGGTTGAGCTAGGTTAAGCACCTCAGTGGAGAAAGCTAAAACTGACTGTCATGATGAGGCGAGAGACCGGTCGCTGTTCGAGAGGTTTTTCGAGTCCCTAAAGGCTTACGCCGCTTTGAGCGAGGAGCTGGATAACCCCAGCCAAGGCGTGGATAGCGCCCCGAACTCGGTCTTACGAACTAGGGGCTTCACCGAAATTTAAAATTATAAAGTTCTATGGCTAAGTGAGAGTGTTCAAGCAATATAGTCCGATTGCCTGGTTCGTTGTGCTGAGCGCCTCCCTCGAAGGACCCAACTATGGGAAAAAGAGTGCTCAGGTTTATCCCCGAACGCCCCAGCACTAGTGGCATGGGGGCAGAAGCCGACGACTGGCCATCTCTCAATTTTTTGATAAACGGCCGCACAGAAAATAATATTTTAAATTCAACAAGCATTGCTTAAGCACCTATGAACAAGTTTTCAGCGCACAGGATAAAAACAAGTGAGTTTATTCAAAAATTACATCCTTGGTACATTCATCTGCCACAAGGCAGGCACCCGCAAGAACATCCTTGTAATAGTTCTCGGGCTTGCGATGCTCCTTCCCCGGCGGCCGCCCATCCTTCACAAGCTTCTCACGGTCTAGCTTACCCCAGTGCACCTTACACGGGCAAGGGCCCTACGGGCACCTTCAATGCAGACGGAGCGCTTGATGACCTCGAGCCTTGGACAGACCTCCACCAGCCGCCGCACCAGCCTGAAGTAGCTCCCAGGCAGGGCCTCTCCGGGCCACAGCCGAACTATGAAGCCCTTCATGGCCTGTTCGGCCGCCTTGTGGAGTTCGACCAGCTGTTTCAGCTGGTCACTCAAGGGCACAGGGTGTCCGTCCTCAGCATACTGAGACCAGAACACCTTCTCCGTCGAGCTGCCCTGTTCAGCTCGGTAGAACGCGGCGGCATCAGATACGCTGCGAGGAAGATCTACGAATGCCCCTGGAGAACTCCGGATTCGGGTAAGTAACAAGTAGTTTACTTTTATATTTCTGCTTTGCATAAAGAATGCCTTACCTGCTGCTATCTTCCTCATATCCTCCAACTCTCGGAGGGCCTTTTGGGCTTCGGCCTTGGCAGACTTGGCAGTCTCAAGGGCCGTCGCGAGCTCGGACGCTTGGGTCTTTGACTCAAGCTCCAAACTCTCATGTTTTTTCATGAAAGCCTGAAGCTCTTGCTGCACCTCGCCGACCTAAGTCCCAAGTTTCTCTCGCTCGGTGCGCTCCGCGGCTGTTTTCTTTTCGGCCTCGGACAGCGCCTGCTTGAGGGTCGCCACCTTAGTCGTGGCCCTACAATAAGCAGTACAATCCTGTTATTTTTTTGCAATCACGCCTCTCTATAGGCACCTTTTTATAAGGTATTTCTTACCTTCTTTCTCCTCGAGCTGCCACTTGGCATGGCCGAGCTCTTGCTCGGACCGCTCGAGCCCCTGCTTCAGGGTACCCACCTCCGCAGTCAGTGCGGCGGTGGCTAGCAGCGAAGCCTGCATACGCATATTGACTCTTTATTGTTAGACTCCTGCGAAATTTAATAGATCCTCTATTCGGCATTTCTTTTCGAACGCCAAACACAGCATCAGGGGCTACTGTCTATGCGGTAATATTTTTACATATTTTTACTTACCTCGAAGCCTGTTAGGAGGCTAGCGCAAGCTTCACTTAGCCCGCTCTTGGCGGACTGAACCTTCTGGATCACCGTACTCATAATAGTACGGTGCTCCTCGTCGATGGAGGCGCCTTCAAGCACCTCCAGTAGATTGTCCGACGCCTCCGGTTGGACGGAGGCTGCCGGCTCAGAAGGCTTGCTCCTCTTGGAAGGAGTTCGCCTGCCGCGGGCCGAAATTGTTGAAGATTCCGGCACGGTGTCCGGCTTAAAGCCGGACTTGGAGCCCTAGGGGGTCTTGTCCCCTTCACTTCTGGGGTCCGGGAGGTCGCCTTGCGGCTCCTCCAGGACCACCTCCTCCTGCCCCGGAGCTTGTTGCGACGCCACTTCGGCGTCATCTGCAGTGCGGGGGGAGACAGCTGGCGGAACGGAGTTCATGTTCGATGAATCCAAGGAGCCGCTCGACGACTCGTTGAGTTCGGCCCGGGGCGGGCTACATGATTATATTCGACATTAGGGAAAGCTGTGCAACAAAAGGAATATCATGAGTTACTCTGGTATCTGAACACTTACGATTTCGCCGGACGCCTGGCCCTGTTCGGCCACTCCTCTTCGCCCTCGTCGGCGTCGGGGGCGTAGTCCGGCGAAGGGGTTTTCCTCTTCTTGGACCCTTCGGCCTCCCCCTCTGGGGCGGCCTTCCTTTTCTTTCCTCCCCCCGCTGGAGGGGGAGAGGTTTCTTCTTCCTCCTCCTCGTTTTCACGGGAAGAGGGCAACTCGGACTCGTCGGATGACGAGTCCGACAGCACCACATTACGAGTACTCTTTCGAGTCCCCGTGGTCTTCTTCTTCTTGGCCTTCTTTTCCGGCACCACATAAGGTGCCGGAGCCAGCAGCTTCACCAGTAGAGCTGGGGCTGGGTCTTTGGGCAGCGGAGCCGGACAGTTAATTGGTTCGGCTGTCGCCCGCCAAGCCTGTCAAAGGTAGGGGAGTTTAGATCCCGCACAGAGTCAATCTATGAAAAAAGCTTAATATCCTATAAAAGGTGTAAATGGCATACCTTGCTAGCGTGACGCTGCAAGCTGTATCTGCGGTCCTCGGAGGCGGATGCGGGAGCCTCGGCGCCCTTGAATAGCATCTTCTAGGCGTCCTCGTACGTTGTGTCGAAGAGCCTGCTAGGGTTTGATGCTGCGCCGGGTCGAACTCCCACAGATTGAAATCCCGTTGGCACGGGAGGATCCGGAGGACGAGCATGACCTGGATTACATTAACTAGCCAGATTGGCTTGTTCACCAGGGACTGGATGCATGTTTGCAATCCGGCCACCTCTTTTTCGGCACCCCATGATAGGCCCGTCTCTTTCCAGGACACAAGCCGCGTGGGGGGTCCGGATCAGAACTCGGGGGCCACGGTCCATTCCGGATCGCGTGGATCGGTGATATAAAACCACCCGGATTGCCATCCCTTTAGGGTCTCCATGAAAGAGCCCTCGAACCATAGGGCGTTGGCCATCCTGCCCGACATGGCGCCTCCGCACTCCGCCTGGCTGCCGCTCACCACCTTGGGCTTGGCGTTGAAAGTCTTGAGCCAGAGGCCGAAATGGGGGCGGACGCGGAGAAAGGCCTCGCACACGACGATAAACGCTGAGATGTTGAGGATAAAGTTCGGAGCCAGATCATGGAAACCCAGGCCGTAGTAGAACATGAGCCCCCGGACAAATGGGTGGAGTGGGAAACCCAGTCCGCGGAGGAAGTGGAGGAGAAATACCACCCTCTCATGGGGCCTTGTGGTGGGGATGAGCTGCCCCTCCTCGGGAAGCCGGTACGTGATGTCCTTGGACAGATACCCGGCCTTCCTTAGCTTCTTGATTTTGCCCTCCGTAACGGTGGAGACCATCCATTTGCCTTCCGCTCCGGACATTGCTGGAGAAGGTTGAGGTGGGAAGTGCGGGCTCGGGCGCTGGAGCTCGGGTGCACGAGAGATGGGTAGGCAAGGGAGGAAGAAGGCATAGGTAAAAAGTGTGGATCCTTATCCCCTTATATAGGCGGATGCGGTTATGCGTCCCCACCTGCCTAATAAAACTCGCTTGCCTCCCGAGCGCCGTGATAAATGGTGCGGTTGGGTTACCCACGTCCGTATTGATGAGAATCCCGTAAAAAGGGTACACGATCTCTGCTTTGACAAGACGTGCCAAGGAAACCGCCTCACAAAACATGCTGAGGTGGAAAAGTAAAAACGATTCGAGTAAGGGACTTGGCTGTGGTGGGATGGCGCACTGCAGAATACGTCAGCAGATTTGATTTGTGTTAATATTATTCTCTCTATGGCAATATGTGGAAACTTATTTTACAGAGCCGGACACTACTCTTGGTGATTAGAATCTTCTATGAAGGACTTGGAGGAGGAACCCGCCTTGCAATGCCGAAGACAATTTGCGCGCCGGACTCGTCGTCATTGAAGCCTGGTTCAGGGGCTACTGAGGGAGTCCTGGATTAGGGGGTGTTCGGGTAGCCGGACAATACCTTCAGCTGGACTCCAGGACTATGAAGATGCAAGATTGAAGACTTCGTCCCGTGTCCGGATGGAACTTTCCTTGGTGTGGAAGGCAAGCTTGGCGATGCGATATTCAAAGATCTCCTACCATTGTAACTGACTCGGTGTAACCCGAACCCTATCCGGTGTCTATATAAACCGGAGGGTTGTAGTCCGTAGGACAGGATCAACTCCGTACACAACAATCATACCATAGGCTATCTTCTAGGGTTTAGCCTCCTTGATCTCGTGGTAGATCTACTCTTGTACTAACCATATCATCAATATTAATCAAGCAGGAGTAGGGTTTTACCTCCATCGAGAGGGCCCGAACCTGGGTAAAACAAAGTGTCCCCTATCTCCTGTTACCATCCAGCCTAGACGCACAGTTCGGGACCCCTTACCCGAGATCCGCGGGTTTTTACAATGACACTATTTATCAAAGCCGAACGATACAAATAGTGCGGTAAGCAGAAGATATTGGACTATTCAGTATGTCCTCACCAGGGGCAGGCCGCGGAATTGTACTTAAAACAGGTATAGCGCTTGTAACAGAGACCACCTGGGATTCCATAATGCGGCATGGCTTGTCTGCCTCCCTGGATCTTGCATCGTTTGTGCGGTAGTCGAATTCCGAACAGGTCATCCAAAGTATGGAGTCCTGAAAGTAAGAAAAATTAAAAAAAAATCGGCAGCCCGTAGTACGTTTTAAGCTGTATTTTGGGTGTGCCGTTATTGTGCCCCTTCCCCTGTGCCCACGGTATTTCCAGGGCGTAGTTATGTACGCGAGGTACTAGTTTCGCTATATTGCGAAAGCTGGGGTTGGGGCCGCATTGCTATGCTTGCTCAGAGCGTGCCAGGTGGTCCTGCTATGGATTACTCCGGGCGCGCTTGGCAGTGTCTGGCTTTTTAATGGCCGGACTAGAGAATTGCCTGAGAAGGCTACTTTGTACCTCCGCTGCGAGAGCCGCCATATGCTCCTCCGTACGGAGGGAGCGTTCGGTGTTTCCATTGACCGTAATTACTCCTCGATGGCCTAGCATCTTGAGCTTGAGATATGCGTAGTGCGGCACCGCATTGAACTTTGTGAATGCGGTTCGTCCGAGCAGGGCGTGATAGCCACTGCGAAACAGGACTATGTCGAAGATTAACTCTTCACTTCGGAAATTGTCCGGGGATCCGAAGACCACGTCAAGTGTTACTGAGCCTGTACAGTTGGCTTCTACACCTGGTATGACGCCTTTAAAGGTCGTTCTTGTGGGCTTAATCCTTGAGGGATCTATGCCCATTTTCCACACTGTATCCTGATAAAGCAAGTTCAGGCTACTGCCGCCGTCCATGAGGACTCTTGTGAGGTGAAATCCGTCGATGATTGGGTCGAGAACCAATGCAGCGAAGCCGCCATGACGGATGCTAGTGGGATGGTCCCTTCGATCAAAAGTGATCGGGCAGGAGGACCATGGGTTGAACTTTGGGGCGACTAGTTCTATCGCGTATACGTCCCATAGTGCACGCTTCCGCTCCCGCTTGGGAATGTGGGTTGTGTATATCATGTTCACCGTCCGCACTTGTGGGGGAAAGCCCTTCTGTCCATTGTTGTTCGGCGGCTTGGGCTCCTCGTCGTCGCTGTGCAGCCCCTTGTCTCTGTTTTCGGCCCTTAACTTGCCTGCCTTCTTGAACACCCAACAATCCCTGTTAGTGTGATTGGCTGGCCTTTCGGGGGTGACATGTATCTGGCACAAGCGATCGAGTATTCGGTCCAAACTGGACGGGCCCTGAGTATTCTTTTTGAATGGCTTTTTCCGCTGACCGGATTTATAGCCTTTGAATCCGGCATTGACTGGCGTGTCTTCATTGCTGTCGCTGTTGACGCGGCGTGTTTGCTTATTCCGACATGTCTTGCCACTTTTGTCCTTGGTGTCCGAATTACCAGGGTTCTTCGATAAGTTGTTACTGCGAGCTAGCCAGTTGTCTTCTCCCGCGCAAAAGCGGGTCATGAGTGTCGTGAGGGCTGCCATGGATTTCGGCTTTTCCTGTCCCAGGTGCCGGGCAAGCCACTCGTCACGGATGTTATGCTTGAAGGCTGCTAGGGCCTCTGCATCCGGACAGTCGACTATCTGGTTTTTCTTTGTTAGGAACCATGTCTAGAATTGTCTGGCCGATTCCTATGGCTGCTGAATTATGTGGCTTAAGTCGTCGGCATCCGGCGGTCGCACATAAGTGCCCTGGAAGTATTGAGGAATGCGGCTTCCAGGTCCTCTGAAGAACCGATTGAGTCTGCTGGCAAGCTGTTAAGCCAATGCCGGGCCGGTCCTTTAAGTTTGAGCGGGAGGTATTTGATGGCGTGTAGATCATCGCCGCGTGCCATGTGGATTTGAAGGAGATAATCCTCGATCCATACCGCCAGGTCTGTTATGCCATCGTATGATTCGATGTTTACGGGTTTGAAGCCCTCTGGGATTTTATGATCCATTACTTCATTCATGAAGCATAGCGGGTGTGCGGCGCCTCTGTACTGGGCTATATCACGACGCAGCTCGGAAGAGCTATGTCTGTTGTGTTCGGCCCGGCCGTATTTGTTGTATCCGGAGTGAAGATCATTGTCACGTGCCGTAGGGCGCCTGCGCGATCTGTAGATCGATCTTGTTTGTCTTGCCTTATCCTCCAGTATGTCTCGCAGGTCGGGCGCATTTTCCCGTGCCTTAGTTGAGCGGCGTCGGGGCATGGCTTGGGTGGAGGGCCGACAGGCCTCTCTGTCACGACCGCGAGGTGGCCGGTCTGCCATGTCATGCGCTGGTGATGTAGGTGCTTCCTCCTCTGATCGGGGTAGCGGCCTGCGCTTCGGGTAACTCTTGGAGGGGCGTTCGAGTTCATACTCTTCGGCCACAAGGTCTTCAGTCCATCTGTCAGCTAGCAATTCTTGGGCCGCTCTAAGCCGTTGCTGCCTTTTCTTGAGGCTGCTTGCCGTGGCTAAAAGCCTGTGTTTAAAACGCTCTTGTTCGGCGGGGTATGATGGTATGACAAATTCGTCGTCATCGAGGCTAGCCTCGTCTTCGGAGGGAGGCGTATAGTTATCATCCTCGACCTCTCAGTCTGCCACTCTTTCATGAGGGCTGGTTTCTCCATCTTCCTGTGCCTAATTTTGCTGAGGTGGGTGTTCTTCGGCGCTATCCAGGGTAGTATTATCTCCCATGCCGGAATCACCGTTTTTGCTTTGGCGGGATTTAGAGCGGCGTCGCTGACGCCGGCGCTTTTGCTGTTTCTTGGGGGCATCATCCCCCACTGTTCCATCGCCATCTCCATCTTTTGGAGTATCCACCATATCTCTGTCATATGACGAGGTGGCCTTCCAGCGCCCTACAGGTGCTGGTTCTTGTTCGTCTCCTGCATCGTCGTCTATGCCATCGATGTCTTCGGAGTCGAAGTCCAGCGTGTCGGTTAAGTCGTCGACAGTGGCTACGAAGTGGGTGGTGGGTGGGTTTTGAATTTCTTCGTCGTCCGTATCCCAACCTTGCTGACCGTAGTCTGGCCAGGGCTCTCCTGATAAAGAGAGAGACTTTAGAGAATTCAGGATGTCACTGAAGGGCGAGTGCTGAAAGATGTCCGCAGCGGTGAACTCCATGATCGGCGCCCCATCGGATTCGATCGGCAGGGGCGCGGGGGGCTCAGAGCTTGGAGAGGAATCCGGCTCCTCGGAGTCACGGGCCATGCGGAGTGCGGGGCTGGAGTTCGGCTCAATCGCCTCTGAGATCGCAGCCCCTGAGGCAGCATCCAACCGCTGATCCTCGATCGGTGCAGTAGGCTCCGAATCAATGGTCGGAACCGATGCGTGTGCGGCCTCCAAGGCACTGTTCGGTGGCAGAGCTATATCATGCCCATCGAGACAGTGTGGCGCGCTTGGCTGTGGCTTGAATCCGTCGAAGATCAAGTCCCCGCGGATGTCAGCCGTGTAGTTTAGGCTTCCAAACCTGACCTGATGGCCAGGGGCGTAGCTTTCGATCTGCTCAAGGTGGCCAAGCGAATTGGCCCGCAGTGTGAAGCCGCCAAAGACGAAGATCTGTCCGAGGAGAAAAGTCTCACCCTGGACTGCATCGTTGTTGATGATCGAAGGAGCCATCGGGCCTAAAAGCGACGACACAGAGGAACTCTCAATGAAAGCACCAATGTCGGTGTCAAAACCGGCGGATCTCGGGTAGGGGGGTCCCGAACTGTGCGTCAAGGCCGGATGGTAACAGGAGGCAGGGAACACTTTGTTTTACCCAGGTTCGAGACCTCTCGATGGAGGTAATACCCTACTCCTGTTTGATTAATATTGATGATATGGGTAGTACAAGAGTAGATCTACCACGAGATCAAGGAGGCTAAACCCTAGAAGCTAGCCTATGGTATGATTGTTGTGTATGGAGTTGATTGCCTACGGACTACAACCCTCCGGTTTATATAGACACTGGATAGGGTTAGGGTTACACAGAGTCGGTTACAATGGTAGGAGATCTTGAATATCGCATCGCCAAGCTTGCCTTCCACGCTAAGGAAAGTCCCATCCGGACACATGACGAAGTCTTCAGTCTTGTATCTTCATAGTCCAGGAGTCCGGCTGAAGGTATAGTCCGGCTACCCGAACACCCCCTAATCCAGGACTCCCTCAATCACCCTTTCCTCTTCAAGGGAAAATCAACACATGCTGAAGAGGTAGCAATATGCGGCTATCCGAACTGGGATGCCTTAGGCGCATGACTGGATGAAGGCCAGTCCTTCGAGTAATACGGAAGAAATTGCAAGAGACTTATAGCAAGTCGCCGAATCACCGACCGGCTCTCGCCGTATCATGACAGTTAGTTTTCGGCTTTCACTACTGAGGTGTTTGACCGGACGAACCAGAAACACAATCTAAGTAGTTCTCCCTTTAATACCCTTGCCGGACAAGCGGAATGTAAGGTAGTAATCACATGAGCGAGGCAACCCAATTATTGACCAAAGATATGATTTGGAGCTGATGCATATAATGCGATATTCGGGACGCCGGAGTATACTCTAGGAGTGTTCAGACTTTTTGGAAATATGTGTGGCCGAATAGAGCCCCTGGCATTTAAGTCGTACCAAAGTATATATGGCAATCTGACGCAAAGAAGGAATACAGATTTATAGAAAAAACCAATACCGAACAGGGGTTGATGGAAAAACTGTTTCCATTATAATCTGATTGATACGCTAAAACATTCTATTACAGATAATGCCATAAATATCAAGGCTATTTTACATGCCGAGAATTTGTACACGAGGGGAAGCTGTATACAGGGCTGAAAAAAGAAAAGGTATTCTTCAAGATTCCCTTGACGCCCTGCCGCACGTCTGCGCCGCTGTCGCCTTGGTGTCGAATCCTTTGAGAGGGGAAATCAATGATCGTGTGTATAGAAGGGACCTCGGAAAGAGCCCTTGTGTCAGGTGATGAGGTTTTAACGAACCTGTGATAGGAGGAAGAAAAAAGGAAAAAAGGAGGGGTTGAGGTCAAAATAGGTTTAAACCGCGCTACAGACCATGCCCGCATTATGCCTCTGTCGTTGCCCAAGGTATTTTAAGTGTGTAGTTATGCACACGCGGTACATATACCGCGGTTAGATGGGGCGATTGACAAAGGCGGAGCTGCTAGTCCAGCTCTGGATGCACTGATGTGTCATTCTATAGAGTAGACCGGACTCGTTTAACAGTGTCCGGGAGCTTGATGGCCGACGAAATGTTCGGCTTGATGGGGATGCTTTGTACCTAGGCTGCGAGGGCCGCAGTATGCTCCTCAGTACGGAGTGAGCGCTCCATTTTTCCATTGACTGTTATGACGCCGCGTGGTCCGGGCATCTTGAGCTTTAAGTAAGCATAGTGCGGGACTGCGTTGAAGTGTGTGAAGGCGGTTCATCCGAGCAGTGCGTGATAACCACTTCGAAAGGGGACAATGTCAAAGATCAAGTCTTCACTTCGGAAGTTATCCGGTGAGCCGAAGACCACTTCCAATGTTAATGAACCTATACAGCGGGCCACTACGCCTGGTATCACTCCTTTAAAGGTGGTGTTACTAGGGTTGATTCTTGACGGGTCAATAACCATTTTACGAACACTATCTTGATAAATCAAGTTAAGACTGATGCCGCCGTCCATGAGGACTCGAGTGAGATGGAATCCATCGATAACTGGATCGAGGAACAGGGCTGCTGAACCTCCATGACGGATACTGGCCGGGTGGTCCCTACGATCGAAGGTGATCGGACAAGCCAACCAAGGGTTGAATTTTGGGGTGACCGGTTCTACGGCGTAGACGTCCCTTAGTGCGCGCTTGCGCTCCCTCTTGGGGATATGAGTGACGTATATCATATTCACTGTTTTTACCTTAGGGGGGAATTTCTTCTGTCCCCCTGTGTTCGACGGGCAGGGCTCATCGTTGTCCTCGCTTGGCCACCCTTTCCTCTTATGTCCTGTATTTAACTTACCGGACTGTTTGAAGACCCAAGAGTTTCTGTTGGAATGATTTGCAGGCTTATCGGGGGTACCATGAATCTAGCAAGGCCGATCGAGTATTTTGTCTAAATTGGATGGGCCATCCCTGTTTCCTTTGAATGGCTTCTTCCGCTGACCGGGTTTAGAGCCATTGAATCCGGCGTTGACCGCTGTATCTTCGGTTTCTTAATTGTTGTTCCGACGCTTGTGTTTTTTACGTCATGGACGTCCGTTGCCATCCCTGGTTTCGGAGGTGCCGGGGTCGCTAGTATTGTTGCTTCGACGAGCTAACCAATTGTTTTCTCCCGCGTAGAAGCGGTTCATGAGTGCGGTAAGAGCTGCCGTAGACTTTGGCTTTTCTTGGCCGACGTGTCGGGCAAGCCATTCATCGCGAACGCTATGTTTGAAGGCCGCTAGGGCTTCAGCGTCCGGACAGTCAACGATTTGGTTCTTTTTAATTAAGAACCGAGTCCAGAGTTTGTGGGCTGACTCTCCAGGTTGATGGACTATGTGACTAAGGTCATCGGTGTCCGGTGGCCGGACATAAGTACCCTGGAAGTTGTCTCGAAATGCATCCTCCAAATCATCCCAGCTATCAATAGAGTTCTCTGGGAGGCTGTTTAGCCAGTGTCGTGTTGGTCCCTTGAGTATTAGTGGGACACATTTAATGGCGTGGAGATCGTCACCGCGATCCATGTGAATATGGAGAAGAAAATCTTCAATCCATACTGCGGGATCCGTCGTTCCATCGTATGCTTCAATGTTTACGGGTTTAAACCCTTCTGGAAACTGGTGCTGCATTTCCTTATTTGTAAAGCATAAGGGGTGTGCGGAGCCTCTGTATCGGGCAACATCGCGACGAAGTTCAAATGACATCCATGTTCGGTTTTCAGCCAGGTGAGGTTATGCTTGTCGCGCCAGGCTTGATGGCCGTCATCTCGCGTTGGAGCACGCCCCCTTGATCCATAGATTGATCTGTCCTGACCGGCTATATTGTCCAAGTCCTGGCATAAGTCATAGGTGGAGCCCGGAGCTGCTATCTCTTTTCCTTGACAGCGAGGTGGTGCGGGCTGGTGTTCGGCATAAGCAGCCACTTTATCTCACCCACGTGGTGGTCGGTCTGGTTCATCAGTGTGATTATATCTTGACGGTATTGGCTCAAGGGCCTCATCATCGAATTGTGGCAGTAGTCGACGCTTCGGATAACTCTTTGTTGGGTGCTCTATGCCATATTCTTCGGCAGCTAGGACCTGGGTCCATTTGTCGTTGAGTGTATCCTGTTCAGCTTGAAGCTGTTGCTATTTCTTTTTTAGGCTCCTCGCATTTGCGATTAGTTGTCGCTTAAAGCTTTCTTGCTCGAGGGGTTCGTCTGGCACGATGAAGTCTTCATTGTCGAGGCTGACATCCTCCTCGTAGACTGGTAGATAGTTACTATCCACTGAATCCTCGTTCCCAACAGGCTCATCGTGGTTGACTTGTCCCTCCTCCCATTCATCCTGCTCGGACACAGGCTCGGCAGGGTCTTCGGGATCTTCGGCATCATCCAGAGTGTTATTGTCTCCGATGCCGGTATTGCTTTCCTTTTCGCGACGCGACTTTGAGTGGCACCGCTGACGTCAATGTTTTGGTGGTGCTTCAACGGGCTTGTCCTCAATCGGATCCTTGCTGCCGCCGTCGTCATCCTTTTTAGGTGTATCCACCATATACACATCGTATGTGGAGGTGGTCGTCCAACGCCCGATAATAGGCGGGTTCTAGCCTGGTTTGTCTGTGGCATCGTCGTCCATATCGTCGATGTCTTCGGAGGCATAATCTAGCATGTCCGTCAAGTCCTCAATGGTGGCTACTAAGTGGGTGGTGGGTGGGACGTAAAATTCCCCGCTCTTAGGCCCTAATCTGGGTTGGGCGTAGTTCGGAGGTGATACTTCTGTAATGGTGAGAGATCGCACTAAGTCCAGGTCCTCGTTCAGTAGCGAAGGCCGGACGAGGAACTGAGGTCCTTTGGAGCTGGGCATGGTGCATGACACCTAGCCGTGCTCAATGGGCGTAGACCTTAAGAGTTTGGTGCTAGCCTCCAGGGGTGAGTTCGGCTCTCCAATGATAGGGACAGCCCTGCTTGATTCTAGGATTGCCAAAGATATGGTCGCCTCTGGGTTTCCGGCAAAGAACTCTGTAGTAGGAGAGAGTCTAGTGGGTTTCAAACTCCCATCTTTGGATGGGGTAGTCTGCTCTAGATCTACGGCCAGGGCAGGGATGATAGTTGGTCTTCGAGCGGTGCCTCATGATGGATCTGATGGGTTTCCTTCTTGGAGATGAGGAATAGTGGTCGATACCGTGAACGCTTCGAAGATCAAGTCTCCTTGAATATCAGCGACATAATTTAGGCTCCCGAATCTGATCTAATGACCAGGGGCGTAGCTGTCGATCTGTTCAAGGTGACCAACTGAATTGGTATGCAGAGCGAAGCCACCAAACACAAAAGGTTGTCCGGGGAGGAAAGTTTCCCCAGAAACAGCATCGTTGTTGATGATCGAACGAGCCATCGAACCTTCTGCCGACGACACAGTGGAACTCTCAATGAAAGCACCAATGTCGGTGTCAAAACCGGCCGATCTCCGGTAGGGGGTCCCGAATTGTGCGTCTAAGGATCGAAGGTAACAAGGGACACGGGGAACACGATGTTTACCCAGGTTCGAGCCCTCTTAATGGAGGTAAAACCCTACGTCCTGCTTGATTGTATTTGACGTCCTACTTGATTGTATTTGATGAGTATAGGGGTTACAAGAGTCAATCTACCTCGAGATTGCAATGGCTAAAACCCTAGATGTCTAGCCTATATAAATTATGATAGCCTGTCCAGACTAAGCCCTTCGGTTTATATAGACACCGGAGGGGCCTAGGGTTGTACAGGGTCGGTTTGCAGAAGAAGGAAATAATACATCCGGACGCCAATCTTGCCATCCACACATAGGAGAGTCCTATCCGGACACGTGGAAAGGTATTCTACCTTGTATCTTCACAGCCCATCATTCCGGCCCATATCATACAGCCCGGACACCCGAGGACCCCCTAATCCAGGACTCCCTCAGTAGCCCCCTGAACTAGTCTCAATGACGATATGTTCTGCACGCAGATTGTCTTCGGCATTGCAAGGCGGGTTTCTCCTCCCGAATACTTCAAGGCAATCTTTTGAATAAAAGAACTATATCCGGCTCTGCATGACAGTCACAACCCTCAACCACTTAGTCTTCCCGCGCTCCAGCAAATGCTTCCCACACTCCACATGGGTGAATTGTAAAATCCATGCCTCTTCCCTCATCGGTTTCCCGCCACTAGCTAATGGTTTGCTGCATATAACCCAGGCGGCAATGCACCGTCGCGACACTCTACACAGATCTAGTCCTCAACCATCTACCATTAGTTATTCCAAGCATGCCAGGCAATGACGAAAGCTTCGATGTCAACCCCTACCTGCATTACATCTTCAGCGAGGAGAATGAGTCGGAGCGGGTCGGGGAGCAACAGCTTCATCGGACGGTGCATGCACCATGGCCCATCGGTAGTGATATCGGCATGACAGTCCTTGGGCGGACAATCAACATATTGCAGAGGAGGTGTGATGAGCAGTTTGCCATCCACCATGCAAAAGATCCAGAGCTGCTCGTCGTCATGATCGACGACCCACCCGAAGAGCCACCGTCGTCAGTGCTCATCGAGAGCCTGATGCCATGCAAGGAATGGGCAGAGGACCTCTACAATTTTGTCAAGACACAGGCAGCTTGTGGCTTCATCATTGCCCGCGGCGGCTGTGTCAACCTCGATCCCGATGATTTGGTGGCCAAGACTGAGAGCATCCTTGGCAGAGTTGACGTCCCCGACAAAGTAGAACATCACCAACGTGATATCTTGAGGATGCAGGTTATGGACGGAATTTGCTACCAGGCCAGAGACATGGCAATGGAGCGGTTTCGAGGAGATATCATGTGCGTGATTGCACGCTATCAAGCTCTTTCGGAAGTGGCCCAGCAGCCCCAAGAGCATCCCAGCGCCAGCAGCTTAGTTGGCAAAGGCGGGTCAGGACATTTGGAATGAACGACTGCAAGGTGCTATGCTGACCATGGAGTTCGAGAAGACCATTGTCGGAAGGCCGCCAGCTCAGCCTTTTAGCCTATATTTTATTATAATTGTATGTATATGTAGGTCGTGAGTGTTTTGGGCCTTGCGACATGTGGAATTTTAAATTATCCTGAATATGTCAGACAATTACTAACCGTTGCCATTGTAAATTTGCCTCAACAACGAGCAAAGCACGCGCAGGGATGCCAAAGTGGAGCGCGTCGCGGCCGCCTCAATGGCAACCAAAACGCGCGGTCGGACGTGAGCAGAGCTCACCGCGGCCGCCTCAATAAGGAGAAGAGCGTCGCGGACGCCTCAGCGGAGAGCAACCACGTGGTCAACCTTCTGGCACCCCATGGGAGGTGCGACTGCGCATCCATAGGACACGATGGTGATATCTTGACCGTGTGTGATAGTGGGCAGACACGTACACGTACATCCAAGAATGCGGGCCCACATTTCGGGCTTCCGATGTGTGGCATACGGTTGATCCAAAAGAACTGTTTGCGATGAGCTAGAACAACAGAAATAGGCTTTGTAGGCCCAGAACCATCAATAAATTTTGACCTTGTTTCTCATCACATTGCAGATTACAACGCAATAAGTAATTTCGAATCTATTCACACCTATTAAACTAATTTTGACCTTGTTTCTCAAAAATTACTTCACAGTTCCTCTCCTCATCACCCACGAAACTGGTCTTTCATGTCAAGTCGTTCTGCCATGGCCGGTAGGAGGTGTTTCGGGTGGACATATAACCAGGCAGTAGAGACCAACACCGTGGAGGCACTAGAGAGGTCCCGCCGCGAAGCAGCAGCCGTAGGAGAGATGTCCCAGCGCGCTGCAGAGCCCTCGAACAAGCTCTTACAGGCACGCGAGGGCTCTCACAAGCGCACTCGCTACCTCGGCGATCATGACGAGATGGCGTTACTGAAGTCCTTGGCCGGGGACGACGACACTCTCGCAGGCCTCATTAGGCGGAAGGAGCTGGTCGACGGCTTGATGAAGCTGCTCTAGATCAGCGAGGCCTTGGTTGACAAGGTGACCGGCCTTGTCGAGCAACTCATGGGTGACAATGCGAAGCTCCTCAAGGCACTCGTCGAGAAGGAGGAGGAGGCTGCCGGCTGGAAGATGCTGCATGAGCAGAGCAGTGCACGGGGATGATGCTGACAGCGGTCATTGAGGAACTGATGGGTGACTTGAGGAAGCTCCGGATTGAGTGCGAGCAGGAGGTGGAGGAATCCGTGGCTGCTTTCAAGCAAAGTCGTGAGGAATTGAAGAATGGGCTGGAGGATGTCGTCTCCCGATGATCCGTTAATGAGTAGAGACAGTAGCGACCCAGATCGTTGTCTGCGATTTCCTTCTTCTCTTGCCCCTGTGTCTTCCGGGCTCTGCCGCATGTGGCATTTTAAATTATTCGAAATGTGTAAGACAATTATTATCTACGCCATTGTAAATTTGCTGTCGTATTATTCGTTGCCATTTTATTTGTCATCGTATTATCCATTTCCCTATGTGGTTATTTAAATTAGGCCGGAATACGAGTTGAAAACATGAACAAAGCAAACGCTGCCATCGGATCACAAGCAAACACCCTTCGTCCAGGTGCTTTAATTAACCACATGTTAAACAGTGGCTCGTCCGCCATTAATGGAGAAGTTGTGAGCGAGGCAGGCGGCTGGTCAATGGAGGTCAAAGAGCTTGCTTCCGGTGAGCATGGGCAGCCTTGCTGGTCGCACATGTCCCGTGGAGCCTGCGAGGTGGATAGGATGCATGCGTTCCCGTCGAGCCTCCGCGGCGGACTGCTCGCACGTGTCCCGTCTAGCTTGCACGACAGACTTCTCGTGATCGTCCCGTCTAATCAAACAGCTACACGCATGCCATCGAGTATGGTTAAATTTTGGCAGAGGTAGTGGCCATACTTAAATGGTTACGGGAACACATGGTTCATATAATACAGCCGTTTGCGATATGAACCTCTCAGCTATTTGTTTCAAAAAGACTTTGTTGGCTATTAATGTGTGTGCCTTGTCTCAAACTGGACGAGTTTTTTACCACAGCATATATGTGCCATGTCATGAAACCATGCCAAGTTTCATGTTTTTGGGGTGAGTTTTCAATTTACTGGGATATAAAAACCAAGATTCTCAATGTTTCAGGACGACAAGAACTTTGTAATTCATTCCCAGTCCTTAAATAAGACTTAAACATGCGCCCAATGACACATGTATGATTTCCCACCCATTTTGCTTCACTGGAGCATGTGCTTGCAGGTCAAATTTGAATTATGGACTACATTAAATGCCTAGAAAAATTAATTAATATATGCAATGGCCAAACAAACCCTGAACAATTTCAAATTTCAGCACGACACTCCTGTTATTCTATGTTGCCTATAGAAAACAAAGTTCAAGGCGAGAAGAGGCAGTGATTATCGTTTCATCCACAAGAGGGGCATGTTTCCCTACCGAGGTTGCGAGAAGCTTCGGTTTGTAAGAGGCTTGTAATATAGCTTGACCCAAATTAGAAAATTATTTTACCATGCTTTGTGCCATGTAGTGACACCATGTCAAGTTTCATGATTTCCTGGTGAGTTTTGGACTTACAGAGATTTAAAAATCGAGATTCGCAATGTTTGTGGCCAATCTAGGATGCCGAGACGGTTGAATTCATTCCCATTCGTTCCATGGAACCTAAACATGCACCCAAAGGACACATATATGTTTTTTCTCGCCATTTTGGTGCACTAGAGCATGTATTTGTAGTTCAGATTTGAATTATGAACATTAAATGCCAAGAAAACTCAATTCATGAATAGAAAATGTCAAACGAACCCTGAATAATTTCAAAGTTTAGTGCGAATCTCTCGTTGTTCGGTGTTGCATATAGAAGAAAATACAAGGCTAGAAGAGGGAGTGATTATGATTCGCCCACAAGGGGATACGTTTCCCTATCGAAACCACTAGGGTTCTTGTGACATGCTCCGGTTTGTAAGAGGTATGTAACAAAGCTTGGCCCAAATTGGACAATGTTTTACCATGACATATATGTGCCATGATGTGACACCATGCCACCTTTGATGACTTTCTGGTGAGTTTTGGATTTATGGGGATTTAAAAACCGAGATTCCAAATGTTTGAGGACGAGCCAGGACGCAGGTATGGTTGTAATTCGTTCACATTCCTGGCATGGGACCTAAACATGCACCAAAAGGACACATGTATAATTTTTCTATCCATTTTGGTGAACTAGAGAATGTATTTGTAGTTCAGATTTGAATTATGCACATTAAATGCCTCTGAAACTCAATTAGTGTATAAAAAGGTCAAACGAACCCTAAATAAGTTTAATTTTCAGCACGGATATCCTGTCGTTCCATGTTGCCCGTAGAAGAAAATACAAGGCAAAAAGAGACGGTGATTACATTTCGCCCACAAGGGGAACACATTTCCCTATTGGAACCACGAGGCTTCTTTGAGAGAAGCTCCAGTTTGTAAGAGGTTTGTAATAAAGCTTGGCCCAAATTTGACAATGTTTTTACCACGACATATATGTGCCATGATATGACACCATGCCAACTTTCATGATATTCTAGCGAGTTCTGGATTTATGGGGATTTAAAAACCGAGATTCCAAATGTTTGAGGATGAGCCAAGACGCTGGTACGGTTGTAATTCGTTCCCATTCCTGGCATGGGATCTAAACATGCACCCAATGACACATGTATAAATTTTCAAGCCATTTTGGTGAACTGGAGCATGTATTTGTAGTTCAGATTTGAATTATGGACACTAAATTCTTAGGAAACCCAATTAGTGTATAAAAAGGCCAAACGAACCTTGAATAAGTTTAAATTTCGGCACGGATATCTTGTCGTTCCATGTTGCCTGTAGAAGAAAATACAAGGCGAAAAGAGGCAGTGATTATCATGTCTCCCACAAGGGGGACATGTTTCCCTATCGAAACCACAAGGCTTCTTTGAGAGAAGCTCCAGTTTGTAAGAGGCTTGTAATAAAACTTGCACCAAAATGGACAAAAAAATTCCTTGACATATATGTGCTATGCCATGACACAATGCCATGTTTCACAATTTTCGGGTGAGTTTTGGATTTATGGGTATTTAAAAACTGAGATTATTCTAATGAAATGTTTTCAAATAGCACACGGCTCACTAATGAAAGTCGTGTGCCTACCAAACCGTGGTCGATGCCCCCTCCCCCTGCGGCACGCTCGATCTAAGTCGTGCGTTCTGATTGGCCAGAACCCAAACCCCATGGATCATACATCTGCACCGGTAGATGCTCCCAGATCGAACGGCAATCCTCAGCCCTTTCGACAGCACATGCAGCATATGGCTAAGCAGAATGCACATGCGTCGTGCTAGCTGACGCTTCCTTCTCTACTAAGTTTTCTATATTAATGTTGTTATATATCCAAATAGGCTACCGTTTCCTGCCACTCCTCTCATCGGTTTCCCGCCTCTTCTCCCATCGTTTCCCCGCTACTAGTGTTAGTGCTCATTGAAGGCTAGGCGGTGATACACCGGCCATGTAAATATCACACACATTTTCTAAAAGCCCAAATGTGTGTGATAGGAGGGAGTAGGTACCATAGGGTGACTTCCCATCTGCTAGCCTAGTCGAATAGAACGCAGAAGTTAAGCGTGCTCGGGCTGGAGTAGTCCAAGGATGGGTGACCCGGTGGGAAGTTGCATATCTCGAGCTTCATTTAAATGCTATGACACGGTCATTATAGAGATAAAGAGATAAATATCTCTATAGTGACCTATCATGGCGATTATATAAACAGTGGGATCCTTGTTTTGCTAATTTGTAGACTATGTTTTTATTGGTTATTTTTTCCTCTAAAAAAATTAAAGAATGATTGACTCTATAGTGACCTGTCATGGCGATTATATAAACCTTTTTCAGATCGAGCATGTCTCCCTTGTGCAGTTTATAGACATTGCACATATCTGTGGGCTCCCCGAGGTATATATATTATCCTTTACCGATAATGAGGGGGCACACAATCTATCACTTTGACCCAACAAAGAGAAGGGTTTTACCATGATGGTTTTCTAGTGCTATGTGTTCCATTAGACCAAATAAAGTTTGAGCGCATGTGTTGGATGACACCTCCCCCCGCCGCCTCGAAGTTGGGAAACCGACATCGTACGTATTAAACTAGGCTTGGAGTCGGGTACAGTGTTCAGTTTGTAATGTAGTTGGTGGCCCATCAAATTTGTGCATTTGGGATTTAAACACATCACACACCACCGTACCCATACATATTTTCGGGCCGCATGCAGTGTATACGGGGTCTTCTGATCGACCATGTTTCCCTTGTGCAATTTTTTTATGATGACACACATATTTGTGGGATCCCCAAGTGTATATATATCATCCCTTGGACCGATAACGAGGCGTATGTGTTGACCATGAATGGATTCCTCCTAGTTCGTGTTAGGGCCAGTCACCTTCACATGTCGTTCAACCAAAGCTCGAGCTTATGCGTTGTCATGATTCCCTCCCACGTGCTTGGATTCTGGGTTCGACCTACACCGTACCCTGCGTATCTCGTCCTTAACTACCTCGCCTTCATGGTTTTTGTCTATATCGAGAGGTAGGCACCACATCTAAATTATACATTATTCTATATTCAAAACACACATCACCTTCTAACGTACATCATTTTGGCCGCATGCAAGACGTGCTAGTTTTGTGGTCCCTCTCGTGCGATTTTTATGATAGTTAATCTATTGGCCCAAGCGGTTTATCGACAACAGCATTTGTCATTTGACCAAACGATAGATTCACTAGTCCGTCTTATGGTAGCTTATGGCGACATGCATGTATGACCAAAGTATCATTACGTGCATCCGCCTTGCTGACACGAAGTGGGAGGTGGTGGGTCAAGCACCCTAGCTAGCTACGACATTATGTCATTATAGATATATCCAAGGGTGCTTTCGGGTTTGCCAGGCAGGTGCCACCAAAGTTGTGCATTGTGTATTTAAAGTTTTAAACATCACACCCAATATTCCTACATATAATTGGCCACTTCCAGGTGGTTCTTGACTTCTGGCCCCTCTCATCGATCTTCGACGACGCGCCCAACTGTGGTCCCGCGCGGTGAAAGTTGTGCATTGGAATTTTGAACATCACAGACAAACCTTTTCACTCATATATATTTGGGCTACATGCTGGTGTGGCTGTCTTCTGACCCTCTCTAACATTTTTTCCGCAAAGACTCTGATGATGCTCAACGGACACTGGTATAATGTCTTAACTGTGTGCGATGCTAGTGAGTTGTGAATCACCACGACTGCGCAAGCGTGAGCAAAGGTGGAGGTACTGGCTCAACCGTGTGCGATGCAAGTCCACTGTAAAATCACCACGACTGTGCAAGCGCGAGCAAAGGGTGGAGGTACTGGCTTAACCATGTGCGCTATAAAATCACACCCTGCACAAGCTAAAGGCGGGTAGTTTATTTAGAAATTAGGACGAATCGTGTGCGATTGACCAGCTAGCTAGAAATCTAAAAACAAACTGCCTGCCTTGAGCGTTGCAAAAATTAGCGATTCCGCCACTTTTCCTTATTATCATACACACATATTCTTATTGGACCGTGCGTGATCTTCGGTACTCCCGCCCCGCATCAATTCCTTTACCCAAATTTTAGCAGCCAGCGTACTTCAACCGTCGTCCACACTCCTCCAGCACCGACCTTCTAGTAAAATTGCAGTAGTCGAGGCATTTGAACCGTCGCCCTCCCTCGTCCACCACCATCTCCACCCACCATTACTAAAATTTTCAATAGCCGCGGCGTATCCTCAAACACCACCCCCTCCACACAGTCCCCCACCCGGCCCCCTCCCCCCTCGAACCCAAGCTTGCCGCCGTCGGTGGCGCCTGCTACTTCTTAAGATTGCGTTGGTTTTTCCCTTGAAGAGGAAAGGGTGATGCATCAATGTAGAGATAAGTATTTCCCTCAGTTTGAGAACCAAGGTATCAATCCAGTAGGAGACAACACACAAGTTACCGAATGCCTCCACAAACAAACAACAACTTGCACGCAATGCGATAAAGGGGTTGTCAATCCCTTCACGGTTACTTGCAAAGGTGAGATCTGACAGAGATAGATAAATGGTAAAGTAAATAGTTTTGGTATTTTTCGTTTATAGATTGGAAAGTAAAAGATTGCAAAATAGTAAATCGGAAAATAATATTATGGAAAATAGAACTTGTATGATGCAAAATAGACCCGGGGGCCATAGGTTTCACTAGAGGCTTCTCTCATGATAGCAAATAATATGGTGGGTGAACAAATTACTACCGAGCAATTGATAGAAAAGCGCAAAGTTATGACGATATCTAAGGCAATGATCATGAATATAGGCATCACGTCTGTGTGTAGACCAAAATGATTCTGCATCTACTACTATTACTCCACACATTGACCGCTATCCAGCATGCATCTAGAGTATTAAGTTCATAAAGAACGGAGTAATGCATTAAGTAAGATGACATGGTGTAGAGGAATTAACTCAAGCAATATGATGAAAACCCCATCTTTTTATCCTCGATGGAAACAATACAATACCAGCCTTGCTGCCCCTACTATCACTAGGAAAGGACACCGCAAGATTGAACCCAAAGCTAGGCACTTCTCCCATTGCAAGAAAAACCAATCTAGTTGGCCAAACCAAACCGATAGTTCGGAGAGAATTACAAAGATGTCAAATAATGAATAAAAGAATTCAGAAAAGATTCAAATAATATTCATAGATAAGCTGATCATAAATCCATAATTCATCGAATCTCGGCAAAAACACCGCAAAAGAGTATTACATCGGATAGATCTCTAAGAACAACGAGGAGAACATGGTATTGGGAATCAAAGAGAGAGAAGAAGCCATCTAGCTACTAGCTATGGACCCATAGGTCTAAAATAAAGTGCTCATGTTTAATCGGAAGGGCAATAGAGTTGATGTAGAAGCCCTCCATGATCGAATCCCCTCCGGTAGGACGGCGGAAAAGGTCCCTAGATGGGAACTCATCGGTACATAAAGTTGCGGTGGTGGAAAAGAGTTTTCGTGGATGCCCCTGCTGGTTTGGGGATATATGGGTATATATAGGCGAAAGAATTAGGCCAGGAGGTGCACGAGGGGCCCACAAGGGTGGGGGCACGCCCTACCCCCCTGGGCACACCCTCTGTCCTTGTGGCCGCCTCGCGGCTCCTCTGACTTCATCTCTAAGTCTCCTGGTTGTCTTCTGGTCCAAGAAAAATTATCGTGAAGGTTTTATTCCGTTTGGTATTCCTTTTCCGTGAAACTCAAAAACAAGGAAAAAAGGAACCGGCACTAGGCTCTAGGTTAGTCCCAAAAATAATATAAAATAGCATACAAATGCATATAAAACATTCAAAACATATAATACAATATAATAGCATGGAACGATCAAAAATTGTAGATACATTGGAGACGTATCAAGCGTCCCCAAGCTTAATTCCTGCTCTTCCTCGAGTAGGTAAATGATTAAAACATAACTTTTGATGTAGAATGCTACCTAACATATTTCTCCATGTAATACTTCTTTATTGTGGCATGAATGTTCAGATACATAATATTCAAAACAAAAGTTTAATATTGCATAAAAACAATAATACTTCAAGCATACTAACAAGGCAATTATGTCTTCTCAAACTAACATGGCCAAAGAAAGCTTATCCCTACAAAATCATATACTCTGGCTATGCTCCATCTTCATCACACAAAATATTCAAATCATGCACAACCCCGATGACAAGCCAAGCAATTATTTCATACAAACATTTTCAACTTTCACGCAATACATGAGCGTGAGCCATTGACATAACACTATAGGTGGAATAGAATATGGTGGTTGTGGAGAAGACAAAAAGAAGGAGATAGTCTCACATCAACTAGGCATATCAACGGGCTATGGAGATGCCCATTAATAGATATCAACGTGAGTGAGTAGGGATTGCCATGCGATGCATGCACTAGAGATATAAGTTTATGAAAGCTCAAAAAGAAACTAAGTGGGTGTGGTTCAAACTCGCTTGCTCACGAAGACCTAGCACAATTTGAGGAAGCCCATCATTGGAATATACAAGCCAATTTCTATAATGAAGAATTCCCACTAGTATATGAAAGTAACAACATAGGAGACTCTCTATCATGAAGATCACGGTGCTACTTTGAAGCACAAGTGTGGTAAAAAGGATAGTAAAATTGTCCCATTTCTCTTTTCTCTCATTTTTTTGGTTTTGGGCCTTCTATCATTTTTTGGCCTCTTTTTTTCTTCCAGAGTCTCATCCCGACTTGTCGGGTAATCATAGTCTCCATCGTCCTTTCCTCACATGGGTCAATGCCCTAATAATGAAGATCGCCACACTTTTATGTACTTAGAACTCAAGAATTACAACTCGATACCTAGAACAAAATATGACTCTATATGAATGCCTCCGGTGGTATACCGGGATGTGCAATGAATCAAGAGTGACATGTATGAAAGAATTATGAATGGTAGCTTTGCCACAAATACAATGTCAACTACATGGTCATGCAAAGCAATATGACAATGATAAAGTGTGTCATAATAAAAGGGAAGGTGGAATGTTTCATGGCAATATATCTCGGAATGGCTATGGAAATGCCATAATAGGTAGGTATGGTGGTTATTTTGAGGAAGGTATATGGTGGGTGTATGGTACCAGCGAAAGTTGCGCAGTACTAGATAGGGTAGCAATGGTGGAAGGGTGAGAGTGCGTATAATCCATGGACTCAACATTAGTCATAAAGAACTCACATACTTATTGCAAAAATCTATTAGTTATCAAAACGAAGTACTACGTGCATGCTCCTAGGGGGATAGATTGGTAGGAAAAGACCGTCGCTCGTCCTCGACCGCCACTCATAAGGAAGACAATCAATAAATAAATCATGCTCCAACTTCATCACATAATGGTTCACCATACGTGCATGCTACAGGAATCACAAACTTTAACACAAGTATTTCTACAAGCCACAATTACTCACTAGCATGACTCTAATATCACCAACTTTATATCTCAAAACAATCATAAGGAATCAAACTTCTCATAGTACTCAATGCACTTTATATTAAAGTTTTTATTATACCCCTCTTGGATGTCTATCATATTAGGACTAAATTTATAACCAAAACAAATTACTATCCTGTTTAGAGACTCTCAAAATAATATAAGTGAAGCATGTGATTTCAATAATTTCTATAAAATAAAGCCACCGCCGTGCTCCAAAAAGATATAAGTTAAGCACTAGAGCAAAATTTCCTAGCTCACAAGATATAAGTGAAGCACATGGAGTATTCTAATAAGTCACGATTCATGTGTGCCCTTCTCAAAAGGTGTGTACAGCAAGGATGATTGTGGAAAACTAGCAAAGACTCATATCATACAAGACGCTCCAAGCAAAACACATATCATGTTGTGAATAAAAATATAGCCTCAAGTAAAGTTACCGATAGACGAAGACGAAAGAGGGGATTCCTTCCGGGGCATCCCTAAGCTTAGGCTCTTGGTTGTCCTTTAATATTACCTTGGGGTGCCTTGGGCATCCCAAAGCTTAGGCTCTTGCCACTCCTTATTCCATAGTCCATCAAATCCTTACCCAAAACTTGAAAACTTCACAACACAAAACTCAACAAAAAATCTCATAAGCTTCGTTAGTATAAGAAAATAAATCACCAATTTTGGTACTATTGTGGACTCATTCTTTATTTATATTGGTGTAATATCAACTGTATTCCAACTTTTCCATGGTTCATACCCCCGATACTTTTTTGATAATTTACATTAGGGAAAAATCCCTACTGTGATCTTTTTTCATTAAATATTAGTGGTTAATACATGGTTCCATTACATCATGGCATGGTTATGCCATGCAAGTTAGAGTCAAAGTCTCTAAGTAAAAGAAAATTACATGCTATTTAACCATTGGAGCATGTCGTTGTATCTCTTAACTATCCAATAAAACTTCTTTTGCAATTGACTCATGAACTTCTAATGCCTTCAAAGATTTAATCATTTCTTTGGTTCCAGATGGCCCAGCATCCTGTGATGATAATTTCCATGAAAAATTCCCATTTGTATCTTTGTTTTGCATCAATGATCATCATGTTGATATTCAAGTCTATATTCCATTCAATCCCAATACTCCACTAGAAGCTTTGACTAAAAGTGCAACCAAAAAGTAGGTGTGTTCTGTCTTCTATTGGTTGGTCATTACATAAAGCACAGGATGTATCATCCAGAGTGTAATTTTTCATGATGAGTAAATCACAAGTGTTAATTCTGTCATTGAGTGCTAGCCAGGCAAAAAAATTATGCCAAGGTAGACAACATGTTTTCCATATCCATTGAATAGGTAAAGGGGCTTGATGATTTCCCATTAATATCCTATAAATTTTCTTTGCAGAATATATTGAGTTGCCCCACATAAAAGACCATATATCTTTTTCTTCATTATCTCTAACTTGATCTAGCTGTTCAGTTAATGATAAGTACTGATCATAAGCAACCATAGATAATGGCATTAGGAAAAGGCTGGTATAATCATCAACAGATTTTGCCTTATGGATGGTGATACATGTTTTCTTTGCAAATGAATGCAACTCAACCCATTTTCTATTTAGGATGTTTCCATTCCATACATCATCCCATAACATGGTTGTATCTCCTTTGTTAATTTGGCAAGTGGCCAAGCCTCTATATAAGTCAGTAAGCTTGATGCAATCTCTCCACCAAAATGATCCTTTGTTACTGCAGTTGTGGGGGATACTATTGTTTGTGTAGTAGGCTTGCAAGATCAGATTAACCCATGGGATGTCCTCTTTATTGTAAAATTTGTGAAGAAGTTTGATCATCAATGCAATATTTTGTACTCTGAGATTGAGGATACCCAGACCCCCTTGGTTCTTAGGCTTGCATATCATTCCATACCATAGCAAATATGGGCATGGAGGCAATAACATAATTTACATATGACAGTCTCCCAGCATAATTCATAAAATTTGCAACTCCAGATAGTCTTCTGTCAATTCTTGATATCGTGGGCATAAGATCCTGAATAAGGCTTTGTGGTGCCCAAAGGTAATCCCAATTATGTAAATGGCAAGCTTTCTACTTTGCATCCAAAATTCTCAGCTAGATCATTAGCCGTATCATTACTTATGTTGATAGGCACCATGGATGATTTACTGTAGTTGACATAGAGGCCAGTAGACATGTTGAATATTTGAAGCAGACTTTTGAGATGCATCAGTTGATCCTTGTTAGTAGGCATGATCAAAAGCGTATCATTAGCATATTGGATTATTGGGTATTGCTGGCCATAACATTCCTCAATAGGAAGAGATAGTTCACCATGCATCCATGCTAAATTAACAATAGTTTGCAAAACATCTGCAGCAATCACATACAGGAGTGGGGATATAGGGTCACCCTGCCTCACACCTCTTTTACATATGATCTTTTTTCCAGCAACCCCATTGAGCAGAGCTAAAGTAGAGGCAGTGTTCAAGATTTTAGTAACCCAGCTGATCCATCTAGGACCAAAACCTTTGTCCTTAAGCATGTCAATAATAGCAGAGTACTCAATTTTGTCGACAGATTTTTCAAAGTTCAATTTGAGGATGATAATGGGTCTATTGGACTTATGACAGATGCTGAGGTACTCAAAAGAATATCCTAGGCAATCTTGGATGTTTCTACCTTTGATGAAGCCATACTGATTTTGATGCACAATCTTGGTAATTTCCTTTTGTAGTCTGTTGGCCATGAGCTTGGTAAAAACCTTTGGGGGCAAGGTGACCAATGAGATTGTCCTATAATCATTCATGTTTTCAGGTGATTGCCTCTTAGGAATGAGAGTAATATATGCAGTGTTGATGCTCTTAATGTCAATGTCACCTTCAAAGAAATCACATATCATTTTACAAAAATTAGGTTTGATGATGTTCCAGCAATTTTTCAGAAATCTCCCAATTAAGCCATCAGGTCCTGGTGCTCTGTCATCATGGAATTCTTTGACTACAGTTTCAATTTCCTCCATCCTAAAGGTTCATCTAGATGACCAAGATTATGTGATGGGATAATCTCAGGAAGGTTGAGCAGCATAGTTGGCTTGATAGATGTGCACAACCTATGTTTGTATGATTGCCAAATGACAACAGCTTTTTGGTCATGAGATGAGTGTATAGTTCCATCCTCGATAGTAATGGAAGAGATATAGTTTCTCCTATAATTCATGGTGGCCATGGCATGTAGAAGTTTAGAGTTTTCATCTACAAACAGAATATTTCTTCTCTTGTATCTACTTTTCCAGTATAATCTCTTTGCTTCAAGTAGCTTTAAAATATGATTCTTCAGTATATACCTGAAATTTTTCTCCATAATTGATAAGCTTCTCTGGTCTTCAAGTCCATCAATGAGATTCATCACATAGTTGCATTTTTGAATGGTGGAGTTGAGATCGGATAAGTTTTTGCTCCATTGTTTAAGACCATGTCTAAGGCATTTCAATCCTGCATTAACATCATGTGCAAAGTTCTCAATAGTATTGCATTTATTCCATGAGTTTTGAACTACTTGATAGAAACCCTCAAAGTCCATCCAGTAATTTTCAAACCTGAATACATTTGCTTTTGGGATGTCACTGCCAATTTTTATATGAATAGGAATATGATCAGATGTAATTCTAGCTAGAGGACATGCCATAGTATTTGGAAAAGATATTGTCCAGTCAGCATTAGTGAATATCCAATCAAGCTTCTCTAATAGTGGATGATCCTGCATATTACTCCATGTGAAGCTTCTTCCTTTCAGTGGAATTTCCACAAGATTGTGGGCTTGTATAGAGCTATTAAAAAGTAACATCTTATTAACATCACCACCAGGCCTATTTCTATCATCTGGGCTTCTAATCAGGTTGAAATCTCCCAATATCATCCAGTAGTCCATGCTTGTAGTGTCAATGGAATTGAACCAATTAATGAATTCTTCCCTTTCTTCATTCTGACATGGAACATAGATATTTGTGATATGGAAAATGTTACCAGATAGTATGCACTTCAGTTTGGTAGTTAATTGGAACTGCTCCTGGCTGATAATTTGGCCATCAAATAGGGTCCCGTTCCAAATAGTGATAATGCCTCCTGAATTTCCCAATGAAGGTACATACACAAACTGGTTAAATCTTCTAGGGGAGAAGTTCCTGAGATAAGAAATATCAAACTCCTCTCTTTTGGTTTCTTGAATGCAGATAATGTTACAATTACTTTCTTCAATTTTTTCCTCAAATCATCCCATCTTTGATGTGAGTTTATACCCCTCACATTCCAGTTCAAAATGTTCCAACTTCTATTCATTGATAAATGGTGTATCAGGTCTTTCCTCAACAGTGAGTATAATCACTGTGTAATTAATGCAGGTATCTTCCATATTGGCATTGATTGTAATCATCATGAGGAAATCATAGGACAGAGTATGATACCAAATAAACCACTTCCTAGCATTGTGATTGCAGAGTAGATAAACCAAAATAAGTTCATAGTGCACGCGTGCACTCATCACCACATAAGCAAAATGAAAGTGACGGGCTGGAACTGAAACTAATGCTTGGTACTGGTAGTACTTATTACAGACCATTATATAAAATGGCCAAATATAACTAGATCAAATTCTATTAATTGATGACTGGGGAAATCAGCTTGTCCTTAGTCACCTCACTAGGAGGGATCTGGCATTGCTTGGAAGCAAGGGCATGAATGGTGTCAAGGGGAAGTTCTGGTGGTGGTGGAGCTTCAGGATCTCTAATGTTAAACTCAAAATCTCCAGCAAGGTTCTTCCTGGTATTGTCTATGCATGCAACTGCCTTATCCTTGAAGCTAGCACTCAAAACGGCCAGTCTTCTACTGCGCCTAACATCCATGACATTAATTGGAGCATCATTTTTCTTCCTTTTGTAGACAGGAGTTTTCATTGGAGGATAACAGGAAACTTGGGCCATAGTTATGTCTTCTGCAATAGGAGCATTCAGAGGAGTAGAGGGGTTGCTGTTGTTGCAGTTCTGTATTTCAATGTTTCAGTTCTGCACATCATTGGTGAAGCTAGTGTCCTCATTGCTGCATGGGATAGATGCTGTAACAAAAGGAGTGAAATCCATATGCGTATTTTCCTCTAACTCAGTAATCACACATGAGCTTTTTATTGGGCAATCTTTAGCTGAGGTGACAAAAGAGATCAGGCATTTTCTAATTGGTCCAAACTCATCATCAACATCCGTCATTTAACATCTGGTACTTTCCACAGTACAGCCTTCAAGTTTTTTGAGTAGCTCAGGTGCAGATGCCATAAGTTTGTGCATAATATCTTGCATAGCAACAAAACAATCAAAAGCCTCAACAACAGGTTTAGCATTGGCAGCAGGTGCTCCATGATCCATCTCAGCGCTTTGAGGAGGTGTTGGGATCATAGGCTCTCCATCATGGTCTTGTTCTTGGTGCATGTTGTTGTTGTCATTAAAATCAGCATCATTCCGTATACCACCAAATGGAGCATTGGGCATTGGATGTATGATACCATCTGGAGGAATAGGGTCTTCATCTCCCCCAATGTCCCCAAGCAGGTTTGTGTGCAAGATGTAAATAGCTAAAGTCCATGATTTCCCATGCCCAAGATCATCAAGGTTTTCACAAATAACATGGCTTAGTGGGATATTGAGGAGATCTGGCACACGGATCCGAACTAAAATTATAGCACGGTTTGACATGTCCATATCCCAGGTAAGAAACTTTCCAAAACCACAAACGGATTCTCTGACCTTATCCATCCTCCAGTGATACGTCTCCAACGTATCTATAATTTTTTATTGTTCCATGATATTATATTATCTGTTTTGGATCTTTATGGGCTTTATTATACACTTTTAGATTATTTTTGGGACTAACCTATTAACCGAAGGCCCAGTGCAAATTGTTGTTTTTTTGCCTATTTTAGCATTTCGCAGAAAAGGAATATCAAACGAAATGAAACCTTCAGGTGAGTTTTTTTTGGAACAAACGAGATCCACGAGACTTGGAGTGGACGTCAAGAAAGAAGCGAGGAGGCCATGAGGCGGGAGGGCGCGCCCAGGGGGTAGGCGTGCCCCCCACCCTCGTGGGCCCTCGCAGCTCCACCGTCCCACTTCTTTCGCCTATATATACTCTTATACCCTGAAAACATCAGAGGAAGCCATGAAACCACTTTTCAACTGCCGCAACCTTTTGTACCCATGAGATCCCATGTGGGGACCTTTTCCGGTGATCTGCCGGAGGGGGTTCGATCACAGAGGGCTTCTACATCAACACCATAGCCTCTCTGATGATGTGTGAGTAGTTTACCACAGACCTTCGGGTCCATAGTTATTAGCTAGATGGCTTCTTCTCTCTCTTTGGATCTCAATACAAAGTTCTCCTCGATGTTCTTTGAGATCTATTCGATGTAATTCTTTTTGCGGTGTGTTTGCCGAGATCCGATGAACTGTGGCTTTATGATTAAGATTACCTATGAGAAAATATTTGATTCTTCTCTGAATTCTTATATGCATGATTTTATATCTTTGCAAGTCTCTTCAAATTATAAGTTTGGTTTGGCCTACTAGATTGATCTTTCTTGCAATGGGAGAAGTGCTTAGCTTTGGGTTCAATCTTGTGGTGTCCTTTCCTAGTGACAGTAGGGGCAGCAAGGCACGTATTGTATTGTTGCCATCGAGGATAAAAAGATGGGGTTTATATCATAATGCTTGAGTTTATCCCTCTACATCATGTCATCTTGCCTAATGCGTTACTCTGTTCTTTTGAACTTAATACTCTAGATGCATGCTGGATAGCGGTCGATGTGTGGAGTAATAGTAGTAGATGCAGAATCGTTTCGGTCTACTTGACACGGATGTGATGCCTATGTTCATGATCATGCCTAGATATCATCATAACTATGCGCTTTTCTATCAATTGCTCGACAGTAATTTGTTCACCCACCATAATATATGCTATCTTGAGAGAAGCCACTAGTGAAACCTATGGCCCCCGGATCTACTTTACATCATATAAGTTTTTGATAAAATTCTAGTTTACTATTTATTTTGCAGTCTTTACTTTTCAATCTATACAACAAAAATTCCAAAAATATTTATCTTATTATCTCCATCAGATCTCACTTTCGTAAGTGACCGTCAAGGGATTGACAACCCCTTTATCGCGTTGGTTGTGAGGTTCTTGTTTGTTCGTGCAGGTACTAGCCGACTTGCGTGTAGTCTCCTATTGGATCGATACCTTGGTTCTCGAAAACTGAGGGAAATACTTACGCTACTTTGCTGCATCACCCTTTCCTCTTCAAGGGAAAAGCAACGCATGCTCAAGAGGTAGCATCCAGCACTCCAAAGGGAAATTAACCATCATAATCCAGGTTTCATGAGTGAATGTGCAGTCACGGTAGTTGATACCTCGATCATGATGAATGACAAGGAGTATAGAGTTGCCCACGAAGAAGGGCCCGTGGTTCATAGCAGTATCCAGGTCACATGCATGCACAAAATGAACCATGGCTACTCCCATGGCGCAGCACGATGACTCAGCGAGGCGCCACCTGCGCTCATGGTCGAGGAAGTGCCTGATGATCTAGACATTGCCAGCATATTGCGCAGGATCGGGTGGAGGGACAAGGGTGATGATCGCACACTTACTAGATTCCACCAACGGCTGCCCACCAAGGAAGTGGTACGTGCGATGACGGCAATGGCCATGAGCTCAAGAATCTCTGTGCCGGGTGGGAGGTGGGGGATGAGATCACATGGGTAAGTAGCCATGTCTCCAAGCTGGGATAGAGCAGGTTATGGGGGGGTGGTCGGCGAGGAGGCCCTGGCAATAGGGGCCGATGATGGGGTAGAGGACAGAGAGGCTAAGGGGGGTGGGTTGGCAGTAGAAGTCGAGGTGGCAATGGCAATGGTGGTGGGGGTGTCAGGTGGTAGAGGAAACATGGGAGTTTGTAGTAATCTGTAACTCTCGAATACTTCTGTAACTTCAAAAACTATGAAAAAATAGGAAAACCTGGGAAATTTGTTTATTAATCTACTACAGAAAGAATAGGTATTTTATCGCGCTTATGTTAAAATGAGAATTGTTTTCCTGAGCGCAAAAGTTTCCGTTTTTCAGCAAGATTAAGTCAACTATCACCATAAGCCATCCCAAAGGTCTTACATGGAAAAAACACTAATTGAAACACACAAAATAAAACATCTAACCAGAGGCTAAATGAATTATTTATTGAAAACATAAGCAAAAAACAAAGAACAAAAATAAAATTGGGTTGCCTCCCAACAAGCGCTATTGTTTAACGCCCTTAGCTAGGCATAAAGACACAAATAGATCTAGGTATTGTCATCTTTGGTATGCAATCCATAAGTAGCTCTCATAACAGATTCATATGGCAACTTAATTTTCTTTCTAGGAAAGTGTTCCACGCCCTTCCTTAATGGAAATTGAAATCTAATGATTCCTTCTTTCATATCAATAATTGCACCAATCACTCTAATGAATGGTCTACCAAGAATAAGAGGACATGTAGGATTGCAATCTATATCAAGAACAATGAAATCTACGGGCACATAATTCATATTTGCAACAATAAGAACATCATTAATCCTTCCCATAGGTTTCTTAATAGTGGAATCCGCGAGATGCAAATTTAAAGAACAATCATCAAATTCATGGAAACCTAACACATCACATAAAGTTTTTGGAATTGTGGAAACGATGGCACCCAAATCACATAAAGCATGGAACTCATAATCTTTAATCTTATTCTTAATAGTAGGTTCCCACTCATCATAAAGTTTCTAGGGATAGAAACTTCCAATTCAAGCTTTTCTTCAGAAGATTGCATCATAGCATCAACGATATGTTTAGTAAAAGCTTTGTTTTGATTATAAGCATGAGGAGAATTCAACATGGATTGCAACAAGGAAATACAATCTATTAAAGAACAATTATCATAATTAAATTCCTTGAAATCCAAAAGAGTGGGTTCATTGCTACTTAAAGTTTTGACCTCTCCAATCCCACTTTTATCAATTTTTGCATCAAGATCTAAAAACTCTGAATATTGGGACACTTTTTTAACTAAATTTGACTCATCTCCAGTCCCATATTTATGAAGATTTATATTGAATAACAAAGATTCAATAGAAGTCACATCAATCACTTTAAGATCTTCATCATTATTTTCACGGAAACTAGAAGGACACGCTTTTACAAACCAATCTCATTTAGCACGCATCTTAGCGTTTCTTTCTTTGCACTCATCAATGGATATTCTCATAGCCATTAGAGATTCATTGATATCACGCTTGGGTGGAATAGATCTAATTTTCAAAGAATCAACATCAAAAGAAATTCTATCCATGTTCCTAGCCAAATCATCAATCTTAAGCAATTTTTCTTCAACCAAAGCATTGAAATTCTTTTGCGAACTCATAAATTATTTAACACTATTCTCAAAATTAGAGAGCCTCTTATTATAATTTCCATAAGTATTGTTGTAGGAATTACCATAATTATTAGAGGAATTACTAGGAAACGGCCTAAGATTAAAATTACCTCTATACACATTATTACCAAAATTGTTCCTACCAACAAAATTCACACCCATAGATTCATTATTATTTTCAATCAAAGTAGGCAAAGGCATATCATTAGGATCAATAGAAGAACTCTTGCTAGCAAATAATTTCATAAGTTCATCCATATTTCCACTCAAAACATTAATATCTTCAATCGCATGCACTTTTTTACTAGTGGAAGATCTTTTGGTATGCCATTGAGAATAATTAATCATAATATTATCTAGGAGTTTAGTAGCTTCTCCTAAAGTAATTTCCGTAAAAGTACCTCCCGGAGCCGAATCTAAAAGATTTCTAGAAGCAAAATTCAATCCGGCATAAAAAATTGAATAATCATCCACAAATTCAAACCATGAGTAGGGCAATTTCATATCATCAATTTCATCCTCTCCCAAGATTGTGCAACATGTTCATGATCAAGTTGCTTAAAATTCATAATATCGTTCCTAAGGGAGTTGATCTTAGCGGGAGGAAAATACTTGGAAATAAAAGCATATTTACACTTATTCCATGAATCAATACTATTTTTAGGAAAACATGAAAACCATGTTTTAGCACAATCTCGAAGTGAGAACAGAAACAGCTTCAATTTAACAATATCATTATCCACGTCTTCTTTATTTTGCATATCACTAGTGGCGGGAGCAATCGGAGTACTAATAGAATCATTGTTATTAGTATTGGCAAAGTCACACAATTTGGTATTCTCTTGAGCCAACGTAAAAAAGCAAGCAATCCAACACATGAGTACACAAAAATCAAACGAAGAAGAGGAACGGAAGAGGGGCGAAGAAAAAGGCATATCTTTCCGAAAATCCTTTTAGAAGTAGGGGGGAGGAAAATGAGAGGCAAATGGCGAATAATGTAATGAAAGAGATGAGAGTTTTATGATGGGTACTTGGCATAGATCTCCCTGGCAACGGTGCCAGAAATTCTTCCTGCTACTTCTTGAGCTTACGTTGCTTTTCCCTTGAAGAGGAAAGGGTGATGCAGCAAAGTAGAGATAAGTATTTCCCTTAGTTTGAGAACCAAGGTATCAATCCAGTAGGAGACAACGCACAAATCACCGATACCTGCCCAAACAATCAAACAACTTGCACCCAACGCTATAAAGGGGTTGTCAATCCCTTCATGGTTACTTGCAAAAGTGAGATCTGATAGAGATAGATGAAACTAAACAAAAGATAAAGTAAATATTTTTGGGTTTTTTTAGTTTGTGGATCGGAAAGTGAAATATTGTAGAATAGTAGATCAGAAACTAATGTGATGGAAAATAGTAGATCGGAAACTTAGATAACCGAAAATAGACCTAGGGGTCATAGGTTTCACTAGAGGCTTCTCTCAAGACAACAAATAACACAGTGGTTGAACGAATTAATGTCAAGCAATTGATAGAAAATCGCAAAGTTACGACGATATCTAAGGCAATGATTATGAAATATAGGCATCACGTCCGTGTCAAGTAGACCAACTCCTGCCTGCATCTACTACTATTACTCCACACATCGACCAACTTCTGCCTGCATCTAGACTATTAAGTTCATGAAGAATGGAGTAACGCATTAAGTAAGATGACATGATGTAGAGGAATAAACTCAAGCAATATGATGTAAACCCCATCTTCTTATCCTCGATGGCAACAATACAATACATGCCTTGCTGCCCCTACTGTCGTTGGGAAAGGACACCGCAAGATTGAACCCAAAGCTAAGGAGTTCTCCCATTGCAAGAAAAACCAATCTAGTTGGCCAAACCAAATCGATAGTTCGAAGAGAATTACAAAGATATCAAATCATGCATAAAAGAATTCAGAGGAGATTCTAATAATATTCATAGATAAGCTGATCATAAATCCACAATTCATCAGATATCGACAAACACATCACAAAAGAAGATTACATTGGATAGATCTCCAAGAACATCGAGGAGAACATGGTATTGAGAATCAAAGAGAGAAAGTAAGCCATCTAGCTACTAGCTATGGACTCGTAGGTCTGAGGTAAAATACTCACAGTTCATCGGAAGGGCAATAGAGTTGATGTAGAAGCCCTTCATGATCGAATCCCCCTCCGAAAGGATGTCGGAAAAGGCCCCTAGATGGGATCTCACGGGAACAGAAGGTTGCGGCGGTGGAAAAGTGTTCTCGTGGATTCTTCTGGTGGTTTGGGAATATATGTGAATATATAGGATGATGAATTATGTTAGGGGGTGTTGGAGTAGGCCACAAGGCAGGGGGCGCCCCCCGTAGGGCACTCCCCTATGGCTTGTCGTCTACTCCAAGGTCTTCTGACTTGGAGTCCAAGTCCAACAGGTGTCTTTTGGTCCAAGAAAAATCGTCGTGAAGGTTTTATTCCGTTTGGACTCCGTTTGGTGTCCCTTTTCTGCGAAGCTCAAAACCAAGGAAAAAATAGAAACTGGCACTGGGCTCTAGGTTAATAGGTTATTCCCAAAAATAATATAAAATAGCATATCAATGCATATAAAACATCCAATACAGATAATAAAATAGCATGGAACAATCAAAAATTATAGATGTGCTGGAGATGTAATAGGGTACAATGGTGTGTGATGTGTTTAAATCTTGAATGTACAACTTCGATGGGCCACGAACTACATTACAAACCGAACACCGTACCCGACCCCAAGCCTGGTTCAATACGTACGATGTCGGTTTCTCAACTTCATGGCAGCAGGGGGGTCGTCCAACGCATGCGCTCAAACTTTTTTTGGTCTAACATGGCACGCATAGCAATAGGAAACCATCATAGTCAAACCCTTCTCGTTGTTGAGTCAAAGGGATAGATTGTGTGGGCCCCCTCATTATCTGTAAAGGATAATATATATACCTCGAGGAGCCCATAGATATGTGCAACGTCTATAAACTGCACAAGGGAGAGATGCTCGATCAGAACTCCCTGCCCCCTATACCCTGCATGCGGCGCCCTGAAAAAGGTTTATGTAATCGCCATGACAGGTCACTATAGAGTCAATCATTCTTTAATTTTTTAGAGCAAAAAATAACCAATAAAAACAGAGTCTACAAATTGGCAAAACAAGGATCCCAAGGTTTATATAATCACCATGAAAGGTCACTATAGAGATATTTATCTCTGTATCTCTGTAATGACCATGTCATAGCATTTAAATGAAGCTCGAGATATGCAACTTCCCACCTGGTCACCCATCCTTGGACTACTGAGCACGCTTAACTTCTGCGTTCTATTCAACTGGGCTAGCGGATGGGAAGCCGCACCTTACTGATAGGAATTGCCTCCTTGCCTTTAAGGCATTTCACGCTGGTCACCCTATGGGACCTACTCCATCCTATCACACACATTTGTGCCTTTAGAAACTGCGTGCGATATTTACATGGCCGGTGTGTGGTCGCCTGGCCTTCAATGAGCACTGACACTAGTAGCGGGAAAACAATGGGAGAAGAGGCGGGAAACCGATGAGAGGAGTGGCGGGAAATGGTAGCCTATTTGGCTATATAACAACATTAATATACAAAACTTAGTAGAGAAGGAAGCGTGAGCTAGCACGACGCATGCGCACAGTGCTTACCCATATACTGCATGTGTTTTCGAAAGGGCTGAGGATTGTCGTTCTATCTGGGAGCATCCAACGGTGCAGACGTATGATCCGTGGGGTTTGGGTTCTGGCCAATCACAACGCATGACTCAGATCACGCACAGTAGGGGGGAGGGAGGCACCGGCCACGGTTTGTTAGGCACACGGCTTTCTTGAGTGAACCGTGTGCTATTTGAAAACATTTCGTGAGAAGAATCTCAGTTTTTAAATCCCCATAAATCCAAAACTCACCCGAAAATCATGAAACTTGGCATGGTGTCACAACATGGCACATATATGTCCAGGAAGTTTTTTGTCCATTTTGGCGCAAGTTTTATTACAAGTCTCTTACAAACAGGAGGTTCTCACAAAGAAGCCTCGTGGTTCCGATAGGGAAACGTGTCCCCCTTGTGGGCGAAACAATAATCACTGTCTCTTTTCGCCTTGTATTTTGTCCTACGGGCAACATGGAACGACAGGATATCCCTGCTGAAATTTAAACTTATTCAGGGTTCGTTTGGCATTTTTATACGCTAATTGAATTTCCTAGGCATTTAATGTCCATAATTCAAATCTGAACTACAAATACATGCTCCAGTTCACCAAAATGGCTAGAAAAATTATACATGTGTCCTTGGGTGCATGTTTAGGTCCCATGCCAGAAATGGGAACCAATTACAACTGTACCGGCGTCCTGGCTCGTCCTCAAACATTTGGAATCACGGTTTTTCAATCCGCATAAACCCAAAACTCACCAGAAAGTCATGAAAGTTGGCATGGTGTCACGCCATGGCACATAGATGTCGTGGTAAAAACATTGTCCAATTTGGGCCAAGCTTTATTACAAACCTCTTACAAACCGGAGCTTGTCTCAAAGTAGCCTCGTGGTTCCGATAGGGAAACGTGTTCCCCTTGTGGGCGAAACATAATCATTGACTCTTTTCGCCTTGTATTTTCTTCTACGGGCAACATGGAACGACAGGATATCCGTGCTGAAATTTAAACTTACTCAGGGTTCGTTTGGCCTTTTTATACACTAATTGAGTTTCCTAGGCATTTAATGTCCATAATTCAAATCTGAACTACAAATACATGCTACAGTTCACCAAAATGGCTAGAAAAATTATTCATGTGTCCTTGGGTGCAGTTTAGGTCCCATGCCAGGAATTGGAACGAATTACAACTGTACCGGTGTCCTGGCTCGTCCTCAAACATTTGGAATCACGGTTTTTAAATCCGCATAAACCGAAAACTCACCAGAAAGTCATGAAAGTTGGCATGGTGTCACGCCATCGCACATAGATGTCGTGGTAAAAACATTGTACAATTTGGGCCAAGCTTTATTACAAACCTCTTACATACCAGAGCTTGTCTCAAAGTTAGCCTCGTGGTTTCGATAGGGAAACGTGTTCCCCTTGTGGGTGAATTGATAATCGCTCCCTCTTCTAGCCTTGTATTTTCTTCTACACGCAACATGGAACAACGGGAGATTTGCACTAAACTTTGAAATTATTCAGGGTTCATTTGACCTTTTTTATTCATTAATTGAGTTTTCTAGGCATTTAAGGTCCATAATTCAAATCCGAACTACAAATACATGCTCTAGTGCACCAAAATGGCTATAAAAACATACATGTGTACTTGGGGTGCATGTTTAGGTCCCATGGAATGAATGGGAATGAATTCAACCGTCTCGGTGTCCTAGATCGGCCACAAACATTACGAATCTCGGTTTTAAATCTCTGTAAATCCAAAACTCACATGGAAATCATGAAACATGGCATGGTGTCACTACATGGCACATATATGTCGTGGTAAAATAATTGTCCAATTTGGGCCAAGCTATATTACAAGCCTCTTACAAACTGAAGCTTTTCGCAACCCTTGTGGTTCCGGTAGAGAAACATGCCCCTCTTGTGGGAGAAACGATAATCACTGCGTCTTCTCGCCTTGAACTTTGTTTTATACAAGCAAAACTGTTCAAGGTTCATTTGGCCATTGTATATATTACTTAAGTTTTCTAGGCATTTAATGTAGTCCATAATTCAAATTCGAACTACAAGCACATGCTCCAGTGAAGCAAAATGGGTGGGAAATAATACATGTGTCATTGGGTGCATGTTTAGGTCTCATTTAAGGATTGGGAATGAATTACAAACTTCTCGTCGTCTTGAAATAATGAGAATCTCAGTTTTTAAATCCGTGTAAATCAAAAACTCACCCAAAAACATGAAACTTGGCATGGTTTCATGGCATGGCACATATATGTCGTGGTAAAAAATCGTCCAGTTTGAGACAAGGAGCACACACTAATAGCCAACGAAGTCCTTTTGAAACAAATAGATGACACATTAATATCACAAACGGTTGTATTATATGAATCATGTGTTCTCGTAACCATTTAAGTGCGGCCACTGCCTCTGCCAAAATTTAACCATACTCGGTGATACGTCTCCGTCGTATCTACTTTTCCAAATACTTTTGCCCTTGTTTTGGACTCTAACTTGCATGATATGAATGGAACTAACCCGGACTGACGCTATTTTTAGCAGAATTGCCATGGTGTTACTTATGTGCAGAAACAAAAGTTCTTGGAATGACCTGAAACTTCACGGAGATTATTTTTGGAAATAATAAAAAATATTGGCAAAAGATCAAGACCAGGGGCCCACACCCTAGCCACGAGGGTGGGGAGCGCGCCTACCCCCCTGGGCGCACCCCCCTACCTTGTGGGCCCCCTGGAGCTCCTTCGACCTCAACTCCAACTCTATATATTCACTTTCGGGGAGAGAAAAATCAAGGAAAAGGATTCATCACGTTTTACGATACGGAGCCGCCACCAAGCCATAAAACCTCTCGGGAGGGCTGATCTAGAGTCCGTTCGGGGCTCCGGAGAGGGGAATCCGTCGCCGTCGTCATCATCAAACATCCTCCATCACCAATTTCATGATGCTCACCGCCGTGCGTGAGTAATTCCATCGTAGGCTTGCTGGACGGTGATGGGTTCGATGAGATTTATCATGTAATCGAGTTAGTTTTGTTAGGGTTTGATCCCAAGTATCCACTATGTTCTGAGATTGATGCTGCTATGACTTTGCTATGCTTAATGCTTGTCACTAGGGCCCGAGTGCCATGTTTTCAAATCTGAACCTATTATGTTTTCATGAATATATGTGAGTTCTTGATCCTATCTTGCAAGTCTATAGTCACCTACTATGTGTTATGATCCGGCAACCCCGAAGTGACAATAATTGGGACCACTCCCGGTGATGACCGTAGTTTGAGGAGTTCATGTATTCACTCTGTGTTAATGCTTTGGTCCGGTACTCTATTAAAAGGAGGCCTTAATATCCCTTAGTTTCCGCTAGGACCCCGCTTCCACGAGAGGGTAGGACAAAAGATGTCATGCAAGTTCTTTTCCATAAGCACATATGACTATATTCGGAATACATGCCTACATTACATTGATGAATTGGAGCTAGTTCTGTGTCACCCTAGGTTATGACTGTTACATGATGAACCACATCCGGCATAATTCTCTATCACCGATCCATTGCCTACGAGCTTTCCATATATTGTTCTCCGCTTATTTACTTTTCCGTTGCTATTGTTACAATCACTACAAAATACCAAAAACATTACTTTTGTTATCATTACCTTTTGCTACCGTTACCACTACTATCATATTACTTTGCTACTAAATACTTTCCTGCAGATATTAAGTTTCCAGGTGTGGTTGGATTGACAACTTAGCTGCTAATACTTGAGAATATTCTTTGGCTCCCCTTGTGTCGAATCAATAAATTTGGGTTGAATACTCTACCCTCGAAAAATGTTGCGATCCCCTATACTCGTGGGTTATCAAGACTATTTTCTGGCGCCGGTATCGGGGAGCATAGCTCTATTCTTTGAGTCACTTGGGATTTATATCTACTTATCATTATGAAGAACTTGAAAGATCCAAGAACCAATATTTATCCCTCAACTACGAGGGGAGTTAAGGAACTGCCATCTAGCTCTGCACTTGATTCACCTTCTGTTTTGAGTAAGCTTGCGACACCTAAACCTGCTTCTACAATTGATTCTGAAATGTCGCATGTTATTGATGATGCCACTTCTGCTATGCATGATACTTATGATGAAACTACTTCTACGATTGATACTACTATGCCACTTGGTGAATTCCTTGATGAACAACTTGCTAGGGCTAGAGAGAATGAAATTATTGAAATTGATAATATTGATGAAAGTGATGATGAAGACTCTCCCCCTAATAAATATGAATTGCCTATTGTTCCTGAGGGTTATGTTATGGATGAAGAAGCTACTAGAGCTATTTTAGCTTGCAATGATAGATATGATCTAAAGAGGTTATTAGCTAAATGGAAGCAGCAACCCTTAATGCTAGAATAAAACCTGACCCTGCTTTTGCTACTTCAACTATCTGTGTTACTAATAAGGATTATGAATTCTCTATTGATCCTGATATAATTACTTTGGTTGAATCTGATCCTTTTTATGGCTATGAATCTAAAACTGTTGTGGCACATCTTACTAAATTAAATGATATAGCCACCCTGTTCACTAATGATGAGAGAACTCGCTACTCTTATATCCTTAAAATATTTCCGTTCTCATTAAAGGGTGATGCTAAGATATGGTATAATTCTCTTGATCCTGGTTGTGTGCGTAGTCCCCAGGATATGATTTATTACTTCTCTGCTAAATATTTCCCTGCTCATAAGAAACAAGCTGCCTTAAGGGATATATATAATTTTGTGCAAATTGAAGAAGAGAGTCTCCCACAAGCTTGGGGGTGGCTTCTCCAATAACTTAATGCTTTGCCTGATCATTCTCTTAAGAAAAATGAAATACTTGATATCTTTTATAATGGACTAATCGATGCATCCAGAGATTACTTGGATAGTTGTGTTGTTCCTGTTTTCAGGGAAAGAACACCGGATGAAGCTGAAATTCTATTGAATAATATGTTGACAAATGAAAATAATTGGATACTTCTTGAGCCAACTCCTGAGCCTATTCCTAAACCAACTCCGAAGAAGCGAGGTGTTCTATTTCTCGGTCCTGAAGATATGCAAGAGGCAAAGAAATCTATGAAAGAAAAGGGTATTAAAGCTGAAGATGTTAAGAATTTACCTCCTATTGAAGAAATACATGGTCTTAATTTACCGCCTATTGAAGAAACACATGGTCTTGATAACCCGACACAGGTAGTAAAGGGGCTGTTATTGATTGCAACAAAGGCCATGTCACTTTTCATGTTAATGGTAATGAGCATACGATACACTTTCCGAGGAAACAACCTCAAGTCCACAGTATCAATTCTATTGGAAAATTTCCATCGATTATTTTTGGAGGTTTCGAATTCCCTCTTCCTACTGTCAAGAAGAAATATGATATTCTTATTGTTGGGGATGTGCATATCCCCGTTGAGGCAACCTAGTGTTATTCGAAAATTCTCCGGTTCCATGTTATTCGGATTGAGTTTGTTAACAAGACTTGATCAACCTTGTTAATGGATTCATTTTGATGATCATGTGAAGGATGAATTTAGAAAACACAACTCTCTGTACCCTCTTTTTACTTTCTGTTATTTATATTAAATAAAGCAAATATAGTAATTTCCGTCTGTTTTCTGATTATCCGTGCAATATAAAAATACCCTGAAAATAAAAGTTCTCCAAATGCACTGAAATTTAAATATGATTTTTTCTAGAATATTTGAGAATATTTGGCACTGAGAACACCGTAGGGGGGGCATCCACCTGGCCACAAGGGTGGAGGGCGTGCCCCCCTGCCTCATGGGCCCATGGTGGCCCTCCTCCACTTATTCCTACACCCACACACTCCTTCTTCCTCCCACAAACACCATTATCCAGCTCAAGCACGAGTTCTAGCTCATTTTGCTGCGATTTTCGATCTCCTTGCTCAAAGCACCTCTCACAAAACTGCTTTGGGGGATTGTTCCTTGGTATGTGACTCCTCCATTGGTCCAATTAGTTTTTGTTCTAGTGCTTTATTCATTGCAAAGTTGTGCTTCCTATGTGACCATGTTCTTGAGCTTGCATGTCAAATTTATGTGGTTCCAAGTAGTTTTTATGCATGATATAGGCTCTAGGCACTTGTAGGAGTAGTTGCTATCAATTTTGTTGAGCTTGGCTCACTTTTATTTGAAGTTACTAAAAATTTCAGAAATTTTTCAGCGGAAGAAATATGTTTAGGGAAATGTACCAAGGTGGTTCTTCAAGGAAACAAGGACCCAGGCTTGCAATGCGTGATGCTGATGATGAGCCACCAAGGGACACTCCAGTGCGGCCTTGTGAATGGCCTTCAGAGGACTTCATGGATCGAGCGCGAATTAAGGAAGAATTTAACGCATATTTGCGTAACGCTGATCTTGTGATCTTCGAGGAAGAAAAATGCCGTCAGTACCACTATCTCACTAGTTCCTTTGCGAGGAGATTTGAATTTTCATCTTCACGTAATTCTCAAACTGGCCTGTTTGATCTTTATGAAAATTCTTACACTATGGACTTAGAGGATTTTACCACTGCTTGCAAACTTCCACAATGGGGTAGTGCTAGTGAACCTCGCAAATCTGAATTTAGAAATTTTCTTGCTAGTATAACTGTGGGGGAATCTAGAGATATAACATAAGCTACCATAGGGAGCACTCACTTTCCTGCTATACATTATTTTGTTCTCTTCACAGGTAGATGCATTAACGGTAAAGATGAAGCATGCCACATGTGTGTCCCTGACCTCAGTATTCTTAGGAGTGCTGTGTTAGGAGATAAATATTATAATTTGGGAGCCATTGTTGCACGTAGGTTGCATCTTAATAGATTTAATGGAGATTTCTTCGATGGAATTTATGCAACCCGCATAGCTAATTTTCTTGGTATAACCATACGTGAGGATGATATTGAGTTGCCTCCTGCTTATTTGGATTATGAGGCTATGGTTTGTCATCATTTTCTTGAGAGGAACGATCAGTTCCTCCAGTACCGACTAATCTTTGACACACGACGCACCTATCACATCGCTCTCCCTGCTTCTACTTTCTTTGAATTTTAGGCAAAAGGGAGATATTTTATAATCAGAGAGGAGGCAGAAGAGGATAAGAGGAGGGCTGAGATAGCTTGCCTCCAAGCTGCAGCCCATGATGCAATGACTGCTACATCACAGTACACCCCCAACTACAACTTTGGATATCTGCCAGGCCATCCGTGGCAATATACCAACTTAGGCCAAAAGCCCAAGCTTGGGGGAGTACGTATTTCCCACCGACATTACATTTATGTTCACACACTCATTGCTAGATGTTGGTGCTCATACTTTTTCATTGTAATATCCATGTTAGTTTATTTCCTTCTTATGCTTTCTTCTTGTGTGTTTGATAAACCTTAAGAAAAACCAAAAAAAATTAGTTGTAGCTTTTAGCTAGTTTTAATTTCCATGCTTGTAGTAGTAATTAAAAATAAAACCCAAAAAGATTTCATGTTCTTCTTTTGCTTGTTGGGAGCTTTCCCGTGTAAATAATTTTATTTCTTTTCTTTTCTTTCGGGGTCGATAGGAGAAGACCATGATTAAGTTGTTGAAGTGACTCTTATATGCATTATTGTTGATCTAAAAAAAGAGCCCATATTGCCTTGTCTTCTCCTGTTTATTGAATGCTTACAGATTCCAGCTTAGTCCAATACACGTGCACTATTATTATTATCTACATCGTTCGGTCGTGCAAGTGAAAGGCAATTATGACGATATATGATGGACTGACTGAGATGGGAAAAGCTCGTATGAACTCAACCTCTCTTGTTTTTGTAAATATGATTAGTTCATCATTCCTGATTCAGCCTATTATGAATAAACATGTTTGCAATGACAACTAGAGATCATAGTTTCTTGTGCCATGCTTAATTAGCTAGGAGCTTATAATGGTTTACCTTGCGTGCCAACATGCTATTAAAATTATTGTGATGTGGTCTGATAGGGTGGTATCCTCTTTTGAATGATTCGAGTGGCTTGACTTGGCACATGTTCACGCATGTAGTTGAAACAAAATCAACATAGCCTCTACGATATTTATGTTCATGGTGCATTATATCCTACTCATGCTTGCATTCGGTGTTGATTAATTTTAATGCATGTTCATGACTGTTGTCGCTCTCTAGCTGGTCGCTTCCCAGTATTTTTCTAGCCTTCACCTGTACTAAGCGGGAATACTGCTTGTGCATCCAACTCCATAAACCCCAAAGTTATTCCATATGAGTCCACCATACCTACCTATATACGGTATCTACCTACCGTTCCAAGTAAATTTGTATGTGCCAAACTCTAAACCTTCAAATAAACATTCTGTTTTGTATGCTCGAATAGCTCATGTATCAACTAGGGTTGTCCATATCTTCCATGTTAGGCGGGTTATTCTCAAGAGGAGTGGACTCCGCTCCTCACTCACGAGAAAATGGCTGGTCACCGGGATGCCCAGTCCCATGCTTTATGCAAATCAAATCAAAATAATTGCAAAAAAAAAACTCCCCCTGGGACTCTTGTTAGTTGGAGGCACTCGTTGTTTCGAGCAAGCCATGGATTGATGCATGTTGGTGGAGGGGGAGTATAAACTTTACCATCCTGTTTGGGAACCGCCAATAATGTGTGTAGCATGGAAGATATCGCCATCTCTTGGTTGTTATGTTGACAATGAAAGTATACCGCTCAAAATATTATTCATCTCTATTTTAAAACCAAGCTCTGGCACCTATACAAATCCCTGCTTCCCTCTGCGAAGGGCCTATCTATTTACTTTTGTGTTGAGTCATCCTCCTCTTATTAAAAAGCACTAGTTGGAGAGCACCTTTGTCATTTGCATTCATTACTATTAGTTTACATTGAATATGACTTGACTGGATCACTTTTACCATGAATTACAATGTCTAGTCAGTCCTTGATCTTTAAAGGTGATCTGCATTTATGTTTTGCGGTCTCAGAAAGGGCTAGCGAGATACCATCTTGTTATATCATATTATGATTGTTTTGTGAAAGTGTTGTCATCCAAGATTTATTATTGCTCGCTAGTTGATTATGCCATTGATATGAGTAAACATGAGACCTAAGCATTATTGTGAATATGGGTAGTTTATAATCCTTGCTGAAAACTTGAATGTTGGCTTTACATATTTACAACAACAAGAGCAAACAGAGTTTTTAAAAGTCTTTCTTTATCACTTTCAATTTTTCAACTGAATTGCTTGAGGACAAGTAAAGGTTTAAGCTTGGGGGAGTTGATACGTCTCTGTCGTATCTACTTTTCCAAACACTGTTGCCCTTGTTTTGGACTCTAACTTGCATGATTTGAATGGAACTAACCCAGATTGACGATGTTTTTAGTAGAATGGCCATGGTGTTATTTATGTGCAGAAACAAAAGTTCTTGGAATGACCTGAAGCTTCACAGAGATTATTTTTGGAAATAATAAAAAATACTGGCAAAAGATCAAGACCAGGGGGCCCACACGCTAGCCACGAGGGTGGGGGCGCGCCCCCCTACCTTGTGGGCCCCTGGAGTACCTCCGACCTCAACTCCAACTCTATATATTCACTTTCGGGGAGAGAAAAATCAAGGAGAATGATTCATCGCGTTTTACGATATGGAGCCGCCGCCAAGCCCTAAAACCTCTCGGGAGGGCTGATCTGGACTCCGTTCAGGGCTCCGGAGAGGGGAATCCGTCGCCGTCGTCATCATCAACCATCCTCCATCACTAATTTCATGATGCTCACCGCCATGCGTGAGTAATTCCATCGTAGGCTTGCTGGACGGTGATGGGTTGGATGAGATTTATCATGTAATCGAGTTAGTTTTGTTAGGGTTTGATCCCAAGTATCCATTGTGTTCTAAGATTGATGTTGCTATGACTTTGCTATGTTTAATACTGTGTCACTAGGGACCGAGTGCCATGATTTCAGGTCTGAACCTATTATGTTTTCATGAATATATGTGAGTTCTTAATCCTATCTTGCAAATGTATAATCACCTACTATGTGTTATGATCCGGCAACCCCGAAGTGACAATAATCGGGACTACTCCCGGTGATGTCCGTAGTTTGAGGAGTTCATGTATTCACTATGTGTTAGTGCTTTGGTTCGGTACTCTATTAAAAGGAGGCCTTAATATCCCTTAGTTTCCGCTAGGACCCCGCTGCCACGGGAGGGTAGGACAAAAGATGTCATGCAAGTTCTTTTCCATAAGCACATATGACTATATTCGGAACACATGCCTACATTAGATTGATGAATTGGAGCTAGTTCTGTGTCACCCTAGGTTATGTCTGTTACATGATGAACCACATCCGGCATAATTCTCTATCACCGATCCAGTGCCTACGAGCTATCCATATATTGTTCTCCGCTTATTTACTTTTTTGTTGTTATTGTTACAATCACTACAAAATACCAAAAACATTACTTTTGTTATCATTACCTTTTGCTACCGTTACCACTACTATCATATTACTTTGCTACTAAATACTTTGTTGCAGATATTAGGTTTCCAGGTGTGGTTGAATTGACAACTCAGATGCTAATACTTGAGAATATTCTTTGGCTCCCCTTGTGTCGAATCAATAAATTTGGGTTGAATACTCTACCCTCAAAAACTATTCCGATCCCCTATACTTGTGGGTTATCACTTGGTGGCGTGCGTGCAGCTGTTTGATTAGAAGGGACGAGCGCAAGAAGTCCGCCTTGCAGGCTCGACGGGACGCGTGGGAGCAGTCCGCTATGCAGGCTCGACGGGAAGCGTGCATCCTGTCCACCTCACAGGCTCGATGGGACACGTGCGAGTAGCAAGGCTGCCCATGCTCACCGGGAAGCGAGATCTTTGACCTCCATCCACCCCGCCTCGCTCACAACTTCTCCATTAATGGCGGCCGAGCCACTGTTTAACACATGGTTAATTAAAGCACCTAGACGGAGGGTGTTTGTTTGTGATCCCATGGCAGCATTTGCTTCGTTCATGTTTTCAACTCATATTCCGGCCTAATTTAATTTGCCACATAAGGCAATGGTTAATACGATGACAATTAAAATGGAAATGGATAATACAATGAAAATTTTACAATGCGCGGATAATAATTGTCTTACATATTCCGGATAATTGAAAATGCCACATGCGGCAAAGCCCAGAAGACACGGGGCCAAGAGAAGATGGAAATCGCAGACAACGATCTGGGTCGATACTGTCTCTACTCGTCGATGGATCACCAGGCGACGACATCCTCCAGCTCCTTCTTCAATTCCTCACGACTTTGCTTGAAAGCAGCACGGATTCCTCCACCTCCCGCTCACGCTCGATCTGGAGCTTCCTCAAGTCACCCGTCAGTTCCTCGACGACCGTTGTCAGCGTCATCCCCGAGGCACTGCTCTATTCATGCAGCATCTTCTAGTCGGCGGCCTCCTCCTCCTTCTCGGTGAGTGCCTTGAGGAGCTTCGCATTGTCACCCATGAGTTGCTCAATGAGGCGGGTCGCCTTGTCAACCGAAGCATCGCTGATATCAAGCAGCTTCATCAAGCCGTCGACCAGCTTCTGCTATTTATGCGGCTAGCAAGAATGTCGTTGTCGCTGCCCAAGGACTTCAGCAACGCTATCTCGTCACGATCGCTGAAGCGGCGAGTGCGCTTGTGAGAGCCCTCATGTGCCCGCTGGGACATCTCTGTTGTGGCTGCCACTTCGTGGCGGGACCTCTCTAGTGCTTCCGCGGCCTTGGTCTTTGCTGCCTGGTTATATGTCCACCCGAAACTCCTCCTACTGGTCATGGCGGAATGAATGGACAGGAAAGACCAGTTTTGTGGGTGATGAGGAGAGGAACTGTGAAGTAATTTTTGAGTGGGTAGTTTTTATAGCCCGGTGCTAAGTGTGAACACATATTAGTTAGATAGGTGTGAACAGATTTGCAATTACTTATTGCATTGTAATTTGCAATATGACGAGAAACAGGGTCAAAATTTCTTGATGGTTCTGGGCCTATAATGCCTGTTTCTGTTGTTCTGGCTCATCGCAAACAGTTCTTTTGGATCAACTGTATGCCACACATCAGAAGCCTGAAACATGGGCACGCGTTCTCGGATGTACATGTACGTGTCTGCCCACTATCGCACACGGTCAAGATATCACCATTGTGTCCTATGGATGCGTCATCGCGCCTCCCACGGGTGCTAGAAGGTTGACCACATGGTTGCTCGCTGATGACCCACAAGTATAGGGGATCTATTGTAGTCCTTTCAATAAGTAAGAGTGTCGAACCCAACGAGGAGCAGAAGGAAATGATAAGCGATTTCCACCAAGGTATTCTCTGCAAGTACTAAAATAAGTGGTAATAGATAGTTTTGTGATAGGATAATTTGTAACAAGCAACAAGTAACAAAAGTAAATAAAGTGCAGGAACGTGGCCCAATCCTTTTTGTAGAAAAGGACAAGCCTGAACAAACTCTTATATAGAGAAAAGCGCTCCCGAGGACACATGGGAATATCATCAAGCTAGTTTTCATCACGTTCGTATGATTCGCGTTCGGTACTTTGATAATTTGGTATGTGGGTGGACCGGTGCTTGGGTAGTGTCCTTACTTGGACAAGCATCCCACTTATGATTAACCTCTATTGCAAGCATCCGCAACTACAACAAAAGTATTAAGGTAAACCTAACCATAGCATGAAACATATGGATCCAAATCAGCCCCTTACGAAGCAACGATAAACTAGGGTTTAAGCTTCTGTCACTCTAGCAACCCATCATCTACTTATTACTTCCCAATGCCTTCCTCTAGGCCCAAATAATGGTTAAGTGTCATGTAGTCGACGTTCACATAACACCACTAGAGGAGAGACAACATACATCTCATCAAAATATCGAACGAATACCAAATTCACATGACTACTAATAGCAAGACTTCTCCCATGTCCTCGGGAACAAATGTAACTACTCACAAAGCATAAACATGTTCATAATCAAAGGGGTATTAATATGCATATAGGATCTGAACATATGATCTTCCACCAATTAAACCAACTAGCATCAACTACAAGGAGTAATTAACACTACTAGCAACCTACTAGCACCAATCCCGGACTTGGAGACAAGAATTGGATACAAGAGATGAACTAGGGTTTTGAGAGGAGATGGTGCTGATGAAGATGTTGATGGAGATTGCCCTCTCCCGATGAGAGGAGCATTGGTGATGACGATGGCGATGATTTCCCCCTCCAGGAGGGAAGATTCCCCGACAGAACAGCTCTTCCAGAGCCCTAGATTGGTTCCGCCAAGGTTCTGCCTCGTGGCGGCGGAGTTACGTCCAAGAAGATGGCCTCTTATTTTTTTCCCATCGAAAGACTTCATATAGCAGAAGATGGCCACCGGAGGGCCACCAGGGGGCCCACGAGGTAGGGGGCGCGCCCAGGGGGTAGGGTGCGCTCCCCACCCTCGTGGGCAGGGTGTGCCCCCCTGGTGAATTTCTTCCGCTGAGTATTTTTTATATATTCTGAAAACGTCTTCCATGAAGTTTCAGGACTTTTGGAGTTGTGCAGAATAGGTCTCTAATATTTGCTCCTTTTCCAACCCAGATTCCCAGCTGCCGGCATTCTCCCTCTTTATGTAAACCTTGTAAAATAAGAGATAATAGGCATAAGTATTGTGACGTAATGTCTAATAACAGCCTGTAATGCAATAAATATCGATATAAAAGCATGATGCAAAATGGACGTATCAACTCCCCCAAGCTTAGACCTTGCTTGTCTTCAAGCGAAAGCCAAAATCAAAAAATATGTCCACATGTTTAGAGATAGAGGTGTCGATAAAAATAAAATACGGACATGAGGGCATCATGATCATTCTTAGAACATCAACTTATATAATTCTTGTCATATGATTTCTTATGCCAGAGTAATAATTCAATCACAATTTCAAGTATGAATCGTAAACTTCATTGAAAACTAACAAACTATAATCTCAGTCATTGGAGCAATTGCAATTTATCATAACATAGGAAAGAGTCAATGTATAAGAGCTTTTCAGCAAGTCCACATACTCAACTATCATATAGTCTTTCACAATTGCTGACTCTCACGCAATACTTATGGGTATGGAGTTTTAATCGGACACAGAGAAAGATAGGGGCTTATAGTTTTGCCTCCCAATGTTTTACCTCAAGGGTAATGTCAACAATAATAGTTCATGAAAACTCACATCTAATTAGCCATATATACCAGGATCTTTCCAACATACTGTGCTTGCCCAAGGATAAAATGTAAAAAGGATGGGTGAAGATCACCATGACTCGTATGCAATGTAGGAGATAAAAGTAAAAGATAGGCCCTTCGCAGAGGGAAGCAGAGGTTGTCATGCGCTTTTATAGTTGGATGCACAAAATCTTAATGCGAAAGAACGTCACTTTATATTGCCACTTGTGATATGGACCTTTATTATGCAGTTTGTCGCTTTTATTTCTTCCATATCACACGATCGTATAAAGCTTATTTCCTCCACACCAATTAGTCATACATATTTAGAGAGCAATTTTTTATTGCTTGCACCGATGACAACTTACTTGAAGGATCTTACTCAATCCATAGGTAGATATGGTGGACTCTCATGGCAAAACTAGTTTAAGGGTGTTTGGAAGCACAAGTAGTATCTCTACTTGGGGCAAAGAATTTCGCTAGCATGAGGGGGAAAGGCAAGATCAACCATGTTGGATGATCCATGACAATATAATTTATCTCAGATGTAAGGAAACATAATCCATTATGTTGTCTTCCTTGTCCAACGTCAACTCTTTAGCATGTTATATTTTAATGAGTGCTCACAATCATAAAAGATGTCCAAGATAGTATTTCTATATGTGAAGACCTCTCTTTCTTTATTACTTCCTATTAATTGCAACGATGACCAAAACTATGCTTGTCAACTCTCAACAACTTTTATTCATCATACTTTTTCCATGTGAGCTCATTACTCTCCATAAGATTCACATGATCTCTTTGTTTCTTTTTATTTCTTTCTCTTTGCTTTTATTCCCTTAGGATCATGGCAAAATAATCAAGCCCTTGATTCGACACTAATCTTTATTATATAGCTCACGGACTCGATTACATAGAAGGATCATAAAGCAAATCTCAAAACTAGATCATGCCATAAACTTTATTCTACTAGATCAAGATATTACCAACAGGATCGAGCTAAGAAAAATGGTAAGGATAAAAGTGATCGTGATACGATGCCGGGGCACTCCCCCAAGCTTGGCAGTTGCCAAGGGGAGTGCCCATACCAGATACTAAATTCTTCTTTGTTGGTGGAGACGGTGGTGATTTTGTTGATGGCGTAGGCTTGTCATCCTTCTTCCAAAGCATAGGCTCACCATCATAGAAGGATGACCGAGTCTCCTAAAACCTCAAATCTGCAGCCACACTCATCCTCTTGAATCTATATTCATACTCACAGTTTTGATTTTGCAGGTCATAGATCTGGGCTTGGTGTGACGCCCCGAGACCAATGTGCCAGGTGTCCTCCAGTCATTCGCTGTTGTTGTCTTGTCATTGCTTGCATGTCATGCATTTCATATCATGTCATCATGTGCATTTCATTTGCATACATGTTCGTCTCATGCATCCGAGCATTTTCCTCGTTGTCCGTTTTGCAATCTGGCGCTCCTATGTCACCTGGTGTCCCTTTCTACCTCTTTTCGTGTGCGGGTGTTAAACGTTCTAGGATTGGACCGAGACTTGTCATGCGGCCTTGGTTTACTACCGGTAGACCGCCTGTCAAGTTTCGTGCCATTTGGACTTCGTTTGATACTCCAACGGTTAACCGAGGGACCGAAAAGGCCTCATGTGTGTTGCAGCCCAACACCTCTCCAAAGTGGCCCAAAACCCACCTAAACCCCCTCCATCGTCTCGGTCTTCGATCACGATTGTGTGGCCAAAAACCACACCTCATTTGGACTCTCCTAGCTCCCTCTACCTATAAATATGTGGCCTCCCTTGAAAAATCCGCAGACAAAACCCTAATCCTCCTCCCCTCTCGCCCGCCGGACATGTACGTCCCGGACAGACGAAATCGCACTGCCGCCCTCAGCCAATCGCGCACCGCTACCTCACCGCCCTCTCTCTCCTCCCGCCGCCGAGCCCGCCAGCCCTGATCTGGCCCGCGCGGAGCCAAATCGGGCTCGCGCGCCCCGCCTCCCAGCACCACCTCGCCTCTGCACCCGCACGCCACCCGAGGCCACCGCCGCCGCCATGCGCCGGCCGCCGCACCCTCTCGCCACCGTCGCCCCGCCGCGCTCGGCCGCCATGCGCTGCCGACAACGACCTCGCCGGGCGCGAGCTCGCTGCCGCCGTCCGCCGTCGCCACGGCCACCCCACCACCTCGCCTCCCCGCCTCTTCCTCGTCTTCGGCCGGCGACCCAACTCTGGCGATCTGCTATAGTGTTTCCGGCGAGATCCGGATCTGGATCTGGATCCACCCCGGTTGACTTTTTCCCTCCGAACCCTAATTTTTATGCAATCTTTGTCGCATCATAACTTCATCACCGTTGCTCCGATTCATGCGTGTAGCATATCAAAATGTTCGCCTCGACGAGTACATCATTTCATCTCATTGCATCATTTTCATTTGAGCTCATCTTGATGCCCGAAATGCTGTTGGAAGAGGGCTATGTGATGATTATTTCAGATCTGTTTCTGCAAATGGCCTTTTGTCATTTTTGCCATGATTAATGTGTGCATGCTATGATCCTGAGCTCTACATGTGTTTCGTTATATGCCATGTTATCTTTACAAGGGTGTATGCCATGTATTTTTGTGATCTTTGTGGTGACTATCACAAGCATGCAAAGTAGCTTACTCGATGATGCTGATTTTAGGGACTGAGAATTTCCCAGTCATTGCCCTGTCCTTATTTTGATGCCATATGTTCATGTTGTTTCCTAGTGATCCGTGCCTCTTTTGAGCATGATCAGTAAAGATGTTTGTTAGATATTGTGGTTCTCTATCCATCCATGTCTTTGTGCAATTATGGAGCACCCTAGCTTGAGTCAATCGAGCTCTACTTTTGCTATAAAATGTTCCTGGCAGATTGTTAACATGTTTAGCAGTTTTGCCGAGCTTATTGTTGTTGATCCGTGCATGCTATGTTGTTCTTCTTGCCATGTCTAGCTTCTATGCCATGTCTAATTGCTGGGTGTATGCTTAGTGTGTCATGCCATGCTTTGTAGTGAGTGCATCGAGCTCGTAAACATGCCTACTCATTAACTGTTTTGCCATGCTCCAGTTTTTCACAAAGTCCGAATGTGTTTATGTTTTTGCTAAGTTCACATGCTTGCAATTGTATTTTCTGATCCCTTTTGGCTCATGGTCACTAAGGGACTTTTGTTATATGCTTTGCATAGCTTCATGCCATGCCTTGCTTTTCCATGATATGTTCCTGTAGCATGTAGTTTTCATGCTCTAAACATTGCTTCCTGATGATAAATTCCTGACATGCTGTTTCTGTAACCTGTTATCTTTTGCACTTTTGCCATGCTTGTTTGAACATGTTAATGAGTGAATTAGCCGTAGCTCAGTGTTCATCTTTTGTCAAGCATCATGAGTGGATCCCTGCCACCTATTTTGTTGCTATGTTTGAGTGTTGTAGCATGTTGCTCTTGATGCATTTAGGAGGCTACTTGCTGTTTATCGCAGACCGGTGCCATATTTGTTTTGCTTGCCATTTCCAAACCGTGCATCCGATTCTGGTGATCTTTATATCGATTTTGATCGAAATCAACTCCTCTTTGCAGTGGCACTCTTGTATTTCCATGTTGAGGCTAGGTTCAATATTTCCTTTCCAAATCATGCATATGCATCACATATCGCATCCTGCATATCATGCCATGTTCAGGTGTTGGTTGTTTACTATGTTGTGTGTTTCTTTCCGGTGTTGCTTCTTTTGGTTGGTTCCGATAACATCTCGTTTGTGAGGACCCGTTCGACTACGTCCGTTTGTCTTCTTCATGGACTCGTTCTTCTTCCTTGCAGGATTTCAGGCAAGATGACCATACCCTCGAAATCACTTCTATCTTTGCTTGCTAGTTGCTCGCTCTTTTGCTATGCCTATGCTGCGATACCTAACACTTGCTTATCATGCCTCCCATATTGTTAAGCCAAGCCTCTAACCCACCTTGTCCTAGCAAACCGTTGTTTGGCTATGTTACCGCTTTGCTCGGCCCCTCTTATAGCGTTGTCCTAGTGATCCGTGCCTCTTTTGGGCATGATCAGTAAGGATGTTTTTTAGATATTGTGGTGCTCTATCGAGCCATGTCTTTGTGCAATTATGGAGCACCCTAGCTTGAGTCAATCGAGCTCTACTTTTGCTATAAAATGTTCCTGGCATATTGTTAACATGTTTAGCAATTTTGCCGAGCTTATTGTTGTTGATCCGTGCATACTATGTTGTTGTTCTTGCCATGTCTAGCTTCTATGCCATGTCTAATTGCTGGGTGTATGCTTAGTTTGTCATGCCATGCTTTGTGGTGAGTGCATCGAGCTCGTAAACATGCCTACTTGTTAACTGTTTTGCCATGCTCCAGTTTTTCACAAAGTCTGAATGTGTTTATGTTTTTGCTAAGTTCACATGCTTGCAATTGTATTTTCTGATCCCTTTTGGCTCATGGTCAGTAAGGGACTTTTATTATATGCTTTGAGTATCTTCATTCCATGCCTTGCTTTGCCATGATATGTTCCTGTAGCATGTAGTTTTCATGCTCTAAACATTGCTTCCTGATGATAAATTCCTGACATGCTGTTAATTTCTCTAAGTCTGTAACATGTTATCTTTTGCACTTTTGCCATGCTTCTTTGAACCTGTTAATGAGTGAATTAGCCGTAGCTCAGTGTTCATATTTTGTCAAGCATCATGAGTGGATCCCTTCCATGTATTTTGTTGCTATGTTTGAGTGCTGTAGCATGTTGTTCTTGATGCATTTAGGAGGCTACTTGCTGTTTATCACAGACCGGTGCCATATTTGTTTTGCTTGCCATTTCCAAACCGTGCATCCGATTCCGGTGATCTTTATATCGATTTCGACCGAAATCAAGTCCTTTTTCCAATGGCACTCTTGGATTTCCAAGTTGAGGCCAGGTTCAATCTTTCCTTTCCAAATCATGCATATGCATCACATATCGCATCCCGCATATCATGTCATGTTCATGTGTTGGTTGTTTACTATGTTGTGTGTTTCTTTCCGGTGTTGCTTCTTCGGGTTGGTTCTGATAACGTCGCGTTTGTGAGGACCCGTTCGACTAAGTCCGTTTGTCTTCTTCATGGACTCGTTCTTCTTCCTTGCGGGATTTCAGGCAAGATGACCATACCCTCGAAATCACTTCTATCTTTGCTTGCTAGTTGCTCGCTCTTTTGCTATGCCTATGTTGCGATACCTACCACTTGCTTATCATGCCTCCCATATTGTTAAGCCAAGCCTCTAACCCACCTTGTCCTAGCAAACCGTTGTTTGGCTATGTTACCACTTTGCTCAGCCCCTCTTATAGTGTTGTTAGTTGCAGGTGAAGATTAGAGTTTGTTCCTTGTTGGAACATGGATATTTTGTTGGGATATCACAATATCTCTTACTTAATTAATGCATCTATATACTTGGTAAAGGGTGGAAGGCTCGGCCTTATGCCTGGTGTTTTGTTCCACTCTTGCCACCCTAGTTTCCGTCATATCGGTGTTATGTTCCCGGATTTTGCGTTCCTTACACGGTTGGGTTATAATGTGAACCCCTTGACAGTTCGCTTTGAATAAAACTCCTCCAGCAAGGCCTAACCTTGGTTTTACCATTCGCCACCTAGCCTCTTTTTCCCTTGGGTTAGGCTAGCCCAAGGGTCATCTTTATTTTTAAACCCCCGGGCCAGTGCTTGTCTAAGTGTTGGTCGAACCCAGAGCACCATGCGGGGCCGTCCCTTGGCAACTTGGGTTACGTTGGCTCCCGTACGCTTAGCTTATCCGGTGTGCCCTGAGAACGAGATATGTGCAGCTCCTATCGGGATTTGTCGGCACAGCGGGTGGTCTTGCTGGACTTGTTTTACCATTGTCGAGGATGTCTTGTAACCGGGATGCCGAATCTGATCGGATTGTCTTGGGAGAAGGAATATCCTTCGTTGACCGTGAGAGCTTGTGATGGGATAAGTTGGGACACCCCTGCAGGGATTTGAACTTTCGAAAGTCATGCCCGTGGTTATGGGCAGATGGGAATTTGTTAATGTCCCGTTATAGAAAACCTGAAGTTTATCTTAATTAAAATACATCAACCGCGTGTGTAACCGTGATGGTCTCTTCTCGGCGGAGTCCGGGAAGTGAACACGGTGTTGGAGTTATGCTTGACGTAGGTTGTTCTAGGATCACTTCTTGATCATAGATTTCTCGAACGTGCTTTGCCTTCTCTTCTCGCTCTCATTTGCGTAAGTTTAGCCACCATATATGCTAGTCGCTTGCTGCACCTCCACCTCATACCTTACCTTACCCATAAGCTGAAATAGTATTGATCACAAGGGTGTGAGATTGCTGAGTCCCCATGACTCACAGATACTTCCCAAACCAGTTTGTAGGTGCCGATGATATCAGGAAGGTGACGCAACCAAGCTCAAGGAGGAGCTCGATGAAGATTTTTTCCTTTGTGTTGTTCTGTTTCCAGTTGATCAGTAGTGGAGCCCAGTTGGGTCGATCGGGGATTTGTGTAGCTCTTGGGGAAGTCTTCTTTTATTTTGGGTTCCGTAGTCGGACCTTGTGTGTATCTGGATGGTGTAATGTTTTTATTCATGTAATTGTGTGAAGTGGCGATCGTAAGCCAACTATGTATCTCTTTCCCTTATGTATTACATGGGTTGTGTGAAGATTACCTCACTTGCGACATTGCTTTCAATGCGGTTATGCCTCTAAGTCGTGCTTCGACCCGTGGGAGATATAGCCGTGTCGAGGGCGTTACACTTGGAGATGCTCATTTTTCTCATGAAGCTTGAAGATGGCCTCCCCAATGTCCTTGACGTCCAGCTTGTGGTTGTTGGTGAACTACATGATCATAATGTGATTGGAATCGATCCATGCTCCACCATCTCCTAACACTTGAAAACTTCTTGCTCCAATGCCTCGAGCCTTGCCTCCATGCTTCCGGTCTTCCTTGGTCCCTCAGCATCGTTGATGTGCAACAACCCCTCACGCATCTCAATGGTTTGAGGGTGTTGTAGGACTTCTACGAGGTAGGGGTTGATCACCTTCTCGAAGAACTGGTCCTTGGGGGCGCTTGAAGACGACATGTTGACCTGGATTTGTCAAAAAAACAGCTCGAAACAAAAACAGGGGATTTTTGCGTGATACGAGAGTCAAAACCTCCGGGAGATTATATAATGAATTTTTACCGACTAAAATACGTGTCGTGTAAGAAAACGGAGTTCGGAGAGCGCACGAGGTGCCCATGAGGTAGGGGGCGCACCCAGGGAGGTAGGGCGCGCCCTCCACCCTCGTGGAGCCCTCGTGTCCTTCCCGGACTGCTTCTTATTTTTCTATTTTTCTAAATATTCCAAAACGGAGAAATATTGCCTTAAAAACTGTTTTGGAGTCGGTTTACTTACCGTACCACATACCTATTCCTTTTCGGAGTCTGAAACGTTCCGGAAAGTGTCCCTTATGTATTCCTCCGGGGTTACGGTTTCAATAGCATTGGTTTCAACATTTATGGGGTTACCTGAGATATAATGCTTGATTCTTTGACTGTTCACCACCTTCGGATTTGTGCCTTCGAAGTTGTTGATTTTTATGGCACCGGAACGATGGACCTCCTCGATAACATAAGGACCTTCCCATTTAGAGAGAAGTTTTCCTACAAATAATCTTAAACGAGAGTTGTATAGCAATACATAGTCACCTACCTTAAACTCACGCTTTTGTATCCTTTTATCATGACATCTTTTAACTTTTTCTTTAAACAACTTGGCATTTTCGTAGGCTTGGGTTCTCCATTCATCGAGTGAGCTGATATCAAATAACCTCTTCTCACCGGCAAGTTTAAAATCATAATTGAGCTCTTTAATAGCCCAATATGCCTTGTGTTCTAGTTCGAGAGGTAAGTGACATGCTTTTCCATAAACCATTTTATACGGAGACATACCCATAGGATTTTTATACGCAGTTCTATAGGCCCATAATGCATCATCAAGTTTCTTGAACCAATTGTTTCTAGATCTATTAACAGTCTTTTGCAAAATTAATTTGAGCTCTCTATTGCTCAATTCTACTTGACCACTAGACTGAGGATGATAAGGAGATGAAATTATATGATTAACATCATATTTAGCAAGCATTTTACGGAAAGCACCATGAATAAAATGTGAACCACCATCAGTCATTAAATATCTAGGGACTCCAAATCTTGGAAAAATAACTTCTTTAAGCATTTTAATATAAGTGTTATGATCAGCACTACTAGTTGGAATAGCTTCTACCCACTTAGTAACGTAATCAACAACAACTAAAATATGTGTATATCCATTAGAGGAAGGAAAGGGTCCCATATAGTCAAAGCCCCAAGCATCAAATAGTTCAATAACAAGTGAATAATTCATAGGCATTTCTTGACGTCTACTAATATTACCAATTCTTTGACATTCATCACAAGATAAGACAAACTTACGGGCATCCTTGAAGAGAGTAGGCCAATAAAAACCAGATTGCAATACCATATGTGCAGTTCTATCTCCAGCATGGTGTCCTCCATAAGCTTTGGAGTGACACTTGCGTAGGATATGTTCCTGTTCATGCTCATGTACACAACGTCTAATAACACCATCTACTCCTTCTTTATAAAGATGTGGGTCATCCTAAAAGTAATGCCTCAAATCATAGAAGAACTTTTTCTTTTGCTGGTATGTGAAACTAGGTGGTATAAACTTAGGAACAATGTAATTAGCATAATCAGCATACCATGGAGTAGTATGAGAAGCATTTATGACATTTAATTGCTCATCAGGAAAGCTATCATCAATAGGTAGTGGGTCATCAAGCACATTTTATAACCTAGACAAGTTGTCTGCAACGGGGTTCTCGGCTCCCTTTATATCAACGATATGTAAATCAAAATCTTGTAGCAAGAGAACCCATCTAATAAGTCTAGGTTTAGCATCTTTCTTTTCCATAAGATATTTAATAGTAGCATGATCAGTGTGAATAGTTACTTTAGAATCAACAATATAAGGTCTGAACTTATCAGAAGCAAATACAACTGCTAAGAATTCCTTTTCGGTAGTAGCATAATTTATTTGAGCATTGTCTAGGGTTTTACCAGCATATTGAATAACATTTAATTTCTTATCAACTCTTTGCCCTAGAACAGCACCTACAACATAATCACTAGCATCACACATAATTTCAAAGGGTAAATTCCAATCAGGTGGCTGAACAATAGGTGCAGAGATCAATGATTTCTTAAGTATTTAAAATGCTTCTACACAATCATCATCAAAGACAAATGGTATATCTTTTTGTAATAAGTTAGTCAGAGGCCGAGAAATTTTTGAGAAGTCCTTAATGAACCTCCTATAAAATCCGGCATGACCAAGGAAACTTCTTATACATTTGATGTCCTTGGGACATGGCATCTTCTCAATAGCATCAACCTTGGCTTTATCAACCTCAATACCTCTTTCGGAAACTTTATGCCCCAAGACAATACCTTTATTAACCATAAAGTGGCACTTTTCCCAATTCAAGACAATATTAGTTTCTTCACATCTCTGCAAAACTCGATCAAGGTTGCTCAAGCAATCATCAAAAGAAGATCCATAGACGGAGAAATCGTCCATGAAAACCTCACAAATCTTTTCACAAAATTCAGAGAATATAGCCATCATGCATCTTTGAATGGTAGTAGGTGCATTACATAAACCAAAAGGCATACGTCTATAAGCAAAAGTACCAAAAGGGCAAGTAAAAGTAGTCTTTGATTGATCTTTGGCTGACATGGGTATTTGAGAGAAACCAGAGTAACCATCTAGAAATCAAAAATGTGTATGTTTGGATAATCTTTCTAGCATTTGATCGATAAAAGGTAAGGGGTAATGATCCTTTTTAGTGGCCTTATTTAATTTGCGGAAATCAATTACCATCCTATAACCTGTAATAATTATTTGAGGAATCAATTCATCTTTATCATTAGGAACGACAGTAATACCTCCCTTCTTAGGGACGCAATGGACATGACTTACCCATTGACTATCAGCAACGGGATATATTAGACCTGCCTCAAGAAGCTTTAGTATTTCTTTTCTTATCACTTCTTTCATTTTAGGATTCATCCGTCGTTGATGATCACAAACTGGTATGACATAGACTGGGACTAATGCCCTTAAGATCATCAAGAGTATACCCAATAGCAGCACGGTGCTTCTTCAGAGTTTTCAATAGTCTCTCTTCCTCATGCTCTGAAAGGTTAGCACTAATAATAACAGGATATATCTTTTTCTCATCAAGATAAGCATATTTAAGAGTATCAGGTAACGGATTAAGCTCAAACACGGGATCACCCTTGGGTGGAGGAGGATCCCCTAGGATTTCAACAAGCAAATTGTGTTTTAGAATAGGTTCCTGTTTAAAGAATACTTCATCTATTTCCCTTCTTTCATTCATAAACATATCATTTTCATGGTCTAGCAAATATTGTTCTAAGGGATCACTAGGAGGTACGGCAATAGAAGCAAGACCAATAATCTTATCCTTACTAGGTAATTCTTCTTCACGGTGTTGTCTACTAAACTTAGAGAAATTAAATTCATGAGTCATATCATCTAAACCGATAGTAACAACATCCCTTTTGCAATCTATGGTAGCATTAACAGTGTTCAGGAAGGGTCTACCAAATATAATGGGACAAAAGCTATCTTGTGGGGAACCAAGAACAAGAAAATCAACAGGATATTTAGTTTTCCCACACAAGACTTCAACATCTCTAACAATTCCCATTGGTAAAATAGTATCTCTATTGGCAAGTTTAATTGTGACATCAATATCTTCTATCTCAGCAAGTGCAATATCATGCATAATTTCTTTGTATAAGGAATAAGGTATTGCACTAGCACTAGAACCCATATCACATAAGCCATGATAACAATGATCTCCTATTTTAACAGAAATAACAGGCATGCCAACCACAAGTCTGTTTTTATCTTTAGCACAAGGTTTAGCAATTCTAGCAGTCTCATCAAGGAAATGAACAACAAGCCCATCAATATTATCAGACAAGAGATCTTTAACAATAGCAATATCAGGTTCAACTTTAATTTGCTCATGAGGCGTATAAGTTTTAATATTGCTTTTACGAACCACATTTGAAGCTTTAGCATGATCCTTTATCCTAACAGGAAAAGGTGGTTTCTCAACATAAGAAGTAGGAACAATAGGATCATTATAAGTGACAATATTTTCTTCAACTTTAATAGGTGCAACTACTTTTACTTCTATGGGAGGATGATATTTAAACCACTTCTCCTTGGGGAGATCAACATAAGTAGCAAAAGATTCGCAAAAAGAAGCTACTATTTCAAAGTCAAGTCCATATTTAGTGCTAAATTTACGGAAAACATCGGTATCCATAAAAGTTTTAACATAATCAAACCTAGGTGTCATACCTTACTCCTTACCTTTGTCGAGGTACCAATCTTCAAAGTTGCATTTAATTCTTTCCGATAAATCCCATTTGAATTCAACAGTCTTCATCATAAAAGAGCCAGCACAAGAAGTATCAAGCATGGTGCGATTGCTATCAGAAAGCCGAGCATAAAAATTTTGAATAATCATTTCTCTTGAGAGATCATGATTGGGGCATGAATATAACATTGATTTAAGCCTCCCCCAAGCTTGAGCGATGCTTTCTCCTTCGCGAGGCCAAAAATTATATATATAATTGCGATCATGATGAACAAGATGCATAGGATAAAACTTCTGATGAAATTCCAATTTCAATCGTTTGTAATTCCAAGACCCCATATCATCACATAGCCTATACCATGTCGATGCATCTCCCTTCAAAGATAAAGGGAAGACCTTCTTCTTAACAACATCTCTGGGTACACCTGCAAGCTTAAATAATCCACACACTTCATCCACATATATTAGATCCTCATCAGGATGCTTTGCTTCATCTCCTAAAAAAGGATTAGCTAGCAGTTTTTCTATCATACCCGAAGGAATTTCAAAGCAGACATTTTCATTTTCAGTAGGTTCAGTAGGTTGAGGTGCAACTCTTTGCTCTACTGGTCAGGGTGAAGATACACCGAACAAGCCCCTCAGAGGATTACTTTCCATAGTAACAAGTGACAGTAAATTTCAGCACACTATATAAATTTTTCCTTACCAAATTCCACCTACCAAAGGCGCTTCACTCCCCAGCAATGGCGCTAGAAAAGAGTCTTGATGACCCACAAGTATAGGGGATCTATCGTAGTCCTTTCGATAAGTAAGAGTGTCAAACCCAACGAGGAGCAGAAGGAAATGATAAGCAATTTCCAGCAAGGTATTCTCTGCAAGTACTGAAATAAGTGGTAACAGATAGTTTTGTCATAGGATAATTTGTAACGAGAAACAAGTAACAAAAGTAAATAAAGTGCAGCAACGTGGCCCAATCCTTTTTGTATAAAAGGACAAGCCTGGACAAACTCTTATATAGAGAAAAGTGCTCCCAAGGACACATGGGAATATCATCAAGCTAGTTTTCATCACGTTCGTATGATTCGCGTTCGGTACTTTGATAATTTGGTATGTGCGTGTACCGGTGCTTGGGTACTGTCCTTAATTGGACAAGCATCCCACTTATGATTAACCTCTATTGCAAGAATGCGCAACTACAACAAAAGTATTAAGGTAAACCTAACCATAGCATGAAACATATGGATCCAAATCAGCCCCTTATGAAGCAATGCATAAACTAGGGTTTAAGCTTCTTTCACTCTAGCAACCCATCATCTACTTATTACTTCCAAATGCCTTCCTCTAGGCCCAAATAATGGTGAAGTGTCATGTAGTCGAGTTCACATAACACCACTAGAGGACAGACAACATACATCTCATCAAAATATCGAACGAATACCAAATTCACATGACTACTAATAGAAAGACTTCTCCCATGTCCTCGGGAACAAACGTAACTACTCACAAAGCATAAACATGTTCATAATCAGAGGGGTATTAATATGCATATAGGATCTGAACATATGATCTTCCACCAATTAAACCAACTAGCATCAACTACAAGGAGTAATTAACACTACTAGCAACCTACTAGCACCAATCCCGGACTTGGAGACAAGAATTGGATACAAGAGATGAACTAGGGTTTTTAGAGGAGATGGTGCTGATGAAGATGTTGATGGAGATTGCCCTCCCCCAATGAGAGGAGCGTTGGTGATGACGATGGCGATGATTTCCCCCCTCCGGAAGGGAAGTTTCCCCGGCAGAACAGCTCCGCCAAAGCCCTAGATTGGTTCCGCCTCGTGGTGGCGGAGTTTCGTCCGAGAAGATGGCCTCTTATTTTTTTTTCCATCGAAAGACTTCATATAGCAGAAGATGGCCACCGGAGGGCCACCAGGGGGGCCACGAGGTAGGGGGGCGCGCCCAGGGGGGTAGGGCGCGCCCCCCACCCACGTGGGCAGGGTGTGGCCCCCCTGGTGAATTTCTTCCACTGAGTATGTTTTATATATTCTGAAAACGTCTTTCATGAAGTTTCAGGACTTCGGGAGCTGTGCAAAATAGGTCTCTAATATTTGCTCCTTTTCCAGCCCAGAATCCCAGCTGCCGGCATTCTCCCTCTTTATGTAAACCTTGTAAAATAAGAGAGAATAGGCATAAGTATTGTGACATAATGTGTAATAACATCCCATAATGCAATAAATATCGATATAAAAGCATGATGCAAAATGGACGTATCACTCGCCGTTTAGGCGGCCGCGGTGAAAGGATCGATATGGTTGACTAGAGGGGGTGAATATTCAACTAACAATTTTTAGCTTTTCTTGATCAAATTCAACTTAGCATCAAAATAGGTTGTCTAGATGTGCAACTAGGTGAGCAGCCTATATGATGCAACAACAACAACCACACAAGCAAGCAAGGGATACAACACAATAAAAGCTTGCTCAAGTAAAGGCAAGAGATAACCAAGAGTGGACTTGGTGGAGACGAGGATGTGTTACCGGAGTTCCTTCCCTTTGAGAGGAACTACGTCTCGGTTATAGCGGTGTGGAGGCACAATGCTCCCCAAGAAGCCACTAGGGCCACCGTATTCTCCTCACGCCCTCACATAATGCGAGAGGTCGTGATTCCACTATTGGTGCCCTTGAAGGCGGTGACCGAACCTTTACAAACAATGCTGGGGCTATCTCCACAACTTAATTGGAGGCTCCCAACGACACCACGAAGCTTCACCACAATGGAATATGGCTCCGAGGTGACCTCAACCGTCTAGGGTGCTCAAACACCCAAGAGTAACAAGATCTGTGAGGGATTAGTGGGGGAATCAAATTTATCTTGGTGGAAGTGGGGCCTTCTCAACCAATCCCTAGAAAATCAACAAGTTTGATTGGCTAGGGAGAGAGATTGGGCGAAAATGGAGGTTTGAGCAACAATGGAGCTTGGGAAGGGAAGAGGTGGTCTTCTTGGGGAAGAAGACCCCCTTTATATAGTGGGGAAAAGATCCAACCATTATCCCCTCTCTCAGCCCGCACGACACGGTACTACCGCACATGGCCACGGTACTACCACACAGTGTTGCGGTACTACCGCTTGCGCGGTAGTGACTAGATGAGGGCATGTTGCACAGGGCAACGAGTGGTAGAACCGCCGAAGCGGTACTACCGCGCGCCCCTATGGTACTACCGTAAGGCAGGTATCAACTGGCACTAGAAATGCATAGAAGTAATAAATTACTTCTGTAACAACTTCCGCTGAGGTTGGAACTGTGCAAAAGTCCGGCACGGTAGTACTGGACAGATGTCGCGGTACTACCGCGTAAGGGCGGATGTAAAAAATTACATCCGTGTGTACTTCTGCATGCATCAACGTCCAGGCTGGAGGCAGCAGTACTACCGCTGGCCTGCAGTACTACCGCTCCCTTGAGAAGTTCTACCACACGCCACAAAGGCTTTAGCACTTGGTTGCCTTCATATCGCAGAGACATGGATAAACGGATGGTGCTCCATCGAAGCGAAGGAAAGGTGGTGCAAAGGAACAGATGTGTACGTGTTGATTCCACCCTAACCTTTCCGAAGTGGACCCCCTCTTAATAGTACGGCTTCCCTACAACTCAAATCCAACGAAAAGAAACATAGAGAATAGCCATCTTCGACAGGCTCCGAGGGGCACCGAATCGTCTTGTGCCTAGACGTGAGATATCTGAAATGCTCAATGCACATGATTAGTCCGCGAATGCATTGTCATCAATCACCAAAACCACTTAGGGAGAAATATGCCCTTACATGCGGTGCGCTCTGCTCCTCATCGAGGCGGCCGTGATGCGCTCTGCTCACGTCCGTCCGCACGTTTTTCTCGACATTGAGGCGGCCGTGGCGTGCTCCAGTCTAGCGTCCCTGCGCATGCTCTGCTCGCCATTGAGGCAAATTTACAATGGCAACGGTTAGTAATTGTCTTACATATTCAGGATAATTTTAAATGCCACATGCGGCAAGCCCCAAAACACTCACGACCTACATATGCATACAATTATAATAAAATATAGGCTAAAAGGCCGAGCTGGCCGCCTTCCGACGACGGTCTTCTCGGACTCCATGATCAGCATAGAACCCTTGCGGCCGTTCATTCCAAGTGTCCTGACCCGCCTCTTCCTACGGAGCTGCTGGAGCTAGGAGGCTCTTGGGGCTGTTGGGCCTCTTCCAGAAGAGCTTGACAGCATGCAATCGCATGCATGATATCTCTGCGGAACCGCTCCATTTCCATGTCTCTGGCCTCGTAGCAAATTCCGTCCATCACTTGCATCCTGAAGATATCACGTTGGCGATGTTCTACTTCACCGAGGACATCAACTCGGCCAAGGATGCGCTCGAGCCTAGCCACCACATCATCGGGATCGAGGTTGACATGGCCACCGTAGGCAATGATGAAGCCGCATGGTGCCTGTGTCTTGACTGAATCGCAGAGGTCCTCTGCCCATTAGTTGTGGGGCATCAGGCTCTCGATGAGCACTGGTGACGGCGGCTCTTGGGGTGGTTCGTCGATCATGCCGCCGAGAAGCTCTAGATCTTTTGCACGGTGGATGGCAAACTTCTCATCACAACTCCTCTGCAATATGTCAATTGTGCGCCCAAGGACTGTCATGCCGATATCGCTGCCGATGGGCCATGGTGCTTGCACCAGCCGATGAAGCTCTTGCTCCCCGACCTGCTCTTGCTCGTTCTCCTAACCGAAGATGTAACGCAAGTAGGGGTTGACGTTGAAGCTTTGGTCATTGCCTGGCATTCTTGGAATAACTAATGGTAGACGGTGAGGACTAGATCTACGCAGAGTGTCGCGATGGTGCGTTGCCGCCTGGGTTATATGCAGCAAGCCATTAGCTAGTGGCGAGAAACCAATGAGGGAAGAGGCGTGGATTTTTCAAATCACCCATGTGGAGCGCGGGAAGACTAAGTGGAGCACACACACAACCGGAATACCGTATGCGGTGCCACGTGTTATTTATCACACACGTGTTATTAACATAAGGAAACATACACTACAAAAAAAGACACTTCTATGATGGTACGTGTTTGTCACAGTAGGTCACTTTTTCTGTCATGCATGTACATCCATGACAATTTTATGACAGAATCAAGATAGTCATACCTGTGCTATCATAGAAGTGTTCCATGACATTACAGAAATTATCATCACCGAAGTGTCCACTTCCATGACGATAAATCGCGCGTCACAGAAGTGCTTTCATCAAGGGTGACCGACATGTGGCATCCACCGTAACAGGTCGCCGTTAAGCTGTTGGGTCCGGTTTTGGATCCGATAACCCGTTAATAGCCCGGACCAATGGGAAATTTCCACGTGTATAATTCTGATTGGCCGGAGGAAACACGTGTCAGCTCGTCAATGGGTCAGATAGGCACCCATGATATGTCGACGTGTGCGACGGCCCGCCACTGGCCCATTTAGCTTACGAAAGTCGGCCTGTTTTACTTGGTCAAAAGTTAGCGGGCTGGCCCATGAAAAGCCTGTGAACAGTCTCTTTGTAAATAGCCCATTTTACGGCCCGGTAACTCACGGCCTGTTAGGGCCTACCCGAAATCGGCCCAACAACATCATGTGGGCCGTTGAATATAACACCAGCCCATTTCACTTTCGGCCCATGTATGGACCACGACGTCTTTCGGCCCATATGAGTCCTTCTTATCTTTAGTCCCTTTAGAGGCCCATTGTGACTCTAGCCCATAATGAACAGTAAATTTCTTTGTACCCGTTAACGGCTAAGGGAGTCCTGGATTAGGGGGTCTCCGGACAGACGAACTATATCCTTTGGCTGGACTGTTGGACTATGAAGATACAAGGTTGAAGACTTCGACCCGTGTCCAGATGGGACTATCCTCGGCGTGGAAGGCAAGCTAGGCAATACGGATATGTAGATCTCCTCCCTTGTATCCGACTCTGTGTATCCCTAGCCCCCTCCGGTGTCTATATAAATCGGAGGGTTTAGTCTATAGGACAATAGACAATCATACCATAGGCTAGCTTCTAGGGTTTAGCCTCTACGATCTCGTGGTAGATCAACTCTTGTAATACTCATATCATCAAGAACAATCAAGCAGGACGTAGGGTATTACCTCCACCAAGAGGGCCCGAACCTGGGTAAACATCGTGTCCCCTGCCTCCTGTTACCATCCGCCTTATATGCACAGTTCGGGACCCCCTACCCGAGATCCGCCGGTTTTGACACCGACATTGGTGCTTTCATTGAGAGTTCCACTGTGCCATCACCGTAAGGCTTGATGGCTCCTTCGATCGTCGGTAACGATGCGGTCTAGGGTGAGGTTTTCCTCCTAGGACAGATCTTCGTATTCAGCGGCTTCGCACTGCGGGCCAATTCGCTTGGCCATCTGGAGCAGATCGAGAGCTACGCCCCTAGCCATCAGGTCAGGTTTGGAAACTTAAACTACACCGCCGACATCCGCAGAGACTTGATCTTCAACGAATTCGAGCCCATGCCAGGTGCGCCGCACAGTCACGACGAGCATGACATAACTCTATCATCGGACAGTATTCGGGAGATCGCATCTGCAACTACTCCGGCCGTCAATTCGGAGCAAATTCCGCCATCCGAGAGCGGAGGGATAGACCCTGCCATGGAGGCCGCACTCTCAGTGGCGATAGAGTTGGATACTGACTTCACCCCTTACGAGAGTCGTGTCGCCGAACCACTGGATTCGTCTCCGGCCATGGACTCCGAGCCGCCTGCATCCGCGCCCATCGAATCCGATTGGGCGCCGATCATGGAGTTCACCTCCACGGATATCTTTCAGCACTCGCCTTTCGGTGATGTGCTAAATTCATTAAGGTCTCTCTCCTTGTCAGGGGAACCTTGGTCGAACTATGTCCGGCTAGAATGGGATGCGGACGACGAAGAAATTCGCTGCCCACCCACCACCCACTTAGTAGCCACTGTCGACGATTTAACCGACATGCTCGACTTCGACTCCGAAGACATCAACGGTATGGACGGCGATGCAGGAGACGAACATGAACCACCGCCCACAGGGTGCTGGACCGCCGCCTCATCATATGACATATACATGGTGGACAGCCCTAAAGAAGGCAATGGCGACGAGACAACGGAGGATGACCCCTCTAAGAAGCAACCCAAGCGCCGACATCAGTGGTGCCGCTCTAAGTCCCGCCACAGCAAAAGTAGTGATACCGGCACAGGAGATAATAACACTCCAGATAGTGCCAAAGACAACAACAATCCCTTCCAGCACGATGTAGAGCGGGAGGATGAACAAGCTAGCCCTCCAGAGCAGGCGGCAGATGGAGAACCAGAAGAGGACAATTACAGGCCCCTCTCCGAAGACGAGATGAGCCTCGACGACGAAGAATTTATCGTGCCTGAGGATCCCGTCGAGCAGGAGTGCTTCAAGCGCCGGCTTACGGCCACAGCAAATCGCCTGAAGAAAAAGCAACAACAGCTTCAAGCTGATCAAGACTTGCTAGCAGACAGATGGACCAAAGTCCTTGCAGCCGAGGAATACGAACTCGAGCGCCATTCATATGATTTATAGCATGCACTGTGATATTAGTTGCGTCCTTCATAAGAATTATTAGTTGCGTCCTTCATATGATTTATAGCATGCACCGCTTCTAATTTGTTGAAATGCCATTTGTGATGGGACGCTTTTAACTTGGCATAGTCATATTGGTTGCATGCTTCATGTGCTGTTTAGCTTGCATTGCTTCTTATTTGTTGAAATGGTTTCTGCTTAGTTTACACAAACAGTTGTGAATATGCCATGCCGTCCTGTTTTTCGTATTATTCCATCCTAGTATCATGTGTTTGTCTTACATCAAAGTAGTGATTGTCAGTATCATGCACAAATGAGTTCTGAAGAGTGAATTTTATTGCTTTTTCTTGTCAGTTTTACTTGACAATTCAAACTCAATAAAGCGGAAGGAAGTTAGCAAGGCAGCAGATAAAGTTGCTCCTTCCAAACTAAGGGCCTCTACAGATTCTACTCCTCCATCCCCCAAGATGATTTCCAAGACAACACATGCATAGACACTCAACGTAGCTGTGTTGATGATGAGCACATCTCCCCTAGTGCACCATCACAGGTGCTCCCTCTAACTTGGCACTGTTATATGTGGTTGCATGTTATGTATGATGTCTAGCTTGTATTTCTTCTAATTTTGTTGAATTACATGTGCTTACTTTACACATTATACTTGTGAATAAGACACATGTTCCTGTTTCTAGAACATACAATATATGTCTATCACACCATGTTCTTACATCAAAGTACTACCATTGTGTAACCCGCAACAATCACTTATCATAAGACACGTTTGACTTGGGAGTGTGATATAGGTTACATCTCGCATTCTTTTCTAGCTTGTACTACTTCTAATTTGTTGAAATGGTACTTATGATGAGACAGTTTTAACTTGGTAGGGTGATATTCGTTGCATCTTTCATATGGTGTCTAGCTTTCATTGCTTCTAATTTATTGAAATGCCTTTTCCATAGTTTACACATCATAAGATTTGAATATGCAATGCTGTGAATATGCAATGGCACTAATGACGACAGACGTTTAACTTGGTAGTGTGATGTTGTTTGCATCTTCCATATGATTTATTTCTTGTACTGATTCACATTTGTTTAAACGCCTTTTATGATGAGACACTGTTAACTTGGCAGAGCGATATTTGTAGCATCTTTCATATGGTGTCAACCTTCCATTGTATTGCTTATAATTTAGTGACATGTCTTCTGCTTAGTTTAGTAGTTTACACATCATAGTTCTGGTTATCTCATGTTGTCCTGTTTTTGGTACATATTACATCCTCCTATCATGTGGTTGTCTAACATCAAAGTTCAGTTCATCTGTATCATGCATCAATTTGCTCTGAAGAACTAAATTGTTATTCGTTTTTCTTGTCGGCTTGATGTAACATGGCACAGAGAAAGAGGAAGCAACATAGATTGACAGGGAACAGGAAGCGTCCCATCATAAATTGCAGGATTCTTCCGCTTCCTGTTCCCTGTCAATCTGTGTTGCTTCCTCTTTCTCTGTGCCATGTTAAGTCAAGCCAACAAGAAAAACGAATAACAATTTAGTTCTTCAGAACAAATTGATGCGTGATATAGATGAACTGAACTTTGATGTTAGACAACCACATGATAGGAGGATGTAATATGTACGAAAAACAGGACGGCATGAGATAACCAGAACTATGATGTGTAAACTACTAAACTAAGCAGAAGACATTTCACTAAATTAGAAGCAATACAATGCAAGGTTGACACCATATGAAAGATGCTACAAATATCGCTCTGCCAAGTTAACAGTGTCTCATCATAAATGGCGTTTAAACAAATGTGAAGCAGTACAGGAAATAAATCATATGCAAGATGCAAACAACATCATACTACCCAGTTAAAGGTCTGTCGTCATTAGTGCCATTGCATATCCACAGCATTGCATATTCAGATCTTATGATGTGTAAACTATGGAGAAGGCATTTCAATAAATTAGAAGCAATGAAAGCTAGACACCATAACAAAGATGCAACGACTATCACTCTACCAAGTTAGAAGTAGTACAAGCTAGAAAAGAATGCGAGATGTAACCTATAACACACTCCCAAGTCAAACGTGTCTTATGATAAGTGATTGTTGCGGGTTACACAATAGTAGTACTTTGATGTAAGAACATGGTGTGATAGACAGATATTGTATGTTCTAGAAATAGGAACATGTGTCTTATTCACAAATATAATGTGTAAAGTAAGCAGATGGAATTCAACAAAATTAGAAGCAATACAAGCTAGACATCATACATAACATGCAACCACATATAACAGTGCCAAGTTAGAGGGAGCACCTGTGATGGTGCACTAGGGGAGACGTGCTTATCATCAACACAGCTACGTTGAGTGTCTATGCATGCGTTGTCTTGGAAATCATCTTGGGGGATGGAGGAGTAGAATCTGTAGAGGCCCTTAGTTTGGAAGGAGCAACTTTATCTGCTGCCTTGCTAACTTCCTTCCACTTTATTGACTTTGAATTGTCAAGTAAAACTGACAAGAAAAAGCAATGAAATTCACTCTTCAGAACTCATTTATGCATGATACTGACAATCACTACTTTGATGTAAGGCAAACACATGATACTAGGATGGAATAATACGAAAAACGGGACGACATGGCATATTCACAACTATTTGTGTAAACTAAGCTGAAACCATTTCAACAAATAAGAAGCAATGCAACCTAAACACCACATGAAACATGCAACCAATATGACTATGCCAAGTTAAAAGTGTCCCATCATAAATGGCATTTCAACAAATTAGAAGCAGTGCATGCTATAAATCATATTAAGGACACAACTAATATCACACTGCAAATACTAATCATACTTTACTAGGACACAGTGCGCAAGATGGGCATCGATCATTCGGCGATCAAGCCCACTAAAGCCACTTTTAGAGGCATCATACCAGGTATGGAGGTTAGCTGTACAGGATCCATTGCCCTCGAGGTAATCTTCGGATCACCAGAAAATTACCATATTGAAGAGTTAATCTTCGAAATCGCCCCTTTCCGCAGTGACTATCAAGCACTGCTCGGGCGAACCGCATTCGCTCGATTCAATGCGGTGCCACATTAGGCCTACCGTAAGCTCAAAATGCCCGGTCCATGCGACGTCATCATGGTTCATGGCAAGGCCGAACCTTCCTTCGGCACCAACAAATACATCACTACCTTAGCAGCAGGAACAACGAGCAGCACCTTGCAGCCGAACCTCGAGTCGACGCCCAGGCTCCCGGACACCGTCAAGGGGCTCCGAACTACTTCGCGGAAGGATACCCTGGCTCGTCCAGAGCTCAACTAAACACTCCGGCGAAGGCCATGACAGGCCGAACTCAGCGTTTCAACCGCCCTCCGGCACGCAAATATTTCTTATATTTCCTTCGCAGGTTCACCTTTGCACCAACCAGGATGGACTCCACAAAGGCAGCTCGAACACGTCAGTGGATCCTTAGACATTCTCTGCAGCAAACGTCCGGCTACAATACGGATCCGCACTCAACCTCTTCCCCCTGGTCACAGCAGGTTCTGCTATCACAACTCCTTTTTTTTATCACATTACTTGTACCCATACGCATAGACGTATTATTCAAATACAACATGTGGATTTATATGACGTTTGCCTGCTGATTATTTCTTATCGAAATCATTTCGTCAAATGGCATCCGTACACAGCGATATGCCTTAAATATGCCAGGGGCTTCGTTTTCCCCGTAACACGACAATAAAAGTCCGAACACCTTCATGGAAGTTCGGCACCCCGAACTTATAGCATTATATGCATCAGCTCTGAATCATGTCTTGGGTCAATAGTTGGGTTTGCCCGTCTCCCATGTTTTGGTACCTTACGTTCCGCTATATCGGCTAAGGTAGCACTGGGAGAACTACTGCGATTGTGTCCCGGTTCTTCCGGATGAGCACCTTAGTAGAGAAAGCTGAAAACTGATTGTCATGATATGGCCAGAGCTGGTCAGCTGTTTGAGCGGTCACAAAATCTTTAAGCATAATGCCATAACCAATGCAGTGTGCGATGGATCAGCTTTTTCTCCGATTAGGCGCTTATGGAGCCCCTTGTACGGTCTTCCGAACACAAGGGGCTGCGCCGACCATACTAAAGCTCCTATGGTTAAGTGAGAGTGATAAAGCCCTATAGTCTGATTGTCTGGTTCGTTGTGCTGAGCACCCCCTTCGGAGGACCCAAAACTGGGATAAAGAGTGGTGAAGTTTATCCCGAGCACCCCCGTACTTCTTACGTGGGGGCAGAAGCCGACGACTGGCCAACTCTCAGCGTTAACATACAAACGGCCGCACAGGAGGGTAAACTTTTATATAACAGGTGACATATAAACGACCTTGTTCAAACACTACAAAGGACAACATGATCGGCATTCATGGAAATGTAATGTCCTTGGTACATAGCTCCGCTGCAAGGTAGGATCCTTTCAGGACACTCTTATAATACAATTCGGGCTTGCGGTGCTCCTTCCCCTCTGGCGGTCCCTCGGTCACTAGCTTTTCGGCATCCATCTTCCCCCAGTGCACCTTTGTGAGGGCGAAGGCCATTCGCGCCCCTTCTATACAGACCGACCGCTTGATGACGTCAAGTCGAGGGCAAGTGCTTACAAGCCGCCTCACGAGCCCGAAGTGGCTGCTTGGAATCGGCTCGGCAGGCTATAGCCGGATAACCATATCTTTCATGGCTAGTTTCACCGCCTTATGTAGTTCGATCAGCTATTTCAGTTGATCGGCAAAAGGCACCATATAATTCGGTGCCAAATACTGCGACCAAAAGAGCTTATCGGTTGTATTCCTTCCGTCGGCTTGGTAGAATTGAGCGGCATCTGATATACTGTGAGGTAGCTCGGCAAATACACATGAGAAGTCCGGATTCACAATCAGAAACATAGTTTTTCCCTTCAAATATTTGCTTTACATGGGAAAAGCCTTACCCGCCGCGATCTTCCTCGCCTCTTGGATCTCCTGTAGGGCGCTTTGGGTTTTCCCCCGGGCGTCGCTCGTGGCTTGACACGCGCCTTGGTGAGTTCGGACTCTTTCTCCGTTAAACTCTGCTCCAAGGCCTCGCATTTATTTATGGCTTCCTGCACCTCCTGCTCAGCTTTAATAACTCTGGTTTCGTGTCTCTCACGAAGATTCCGCTCCATGGCCGCCTTTTTCTCGGCCTCGGCAACGGCCCTTTTGAGGGCCTCAGCTTCGGTCATAACCCCTAGCACAAATTATGTGGCTTATTTCATACTGAACATTTCTTTCACAATAAATGCGCGCAACGCTTGTGCATACCTTGTTTATCCCTCAACTGCATTTTTAATTGGCCAATGTCTTCTATGGACCACTCCAGACTTTGATTCAGTCCGGAGATCTCCGAAGTACGAGAGGCAGCAGCCGATACAGGTATCTGCTTGGAACAAAAGAGAAATCAATATCACTCAATGAGTCTTCCTGTGATCATCAATGCGATCCCCTATCTGGTTCCTTCTTTCACCGAACAGGGTATGAGGGGCAACTATCTATACTATGACACTCTTCAGCAACTCATAAAACATACCTCAAAGCCTCTTATAAGGCTGATACAGGCTTCGTTTAGTCCACTCTCGGTTGACTGAATCTTCTCAATCACCGCACCCATAAGGGCATGGTGTTCGTCAACAATGGAGCCATCTTGTAACGCCACCAACAAAGCATCCGACACCTCTAGATGGACAAAGGTCGCTGGCGGAACAAGCACGCTCCCTCCAGCTGAAGGAGGCTGCCTTCTTGATTCTGGAGCCGTATAAACCTCTGGAATCGCATCCGGTGAGGAGCCGAACTCAAGGTCGCCCCCGCCATCAGACCCTACGGGAATCTTATCCCCCACGTGTCTGGCCCCTGCGGTTTGACCTCCAGGCGCCGCCTTCACGGTTTCTTCCTTTCCTCCTTGGCCGGGGTCCTCCTGGGACGAAGCCTCGGTGTTATGCACCTGTTTGGAGGAAGGGGCTTTTTGGGGCGTCCCACTCTCCATAGCATTCGAGCTCAGCAGGTCCTCTGATTAGGATTGTTTGGTACGGGACCTCACCGAACTACCAAAAAATATGGCTTAAGATTAAAATACTAAGCCACGATGAGTCCGGACGCTTAAACGTACTCGGATTTTATATACTTACGAGTTGACCAGGGGCTGGGCCCTGGGATCCCATGCCAGGTCGCTGTCGACGGCGGCAGTGGACTCCTCCGGAAGAGAAGCCCTTCCCCTTTTGGGCAATTCGGCCTCCAAGGGTGCGGAGGCCGTCCTCTTCCTCCCCCCCGCAGGGGATTCATCTTCCTCCTCCTTTTTATCCTCTTAGGAGGCAGAACGGGCATCAGAGCCTTTGGGTATTATGTCCAAAGTGTCGCGACGACGAAGGCCGCCTCGGGTCTTTTGGCCTCCTTTTCGGCCGTCTTCTTCGGCACCTTGTAGGGCGCCGGGACCATCATCTTCGTCAGAAGTGGGATGGCCGGGTCTTCGGGCAGCGGGGCCAGACAATGGATCCGCTCCGCCTTCTTCGTCCAGCTCTGGAGAGTTGAATAAACATGCGTTAAGCGCTTCCTTTGGGTCATGCGGATAGAAAAGTTTGATAAACTCACCGAACTTGCAGGGCGGGACAGTTGGTACCCACGGTGTTCGGCGGAGTCCGGCCATGATTTGCTGGACTTGAAAAGCACCTTCCAAATGTCCTCGTGCGAGGAGCCGAAGAACCTTCGCAAAGTTGGTGCCTGGCCGGATCAAAATCCCATAGATTGCAAGTCCGGTGTTGACAAGGCAGTATCCGGCGGACTAACATCACCTGGACTACGTTGACAAGTTCAATGTTCTTATCTCCCATATCTTTAACGCGCGTCTGAAGCACCGACAGTTTGTCGGACGAGGACCAGTCCAGGCATTTCTTGACCCAGGATATAAGCCGCAAAGGGCGCCAGATCGAAACTCGGGAGAGGCGGCCCATTCCTTGGCGCACGGCTCAGTGATGTAAAACCACTGCTATTGCCACTCCTTGGAAGAATCATTAAACGTTCCCGTTGGCCATATGACGTTGGGCATCTTGCTCACCATAGCGCCCCCGCACTCGGCGTGCTCGCCGCCCACCACCTTGGGCTTCACATTAAAAACCTTCAGCCATAAACCGAAGTGCGGCGAAATGCAGAGGAAAGCCTCGCACACAACAATAAATGTCGATAATGTTGAGGAAGGAATTAGGGGACAGATCGTGAAGATTGATCCCATAATAGTACATGATGCCGCGAACGAACGGGTGGAGGTGAAACCCTAGCCCGCGGACAAAATGAGGGAGGAATACAACCCTCTCATGGGGTTCCGGATTAGGGACGATTTGTCCTGCCGTCGGAAGACGGTGGTTGATTTTCTTGACCAGATACCCGGCCTCCCGAAGCTTTTTGATATCCTTCCCTCGGACGGTAGAGGCCATCCATTTGTCCTGCTCCGGATCCGGACATCTTTGGAATACCTTTTGTGGGTATAGAAGGTGGACGCCTGGGCGCTGGAGCCTGAGCAGAATGGATTGAATTGGGGAGAAGGCGTGGGTGAAAAGAATGAATCCTAATCCTTTTATAGTGGAGGAAGAGGCGATGCGCCTCCCCACTCGCCTGGTAAAACCTCTTATTCCCCAAGCGCCGTAATTGATGGCGCGGTTGGGTTACCCGCTTTCGTATTGATGAGAATCCTGTGATAAGGGGACACGATCTCTGCTTTGACAAGACGTGCTAAGAAAACCGCCTCGCAATATGTGCAGTGCTGGTTGGGGAAAACGGTTCGGATGATGACCGGGCCATGACTTGACGTCGTGCTGTCAAAACGCGTCAGCAGATTAGATTTGTGGAAATATTATTCTCTCTATGGTGGTATGTGGAAATTGTTTTGCAGCGCCGGACACTATCCTTGTGTTCAAAATCTTCTGTGGAGTATTCGGAGGAGGAACCCGCCTTGCAATGCCGAAGACAAAATCTGCGCGTCGGACTCATCGTTATTGAAGCCTGGTTCAGGGGCTACTGAGGGAGTCCTGGATTAGGGGGTCTCCGGACAGCCAGACTATATCCTTTGGCCGGACTGTTGGACTATGAAGATAAAAGATTGAAGACTGTGTCCCGTGTATGGATGGGACTCTCCTCGGCGTGGAAGGCAAGCTAGGCAATACGGATATGTAGATCTCCTCCCTTGTAACCGACTATGTGTAACCCTAGCCCCCTCCAGTGTCTATATAAACCGGAGGATTTAGTCCGTAGGACAACAGACAATCTACCATAGGCTAGCTTCTAGGGTTTAGCCTCTACGATCTCGTGGTAGATCAACTCTTGTAATACTCATATCATCAAGAACAATCAATCAGGACGTAGGGTATACCTCCATCAAGAGGGCCCGAACCTGGGTAAACATTGTGTCCCCTGCCTCCTGTTACCATATGCCTTAGATGCACAGTTCAGGACCCCCTACCCGAGTTCCATCGGTTTTGACACCGACAACGGACCATGATTCACATGGGCCGTTTCTAGCCCGTGTTAGCTTTCGGTCTACTAACGGCCCATACGTTCTTGGGCTCCTTTCCGGCCCTCGATTACTTCCGGCCCATTACTGGCTTGTTCCCCTAATGGGCCAAATCCGGCCCGTGGCAAGATTCGGCCCGTTTCTAGCCTGTTAACCCGTTGCGCCGTTTCCAGCCCGTCCTATATTCTGGCCCATTAATGACCCATTATGCCTGTGACAGAATTAAGCCTTTGCTTTCATCCGGCCTGTTAACGGCCTATTACCGTGCTGAGCCGATACCAATTACGCCCGTTTATGGCTCATGTTAACCCATTTATCTGACGGCCTAAAGCCCACCGATTCTATGGCCCTGTTGGAGGCCCATTTATCGACGGCCCGTAGGTGGCCCATGGATCCTACGGCCCATTGGTGGCCCATGGATCCTACGGCCTGTAGCAGGATCAAGGTTACCACGGTCCGTATATGGCCCATGGTTGTTGCGGCCACTAGAAAACCAAGGAAAAAGAAGACTGGGAAATAAATAAGCCCGAAACTAACGCTAGGCTATTAAGGTGATTGCACAGATTACATCCACTGGGCATCAAAGATCGCCACCAGTGCAAATATAGGGAACACCCTACACAATACAAAAATGGCTTGCTGTTTTCTTCAGCCGGTGGCTGTTCGTTATGAACAAATTTTGTATCGCAACAAAAAAAATTACATCTATAAAACAAAAGGAAGGTTGGCATAAAAGTTAACAGTCTGGAAGATAAATGCACCACCAGAGGTTCAGAAGCTCAGTTCATTTGACCTGACTGTTATATTTTCATGATGTATTGTCCGATGGAGCACCATAACCTTTGCCTTCATTTCTCCTAGGCTCCTGAAGAACATAGCAAATGTCTGATAGTCTGGTTTCAAATCCATGCATATCTTGATGACATCAAACAATGTTTGTCCTTGTTTCACAAAGGGTATCTGTTAGGGAATGGACTTGTGTCTGGAGCGCAGATATAACATTGTTTTGAGCTTGCATATCTTGATCATGAGGAAGTTTGGACAAGATTGCCTTAACAACCAACCCAGTATTACACAGGAACGTGCTTTTCGCACTGTTAGTGGACAGGTTCTGACCCACTGCATGAAGAGCTGACATTGCGGCTATAGTTGCCTCGCCACCTTCAGAAGGTGGCGATTCCACCATTTTTTCCATAGCTTGCTAAAAATTTGAGTTTTTACATTAGTACTACCAGAACTGAAGATATTAAGGAGGCAGCAAAACCAAACAAAATAGCTTTGGTCTATATACAAAACTTATTCTGGTGAAGCCATGTAAAATATTAGTTGTATGTTACTGCAAAGTACATGATAAAACCAGGTTCCAAACATATGACCATGTACCATGGCTAATGTATTGTCTGTTTCTTCACATTGTGTTGACAGCTAAGGATAAAGAGACAAAGTTTATAATACGGTAAGAATAGTATGACATCATTCATATCACAAAACAACCGAGAATAGACGAACAGGAAATTGTAGCATTGTGCGGGAAGTCCAGCACAGAACTATATTACAGGTCAAGATCAAAGGAACATCACTCCTCTCTTTTAAACCTTCTAAGGTGCAATGATACGCTAAGACAATTGTGTATAAAATTGAAAAGATTAATGGACATTGGCTGCAAACCATGCAGTTCAAGGAACGAGTCAGAGTAAGTGGTAATTAAAAGGCATGAGTATTAAGGAATTACAACAGCGGCTTTGACTGGTGTCGTCATGCCCTTCATCTTGCTGGTGTGATAGTCCTTGAAGATTTCCACAACATTTGGTTCAGGTACTTTTTGGTCCTTGCGGGCTCTCCTCTGCATTTGAAACAAGTCAATATAGATCTGATAATATGGTAGAGCGAAAAGAGTGAAACAACAGCTAATTACAAGAGCCTCGCGGTGTGCAATATAGCTACGAGATCATGTCGTCTGTTAGAATTTCACTTTTGTACGGTTGGCCTTGTTCTTTGAACAGTTCACCTAAAAGAAGATAGATTTGTGTGCCACATGCGTAGATAGGACTTCAACATGTGACCTGATCACATATATATAATGTACCTGATACTTCGGATCAGACCAGTATTTAGCGAGGCTTCTCCAGTCTTCACCTGGTATATTTTCCCCTGGAGATGTTTGGGCAAGTTCACTATTAGCCTTGCCTTCAAAGTGACTTTTCCTCAAGTTATACCGATATTGTAGCAGAGCAGACTTGAAAACATGGGTGCAAGCTTGTCTTGTTGCATCATCTTGGCTATCCAACTTGAACCTCATCTGTTGAAAATTATGGGAGTCTCATTATTAGCAACCTAAAAAGTATGGGACAGAGCAAGACGATATTACTAGTATCCATACATAACCATACTTACAAATAAATGGTCGAGGAAGGTGTTGAACTTGGTTTCATCTTTGTCATTCCTGTACTGAATCATGTTGGGAGGATACGTACATGACACCTAACGGCAACCGATGCCTCTGATACTAACTTGGCTGACTCTGTAGTATCACGTGCCTTTTTAAACCGGCCTCAAAACGGATCACCATTCTTCCTCCTCTAGATTTAGTTAACCTATCGAGCATTATCCCTGATGTTTGTTTCCTCTTGCGCCTAGGTGCTAGTCCAACAATGAACATAGGAAGTGTTAGTGTACATCAAACTATGAGACTACATATAAGGAAGCATGCAATTGTAACTTGACTCCGACAACTACCTTCTTCCTGTTGAAGCTCATAAAGTTCATCTAATCTTGCCAACTCATCTTTGTCAAGAGTGCTTCGGAAGTAGTGGCAGGTGGCAAGGGAGCTTGGGAACGTGCTGCTAGCCGAGTTGACCAACGAGTAAATCGTGCAGCTGGTGGTGCGGTGGGAGGTGTTGCAACAACTAGGTATGTCTCTGCTTGTTTGGTGGCAACTATTTGTTTCTGTTTGGCTTGTTCTACAGCTCATGTAGCATAGGATACCCTGTTTATACAATTTTTTGCTGAACTTTGACCTTCTATTGCACCATCAGTACCAGCAGAATCTGCAGGATTCTTCTCCTTCCTGTTCCCTGTCAATCTGTGTTGCTTCCTCTTTCTCTGTGCCATGTTAAGTCAAGCTGACAAGAAAAACGAATAACAATTTAGTTCTTCAGAACAAATTGATGCGTGATACAGATGAACTAAACTTTGATGTTATACAACCACATGATAGGAGGATGTAATATGTACGAAAAACAGGACGGCATGAGATAACCAAAACTATGATGTCTAAACTACCAAATTAAGAAGAAGACATTTCACTAAATTAGAAGCAATACAATGGAAGGTTGACACCATATGAAAGATGCTACAAATATCGCTCTGCCAAGTTAACAGTGTCTCATCATAAATGGTGTTTAAACAAATGTGAAGCAGTACAAGAAATAAATCATATGCAAGATGCAAACAACATCACACTACCAAGTTAAAGGTCTGTCATCATTAGTGCTATTGCATATTCACAACATTGCATATTCAGATCTTATGATGTGTAAACTATGGAGAAGGCATTTCAATAAATTAGAAGCAATGAAAGCTAGACACCATATGAAAGATGCAACGAATATCACTCTACCAAGTTAAAACTGTCTCGTCATAAGTACCATTTCAACAAATTGGAAGTGGTACAAGCTAGAAAAGAATGCGAGATGTAACCTATATCACACTCCCAAGTCAAATGTGTCTTATGATAAGTGATTGTTGTGGGTTACACAATAGTAGTACTTTGATGTAAGAACATGGTGTGATAGACAGATATTGTATGTTCTAGAAACAGGAACATGTGTCTTATTCACAAGTATAATGTGTAAAGTAAGCAGATGGAATTCAACAAAATTAGAAGCAATACAAGCTAGACATCATACATAACATGCAACCACATATTACAGTGCCAAGTTAGAGGGAGCACCTATGATGGTGCACTAGGGGGGACGTGCTCATCATCAACACAGCTACGTTGAGTGTCTATGCATGTGTTGTCTTGGAAATCATCTTGGGGGATGGAGGAGTACAATCTGTAGAGGCCATTAGTTTGGAAGGAGCAACTTAATCTAATGCCTTGCTAACTTCCTTCCGCTTTATTGACTTTGAATTATCAAGTAAAACTGACAAGAAAAAGTAATAAAATTCACTCTTCAGAACTCATTTTTTCATGGTACTGACAATCACTACTTTGATGTAAGGCAAACACATGATACTAGGATGGAATAATATGAACAACAGGACGGCATGGCATATTCACAACTGTTTGTGTAAACTAAGCAGAAACCATTTCAACAAATAAGAAGGAATGCAAGCTAAACACCACATGAAACATGCAACCAATATGACTATGCCAAGTTAAAAGCATCCCATCATAAATGGCATTTCAACAAATTAAAAGCAGTGCATGCTATAAATCATATGAAGGACGCAACTAATATCACACTACAAATACTAAAGGTGTCTCGTCATATTGATTGATGCGGGATACAAAAAAACAATAATTTTATGTAAGGACATGCTTAATAGACAGATGTACTATGTACTAAAAAAAGGAAGGCATGTCACATTAACAGGTATAATGTATAAACTATGCGGAATAGCACATGTGATTTAACCAGATTGGAAGAATTACAATCTAGACACCATATGCAACATGCGACCACATATCATGCTACCAAGTTAGAGCAAGCACATGCGATGCTAGTGTAGGGGAAATGCAGTAATCAACTATAGAGCTACGTTCACTATCTTCATCTAGCCTTGCTGTTTCTTGAGAATCATGTCGGGAGGCTGACGCTGCATTCTTTAAATCAGGATCTTTACTCACAGTAGTCCACTGGCCTGACTGCCTCATCATAAGTGATTGATGAGGGATACACAAGAAAATTAGTTTGATGTAAGAACATGGTTAATAGACATATGTACTAGTATGTACCAAAAACAGGAAGGCATGTCATATTCAAAGGTATAATGTGTAAGCTAAGCAGATGCAATTTAACCAAATTGGAAGCAATACAATCTAGACATCCTGCTGGAGTGGTGAGCATGATCATCTAGGACCTGAGAGCCTGGTGGGAGGCGGGCTGCTTCGCCACAATCGTGGCTTTTTAGTTGGCTTCCAGGTGATGCATGTCTGTGCTGGGCTTGTCACTGGCTTGGCCAGTGCCCAGACTAGCTATTTGTCTTCTGGTGCTCACGGGATGGTGGTTCATGTAAAAAATAAATTATCTTAATAAAGACTGACTTCGGCCTTCCGAATACAAGCTAGACACCATATGCAACATGCAACCACATATGGCACCCTGAAGTTAAAGCAAGCACCTGGGATGGTGGTTCGTTGCGAGCAAGGTCATCAACTCCAGAGCTATGTTTACCGTTTCCATCTACTGACACTGCACCTATTATAAGGTTGAAACGTGTCCAGCCTATCCACGACGACGTTGGAGCGACTTCTATCTTTTCTTTTTTGCTTCTCTCATAGCAGCAGAGTCTGGAATACCTTGCATAAAAACACAATAGTGAGAGTATGGGTGAAGTGTGTGCAGAACTAGTGCACTGTAAAAGTAGCAGATAGCAGGTGCTGAAAAATAAATGACAGGAGACATATGATTTCTCTACAACATTGCATGGCAAACAATATTAGATTCTACTCCGTATGATTTTGTAATATATGAGCACAGGAAATGCAGGTACTCCTCCAGCAAACCACCACATGTGGTCCTATCAAGATAACAGTCGACTAAAAATAAATAGGCCAGTCGATTTTTTTTATGAACCGTCCGATCTATAAGGAACGGAAAGATGGCCTTCGTCTACCTCCAGCCAGTCACTTTTGACGATCTTTCTCGAACCGCCAGCGACCACCGGCCCAGACCCATGCCTCCACCGCCCCGCCCTCCCCTCGACCTCACACCACCGCCGTGCTTGGCAGCAGCCCCAGGACATCCCTTTAATCCTGGCCGACCACTAGATCAGGCGCTAGCAGCTCTAGGCCCCACACACCCCTAAGATAAACACCGAGGTGCTGCTTCCCCGGTGTAATAGGTGGACTAGCGCATGTTACACCGGGGAATGCTTCCGTTAATTGGGAACTGGCCAGGAATTGAAATCCAGGGGGCGACGGACCTCTAGCTAAGGTGAAATAGTATATGAGGAGAAACCTTGTGCATCGCGAGTGAGGGAGTCCTGGATTAACGGGTCCTTGGGCGCCCGGACTATGCAACATGGGCCAGACTAATGGGCTATGAAGATACAAGACAGAAGACTTCTTCCCGTGTCCGGATGGGACTCTCCTTTGTGTGGATGGCAAGCTTGGTGTTTGGATATGTAGATTCCTTCCTTTGTAAACCGACTCTGTACAACCCTAGGCCCCTCCTGTGTCTATATAAACCAGAGGATTTAGTCTGTAGAGGCAATCACAATCATACATGCTAGACATCTAGGGTTTAGCCATTACGATCACGTGGTAGATCAAATCTTGTAATCCTCATACTCATCAATATCAATCAAGCAGGACGTAGGGTATTACCTCCATCAAGAGGGCCCGAACCTGGCTAAAACATCGTGTCCCCTGCCTCCTGTTACCATCGACCTTAGACGCACAGTTCGGGACCCCCTACCCGAGATTCGTCGGTTTTGACACCGATATTGGTGCTTTCATTGAGAGTTCCGCTTCGTCATCACCAGAAGGTTCAATGGATCCATCAATCACCTACAACAATGCTTCCCTGGGGCAGGTTTTCTTTCCTGGTCAGATCTTTGTGTTTGGCGGCTTCGCACTGCGGGCCAACTCGCTTTGCCATCTAGAGCAGATCGACAGCTACGCCCCAGGTCACCAGATTAGTTTTGGTAACTTGGATTATGTCTCCGAGGAGACTTGATCTTGCAAGGATTCACGACTCCAACCTCCGCTCTGGCCATAGAGCCGGAGCGCATCGCTAGGTCCGAAGATGGGATTTCTAAACCCGCCGGACTATTTATGGCCACTAAGCCCAGTACGGGAGAGCCGGAGGAAGCAGTGCCGCTGGCAACTATCACAAAGCCGGATTCTTCCCCGGACACTGGCTCCAAACTCTCGGAGTCAGCATTGCGTGAGCTCGGCTGAAGAATCCCCTTCCCGCCATACTCCACGAATTCTCTTCTCCCTGGCCAAACCTTGCTTTTAAGCGAGGCTCTGGACTTGATGCCATCCCTCATCATTACGAACGAGCAACGTCCGAACTACACCCAGCACGAACTAGGGGCTGAGAACGAGGAATTTTACGTCCCACCCACCACCCACTTCATCACCACTATCGAGGACTTAACTGACATGCTTGATTACGGCTCCGAAGACATCGACGGTATGGATGACGATGTTGGAGAAGAACAGGCCCAAAACCCGTCGTTTACCGGACGCTGGATGGACACCTCTTCGTATGACGTGTACATGTTGGATACACCCAAGGAGGGTTGCGGCGATAATGAGAAAAATCCAGTAGAGGACAAACCTCCCGAGATACACCCAAAACGCCGACGGCGTCGCTCTAAATCACGCCGCAGCAAAGACAGCAATACCGGCACGAGAGACAACAATACTCCAAGCGATGCCGAAGACCAAGGAAACCCCGTCGAGCAAAACTCTGAACAAGACGATCGGGAGGATGGGCAAGTTAGTCGTGATGAACAGGCCGCAAACAAAGACTCGGAGGACAGTAATTACCTTACACTCTCCGAGGATGAGGTGAGCCTCGGCGACGAAGACTTTATCATGCTTGAGGAACCTCTCGAGCAGGAGTGCTTTAAGCAATGTCTAATAGCCATTTCAAGGAGTCTGAAAAAGAAACAGCAGCAACTTCAAGCTGATCAAGATCTACTCAACGACAGATGGACTAATGTCCTGGCAGCCGAGGAATACGGCCTCGTGCGCCCAACCAAAAGTTACCCGAAGCGTAAACTGCTACCTCAATTCGATGACGAGGCACTTGAGCCCGTACCAGCAACATGTAATGTGGCTCACTGACCACCACGTCGCCGGGACAAAACGACAACTCAAGTCGATCACTAGCTCATACTATCTCGCCGTAAAGGTAGAGACACAATGGCTCGGGGATACACATATGACCTGCGATAGGACCTGAAGAATAAAGCAGGTCCGGCCAGGTCGATCTACGAATCGTGGGGGCGTGCCTCGACGCGCGATGATGGCTATCAAGCCAAACATGACAAGCATAATCACGCCCGGGCCGAAAGCCGCAAATGGACTCCATCCGAACTACGTCGCGACCTGGCCCGATATAGAGGTGCCGCACACCCCCTCTGTTTCACTGATGAAGTAATGGAGTATGAATTCCCAGAAGGGTTTAAACCCGTAAATATCAAATCATATGATGGAACAACAGATCCCGCAGTATGGATTGAGGACTTTCTTCTCCATATTCACATGGCCCGCAGTGATGATCTTCATGCCATCAAATACCTCCGGCTAAAACTCAAGGGACCAGGTCGGCACTGGTTGAACAGCCTGCCCAAAAACTCCATTGGCAGCTGGGAGGACTTGGAAGACGCCTTCCGCGACAACTTCCAAGGCACATACGTCCGACCCCCAGATGCCGACGACTTAAGTCACATAGTTCAACAGCCTAGAGAGTCAGCCAGGAAATTCTGGACAAGGTTCTTAACTAAAATGAACCAGATCGTCGACTGCCCGGATGCCGAAGCCCTAGCGACCTTTAAGCATAGCATCCGCGATGAATGGCTCACCCGACACCTCGGCCAAGAAAAGTCAAGGTCCATGGCGGCCCTCACGGCACTTATGACCCACTTTTGTGTGGGCGAAGATAGTTGGCTAGCCCGTAGCAATCATAATGCAAGCGAACCTAGCACCTCTGAAGCCAAGAATAGCAACGGCAAGCCCCGACACAACAGGCATAAGCGTCAAAACAATGGTGACAATACTGATGACACAGCGGTCAACGCCAGATTCAATGGCTCCAAGTCCAGTCAGCGGAAGAAGACATATAAAAGGAACAATTCGGGCTCTTCCAGCTTGGACCGCATACTCGATCGTCCATGTCAGATCCACGACACCCTTGATAAACCAGCCAATCATACCCACCGGAGATGTTGGGTCTGTAAACAGGCCGGCAACTTAAATGCCAAAGACAATGAGAAGGGGTCGCACAGTGAGAATGACGACGAGGAGCCCCATCCGCCGAACACTGGGGGACATAAGAAGTTTTGTAACACCCCGGATGTAACTTGCCATATTTGTAACTCCGACTCTTGCCATTTTCTGCTATGTGTTATGATATTCCCTTCGTGGTTGGGCTTTGTCTTTTGTTTTGCATTTTATTCATGTCATGCATTTCATATCATGTCATCATGTGCATCGCATTTGCATTCATGTTCGTCTCATGCATCCGATCATTTTCCCCGTTGTCCGTTTTGCAATCCGACACTCCCACATGCACCCGGCACACCCATCTTGTCTCTTTTCGTGAGCGGGAGAAAAACATACTCCGAATGGGCCGAGATTTGTCAAGTGGCCTTGGTACATCACCGGTAGACCACCTGTCAAATTTCGTTCCATTTGGAAGTCGTTTGATGCCCCAGCGGTTAACCGGGTAACCGCAAAAGCCTATTTGTGTTGCTGCCCAACACCCCTCCAAAACAGCCCAATTACCCATCTAAACCCCCTCCATGATCTCCGTCGTTAGATCACCATCATGTGGGCGAAAACCGCACCTCATTTGGACTCTCCTAGCTCCCTCTACCTATATATTTGCACCTCCCCCCGAATTGAAACCCTAGTTTTTCCCCTCTCCGTCGCCGGCCACGTCCGGATCTCGCCGCACAAGCTTCTTCCGCCGCCCGCAGCCAACCGGGGCTTGCCACATGGCACTCTCCGTGTCCGCCGCCGCCGCGGCCCGGCGAGCCCGAGGCGGGCCTGCCCGGCCCATCCATCGGCCGCCGCCGCCCAGCGAAAACCATAGCGCGCCCGCGCGCCCAACCCCGCCGACTGCACCGTCGTGCTCCTTCGCCTCGCCGTCTGCTGCCTGCGGAGCCCCTCGGCGCCGTCCGCGCCATCCTCTACGGCACTCCGGCCACCGGAGTCAGACCGGCCCCGCTCCGGCCTCCCTCGAGCTCCGGCCTTCTTCTCTCGTCTCCGGCCGGCGTCCTCGTCGTCTCCGGCGAGTCCGATCCGACCTCATGAAGCGTGTCACCAAAACCCTAGGTTGACCCCATTTTCTCTAGGTCGTCAAATCCTGTTGTTTTTATGCCATCTTCATAATGCTACATCTCCGTGCTCGATGCGCCAAATCTTAAATATGATATGTCAAAATGTTTGTCTCATTAAGCTCTTCATGGTAGTAGCATTTGCATGCATGTTATTGTCCATTTGTAAAAACCCCAGTGTCAAGCTATAGTAATCCCCTACTAATGATGCCAAATCATCACTATTACTGTTGCTAAACTCACTTTGATTCAAAACCAATTCAAATTCAATTTTAAAATAAAGTCAAATAAATTATTTCTCCAAACAGTAAAACAAAAATGCCCGTTGTGTTGCAAATCTATACCTACTAATAAAAGGGCTATTGCTTCTTACCACCAAAATTTTCGTCTGTTCCTTGGTACGTCCGCTCAAAACTTCGTACGTTTGGTTTCCTTATCGGTCTGAAAACCAAACCGAGCGTCCTTTCATCAAGAGAAGAAAAAAACTCAACGCAAGGCACGCTATGTTTTCTGGCACTCGAAACCCTCCTGTGTGCTGAGGCCGGTGGCCCAACCAATCGGGCCCATCAATCCAGACGAGGCAGGCCGAAGCAAAAATATGCGATGTTGTGAAATCGAACCAGCGACCGCAACTTTTGAACACTTGTGCCCCCACCAACAGAGCTACGTGATGTTGCTTGTTATATAAAGGTTAATTTTGTTGTTAAATAGTCCCACATCGCCCCTATAGATGTAATACATCCAATTTATATAGGTCTTTGACTTTTCTTGGTGTTAAGAAGATGTCTAGGAATAAGGAAAGAGAGACCAAGCAAGGAAAAAGAGGCCCTGCATGGCCAAATAATAAGGATGAGGTACAATGCATGCCACATGAAATCAAATCTAAGCACACGCCATGGATATTGGCAAAACACTTCCGCAGCTGTTTTTTTACATGTTACCAATTAAATAATGCCCTCATTTTTACACAAAAGCTGGTAAACTTGCATACGTGCGCGAGTTAACTGCGTAAATGAGCCGGCTTCAGAATCAACAAACAAACATGATGGATTTTGTTTTATTCTAGGTGTCAACGAGGCTGCATGAGATAAATAAAAGAGGACATGCATGCTATTTTGTTGGTTCGCTATAAATTAAATGGGATTGTGTGCTTCATGAGAAAAGGGAAAACATACCAAGAAAAAAAGACACGATTTAAATGGAATTGTGGGTTCTGGCTGCATGAGATAAACAAAACATATGAAGGAGGAATACCTGATTAAACGAGATTGATAAATTAACAAGTGCATGGATAGTTACTCATGCAATAATTTTTTCATAATAATTTTAGAATTATGAAGAAGTGTTCCTTATCATTGGTGTTTAGGATTCTTTCATGACTAATGCACGGTTGAATTAATGCTTTTCTTCAAAATCTCGGTGTACACATGTTTGTCGCTGTTAGGTGGCACTATACTGATGCCGTTGTACTGCTCAGGTGGAGAATTTCATGGACACACGTCAATTTTCTTTCCTGTTGCAATGCACGGGCATTTTGTGCTAGACTAGTATTAAAGGGAGGTGATATTCTTGGTTTCGTCCCCCTTCATTTGGTCCCGCTTCCATTAATTTCATGTACGCTATTTGGTTTCGTTACTTGCCATCCGTTTTGGCCCAGCGGAGGAAGCCCACCTGGCTGCGTACTGTGGCCCAGGTCTGGAGAGCTAGCAAAAAATAAAATTGCCAATGGGAGGGTTCGATCTCATAACCTGCCAACCGGTGACACACATTTTGTCCAACTGACCCAGCAAGCAATATGAGACGATTTTTTTTCTCCCGTTGCAACGCACGGGCCTTTTTGCTAGTATTCAATAAGAAATTGTGATGAATTAACCAACCTCATTTGAATTATTAAAATGCCCTTAACAAATTAATAAGTGGTGCAATAGCACATAACCCGGCCATTTCGAATTCTAAAAATAATTATCCTTTTCAAAATATTCTACAGACTTGTGTGTGGCTCAACAATATTGCCCTGAATTTTTGTGTGAAGTTTCACATTTGACTAAATTCATTTGGTCGCTCAATTAAAATGGAGAGTAGTAAACAAATAGGGGGAAATAGAAAAGAATATAAAAGAAAAGAGAAAAGGCCTAAGTGCACTGTGCACTTAGGCCTCCTCGCTACCGGAGCCGGCCCAGCCCATCACCGGATCCCTCTCCTTCCCTGTTCGTACAGGGCGTAGTGGATGCCCGTGCGCCGTCCGTGGCCGCGGGTGGCCACACGCCGACCATCCGCTGCCATCCCGCGTAGATAAGGTCGTCGGCGGAGCCCCCTGCCAAACCCTAGACTGCCCCCTTCCCCCCTCGCGCCCCCTACGCCCTCTCTCTCTTGTTCCCGAGCTCGTCCGCCCGCGGCAGACGCCGTCTTGTCGTCGTTGCCGCGGCCACCGGCCACCCCGAGCATTGCCTGGAAGTCCAGGAGATCCGCCATGGCCTTCTCCTCCCGCCTCCACCACCGGATCGAGACCGGGGCGCCGCAAAGCTGCCACCCACGCCCGTTCCCCTTCGTCGGCGTTTGCCTCGGCCGCCGCATCGATCTGCCGTCTCCGACCGTCCCCGACACCCCCAAGCCTTCCCTGCAACGCTGTGAGCGGTCGTCGCCTCTCCCCTCTCTTCCCTGCCCCTCTCCGCGCCTGTAGCTCGCTCCTTGCGTTGTTTCCTCCATGGCCGAAGCTCCTCGTCGCCGCCACACTAGCTGTCATCGCTGCCGGCGGTTTTGTGCCTGGCCGAGCACGGGAACGTGCTCATGCCGTCACGCCGAAGCCGCCCGTGCCCTCCGCTCATCCTCCCGACCCCTCTTTCACCGGATCCGATCGCGCCCGTACTCCGGTGACCACCACGGAGCTCGCCGTCGCCGATTTAGGCCGTCTCCGGCCACGCCGACGCTACCATCGAGCGCGGCTTTGCGCCCATGTTCGAACGAGCCAACCCCCGGGCCCGGAGACCCCCTGTCGATGTTTTCCGGCGGATGTCGAGCCACGCCACCGCATAAGTGGCTCGCCGGAGCTCCCTCCGGTGCCGCCGCTGATGTGGCCGGTCACTGGGGCCCACCTGGGTCGTTGCCAGTGGGTCCCCTAGCCCCAGTTGACTGGGACGACCCAGTCAACTGAGCTGACTGGGCAGCCCCCAGTTTCACTGACAAGCAGGCCCCACCGAACAATTATGTTAATTGAAATGTTTTTATAACTAAAAATAACTAGTTAACCTAAATAGTCACTAACATGTGGGGCCCAGCTGCTAATTAACCTTGTTTAATTAAAATAACCCACCGTTAGCCCTCTGTCTATGACATGTAGGACCCAGTGGTCAGTTTGACCTGGTCAGCCATCCTGTTGACTGTTGACGTCCTAGTGATGTCATGCTGATGTCATTTTTCTTCTGTTAATTTAATTAATTCCAAAAAAATGTTTAAAACTTTGAAAAATCATAGAAATTAAACCGTAGCTCCGATGATAATGTTTTCTACATGAAAGTTTCTCAGAAAAACAAGAAGAATCCGAATACGCGGTCCATTCATCTGTCACATGCCCCTAGCATGTTGAACATGGAACTTTCCCCCTCTGGTCATCTGTCTAACACAGGTCCGGAACCAGGAAAACATTCCCGGTTGAATCCCCCCTTCACCTATATCATGTAGCCCCACGTTAGGTCGACCCTAGTTCTGCTTATCGTCTTCTCATGCTTTGTGATGCTATGTTTGCTTTATATTTACTGTTTCTTCCCCCTCTCCTCTCCGGTAGACCCCGAGACCACTGCTGATGCCCCTGTGATCGACTACGTCGACGACGACACTTCTTCCTTTTCAACAAAGCTTCCAGGCAAGCAACCCCCCCCCTTGAGCAATCTGATATCCCCCATTTCTTTCCCTTTCATGCTTGCATTAGAACTGCTACTGCTTTATGTATGATCCTACCTTGATACATAGCCTGTTTTTGTTACCTGCTTTCATACCTTACCTGCTTATCCTAAACTGCTTAGTATAGGTTGGTTAGAGATCCATCAGTGACCCCCACCTTGTCCCAGTTGCCCCGCTTTATGTTCGATGACTCGATCAACGTGATCGACGTCCAGGCCCCGACACCGCACATCACCCCCCTAGTTGTACGATCTGCAGAGTTACCATCGAGTGCCAAGGGTGGAACCTCTTACATCACTCCTGATGAGATCTCTGTAGTGTAGCTATACGGTCGAGGTCATTGAGGGTGATTCTCCTCCTTAGCCACTTCCATTACGGCTCTGTCGTGCAACCCCTCAAGTGTGAACCTCGAGGGTGGATCCTCTTACGTTCACCTTGATGATAACATCGAGTGGAATTCACCGGGGGTGATCCCTCGGGTTTTCCCCTTGGTGTTAGACACAAAGTTACTATGGTTACTATGACTTTGCACTGAGCCATGTTACTAAAGACAGGTCGGCCCTGAGGGGTACCCGCGCGAGCTTAATAGCGAGTGATATGGAGTCGGGTTGACCTGGAAGGTGCCCGCGAGATACTTACGAGGCGTGGCCGGGCATTCTTAGCCCTTGCCGCAAGTACTCAAGACGGGGCGACAGGGTCACATATTTCATGAGTCTCTGCTTGTTACCGCGCATTCCTAATCCACTACGATTTGGATATTTGATCCGAGGGGCCTCTGGCCTGATAGTACTAACCATCACGTGGGCATAGTATGGGCGTTCTGCGTCGTATACATTAGCCGAAGCTTAATAGACGTCAGCGACTGAGCGGCGTGCACCAGGTTGGACTGCGTAAGCACCTGCCTTTTTGAAGGAGGTAGCTAGGTCTGCTCACCGGCCGCCCACGCAACTTGCACGAGTTCCCGGGGCAATGGCCCATGACCCCTGGGGTCATAGGTTTAGTCCGGCGTGCTGGCCTCTCTATCAAGCCTAGGTCGGGTTGCGGCGTATTGTTTGCCCGAGGCCGGGCATGACCCAGGAAAGTGTGTCTGGACGGAGTTAATTGAGCATGGTGGGTAAGTTGGTGCACCCCTGGAGGGAGGAAAACATCTATCGATAGCCTGTCCCACGGTAACGGACACTTGGAGTTGTATCCCGATCGATACAACTAGAACTGGATACTTGTGATGAGAAATGAATGGATATGAAAAATGGATAGTATGGCTCTGGGATTGCTTTCTCGCAGGGAGTCGAGAAAGGATCTCTGGACGAGGTTGATAACACTATTAGTACTTTACATTATGTCGATATGTACTCTTCTATATGCTGCAAGATGCTTGAAGATGCTAGTCTTTGATAGGCTAGGCTTTCCCCTTCTCTTCTGGCATTCTGTAGTTTAGTCCACAGATACAACCCATTTCCTTTGATACTGATGCATACTTAGTTTAGATCTGATGTAAGTCTTGCGAGTACTTTGGATGAGTACTCACATTTGCTTTGCTACCTCTTTTCCCCCATACCCAATTGTTGCGACCAGATAACAAATCCTAGGAGCCAGACGACACCATTGATGATTACTACTACCCCGAGGGTGCCTACTACTACGTGACGACCACTGACGACCTGGAGTAGTTAGGAGGCTCCCAGGCAGGAGGCCTTGCCTTTTCGATCGATGTTGCTTTTGTGCTAGCCTTCTTAAGGCAAACTTGTTTAACTCATGTCTGTACTCAGATATTGTTGCTTCCGCTGACTCTTGTGTATTCGAGCTTATGTATTCGAGCCCTTGAGGCCCCTGGCTCGTAATATAAAGCTTGTATTATTTTAATTTGTGTCTGGAGTTGTGTTGTGATATCTTCCCGTGAGTCCTTGATCTTGATCGTACACATTTGCGTGTAAGATTAGTGTACGGTTGAATTGAGGGCGTCACACCATTATAATGCCATTTTCGTCGTTGCAAGAGTGCTATAAAATGTTAACTGTTGGTTCTTGACAGAACATGGTGATTTGTCATTTTTGTTGCATTTGGTGTGTGCATCCTATGAGCATGAGGTCTACATGTGTTTTGAACTAGATCATGCCATATTTACAGGGGTGCAAGTCTTGTATTTTTGTGATCTATGTTGTGACTAGCATACGCATGCAAAGTAGGCTCCGTGATGTTACTGTTTGCAGGCACTTAGGATTTTGCTAGTCCTTTTCCTGCTGTTATTTTGATGCCATGTAAACTTGTTGCCACCATGAGATCCATGCTTATTTTGAGATACTTAAGTAAGGATGTTTTCAACATGTGGTTATGCTATATCCATTAATGCCTCTGGTTGAAATTATGGAGTGCTCTAGCATGTCATTTTCTTGCTCTACTTTTGCTAAATAATGTTCCTGGCAGATTGTTAACATGTTAATCCATATAGCCATGTGCTTTTCTAGTGATCCATGCATCCTATGAACTTGATATTGCGATGTTTAGCTCCATGAACATCTCTTATTACTGTTGGTATGCTTGTGTTGTCATGTAATGCTTTGTAGTGAGTCGCATGAGTTTGCAAAGTTGCTATCATGAATATGTTTTCTGCCATGTCGTGAATTTCACCAAGTCTGAAACTGTTAATATAACTTGCTATGTTTACATGGGTGCCATCATATTTTTTGTGCCTTTTTAGCTCATGATCAGTAAGGGATTTTTGTTCTATGAATTTAGTAAAAACATGCCATGCCTTTGTTTGCTATGATATGTTCTTGTAGTATGTTGTTTGCTTGCTCTAAACATTGTTTCCTGATGTTGTTTTGACATGCTAGTATTTTCACTAAGTCGGTGAAGCTGATATCTTTCATACTTTTGCCATGTTTGATTGAACCTGTTCTAGTGTGATTTAGCCATAGCTCAGTGTTCATGTTTTGTCAAGCATCTCTTGTACCTCACTGCCATATGCTTTTGTTGCTATGTTGGAGTGCAGTAGTTTACTTTCTTGTTGCATTATAAGTGCTATCATGTTGTTAATCACAGATTTGCGTCATTCATGTTTTGCTTGTCATTTGCAAACCGTGCATCCATTTCTGGTGATCCTTATATCGATTTCGACCGAAATCACCTCATCTTTCCGGCGGCATACTTGGTTTGCCAAGTTGATGCCTTGATCATCCTTTCCCTTCCAGAGCACGCATATGCATTGCATATGATATCTTGCATATCATGCCACGTATTACATCATGTTGCTTGTGCATTGCACTGTGATTGATTGTTGTTCCATTGCTTGTGTTCTTGCTTTGCGTAGAGCCAGGAGACGAGTACGTGAATGAGGAACCTATTGAGTATGCTAACGAGGATCAAGCTTTCGACAACTCTGAGAACATTGCAGGCAAGATGACCATACCCTCGATATAACTTCTATCTTTGCTTGCTAGTTGTTCATTCTATCGCTATGTTGCGCTGCCTACCACTTGTTATATCATGCCTCCCATATTGCCATGTCAAGCCTCTAACCCACCTTCCTAGCAAACCGTTGTTTGTCTATGTTACCGCTTTTTCTCAACCCCTCTTATAGTGTTGCTAGTTGCATGTGAAGTTGAAGTTTGTTCCATGTTGGAACATGGATATGTTGGGATATCACAATATCTCTTATTTTAATTAATGCATCTATATACTTGGTAAATGGTGGAAGGCTCGTCCTTATGCCTGGTGTTTCGCCCAAGTTTCCGTCATACCGGTGTTATGTTCCTTGATTTTGCATTTCTTACGCGGTTGGGGTTACGGGACCCCCTTGACAGTTCGCTTTGAATAAAGCTCCATCAGCAAGGCCCAACCTTTGTTTTACATTCAGATACCTAAGCCTTTAACCTTGGGTTCTACAATCCCGAGGGTCATCTTTATTTTAACACCCCCCCGGCCAGTGTTCCTCTGAGTGTTGGTCCGAACCGAGTAGACTGCAGGGCCACCTCGGGGAAACTTGAGGTATGGTTTTACTTGTAGGATGTCTCATCCGGTGTGCCCTGAGAACGAGATATGTGCAGCTCCTATCGGGATTTATCGGCACATTCGGGCGGCTTTGCTGGTCTTGTTTTACCATTGTCAAAATGTCTTGTAACCGGGATTCTGAAACTGATCGGGTCTATCCGGGAGAAGGAATATCCTTCGTTGACCGTGAGAGCTTGTGATGGGCTAAGTTGGGATAGGCAGGGCATAAACTTTCGGGAGCCGTGCCCGCGGTTATGTGGCCGATGGGAATTTGTTAATGTCCGATTGTAGAGAACTTGACACTTGACTTAATTAAAATGAATCAACCACGTGTGTAGCCGTGATGGTCTGTTTTCAGCGGAGTCCGGGAAGTGAACACGGTCTTGTGTTATGCTTGAACGTAAGTACTTTTAGGATCACTTCTTGATCACTTATAACTTCCCGACCATTGCGTAGCTTCTCATCTTACTCTTATTTGCGTATGTTAGCCACCATACTTTCTTAGTGCTTGCTGCAGCTCCACCTAACTACCTCATCCTACCCGTAAGCTTAAATAGTCTTGATCTCGCGGGTGTGAGATTGCTGAGTCCTTGTGACTCACGGATACTTCCAAACAGTTGCAGGTGCCGATGATACCAGTGCAGGCGATGCTACCGAACTCAAGTGGGAGTTCGACGAGGACCTCCGACGTTACTATGTTTCGTTTCCTGATGATCAGTAGTGGAGCCCAGTTGGGACGATCGAGGATCTAGCATTTGGGGTTTATCTTCCTTTTATTTGGTTTTTGACCATAGTCGGTCTATGAATGTATTTGAATGATGTATGAATTATTTATGTATTGTGTGAAGTGGCGATTGTAAGCCAACTCTTTATCCCTTTCTTATTCAGTACATGGGATTGTGTGAACATTACCCCTCTTGTGACAAAACCACCATGCGGCTATCCTCTAAGTCGTGCCCCGACACGTCGGAGATATAGCGGCATTGTGGGTGTTACAAGTTGGTATCAGAGCCATCCCCGACTTAAGAGCCCACTGCTTGATCGAATGGCTGACGTTGTTGATTCTAGAACAAAATATTTTGAGTCTTAGGATTATATATATCGAAGAGTAGGATTCTTTTTACTCCTTAGTCCCTTCGTCGCTCTCGTGAGGCCTCCTGACGTAGAAGTTTTGACTTTCCTCTCCTCAAATTTCAGGAAAAAAAATCAGGATCACACGGGTATCTTGGAATCGTTCCGATATTCTTGTGACGAGAACATTGTTCTTGCTGCCTCCTGACATTTAGGGGTTGTGGCAGTGTCCCGGGGGGTTGAGCTCCCAGGTGTTGTCATCACAATTTTATTGTTGCAGTTCTGGAATACCTGCGTTCGCCAACATCGAAAATATCTTTTATGAAGTTATTGGTGAGATAACCTCGACACCACCCAGTACTGGGGCGGGAGTTTGGGAGTATTGCCATAACTCATATAACAGATGCTTTTCGAAGGTTGAGGTACATGATTTCCGAAGGTTTCTTGGTTATGTGTTGAAGGATGGATACAGTTGGATGTAGGGATTGTTAGTTTGGGTGAGATATTATGCTTCCCCTGTATCCCCAACACCTGATTGCATAACCAGAAAGTTTCAGGAGTTTTATAGGTGGGAATTCAAGTAGCTCTAGTATTTCTTCCCGCAGATATTTGGTTTGTGATTGGGTAATCCTTACCACTTATTTGTTCATATTCACACCTTGTTTCTTTACTCATCTACCTTTATCTAAGTGGCTTATCACCTTAATGGACATGTGATGATTTACTTTGGAATTCATTCATTCATCCTTGTTCGAATGTTTATTGTGAAGACTGTATGTTGCAATTTCTATCCGTTGATTCAACTTGTCTATCTGTCTATCAAGATTCTAACGGATGTCACCCTCTTCAGGATGGCTCCTCCAACGCGTCTGAATCCGGAACGCAATGATGGGAGTCAGGCGAACCCTCCGCCACCACCTCCACCTCTGGAGGCATGGCAAGCTGTCATGGTAGCCACCAACGCCAACACCCAGATGCTTTTGCAACTCTTGCAAGAGTGCAACCAAGGTCAAGTCAACCAAGGATATCAAGGCCAAGGGAATTTCAATAATCAGCCTCAGTTTGCTACCCTCAACCAGTTCCTTGCAAACCAGTCGAAGTCTTTCAGCAATTGTGTCGAGGCCACAGACGCTGATGATTGGCTCGTGGACATCTGCAAGCATTTTGAATGTAGCAATGTCAGGCTTGAGGACTTTGTCAAGTTTGCTTCGTTTCAACTCAAGGACCAAGCTGCTAATTGGTATTAACAATACAAAGATTCCAGAGGAGGTCGTGTGATTACCTGCGATGATTTCCGCTGAGACTTCAAAGCTCATCATATTCCAACAAGTGTTGCTGAGAGCTATAGGAGATATTCCCTAGAGGCAGTAATAACAATTATTTTGTATCTCCATGTTTGTAGTGAATGTTTATGTTCCATGCTATAACTGCTATGATTCCTGAGTCTGCAATAACATGAGGCTCAGAGGGAAACTCATATGCATGTGTGGTATAATAAACGGTAAAACGTATTCCTAGTCTTGCCTCTAAGACGGGCTCAAGTATTGCATGATGATCCTATTTTCCTGATCATGGGCATGTATATGCAGGCAATTTTGAGGGCACGATGTTAGTAGAACACTTGTGTTGGATCGACCCAAATGATGTTATGCTATGAGATACATTCATCACAAGTTAATGGTTAATAACGCACTGAAGTTAATGTTTGCATAATTCCTTAGACCATGAGAGTATTGAGTTCCTTCGTGCTTGCTTCGTGAACTTTGGGGTTTGTTAAACGTCATCTGTAAATGGGTGGCTATTACGGTGGCTTACGGGTTCACCGAAAAGTATGACTAGAAACCAGATAGCTCAAGATTGGGAATTGCTCCTCCAGCGATGGAGATATATTCTCGGGCCCTCTCGGTGTCACGGTATCCATCATCGTCTGGCCATACACAATGTTATTTGATCACAGGGATGCCGGAACACGAAAACGAGAAAAGAGAACAAAACCGGCAACGAGGTAACTTGCATAGTGGACATGTTGTTGATCCACGGGGATGCAGATAAATATCACCTCGGGTATTTGTAACATACCGTGAAGCAACGGGAATAGCACACGAAAACTAGAGGTTCACTTGAATATTTCTTCGTGTGGGTATAGGGATCAATATGGGCGTCCACAGCTCCGATGTTGATCTTTGATCGGAAGGTTTTCCGGTGATGTCTATACTTCACCGAACCAATAGGGTCACACGCTTAAGGGTCATCTATTTGCTGAATACTAGACAGGGAGTCTGAGAGAAATTCACTAATCCGGAATTGTTTCGGAAAGAATCCATAATCATTTTAGTGGGTACTAGAATTATTCTAAGAGCCACAGAAATATTTTCAGAATTTATGATCGCTGGAAAATGTCGTCATGAATAGTGAAAACGCATTCTTGTTTGCTTTTCGTAGATGAAAATCACTAATCTGGAATTGTTTCAGAACGCGTCGAAAATTATTTTAAGCTCGGGCTCCTACGGGATTTGAGCATCGGCGGTCGTTCACTCGAGATGGATCGATGGGATGGATGGATTGGACCTGGGTGTGGCTGATGGTTGGTGCAGGGGGAATGAGAGGATCCCGAGGTGGGAAATGAGTGCGGCGGCGGCGGCTGGGAGGATCCCTAAAAATTAGGGTTGTCCAAAATGGACTAGGGATAGACTATATATATAGTAGGTGGGTTGACTTAGGGGTATATCGTCCCTCCGATCGCAATCGAACGATCGTGAATAAAATAGCTAGGAAGTCCAAATAAGAAAACGGTGACGTTTTATAGACGTTTGGGGATGATCCGGATCCGACGGTGATGACTGCCCGGGTCGGGTCCGGGACAATTTCGGACGCGCATGAGGAGGGCGCGGGCTGACAAGAGAGTTTAGGTAGGGCCTGACGGTGGGTGGGTGGTGGGCTGTGCAGAAGGCCTCAGACTGAGAGAAGAGAAAAGAGAGAGAGACCCGACGACTGTTTCCGGAGACCGAAAACGTCCGATGTTTGACCGACTATATTGTCGATATAGTAAATCGTTTGGGCGTCAAACGATCTCCGAATGCGATGAAACTTGGCAGGCAGCCTACCTACAACATAACAACACCACATGCCAACTTTCAACCCATTCCGAGAACATTTTTCGGCCACTTATAAAATAATATTTTGGACGTGCCCCGGGCGCGTGCAAGTGTGTCTGGGCTCAGAACGGACAACGGACGGAACTGGGGGAACCCGGACGGATGCAAGTTTTGAAAACATGATGATGCAATGCACATGATGACATGGCAAGATGCAACACGCAAGCAAATGACAAGGCAACAACAAAGAAACACCGGAAGACACCTGGCGCAACGGTCTCGGGGCGTCACAACACTCCACCACTACGAGAGGATCTCGTCCCGAGATCTAGAATGGCACCGGAGGGAAAACGGAAAAGAAAGAGAAGAGGTAAAACTAAGTTGCTTCTTTGACAAACGAGTGAAACCACGAACCTTGAAAAAAAATTGAGAAAATTGAAAGAAAGAATGCAACGGGGATAAACGAAGTTGAAAGCACTCCGTTAAGAAAGAGGAATAAGAAAGAACCGATTCGGACAGCACTCCGGTTGAAAAGAAAAGGAATTGAATAAGAACTTGGTAAGATGAGAAGATATTTGATGAAATCACAACACACTGCCTCCGGAACTATTGAATGAATGGAACAAGGGGCAAGAAGGATCTCAGACAGCACTCCGGTTGAAAAGAGATGAAAGGCTTGATAAAATGAAAGAACTTGAGCAGCGGGCACACACTCCGGTTAAATGGAATGCACGAAAAGAACATGATCTTCACAATTCGAGATGATGATAGAAAAGAGCAACATCACAATGCCTCCGGAACAAAAGTAAGAATGGAATGGAGTGAACAAAGGGAAGCACGATCTTGAGGGAGCACGCTGACACCAAAAGCTAGAATGGAATTGTTGGAAAAAACCAACAACGAAAAGGATAAACTTGATATGGTCTTATGGAATACATCCCAAATTATGAGGTGACAACCAGCCACTCACGGGAAGAAGAATTGGATTGATATGAACAAGGAGACGATAAAAACTATTACACCGGTATGATAGATGAAGAACTTGGGTCATTTATGAGCACTATAATAGCAACAATCTTTAGGGAAGGCTTTAGGTGAAATATAACCCAAGATAATTCCAACGAATAGGTTGATGGAATTAAAATACCTCATTGTTAACAATATGTGAATCATGAAACATGAGCTCAAATTATCAAGAATGACATAATACCACCTCCAATGATACGGTAGAAAGATTTGCACTCCGGATAGCAAGAAGAAGAAAACTTGAGCTTCTTAGCAAAGACTGTCGATGAACACTTCGAGAAGGAATTAAATCCTTGATGAATCCATCAAGTAGAACCTTCATGAAGAACTCCGGTAACAAAAGGATAACGAGAAAAAAGAGAAGTTGAAAAACACAAGGTGAAGCCTTGCGATGATTTAGATGGATCTCCATGATAATTAGAGCTTGGAACTCCGGGAAAGAAAAGATAAAGTATCTCAAACTGAGAATATGATATGATGAAAAACTCCGAAAAAAGGAATTAATCACTTGGATGGAACAAGAATAAGAATTATGTTATGCGTATCCTTCAACTATTTAATTGCTGACAAGCAACGGATTTGGCATACTACTTATTCTCGCAGAAAGGATTATGATAGATATAGCGCCAACTTGAGAAAGTCTTCAACAAGTCACCGGTAGGATAGAAAACAACGAAAGAATTTGTATGAAAACTAAGGAAGAGATCTTGAGCGAACCACCGTAAGGGTTGAAAATGAAAGTAACAAAGGCACAATTCACCGGAAAGAATTGGAGAACGAATGAAGATACTTGAGGTAAAATAAATATATGAAAACGAAGAGATCATGAGCTGATTGGAGAAATACTTGAATGATGCACCGGTAAGATTTGGAGAACCATAGCTGAAAGCCGAGAATGAATAAATCTTAGATGATGGGCTCCGGATGAACAAACTGAAAAGGCTCCTGAATTGCTCCGGATAGGTGAAAAGAATTTTCACAATCAAACCAATTAAGAGAGGATGGCACGAAGCTAGAGTCATAAATCTTGAAGAGAAAGGAGCAAGATTTAGAGGAAAATCTCTTCTTCGGTCTTCCAAAATCTAAGAATGACGATGAGAAACACCACCATGAATTATTGAGGCACTCCGGAAGAATCCCAAAAAAATGAAGAGGTTGAACCAACGATGAAAAGAAATTGAAAGATCTTGGAGAAAAGCATTTGGCTGATGATAAATCATTCTTACGTCAAACTTCGAAAAGAAATTTGAGGATAGCTCCGGGAAAATAAGAAGAGTCAGGTAAGATCCTGGGAAAAGACCTGTGGGTTAGGGCCCACTCAAAAGAAACACCGTTGAAATGATTAAAGATAGATTGCACCGGTTGAATTACATGGCTCAAAAGAGATAACATCCTCGAAAGAGCTTGAATGAAAGCAGAGTGGAAACACGATTCTTCTAGATATTATGAGCACTCCGGAACAATTGAATAGCGAGAAAAGAATGAACGTGAGGAGCACCGGTATGAGAAGGCATTTGAAACAAGGGAAGGATATGATCAATAAAGCTTGAATTAGTTCCACCGGACAAGAAAGAGAATGAATAATGATGAACTTGTAGAGCATCTTCATGAGAAACACTGGGTAAAACATGAAGGAAAAAAAGAATGGAGAGAATTCTCATGAATAAAAGGATACTTGATTAAGAGATCTGCGTCCTTGAAGAAAAGGGTTGGGAGGGCGGGAAAACAAAGGCAACTTGGGGACGGATGAAACAAACACCGTTGAGAAGAAGTGATAATTGATCTTGCGGAAATTGAAATGATCGGATCCACTTGAAGAGAAACACGCCGGTTGAGAAGAAATTGAAATGACAAACTTGATGATCGAGAAGGATTAGTATTCACATCGAAGTATGAGAACACCATTTGGGAAAGGTATGGAATCAACACTTGACTTCGAAGCAACCCGAATACCACAACTCAAAACAAAACAAAAGGATTGGCTTGCAGAATAAGCCGGAACAAACATATGATAGAGATTTCATTCGAAGTTTTCGTGGTGGGGCCTACACGGGCTCGATCGTACAGCACCATCATGTACAAGGCAGTGCACATGACATACGAAGCGTCTCCGAGTCGGCATAGCCAAGGACTCTTTAAGACACAACGAGACCACTGTAAAACCGACCGTGAATAGGCGGACCACTAGACGTCGAACCCCAATTTCATATCATACATCTGTCGGAAATATATCCTAAGAGCTACTTGAATTCCCACCTATGAAACTCCCAAACCTTTCTGGTTATGCAATCAGGTGTTGGGGATACAGGGGAAGCATAATATCTCACCCAAAACTAACAAAACCTACATCCAGCTGTATCCATCCTTCAACACATAACCAAGAAACCTTCGGAAATCATCTACCTCAACCTTTGAAAAGCATCCGTTATACAAGTTATGGCAATACTCCCGAACTCCCGCCCCAGTACTGGGTGGTGTCGAGGTTATCTCACCAACAACTGCATAAAAGAGATTTTCGATGTCGGCGAACTAAACTCAGGTATTCCAGAACTGCAACGATAAAATTATGACGACAACACCTCAGAGCTCAACTCCCCAGGACACTTCCACAAAACCCCTGATAGGAGGCACCAAGACAATGTTCTCATCATAAAACCATCGGAACGATTCCAAGATACCCGCGTGATCCTAAAAAAAATTTAGTGAAATTTGAGAAGAGAAGAGTCAAAACTCTACGTCAGGATGCCTTACCAGAGCAATGAGGAGACTGGGAAGTAAAAAGAATTCCTAAACTCTTCGATATATAATTCCTAAATGACTCAAAACATTTTTTCTAGACTCAAACTCGGCCGCTAAAAACGATCAAGCAATGGGGCTCCTAAGGTCGGGGAAGGCTCTGATACCAACTTCTAACGCCCTCGATGCGGCTATATCTCCCACGTGTCGAAGCACGACTTAGAGGCATAACCGCATTGAAAGCAATGTCGCAAGTGAGGTAATCTTCACACAACCCATGTAATACATAAGGGAAAGATACATAGTTGGCTTACAATCGCCACTTCACACAATTACATGAATAAAGCATTACATCAACCAAATACAATCAAGGTCCGACTACGGAACCAAAATAAAAGAAGAACCCCAAATGCGACAAAGGTCCCCGATCGACACCAACTGGGCTCCACTACTGACCAACTAGAACGAAACAACACAAAGGAAAAGATCTTCAACGAGCTCCTCCTGAGCTTGGTTGCGTCATCTGCACAGACTCATCGGCACCTGCAAGCTGGTTTTGGAAGTATCTGTGAGCCATAGGGACTCAGCAATCTTGCACCCTCGCGATCAAAACTATTTAAGCTTATGGGTAAGGTAAAGGTATGAGGTGGAGCTGCAGCAAGCGACTAGCATATATGGTGGCTAACATACGCAAATGAGAGCGAGAAGAGAAGGCAAAGCACGTTCGAGAAAGTATGATCAAGAAGTGATCCTAAACAACCTACGTCAAGCATAACTCCAACACCGTGTTCACTTCCCGGACACCGCCGGAAAGAGACCATCACGGTTACACACGCAGTTGACTCATTTTAATTAAGTTAAGGTTCAAGTTATCTACAACCGGACATTAACAAATTCCCATCTGCCCATAACCGCGGGCACGGCTTTCGAAAATTCAAATCCCAGCAGGGGTGTCCCAACTTAGCCCATCACAAGCTCTCACGGTCAACGAAGGAATAGACCTCCTCCCGAGACATTCCGATCAGACTCGGTATCCCGGTACAACAAGACATTTTGACAGGGTAAAACTAAACCAGCAACACCGCCCGAATGTGCCGACAAATCCCGATAGGAGCTGCACATATCTCTTTCTCAGGGCACACTCAGATGAGCCATACGTCGGGTAGGCCAGCCCAGAGTTGCCCCTGGTAGCCCCGGACATCGCTCAGTTGGACCAACACTCAGAGGAGCACTGGCCCGGGGGGTAAAATAATGATGACCCTCAGGAGCGCGACTCCCAAGGGAAAAGAAAAGGCTAGGTGGCAAATGGTAAAACCAATGTTGGGCATTGCTGGAAGAGCTTTACTTAAGGCGAACTGTCAAGGGGTTCCCATTATTACCCAACCGCGTAAGGAACGCAAAATCCGGGAACATAACACCGATATGACGGAAACTAGGGCGGCAAGAGTGGAACAAAACACCAGGCATAAGGCCTAGCCTCCACCCTTTACCAAGTATATAGATGCATTAATTAAATAAATATATTCTGATGTCCCAACAAGTAACATGTTCGAACCAGGAACAACATCTCCATGTTCCAACAAGGAACAAACTTCAATCTTCACCTGCAACTAACAACGCTATAAGAGGGGCTGAGCAAAGCGGTAACATGGCCAAACAACGGTTTTCTAGGACAAGGTGGGTTAGAGGCTTGGTTCAACAATATGGGAGGCATGATAAGCAAGTGGTAGGTATCGCAGCATAGGCATAGCAAAAGAGCGAGCATCTAAGCAAGCAAAGATAGAAGTGATTTCGAGGGTATGGTCATCTTGCCTGAAATCCCGCAAGGAAGAAGAACGAGTCCATGAAGATGACAAACGGACGTAGACGAACGGTTCCTCACAATCACGACGTTATCGGAACCAACCCGAAGAAGCAACACCGGAAAGAAGCAAACAACATAGTAAACAACCACCACATAGACATGGCATGATGCACAAACAATTATGATGCATGTCCGGTTAAAGAGGCATGGCATGGCAAAGTGCACAAACAATCCTACAAATTAAGTGGAGCTCAATATGCAACGGGTTGCATATTGACGAAACACCACATTCAAGTTATTTTGTTCGATCTCGTTTATGTACCCAACAATATTAAATGTTGTCAAACATGGCAAGAGGGTGAAGCAAAGTAAAACTACCTAACTAGTCAAGGTTAAATGAGGCCGGAAGCAACGAACAACAAATCCGGAAACTCCTCATGTGCATATATTAGGTTCGGTACTGTTCTGCCCTAAACATTATTTTAGAGTTGTTAAACATGCAAGATGATGCCACCATGTTAAACTAGGCAAAATTCCACCCCAATTACATATAAAGTTTATTAAATTCGGAGTTACGGTTATTTAGTTATGAATTAAAGCATTTTAACATGGCAGAGGAGCAAATTTACACAAACAACATTTTAAACATGGATGAAAATGACATATTATTAAACTAGACAAAATTCTGAGCAAGTTTCATATATAAATCATTTTAAACCGATGCACAGTTGTGAAGTTATTAAATGCATGAAGAACAGGGACTTAACTGCAAAACTGTTTTACACTGGATATTAGACAAATTTGCTTAGGAAAAAAACGACATGGGCTGAATCTGTTGGGCGCTGGGCAGTCTCACCATGGGCTTCAACTCAACTAGTGGGGAGGAGACCGGGTAGGCCGTCTGGCTGAGGAGGCCCGCTGGGCCCTGGACGCGCTGGTCGCAGCCCAGGCGTGGGTCAACGCGCGGCGGCGCTCGCTCCTGCTGCTCGATGCAGGAAAGCAGAGCACGCAACGGCAAAGGACTCGGCCGCGGGCGGCGCGATGGAGGGAAGGTGGAGGACAGAGGGGAGCGGGGCTCGGTGCTGGCGTGAACGAAGACGACGAGCGGCGAGGAGGAGGTCCTGCGGGGTCGCTCCATGGGGCAGAAAGACTTGGTCCCGGCGACTATGGAGCTTCAGGTTCAGGAAGTCATGGCGTGGAGCCCCTCCTGCGAGGCAGGGGACGGCCGGAGGTCGGGGATGGATTAGTCCATCCATTCCCAGTCAGATTCCGGCGAAGGCTTGAGGTCCAGGAGCCAAGGCATCGGAGGGATCTCCTGAGGTCATCCATGGCAGAGAGGGAGAGAGGTTAGAGAGGAAGAAACTAAGGAAGGAAAGGAGAGAGGCAGGGCGCGGGGCTGGCCTGGAGGTCGAGGTCGGGCACGGCCGGCGCTCGACGGCGGCGGAAGGGTGGCTGCGCTCCGGTGGTGGTTGGCGCAAGAAGCAGCAGAGAGCTCGGGCGCGCTGGGATCCATGAGACGGGGATGGTGGGCGAGGAGGTGGAGCTCGGGCTCCTGCGGGATTTGAGCGTCGGCGGTCGTTCACTCGAGATGGATCGATGGGATGGATGGATTGGATCTGGGTGTGGTAGATGGTTGGTGCAGGGGGAATGAGAGGATCCCGAGGTGGGAAATGAGTGCGGCGGCGGCGGCTGGGAGGATCCCTAAAAATTAGGGTTGTCCAAAATGGACTAGGGATAGACTATATATATAGTAGGTGGGTTGACTTACGGGTATATCGTCCCTCCGATCGCAATCGAACGATCGCGAATAAAATAGCTAGGAAGTCCAAATAAGAAAACGGTGACGTTTTGTAGACGTTTGGGGATGATCCGGATTCGACGGTGACGACTGCCCGGGTCGGGTCCGGGACAATTTCGGACGCGCACGAGGAGGGCGCGGGCTAACAAGAGAGTTTAGGTAGGGCCTGACGGTGAGTGAGTAGTGGGCTGTGCAGAAGGCCTCAGACTGAGAGAAGAGAAAAGAGAGAGAGACCCGACGACTATTTCCGGAGACCGAAAACGTCCGACGTTTGACCGACTATATTGTCGCTATAGTAAATCATTTGGGTGTCAAACGATCTCCGAATGCGATGAAACTTGGCAGGCGGCCTACCTACAACATAACAACACCACATGCCAACTTTCAACCCATTCCGAGAACATTTTCTGGCCACTTATAAAATAATATTTCGGACATGCCGCTGGCGCGTGCAAGTGTGTCTGGGCTCTGAACGGACAACGGACGGAACTGGGGGAACCCGGATGGATGCAAGTTTTGAAAACATGATGATGCAATGCACATGATGACATGGCAAGATGCAACACGCAAGCAAATGACAAGGCAACAACAACGAAACACCGGAAGACACCTGGCGCAACGGTCTCGGGGCGTCACACATACACATGCCATGACTTGTCTGGATTCTCTCTCCCTCCCAGCGAAATAGTTTCGTAGAGCCGAAAGGCTGTCTGGGTTCCCGCATGAACTAGTTCTGGATGGCGAAGCCCTGCCAGATAGCTCAGACCGTATGTGTGCAACCCCATAGAGAGATTGTATTTTCGATCTTTTGCTCGAGGAGCTGTTCGAGTGTCCTCCCAAAGGGTTGTCCGGGTTATGGACCGAGTTTCGAGGGTCCTCCCGAAGGGCATCCAGAGAGGGAGTACGTCCTCGCAGTTGGGAGGTTGTAAATCCTAGCTACGGGAATCTGCATTGACAATCTGCACCGACTCTTCTTCCGCTGCGCTGCGAGTCGGTACGGATCAGATCAATCCTTGTATGCAGTCCCCATAGTGGTCCTGGGTGTGCCCGCTATGCCGAAATTTTTGTTTTTTATTGTGTTCCCCTACAGTGGCATCCAGAGCTGTGCCATGCGTAGATGCAGGTTACGATCTAGAATACATGGAGATGTATGGGTATTGCATAATATAATTTTGGAGTAAATGAGATCTATTGCTGAAAATTATTTATGCGGGTGGCAGATGAAATCTGTTACCCGATGTTCTTGTTGCTTCCCTAGAATTTGCATATTTCTGATCTTGAAACAGCATGATGGAATTTCACAAAGTTTTGGCAATCCGCAATCCTGATTGATCAACGAAGTGCTATCAGTTCTTTGGGTTCCACCATAGTTGAGAGAAAGATGGAATTGCGCAGACAAAAGGGCAATGCAGATATGATCTGCACGGGGGTCATGCGTATGAAGAAGTTTAGTATGGGGTTCGAGAATTTATTATCTCGTGCTTCATACACCCCGCAAAGTTAATCTAGCGACTTGAATAATCATACTTGATGATAAACGTTGGTAGCTGTGGTTTAAGTCAAAACCTTAGAAGCCACGTAAAATAAAATTTTGCATAAACCGATTAGAGGCGTCTAACTTGGTTTTGCAGGATGTTTTGCATGTGATGTGGTATAGCAAGCTCATATTCAATTTTATTTTGTATGAGATGACTATGTGATGTAAATTAACATGATCTGCGTGTCATGATTCGGCATGATGGCTAGAGCCATATGATTGCACTTTAATGACCTACGTGTCAACCTTAAGTAATGCATTAATTTTATATGCTATGGAGATAGCAATATTATCTGGTGCATCGACAAGGTGGTGGCAATCTTTGCGAAGGTGAACACTGACGCGAATGCCGAAGACGAAGAAATGAAAGACTTCTCCGTCGGAAGGGGCTCTACCATACCATGCTATTTATGAATTGCCTGAGATGTTTATCCCTCTTGATGCACCCTTCTTGATTGCGCGGTAGTCGCCTTTTATTAGGTGATCTCTCACTTCAAAATATCAAAGTAGTTAGTGTTCACCCAAGTGTAGCACCGTTTGTAATTCGTATCTTTTCGGGGTGCGCCATGTCCACATGGGTACGAACGAATCGAGAGGAATGAGGCGTTTGAGGTCAGACCTCACAGCAAGATCACTTGGTTGTCTTTGACGTTCAGGCAGAACCGTCCTGAGCTCGGAACACACCCATCGAAAGATGAACAAGAGTCACATGGAGATGTGATCGGCAAGTTTGCCTACCAATTGAAATTCTCGTCATCAGTGATGTCCACATCAATGGCATTGAATCGAAATGTGGGTCTTGTATCACTCATAATCAATTTTGAGAGATATTGATTTGAGTGGGAGCGCACTTTAGAATAAAGTTGTTTATTCACTAGTGCATTTTCATTATAAACAAAGTCTAAATGAAACTTGTGTTTTCCGTTGTAGATCAAATGGCTTGCAACACCGCGTTCAACTTAGGCCCGATGTTAGAGAAAGAGAAGTTAGCTGTGGTTGGAAACAACTATGTGGACTGGGTCCGCAACCTGACGATTATCCTCAGGAGCGCTAAGAAATTGTATGTGCTAGAGTATGATCTTCCAGCTAAACCCGCAGCAGAGGCCCCGGAAGATGTACAAAATGTCTGGGCCACTAAGGATGATGATCACAACTTAGTGCAGTGCCTCATGCTAGCTTGCATGAGTCTAGATCTTCAAAAACGTTATGAATTCCATAAACTCCTTGGTATGCTCCAGGAATTGGATGCTCTGTACAAGGAAACCGCAAATTCTGAACAATTTAATATCATGAAGGCTTTGATGGAATGCAAGATGGCTGAGGGTAGTTCAGTTGGCAAACACATGGTCAAAATGATTGGCTATGCTGAAAGGCTTAAAGTCTTGGAATTTCCACTTCCACCTGGCCATATGATGGACATGTTGCTTTCTTCACTCCCCTCGTCTTACGACGGTTTTGTCTTGAACTACAACATGACTGGGATGGAGAAGACACTGGAAGAGGTGCTCGCCGTGCTGAAAACTACAGAAGGAGGACTGCAGAAAAATTGCAAGCAAGTGTTGCTTGTGAATAAAACTGCCAGTTTCAAAAAGAAGAAAGGCAAGCCAAAGAAGGGCAAGGGCGCCGGTAAGACCGGCTCCCAAAGCAACTCTAAAGGCGGAGCCAAGAATGAAACTGAGTGCTTCTACTGCAAGGGCACAGGACACTGGAAGAGAAACTTCAAGAAGTATCTGGAAGATAAGAAGTCCAGGAAAACCGGAAAAGGTATAATTGTTATACAAGTTAATGTCATTGACATTTTGCTTGCTAGCGAAAATTCTAAGTCTTGGGTATTTGATACCAGATCGGTTTCTCACATTTGCAACTCGATACAGGGACTTCAGAAGGTGCGCAGGCTGGCAAAGAATGAGCTCGTGATGCGGGTCAGGAATGGCGCTGGGATCGCCGCTCAAGCCGTCGGCATTATGCCTCTAAGTCTCCCTTCGGGATTTATTTTGGAACTTACTAACTGTTATCTTCTTCCAGCATTGTGTAGAAACATTATCTCCGGATCATGTTTAGTGCACGATGGGTATTCGTACAAGTCTGAGAACAATGGTTGTTCACTTTATTGGAAGGATATGTTTTATGGATTTGCACCCATTGTTGGGGGCCTTTTCATACTAAATCTTGAATGTGGAAATGATGTCTTTAACGTGAATGCTAAACGCCTTAAGAAGGCTGATACCACGACCACTTACTTGTGGCACTATGGACTTGGCCACATCGGAAAGAAACGCATGCAAAAACTCCAGCCAAATGGAGTTTTGCCGTCCTTTGATTTTGAATCATTCGACACATGTGAAGCTTGTCTGATGGGGAAAATGACCAAGACGCCGTTCACGGGTCATCCTGAACGGGCGGGTGAATTATTGGAAATAATACATAGTGATGTATGTGGTCCAATGAACACGGCTGCACGGGGTGGGTATTTTTACTTCGTTACTTTTACTGATGATTTAAGTCAGTATGGCTATATCTAGTTAATGAAGCATAAGTCGGAAACCTTTGAAAAGTTCAAAGAATTTCAGAATGAGGTAGAAACTCATCGTGACAAAAAGATTAAGTTTCTGCGGTCTGATCGCAGAGGCGAATATCTTAGTCATGAGTTTGGCCAACATCTGAGTGACTGTGGAATCATTTCACAGCTTACGCCTCCCGGAACTCCACAGAGAAATGGAGTATCGGAACGACGTAACCGAACCTTGTTGGACATGGTAAGGTCAATTATGTCTCTTACGGATCTTCTGATATCTTTTTGGGGTCACGCACTAGAAACTTCCGCTCACACATTAAACAGGGCACCGTCTAAATCTATTGAGACGACACCATACGAGTTATGGCATGGGAAGAAACCCAGTTTGTCGCATCTCAAAGTTTGGGGTTGTGAAGCTTATGTAAAACATTTACAACCAAGCAAACTCGATCCCAGATCAGACAAATGTAACTTTGTAGGTTAGCCCAAGGAAACTGTTGGGTATTTCTTCTACCAACCCTCCGAGTGCAAAGTGTTTGTCGCTAAAAACAGAGTCTTTCTCGAGAAAGAGTTTCTTGCAAAAGAATTAAGTGGGAGGACAGTACAACTTAATGAGATTATTCAATCTTCGGCAACCGTTGATATTGGTAAGGAACCGGAAGAAATTCCGCTAATTATCCCTACAACGGATCCGGAAGTTGTCGCATGTGATGCGGAAACCTCAGACAATGTTGTAACTGAACCGCGTAGATCAGGTAGGGCTATCCAGCCACCTGAGTGGTTTCATAATGAAATCTTCATTCTTGAAGACGATGAACCAGTGCACTACAAGGAAGCTATGGCGGGGCCTAGCTCAAGGGAATGGCACAAGGCCATGAAATCCGAGATGGAATCCATGTACGAAAACCAAGTTTGGAACATGGAAGAACTTCCAGAAGGCGTAAAATCCATTGGTTGTAAATGGATTTTCAAAAGAAAGACGGACGCGGATGGTAACATTACTATCCACAAAGCTAGACTTGTCGCGAAAGGATTCACACAAGTTCCAGGAGTGGACTACGACGAGACTTTCTCGCCATTAGCTATGCTTAGGTCTATTCGGATATTACTAGCAATTGCTGCTTATTTCGACTATGAAATATGGTAGATGGATGTCAAAACAGCTTTCCTAAATGGAAACCTCAAAGAGGATGTATACATGATACAACCAGAAGGTTTTGTCATTCATAAGGATGCTGGAAAGGTATGCAAACTACAGAAAGCCATTTATGGATTGAAGCAAGCATCGAGGAGCTGGAACGTTCGTTTTGATGAAGTGGTCAAAGAGTTTGGCTTCATCAGGAATGACGAGGAATCTTGTGTTTACAAGAAGTTTAGTGGGAGCGCAAAAGCATTTCTAATCTTGTATGTGGATGACATATTGTTGATTGAAAATGAAGTGAATTTTCTTAGCGAAATAAAAGACTCATTGAAGAAGAGTTTTTCAATGAAAGACTTAGGCGGAGCGACATATGTATTGGGCATCAGAATCTATAGAGATAGATCAAAACGCCTGATAGTGCTTAGCCAAAGCACGTACATTGAGAAGGTGTTGAAAAGGTTCAACATGGAAAACTCCAAGAAGGGCCTTCTCCCCATGTCACCTGGCACAGTGCTTTGAAAGAATCAGTGTCATCGGACTCTCGATGAGAGAGTACAAATGAATGATGTTCCATATGCCTCGACAGTTGGTTCTATTATGTATGCCATGCTATGTACAAGACCGGATGTTTCCTATGTGCTAAGTGTTAGCAACCGGTACCAAAGTGATCCAGGATTGGAACACTGGGCCGCAGTCAAGGGTATTCTTAAGTACCCCAGAAGGACCAAGGATTTACTCCTTGTGTACGGAGGTGATGAAGAGCTCATTGTAAGTGGTTACACTAATGCAGGCTTCATGACTGACCCAGATGACTTCAAATCTCAATCAGGCTATGTTTTCATATTGAACGGTGGCGCAGTAGATTGGAAAAGTTCCAAACAAAAGACTGTGGCGGATTCTACGACGGAGGCGGAATATGTTGCTGCTTCAGAAGCCTCCAAGGAGGCGGTATGGATAAAGCAATTTCTTGAAGACCTTGGTGTGGTTCCTAGTGCCTAGGACCCGGTGGAGATCTATTGTGATAATAGTGGCGCCGTGGCCCAGGCAAGGGAGCCAAGTTTGCACCATAAGACAAGACATATTCAACGCAAATATAAACTCATTTGACATCATGTCGAAGAGGATTTAGTGAAAGTACGCAAAGTTCACACGGATCTGAATGTGTCAACCCCAATGACAAAGCCTCTGCCACGAGCAAAGCATGAGCAGCACCGGATAGCCATTGGTGTAAGGGAAGCTATGTAACTGGATTATGACTCTAGTACAAGTGGGAGTCTGTAGGAGATATGCCCTAGAGGCAGTAATAACAGTTATTTTGTATCTCCAAGTTTGTAGTGAATGTTTATGTTCCATGCTATAACTGCTATGATTCCAGAGTCTGCAATAACACGAGGCTCGGAGGGAAACTCATATGCACGTGTGGTATAATAAACGGTAAAATGTATTCCTAGTCTTGCCTCTAAGACGGGCTCAAGTATTGCATGATGATCCTGTTTTCCTGATCATGGGCATGTCTATGCTGGCAATTTTGAGGGAACGATGTTAGTAGAACACTTGTGTTGGATCGACCCAAATGATGTTATGCTATGAGATACATTCGTCACAAGTTAATGGTTAATAACACAGTGAAGTTAATGTTTGCATAATTCCTTAGACCATGAGAGTATCGAGTTCCTTCGTGCTTGCTTCGTGAACTTTGGGGTTTGTTAAACATCATCCGTAAATGGGTGGCTATATGGCGGCTTACGGGTTCACGAAAAAGTATGACTAGAAACCAGATAGCTCAAAATTGGGAATTGCTCCTCCGGCGATGGAGAGATATTCTAGGGCCCTCTCGGTGTCACGGTATCCATCATCGTCTGGCCGGACACAATGTTATTTGATCACAGGGATGCCGGAACACAAAGACAAGAAAAGAGAACAAACCGATAATGAGGTAACTTGCATAGTGGACAAGTTGTTGATCCACGGGGATGCAGATAAATATCACCTCAGGTATTTGTAACATATCGTGAATCAACAGGAGTAGCACACGGAAACTGGAGGTTCACTTGAATATTTCTTCGTGTGGGTATAGGGATCAATATGGGTGTCCACGGGTCCGGTGTTGATCATTGATCGGAAGGTGTTCCGGTCATGTTTATACTTCACCGAACCTATAGGGTCACACGCTTAAGGGTCATCTATCTGCCGAATACTAGACAGGGAGTCTGATAAAAATTCACTAATCCGGAATTGTTTCGGAACGAATCCAAAATCATTTTAGTGGGTACTGGAATTATTCTAAGACCCACAGAAATATTTTCAGAATTTATGATCGCTGGAAAATGTCGTCATGAATAGTGAAAATGCATTCTTGTTTGCTTTTCGCAGATGAAAATCACTAATCTGGAATTGTTCCGGAACGCGTTGAAAATTATTTTAAGTGGGTACTGGAAATGTTCTAGGCCCACATAAATATTTTCGGTTCGAACGAACGCTGAAAAATGTCATCATGAATAGTGAAAGTGATTTTTGGGTGGCTTCTTGGAGAAGCCACCTTGAGGGCCTTTTTGGTATTTCCCCCCTTGGCTTCTTGGAGAAGCCACCCTTGGTCTTGGCCTATAAATAGGGGTGGAGGGGGCTGCCTAAAGGATCATCCCTTGCTCTAATACACATGCCATGACTTGTCTGGCTTCTATCTCCCTCCTAGCGAAATAGTTTCATAGAGCAGAAAGGTTGTCTGGGTTCCGGTAGGAACTAGTTCTGGACGGTAAAGCCCTGCCGAATAGCTAACACCGTATGTGTGCAACCCCATAGAGAGGTTGTAGTTTCAATGTTTTGCCCGAGGGGCTGTTCGAGTGTCCTCCCGAAGGGCTGTCCGAGTTGCCGACCGAGTTTCGAGGGTCCTCTCAAAGGGTTGTCCACGACATCGTCCGGGGGACTGTCCGACCGCCTCCCGAAGGGCTGCCCGAAGAGGGAGTACATCCTCGTGGTTGAGAGATCTTAAATCCTAGCTGCGGGGATCTGCACCGACGATCTCCACCGACTCTTCTTCCGCTACACTACGAGTCGGTATGGATCAGATCAAACCTTGTATGTAGTCTCCATAGTCGTCCTGGGTGTGCTCGCTATACCGAAATTTTTATTTTCTGTTGCGTTCCCCTACAAGAGCAAGCTTGAGGAGTTCCGCAATCTCAAGCAAGGCAGCATGTCCGTGTACCAATACAATATCTAGTTTCAGAAGCTTGCTCGCTTCGCTAAACAAGACGTTCCTGACGAAAAGAGTATGATACTCAGAGAAGATCTGCAGTTAGCTCTCGTACTTCTTGAGCCGACTGAATTCGATCAATTCTATAACATGGCACTCAAGCAAGAAGCTGCTCAGCTCAAGTGTGAGGCTTCTAAGAAGAGAGTCAGGGATGCAGTTCAGTCTTCTTCTTCCTCAAAAGTGGCAGCTAAGCAACAGAAGTTCTGGCTTCCGCCTCCTCCTCCGTTTCGTCATCCCTACCAGTAGAAGAGCAAAGGTGGCCATGGATCTTCCCACCCACCCAACCTAGGCTATCAGAACAAATCTCAGTCTCAAGCTTCAAGGTCAAGTGCTCCTTATCATCGTCCGCTCTCAAAGGTGACTTGCAACAAGTGTCAGCAAAAAGGGCACTATGCAAACAAGTGTTTCAACCAAAGGCGCCTTCCACCTCCTCCTCCTGTGAGATCTTCAAGCAATGCAATGGTCAAGCATAATCCCAAGCATGCAAAGGTGAACTTGATGTTGTGGGGATCGATACTCTCTTCTCCAGATTTTTGCAGACTAAGGCATAGCCTAGTGGTGGGAATGGGCTGATGCCTCCCCACCCACCCAGGTTCAAGGCATGGTACTTGCAATTTGGGTTAGTTGCACCAACTATACTGTAGGGGGTTCCCTTAAAGTCTTTCTGTCAAAAAAAGGTGAACTTGATGAACTCAGCTCAGGCAGAGGATTCTTCAGATGTGATCATGGGTAACCTTTCAGTTAACTCCATTCCTGATAAAGTCTTTTTTGATACTGGTGCATCGCTTTCTTTCATGTCATACACATTTGCATCGGAGCCCAATGTTGACACAGAAATTTTGTCCAAAGTTATGCAAGTTGTTTCTTCGGGAGAGCTTATGACTTCTAGTTTGGTTGCTCCCGATGTCTCTATCTAGTTGGGCAACCATAAATTTCTATCTTCTCCAATTGTTCTTGGTGACTCGGATATTGATCTAATTCTCGGCATGGATTGGCTTTCTAAGCACAAGGCTCAGCTTGATTGTGTTGCCAGGGAAATTCAATTGACACACTCTTCTAATGATGTGATCATCTATGCCGCTCGGGATGAAACCATTCGATTGTTTTCTCTAAATGAGAAGGGCGAGTTGAATGCCATCTCTCAGATTCCAGTCGTTTGTGAATACCAAGACGTCTTTCCAGAAGAGCTTACGGGAATGCCTCCTCACCGGCCAGTTGAATTCATTATCGATCTTGAGCCTGGCATGGAACCCGTTTGCAAGCGTCCTTACAAGATTGGACCAGAGGAGTTGAAGGAATTGAAGAAACAACTCGATGAACAAGAGCGTCTGGGTCTGATCAGACCGAGTTCATCTCCATGGGGTTGTGGTGTTCTTTTTGTACAGAAGAAGGATGGAACAGGCCGACTCTGCATCGACTACGTCCATTGAACAAGAAGACAATTAAGAACAAGTATCCACTTCCCAACATCAATGAGCTATTCGAGGAACTTAAAGGTGCCAAAGTATTCTCCAAGCTTGACCTCCGTATGGGTTATCATCAGATTCGGATTCGTGGAGAAGATATCCCCAAGACAGCATTCAGAACAAGTTATGGTTCTTATGAATATATTGTCAAGTCTTTCAGCCTTGTCAATGCTCCTCCAACGTTCTCTCGCATGATGAACTTCATCTTCAACCCCTACACAAATGATTTCGTCCTAGTGTATCTCGATGATATCTTGGTCTTCTCCAAGAATAAAAAGGATCATGCCAAGCATTTGAGATTGGTGCTCGACAAGTTCAGAGAGCATCAATTCTATGCAAAGTTTTCCTAGTGTAAGTTTTGGCTTGATGAAGTTATTTACCTTGGTCATATCATCTCCGCCAAGGGCATCGCTGTTAATCTCGAGAAGGTGTCTGCAATTGTGAACTGGGAACCTCCTCAGAATGTCAAGCAGCTCCGAAGTTTTCTTGGACTTGCAAGCTATTGTCGATGATTCGTTGAGAATTTCTCTAAGATTGCAAAGCCTCTTTCCAACCTCCTCCAGAAGCATGTCAAGTATGTCTGGACGCCTGAGTGTGACATTGCTTTCAACACCCTCAAAGAGAAGCTAGTCTCAGCTCCTGTCTTGACACCTCTTGATGAATCCAAGCCATTCGAAGTTTTCTGTGATGCCTCTTTGCAAGGTCTAGGCGTTGTGTTAATGCAAGAGAAGAAAGTTGTGGCTTATACCTCTCGTCAGATGAAGCCCAACAAAAGGAACTACCCCACTCACGATCTTGAGTTGGCGGCAATTGTCCATGCATTAATAACATGGAGACATCTCTTCTTGGGAAGGCAAGTGGACATTTTCATAGATCATAAGAGCCTCAAGTATATCTTCACTCAACCCAACCTCAACCTCAGGCAAACTCGATGGGTCGAAATGATTCAAGAGTACAATCCGAGTATTGAATATACTCTAGGCAAGGCCAATGTGATTGCAGATGCTTTGAGCAAGAAGGCTTACTGCAACAGCTTAATCTTCAAGCAGTTCCAACCGGACCTTTGTGAAGCTTTCCGCAAGCTCAATCTCCAAGTTGTTCCTCAAGGCTTTCTTGCCAACCTTCAAGTCACTCCTACTTTGGAAGATCAAATACGTGAGTCACAACTCCTTGATACCATGGTGAAGAGAGTGAAACATGGTATTGCTAAGAGCCAACCCAAATACAAGTGCTATCGCATTGATGACAAAGACACTTTATTCTTTGAGGACCAGATTGTGGTTCCTAAAGGTGATCTAAGGAAGGTCATAATGAACGAGGTGCACAATTCTCTTCTATCCATTCATCCTGGAAGTACGAAGATGTACCGTGACCTCAAGCAGTCGTATTGGTGGACTCGAATGAAGCGAGAGATTGCTCAATTCGTGAATGAATGTGACGTCTGCCGAAGGGTTAAAGCAGAACACCAACGACCAGCTGGCCTCCTCCAACCTCTTGCTATTCCAGAATGGAAGTTTAACCATATCGAGATGGACTTCGTTACTGGATTTCCTAAGTCCAAGCGTGGGAATGATGCTATCTTCATTGTCATTGACAAGCTTACAAAAGTGGCTCATTTCCTTCCAATCAAAGAATATATGACAGCAACTCAGTTGGCAGAGCTATACACCTCCAGGATTGTCTCCTTGCACGGCATTCCGCAATTGATCTCTTCAGACCAGGGAAGCATTTTCACTTATAAGTTTCGGGACTCCTTCCAGAAGGCCATGGGCACCAACATTCGCTTCAGCACAGCTTTCCATCCTCAAACTAGTGGCCAAGTCGAGCGAGTCAATCAAATTCTTGAAGATATGCTCAGGGCTTGTGTCATCTCTTTCGGTATGAAGTGGGAAGATTGTCTCCCATATGCCGAGTTCTCCTACAGCAACAGCTTCCAAGTGAGTTCGGGCAAGGCCCCATTCGAAATTCTCTATGGCAGGAAGTCACGTACTCCTCTCAATTGGTCAGATACTGGTGAAAGCCAACTTCTTGGCAACGACTTGATCACAGAAGCTGAAGAAATGTGTAAAGTCATTCGTGAAAATCTCAAAGCCGCGCAATAGCGCCAGAAGAGTTACTATGATAGCAAGCACCGTGACTTGGCTTTCGACATCAGAGACCATGTCTACCTCCACGTCTCTCCAATGAAAGGTACTTGATGCTTCTGTATCAAAGGGAAGCTTGCCCCGAGATATGTGGGTCCTTTCAAGATCATTGGAAAAATAGGCGACCCCGCCTATTAACTTGAGCTTCCGTCCAACTTCGCAAATGTGGACGATGTGTTTCACGTGTCACAGCTTCGCAAGTGCTTCCAGACCCCCGAGCGCACTATCAACCTCGAAGAGATTGATCTTCAAGAAGATTTGTCTCATCATGAGCATCCCGTTGCTATTCTTGAAGAAACCGAGCGCAAGACTCGCAACAAGTCAATCAAATTCCTGAAAGTGAAGTGGTCACACCATTCCGACCGAGAAGCCACCTGGGAGTGCGAGGATCACCTTCGTTCCGAATATCCGGAGTCCTTTCAGTCCTAGATCTCGGACGAGATCCTCTTGTAGTGGTTGAGTGTTGTATCACCCCGGATGTAACTTTCCATACTTGTAACTCTGACTCTTGCCATTTTTGGCTATGTGTTATGATATTCCCTTCGTGGTTGGGCTTTGTCTTTCGTTTTGCATTATTTTCATGTCATGCATTTCATATCATGTCCTCATGTGCATCGCATTTGCATTCATGTTCGTCTCATGCATCCGATCATTTTCCCCGTTGTCCGTTTTGCAATCCGACACTCCCATATGCACCCGGCGCACCCCTCTTGTCTCTTTTCGTGAGCGGGAGAAAAACGTTCTCGGAATGGGCCGAGATTTGTCAAGTGGCCCTGGTACATCACCGGTAGACCACGTGTCAAATTTCGTTTCATTTGGAGGTCGTTTGATGCCCTAATGGTTAACCGGGTAACCGCAAAAGCCTATTTGTGTTGCAGCACAACACCCCTCCAAAACAGCCCAATAACCCATCTAAACCCCCTCTCTCATTGGATCATGATCGTGTGGGCGAAAACCGCACCTCATTTGGACTCTCCTAGCTCCCTCTACCTATATATTTGCACCTCTCCCCGAATTAAAACCCTAGTTTTTCCCTTCTCCGCCGCCGGACACGTCCGGATCTCGCCATACAAGCTTCCGCCGCCGCCCGCAGCCAGCCGGGCTTGGCACGTGGCACTCTCCGTGTCCGCCGCCGCCGCGGCCCGGCGAGCCCGACGCGGGCCCGCCCGGCCCATCCACCGGTCGACGCCGCCCCGCGAAATCCCTAGCGCGCCCGCGCACCAGACCCTGCCGCTTGCGCCGCCGCGCTCCTTCGCCTCGCCGTCCTGCCGCCCTCCGCCGCCCGTGGAGCCCCTCGTCGCCGTCCGCGCCATCCTCCACGGGGCTCCGGCCACCGGAGTCTGGCCGGCCCCGCTCCAGCCTCCCTCGAGCTCGGGACTTCTTCCCTCGTCTTCGGCCGGCGTCCTCCTTGTCTCCAGCGAGTCCGATCCGACCTTGAGAAGTGTGCCACTGAAACCCTAGGTTGACCCCGTTTTCTCTAAGTCCTCAAATCCTGTTGTTTTTATGCCATCTTCATCATGCTACATCTTTGTGCTCGGTGCTCCAAATCTTGCATATGATATGTCGAAATGTTTGCCTCGTTAAGCTCTTCATGGTAGTAGCATTTAAATGCATGTTACTGTCCATTATGATGCCATTTTCATCGTTGCAACAGTGCTATAAATATTAACTGCTGGTTCTTGACAAAACGTGGTGATTTGTAATTTTTGTTGCATTTTGTGTTTACATGCTATGAGCATGAGGTCTACATGTGTTTTGAACTACATCATGCCATCTTTACAGGGGTGCAAGTCTTGTATTTTCGTGATCTATGTGGTGACTAGCACAAGCATGCAAAGTAGGCTCCGTGATGTTTCTGTTTTCAGGCACTTAGGATTTTGCCAAGTCCTTTTCCTGCTGTTATTTTGATGCCATGTAAACTTGTTGCCATCATGAGATCCATGCTTATTTTGAGATACTTAACTAAGGATGTTTTGAACATGTGGTTATGCTATATCCATTAATGCCTCTGGTTGAAATTATGGAGTGCTCTAGCATGTCATTTTCTTTCTCTATTTTTGCTAAATAATGTTCCTGGCAGATTGTTAACATGTTAATCCATATTGTCATGTGCTTTGCTAGTGATCCATGCATCCTATGAACTTGATATTGCCATGTTTCACTTCATGGACATGTCTTCTTACTGTTGTTATGCTTGTTTTTTCATGTAATGTTTTGTGGTGAGTGGCATGAGCTTGCAAAGTTGCTATCATGAATCTGTCTTCTGCCATGTCGTGAATTTCACAAAGTCTGAAACTGTTAATATAACTTGCTATGTTTACATGGGTGCCATCATATTTTCTGTTCCTTTTTGGCTCATGATCAGTAAGGGAGTTTTGTTCTGTGTATTTAGTAGAAACATGTCGTGCCTTTGTTTACTATGATATGTTCTTGTAGCATGTCGTTTGCTTGCTCTAAACATTGCTTCCAGATGTTGTTTTTGACATGCTAGTATTTTCACAAAGTCTGTGAAGCTGATATCTGTTGTACTTTTGCCATGCTTGTTTGAACCTGTTCTAGTGTGATTTAGCCATAGCTCATTGTTCATGTTTTGTTAAGCATATCTTGTACCTCACTGCCATATGCTTTTGTTGCTATGTTGGAGTGCAGTAGCTTAGTTTCTTGTTGCATTCTAAGTGTTATCATGCTGTTAATCACAGATTTGCGTCATTCTTGTTTTGCTTGTCATTTGCAAACCATGCATCCGTTTCCGGTGATCCTTATATCGATTTCGACCGAAATCACATCATCTTTCCAACGGATACTTAGTTTGCCAAGTTGATGCCTTGATCATCATTTCCCTTCCGGAGCACGCATATGCATTGCATATCATGCCACGTATTGCATCATGTTGCTTGTGCATTGCACCGTGATTGATTGTTGTTCCATTGCTTATGTTCTTGCTTTGGGTAGAGCCAGGAGATGAGTACATGAACGAGGAACCTATTGAGTACGCTAACGAGGATCAAGCTTTCGACAACTCTGAGAACATTGCAGGCAAGATGACCATACCCTTGATATCGCTTCTATCTTTGCTTGCTAGTTGTTCGTTCTATCACTATGTCGCGCTACCTACCACTTGTTATATCATGCCTCCCATATTGCCATGTCAAGCCTCTAACCCACCTTCCTAGCAAACCGTTCTTTGGCTATGTTACCACTTTTGCACAGCCCCTCTTATAGCGTTGCTAGTTGCAGGTGAAGTTGAAGTTTGTTCCATGGTGGAACATGGATATGTTGGGATATCACAATATCTCTTATTTTAATTAATGCATCTATATACTTGGTAAAGGGTGGAAGGCTCGGCCTTAGGCTTGGTGTTTTGTTCCACTCTTGCCGCCCTAGTTTCCGTCATACCGGTGTTATGTTCCTTGATTTTGCGTTCCTTACGCGGTTAGGGCTGTGGGACGTCCTTGATAGTTCGCTTTGAATAAAGCTCCTCCAGCAAGGCCCAACCTTGGTTTAACATTTTCCTACCTAAGTCTTTTTCCTTGGGTTCTGTAGACCCAAGGGTCATCTTTATTTTAACCCCCCCCCCCGGGGGGGGGGGGGCAGTGCTCCTCTGAGTGTTGGTCCGAACCGAGTAGACTGCGGGGCCACCTCGGGGAAACTTGAGGGTTGGTTTTACTCGTAGGATGTCTCATCCGGTGTTCCCTGAGAACGAGATATGTGCAGCTCCTATCGGATTTGTAGGCACATTCGGGCAACTTTGCTGGTCTTGTTTTACCATTGTCAAAATTTCTTGTAACCGGGATTCCGAGACTGATCGGGTCTTTTCGGGAGAAGGAATATCCTTCATTGACCATGAGAGCTTGTGATGGGATAAGTTGGGACACCCCTGCAGGGTATAAACTTTCGAGAGTCGTGCCCGTGGTTATGTGGCAGATGGGAATTTGTTAATATCCAGTTGTAGAGAACTTGACACTTGACTTAATTAAAATGAATCAACTGCATGTGTAGCCGTGATGGTATCTTTTCGGCGGAGTCCGGGAAGTGAACACGGTCTTGTGTTATGCTTGAACATAAGTAGTTTTAGGATCACTTCTTGATCACTTATAGCTTCCCGACCGTTGCGTAGCTTCTCATCTTACTCTTATTTGTGTACTTAGCCACCATACTTGCTTAGTGCTTGCTGCAGCTCCACCTCACTACCTCATCCTACCCACAAGCATAAATAGTCTTGATCTCGCAGGTGTGAGATTGCTGAGTCCTCATTACTCACAGATACTTCCAAACAGTTGCAGGTGCCGATGATACCAGTGCAAGCGATGCTACCGAACTCAAGTGGGAGTTCGACGAGGACCTCGGTCATTACTATGTTTCGTTTCCTGATGATCAGTAGTGGAGCCCAGTTGGGACGATCGGGGATCTAGCATTTGGGGTTTATCTTCCTTTTATTCGGTTGTAGTCAGTCTATGAGTGTATTTGAATGATGTATGAATTATTTATGTATTGTGTGAAGTGGCGATTGTAAGCCAACTCTTTATCCTTTTCTTATTCAGTACATGGGATTGTGTGAAGATTAGCCCTCTTGAGACAAAACCACCATGCGGCTATGCCTCTAAGTCGTGCCCCGTCACGTGGGAGATATAGCCGCATTGTGGGCGTTACAAGTTTCCCCCCAAGGTTAAAACGGTGAACATGATATACGCTACCCATATACCTAAGAGGGAGTGCAAACGTGCGCTCAGGTTCGTCTATGCAATAGAGCCAGTCGCCCCAAAATTCAACCCATGGTCGTCCTGCCCGATCACCTTCGATCAAAGGGACCATCCGACCAGTATCCGTCACGGTGGTTCAGCCGCACTGGTCCTTGACCCAATTATTGATGGATTCCACCTCACACGAGTCCTCATGGATGGTGGAAGCAGCCTCAACCTGCTCTATCAGGATACAGTCTGCAAAATGGGCATCGATCCATCAAGGATCAAGGCCACAAAAACTACCTTTAAAGGAGTAATACCAAGTGTAGAGGCCCGTTGCATGGGTTCAATCACATTGTAAGTTATCTTCGGATCCCCGAACAACTTCCGAAGTGACGAATTGATCTTTGACATCGTCCCCTTCTGCAGCGGCAATCACGCACTGCTCGGACGAACTGCATTTGCTCGATTCTATGCGGTGGCACACTATGCGTATCTCAAACTTAAGATGCCCGGACCACGCGGTGTCATAACAGTCAACGGAAATACGGAGCACTCCCTCCGTACTGAGGAGCACACCGCGGCCGTGGCAGCAGAAGTATAGAGCGGCCTTACCAAGCAGAACCTTAATTCGGCGGCCAAGCCCCTGTACACTGTCAAGAGAGTCCGGACTACTCTGCAACAGGACAGTCCAGCTCGTCAGGAGCTCGACTAGTAATTCGGCCTCCGTCTCAGTCCCGACCAAATGGCAGCGTACGTACCGCGCGTACATAACTACGCACTCAAAATACCATGGGCATAGACGTAGGCGTAACTTGATTGTGGTCCATCATGCGGCTCCCACACATACTTTTCCTCTTCATTTTTACCATTCTTTGGTCTCTTCTCTACAGGCCCCTCTCGATGGCCTGATCATCGGTCCTTTTGAAGGACGGATATACCAAGGCGGCAAGCAGCACATACGTGTGGGGGAATCTCTAGATGTTCTTCTTAGCGATCATTCTACATGTTTTCAGGACCCGCACGCAGCTCCCCCTTGGTCCTGGCATGTCAAATAGCCATGTTGCTTATCACACAATTTGTACAAATACTCTTTGACATATCAATCGAATTATAATGGAAACCGTTTGTGGCCCAACTTACGTGGCCCTAGCTTACTACTTCATTTTATTATTCTTATCGATTGCACCCGTACACTTTGGTACGCTTTGATTCGTCGGCGGCTTCATTGTGCCCTGTACTACGGCAACAAAGTCCGAACACTTTTTACAGTACAGCTCGGCACCCCGAATTTTAGCATTATATGCATTGGCTCCGAATCATGTCTCTGGTCAATAGCTGGGTTGCCCGGCTCCTGTGCTTGCTACCTTACGTTCCGTCCTATCGACTAGGGTAGTAAAGGGAGAACTACTGCGATTGTGTTTCTGGTTTATCCGAGCAAACACCTCAGTAGAGAAAGCCGAAAATTGATTGTCATGATACGGCGAGAGCTGGTCAACTATTCGGAGGTTACAAATCATTTGCGACTTTTTCTGCATAATGCGACGAATCGGCCTTTACCCGATCAGGTGTCTACATCACCCTAGTCTGGTTTAAATACTAACTAGGGGATGCGCCTACTTTTCTATTGTCAAACTCCTATGGCTAAGTGAGGGTGATAAAGCCACATAGTCCGATTGCCTAGTTAGTTGCGCTAAACACATCCTTCAAGGACCAAACTCTTGGATCAAGAGTGTTTAGATTCCATCCAGAACACCCCTGTACTACCTACGCGGGGGCTGAAACCGACGACTGGCCATCTCTCAGTTTTAACAAAATGGCCACACAGGAGGTAAAATTTTCAAACAACAAACATTATATTACATAACGGCTTTGTTTCATAATAGAGGAAGGGATAACATGAATGACTTCATTCAAAGATAATGTCTTTTCAACACTGGCCCTCTACAATGCGGGATCCCTTCAGGACATCATCAAAATACCGCTCGGGCGTGCAGTGCTCCTAGCCCGCGGGCGGTCCCTCGGTCACGAGCTTGACGGCGTCCATCTTTGCCCACTACACCTTGACACGGGCGAAGGCCATCCGTGCACCTTGAAGGCAGACCGACCGCTTGATGGCGTCAAGCCGAGGGCAGGCATTGACCAGCCGCTTCACGAGCCCGAAGTAGCTAATGGGTATGGTTTCGGCAGGCTATAGACGGATTATTAAATCCTTCATGGCCAGTTCGGCCACCCTATGCAGTTCGGTCAGCTGTTTCAGATGATCGCTAAAGGGCACCGGATGCTCTAGCACAAGGTATTGCGACCAGAACAGCTTCTCCGTTGAGCTCCCCTCTTCAGCTCGGAAGAATTCTGCAACGTTGGCAACACTGCGCGGCAGATACGCAAATGCCCCTGGAGAACTCCAAATCCAGGTCAGTAAGAGGAACCTTTTCTTCACATACTTGCTCTGCATAATAAAGGCCTTACCCGCCTCGATTTTTCTGGCCTCCTAGATTTCCTGGAGGGCGCCTGGGCTTCAACCCGGACATCGTGTGCGCTTTCGCGAGTCTTGTCAAGTTCGGACTCTTGGTCCGCAATATTGCTCTCCAGGGACTCACATTTCTTCACGGCGTCCTAGAGCTCCTGCTGGACCTCACCAACCCTGGCCTCGTATTTTTCGCAAGCGGCTTGTTCTTTTGCCGCTCTCTCCTAGGCTTTGGCCAACACCTTCTTGAGGGTCTCCACCTCGGTCCCCGCTCCTACAAAATATCATAGCACCATGGTCAACACAAATCATTCATCCTTTCTGAATCTACACAAGGTCATGGCATACCTTGATGGTCCTCTAGTTGTTTTTTCACGCGGCCGAGCTCTTCCTCGGTCCGCTCCTGACTCTGCATCAGTCCGGAGACCTCAGCAGCATGAGAGGTCGCAGCCAACAAAGACGCCTGCTTATTCACATAGACAGGTATGGTTAGTCTCCTGCGAAAATTAGTTCATCCTATGTCCGAATTTTCTTTTCGAACACAGGACAGTGTCTCAGGGGCTACTGTCTATACTATGACGTTTCTTTTGCATAAATTGCGAATTCATACCTCAAAGCCTGTTAGAAGGCTTGTGCAGGCTTCGGTCAGTCTGCTCTTTGCGGACTTAATCCTCTCAACCACCGTACCCATGAGGGTACGGTGTTCCTCAACAATGGAAGCTCTTCGCAATGCTTCCAATAGAGTATTCAGTGCCTCTGGATGGACAGAGGTCACAGGTGGAATTGGTGCACCTCCTTCTTTCGAAGGAGGCTGCTTGCCGGATTCCGGAGCCATATAGGTCTCCGGAATTGTATTCGGCTGGGGGGCGGATTGGATACGGCCCCCATCGCTAGTCTCCATGGGGATTTGCTCCCCCATGTGTCCAGCGGTCGAGGGTTCACCCTCTGGCGCCACCCTGACGGCCTCCTGCGTCTCTCCCTGGCCAGGGGAGGTCTTTCGGGACAGCACCTCGGTGTCATCCATGGCCTTGGGAGAAGAGGCCGCCGGAAGGGACCCGATGTCCATCACCGTCGGATCCAGCGAATTCCCCGAAGATGAGGATCGCTGGAGGTCGGAACAAGCCGGACTGCAGTGCATAATTCAACATGTTAAAACCATGAAGTAAAGAAGCTGGATATATGTGTGCGTCTTTGAGTACTAACGATTCGGCTAGGGGCTTATCCCTAGGGCGCGACTCGAAGCTGCTATCAATGTCCCACGCGCAGTTATCCGCGGTGGAGACCTTCCCCTTCTTGGACGCCTCTGCCTCCAGATGTGTGGGGGCCACCCTTTTCTTCCTCTCCCCCCCCCTTCCGGGGGAGAGTTGCTTTCCTCCTCCTCGTCGTCGTCCTCGGTGTGGGAGGAGTGGGTCTCGGCGTCTTCGGACGTCACGTTCGAAGTGCCCTTACGGCGGAGGCCACTCCTGGTCTCCTTGGCCTTCTTCTTGGCCTTCTTCTCCGGCGCTTGGTAGGGCGCCGGAACCAGCATCTTTGTCAGAAGAGGGATTGCTGGGTTTTCGGGCAGCGGAGCCGGACACTGGATTTGCTCCGCCTTCTTTGTCCTGCCCTGATAAAAATAAATGGGGAAGCTTAGGCGGCTTCCTTGAGTATGCAAGTAAAGGATACACCTTGAAATGCGAAAAACTTACCGAACTGGCGGGATGGGCCAGGTCGTGCCCGCGGTCCTCGGTCATCGCCGGCCACGTCTCGTTGGCCTTAAAGAGTACCTTCCAGATGTGTTCGTGCGTAGTCCCAAAAAACTGTTGCAAGGTCTGGTGCTTGGCCGGGTCAAACTCCCACAAATGGCAAGTCTGGCTTTGGCACCGAAGGATCCGGCGAGCAAGCATCACCTGGATCACATTGACAAGCTTGATGTTCTTGTCCACCATGCTCCTGATGCGCGTCTGAAGCGCTGTAAGCTCATCCGACGAAGACCGGTCCAGGCCCTTCTCTAGCCAGGAGGTGAGCCGCATCGGGGCGCCAGACTGGAATTCAGGAGCCGCGGCCTAGGTGGCGTCGCGAGGCTCTGTGGCGTAGAACCATTGATGTTGCCACCCCTTGACGGTCTCCACGAAGGTACCTTTGGGCCATGAGACATTGGGCATCTTGCTCACCATGGCGCCTCCGCACTCTACATGTTGACCACCCACCACCTTCGGCTTCACATTGAATATCTTTAACCACAATCCGAAGTGGGGTGGGATGTGAAGGAAGGCCTTGCACACGACAATCAATGCCGAGAAGTTGAGGAAGGAGCTGGGGGCAGATCATGGAAATCCAGCCCGTAGTAGAATAGGAGTCCGCAGACGAATGGGTGGAGAGGGAATCCCAATCCGCAGAGGAAGTGGGGGATGAATAGCACCCTCCCATGGGGCTCCGGGGTGGGGATGATTTGCTCCTTTGCTGGAAGCCGGTGGGCGATTTCCTGGGCTAAGAACCCAGCCTCCCGGAGCTTGGTGATGTCCTTCTCCTTGACGGAGGAAACCATCCACTTGCCCTGCACTCCAGATCCGGACATGGCTAGGGTGCTTTTTTGAGGTGGAAGCTCGGGCGCTGGAGCTCAAGAATGGATGAGCAGAGAGGAAGAGGGTGTGGGTGAAAAGGTGAAATCCTTATCCCTTTATAAAGGCTGCGAATATCAAGCACCTCCCCACTCGCCTTAAAACTCGCCTATTCCCCAAGGGTCGTGCAGACGGCGTGGTTGGATTACCCACGCCCATATTGATGAGAATCCCACAATAAGGGAACACAATCTCTGCTTCGACAAGACGTGCCAATGAAACCACATCTTGAAACATGGAGCGGGAGGCTAAAAACGGTTTGAATTAATGAACAGGCAATGATGTGATGTCATGCTACAAAAGTTGTCAGTGGATTGGACTCATAAAATATTATACTCTCTGCGTGTATGTGTGTGTGTGTGGTACTCGTTTTGCAGAGCCGGACACGTTTTCTGTGTTCGAAGGCTGTTTTGGAGTATTCGGAGGAGGAACCCGCCTTGCAATGCCAAAGACAATCTGCGCGTCGGACACATCGTCATTGAATCCTGGTTCAGGGGCTACTGTGGGAGTCCTGGATTAAGGGGTCCTCGGGCATCCGGACTATGCAACATCGGCGGGACTAATGGGCTACGAAGATACAAGACAGAAGACTTCTTCCCATGTCCGGATGGGACTCTCCTTTGCGTGGATGGCAAGCTTGGTGCTCAGATATGTAGATTCCTTCCTTTGTAAACCAACTCTATACAACCCTAGGCCCCTCCGGTGTCTATATAAACAAGAGGGTGTAGTTTGTAGAGGAAATCACAATCATACAGGCTAGACATCTAGGGTTTAGCCATTACGATCTCGTGGTAGATCAACTCTTGTAATCCTCATACTCATCAATATCAATCAAGCAGGACGTAGGGTATTACCTCCATCAAGAGGGCCCAAACCTGGGTAAAACATCGTGTCCCCTGCCTCCTGTTACCATCGACCTTAGACGCACAGTTCGGGACCCCTACCCGAGATTCGTCAGTTTTGACACCGACAGCGAGTTACTAGGAACATCTAGTATCAAGGAGAAGCAGTCAACTAGTGTCTTATGTGGGAAGAATACCGTGCAAGCAGACACGAATAAAGGAAGAGGAGTACCATTTTCGGTTGCTAGTGTGGTCGCCTCCATATGTCGCGCCAATCTTCTTCTTTTCGCCGAGGAAACCGATGTTTTGGAGGAGGGTGCAGGCTTGGACAAACCCATGGCCAAATTGTTGACTGTGTTGCCATGGCCGTATGTCGGCGGAGGGGGAGCAGATCCGAGGCGGCGAAGGACGGCGTAGTAGGAACAGCTCTGGTGTGGTGGACGGTGGCGAAGTTGGAGCGGCAACAGTGAGGCGCAGGACGGCGTGGTTGAACTGGCTCGGGTACGGATGGCTCGGCCTCGGCTTCAACTACTAGCCTTGGAGAGCATTGTAGTTGAGGTTGCGGTGGATGACGACGTCGGGGTATCGGCTCCGGCGTGATGGAGGAGGGCGGCGGTTGATGGGTGGGATGGGGTGGCGGACGGAGGGCGCCAGGGTTTCTCGGCTGGTGGAGATGTAGTTTTAGCGCTCACGGAGTACGAATGGGGAATCGGACGGGGGGCGGGGGGAGCTAAGGGAGAACCATGCTTCGGTCTGGGACGCGCTTGTTTTTGGCTTTTTTGAACAGATGGGACGTGCTTGTTTGAAATTTGGGGAAAGTACAAACTTTGCCCCCCTCTTAAATTTTGGACCTACTGTGGGTCGGGGGTAGGATGGTAATCCCAGGTGTCCCAAATAGTGGGCAGGAGCGATTTCGGTCGCGCGCATGTGTGCTTAGGCGGCCATTGTGTATGAATGTTTTTCAGAGGCGGTTGTGTGACGTCTAGATGAAGCTACAAACCTACCCCGGTTTAGACCTTTGGACGTCGGGCCGGTAGGTTTCACGGGTCGGAGTTAGAAAAGTAATTTCCTTCTACTACCAAACATTGGTCTCACGCGGTTTCGGGCGAGTAGAGGCTCTTTTGGTGCTTCGTTCGAAATTTTGAAACAGAAGCATTCACGTTTAGAGTACTCTTGAACTTTATGGATTGACCTAAATAGACAACGTCAAATTTGACCTTGTTTGTTTGAAAACCTCATTAAATTATCCACTTTTTTTGAAATTTTGACACTTGAAAATCCTATAACTACGATTATTTTGGAATGGAGGAGCTAAATTTGAATCTATTTTGTACACAACTATATATGCTATTATGTACAAAATCAGAGCAAAGATTGGTGCTCCCATAATTTAGGTATGATTTACAAATGCCATGATATCGAATTTCAAATAATTGAATGGACTTCATGTTGGATTCGATTTTTTTAAACCACCTTAAGTTGAATTCAAATGTATGCTAGTTCATAGCTATCTATTTATAATGTTCATTGTGTAACTTTTGTATGTATAATGTGCTTTACACACACATGAACTATACTCATGTTTATATTCGATTGCTAAAGCGATGCATTGTCTGGAGTTCAAAATATTAACTATGTGGATCAATTATGTCGAATAATAACATAGACATGCTCAAATTCGATAGAATCTAGATGTATGATGGATCAATGATCATTCCTTACGCGAATTGCAAATATCATGATCCCATTCTAATATTTGGATACAATTTATATCTTTAATCAATGTGTGCATCAGTCTTTTACGTGTAGTTTCACTGTCCATCGGTGGTCTCTCACACATGCTCACACACTCTCTCCCGAGGTGTCTTTCTCGCGGACATGCTCTCGATATAACCCTCCCTCCCTCTCGTAACCATTTATGACTATTTTCACTAACCTTTACCATAAGCACTCTTCCTCTCACAAGCATACACATGCACAATCCCCATCGACCCTTTCTATATACATAGACCTGCCTACGTGTCTCCTGGACGCACATTATCTTTAGGCTTGTCTCTCACGCATTGTCTCACACCTCTCTTCCTAATCGACGAGTATGATTCTAGTAGAGCATTCTGTAGGATGCCCCTTAAAGTTAGGTTGGATGAATAGTAATATCAGAGATAAGGGGCTACCTTAGTCCGAGAACCTAGGGTTACAAATCCTAGTCGGCTTTGTCAGTGGACACGCAAAGTCCTTCACAATTCTGCTATCTTTGTCTTGTACGACTAGTCATCCATGGGTCTCCCTAAATGCGTCACGGGCCGACCAATGTGGCGCAGGACGGAACCGAACCAAGGGCCTCACCTCGACCCACCGGACCTCACATGGTGACACACCCTGTGCCCCCAGGTCTCGTTATCTTCTCACACCCACACATACCAGCACAGACACCACACAAAAAAATCCTCCTCATGCCTCTATCCCCTCCCTAGTTGCATATACACACTCAAGGGAATCCCTCGCCGTGACATCATATTCCTCTCTCTCTCTCTCTAGACCTCTCTCATTTCTCGTGCTATCTCTCCCATGCCCCCCTTCCCCTGCTGGCCCCTCTATCCATGCCTCTCTCGAAAACATAATACACACACATACCTCTCTAGGCCCTGCCAAATACATCAACTACACATTCACACATGTTACATCGCGTACTCCATTGATCTAAAAAGCCCTCTCTTCACGTTTATTTCACATACAACATTCCTTTTGAATAAAGTGTGGCCAATTTTTTTAGAATTTCGGAATATATACAACATTACAAAGTTATATGGAGGAGTATGAACGTTAATTTGCATTGCATGGTGCCCACAATGATATTTATTTCGCACTGTGAATTTTTATATTTTTATACTATATACAAAGTTAGTCATAATAAAGAGAAACGAAGAGCATCTCTCTCTCCATCGCATACACCCCCTCTACGCCCCTTTCACGTATGCACACAAACTATCTCCAGGTCCTCTAAAAGTAAGCCCCCAGCACATTCATGCATGTTTCATCTTTCTCTCGCGATATATACAGTGACGATCATTGTATTTGAAGCAAAAGCACGATACATACATTGGAGTTCAGAATCCACTCATTACGATCACCATTTAAGTTTCGTGGTTATTATACAGTCATGGGCTCACCGTACAGCTCTATATTTGCTCAAGACATGACTAGTTGACCAGTTAAATGCTCCACGTGGCACCTCTAGTGTTGCATCGCATTATCTCACTACCATTGGGCCCACCTGTCGGCTTGTATCTACTCTACATCTACACTCTTATAACTATACTACACTCTTATAAAAAAATAGAGTTGGTGATGATGGTGTGCCTGCCATCCTGCAATATAGGTCGTCCGATTTATATCTGACGGATAGGAAGGAAACTATGGCAATTTTGCAAAAAGGTACCCACACACCTCTCCACATTTGCAAATAAGGCCTTCCCTCGTTCATCCTTTTCTCTCACAAGATAAAGTAGTCATACAAATGCATCTTGATGTTACATGCAACGAACGGGCATCTTGCTAGTAAGAATGAAAACAAACGACAAAAAAATATTGGGTAGTGGTTCGAAGTCATGATCGCGGGCACAACGGACAAGGTGGCCTTGTATTGGTATGCTCAGCCGTCTGTTTTAACACACAGGAGCTGGTGTGGTGATTATACACACACGCACGCGTGCACACGAACTGCATGCATGCAACACTCACATGAACACATGCAGCCATGCACACACGCAACACTCACACGTACACACACAGCCACGCACGCATGCAACACGCACACACGCACGCATGCATGCACACACCACACGATCAACACACACTCTCACACTAAGTGCTCAACCTACACGTGCATGCGCACACATCAGGCCCTGACAGACACATACACAACCAGGTGATACTCGTGCACGGGTTGGAGTCTTGTCGCGCCTGAATAAATTTGTGTTTATCTGACCTTTTTCCTATCTGAACTGATAGGTGGGACCCATAAGGAACATGGTCAATGTAACTAGTCAACACGGTGCCACGCAGACTATTTGGCCGGTCAACAAAGTGCAATCCGATGCTGAACGGTGAGCAAGTGGCCGTATAATCACCGCAAAACGTATATAGTGACTGTAATGAGCATATTCTGAAGTTCAGTGACTATATTATGCTTTCTCTCTGTAGGCCCTCCAAAACTACATCTCTACACGTTCTCGCATGTTACATGTAACAACTATGCAATACAGCACTACTACTACACTCTAACACAATAAATCATCTGTTTTTTTAGTTTTACTAGATATCATATTGTTACTTAATTATTCAATTTGCATACATTAAAATAGACTTTGAAATGTATGGCCAGTATCATCTACCGCGCAGGAAAAATCCCGCCCTTTCCTGTTTAATCGGGTTTGTATCGACGGATCGTGCGAAACAGGAAAACTATAGTACTATACAGTACAAGTGATAGTTCATTGGGCCCCCGTGTCATGTACTCCTCCATCGTAAGAGTAGAGCGCTCGCTTTCATAAATGTTCTAGTCCCTTTCGCCGACATGTGGGACATCAAGCTACCGGGTCCACATGCCATACCGAAAACAGTGCAGAGCAGCAGGGGTGAAGCACCCCAGTCATGGCGCCGGCGTAGTAATGAGCAATGAGGCGTCAAATCACAAAGTTGCACCTTTCCCGCAGTTAAGTTGGAGGGACGAAGTAATAATAATGCTAGCAAAAAAAGAAGTTGGAGGGACGAAGCAACCATAATTTCACTCGTTGCTGAATCCGCTTCTCCCTCATCTTCTTCAAGTTAACCACGTGTTGCTTCTGCCGTTGTTCTGCCTCATGTGGGACGTAGATCGGCTTTGTAAAGCACTGACACATGGGACCGCATGTTAGCAAACCGTCAGGCCAATGTCCTCTAAAAATAAGAAACCCCCCCCCCCCCCGCCATCCATGCGGCAAAATCACCTCCTAGAAGGACTAGGTGCATCAATATTATTTCTCTAAGAATCTTGCTCAATTCTCTTAGGATGGCCCTCAGGATGCAAGGGTTCCTGAGTCATTTTACCACCTCTAGTCATAAATCTAACAGCATTATCATTTTTCTTACTATTCAATTTATTGAGCAAATCATTCTGAGCTTTAAGTACTTGTTCTACTTGAGTGGTAACCATAGAAGCATGTTTACTAATAAGTTTAAGTTCACCTATAATATTAGCCATATAATCACCCAAGTGTTCAAGCATATCAGCATTGCATTTTAATTCCCTACCAAAATAAGCATTGAAGTTTTCTTGTTTGACCATAAAGTCATCAAACTCATCCAAGCATGGGCTAGCAAACTTAGTAAATGGGATTTCAGCTTTATCATTGTGACGCCCCAAGACCGGAGCTTCAGACGCCTTCCATGTTTTCCGAGTTTCGTCGTGTGAGTTGTTGGTTTGTTGCATTCATCATTGCATCATTCTCATTGCATCATGTCATCATGTCTTTTAATTTTGTAAAACTCAACTAAATAAAATGCATAGATCTTTGATCTATTTAAATCGAGGGAAGGGTGACTTCTCTTTATAACATATCCTCCCGATAGTAGGGAGCAATATTAAATATTTCTTTAATTTGAAATTCACCATAACACACTTGCAAAAATCCCAATGCCTTTGTTATCACAACTCTTGGCATCTAACTTTGCCATATATCCTTTCGTCATTTTCCGGAGCTCCACCTAAATTCTCAACATTTTTGGGCACTTCGAAAAACCTGTCCTAGTTCAAACCTTTTGAATTAAATTCAAAGGAATTTGAATTTAATATTTCAATCATGACCTTTTCTATTTTCTCGGAACAAGCACATTTTTGTGAGTCTGGGAAAATTATCCCCGTGCCCAAATTCCCTCTCCAACCTTTTCTTTGTCTCATTTTCTTTCTTTGGTATTTGTTGTTTTTGGCAAATAAAGAGAATTTAAGAGAGAGGGAGAGGAGTAGTGTAGCAGCCCAACTGGGCCTCCCTAGGCCAACTCCAACAAGGCCCGTCCCTCTCCTAGTCCAGCCACACCTTAAACCTAGCCCGATCCATCTCCCTCCCCGATCCCATCTCTTCCTCACTCGTCTCCCTCTCCCTCCCGTAGCGCCGCCAGAGAGAGAGTGTAGCAGTGCCTCCTGCCCGATTCCCCAACGCCGCCCCTGCCGGAGTTCCTCGTCTCCACCACCCAATCCAGCCGGCCTCCGCCGCCCCTGCCCGTTCCCGGCTAGATCCCGCCAGCAGGGCCCCGTCCCCGCCTATGTTTCCTCCACCACCATCGCCTTCGGGTGCTGCACTGGAGTTCCACCTTGTCGGAGCATCCCAGCGGACCAGGACGCCCCTGCTGCACCTCTCCTTTCCTCCCCTGGTTCCCTTTCTCTTTGACTCTCTCTCTCTCTCCTAACTCAAATCGCTCCCACTCTCGTCTCTGTAACAGGAAGCCCCGAGGAGCCGCCCTCGTCCCAGACGCCGGCAAGCTCGTTGTTGTCCTTGTGCTGCAACATTGTCGCGCCACCTCTGCACACCTACCTCGTCGGACCCCTACCCCGGCTCCATCTCCACGCCAAGACCGTCTGCCTCTGCTCATGGCGAAGCTCCTCCTGCAGCTCTGCATCGCTTGTGCCTCCTCCCCGGGCAGAGAAGCTCTTGTCTGAGTCGTCCCCTTCGGTCAACCCGGTTGCTACCGCCGCTGCCTTAAACTTCCCTGGTGCAGCTCGTTTCCAATGAATGGCAGCCTAAGGTTTACCTCCACGCCAAGTATCACGACCCACATGACCGAGAACGCCAAGCACCCCTTCGAGCTATCAAGACCGCAAGCGCCAAGTAACACGACAACCCTCGAAGACTTCGGATTCGACAAGTCCGATGATGCTCTTGTACAACTACGTTGCCGAGACCGGGACCGGCAAGACCAATGACACGGAAACGCCAAGTACCCCTACGTGCGAAGACGCCTAAGACCGTTTCAGGTTTCATCAAGTACCGCTACCGATGACTCGAACACCTACGAAAACATGTTCCACTACCGTCGCCGAGATTGCGAGAACCTCTACCGACGACCTCGGAGCATGAACGACGACCGTTGTCGAAGACCCGTACCTCTAATGCTTCCTGGACATGAACGACTACCTCCACTATGAACGTGGCGAGAACGTCTACTTCCTCTACTTTTCACCGAACGAGAATCGTCCCGTTTGCACTCTTCGAAGGTATAACCACCGAGACGACCGCTCGTGGACCGTATGCATGTGTTGTATGAGATGCATCCTATGTTTGCACCATGTCCGAATTGTCACTCGTTTCCATGCCACTAACCCGCGGTAACCCAGTGGTCAGGAGCACCCCACCATCTTGCTCAACTCGCTCATGCCCTGTCTTTTTCACCGGCATCTCAATCGAGTTACCGGAACCGGAACATTGCCGTGGCACTGTTTTCGTTATCGTCGGCATGGCACCATTTCCGTTGTCGTTGCCGTGGCACCCCTTTCTTTCCGCCATGGTGACAAAATGCTTCATATTATGCTTGTCAACATTTTCCTAAAACTTGCATAAAACTTGCACATGTCATCCGCATCATGATAATAGCTTTTAAAAAGTTCAAATTGTTGTTGCATTAAATTGCTAATGCACATGAGGATTTACCAGAATTGTTGTTTGATGTTTCCGGCCTCATTTAAAATGCCTAGCTGTGTATTTTACTCATGTTTCACCTCTTGCCATGTTAACCAACATTTAATTTTGTTGAGTACCTAATCGGGAGTGAACTAAATAATGGAATGTGGTGTTTTGTCAATATGCAACTCATTGCATATTGAGCTCCACTTAATTTGTAGTATTGTTTGTGCACTTTGTCATGACATGCCTCATTTAACCGAACATGCATCATACTTGGTTGTGCATCATGCCATGCTTATGTGATGGTTGTTTACTATGTTGCTTGCTTCTTTCCGGTTTGCTTCTCTCATTAGCTTCGGTTCCGTTCCGGAGTTGTGAGGATTCGTTCGACTACGTTCATTGGTCTTCTTCATGGGCTCGTTCTTCTTCCTTGCGAGATCTCAGGCAAGATGACCATACCCTCAAAATCACTTCTATCTTTGCTTCCTAGTTGTCCGCTCTATTGCTATGTCACGCTACCTACCACTTGTTATATCATGCCTCCCATATTGCCATGTCAAGCCTCTAACCCACCTTTCCTAGCAAACTGTTGTTTGGCTATGTTACCGCTTTTGCTCAGCCCCTCTTATAGTGTTGCTAGTTGCAGGTGAAGATGAAGTTTGTTCCATGTTTGGAACATGGATATGTTGGGATATCACAATATCTCTTATTTAATTAATGCATCTATATACTTGGTAAAGGGTGGAAGGCTCGGCCTTATGCCTGGTGTTTTGTTCCACTCTTGCCGCCCTAGTTTCCGTCATACCGGTGTTATGTTCCTTGATTTTGCGTTCCTAACGCGGTTGGGTGTTATGGGAACCCCTTGACAGTTCGCTTTGAATAGAACTCCTCCAGCAAGGCCCAACCTTGGTTTTACCATTTGCCTCACCACCACCTACTTTTCCCTTGGGAGTCACCCTCTCGAGGGTCATCTTTATTTTAACCCCCCCACCCCCCCGGCCAGTGCTTCTCTAAGTGTTGGTCCAAACCAGATCCACTTTCGGCGCCACCTCGGGGAAAACTTGTGGGCTGGTTTTAGTTGTATGTAGTGTTCATCCGGTGTTGCTCTGAGAACGAGATATGTGCAGCTCCTATCGGGATGTCGGCACATCGGGCGGTCTTGCTGGTCTTGTTTTACCATTGTCGAAATTTCTTGTAACCGGGATTCTAAGACTAATCGGGTCTTCCCGGGAGAAGGAATATCCTTCGTTGACTGTGAGAGCTTGTGATGGGCTAAGTTGGGACACCCCTGTAGGGTTTGAACTTTCGAAAGTTGTGCCCGCGGTTATGTGGCAGAAGGGAATTTGTTAATGTCCGGTTGTAGAGAACTTGACACTTGACTTAACTAAAATGCATCAACCGCGTGTGTAGCCATGATGGTCTCTTTCCGGCGGAGTCCGGGAAGTGAACACGGTCTTGTGTTATGTTTGAACGTAAGTAGTTTCAGGATCACTTCTAGATTCTCGACCGTGCGTTGCTTCTCTTCTCGCCCTCTTTTGCGTATGTTAGCCACCATATATGCTTAGTGCTTGCTGTAGCTCCACCTCATTACCTTACCCTACCCATAATCTTAAATAGTCTTGATCTCTCGGGTGTGAGATTGCTGAGTCCTCGTGACTCATAGATACTTCCAAACAGTTGCAGGTGCCGATGATAGCAGTGCAGGTGACACAACCAAGCTCAAGTGGGAGCTCAATGAAGATCTTGTTCGTTGTGTTGTTTCATTTCCTCTTGATCAGTAGTGGAGCCCAGTTGGGACGATCGAGGATCTAGCATTTGGGATTGTCTTATTTTATTTGATTCCGTAGTCGGACCTTGGTTGTACTCTGGTTGATGTATGTTTAACTTGTATTTGTGTGAAGTGGTGATTCTAACAGTACATGGGATTGTGTGAAGATTACCCCTCTTGCGACAAACCTACCATGCGGCTATGCCTCTAAGTCGTGCCCCGACACGTGGGAGATATAGCCGCATTGTGGGTGTTACAGTCATATCTATAGAGAGAATTTACCTTTACTACCTGTGTCGGGTTATCAAGACCATGTACTTGTTCAACAGGCGGTAAATTAAGACCATGTATTTCTTCAATAGGAGGTAAATTCTTAACATCTTCAGCTTTAATACCTTTTTCTTTCATAGATTTCTTTGCCTCTTGCATATCTTCAGGACTGAGAAATAGAATACCCTCTTCTTCGGAGTTGGTTTAGGAATTGGCTCCAGAGGTGTCCAATTATTTTCATTTATCAACATATTGTTCAATAAAATTCCAGCTTCATCTGGTGTTCTTTCCCTGAAAACAGAACTAGCACAGATGTCCAGGTAATCTCTACAGGCATCGGTTAGTCCATTATAGAAGATATCAAGTATTTCATTTTTCTTAAGAGGATGATCAGGCAAAGCATTAATTAATTGGAGAAGCCTCCCCCAAGCTTGTGGGAGACTCTCTTCTTAAATTTGCACAAAATTATATATTTCCCTTAAAGCAGCTTGTTTCTTATGAGCGGGGAAATATTTAGCAGAGAAGTGAGAAATCATATCCTGGGGACTACGCACACAACCAGGATCAAGAGAATTAAACCATATCTTAGCATCACCCTTTAATGAGAGCGGAAATATCTTAAGGATATAATACTAGCGAGTTTTCTCATCATTAGTGAACGGGGTGGCTATATCATTTAATTTAGTAAGATGTGCCACAACAGTTTCAGATTCATAGCCATAGAAAGGATCAGATTCAACTAAAGTAATTATATCAGGGTCGACAGAGAATTCATAATCCTTATCAGTAACAAAGATAGGTGAGGTAGCATAAGCAGGATCATATTTCATTCTAGCATTCAGAGTTTTTTGTTTCAGCTTAGCTAATAATTTCTTAAGATCACTCCTATCATTGCAAGCAAGAAAATCTCTAGCAGTTTCTTCATCCATAACATAGCCCTCAGGCACAACAGGTAATTCATATCTAGGGGGGAGTCTTCATCATCACTTTCATCAAATATTATCAGTTTCAATAATTTCATTCTCTCTAGCCCTAGCAAGTTGTTCATCAAGAAATTCACTAAGTGGCACAGTAGTATCAAGCATAGAAGTAGTTTCATCATAAGTATCATGCATAGCAGAAGTGGCATCATCAATAACATGCGACATATCATAATTAATAGCAGAAGTAGGTTTAGGTGTCGCAAGCTTACTCAAAACAGAAGGTGAATCAAGTGCAGAGCTAGATGGCAGTTCCTTACCTCCCCTCGTAGTTGAGGGATAAATCTTGGTTCTTGGATCTTTCAAGTTCTTCGTAATGATAAGCAGATATAAATCCCAAGTGACTCGAAGAATAGAGCTATGCTTGTAACGCCCTCGATGCGGCTATATCTCCCATGTGTCGAAGCACAACTTAGAGGCATAACCGCATTGAAAGCAATGTCGCAAATGAGGTAATCTTCACAACAACCCATGTAATGAAAAAGGGAAAAAGAGGTACATAGTTGGCTTACAATCGCCACTTCACACAAAGCATGAATAAAGCATTACATCATCCAGATACAATCAAGGCCCGACTACGGAACCAAAATAAAAGAAGACTACCCCAAAAATGACTCGCAGATACTTCCAAAACCAGTTTGCAGGTGCCGATGATACCGTGCAGGTGATGCAACCGAGCTCAAGGAGGAGCTCGATTAAGATCGTGTTCGTTGTGTTGTTTCGTTTCAGTTGATCAGTAGTGGAGCCCAGTTGGGACGATCGGGGATCTGTGTAGCTTTTGGGGTAGTCTTCTTTTACTTTGGTTCCGTAGTCGGACCTTGATTGTATCTGGATGATGTAATGTTTTATTCATGCTTTGTGTGAAGTGGCGATTGTAAGCCAACAATGTACCTCTTTTCCCCTTATTCATTACATGGGTTGTTGTGAAGATTACCTCACTTGCGACATTGCTTTCAATGCGGTTATGCCTCTAAGTCGTGCTTCAACACGTGGGAGATATAGCCGCATCGAGGGCGTTACAAGTTGGTATCAAAGCCTTCCCCGACCTTAGGAGCCCCCTGCTTGATCGAATCGTTGGCATTGTTGAGTCTAGAAAAATGTTTTGAGTCATTTAGGAATTATATATATTGGAGAGTAGGACTTCTTTTTACTCCTCGGTCACTTCATCACTCTGGTGAGGCATCCTGACGTAGAGTTTTGACTCTTCTCTTCTCAAATTTCACTAAAAAAATTTAGGATCACGCGGGTATCTTGGAATCATTCCGATGGTTTTGTGACGAGAATATTTTTCTTGGTGCCTCCTGACATTTAGGGGTTGTGGCAGTGTCCCGGGGAGTTGAGCTCCAAGGTGTTGTCGTCACAATTTTATCGTTGCAGTTCTGGAATACCTGAGCTTCGCCGACATCGAAAATCTCTTTTATGCAGTTGTTGGTGAGATAACCTCGACGCCACCTAGTACTCGGGTGGGAATTCGGGAGTATTGCCATAACTCGTATAACGGATGCTTTTCGAAGGTTGAGGTAAATGATTTCTGAAGGTTTCTTGGTTATGTGTTGAAGGATGGATACAGCTGGATGTAGGATTTGCTAGTTTGGGTGAGATATTATGCTTCCCCTGTATCCCCAACACCTGATTGCATAACTAGAAAGTTTTGGGAGTTTATAAGTGGGAATTCAAGTAGCTCCTAGGATATCTTTCCGACAGATGTATGATATGAAATTGGGGTTCGACGTCTAGTGGTCCGCCTATCCACGGTTGGTTTTACAGTGGTCTCGTTGTGTCTTAAAGAGTCCTTGGCTATGCTGAATCGGGGACGCTTCGTATGTCATGTGCACTGCCTTGTACATGATGGTGTTGTACGATCGAGCCCGTGTAGGCCCCACCACGAAAACTTCGGACGAAATCTCTATCATATGTTTGTTCCGGCTTATTCTGCAAGCCAATCCTTTGTTTTTGTTTTCAGTTGTTGTATTCGAGTTGCTTCGAAGTCAAATGTTGATTGCATACCTTTCCTAAGTGGTGTTCTCATATATCTATGTGAATGCTAATCCTTCTTGAACATCGAGTTTGTCATGTCAATCCTTTTCAACCGGTGTGTTTTCTCTTCAAGCGGATCCATTCATTCTCAACATCCGCAAGATTCAATCTCAGTATTCTCAACGGTGTTTGTTTTCTTCCATCCCAAATTGCCTTTGTTTTCCCGCCCTTACACCCTTTTTCTTCAAGGACTCGGATTTCTTATTCAAGTATCCTTTTATTGGTGGGAAGCCTCTCCATTCCTTTTCTGTCAATGTTCTTATCCGGTGATTCTCAGGAAGATGCTAAGGAACCTACGAGTTCATCATTCTTCGTTCTTTTTCTTCTCCGGTGGATTCAATTCAAGCTTTGGTATTGAGCATAGCCTTTTCTTTTTGCCCAATGCTTTCCTTATGCTGGTGCACCTCATAATCATTCCCCGCTTGCTATTCAGTTGTTCCGGAGTGCTCAAGATATCCCAAAGATTCGTGTTTTCCATTCTTAATCCGTTCAAGCTACTTCGACATTGTTATCTCATTCAAGCCATTTAAAGCAACCGGTGCAACCTCTCTTTTAAATCATTTCAACGGTGTTTCTTTTGAGTGGGCCCTAACCCACAAATCTTTCCCAGGATCTTACCTGACTCTCCTAATTTTCCTGGAGCTTCTCAAATTCTTTTTGAAGTTTGACGTAAGAATGAGTTATCATCAGTCAAATGTCTTTCTCCAAGATTTTTCAAATTCTTTTCATTCTTGTTTCAGCCTTTATATTCTTCATTATTCCGGAGTGACTCAACGATTCATGATGGTGTTTCTCGTCATAATTCTCAGATTTTGAAGACCGAAGTAGAGTTTTTCCTCAAAATCTTATCCGTTCTCTCAAAGATTCATGATTCTAGCTTGTTGCCATCCTCTCATAATTGTTTTCGATTGTGAGAATTCTTTTCACCCATCCGGAGCAGTTCAGGAGTCTTTTCAGTTTGATTCTCCGGAGCCCATCATCTCAGAATTATTCATTCAATCTTTCAGCTCTCATTCTCCAAATCTTACCGGTGCTTAAATCAAGTATTCTCTAATCAGCTCGTGATTTCTTCGTTCACTTGTATCTAAATTCCCTCAAGTATCTTCATTCGTTCTATATTTCTTACCGGTGATTCATCCCTTTACTTCATCCGTTTTTTTTCAATTCTTACGGTGGTTCTTCCAGGATTCTCTTTCGTTGCTATCATATCAATTTATTCGTTGTTCCAATCCTACCGGTGGATCGTTGAAGACCTTCTCAAGTTTGCGCTATATCTATCTTAATCCTTTCTACGAGAATAAGTAGTATGCAAAATCTGTTGTTTGTCATCAATTTAAATTGGTGAAGGATAAGCATAATGTAATTCTTATTCTTGTTTCATCCAAGCGATAAATTCCTTCCTTCGGAGTTTGTTCATGATGAATAAATTCTTGATTTTCTTTTGTTCATCTTTCTTTCCGGAGTTCCAAGTTTCTTCCACATTATCTCGTCGCGAAGCTCCATCTAAATCATCGCAAGGCTTCACCTTGTGTTTTCAACTTCTCTTTCTTTTCGTTATCCTTTTGTTACTAGAGTTCTTCATGGATGCTCTACATGTTGGTCCATCAAGGATTTAATTCCTTCTCGAGGTATTCATCGAGATTCTTTTCAAAGGAGCTCAAGTATTCTTCATCTTGCATTCCAAAGTGCAATTCTTTCTACCTTATCTTTTGGGATGGTGTTATGTCATTCTTGACAATTTCCCTTCGTGTTTCGTGATTCGCAAGTTGTCAAGTATGAGATAATTAAACCCATCAATTTCTTCGAGCATGAGCTCTTCTAACCCATCAATCTCTTCATTGGAGTTATCTTGGGTTATATTTCACCTAAAGCTTTCCCTAAGGTTGGTTGTTAATTGTGGTGCTTATAAATGAGCCAAGTTCTTCATTTATTCTCCCGGTGATATAAGTTTCTAGTCTCCTTGTTGATCTCAATCCAATTAATTGATTCCGTTAGTGGCTGGTCTCTACCTCATAATTTGGGGATGTTTTCCTTAAGACCATTGGAAATCTTTTCTTTTGTTGTTGATTTCCAACAACTCCGTTCAATCCTTCTTTTTAAGGATGCTTTTCAAATTCTATTTTGGTAGAAGATGTCATTTTCTTCCCAACTCTTTCCTTTCAAACAATCCAACTTCTATTCTTTCGCTCCGGAGGCATTGTGATGTTGTTCTTTTCACTCATCATCTCGGATGGTGAGGATCGTGTTCTTTTCGTGCTTATCCTTTTAATCGGAGTGTCGTGTCCTCTTTTCAAGTATCTTCTCATCTTACCAAGTTCTTATTCAATTCCTTTTCTTTTCAATCGGAGTGCTGCCCGAAGTTGTTTTTCCTTGTTCCTCTTGTCTAACGGAGTGTTTTCAACTTCGTTCATCTCCGTTGTATTCTTTTCTCGAAATGGCTTAACCTTTTCAAGGTTCTTTGGTTTCACTCGTTTGTCAAAGGAGCAACTTAGTTTTACCTCCTATCTTCCTTTTCCTTTTCCCTCCGGTGCAATTCTAGATCTCGGGACGAGATCCTCTCGTAGTGGTGGAGTGTTGTGACGCCCCGAGACCGATGTGCCAGGTGTCTTCTAGTTATTCGTTGTTGTTGCCTTGTCATTTGCTTGTGTGTCATGCATCTCATATCATGTCATCATGTGCATTGCGTCTTCATGTTTCCAAAACTTGCATTTGTCCGGGTTCCCCCAGTTCCGTCTGTTGTCCATTCTGAGCCCTACCACACTCGCACGCGCCCGCGGCACGTCCGAAATAGTATTTTATAAGTGGCCAGAAAAATGTTCTCGGATTGGGTTGAAAGTTGGCGCGCGTCTTATTATAGTGTAGATAGACCGCCTGTCAAGTTTCATCGCATTCGGAGTTCGTTTGATAGCCCAACCATTAAACTATAGCGGCATTATAGCCTAACGTCAGACGTTTTTGGTCTCCGGAAACCGTGTCGGGCTGCATCTCGCCCCTCTTCTCTCAGACCAAACTGCTCTCCACAGTCCACACTTAACCTCGTTTGCATAACCCCTATCTGCACAATGCTTCGACTCCTCGCGTGTGTCCGAAGCTGTCCCGAACTCGACCCGGACAGTCGTCACCATTGGATCCGGATGGACCCCAAACATCTACAAAACGTCTCTGTTTTCTTATTTGGGCTCCCTAGCCTATTTTTCCCGACCGTCCGATTACGATCGGAGGGACGGATTAGTCCCTACCAAAAACCCTTTTGCTATATATATATATATATATGTCAGACCAAACCCTAAAAACTAGGAGAGATGTCCCATCATTTCCTCCTTGCCGCCGCCACACTCAAATCACATCGGGATCCTCCCTGATCCCCTTCTCCTCGGTCTTCTCCTCCATCCAATCGAACCAACGACCGCTCCAGCTTGTTGTCAACACCGGACGAACCCGCAACCAGCCAGATGCCCAAATCCCGATTGGATCAAGGCCCTTCCTCCTCCCTCGCGCCCATGCCCTTTCTCTTCCTATCTTCTTCTTCCCGTGCCTCACCACTCTCGGTTGCCTTCACATGATAGGAGCCATGGCGCGCCGACAGGAGCAGCGCCCGCCCGGACCGTCTGTGTTGACCCCCTGCGTCCACTCCAGCCCTGCCGTCCTGCCGAAGTCCCCATGCCTGGGTCCGCGCCCCCGCAAGCCACGGCCGAGGCAGCTGCCTCCTCGCGCGCCCGATGCGCGAGCACGACCCCTTGACCCTGCCGACGAGGTCTGCCGCCAAGGACGCCCTGCCATGGCGCCGCCATTTCAAGCTTCAAGCCCTGGATGTCAAGTCCCTTTTCATCGCCGTCATGGGGGCCGCTCATGGAGCTCTAAGTCCCGCCCCGTTCTGCTGCAACTCGCCGCTGGGCTTCCCTCTCTCCTGCATCCGCATTATGCCCTGCCTCCTCAAATCGGGCCGCCAGAGATCCCTCACCGGGATCCATCTCCCCTCATCCAGTGGCCTCCGCCACCATCTTCTTCATGGAGCCCCGCCAAGTCCCGCGCCGAGCTGCTCTTCCTCCCGCTGGCCTCCTCTGCGCATCAAGTCCGTCGCTCCACTGTGTGCCAAGTCCCCTGTTGTCGCGCCTCTGCTTCCACCCCTCTGTCGCCGTTGCTCTACCTCCATACGAGGAGACGACCAGGAGCAAGCCCAACGCCTGCGTTGACCGCACCCCCACCATCTCCTCGTTCGATCCACCAAGGCCGGCCCAGCACAGGCGCCGCGGCCCATGTGAGCAGCCTCCCCCAAACCCTCTGTGCTTTGTTGGGCCAACAGAAACGGCATGTTTCATGTTTTTTTCCGTATAACGTTTTTTCCTATTATCCAGAAAACTGCTGTTTTACAGAAAGGTCCCTAAACTTCATGCATATAATAACTTAATAACCGTGCATCGGATTAAAACAAACTTAATATGAAAGTTGCTTAGAATTTTGTCTAGTTTAATAATATCCAACTTTCATCTATGTTTAAAATGCTGTTTGGTTAAATCTGCTCCTATGCCATGTTAAAATGTTTTAATTCATAACTATTTAACCGTAACTCGGTTTGTAACAAACTTTATATGTAAATGGGGTGGAAAAATGCCTAGTTTAACATGGTGGCATCACTTTGCATGTTTAACAACTATAAAATATGGTTTAGGGAAGAACAGTACCAAACCTAATATATGCATATGGGGATTTACCGAAATTGTTGTTCGTTGCTTCCGGCCTCATTTAAACTTGCCTAGATAGGTAGTTTTACCTTGCTTCACCATCTTGCCATGTTTAACAACATTTAATATTGTTGGGTACATAAACAAGAGAGAACTAAATAAGTCATGGGGTGTTCCGTCAATATGCAACTTGTTGCATATTGAGCTCCACTTAATTTGTAGGATTGCTTGTGCACTTTGCCATGCCATGCTTCATTAAACCGGACATGCATCATACTTGGTTGTGCATCATGCCATGCTTATGTCATGGTTGTTTACTATGTTGTTTGCTTCTTTCCGGTGATGCTTCTTCGGGTTAGTACCGTTAACATCGCGTTTATGAGGATCCGTTCGACTACGTCCGTTTGTCTTCTTCATGCACTCATTCTTCTTCCTAGCGGGATCTCAGGCAAGATGACCATACCCTCGAAATCACTTCTATCTTTGCTTGCTAGATGCTTGCTCTTTTGCTATGCCTATGTTGCGATACCTACCACTTGATATATCATGCCTCCCATGTTGCTAAGCCAAGCCTCTAACCCACCTTGTCCTAGCAAACCGTTGTTTGGCTATGTTACCGCTTTGCCCAGCCCCTCTTATAGCGTTGTTAGTTGCAGGTGAAGATTGGAGTTTGTTCCTTGTTGGAACATGGATATTTTTGTTGGGATATCACAATATCTCTTATTTAATTAATGCACCTATATACTTGGTAAAGGGTGGAAGGCTCGGCCTTATGCTTGGTGTTTTGTTCCACTCTTGCCGCCCTAGTTTCCGTCATATCGGTGTTATGTTCCCGGATTTTGCGTTCCTTACACGGTTGGGTTATAATTGGAATCCCTTGACAGTCCACCTTGAATAAAACTCCTCCAGCAATGCCCAACATTGGTTTTACCATTTTCCACCTAGCCTCTTTTTCCCTTGGGTTCCGCGGACTCAAGGGTCATCTTTATTTAACCCCCCCCCCCCCCGGGCCAGTGCTCCTCTGAGTGTTGGTCCAAACTGAGCTGTCTGCGGGGCCACCTCGGGGAAACTTGAAGGTTGGTTTTACTCGTAGCTAGTCTCATTTGAGTGTGCCCTGAGAACGAGATATGTGCAGCTCGTATCGGGATTTGTTGGCACATTCGGGCGATGTTGCTGGACTTGTTTTACCATTGTCGAGATGTCTTGTAACTAGGATGCCGAATCTGATCGGATTGTCTTGGGAGAAGGAATATCCTTCGTTGACCGTGAGAGCTTGTGATGGGCTAAGTTGGGTCACCCCTGCAGGGATTTGAACTTTCGAAAGCCGTGCCCGTGGTTATGGGCAGATGGGAATTTGTTAATGCCCGGTTGTAGAAAACCTGAAACTTAACTTAATTAAAATGCATCAACCGCGTGTGTAGCCGTGATGGTCTCTTCTCGGCGGGGTCCACGAAGTGAACACAGTGTTGGAGTTATGCTTGACATAGGTTGTTCTAGGATCACTTCTTGATCATAGTTTCTCGAACATGCTTTGCCTTCTCTTCTCCCTCTCATTTGCGTATGTTAGCCACCATATATGCTAGTTGCTTGCTGCAGCTCCACCTCATACCTTTTACCCTACCTATAAGCTTAAATAGTCTTGATCGCGAGGGTGTGAGATTGCTGAGTCCCCGTGACTCACAAATACTTCCAAAACCAGTTTGCAGGTGCCGATGATATCGTGCAGGTGACGCAACCGAGCTCAAGGAGGAGCTCGATGAAGATCGTGTTGTTATGTCGTTTCCGTTTCCAGTTGATCAGTAGTGGAGCCCAGTTGGGGTCGATCGGGGTTCTGTAGCATTTGGGGTAGTCTTCCTTTTATTTTGGTTCCGTAGTCGGACCTTGAATGTATCTGGTTGATGTAATGCTTTATTCATGTATTGTGTGAAGTGGCGATTGTAAGCCAACTATGTATCCCTTTCCCTTATGTATCACATGGGTTGTGTGAAGATTACCTCACTTGCGACATTGCTTTCAGTGCGGTTATGCCTCTAAGTCGTGCTTCGACACGTGGGAGATATAGCCGCATCGAGGGCGTTACAATTCTCCCCGGCAACGGCGCCAGAAAATAGTCTTGATAACCCACAAGTATAGGGGATCGCACAGTTTTCGAGGGTAGAGTATTCAACCCAAATTTATAGATTTGACACAAGGGGAGCCAAAGAATATTCTCAAGTATTAGCAGCTGAGTTGTCAATTCAGCCACACCTGGAAACTTAATATCTGCAGCAGTAGCAAAGTAATATGATAGTAGTGGTAATGGTAGTAAAAGGTAACAGTAACAAAAAAAAGTAATATTTTTGGTGTTTTGTAGTGATGGTAACAATAGCAACAGAAAAGTAAATAAGCGAAGAACAATATATGGAAAGCTCGTAGGCAATGGATCAGTGATAGAGAATTATGTTGGATGCGGTTCATCATGTAACAGTCATAACCTAGGGTGACATAGAACTAGCTCCAGTTCATTAATGTAATGTAGGCATGTATTCTGAATATAGTCATACGTGCTTATGGAAAAGAACTTGCATGACATCTTTTGTTCTACCCTCCCGTGGCAGCGGGGTCCTAGCGGAAACTAAGGGATATTAAGGCCTCCTTTTAATAGAGTACCGGACCAAAGCATTAACACATAGTGAATACATGAACTCCTCAAACTACGGTCATCATCGGGAATGGTCCCGATTATTGTCACTTCGGGGTTGCCGGATCATAACACATAGTAGGTGACTACAGACTTGCAAGATAGGATCAAGAACTCTCATATATTCATGAAAACATAATAGGTTCAGATCTGAAATCATGGCACTCGGGCCCTAGTGACAAGCATTAAGCATAGCAAAGTCATAGCAATATCAATCTCAGAACATAGTGGATACTAGGGATCAAACCCTAACAAAACTAACTCGATTACATGATAAATCTCATCCAACCCATCACCGTCCAGCAAGCCTATGATGGAATTACTCACACACGGCGGTGAGCATCATGAAATTGGTGATGGAGGATGGTTGATTATGACGATGGCGACGGATTCCCCTCTCCGGAGCCCCGAACGGACTCTAGATCAGCCCTCCCGAGAGAGTTTAGGGCTTGGCAGCGGCTCCATATCGTAAAACGCGATGAATCTTTCTTCCTGATTTTTTTCTCCCCGAAAGTGAATATAGGGGAATCAGGGTTGAGGTCGGTGGAGCGTCAGGGGGCCCACGAGGTAGGGGGCGCGCCTAGGGGGGTAGGGCGCGCCCCCCACCCTCATGGACAGGTGGAGGCCCCCCTGACGTGGATCTTCCTTCCAGTATTTTTTATATATTCCAAAATAATTCTCCATTGATTTTCAAGTCATTCCAAGAACTTTTATTTCTGCACAAAAATAACACCATGGCAATTCTGCTGAAAACAACATCAGTCCAGGTTAGTTCTATTCAAATCATGCAAGTTAGAGTCCAAAACAAGGGCAAAAGTGTTTGGAAAAGTAGATACAACAGAAACGTATCAGTGTATCACCACAATCGAGATTCAATAAAAATAGACCACTCTTCAAGGGTGCATGACCATAAAAGATATTACTCATATAAATAGAACAACCATTATTCTCCGATTTAAATGAATAACTGTCTTGCATCAAACAAGATCCAGATATAATGTTCATGCTCAACACTGGCACCCAATAGCAATTATTCAGGTCTAAAACTAATCCCGGAGGTAGATGTAGACGTAGCGTGCCGACGGCGATCACATCGACCTTGGAACCATTCCTGACGCGCATCATCACCTCGTCCTTAGCCAATCTTCGTTTAATGTGTAGCCCCTATTTTGAGTTACAAATATGAGCAACTGAACCAGTATAAAATACCTAGGCACTACTACAAGCATTCGTAAGGTACACATCAATAACATGTATATCACATATACCTTTGTTCACTTTGCAATCCTTTGTTGGGGAACATAGTAATTTCAAAAAAATTCCTACGCACATGCAAGATCATGGTGATGCATAGCAACAAGAGGGGAGAGTGTCCACGTACCCTCGTAGACCGGATGCAGAAGCGTTAGCACAACGCGGTTGATGTAGTCGTACGTCTTCACGATCCGACCGATCCAAGTACCGAACGCACGGCACCTCCGAGTTCTGCACACGTTCAACTCGATGACATCCTATGAGCTCCGATCCAGCAAAGCTTCACAGGAGAGTTTTGTCAGCACGATGGCGTGGTGACGGCGATGATGATGCTGCTGACGCAGGGCTTCGCCTAAGCACCGCTATGATATGATCAAGGTGGATTATGGTGGAGAGGGCACCGCACACGGCTAAGAGATCAATGATCAATTGTTGTGTCTCTGGGGTGCCCCCATTCCCCCATATATAAAGGAGCAAGGGGGAGGAGGCGGCCGGCCAGGGAGAGGCGCGGCAAGAGGGGGAGTCCTACTCCCACTAGGAGTAGGACTCCTCCTTTTCCTAGTAGGAGTAGGAAAGGGGGAAGGAAAGGGAGAGGAGGAGAAGGAAAAAGGGGGCCAGCCCCCCTTGCCCTAAACCAATTCGGTTTGGGCCTTGGGGGGCGCGCCCCACACTCCCCTTGCTGCCCTCTATTTCCACTAAGGCCCATGTAGGCCCATTAAGCCCCCCGGGGGGTTCCGGTAACCCCCCGGTACTCCGGTATATGTCCGAAACCTTCCGAAACCTTTCCGGTGCCCTAACATAGTCGTCCAATATATTGATCTTTACATCTTGACTATTTAGAGACTCCTCGTCATGTCCCTGATCATATCCGGGACTCCGAACTACCTTCGGTACATCAAAACACAAAAACTCATAATATCGATCGTCACCGAACTTTAAGCGTGCGAACCCTACGAGTTTGAGAACTATGTAGACATGACCGAGACACATCTCCGGTCAATAACCAATAGCAAAACCTGGATGCTCATATTGGCTCCCACATATTCTACGAAGATCTTTATCGGTCAAACTGCATAACAACATATGTTGTTCCCTTTGTCATCGGTATGTTACTTGCCCGAGATTCGATCGTCGGTATCTCAATACCTAGTTCAATATCGTTACCGGCAAGTCTCTTTACTCGTTCTGTAATACATCATCCTGCAACTAACTCATTAGTTACAATGCTTGCAAGGCTTATAGTGATGTGCATTACCGAGTGGGCCCAGAGATACCTCTCCGACAATTGGAGTGACAAATCCTAATCTCAAAATACGCCAACTCAACAAGTACCTTTGGAGACACCTGTAGAGCACCTTTACAATCACCCAGTTACATTGTGACGTTTGGTAGCACACAAAGTGTTCCTCCGGTAAACGGGAGTTGCATAATCTCGTAGTCATAGGAACATGTATAAGTCATGAAGAAAGCAATAGCAACATACTAAACGATCAAGTGCTAAGCTAACGTAATGGGTCAAGTCAATCACATCATTTTCTAATGATGTGATCCCGTTAATAAAATGACAACTCATGTCTATGGTTAGGAAACATAACCATCATTGATTCAACGAGCTAGTCAAGTAGAGGCATACTAGTGGCAATCTGTTTGTCTATGTATTCACACATGTACTAAGTTTCCGGTTAATACAATTCTAGCATGAATAATAAACATTTATCATGATATAAGGAAATAAATAATAACTTTATTATTGCCTCTAGGGCATATTTCCTTCAGTCTCCCACTTGCACTAGAGTCAATAATCTAGTTCACATCTTTATGTGATTAGTTCACATCTCCATGTGACTAATACCCAAAGGGTTTACTAGAGTCAATAATATAGTTCACATCGCTATGTGATTAACACCCAAAGAGTTATCATGTTTTTCTTTTGAGAGAAGTTTAGTCTACGGGTCTGCAACATTCAAATCCGTATGTATTTCGCAAATTTCTATGTCTACAATGCTCTACACGGAGCTACTCTAGCTAATTGCTCCCACTTTAAATATGTATCCAGATCGAGACTTAGAGTCATCTAGATCGATGTAAAAAGCTTGCATCGATGTAACTCTTTAGGCGAACTCTTTTATCACCTCCATAACCGAGAAATATTTCCTTAGTCCTCTAAGGATAATTTTGACTGTTGTCCGGTGATCTAGTCCTAGATCACTATTGTACTCCCTTGCCAGAATGATGCTAAGGTATACAATAGGACTGGTAAACAGCATAGCATACTTTATAGAACCCTTGACTGAGGCATAGGGAATGACTTTTCATTCTCTTTCTATTTTCTGCTATGGTCGGGTTTTGAGTCTTTACTCAACTTCACACCTTGCAACACAGGCAAGAACTCCTTCTTTGACTGTTCTATTTCGAACTACTTCAAAATATTGTCAAGGTATGTACTCATTGAAAAAAAAGAAATTATCAAGCGTCTTGATCTATCTCTGTAGATCTTGATGCTCAATGTGTAAGCAGCTTTATCGAGGTCTTTCTTTGAAAAACTCTTTTCAAACACTCCTTTATGCTTTCCAGAAAATTCTACATTATTTCCGATCAACAATATGTCATTCACATATATTTATTAGAAATGTCGTAGTGCTCCCACTCACTTTCTTGTAAATACAGGCTTCACCGCAAGTATGTATAAAACCATATGCTTTGATCACTTTATCAAAGCATATATTCCAACTCCGAGATGCTTGCACCAGTCCATAGATGGATCGCTGGAGCTTGCTCACTTTGTTAGCACCTTTTAGGATCGACAAAACCTTCTGGTTGCATCATATACAACTCTTCTTTAAGAAATCCATGAAGGAATACAGTTTTGACATCCATTTGCCAGATTTCATAAAATGCGACAACTGCTAACATGATTCGGACAGACTTTTAAGCATCGATACGAGTGAGAAAATCTCATCGTAGTCAACACCTTGAACTTGTCGAAAACATTTTGCGACAATTCGAGCTTTGTAGATAGTAACACTACTATCAGCGCCCGTCTTCATCTTGACGATCCATTTATTCTTAATGACTCACCGATCATCGGGAAAGTCAATCAAAGTCCATACTTTGTTCTCATACATGGATCCCATCTCAGTTTTCATGGCCTCAAGCCATTTCGCGGAATCTAGGCTCATCATCGCTTCCTCATAGTTCGTAGGTTCGTCATGGTCGAGTAACATGACATCTAGAACAGGATTACCATACCACTCTAGTGCGGATCTCGCTCTGTTTGACCTACGAGGTTTGGTAGTAACTTGATCTAAAGTTACATGATCATCATCATTATCTTCCTCACTAATTGGTGTAGGAGTCACGAACATATTTCTGTGATGAACTACTTTCCAATAAGGGAGCAGGTACAGTTACCTCATCAAGTTCTACTTTCCTCCCACTCACTTCTTTCGAGAGAAACTCCTTATCTAGAAAGGATCCATCCTTAGCAACGAATGTCTTGCCTTAGGATCTGTGATAGAAGGTGTACCCAATTGTCTCCTTTGGGTATCCTATGAAGACACATTTCTCTGATTTGGGTTTGAGCTTATCAGGATGAAACTTTTTCACATAAGCATTGCAACCCCAAACTTTAAGAAACGACAACTTTGGTTTCTTGCCAAACCACAGTTCATATGGCGTCGTCCCAACGGATTTAGATGGTGCCCTATTTAACGTGAATGTAGTTGTCTCTAATGCATAACCCCAAAATGATAGTGGTAAATCGGTAAGAGACATCATAGATTGCACCATATCTAATAAAGTACGGTTACGATGTTCGGACACACTATTACTCTATGGTGTTCCAGGTGGCGTGAGTTGCGAAACTATTCCGCATTGTTTCAAAGGAAGACCAAACTCGTAACTCAAATATTCTCCTCCACGATCAGATCGTCGAAACCTTATTTTCTTGTTACGATGATTTTCCACTTCACTCTGAAATTATTTGAACTTTTCAAATGTTTCAGATTTATGTTTCATCAAGAAGATATACCCATATCTTACTCAAATCATCTGTGAAGGTCAGAAAATAACGATACCTGCCGCGAGCCTCAACAGTCATCGGACTGCATACATCAGTATGTATTATTTCCAACAAATCTGTTGCTCGCTCCATGGTTCCGGAGAACGGAGTCTTAGTCATCTTGCCCATGAGGCATGGTTCACAAGCATCAAGTGATTCCAAAAGCCCATCGGCATGGATTTTCTTCATGTGCTTTACACCAATATGACCTAAATAGCAGTGCCACAAATAAGTTGCACTATCATTATTAACTTTGAATCTTTTGGCTTCAATATTATGAATATGTGTATCACTATGATCGAGATTCAATAAACCATTGACCTTGGGTGTATGTGAAGGAAATATGCCCTAGAGGCAATAATAAATTTATTATTTATTTCCTTATATCATGATAAATGTTTATTATTCATGCTAGAATTGTATTAACCAGAAACATGATACATGTGTGAATACATAGACAAACAAAGTGTCACTAGTATGCCTCTACTAGACTAGCTCGTTAATCAAAGATGGTTATGTTTCCTAGCCATAGACATGAGTTGTCATTTGATTGACGGGACACATCATTAGGAGAATGATGTGATTGACTTGACCCATTCCGTTAGCTTAGCACTTGATCGTTTAGTTTGTTGCTATTGCTTTCTTCATGACTTATACATGTTCCTATGACTATGAGATTATGCAACTCCCGTTTACCGGAGGAACACTTTGTGTTCTACCAAACGTCACACCGTAACTGGGTGATTATAAAGGTGTTCTACAGGTGTCGCCAAAAGTACTTGTTGGGTTGGCGTATTTCGAGATTAGGATTTGTCACTCCGATTGTCGGAGAGGTATCTCTGGGCCCACTCGGTAATACACATCACTTAAGCATTGCAACTAATGAGTTAGTTGCCGGATGATCTATTACGGAACGAGTAAAGAGACTTGTCGGTAACGAGATTTAACTAGGTATTGAGATACCGACGATCGAATCTCGGGCAAGTAACATATCGATGACAAAGGGGACAACGTATGTTGTTATGCAGTTTGACCGATAAAGATCTTCGTAGAATATGTAGGAGCCAATATGAGCATCCAGGTTCCGCTATTGGCTATTGACCGGAGACATGTCTCGATCATGTCTACATAATTCTCGAACCCGTAGGGTCCGCACGCTTAAAGTTAGATGATGGTTATATTATGAGTTTATGTGTTTTGATGTACCAAAGGTAGTTCGGAGTCCCGGATGTGATCACAGATATGATGAGGAGTCTCGAAATGGTGGAGACATGAAGATTGATATATTGGACGACTATATTCGGACACCGGAATGGTTCCCGGGATTATCGGATATATACCGGAGTACCGGGGGGTTACCGGACCCCCCCCCCAGAGGTTAATGGGCCTCATGGGCCCAATTGGTGGAAGAGGAGAGGCGGCCAAGGGGCAGCCGCGCGCCCCTCCCCTCCCAAGTCCGAATTGGACTAGGAAGGGGGGCGGCACCCCCTAATGAAGCTATGTACCTAGGGTAGGGTCATAGGCCTGACCTAGACTACCTCCCCAAGGACTTCACCCTAAAGCCAGCAGCATTCAAAGGGTACCATCATCCACTCAACCAGAGACATTCCAATCGGAAGAATCAATGTCACTCGACCGTCACAGAAGTCACTCGACAAACAGAAGATCCGAAGCCACTCTACACAGCAACGATCGGGCGTTTACTCATAGCCCTAACTACCATTTATAGCACTTTAATACGGACGTTACCTGTAATGCTCCACCTTTATGTACATTTGCTACCTCTTGAGCACTGCGTTGGATTTCCCCGAAGAGGAGAGGATGATGCAGCAAAGTAGCGTAAGTATTTTCCTCAGTTTTTGAGAACCAAGGTATCAATCCAGTAGGAGGCTATGCGCGAGTCCCTCGTACCTACACAAAAACAATAGCTCAACGCAACCAACGCGCTTAGGGGGTTGTCAATCCCTTCACGGTCACTTATGAAAGTGAGATCTGATAGAGATGATAAATAATATTTCTGGTATTTTTGGTATAGAGATGCAAAGTAAAAAGTAAAAGCAAGCAATAATAAAGTAATGGAGATTGATATGATGAGAAAGAGACCCGAGGGCCATAGGTTTCACTAGTGGCTTCTCTCAAGAGCATAAGTATTCTACGGTGGGTGAACAAATTACTGTTGAGCAATTGACAGAATTGAGCATAGTTATGAGAATATCTAGGTAAGATCATGTATATAGGCATCACGTCCGAGACAAGTAGACCGAAACGATTCTGCATCTACTACTATTACTCCACTCAACGACCGCTATCCAGCATGCATCTAAAGTATTAAGTTAAAAACAGAGTAACGCCTTAAGCAAGATGACATGATGTAGAGGGATAGTTTCATGCAATATGATAAAAAAACCCATCTTGTTATCCTCGATGGCAACGATACAATATGTGCCTTGCTGCCCCTTCTTTCACTGGGAAAGGACACCGCAAGATCGAACCCAAAGCTAAGCACTTCTCCTGTGGCAAGAACAACCAATCTAGTAGGCCAAACAAAACTGATAATTTGAAGAGACTTGCAAAGATAACCAATCATACATAAAAGAATTCAGAGAAGATTCGAATATTATTCATAGATAGACTGGATCATAAACCCACAATTGATCGGTCTCAACAAACACACCGCAAAAAAGAAGATTACATCGAATAGATCTCCACAAGAGAGGGGGAGAACATTGTATTGAGATCCAAAAAGAGATAAGAAGCCATCTAGCTACTAACTATGGACCCGTAGGTCTGAAGTAAACTACTCACACCTCATCGGAGGGGCTTGGATGATGATGTAGAAGCCCTCCGTGATCGATGCCCTCTCCGGCGGAGCTCCAGAACAGGCCCCAAGATGGGATCTCGTGGATACAGAAAGTTGCGGCGGTGGAATTAGGTTTTTGGCTCCTCCCTGATCGTTTGGGGGTACGAGGATATATATGGGAGGAAGAAGTACGTCGGTGGAGCTTCGAGGGGCCCACAAGGCAGGGGGCGTGCCCTAGGGGGGCGCGCCCTCCACCCTCGTGGCCGCCTCATGGCTTTCTTGGCGGAGGGTCCAAATCTCATGGATCTTATCTGATCAGAAAATCACGTTTCCGAAGGTTTCATTCCGTTCGGACTCCGTTTGATATTATGTTTCTCCGAAACACTGAAATAGGCAAAAAAACAGCAATTCTGGGCTGGGCCTCCGGTTAATAGGTTAGTCCCAAAAATAATATAAAAGTGGAAAATAAAGCCCAATATAGTCCAAAACAATAGATAATATAGCATGGAGAAATCAAAAATTATAGATACGTTGGAGACGTATCAAGCATCCCCAAGCTTAATTCCTGCTCGTCCTCGAGTAGGTAAATGATAAAAACAGAATTTTTGATGCGAAGTGCTACTTGACATAATTTCAATGTAATTCTTCTTAATTGTGGTATGAATATTCAGATCCGAAAGATCCAAGACAAAAGTTCATATTGACATAAAAATGATAATACTTCAAGCATACTAACTAAGCAATTATGTCTTCTCAAAATAACATGGCCAAAGAAAGTTCATCCCTACAAAATCATATAGTTTAGTCATGTTTCATTTTCGTCACACAAGAATGCTCTCATCATGCACAACCCCGATGACAAGCCAAGCAATTGTTTCATACTTTAGTAATCTCAAACCTATAAACTTTCACGCAATATATGAGCGCGAGCCATGGACATAGAACTATAGGTGGAATAGAATATAATGAGGGGGGTTATGTGGAGAAGACAAAAAAGGAGAAAGTATCACATCAATGAGGCTAATCAATGGGCTATGGAGATGCCCACCGATTGATGTTAATGCAAGGAGTAGGGATTGCCATGCAACGGATGCACTAGAGCTATAAATATATGAAAGTTCAACAAAAGAAACTAGTGGGTGTACATCCAACTTGCTTGCTCACAAAGACCTAGGGAACTTGAGGAGGCCCATTGTTGGAATATACAAGCCAAGTTCTATAATGAAAAAATTCCCACTAGTATATGAAAGTGATAAAATGATAGACTCTCTACTATGAAGATCATGGTGCTACTTTGAAGCACAAGTGTGGTAAAAGGATAGTAACATTGTCCCTTCTCTCTTTTTCTCTCATTTTTTGTTGGGCCTTTTCCCTTTTTATGGCCTTTCTCTTTTTTGGGGGGCCCTCTCTTTTTTTATGGCCTTCCTCTCTCTTTTTAATATATTCCTCTCTTGGGACAATGCTCTAATAATGATGATCATCACACTTCTATTTATTTACAACTCAATGATTACAACTCGATACTAGAACAAAGGTGACTCTATATGAATGCCTCCGGCAGTGTACCGGGATATGCAATGAACCAAGAGATGTATGAAAGAATTATGAACGGTGGCTTTGCCACAAATACTATGTCAACTACATGATCATGCTAAGCAATATGACAATGATGAATGTGTCATGATGAATGGAATGATGGAAAGTTGCATGGCAATATATCTCGGAATGGCTATGGAAATGCCATAATAGGTAGGTATGGTGGCTGTTTTGAGGAAGATATAAGGAGGTTTATGTGTGAAAGAGCGTATCATATCACGGGGTTTGGATGCACCGGCGAGTTTGCGCCAACTCTCAATGTGAGAAAGGGCAATGCACGGTACCAAGGAGGCTAGCAAGGATGGAAGGGTGAGAGTGCGTATAATCCATGGACTCAACATTAGTCATAAAGAACTCACATACTTATTGCAAAAATCTACAAGTCATCAGAAACCTCGGCACTACGCGCATGCTCCTAGGGGGATAGATTGGTAGGAAAAGACCATCGCTCGTCCCCGACCGCCACTCATAAGGAAGACAATCAAATAACACCTCATGTTTCAAATTTGTTGCATAACGTTTACCATACGTGCATGCTACGGGACTTGCAAACCTCAACACAAGTATTTCTCAATTTCACAACTACTCAACTAGCATGACTTTGATATTATTACCTCCATATCTCAAAACAATCATCAAGCATCAAACTTTTCTTAGTATTCAACACAATCATATGAAACTTTTATTATTAATCTTGCATACCAAGCATATTAGGATTTTAAGCAAATTACCATGCTAATAAGACTCTCAAAATAATCTAAGTGAAGCATGAGATATCAATAGTTTCTATAAAACAAATCCACCACCGTGCTCTAAAAGATATAAGTGAAGCACTAGAGCAAAACTATAAAACACAAAAGATATAAGTGAAGCACATAGAGTATTCTATCAAATTACAAATCATGTATGGCTCTCTCAAAAGGTGTGTACAGCAAGGATGATTGTGGTAAACTAACAAGAAAAGACTCAAAAAAGACGCTCCAAGCAAAACACATATCATGTGGTGAATAAAAATATAGCTCCAAGTAAAGTTACCGATAGAAGTAGACGAAAGAGGGGATGCCTTCCGGGGCATCCCCAAGCTTTGGCTTTTATGTGTCCTTAGATTATCTTGGGGGTGCCATGGGAATCCCCAAGCTTAGGCTCTTTCCACTCCTTGATCCATAATCCATCAACTCTTTACCCAAAACTTGAAAACTTCACAACACAAAACTTAAAGTAGAAAACTCGTGAGCTCCGTTAGCAAAATAAAACAAAAGACCACTTCAAGGTACTGTAATGAACTCATTATTTATTTATATTGGTGTTAAACCTACTGTATTCCAACTTCTCTATGGATTATAAACTATTTTACTAGCCATAGATTCATCAAAATAAGCAAACAACACACGAAAAACAGAATCTGTCAAAAACAGAACAGTCTGTAGTAATCTGTAGCTAGCGCAAGATCTGGAACCCCAAAAATTCTAAAATAAATTTATGGACGTGAGGAATTTATCTATTAATCATCTGCAAAAATAATTAACTAAATAGCGCTCTCCAAATAAAAATGACAGCAGTTCTCGTGAGCGCTAAAGTTTCTGTTTTTTACAGCAAGTTCAACAAGACTTTCCCCAAGTCTTCCCAACGGTTCTACTTGGCACAAACACTAATTAAACACAAAAAACACAACCAAAACAGAGGCTAAATAATTTATTTATTACTAAACAGGAGCGAAAAGCAAGGAATAAAAATAAAATTGGGTTGCCTCCCAACAAGCGCTACCGTTTAACGCCCCTAGCTAGGCATAACAAGCAAGAATAGATCTAGGTATTGCCATAATAGTAAGATAAATTATTAAAACTCATTTCATATTCTCTACGTTCGGCAGCAAGTTTTCTTTGAGGCAAGTAAAAGTAATCAAAAGGACTAAATTTAACGGGACAAAAGTCCCCAAGATCAACCTTGCGAGGTATAGGTTCCTCCTTTGGTCCTTCATAATGCACAACCAATTCATCATTATAAGCATTCTTTTGACAAAACTTTGTGAGCCTATACTCAAGAGAATATCCTAGTTCATTATTTCGAATAGCCAAATCATCATTAAGTTCAGAAATTCTATCAATTAAAACATTGGTAGGAACCCTTTTTCTAAGATTTTCATTGAAAGCAACATAGTCTAGAGATTGAAAACGCATTATTTCTTCTTGATCAAAGAGGATAGCCTCTATGGGAGGACGGCAAGCGTCCACCCTATAATGCGCAAAGATTTCTTTGGCTTATTTTATTATGAATCTAAACTCATGAGCCAAAAAGATAGTAGTGGCACGCTTAACAGAAGAATGCTCAATATTAGAAAAATCCAGAAAAATCCTTTGTATGGAAGGATGCATGTGCATGAATTGTCTTTCAAGTTCAACTACAAGCATGGCAATAGCGTCCGCAAGACTACTAGTTCTGTGAAGGATAGAACTACCCATAGAAGGTAAAGCACCGGCACAAGTAAAGAAATCTTGAATAACTCCTTTTCCAATAATATTACCACTACCAACACGGAATTTTTTTTGTATGAAAGATGGTAGGTTCTTTAGCAGGAGCATCAGAATTTTTCATGATATTATTATTGTCCATATCGACAATAATTTCCCCAATTTCAGACATAGAGGCAAAAGGTAAAGGACTTGACATAACGACAAGCAAGCAAACTAACAAACAAGCAAACAAAAAGCAAACGGGCAAAAGAGGCAAAAAGAGAGAGAGAGGGAGGATAGAGAGAGAGAGGGCGAATAAAACGGCAAGGGTGAAGTGGGGGAGAGGAAAATGAGAGGCAAATGGCAAATAATGTAATGCGGGATATAGGGATTGTGATGGGTACTTGGTATGTTGACTTTTGTGCAGACTCCCCAGCAACGGCGCCAGAAATTCTTCTTGCTACCTCTTGAGCACTGTGTTGGATTTCCCCGAAGAGGAGAGGATGATGCAGCAAAGTAGCGTAAGTATTTCCCTTAGTTTTTGAGAACCAAGGTATCAATCTAGTAGGAGGCTACGCGCGAGTCCCTCGTACCTACACAGAAAACAATAGCTCAATGCAACCAACGCGCTTAGGAGTTGTCAATCCCTTCACGGTCACTTACGAAAGTGAGATCTGATAGAGATGATAAATAATATTTTTGGTATTTTTGGTATAGAGATGCAAAGTAAAAAGTAAAAGCAAAGCAATAATAAAGTAATGGAGATTGATATGATGAGAAAGAGACCTGGGGGGCATAGGTTTCACTAGTGGCTTCTCTCAAGAGCATAAGTATTCTACGGTGGGTGAACAAATTACTGTTGAGCAATTGACAGAATTGAGCATAGTTATGAGAATATCTAGGTATGATCATGTATATAGGCATCACGACCAAGACAAGTAGACCGAAACGATTCTGCATCTACTACTATTACTCCACTCATCGACCGCTATCCAGCATGCATCTAGAGTATTAAGTTAAAAACAAAGTAACGCCTTAAGCAAGATGACATGATATAGAGGGATAGTTTCATGCAATGTGATAAAAACCCCATCTTGTTATCCTTGATGGCAACGATACAATACGTGCCTTGCTGCCCCTTCTATCACTGGGAAAGGACACCGCAAGATCGAACCCAAAGCTAAGCACTTCTCCCATGGCAAGAACAACCAATCTAGTAGGCCAAACCAAACTGATAATTTGAAGAGACTTGCAAAGATAACTAATCATACATAAAAGATTTCAGAGAAGATTCAAATATTATTCATAGATAGACTGGATCATAAACCAACAATTCATCGGTCTCAACAAACACACCGCAAAAAAGAAGATTACATCGAATAGATCTCCACAAGAGAGGGGGAGAATATTGTATTGAGATCCAAAAAGAGAGAACAAGCCATCTAGCTACTAACTATGGACCCGTAGGTCTGAAGTAAACTACTCACACTTCATCGGGGGGCTTGGATGATGATGTAGAAGCCCTCCGTGATCGATGCCCCCTCCGGCGGAGCTCCGGAACAGGCCCCAAGATGGGATCTCGTGGATACAGAAAGTTGCGGCGGTGGAATTAGGTTTTTGGCTCCTCCCCGGTCGTTTGGGGGTACATGGATATATATGGGAGGAATAAGTACGTCGGTGGAGCTTCGAGGGGCCCACGAGGCAGGGGGCGCGCCCTACAGGGGGCGCCCTCCACCCTCGTGGCTTTCTTGATGGAGGGTCCAGGTCTCTTGGATCTTATCTGATGATAAAATCACGTTTTCGAAGGTTTCATTCCATTTGGACTCTGTTTGATATTATGTTTCTCCGAAACACTGAAATAGGCAAAAACAACAATTCTGGGCTGGGCCTCCGGTTAATAGGTTAGTCCCGAAAATAATATAAAAGTGGAAAATAAAGCCCAATATAGTCCAAAACAGTAGATAATATAGCATGGAGCAATCAAAAATTATAGATACGTTGGAGACGTATCAACATTGAACCCTGCATAACGGAGGGGAGCTGGGGTCCTGGCGCACTCTATATAAGCCACCCCCCTCCTCCAGGACAGGGGTTCGCATCTTTTGTAAACACACACACGCATATAATCCAGTCGACCGCCTCAAGGCATCGAGACGTAGGGTTGTTACTTCCTCCAAGAAGGGCCTGAACACGTAAACTCGTGTGTACAACTACTCCATAGCTAGGATCTTGCCTCCTCATACCTACCCCCCATTCTACTGTCAGTCTTAGAACCATGACAGTTGGCGCCCACCGTGGGGCAGGTGTCTTAGCAGTTTGTTGGAGAAGTTGCGATTTTTTCGATTCCCGTCATCATGGTTTCCGGCGGAGGATTGGCTGAAGGCCGCGAGATCCGTCTCGGCGCGCTTATCTTCATCGCCGATGACTCCGCTTGGCTCCACGAGGCTCCACTCGACGTCGAGGTGCTCCCCGTCCGCGGGGCGACGCACTTCCGCGCATGCGTCCGTGGCGTCCTTCTTCGGCAGCCGTCGACTCAGTATCAGTCGGCTCCTATGGTGACCTCTCTTTCTGTTGCTCGCCGGCACCAGTGATCCGGTCGATCGCGGCTTCAGTGGTGGGTGAGGCATGTGGTGGCCCGCCAATCGGCCACCCCACAAATCGCAGCGATCGAGCCTAGTGAAATTCTCTACGGCCTGTTCGATCTGTCGACTGGCTCCGTTCAGACTGCATCCGAGTGCGACATCAGCGACCCCGCGGCGGAAGTTTTGATGGTTAATGGACCACGCAGTCCTCCTGGCTTCACCCATGAAGACGGTGGCGATGGCGTCGGCGACCCATCACATGCCCATGAGGAGTACCGCCCCGAACCCCTCTCTTCGCAGCGGAGGTAAGAGCTTTGCCGCCATAACGTGGATGCGCTTCACACTCCTATCGTTGGAGAAACCCCCGAGGCCCAGGCCTTGGAGGAGGTGCGCCTGGCCAACTTGGCTAAGCGCACTCGACTGGAGAACCTCCAGCGCGCCCTCGACGAGCGTGCCCGGCAGTGGATTCATGAATCCAGTCGACGATAACTTTTCCGCCTCCGACTCAGGTATACCGAACTCCGATCCAGAATCTCACAGCTGCAGCTCGAATAGCAGAGTCAATTCAACCTTCCCAGTCAGAAGCTGGCCGAGGTCTGATGCAGATTCGGGCTTTGCTCAGGCAGCGGGAGAGCAGAATATAGCAGTATCTCAGTCGCGGAATAGGATTCATAGCAGATCTGTGGTGGCAGATACTGTCCAATCTGCTCACAGCCCAAGATCGCCTCCGCGGCGTGAGGAACGTAGGCACCGGCAAGATCAGTACAGGAACCGTGAGCAGTATGATCATCGACTCGACCATGATGACCGTCTTCGAGTGCCCACGCCTCCTCCGAGGAGTGGGTCATACGTGCCTCGGCGGCAAGATGACAGGCGCCCCCACAGCGGTGAACAAAGAATTCCAGTTGACCCTAGAGAGCCAGGCTTTGATGGAAGATCTATCCTCATTCAAGGTCTGGTTGATAGGAACAGGGCTCACAAAGAAGGCCATGATAGAGATCATCTGACTGGAAGTAGGGTGCATGTTTCAGGACCCGAGTGTTTCAGCAGAGCCATCAGAGCAGCAGTGATTCCTCCCAACTTCAGGTTGGCGACTGGAGTCAGCAAGTTCACCGGCGAGTCCAAGCCAGACACTTGGCTTGAGGACTACCGAGTGGCTGTGCAGATTGGTGGCGGCAATGATGATGTGGCTATGAAGCACCTCCCCTTGATGTTGGAGGGCTCAGCCAGAGCGTGGTTGAATCAGTTGGCTCCTGGCAGTATATTTAGTTGGGAGGAACTTGCTCGAGTGTTTGTTAGGACCTTTGAAGGAACTTGCAAAGGCTGGCAGGGTTGACAGAATTGCAGTGTTGTGTCCAGAAACCGAATGAAACCTTGAGGGATTATATCCAGGGATGGATCACGTTGCACCATACAGTGGAGAATGTATCAGATCACCAAGCAATTTGTGCCTTCAAGGAAGGTGTTAAGTATCGGGAGTTGAATCTGAAATTCGGTCGGACAGGAGATATGACTCTGACTCGGATGATGGAGATTGCCACCAAATATGCCAATGGTGAAGAGGAAGACCGACTCCGGAGTGGCAAGCACAAAACAGTCGCCCAAGAAACCGGAGGAGGGAATTCCAGTCGGAAATAGAAGCGAAAGGCTGAACCAGCTGCTCCTGGCGAAGCTTTATCTATTGCCCAAGGAAAGTTCAAAGGAAAGCCCAAGGGGCCCTGGACTCCCAAAAAAGTTAAGGATAAAGATGGGAATGATGTGTTGGATTTACCATGCCATATTCATACCAAAAAAGACGAAGAGGGGAACATCATTTACCCTAAACACACCACTCGACAATGTCGTTTCCTTATCCAGTAGTTCCGAGAGAAACAGCCCAGGGAGAAGGAAAAGGAGTCGGACGGAGGTGAGGATAGGGAAGAAGATGATGATGGTTTTCCCAATGTCAATTCTACACTAATGATTTTTGCTGATGTTGAAAGCAGAAGTGGGTTGAAAGTTACTAACAGGGAAGTAAACATGGTTGCTCCTGCAACACCCAATTATCTGAAGTGGTCCTAGACTGCCATCACATTTGACCAGTTAGACCATCCAGCTCATATAGCCACCCCTGGGAGGCAAGCACTGGTGGTCGACCCAGTAGTTGAAGGCACTCGACTGACTAAAGTGCTGATGGATGGTGGCAGTGGCCTGAACATCCTTTATGCTGAAACCTTGAAGGGAATGGGCATTCCGATGTCCAAGCTTAGTGAAAGCAACATGAGTTTCCATGGCGTTATTCCTGGCAAGAAAGCTCATTCAATTGGCCAGATCTCCCTTGATGTGTTTTTTGGTGATTCCAAGAATTACCGCAAGGAAAAGTTGACATTTGAGGTAGTGGATTTCAAGAGTGCTTACCATGATATTCTGGGTAGGCCCGCTTATGCATGTTTTATGGCTCGACCATGTTACGTGTATCTCAAATTGAAGATGCCTGGTCCTAAAGGAGTAATCACTGTCACAAGCAATCGGCAGAAGGCGGAAGAGTGCTTCCAAAAGGGCTCAAAAATTGACGATGCACGGATGGTAGTAGTAGAACTGCAAGAGTATCAGAAGAATGCAGATCTGAGTGATTTGCTGCGAGCCAAGAAGCCTGCCACAGATTCTGCATTTTAGTTGTCCGGTGAAACGAAGCCGATTCATATTCACCCGACTGATTCCAGTGTCGCTCCGACCCATATCTCAACAACACTTGACAGCAAATAGGAAGAAGCGCTCATCCAGTTCCTCCGTGAGAACTGGGACATCTTTGCATGGAAACCTTCTGACATGCCAGGTGTGCCCAGGGGACTGGCTGAGTATCGTTTGCGAGACGACCCGAAAGTAAAACTAGTCAAGGAACATCTCCGACGGTCCGCCGTCCAGAAGAGAAAGGCAATCGGCGAGGAATTGGCTCAGCTCCTGGCAGCTGAGTTCATCCGTGAAATCTACCACTCCGAGTGGCTCGCCAATGTTGTCATGGTCCCTAAGAAGGACGACTCACTTCGCATGTGCATTGACTTCAAGCATATCAATCGGTCCTGCCCGAAAGATCATTTTCCTCTCCCCCGCATCGACCAAATCGTCGACTCAACTGTGGGGTGTGAGCGTTTGTCCTTTTTGGACGCATATTCCGGGTACCATCAGATCCGACTGTATGGTCCCGATGAGATAAAAACGGCTTTCATCACTCCATTCGGATGCTTCTGTTATGTCACTATGCCATTCGGCTTGAAGAATGCCAGGGCCACATTCATGAGGATGATCTAGAAGTGTCTGCTCACTCAAATCAGTCGGAATGTGGAAGCATACATGGATGACATTGTGGTCAAGTCACGTAAAGGTTCTGACCTGTCGACTGACCTTGCTAAAACCTTTGCCAATCTCAGAAGATATGATATCAAGCTTAATCCATCAAAGTGCACATTCGGAGTTCCTGGTGGAAAGTTACTCGGTTTCCTCATTTCCGAACGAGGGATCGACGCTAACCCAAAGAAAGTTGGTGCTATACTTCGGATGAAACGCCCTGTGCATGTGCACGATATCCAGAAGCTTACTGGTTGTTTGGCCGCCTTGAGTCGATTCATTTCTCGCCTCGGTGAAAAGGCATTTCCTCTTTACCGACTGATGAAGAAGTATAATAAGTTCAAGTGGACTCCCGAAGCTGAGGCAGCGTTTGCAGAGCTCAAAGCCCTGCTTTCCACCCAGCCGATGCTTGTTGCGCCAATCAGCAAAGAGCCTTTACTGCTTTATATTGCAGCCATTGGACAAGTTGTCAGTACAGTACTCACGGTCGAGCGGGAGGAAGAAGGAAAAGCCTATAAAGTTCAGCGCCCAGTATATTATGTTTCTGAAGTTCTGACTCGGTCGAAGCAAAGATATCCACATTATCATAAGCTTGTTTATGGGATTTACATGACCACGAAGAAAGTTGCACACTACTTCTCTGATCATTCCATTACAGTCGTCAACGATGCTCCATTATCAGAGACTCTGAACAATAGAGACGCAACTGGTTGAGTGGCAAAGTGGGCGATTGAACTCCTTCCCCTCGACATCAAGTTTGAAGCGAAGAAGGCCATCAAGTCCCAAGCAATAGCTGATTTCCTCGCCGAGTGGATCGAACAACAACTTCCGACCCAAATCCACTCGGAGCATTGGACCATGTTCTTCGATGGGTCCAAGATGCTGAATGGCTCCGGTGCTGGGGTGGTGTTGGTATCCCCCTGCGGTGACAAACTCAGCTATGTTCTCCAGATTCACTTTGACTCCTCCAACAATGAAGCCGAATATGAGGCACTTCTGTACGTGTTGCGTATGGCCATTTCACTCGGCGTCTGTCGCCTCATGGTCTATGGCGACTCATATTTGGTGGTCAATCAAGTAATTAAGGAGTAGGATGTCAGAAGCCCAGCTATGACTGGTTATTGCAATGCAGTGAGAAAGCTAGAAAAGAGACTCGAGGGATTGGAGCTCCATCACATCCCTCGACTGAAAAATCAAGCGGCCGATGATCTAGCAAAGATAAGCTCCGAGAGAAGCCATCCCCAGCAATGTGTTCTTGGAGCACATTCATACACCTTCAGTTCAAGAAGATCCCTTCACTGAAGAGCCCCCACAGCCGAAGAGTGCCACCGATCCGACTGAAATCGAGATTCCAGCCGTAGTCGATTTGATTATGGAGGTTTTGGTCATCACCCCCAATTGTACAGTACCATATATCGCATACATTCTTAGAAGGGAACTCCCAGAAGATGAAGAAGAGGCTCGACAAATCGTCCGTCGATCTAAAGCCTTTACTGTGATAAGAGGACAGTTGTTCAGAGAAAGTGTGACTGGAGTTTGCCAGAAATGCATAATGCCTGAAGAAGGTCGAGTGATCCTCAATGAAATCCACTCGGGGACCTGTGGTAATCATGCATCCTCTCGGACCATTGTGGCCAAAGCATACCGAGCGGGATTTTACTGGCCACGAGCAAATGAGATGGCACAAGAAATAGTCAACAAATGTGAAGGTTTCCAGTTTTACTCCAACATGTCTCACAAGCCTGCGTCGGCCCTGAAGACCATTCCACTCATCTGGCCCTTTACTGTTTGGGGATTAGACATGGTTGGACCTCTGAGGACTGGTAGGAGTGGATTCACTCATGTGCTTGTAGCAGTCGACAAGTTCACCAAGTGGATTGAGGCCAAGCCTATCAAGAACCTTGATGCCAGCACTGTTGCCAGCTTCATCAGAGAGATAACATTCAGATATGGTGTTCCACACAGCATCATCACTGACAACGGATCAAACTTCGACTCTGATGAGTTCAGAACTTTTTGTGCTTCACAAGGTACTCGATTCGACTATGCCTCAATCGCCCATCCCCAGTCGAATGGACAAGCTGAAAGAGCAAATGGATTGATTCTCAAAGGACTGAAACCCCGACTGATGCGTGACCTCAAACACGTAGCAGGAGCCTGGGTCGACGAACTTCCATCAGTATTGTGGGGATTAAGGACAACTCCCAATCGGTCGACTAGCAGAACCCCATTTTTCTTAGTTTATGGAGCCGAAGATGTACTTTCGAGTGACTTGCTCCACAATGCACCCCGATTCGAGCTTTTCTCATAGGAAGAAGCAGAACAAGCACAACAAGATGCAGTTGATCTCTTGGAAGAAGAAAGAGAGATGGCCTTGATACGATCAACCATCTATCAGCAAGACCTGCGTCGATTCCATGCCAGAAACGTGAGGGGTCGAGCATTTCAAGAGGGAGACTTGCTTCTCCGAGTGGATCAGCAGAAACCACACAAACTTGCTCCCTCTTGGGAAGGCCCCTTCGTTGTCACCAGAGTGCTCCACAATGGAGCGTACCACCTCTACGCCGTTGAGCACAAGAAAGACGAGCCGCGCGCTTGGAATGCGGAGCTGCTCCGCCCCTTTTATACTTCAACACTCAGTCTGTTCAGATGTAATAAGAAGCACCTTTGTAGTTTGTTTATCAAAGACAAGAGTTTTTATAGTCTTCTGAAAATGATTGTCTATTGCTTACGTTTGTTTCTGAAATCCCCCAATGGGTGGCTTAGCTGCGAATCCATTTCGCCTAAGTTGAAAAAGTCCTACCGAGTGATGAGCAAGTCTCTCACTCGGGGGCTTAGCTCCAGTCCAGTACTCACCTAAGTTGGAAAAATCCTACCGAGTGATGAGCAAGTCTCTCATTCGGGGGCTCAGCTGCAGTCCAGTACTCGCCTAAGTTGAAAAAATCCTACCGAGTTATGAGCAAGTCTCTCACTCAGGGGCTTAGCTGCAGTCCAGTACTCGCCTAAGTTGAAAAAATCCTACCGAGTGATGAGCAAGTCTCTCACTCGGAGGCTTAGCTGCAATCCAGTACTCGCCTAAGTTGAAAAAATCTTACCGAGTGATGAGCAAGTCTCTCACTCGGGGGCTTAGCTGCAGTCCAGTACTCGCCTAAGTTGAAAAAATCCTACTGATTGACGAAAAAACCTCACACTCGGGGGCTTAGCTGCAGCCCAGTGCTCGCCTAAGTTTCAAAAATCCTACCGAGTGATGAGCAAACCTCACACTCAGGGGCTTAGCTGCAGCCCAATGCTCGCCTAAGTTTCAAAAATCCTACCGAGTGATGAGCAAACCTCACACTCGGGGAGTTAGCTGCAGCCCAATGCTCGCCTAAGTTTCAAAAATCCTACCGAGTGATGAGCAAACCTCACACTCAGGGGCTTAGCTGCAGCCCAATGCTCGCCTAAGTTTCAAAAATCCTACCGAGTGATGAGCAAACCTCACACTCGGGGGCTTAGCTGCAGCCCAATGCTCGCCTAAGTTTCAAAAATCCTACCGAGTGATGAGCAAACCTCACACTCGGGGGCTTAGCTGCAGCCCAATGCTCGCCTAAGTTTCAAAAATCCTACCGAGCGATGAGCAAACCTCATGCTCGGGGGCTTAGCTTCAGCCCAATGCCCGCCTAAGTTTCAAAAATCCTACCGAGCGATGAGCAAACCTCACACTCGGGGGCTTAGCTGCAGCCCAGTGCTCGCCTAACTTTCAAAAATCCTACCGAGTGATGAGCAAACCTCACATTCGGGGGCTTAGCTGCAGCCCAGTGCTCGCCTAAGTTTCAAAAATTCTACCGAGTGATGAGCAAACCTCACGCCCGGGGGCTTAGCTGCAGTCTAGTACTCGCCTAAGTTAAAAAAAACATCCCTACCCGCAAGGACGACGAGGTGCAAGTCGACTGCAATCCTATCCACGGAGCTGCGCCACAAGTACAATGTCCGCTCCATCCCTATCCGCAAGGACGACGAGGTGCAGGTCGACTGCAATCCTCTCCATGGAGCTGTGCCACAAGTACAATGTCCGTTCCACCCCTATCCGCAAGGACGACGAGGTGCAGGTTGACTGCAATCCTCTCCACAGAGCTACGCCACAAGTACAATGTATGCTCCATCCCTATCCGCAAGGACAACGAGGTGCAGGTCGACTGCAATCGTCTCCATGGAGCTGTGCCACAAGTACAATGTCTGTTCCATCCCTATACGCAAGGACGATGAGGTGTAGGTCGACTGAGATATCTCCCTCAGAGTTGCATCTCAAAAAATATTCCGAGTGAAGATTAAGTTCCACTTGAAGGCAAACGCAAGCACATGCAGAAGATAAACCAAGATCAGATAAAATCTCAAGAGTTTCAGAACGAAGATAAAAGTACTCGGGCATCAGGCCCGAAGGAGTTTAACGGTTACAAAAACCACTCGGCATTCCGAGGCAAATTTAAAGCAAGTTTAAGTATCAAGTTTGTTCACTCAGCAGGAGGAGGACTTGCAGGCTCGACGCACTCATCCAAATCAATCCCATCCGCGATCCGAGTGGCAGCAGCAATAAAAGTCTCCATGAAGGACTGGAAGTCGTGCCTTTTTGTGTTAGCAACCTTGATCGCTGCCAACTTCTCCTCTCGAGCTTCTCGGCAGTGGACTCTGACCAGTGAGAGAGCCACGTCAGCGCCACATCGGGCAGAGGACTTCTTCCATTCCTGCACTCGGCCAGGGATCTCGTTGAGTCAAGCCATCAGAGACTCGAGATCATTCTGAAGCGTTGCCCTTGGCCAGAGCGATGAGTCGATGCGTGAAACTGCAACCTTCAGATGGGCAAGATAACTTGTAACACTGGCGACGCGAGATTCCAGTCGAAGCACATTCATGGCAGCCTCGTCGCCGACTGGAGAAAGGATAGGGTCCAAGCCTGTCTCGACCCGTCCAGTCTCCTCTTCAAAGTTTGGCAGAATTCTGCAGAGTCAAAGAGTTAATGAGTCGACTGGTCGGGTCCAACTTGCAAACAGTAAAACAGTCGAGTAAAAAAGAGGTACCTTTGAGCATAAGAAAGAGTTTCTTGGCAAGAGCTTTCAGATAAGCCTCCAAATCGTTCCTCCTGCGATTCATGCTCTCCAGCTGGTCGGTCAGAGCCACTTTATCTTTTTTCCAGACGAGTCGCCTCTCGATTGGATTCAGTGAGAGACGACTTCAGCTTGTTGATTTCTTCCTCCAGTGCTCCGACCGAAGCCAGTTTCTGGTCAACAAGGGCAGTCTTCTCCCGAGCCTCCTTCTGCGTAGCTGCAAGGTCCAGATCCTTCTTCTCCAGGGCCAACCTCATTTTCTCTGCAAAATACACATTTAGATCAAGCAGAAGAATGAAGAGATAACTTGAGGGATGGTCAAGATAAGCAGTCGACGGGTTGTTACCTTCCGTACCAGCGACTTCATATTGAGCCTTCTTCAAGTTCTAATGAGCCAACTCCAGGTCAAGGTTGAGTTGCCTTTGCTTTTCCTCAAATTCGGAGAACTTGGAGATAAGCGTACAAGATTTCTACAGTGAGAAAAAGAGATATCAATCAACAAGATCAAAGATTATTTATTTCCGAATGAATAAAACTTCAAGACTACTCAGACCCCAACCGACTGCTAGCAGTCGACTGCGGTCTCGGGGACTACACCTGGTGGGTGCACTAAGCGTGCCCCCACTAGTTAGGATTCCACTCGGCCGGTCCGCCCAGTGGGTGTATAATCTCGAAGTGCAAGACAGTGAAAGATTGCGCGAAGGAAAACATTCGGATAACATATCATAAAAGAACAAATTTAGTCGGAAGTTGATTTACCTGGACATTGGCTCGAAGAGCCGCGCTGGCGTGATAAGCAGCCTGACTGCTTTCGTGCACTGCCTTCACCTGCTCCATCATTATGCCAGCCTGATGAATAGCCTCTGCAGCGGTGTCCGACTGGCTTTCTGGAACATGATAGGTAGCAAAGAAGGGGATGGACGGTCCAGACATAGCGGCTTGGAGATCCGAGGCATGAGGTTGGATGGTTGAAGCAAGCTCTAGAGCAGTCGACGATGCGGGACGCACACTCGACACTGGGTCAGCAAAGGTTACAGAAACCTTACTCACATCTTCGGGCCGTTGAACTGCTCGCTCCATCGTCGGCTCCGACTGGGATGTCTTGCTAGCTATTGCCTTCTTCTTCCTAGGCCTTAGCGGCACGTCCTCTTCATCATCCGGAAGCTCGATGACATTGGGAGGGGCTGCAAAGAAATCAGTCGACCCTAAATGAGTCACCAGAATTCAACCAACTATACAATAGAGAACAAGATCACGAGGATTGTACCCGGGTTGGAGGTGACCGCATCTTCCATGTCCTCATCTTCATACTGGCGGGTGGAAGTCCTAGAAGTAGCAGCACTACAAATTTCAGAATTCAGTCGGTCATGTTTGGCGAAATAAGTCGACTCAAATCTAGACTTGTACTAAAACAAGAAATCAAGTCCAACTAATACCCGGAAGTAATGGGGATGAGCACTTTGATCTTCGGCAAGGCCTTTGGCGGTTTGTACGACGTAGCTTTCAGTTGCTTCGACGCCTTTTCAGTCGGCGCCGGAGAAGACGTTCGAGGGCGCTTCGATGACTGCCCAGTTGGCACGGTCGCCTTCCCGCGGGCACTTGCGGGATCGTGAGAAAGCTTGGATCGTTTTTCCCTACGAGGAGGAGAGTCGACCTCTTCTTCTTCTTCACTCGGGTCGTCGCTGTCCTCGTCCTCTTCGACGTCAGAGTGCCACTCACCGCTTTCACCTCCACTCGCCTCCCCCTCTAGGTCCTGCTCCTGCTCTCCGTTTGGCATCGAGTACATCTCAGTCAGGGCCTAGAAGACAACAACCAAGATAGGAGACAGTTGGATAACACCAAACAGCTAATTGATAAATCAAGAAGGCACTCGACCACTCGGAGTCATACCTTGTCGGTTTCATACGAGTTGTTGAGCGGAGGAATCCTCGAGATCCCCTGGGGTTGTCCTTGTTGCCAGTGATGCTCTTCAGCCACCCTTCTAACGTGGCATCATCGACTTCCTCTGGATGGATCCGAGTGGTGTCGTCAGTGCCCGAATACATCCACATCGGATGGTCACGAGCTTGAAGGGGTTGGATGCGTCGCCTGAGGAAGACCTCCAACAGATCCATACTGGTTACCCCGTCACGGACAAGCTGAACTACTCACTCAACCAGCACTTTCACTTGCGTCTTCTCCTCTGGGATCACTTTCAAGGAAGAGGGCTTCTCCACTCGGGCCATGAAAAAGGGGGGAAGTCCAGTCGACTGACCGGGAGTCAGCTGGTCCTTGCAGTAGAACCAGGTCGACTGCCACCCTTGGACTGACTCAGGAAGGATCATGGCTGGGAAAGTACTTTCACTCCTCATCTGAATCCCAAGACCCCCGCACATCTGAATCACTTGCGTCCTCTCATCACTCGGGTTGGCCTTCTTGACCGACCGAGAACGGCATGTGAATATGTGCTTGAAGAGCCCCCAGTGTGGCCGACAGCCCAGGAAGCTCTCACACTTGGACACAAAAGCAGCAAGGTATACGATGGTATTCGGAGTAAAGTGGTGAAGTTGCGCCCCGAAGAAGTTCAAAAAACCTCGAAAGAAAGGCTGGGGAGGCAAGGAGAACCTGCGGCCGACGTGAGTAGCGAGGAGAACGCGCTCACCCTCATGTGGCTGTGGCTCGGTCTCGTCCCCCGGGAGTCGTGCCGATTCATGGGGGATCAATCCCCCCTCGACCAGGTCGTCGATGTTGTCCTGACGGATTGTCGAGCGGATCCAGTCTCCCTGGATCCAGCCCGGCGGCAGGCCGGCCCTCAAAGAAGATTCGCCCCGGCCAGACTTCTTCCCCTTCGCCTTCGCCGTCGCCTTATTCGCGTGCTCCAATTCCACCGTCTTCTCTTTCCCCATCGCGGCGAGCAGAGCTCGAACGGGGCGGCAACGCTGGAGTAGGAGCAGATGCAGCGGAGAAAACTAAGAGGGAAAGAGAAGAACGAAGACGAACTGTTCAAAGAAAACCCCGGCCCGACGCCTTATATGGGGCCACTTCTGAGTGGCTGACCTGTGGGTCCGGACAACCCAATCAAATCCCGCAACAGTCGCGCGTGAGGTACGTGGAGAAAAAGGTGGCGCAGTGATCGAGGCGGCTGCACCTAATCCCTTCCGATTACTACGGCCTCCCCCATCTCGCGCGCTTCCCCAAAATCCAAATCCCATGATATCTGCGTGCAGCAGGGCAATCTGTCAGACGGAATATCTTCTCCATACCAGCACTCAAGACATCACAGTAAAGTTCACTCGGTAGATTCAAGAATGGATCAAGGCGACTGGAAAGGAGTTGATATCCTTATGGTTGTTCGCTTGGTCACGATAAGTCACTACCAGAGCATAAAAATTGAATCGGAGGAATTCTCAACTCCTTCTCCACTCAAGCCCCGAACCATTCGGGGGCTAATGATGAAGCTATGTACCCAGGCTAGGGTCATAGGCCTGACCTAGACTACCTCCCCAAGGACTTCACCCTAAAGCCAGCAACATTCAAAGGGTACCATCATCTACTTGACCAGAGACATTCCACTCGGAAGAATCAATGTCACTCGACCGTCACAGAAGTCACTCGACAAACAGAAGATCTGAAGCCACTCTACACAGCAACGGTCGGGCGTTTACTCATAGCCTTAACTACCATTTATAACACTTTAATACGCACGTTACCTATAACGCTCCACCTTTATGTACATTGAACCCCGCATAACGGAGGGGAGCTGGGGTCCTGGCGCACTCTATATAAGCCACCCCCTCCTCCGGGACAGGAGTTCGCATCTTTTGTAAACACACACACGCATATAATCCAGTCGACCGCCTCAGGGCATCAAGACGTAGGGCCGTTACTTCCTACGAGAAGGGCCTAAACTTGTAAACTCGTGTGTACAACTACTCCATAGCTAGGATCTTGCCTCCTCATACCTACCCCCCATTCTACTGTCAGTCTTAGAACCACGACACCCCCCCCCCTTTCATTTCTCCCTCTTTCTCCTTCCCTCTCCTCTCCTACTCCAACATGGAAAGGGGGGAGTCCTACTCCCGGTGGGAGTAGAACTCCTCATGAGGCGCACCAAGGGTGGCCGGCCCCCTCCCCCTCCTCTATTCCTTTATATACGGGGAGGGAGGCACCCCCTAGAGACAACAATTGATCTCTTGGATCTTTTAGCCGTGTGCGGTGCCCCCCTCCACCATAATCCACCTTGGTCATATCGTAGTGGTGCTTAGGCGAAGCCCTGCATCGGTGGAACATCATCGTCGTCACCATGCCGTCGTGCTGACGGAACTCTCCCTCAAAGCTCGGCTGGATCGGAGTTCGAGGGACGTCATCGAGTTGAACTTGTGCAGAACTCGGAGGTGCCATGAGTTTGGTGCTTGATCGGTCGGATCGTGAAGACGTGCGACTACATCAACCGCGTTGTGCTAACGCTTCCGCTTTCGGTCTACGAGGGTACGTAGACACACTCTCCCCTCTCGTTGCTATGCATCACCATGATCTTGCGTGTGCGTAGGAATTTTTTTGAAATTACTACGTCCCCAACAGTATGACCATTGAAGGTTTTATTCATGTAAACAAAACAACAATTATTCTTTGACTTTAAATGAATAATCGTATTGCAATAAACATGATCAAATCATATTCATGCTTAACGCAAACACCAAATAACATTTATTTAGGTTCAACACTAATCCCGAAAGTATAGGGAGTCTGTGATGATGATCATATCAATCTTGGAACCACTTCCAACACACATCGTCACTTCACCCTTAACTAGCCTCTGTTCATTCTGCAACTCCCGTTTCGAGTTACTAATCTCAGCAACTTAACTAGTATCAAATACTGAGGGGTTGCTATAAACACTAGTAAAGTACACATCAATAACATGTATATCAAATATACCTTTGTTCACTTTGCCATCCTTCTTATCCGCCAAATACTTGGGGTAATTCTGCTTCCAGTGACCAGCACTTTGCAGTAAAAGCACTTAGTCTCAAGCTTAGGTCTAGACTTGGGCTTCTTCACTTAAGCAGCAACTTGCTTGTCATTCTTATTGAAGTTCCCCTTCTTCCCTTTGCCCTTTTTCTTGAAACTAGTGGTCTTGTCAACCATTAACACTTGATGCTTTTCTTGATTTCTACCTTCGTCGATTTCCGTATCATGAAGAGCTTAGGAATCGTTTCCGTTATCCCTTGCATATTATAGCTCATCACGAAGTTCTAGTAATTTGGTGATAGTGACTAGAGAATTTTGTCAATCACTATCTTATCTGGAAGATTAACTCCCACTTTATTCAAGTGATTGTAGCCCTCAGACATTTTGAGCACATGCTCACTAGCTGAGCTATTCTCCTCCATTTTGTAGGCAAAATACTTGTCAAAGGTCTCATACCTTTCAACATGGGCATAAGTCTGAAATACTAATTTCAACTCTTGGAACATCTTATATGCTCCGTGGCGTTCAAAACATTTTTGAAGACCAGGTTCTAAGCCGTAAAGCATGGTGCACTAAACTATCAAGTAGTCATCATACCGAGCTTTGCCAAACGTTCATAACGTCTGCATATGCTCCTGCAATAGGTCCGTCACCTAGCGGTGCATCAAGGACATAATTCTTTTGTGCAGCAATGAGGATAATCCTCAGATCACGGATCCAATCCGCATCATTGCTACTAACATCTTTCAATTTATTTTTCTCTAGGAACATATCAAAAATAAACGGGGAAGCTATGTGTGAGCTATTGATCTACAACATAGATATGCAAATACTATCAGGACTAAGTTCATGATAAATTTAAGTTCAATTAATCATATTACTTAAGAACTCCCACTTAGATAGACATCCCTCTAGTCACCTAAATGATCACGTGATCCAAATCAACTAAACCATGTCCGATCATCACGTGAGATGGAGTAGTTTTCAATGGTGAACATCATTGTGTTGATCATATCTACTATATGATTCACGCTCGACATTTCGGTCTCCAGTGTTTTGAGGCCATATCTACATATGCTAGGCTCGTCAAGTTTAACCCGAGTATTCTGCGTGTGCAAAACTGTCTTACACCCGTTGTAGATGAACGTTGAGCTTATCACACCCGATCATCACGTGGTGTCTCGGCACGACAAACTTTGGCAATGGTGCATACTCAGGGAGAACACTTGTACCTTGAAATTTAGTGAGAGATCATCTTATAATGCTACCGTCAATCAAAACAGAATAAGATGCATAAAAGATGAACATCACATGCAATCAATATATGTGACATGATATGGCCATGATCATCTTGCGCCTTTGATCTCCATCTCCAAAGTACTGTCATGATCTCTATCTTCACCGACATGACACCATGATATCCATTATCTTGATCTCTATCAACGTGTCATCACATGGTCGTCTTGCCAATTATTGCTCTTGCAACTATTGCTATCGCATAGCCATAAAGTAGAGCAATTATTTGGCGCTTGCATCTTATGAAATAAAGAGACAACCATAAGGCTTCTGCCAGTTGCCGATAACTTCAACAAAACATGATAATCTCATACAACAATTTATATATCATCATGTCTTGACCATATCACATCACAACAAGCCCTGCAAAAACAAGTTAGACGTCCTCTACTTTGTTGTTGCAAGTTTTACGTGGCTGCTACGGGCTGAGCAAGAAGTGTTATTACCTACGCATCAAAACAACAATGATAGTTTGTCAAGTTAGTGCTGTTTTAACCTTCTCAAGGACCGGGCGTAGCCACACTCGTTTCAACTAAAGTTGGAGAAACTGACACCCACCAGCCACCTGTGTGCAAAGCACGTCGGTATAACCAGTCTCGCGTAAGCGTACGCGTAATGTCGGTCCGGGCCGCTTCATCCAACAATACCGCCGAACCAAAGTATGACATGCTGGTAAGAAGTATGACTTGTATCGCCCACAACTCACTTGTGTTCTACTCGTGCATATAACATCTACGCATAAACCTGGCTCGGATGCCACTGTTGGGGAACGTAGTAATTTCAAAAAAAATCCTATGCACACGCAAGATCATGGTGATGCATAGCAACGAGAGGGGAGAGTGTGTCCACGTACCCTCGTAGACCGAATGCGGAAGCGTTAGCACAACGCGGTTGATGTAGTCGTACGTCTTCATGATCCGACCGATCGAAGTACCGAACGCACTGCACCTCCGAGTTCTGCACACGTTCAACTCGATGACGTCTCGTGAGCTCCAATCCAGCAAAGCTTCACAGGAGAGTTTCGTCAGCACGACGGCGTGGTGATGGTGATGATGATGCTACCAACGCAGGGCTTCGCCTAAGCACCGCTACGATATGATCGGGGTGGATTATGGTGGAGGGGGGCACCGCACACGGCTAAGAGATCAATGATCAATTGTTGTGTCTCTGGGGTGCCCCCTGCCCCTGTATATAAAGAAGCAAGGGGGAGGAGGCGGACGGCCAGGGAGAGGTGCGCCAAGAGGGGGAGTCCTACTCCCACTAGGAGTAGGACTCCTCCTTTTCCAAGTAGGAGTAGGAAAGGGGGAAGGAAAGGGAGAGGAGGAGAAGGAAAGAGGGGGCCGGCCCCCCTTGCCCTAAACCAATTTGCCTTGGGCCTTGGGGGGGCACGCCCCACACTCCCCTTGCTGCCCTCTTTTTCCACTAAGGCCCATGTAGGCCCATTAAGCCCCCTGGGGGGTTCCGGTAACCCCCCGGTACTCCGGTATATGTCCGAGACCTTCTGGGACCTTTCCGGTGTCCTAACATAGTCGTCCAATATATCGATCTTTACGTCTCGACCATTTTGAGACTCCTCGTCATGTCTGTGATCATATCCGGGACTCTGAACTACCTTCGGTACATCAAAACAGAAAAACTCATAATACCGATCGTCACCGAACTTTAAGCGTGCGGACCCTACGGGTTCGAGAACTATGTAGAAATGACCGAGACATGTCTCTGGTCGATAACCAATACCGGAACCTGGATGTTCATATTGGCTCCCACATATTCTACGAAGATCTTTATCAGTCAAACCGCATAACAACATACGTTGTTCCCTTTGTCATCGGTATGTTACTTGCCCGAGATTCGATCGTCGGTATCTCAATACCTAGTTCAATCTCGTTACCGGCAAGTCTCTTTACTCGCTCTGTAATACATCATCCCGCTATTAACTCATTAGTTACAATGCTTGCAAGGCTTATTGTGATGTGCATTACCGAATGGGCCCAGAGATACCTCTTCGACAATTGGAGTGACAAATCCTAATCTCAAAATACGCCAACTCAACAAGTACCTTCGGAGACACCTGTAGAGCACCTTTATAATCACCCAGTTACGTTGTGATGTTTGGTAGCACACAAAGTGTTCCTCCGGTAAATGGGAGTTGCATAATCTCATAGTCATAGGAACATGTATAAGTCATGAAGAAAGCAATAGCAACATACTAAACGATCAAGTGCTAAGCTAACGTAATGGGTCAAGTCAATCACATCATTCTCTAATGATGTGATCCCGTTAATCAAATGACAACTCATGTCTATGGTTAGGAAACATAACCATCATTGATTCAACGAGCTAGTCAAGTAGAGGCATACTAGTGACAATCTATTTGTCTATGTATTCACACATGTACTAAGTTTCTGGTTAATACAATTCTAGCATGAATAATAAACATTTATCATGATATAAGGAAATAAATAATAAACACATGTACTAAGTTTCTGGTTAATACAATTCTAGCATGAATAATAAACATTTATCATGATATAAGGAAATAAATAATAAATTTATTATTGCCTCTAGGGCATATTTCCTTCATCCTTCTTATCCTCCAAATACTTGGGGCAGTTCTGCTTCCAGTGACCAGTCCCTTTGCAGTAGAAGCACTCAGTTTCAGACTTAGGTCCAGATTTGGGCTTCTTACCGAGAGTGGCAACTTGCTTGCCATTCTTCTTGAAGTTCCCCTTCCTTCCCTTGCCCTTTTTCTTGAAACTAGTGGTCTTGTTAACCATCAATACTTGATGCTCCTTCTTTATTTCTACCTCTGCAGCTTTTAGCATAGTGAAGAGCTCAGGAATTGTCTTCTCCATCCCTTGCATATTATAGTTCATCATGAAGCCTTTGTAGCTTGGTGGCAGTGATTGAAGAACTCTATCAATAACACTATCATCTGGAAGATTAACTCCCGCCTGAGTCAAGTGATTAGGCTAACTCCACCGCACGACCCCATTTTGTCCGGCCCCGTCCGTTTGGGGTAAAACGGACAAACGAGGCGGCCCAGCGCACGACGGCCCGGACCCATCTGGTCTGTTTTGTGTCCGGGCCGACCCATTTCGAGCACAAACTTGCGTCGGGTTTGGGTCGCGGCGGACAGCAAACAGACGATTCGAACGTCCGCGTCAGGGCCGCGTGGCAGGCGGCCACCTACCTCCCACCTGCCAACATAAATGTGCACGGGCGGGTGGCCCCACCTATCATCCGCGCAGCGAAGGGTCACCGTCCTTCTTAAATGGGAAGCCGTGGACCGGTCGTCGTCCACAGTTCCCACTCCAGCCCCTCTTTGCCCCCTCGAAACCCAACACCCTCGAAACCCTAGCCGCTCCCCGTCGTCGACCTCGCAGGTCGGCCGCAGCCATGGGCCTTTGGAAGCACGACCGCAAGGGGAAGCACGACCGCGAGGCCGGCTCCTCCTCGGGACGCCGATGCGGCTCCGTCAAGAAGAAGGAGCCCGCATCACCGCCGCACACCTCCATTCGAGCCCCCGCGCCTGCCCCCTTCACTATCGTGCCTAGGGCCGCTGGCGAGCGTGAACGACGGTACCTGGCCATGGATGTCTGCTGGCGGTACTGGGAGACGAGGACACCGGTCCCGTGGAGCGACGTGCACCTCCCCAAAAACTGGCACCTCTCCGCGGACCAGGTCCCCATCCCGCCGGTGCCAGCGAGCGGCCGTGCCCGCACGATGAGATCGAGCGCCGCCGCCGCCTCCCCGACGACCTATTCGACGACGAGAGGTACGCCCCTGACTCCGTCCTGTGGGACACTTGGCTCCAGGATGAGCACGACGTGCGGCATGCGTCGTACTTTGCCGGCACAATGTCGGGGCCGCGGCGGCCACGTCGGGAGGTGTGCGGGCGTACGCGGGTGTGCGGCCTGACGCCCACGCCGTCGGCTTCCCCATCTCCGTCGCCACCTCCACCTCCTCGCATGACAGTGGAGGAGGAGGGCCAGCTCATGGCGCGTGTCATGGAGGACTCCATGCACACGCACGGTGAGCGCCAATGGTCGGGCCTCGAGAAGACGATGGCCCTCTCTACGGCCGGCGGCGTTGCTATCCCCGAGATGTAGATGGTGCCAAAGGAGGAGGGGACGAGGAGCCACCGATGGCCGATTTCCACCCGGGCCTGGTGGGCCAGGGGTGGAGCTGGTCGTGCACGGCGGAGCAGATGGCGGTCGCCGTGAGGGGCAACTAGTGCCCCATGCCGCCGCGGTCGCTGGAGAGCGACGCCTCGCCTCGGGAGGAGGTGGTGCAGGCACCGGCCACCTTCCAGCCCACCGCCCCCGTGCACCGCAGACCGCCGGCCCATCTCTGGACACCGCCGAACTACGTCGACCTCTGCAGCGACGACGACGACACCGGCGGCCACTAAAGACGGCGACGGCGACGGCCAGGGCATGGACGGGCGGCAACAGCGCGCGGGCGGCATTTTTTATTTTGTTTTATGTTAATTATGGAACTGGGCCGTTTAAGTGCGGCATGAAACTGGGCAGTTTTGTGGCTGTGACTGTTATATATGTTTTAAGTTTTTTTAAGTGCGTTTATTTACTTTTTAGGCATTTTATTTAAGTTTTTTGTTTTTTAATCACGTCCACCCCGGACATGATTTGAGGTGCGACCGCGCGCTGGGCGCACCCACGACCCAACGGACAAACGCGGACATGGGCGAACGCATCGCCGCCCCAAAGAGACAAAATCCGGCCAAACCGGACGTCCATTTGGGGTCGCGCGGTGGAGTTGGCCTTATGATACCCAGACATTTTGAGTATGTGTTCACTGATGGAACTGTTCTCCTCCATCTTGCAGCTATAAAACTTGTTGGAGACTTCATATCTCTCAACTCGGGCATTTTCTTGAAATATTAACTTTAATTCCTAGAACATCTCATATGGTCCATGATGTTCGAAACGTCTTTGAAGTCCCAATTCTAAGCCGTAAAGCATGGCACACTGAACTATCGAGTAGTCATCAACACACGAATGTCAGGTGTTCACAGCGTCTGTAGTTGCTGGAGGGGGTGGTACACCTAATGGTGCATCAAGGATATAATTCTTCTGTGCAATAATGAGGATAATCCTCAAGTTACTGACCCAGTACGTGTAGTTGCTACCATCATCTTTCAACTTAGATTTCTCAAGGAACGCATTAAAATTCAATGGAACAACAACACGAGCCATCTATCTACAATCAACATAGACAAGCAAAAAACTATCAGGTACTAAGTTCATGATAAATTAAGTTCAATTAATCATATTACTTAAGAACTCCCACATAGATAGACATCCCTCGAGTCATCTAAATGATTACGTGATCCAAATCAACTAAACCATGTCCGATCATCATGTGAGATGGAGTAGTCATCAATGCTGAACATCTCTATGTTGATCATATCTACTATATGATTCACGTTCGAGCTTTCGGTCTCCAATGTTCTGAGGCCATATCTGTACATGCTAGGCTCGTCAAGTTTAACCCGAGTATTCCGCATGTGCAAAACTGTCTTGCACCCGTTGTATGTGAACGTAGAGCCTATCACACCTGATCATCACGTGGTGTCTCAGCACGACGAACTTTCGCAACGGTGCATACTTAGGGAGAACACTTATACCTTGAAGTTTTAGTGAGGGATCATCTTATAATGCTACCGCCGTACTAAGCAAAATAAGATGCATAAAAGATAAACATCACATGCAATCAAAATATGTGGCATGATATGGCCATCATCATCTTGTTCCTTTGATCTCCATCTCCTAAGCACCGTCATGATATCCATCGTCACCGGCTTGACACCTTGATCTCCATCGTAGCACCGTGGTCGTCTCGCCAACTATTGCTTATACAACTATTGCTAACGCATAGTGATAAAGTAGAGCAATTACATGGCGTTTGCATTTCATACAATAAAGCGACAACCATAAGGCTCCTACGAGTTGTCGATAACTTCTACAAAACATGATCATCTCATATAATAACGTATATCACATCATGTCTTGCCCATATCACATCACAACATGCCCTGCAAAAACAAGTTAGACGTCCTCTACTTTGTTGTTGCAAGTTTTACGTGGCTGCCACGGGCTTCTAGCAAGAACCGTTCTTACCTATGCATCAAAACCACAACGGTGTTTATCAAGTTTGATGTTTTAACCTTCAACAAGGACCGACTGCAGTCAAATTCGATTCAACTAAAGTAGGAGAAACAGACACCCGCCAGCCACTTTATGCAAAACTAGTTGCATGTCTGTCGGTGGAACCGATCTCATGAACGTGGTCATGTAAGGTTGGTCCGGACCGCTTCATCCAACAATACTGCCGAATCAAAATAAGACATTCATGGTAAGCAGTATGACGATCACCGCCCACAACACTTTGTGTTCTACTCGTGCATATCATCTACGCATAGACCTGGCTCTTGATGCCACTGTTGGGAAACGTAGCATGCAATTTCAAAAGATTTCCTACGCTCACACAAGATCTATGTAGGAGATTCATAGCAACGAGAGGGGGAGAGCGTGTCTACGTACCCTCGTAGACCGAAAGCGGAAGCATTTGACAACGCGGTTGATGTAGTCGAACTTCTTCTCGTTCCGACCGATCAAGCACTGGACGTACGGGACCTGCGAGTTCTACACACGTTTAGCTCGATGACGTTCCTTGAAATCTTGATCCAGCAAAGTGTCGAGGGAGAGTTCTGTCAGCACAACGGCGTTGTGACGGTGATGGTGAAGTGATCCGCGTAGGGCTTCGCCTAAGCACTACGAAGATATGACCAGAGGTGTAATCTATGGAGGGAGGCGCCGCACACGGCTAACAGATGTTGTTGTGTGTACTAGGCGCCTCCCCCCTCATATATATATATAGGTGGGAGGGAGAGGGAGCAGCCAAGGGGGCGCCCAAGTAGGAGGAATCCTACTTGGCGCCCTAGTGCAATTTGCCCCTCCTCCTTACCATAACTTCCGGGGGGGAGGAAGGAGGAGGGAGGAGGGAAGGAAGGGGGAGGCCGAATCCCCCCTTCCTTTCTCTCTCTCTCCCTCTTTCCTTCCCCTCTAGGTTCGGCCTATATGGGGGCGCAACAGCCCATGCTGGCTACTGTATTTCCCCTCTTGGCCCATTACGCCCATATCTTTGTCAGGGGGTGCCCGGAACTCCTTTCCGGTGACCCGATATGTACCCGGTACCCTCGGAACATTTCCGATGTCCGAATACCATCGTCCTATATATCAGTATTTACCTCTCGACCATTTCGAGAATCCTCGTCATGTCTGCGATCTCATCCGGGACTCCGAATAACATTCAGTCACCAAATCACATAAATCATATAACACTAAATCGTCATCGAACATTAAGCGTGCGGACCCTACGGGTTCGAGAACTGTGTAGACATGACCGAGACACCTCTCCAGTCAATAACCAACAGCGGAACCTGGATTCTCATATTGGTTCCCACATATTCTACGAAGATCTTTATCGGTCGTACTGTAATGACAACATAAGTTATTCCCTTCGTCATCGGTATGTTACTTGCTCGAGATTCGATCATCGGTATCTTCATACCTAGTTCAATATCGTTACCGGCAAGTCTCTTTACTCATTCTGTAATACATCATCTCATAACTAACTCATTAGTCACATTGCTTGCAAGGCTTATTATGATGTGCATTACCGAGAGGGCCCAGAGATACCTCTCCGATATTCGGAGTGAAAAATCCTAATCTTGATCTATGCCAACCCAACAAACACCTTCGGAGATACCTGTAGAGCATCTTTATAGTCACCAAATACGTTGTGACATTTGATAGCACACAAGATATTCCTCCGGTATTCGGGAGTTGCATAATCTCATAGTCGAAGGAATATGTATTTGACATGAAGAAAGCAATAGCTATAAAACTGAACGATCAACATGCTAAGCTAACAGATGGGTCTTGTCCATCACATCATTCTCCTAATGATGTGATCTCGTTATCAAATGACAACACATGTCTATGGTTAGGAAACTTAACCAGCTTTGATTAACGAGTTAGTCTAGTAGAGGCTTACTAGGGACACGGTGTTTTGTCTATGTATCCACACATGTATCAAGTTTCCGGTTAATACAATTCTAGCATGAATAATAAACATTTATCATGATATAAGGAAATATAAAATATCAACTTTATTATTGCCTCTAGGGCATATTCCTTCATGGGCTTGCGGTATATCACAGTGCAACTTGCAATGGTTAGTTTTTGGGCTGGGATGTGCATGACCTTAATTTGTTGGGTTGGGATAATATCTCCAATTTAATTAAAAAAATTGGGTTGATCGGGTGCCAGGGGTACAAACCCCAATTTCCCAAATAAAATTCAGGTTTCTAGAGTTACCACCCAAACAGGCTCTCATGTTTTTCGGGTTTGGGTAGTGCGGGTTTGGATTCAGGTAATTGAGGTTTGAGCTTCGCGTATCGGGTTTTATGCCCAGCCAGGAGCACCGCCGCATGTTGTTCCAACGTGACGGATGTGTCCGGGCGTCCCAATATCCGCCCCACATATGGGCCGGGTATGGGGGTTGCCGGTCAGTCTGGACATTTGGGTTGCCTTTGGGGCTGCCGACTGGGTGTTTGTTTCTTCTATTCGGGCATTGCCAGGCAGGTCACCTAGGCATTTGAGGCGGATATGGGTTGCCCAGTTGTAGATGCCCTTAGGTATATAGGTTGCCGTACACGACAAATTTTTGGCGTGGCCACACTTTTAGAGTATTTAGCAAAAAGCCACTCCCCATATCCGCCCAGATTACAGGTTTGTGCCCCCCTCGGATTTACCACTTTTAATCGATGGTAAAAGAACTACCATATTTGCTCTATTTTTGCAACAAACTACCACTTCGCAACATCTTTTCTCAAAACTAATAGTGATTATGAGAGAAATAGTCCACCAGTCAGGTCCATGTGGCAATGAAAGTCAACACCGTTTGTCTGACCGATACGCTAGACATTATGATATGTGGGTCCCACATGTCAGTTCTATCTTCTTCCTTAAAATTCCCCATGGAGGCCTCCCGCCAGAGCTAATCCGCCGTCCTGCCTCACTCCCACTGTCCCTCCGCCACCGGCTTCAAGGGCCTTGCCAGGCTGCCCGGTGGCCACGCTCAGCCGCCACCCAGCATATGTCGGTGTCGACAACTGCGGAGCCCACGGTCATGAGGAGCATGGCGTATCGGTCGGCAAACATGAGCGACCATGGCGGAGGTTGGTAGGTCGGGGCACATGTGGAATAGGCGACGGGGCTAGTGACCGTGGCGGCCAACAAGGATCGCGTGACGACGGCAGCCTCGACACAACGCGACGACAACCAATGGAGCTTGTGCGACGGTCATGGCGCTGCACGGGGGGTTAGTCTTCTTCTGCTCCTGAGCTCAAATGAGCCCGGGATGAACAGTAAAATCCCCCAAAAAAATCCTCATTTTTTTTGGCAAACTTTAACAAATATTTTGTGTGCTTGACAAATTTTAGCACTAATGACATTCGTGAAGTCATGGAAAGAACCAGCACTCCAAAATGCTTTGTCATGGCAATGAAATGAAATAAAACCATAACTCTAAAATGTAAAAAAATTGCATTACAGAAGCATCAATTTTTTTTTATGACTTCCACGAATGTTATTTGAAGATAATTTTTTCAAGAACATAAAAACATTTGTCAAAATTTATCACAAAATAATTTCAGAGTTCTTTTGATTTCTTTTACTATTTTTCGATTTTACTGTTCATTAGTGAGTATTTGAGCTCGGAAGCAGATACTCCGCGTAACGTAACCCGTAATGCAGGGTTCGCGACCATGGCCGGCGCCTGCGCCCACCTCCCAGTATGGATCTAGTACACTGGCGGCCGGCAGCCGCCGACGAGCAACTCGTGCTCCGGCACACATACAAGATGATTGAGGAAATGTTCCACAGATAAAATGTTTTGATGGGAAGAGAGTTGCAGGTCAATTCTTTTTTGAAAGTTGAAGGTCAATTTAACAGTCGGAGTTGACTTTTGTACCACTCCAGCCCTGATCAGTTATTAGCAGCACGTGGTAGTTTTATGGAAAAAATATGATAAAAGTGGTAGGCTTTTTTTTATCACCAGTTAAAAGTGGTCGTTGCGGTAGTTTTTTTTGTGCTAAATACTCATGTTTTTTCATATCTGTTGGAGGTGGTGTAGGAAGGGGATCACACTTTTTTACCACCTTCGCCCCCGATGCCACCTTCTCCTGTTGGCCTCATCCCACAGCTCAGCAGCAGCCCAGCCCCTCCTCCGTCTCCATTTCTTTTGTCATCTCTCTCTCTCTCTCTCTCTCTCTCTCGGTGTTAAAACGCGGCCGCCGTACGCGCATTGCCTCCTTCCTTCCGAGCAGTCGCTGGCTCGCTTCGATTCTTCTCCTTCTCTCTTGCCGGGGCGTTCTTGGAGGGGGACTGTAGCTAGCCTAGCAGTGTTCTTGGAGCTGCTGCCGGTGGAGGTCTGCAATGGGGAGGAGCGGCCATGCCTGCTCCGTTCTTGGATCGCTGCTGCTGCTGCTGCTGCTGCTGCCGGGCCCAGCCGCTGCGCAGAAGGGCTCGGCCTGGAAGACGCTGAGTGGTATACAAGCTGCACTTGCCTGTGTTCCCCGTTTGTTTGCTTAGTCTGTGCGTCTGCGATCTGATTCTGATCTGGGTTGACTATTTCTGCGATTCTTAGTTCATAAGCTCGCATCTTGCTTGCGATTTTTGATTCGGCTTCGATGTATGGGTTGGATCTTTAGGATTAAGACGGGGCGACTGCCCGGTCTTGCTCAACCTTCTGCTGTTTCTTCAAGAGCATGGCCTTGCCGAAAGTTTCAGGGCTCGAGATTTCTGATTGGAAGCTTGGGGGCCGGCCATGATGCCTCCTTTTAAATTATTTGCATATAATATGAAATTTTGGCACAGCCGTGGGCGGTAGGGTAGCCTCTTCTGCCGAATGCCATTTGGTTAGGATACGGCAGCAACATCTTTGTTACTAATTCAGATGACGTAGTCAACGCTTCTTACCGCGTGAATGTTCATCGGCTGTTCTTGGGTTAGGTTAGATCACTAGCTGCTGGCGTTTACTGTTCATCGACTGCTTATGGAGCAGGGGATTGTTTGCCCAGTTCGGTAGATGTCAATTTCAAGGATTGATTTCCTTCTTGATGCATCAATTACAGTGGTCGATCATTTAATTGGCCATGCATGTAAAAATACAGTAGATTTATACCACCACCCTGGTATAGTTTTTTTACGGAGTTTCTGCTGTGGCAATACATTTATGAAGTATTAGTCGGACAAAAAGTTACATCTATGAAGCTATGATCCATCCATTGTTCCTCCTGGCTGTTCTCAAGCCTAACACTCACCTCATTGTTTCAGGCGATGCTCCAGCAGTCATAGCTAAGGGTGGTTTCTCCGGCCTATTTCCCGACTCCAGTGACCCTGCTTATTTGTTTGCTGCCAGCAATCAGGATTCAGCCCAGTGGTGCGATGTTCGGTTAACCAAGGATGGCGTTGGCATCTGCCTTCCAGACATAAAAATGGATAACTGCACAACCATATCCGATCTTTTCCCAAAGGGAAAGAAGACCTACCGTGTCAACGGTGTGTCCACGACGGGGTGGTTCTCTGTGGACTATAACAGCATTGACCTGACCAATGTAACTTGTAAGTGCAAATGCAGCTTGCAGTTCTAATGTTTTGAGCATCTTCATTGCATCTTTCTCTTGCTTGATTAGCATTGTTGCCTTTCCTTGTCTAACCCAAACTTACTATTTGTTACAGTGCTGCGAGCAATCTTGTCTCGTACAAATAGGTTTGATGGAAGCTTCACGCTAGTTCAAGTTGAAGTTGCACTGTCGCAATATAAGGCCCCTGCTTGGTTGAATGTTCAGGTACATCAAACTTTGATTACTTTCAGTGCACTACAATTGAAGTGATCTTCTCTTATAGTCTGTCTTGTTTGTGCAAAACTCAGCATGACAGTTTCTACAGCCAGTTTAATCTGAGCATGAGAAGCTATATCCTGTCTATGTCAAAGCAATACACGGTTGACTACATCTCATCCCCTGAAGTGAGTTTCCTCAAAAGTCTAGTTGGAAGAGTTGGCAGGAAGACAAAGCTTGTGTTCCGTTTTCTTGATGAAGGCCTTGTCGAGCCATCTACAAATCAGACATATGGCTCAATGCTGAAAAATCTATCATCCATCAAGACTTTTGCTTCTGGAATACTTGTTCCCAAACACTATATCTGGCCTGTTACGGCAGATAATTATCTGCAACCCTCTACTTCAGTCGTGGATGATGCTCATAAGGCAGGCTTAGAAATTTATGCTGCTGATTTTGCCAACGACTTTGCACTCAGCTACAACTACAGCTATGATCCGTTAGCAGAATATCTTCGCTTCATCGACAATGGTGCCTTCTGTGTTGATGGTCTCTTGACTGATTTCCCTATCACTCCGTTAGAGGCCATCGGTGAGTCCACATTATATGATCTCTTCACAATGCTATAAATGTTCCTTCAAGAAGCTCACACACCCAAGCGGCCACTTTGTCAGGACAATCTTTCATCTTTTATTGACTCTGTTCTAATCATGAAATAATCCACTTTCAACTTTTGGTATTTGTATATTTGAACAAGTTGGAATATTAGTTTGGATCATGGCTTGTCTGATCTTGACTATTGATTTGTTCTATGTTTTGTTGCTGCAGGCTGCTTCAGTAACCTGAACAACACCAAGGCAGATCATGGTATGCCTCCTTCCTTTCTTTATCCATTCTTAACTCCTCAATTTAGTACTGTTATTGACCTCCGGATTTCACATTTACATTGCAGGGGCACCTCTAGTTATCTCCCACAATGGTGCTAGTGGTGACTACCCTGACTGCACTGACCTAGCTTATCAAAAGGCAGTTGTTGATGGTGCAGATGTCATTGACTGTGACGTTCAAGTGACAAAAGATGGCATACCAATATGCATGAGTTCCATTGACCTAATGGATGTCACTACTGTTGCATCCTCACAATTTGCTTCTCAAGCGGGTGTCATAAGTGACATTAAGGCTGTTGCTGGAGTCTATACCTTCAACCTCACTTGGGAGGACATTGCCAACAACCTGAAGCGTAAGTCAGTCTGAACTCTATTAGTAAATCTGATTGCAGTATTTTTCTCTCTTGAGAAAACGCAAGAGGCAAGAGCCTTGCGCATCATTTCATTGCAAGGGAGGCTGGGAATAGGGAGGGAACTGAGAAATGAAAAAACACAACACATGCAAAATTAGTGGACATCCCAGGACTTTGGTTTTTTTTTTTCGAAAAGGGGTTTACCCCAGCCTCTGCATCAGAACGATGCATACGGCTCATATTATTAAAAGCATAATCCAGTAGCAAAGTCGCCAAGTATCGAGGTGCGAAAATAAACAAAAGGCTCGAAAGAGCTACAGCCCAAAACCACAACCGGCTGGCAAACACAATAGGAGCACTACATGCCTATCCTATTACATGACCGCCATCCAAACTGGTTGAAAATATCCCGCGCTACCATCTCCCATCGGGTAGACGCAGCAACCAAACGCTCCCTGGCCTCCGTCGGAGTGAGTAGCGACCACATACGGATGAACGCCGTGGCCCTGAAGATAACCTGCAAAAAGTGGTAATAGCCGTATTCCTTTGCAGATAAGAAACAGTTTATTAGACAGTAAGTTATGTGTGTAATTCCGTTTCCTTCCATTAACTAAAAACAATAGTAAGTTATGCACGATCATGCCATGCCATGCCATTTCATTGTTGTACAAAACAAAACAAAAAATCAATCGTCTGGTGAAGAATTGATTGTCCATCTATGGAGTTACTTGCACTCGTGGATCACTTACTCGAATACTGACATTTCCGTGTTCACAGCTATGATATCAAACCCATTTGGCCAGATTAGCCTATCAAGAAATCCCAGAAACAGGAACGCCGGAAAATTCATGAGATTATCAGACTTCTTGGCTTTTGCAAAAGCAGAAGATTTGTCAGGAATCATGATTACTGTGGAGGTAAGCATGCATTTAAATATGCTGCAAACCCATAATTGTGTGATGTACTCTTCCCATTTCCTGCATCTCTCGTTGAGTCGGCTAGCAAAAAGATGGTTGTTAGTTGGAAAAAATGATACTAATACTGAGCGATTGATTGGATTTTTTGCAGCATGCTTCATTCATGGCAGAGAAACTTGGGTTTGGTGTGGTAGATGCAGTGATCAAAGCTGTCGATGACTCCGGTTACAGCAAACAGACCGCCAAGAAAGTGATGATCCAGTCAACAAACAGCTCAACTCTGGTGAAGTTCAAGCAGCTGGCCAAGTATAACCTTGTGTACAAGATCGACGAAGTCGTGAAAGACGCCGCACCTTCCTCCCTCGCAGACATCAAAAAGTTTGCGGACGCTGTTTCTGTCAGCACCAAGTCCGTTTACCCAGAGTCGAGTAATTTCCTGATAAACCAGACGAACCCTCTCGTCAAGTCCCTGCAGTCTGCTGGTCTTCCAGTCTATGTGTATCTGCTGAGGAACGAGTTCTTTTCTCAACCGTACGACTTCTTCTCAGACGCCACGTCACAGATCAACGCCCTTGTGCACAAAGGGGGAGAGGGAGGCGGAGTGGATGGACTCATCACCGATTTCCCCGGGACGGCTCACAGATACAAATGTGCGTGCCCAACATTTTTCATCCAGTTCACCATGCATGTAGTGTTATCTTGTGAGTGAGTTCTTCTTGTGTTTGCGCAGTGAACTCGTGCAGGAACATGGGGGACAAGACGCCCTACTACATGCTGCCTCCCCAGCGCGGCGGCCTCCTTGGGGTCATACAGGATAAAGCAGCATTGCCACCAGCAATGGCCCCAGAGCCGGTGTTGACTGTCTCCGACGTGGCGGAGCCGCCCCTTCCTCCTGTGAGCAACACCACAGCTCCAGCGCCCTCCCACGCCGCCGTCGATGTCTCCGTCTCGATCCCGATCACTGTGGCGGTGCTAGTGCTATGCGCTTCTCTGCTTATCTGAGGACCACTAAGTCATTCTTTTAATGCCACCCGTTCTATTCTATGTAGCGAGCGATTCGTTTTTCCTTTTGCTTTGGGTCTCATTTGGGGTGGTGGATGTTGAGGTTAAATGATGATTCATGCCTGGATGGTGGCACTTACTTATGTCCCTAGTTAAAACAACATTCTGGTAAATACCACTATGATTGTTAAAGAGGAGAAGTGATGCATTCAGCTCCCAAGAGTCTAGAGTTGCGGTCCCAGACCAGATTTTGATGTGGGAACTCAGAGAGAGTACCAGATCGGACGGCCGTCAGATTGACATCTGACGGCGAGATGCTCTTATTGCGCCTATGGCCGCCGGTTGCTTGTGTCGCCACGGCCACAGCCGTTTTGGTTTGTCTCCAATGATCCAATCTCGAATGTCGTCTGCCTCTACGCCCACGCCCACGGCCGTGGCGCGGCCGGCCGGGAGGTACGCCGTGTACGTCGCGGCCGTGCCGCTGAGGGCCCCTCAGGGTCCGGCCCAGGCCCTGATGTCTTCGGCCTACTCGCTGGGTCTGTGGGACCTTCAGCACTTCATGGTGCTCCTCCGGCCCGACCCTGCCCGAACCCGAACCCAGGTGAGGGAAGGAAATCCATCCGTCCTTTTCGACTCCGCAAGATGTTCAGAGGGCGTTTGGCTTGGCTGGCTTGCAGGAGCAGGAGCCGGAGCCGTCGTTGGTGTTCGATTTCCAGCCTCTCGACCCGGAGGATGCTCTCGCCGCCTTCTCCGTGCTCTCGCGGAGCAAAATACCGGGTAGCTAAGCCGCCGGCGTCGGCCTCTCTGCCTGCTTGCTTGGAATTTTCTTTTTCTTTGCCAAGAAACGGAAGCAGAATTCTTTAGTGATTCATCTTGTCTGCGACGACGGGCGGACAGGGGTGGTTCGGAGGAGAACGCTGCGGCGGATCCCTGACAGGAGGAGCTGGTTCGTCGGCCTCAGCGACGGCGGCGCCGCCGACGCCGCCGAGAGGTTCAGCGAGCGATGGCCGACCGACCTGGTCGTCGGGAACCACGACTGCCGAGACTACACCAACGGTTGGCAGCCACAATTGCCGCTTTACTTACACAACATTGCTGCCATCTCTTCTTTTCATCATCTCAATCTTTTCTTTCTCTGTGTGTGTGCGCGCATGATCTCCTTCGCAAGGGCTGGTGGAAGTCTTGACAGGACAAAAACGCGTCCTCGACTCGCTGAGATCAGCAGGCCGCCAATGAGGCCGCGCCATCGTGGGGTGGGCCGGACTGCTTTCTTCTACCTTTCCTTCTTTCTGTTGCACTAGCGTTGTTTACTGAATCTTGCTCCAGACATCGTCTCGAAATATTCGTCATGTGTTAGTAATTTTTATTATGTATACATATGCGTCAATGGTGCCATATGGTTGAAAGAGACAGGCTTGGATGATTAGGTTAGGTTGATTCACTCTTCTGTTGCTTGTCCGACGGAGCTCATCATGGTTCTTGTGTTACTGTTTTCCAGAGATAAGTTGCAATTTCTTTAAGGAGAAATAAGTTGCCGTTTCACTTTGCAGATATATGAGGATTCCGACTGCTCATGCTCATCTGTGAATTCTTCTAATCCTAGACCAAGAAAACGTACTGCCTGCAACTACTAATGAAACGCATCAGCCTTCTCGGACAAAGGTGTGGCATAAATAAGAAATGCACTTTGAGGAATTCCTCGGCTGGAGCTTGAAGCAAAAGTAGAAAAACTAATCAATGTAACCAGGTGCTGGTTGCTGAGTATCTGGTAATTTGCTGTCAGTAGTTCTTTTACACATATTAATTTGCTATCAGTAGTAATTGAAGCAAAATGTTTACTAACAAAATGGAGGAAGCAATATCCAGTAGCACTTGGATTATATCATATGGCTTCAGCAAACAAACACAAATTTCTTCTGGATTCTGTTTTCGAAATGTGTTCCTAAATGAGAGACGTTTTTGCAGTTTCAATTGAACTGATTTAAGCTGCAAAAACGGCTTACATTTAGAAACACAGGGTGCAATTTCTTATATTCTTCTCCATTAGAAGTGGCAACTATACAACATCACCCACGACAATGAAAGCTCAAGCTTTTTGTGCATCTACCTGCTGACCCTAACACCCAATGCCTTCCAAACAATGGCAAGTTGGTGTCTCAGGACATGATGAGCAAGTGCCATCGTTGGCTGTCCACCATTGGGCTCTGGCCCCACCTTCAGTTTCAAGAAACAACTAGTAGCACTGAAATGCTGATTGGCGTTTGCCGACTAGTTTGGACATGATGACAGAGACAAAAGGAATGTATCTGGGGGCTGACTATCTCCATTCTTCTTTCTCTCAAGTCTGACAACAGGAGGCTTATCGAGATCTCGTCAAATCGGAGGTCACAACTCACCAACCTAACAAGACAAGGTGATCTGCTGGGACATTTCATCCATGATGGATGGATGGATGGATGTGCGGTGCCCCTACCTACCCTGGGACTGCACCTTATCAACAAGGTAGCAACTCAAGCCCTGCGCAGGCAATCGATTAGCGTTGTGCCTGCCTACAACAGTGGAGGCAGACCCCAGTGTGTAATTAGCTGGCCACCGAAATACCGAAACCTAATCTGCACCGTGCTTTTACTTTCTGTCTGTAGCCAGCTGCAGAATTCCAGCATCTTTTCGGTAATCTTTCAGCTGCACAATCTAATTAAGCTAGCGCTACTTTGACTTGTGCTTGAATATAGATTAATCATGGTTGTGCAGTATTAATTCATCCTAATGTACTTATGTGCTCATTTTTTGTTTGCTTGGAGAAGACATGCTGACCATCCATTTTGTTTTGTATAAATGATTTCCATATCTCCTCGTCCTCCTAGTATTATACTTTCTCCGTTCAGAATTACTTATCGTGAAAATGAATGTATCTGGACTAAAATACGTCTAGATACATTTATTTTTGCGACAAGTAATTCCAGACGGAGGAAGTACTACTCAAGAACATCTCCATCTATGCCTCTAGAGCCTAGAAACTACTCATGACTAGCTTAGCCACTTGTGAAAACACAACCACTAAGCTAGGAGATTCAGACAAGCTCTTTTCAGTGTCATATTTAGATTCGCATCGCGTGGAAATTTGACGAAACACGCTATTACGGTCATTGTCGCGTATCCGAAGCGGGGTTGTTGGCAGGTTGTCGTGAAGTGGCACGATATTGGATATCTGGATACCACTATGCATACATGATCCTCACCTTCACTGGCCATCATGATCATGGTCACAGGCCATATATTCAGGCTGGGATCTCAAGTATCAGCCCTGAGGCCCGAATTTGATCTCGTATAACTGAAATCCTGCTTTTTGTCACACCCACTCATTTCTCTCCATGGTCAGCTCTTTGTACCATGATTGTGATGTCACAATGGCTTTCTAAATGTACGGACACCACAGCGTGCCTCTTAAACGTCGTGTGGTCAGGTGTCATTTGCGCCTACTACATGCTCAAGTGCTTGCTAGTGGTTATGTTCAGTGAGGAAGAGGTGGCCTGCCAAGGTCTGTGATTGTTTCGATCCGATCAGTGGGCAGTAGCCACCTGAAGCCTTGTGTTGCTGTGCTGAATTCACCAGCCCGGTGTACATCAAATTTAGAGTTAACCGAATTTATCCTTTTAGAACTAGAGATTCGCTGCAGTGGTTCCCCATAAAGAGTTGGTCATACAACTGGTCTGACTCTGACAGAACAACGTGAGTCTTGTTTGAGTTGTGTCGAATATAGTGTACAAGGTAGGTTATAGTTGGACTTGTAATTGTATTGTGTTTAGATAGGATATGGAGTCGTGTTCAATTAGGACACTTGTATCCTAGGCCTCTCATATATAGCAGGGCTAGACACACGATGTAACTTATGCCAACATAATAGCACCGGAACGCAGGGGAAGCCGGTGGCATGTGCCGGTGTCCAGGACGACCGGGTGCGGTATTGTGACGGTGTCACGGGGAGGAGCGCCCGTAGTCAGACCCCGGGGATGTAGTCATATCAGTGTCGTGTCTCGTGTGATTGCTTGGTCCTCGAATGATCAATGGTAAGCCTCGGACTTATTCTAACGAGTGGTATCATAAGCAAGGTTCAAAGAAGGTCACGGTTGTTGTTGATCTGGAGAAAGTATCGAGTTGAGATGCAGCCGGATGTGGTGTGGTTCTTGACAAGATTGAAAAAAAGCGATCGAAACGGCGCAGCAGATCGATGGAAGCGGCGTGCACACGCGGCTTGACGGCGATTGGGGCAGCAGGTGCGTGGCGGCGGCAGGGCTAGAGCATACACGACCCAATCAGCACGAGGCGATGGCCTCGTCCGGGTGCGGGTCCAAGTAGGCCGGCGGGTGCAAGTGCAAATCACGCTGCTGGAGTCCCCAGGCTAGACGCGTGCGAAGCGGAAGCTGCGAACTAATCGATCTGGAGAAGGTTGGGCAAAGACACGAGAGATTTGTTTTGACAAAAAGAGTTGGCACAAGGCTCAAGAATCAGACCGTGATTGCTACTTAGAAAGGAAAGAAAGATAAGTCCAAAAGCTATGTGTGATTGTATGTGGAGTGGAGTTTGACTAGCGTCATTGGTCTCCTCTGGTACGTGCATACAGGAAGGCTACATGAGACTTTATTTTTGGTCTCTTTTGTTTGGTACACAGTTTGTGTATGGATGGCAGTTGCACTTGAGGATTTGAGGAGTCCGGAGCGTGCTGAGCAGGATCATATAAACATAGGGCGTCCAAGACATGCACAGATGTACACGCAGTTGTGATGCAGGATGGAGTATGATTGCAGTCGGATATGTTTGGTTGGGTCAGACTGAACAGTCTGACGGATCGACGTAAGTCGGTTGGTACCGAAGACGGTGGTGAAGTCGGTGACGACGACATAGGTGCGTGATGCTGATAGTGACCGACTTCTGAGGCGTGGAAACACGTGGCACAGGCCCAAGGGCTTGTGTGGCTTCAACAAGACTATGGCGCGAGGTTGATTCAAGACGGCGCACACGGAGCTTGAAGTTGACGGGGCGCGAGGGTGGACTGATCATCTACCATGGAGTCATGTCGAAGGTGGAGCTGGATTGAGGGGCTACGGTGTAAGGATTCAGGGAATCGAAGCCTATTCAGCAAAGGGGAAAAAAGCGAGAGGCACGTAGTTCAGACTGGAGCCCAGTGGTCTGATGGAAACGTGAAACTCGTCATCGGTCGGTGATGATCGGTGGTACTCTGCAGTGGGGGTTGAGTGGTGTGGTTCACGACCCTTGAGACTCGACCGGGACAGTGGAGGCTCGACGCGGTAATAGCGGCGAGGCGTGCAGTTAGCACGGGACATGGAGACGGGCCAGGGCTCTGGTGGTCATACATGTGGTGAGACAACTGCGAATTTGACTCAGGATGACTACAAGCAACGATGAAATTTCTTCAAGTTTCAGACAGACGGTCAAGAAAGGAGCAATAATGTTGAGTTTAGATAACTCTTATGTGTGACACCCAATATGTGAGTTGTTCATTTTCACGCAGGTCAGTGATCAGTGTGTGATGCGTTGAACGGAGCTCTGGAAGTTGGGAGCATACACTAGAGTAAAGAGGAATTTAATTTTGCTCGAGTGTTGACAGTGGTCAAAAAAAGAAGGGACTATAGGTTGTAGGTGGAGTCACATGGAGTCTTTGGAGTAGCAGCGATACTCATGTGATAAGCTCAAGTTCAATGTACATAGAAGTTTGACGCATGGACAAATTCAGGATGGTGGAGAATATTCGTCAAGGTGGAGTTTGTTGGAGTTGTGTCGAATATAGTGTACAAGATAAGTTACAGTTGAACTTATAGTTGTATTGTGTTTAGATAGGATATGGAGTCGTGCCAAGTAGGACATTTGTATCCTAGGCCTCTCACATATAGCGGTGCTAGACACACGATGTAACTTATGCCAACATAATAGCACCGGAACGCAGGGAAAGCCGGCGGCATGTGCCGGTGTCCAGGGCGACTGGGTGCGGTATTGTGACGGTGTCACGGGGATGTAGCCATATCGGTGTCGTGCCTCGTGTGATTGCTTGGTCCTCGGATGATCAACGGTATGCCTCGGATTTATTCTAACAAGTCTAGACATTTTCACTGCTCACCCTTCATCAGAAAAAAGAAAAAAGAAAGATAAGATAGGGACAAATGTTTATTTCCCTTAAAAGTTCTAGAAGCAATTAAGATAAAATCGGAGCGTCAAAAGGATGAAGAACGAAACCGAAGGGTAAAAGAGAGATAGAGATAGAGGAAGAGAAGAGATGAATCTTTGTTGACATGTAGAGATGAACCTTCAGAAGTTCAGATATGCTAGTACATAACATAGACTAAGAGAAGCCAATCGCCATGGCATCTCTAGTAGTGGTGGTGGTGGTGACCTTTACGTACATCCAAAGTAAGTACATCACTCTAATACTCTACTAGTTACACACCATACACAGCTAGTTATACGCGTAACCCAATCGTACGTACGTACAGACGTTGTACTTACACAATCCTACGCGTAGATGGCATAGCGCATGCTCTCACGCACCATGAGGTGGCTGACCTCGTCGGCCCGTGGCCGCCATACGCTCGCCGCCCAGGCTTCCTCCGTCGGCAGGTCCTCGCCGTCAAAGCGGACGGCGCACGCCAGTGCCAGGAGCGCCCTGGCCATGGCGCCGCCCACGCTCGGCGCCACCGCCGCGGCGGCGCCGGCATCGCCGTGGGCGCCGAGGCCGAGCGCGCTCTCGTCCACCACCCGCGCCGTAGACCTCCTCCCCCTGCGCCGCCGCCACCGCAGGCCCTGCCGGACGAGCGCCACCACGTCGCCCCACATGAAGACCGCCGGCAAGAAGCTAGACACGGGCGGCACAGCAGTATGGAATGGACTGATCACACGTACGTACGCGCGCGGCCTCTCCTCGAACTCTCACCACCAGAGCTTGGCGGGGACACGGCAGCCGAAGCACATGCTTACGTGCACGCACACTCTTGTCGATCACACGGCTCGCACCACGCCCATGGATCCTCCCGTGCTTGGAGCCACCAGCTGCGTCGTCCACACACACAGCATCTCGGTGGGGGTTGTGGCAGATCACAGGTATGGTATATATGCGCGCTGGTCCGACGGAACTAGAAGGGAGCGGAGCTGGGGGATGGTGGAAGCACGCAGGGATCACGGTGGTTTATATGGAGGGAGGAAGAGGAGACAGGCGGAAGAAGATGATGGTGGTGGGGAGAGGGGAGCACTCAACGGCACGTACTAGTGGGGTGGGATTCCGCTGTGCGCCTCTGTGGTGGTGGTGGTGCTTGTTTCTTTCCTTCACCGTGTGTGACTGTGACGGGGAGACGCAAGCCAAACCCAAACTAAGGGCATCTCCAGCCGTGCCTGCCTTCAGAAGGTCTCGTCAGGCGTTTTTTTGCACCGGCGACGAAAAAACAGCCCAGTCGCGTCTCCAGAAGCCCGATTTTCGCCGGCCTGGGCCGAAAACAGCACCGGCGGACCCAGGCCGAACTCGGCACGCTGAGGGGCGTCCGGGGGCGCCGGGGCGAACTGTTTTGCCACGAAAAAGCCGCGGGCCAGCCGCGTCAGGGACACGGCGGCTCGTCTTCCCCCAACTGCCTCGGTTCACGCGGGGAATCAATGGCAAGGCTGCCGCCGGTCAGCCTTGCCGTTGATTCCTCAGGGGCGGCGCGTCACGGGACGGCGCGCCGACGCCTCCCCTCCCTCACACGCGTACACACGGGCGCGGAGCGGCTATAAAAGCCGGCGGTCTCTCGCCTGTGCCCACACCAAACTCACCCCTCGCCGCCGCCCAGCCCCTCTCCCTCCCTCTCCGTCTCTCCCGAACGCCACCGGCAGCCCCTCTCTACCACCGCCGAGCCCATCGCCATGGCAGAGCGCTTCCCCGGAGACGCGGCGGCGGCGAACGACTTCGGCCGCCGTTCGCTCCGCGAACAGGAGTCCTGGCTCCTGTTCCAGGCGAACATCCCGGCGCCGCCGGACATGCGCGCCGGGCCGACGGGGTGGCGGCTCAGCGACGGGGGAGTGCCCGTTCCCCCGTTACCCGACGTCATGGCGAAGCCCAGGTACTTCGCCGAGGAGGTCGAGGTCGCGCGCGCCTCCCTGACCGACGACGAGCGCTCCCTCCCCCAGTACGCCGCCGGCAATCACGCGGCTTGGGCGGCGTACTTCCAGCGCCGCCAGCAGCAGCGCCTGGCCTCCACCAACGACGCGCCGGTGGTCGGCGGCGCGAAGAACAGCGAGGGGCGCCGCCTGTGGCGGGGCGTCCCCGGCCGCACGCTGGATGGCGTGCTGGCGTACCTCGACGGCGGCAACAACCCGTCGTTGACCTATCCTGCGACGGGGGTCGCCCCGTTGCAACACCGACGCACATGGGCGCCAAGGAGGTTCGCCTCCTCCTCGTCTTCCTCCTCTCGCTCATCTTCCCACTCCTCCGGTTCTCCGGCGCTTCTCGGCGTCAAGGCCGAGCCCGCGGCGGAGACGCCAATCGGTCGGCGCACTCGCAGCGTCGGCATCGTCATCAACGAGGGCGGCCGGCGCGCCTTCTCCTCGTCGGCTCCTCCGCGCTTCGTCAAGCCAAAGACGGAGCCGGGGCTAGCGCCGGTGAAGACGGAGCCGGGGCTGGCGCCGGTGAAGGCGGAGTTCGACGACGACGGCGCGGCCCTAGAATGGGCGCGCCAGGACTCCATTGCGATGGAGAAGGCGCGCCGGGAGAAAGAGAAGGAGCGCCAGCGCGCCGCCCTGCGCCGCTTCGAGGAGCGCCGACGCGGCCGCGATGAAGACGGGGTCGTCGTCTTATGCGACAGTGACGACGACGACGATGACACGCCGCCGCCAGTCCGCCATGGCGACGCCGGGCAGGGGTCCAGCAGGGGCGCCCGCGTCAAGGAGGAGAAGACTGACGACGATGATGGCGGCGACGAGTTCAGCCCTTTTCTTTTTTAGATTAGGTTAATGTAATGAAAATGCGCGAATTTCACCGAAAATTGCCATGTTTGGCCGAAATTTAACTAGTTTTTATCATAACTTCGCCGAACGATCCTTCTTTTTTCTATTTTAATACGCGTGTAGGGGCGGCCATGGAGGCCGACGGCTGAAGACCGACCCGCCCCCAGGGCCATTTTTTGCGCCGGCTCACCCCCAGACGACACTTTTAGACGCCCCGTGAGGGGCCAACGGCTGGAGATGCCCTAATGCTCTGCCCTGTGCATGGAAGCAATTGTTTCCCTTTCTTTCTTCGGGATTAATGTTTCCTGGTACTATGTAGTTGTTGTTTGCTTACGGCATAATAACGTCACCGGTGTTAGGCTACTTGTAACGTATAAACTTCGTTCGCGAATCGACTAGGGAGGAATGCGCTCCTCCCCTCAATCTTCACCGGCGAGTATGGATTCGCCTTCTCTTCGCTTGCCGCTTCGGCGGTCGATGGCGGGAAGAGGATTTTTGATGCCTCGAATCTGACTAGTAGATAAGTAGAGCTTTAGTCTTCACAGAGACGGCGTTTGGACGGATGGCGGCGCTTCCTCTTCGAATCAGTCTTCTGGACTCTGATCCTTCTCAAATTCGTTCGTTGGGACGAATTAGACGGAGTTTCGGCGTAGATTCCTGCCTGCTCCTTGGGACAGCGAGGTTAGGATTTCTCATCATGCGTACACAATAACGATATTTGGTGTTAGTTTCTTCAGATCTATTCAAGGATTCAAAGGCGATGATTGCGGCTCCGGGGCGCGTGCACGAAGACTTTCTAACTGTCATTGACAAGGCCAGTCCAGCTCTGGTATGGAAGCAGCGACAATGGCGCGTCTACGACTCGTTCTGACGGCGGAAATAGTCGCTCGGTGGTCCATGGATCTCGATATAATTTCTTTTATGTTTGATGTGTTTTATACTTTCAATGAATCTTTATAATAAATTTAATCATTTTCGTCAAAAAGAAAGAAAAACGTATAAACTCCGTCCTCTAGACTGGAGTCGGAAATATATGAGAAAATCTTTGTACTCTATTAATATCTAGAGCTAAATACGAAGAGAAAACGAAGACATCTCAACGTATAAACTCCGTCCTCTGAACTGTAGTGGGAAATATATGAGCAAATCTTGTACTTCATTAATATCTAGAGCTAAATACGAAGAGAAAACAAAGACATCTCAACCAGAGCAAGTGCTTCATATTAGAGAGTTCCTGTTCTAACGCTTTTGGAGAAATTCCTGTCGACTACATGTTTCTACTCCATAAGCTAAAGTGATTCCAGTCGCCACCTTTTGTTTTCTTGTTGTTTCTTCAAATATTAACAGGAGGCAATCATCCATCCATTTTGCATTTGTCGAGATCTTGGAGAAATTTTATTCCTGAAGGGATCATGTCAAATCTAAGCCGCTGTTCGAGAATGTATGGCCAGTACTTTACCAATTCGTGTTAGGCTCTGCTTATGTGACGAAGACAGATCGTGCCATGCCGGGGAAGCCAATTTTTTTTCTGGCAAATACTCTCCTTTTTTTTTACGAAAATGCATCAATTCTATTGATCAAACCAGCAGTACAAACGTCCCTGAGTATAATAAAAATACATCGAGGTGTGGAAGGTCGTTTTGTTCCTTTCGATCAGGACGATGACACAATCTAACTTTACCTTACTTTGTCTACTTCACCAATTATTTTCTATGGTAGTACTTTTTTTTTGGTGATAAATCTGCAAAGAGCCCCAGGGCTTGTGAAGTTCCCTAGAGCCTAAAAACAAAATACTAAGGGTTGTTAGTCTCCTTAGGGTCCATTACAAAATGCCAAGTAACATGTATATTTAGTCTAGTGTCGCTGTACTAAATTAGGAGTCACTTAGTACCTCAGATTTGTGCAGTCAATTGCAGCCCTCCGGACGGCAAGGCCTTGCCGGAGGATAACTTGACCCAAGCCTTAGAGCATCTCCAACGGCCGCATAAAAATTTAGCGCTCAATAAAAATTATAGCGCGTGACTTTAGTATTTTTAATGCGCTGGGACCAACATCGCTTTTGCAGACGCTCAAAAACGCGTGCACAAAAAGCACACCGTGTAAATTATGAAGCGCGTGTAATCCGAAGCCCAAAATATGCTGCGCGCGATAGCGTTTTTCAGCGCGCGCCCAAAAACTTTTAGCGCTACAGCATCTGCTGGAGCTGTGCGGCGCCCAGAAAAACAAAATTTTAGTGCGCGGAGCTTTTTTTTGGGCGCCTGTTGGAGATGCTCTTAACGCTTGGTGATGTCTCATACACAACTTTATTCTTGTAGACATGATTGGGCCTCAAAGTGCAAAGTTTTGTAAGACAGTAGCAAATTTCTCTCAAGTGGATGACCTAAGATTTATGAATCTGTGGGAGACGTAGGATGAAAATGGTCTCTCTCAAACAACCCTGCAACCAAATAACAAAGAGTCTCTTGTGTCCTCAACACACTCAATACAATGGTAAATTGTATAGATAAACTAGTTCGGCGAAGAGATGGTGATATAAGTGCAATGTGGATGGTAGATATAGATTTTTGTGATCTAAAAATATAAAAACGGCAAGGTAACTAGTAACAAAAGTGAGCAAAAAGGGTATTGCAATGCTTAAAAACAAGGCCTAGGTAACTAGTAACAAAAGTGAGCAAAAAGGGCATTGCAATGCTTAAAAACAAGGCCTAGGATTTATACTTTCACTAATGCGAATTCTCTCAACAATGATAACATAATTAGATCATATAACAATCCCTCAATGTGCAACAAAGAGTCACTCCAAAGTCACTAATAGCGGAGAATAAACAAAGAGATTATTGTAGGGTACGAAACCACCTCAAAGTTATTCTTTCTGATCGATCTATTGGTCTATTCCTATAGGTGTCACAAATAACACTAGAGTTCGTACTAAAATAACACTTAACACACGCATCAACCAAAACTCTAATGTCACGTAGATACTCTAATGTCACCACAAGTATCCGCGGGTTTGATTATACGATATGCATCACACAATCTCAGATTCATCTATTCAAACCAACACAAAGAACTTTAAAGAGTGCCCCAAAGTTTCTACCGGAGAGTCAAGACGAAAACGTGTGCCAACCCGTATGCATAAGTTCACAAGGTCACAGAACCCGCAAGTTGATCACGAAAACATACATCAAGTAGATCACGTGAATATCCCATTGTCACCATAGAGAAGCACATGCAAGACATACATCAAGTGTTCTCAAATCCTTAAAGACTCAATCCGATAAGATAACTTTAAAGAGAAAACTCAATCCAATACAAGAAGGTAGAGGAGAAAACACCATATGATTCAACTATAGTAGCAAAGTTCGTGGTACATCAAGATCGTGCCAAATCAAGAACACGAGAGAGAGAGAGATCAAATACATAGCTACTGGTACATACTCTCAGCTCCGAGGGTGAACTACTCCCTCCTCGTCATGGAGAGCGTCGGGATGATGAAGATGGCCACCGGTGATGGTTTCCCCCTCCGGCAGGTGGCCAGAACGGGCTCCCGATTGGTTTTTCGTGGCTATAGAGGCTTGCGGCGATGGAACTCCCGATCTAGGTTCTGTTCTAGGGTGTTTGGGATTTATAAGAGGTGTTGGCGTCAGGAACAAGTCAGGGGGCCCACGAGACGACGACAAGAACGGGGGGGGGGGGGGGGGGGGGCGCTCCCTATGGGGCACCCTCCATCCTTGTGGTGGCCTCGGGACTCCTCTCTGATAACTTTTCGTTCCAGTATTTTTATATTTTCCAAAAATATTCTTCGTAAATTTTCAGGTCAATTGGACTCCATTTGATACCCCTTTTCTGCGAAACTTAAAAACAAGGAAAAAACAGAAATTGGCACTGGGCTCTAGGTTAATAGGTTAGTCCCAAAATCATATAAAATAGCATATAAATGCATATAAAACATCCAAGATAGATAATATAATAACATGGAACAATAAAAAATTATAGATACGTTGGAGACGTATCAAGCATCCCCCAAGCTTAATTCCTGCTCATCCTCAAGTAGGTAAATGATAAAAACAGAATTTTTGATGTGGAATGCTACCTAACATATTTATCAATGCAATATTATTTATTGTGGCATGAATGTTCAGATCCATAAAATTCGAAACAAAAGTTTAATATTAACATAAAAACAATAATACTTCAAGCATACTAACAAGGCAATTATGTCTTCTCAAAATAATAAGCCAAAGAAAGTTATCCCTATAAAATCATATAGTCTGGCTATGCTCCATCTTCATCACACAAAATATTTAAACCATGCACAACCCCGATGACAAGCCAAGCAATTGTTTCATACTTTTGATGTTCTCAAACCTTTTCAATTTTCACGCAATGCATGAGCGTGAGCCATGGACATAACACTATAGGTGGAATAGAAGGTGGTTGTGGAGAAGACAAGAAGAAGGAGATAGTCTCACATCAACTAGGCGTATCAACGAGCTATGGAGATGCCCATCAATAGATATCAATGTGAGTGAGTAGGGATTGCCATGCAACGGATGCACTAGAGCTATAAGTTTATGAAAACTCAAAAAGAAAACTAAGTGGGTGTGCATCCAACTTGCTTGCTCATGAAGACTTAGGGCAATTTGATGAAGCCCATCATTGGAATATACAAGTCAAGTTCTATAGCGAAAATTTCCCACTAGTATATGAAAGTGACAACATAGGAGATTCTCTATCATGAAGATCATGGTGCTACTTTGAAGCACAAGTGTGGTAAAAGGATAGTAGCATTGCCCCTTCTCTCTTTTTCTCTAATTTTTTGGGCTCTATTTTTTTGCCTTTTTATTTTATTTTTATTTTTACTCCGCAGTCTCATCCCGACTTGTGGGGGAATCATAGTCTCCATCATCCCTTCCTCACCGGGACAATGCTCTAATAATGATGATCATCACACTTTTATTTACTTTACAACTAAAGAATTACAATTCGATACTAGAACAAAATTATGACTCTATATGAATGCCTCCGCCGGTGTACCGGGATGTGCAATGAATCAAGAGTGACATGTATGAAATAATTATGAACGGTGGCTTTGCCACAAATACGACGTCAATTACATGATCATGCAAAGTAATATGATAATGATGGAACGTGTCATAATAAACATAACGGTGGAAGTTGCTTGGCAATAGATCTCGGAATGGCTATGGAAATGCCATAATAAAACAAAATTATGGCTCTATATGAATGCCTCCGCCGTTGTACTGGGATGTGCAATGAATCAAGAGTGACATGTATGAAAGAATTATGAACGGTGGCTTTGCCACAAATACGATGTCAATTACATGATCATGCAAAGTAATATGATAATGATGGAACGTGTCATAATAAACGGAACGGTGGAAGTTGCTTGGCAATAGATCTCGGAATGGCTATGGAAATGCCATAATAGGTAGGTATCGTGGCTGTTTTGAGAAAGGTATATGGTGGGTGTATGGTACCGGCGAAAGTTGCACGGTACTAGAGAGGCTAGCAATGGTGGAAGGGTGAGAGTGCGTATAATCCATGGACTCAACATTAGTCATAAAGAACTCACATACTTATTGCAAAAATCTATTAGTCATCGAAACAAAGTACTACGCGCATGCTCCTAGGGGGATAGATTGGTAGGAAAAGACCATTGCTTGTCCCCGACCGCCACTCATAAAGAATACAATCAATAAATAAATCATGCTCTGACTTCATTACATAACGGTTCATCATACGTGCATGCTACGGGAATCACAAACTTTAACACAAGTATTTCTCAAATTTACAATTACTCACTAGCATGACTCTAATATCACCATAATTATTTCTCAAAACAATCATAAGGAATCAAACTTCTCATAGTATTCAATGCACTTTATATGAAAGTTTTATTATATCCCTCTTGGATGCCCATCATATTACGACTAAATTCATAACCTAAGAAAATTACCATGCTGTTTAGAGACTCTCAAAATAATATAAGTGAAGCATGAGAGTTCAACAATTTCTTCAAAATAAAACTACCGATGTGCTCTAAAAAGATATAAGTGAAGCTGTAAGTGCATCTAGTGCCACCCCTAGTTGGTTTTGGAGTATTGACGGCAAAACTAGTTGAGGGACTAATGTGTTTGTGAGAATTGCAGGATAACACAGGTAGAAGTTCCTCATTGATTCGGTTTTCCTACCAGAGATGACCCCTAAAAATGTATGAAGACATTGAAGTCAAAGGTGGTATATGAAGATATTCACATTGAAGACTATGACAAGAGAAGACACCACATGAAGCCTATGGAGCTCGAAGACTTAGATCTTTCGTAGTTCTCTTTCTTCTGTGTTGAGTCATAGGAACCATCGTACTGTTAAGTGGGGTCCAAGAGAACCAGTCAGAATGACTGAAGTGATGCTTAAACAAAACCTATGTCTTTGAGTGAAGACTTTGAGAGCGAATCTTGTCCAGAGTCGGGCAAGTCAGCCTTGCTTGAAGCCCAAGTAAAGCTGCCATGTGAGTTTGAAATCTGACCGTTAGAACACGTGTCAGTTCCTTAGTGACCCAGGGTCATTTCAGACAAATCAGGTCGGGTTGCCAAGTGGCTATAAATAGCCCACCCCCTACAACCATAAACGGTTGGCTGCTCAGATTCAGAGTACGGCTTTTGTCGTTTGAGAGCACCCCACCTCGAAGCCTTTGAGAGAGAATTCCTTGCGAGGATAAAGCCCTAACCACCCAGAGCCAAAGAGAATTAGGCATCACTTAAGTCTTCTTGTCTGTGTGATCTGAAGACTTATTACACTTGAGGACTGTGCATCCTCCAGCCGGTTAGGCATCGCATTCTGAGCATCCAAGAGACATTGTGGATTGCCGGTGAATGAAGTCTGTGAAGGTTTGGGAGTCTACCTTGAAGACTTACCAGAGTGATTGGGCGAGGTCTGTGTGACCTTAGCTCAAGGGGAATACGGTGAGGACTAGGTGTCCTGAGCTGCTTGTTCAGGACTGGGTGTCCGGGACTGTGTGTCCTAAGGTTTAAATACCTAGCCGCCCTAACCAGACATACAATTGTCACAGCAACTGGAACTGGTCCAACAAATCATTGTTTTCAGCGAGTCACTGGTTTCATCTTCCCTTCCCTTTACTTACTGTTACTCCTTGTGAAGTCATTGTATGTTCGCACTATCTTTTGTCTTCACTGAGTGACTGCGTGTTCTGTGTGGCTTCACAATATCTTCCTACCTGATCTTTACTACATTGTTGCTATTAGTCATTGTGCTTTCACTCTATTGAATACTTGACTATGGCTTGCCTAGTGTAGTCTACCTTCCGCTGCAGGGCAATAGGTTTATTTCTATCATTTGTCTTCAGAACTTCCACGTTTTGAAGACTTTCATAAAAATCGCCTATTCACCCCCCCTCTAGTCGATATAACGCACTTTCAATTGGTATCAGAGCAAGGTGCTCCCTTGTTTTGTGTGATTCGGTTTAACCACCTGGAGTTTTAGCTATGTCGACTGCAGGGATAATTAAAGTCTCCGCTGCGTGCCCCGTCTTCGATGGAACTGAATATCCCTACTGGAAGAATAAGATGCGCATGCATCTTGAAGCCATTGACGTCGACCTATGGTATGTCATCAAGAACGGCGTTCCCAAGGCTGGAGAAGGTGTCACTGCTGCTGATGTCAAGAAGTTCGTTCAACTGGACTCTACTGCCAAGAATATCATCTGTGGTCATCTGACCAAAGAACAGTATGGCCGTGTGAGTGCTTTGGAAACATCTAAGCTGATCTGGGACTGGCTCTCCAAGGTCAATGAAGGCGTCTCAACCCAGAGAGATCAGAGAATCAGTGTCCTTCGCAACCTCTTCAACCGCTTCAAGCGAAATGACAATGAGAATGTCTAGCTCACATTTGACCGACTCACTGACATCACAAATGAGCTTCAAGCCCTCGGCGCTACTGAGATCACCAAACATGAAGTCGTCAAGACACTACTGAGATCACTTGATAGTTCGTTTGACACCCTAGCCCTGATGATTCAAGAACGTCCTGATTTCAAGACACTCGATCCGTCTGACATACTTGAGAGGCTCAACACACATGAGTTTTAGCTTTCTGATAAAAGAGATATCTACGGTCCAAACTATGGGCGAACTCGTGCCTTGAAGGCAAAAGCTGTCTCCTCATCTGAAGAAGAATCTGACAGCAGTTCGGATGATCCTGAAGACATTGGAAGGGAACTTGCTATGCTTGTGAAGAAGTTCCAAAAATTCACCAAGAAGAAAGGTTTCAGAAAGTCTTCCCGATCAAGCTCAAGGAATGATGAAGCTTCTGCTCACGACTACAAGAAGAAAACATGTCAAAAGTGCAAGAAACCTGGCCACTTCATCTCTGAGTGTCCACAGTGGGACAATGAGAACAAAAAGAAGAAGAAGAGCAAGGAATATGACTCTGACGACAAGAAGAAGAAATAATCAAAGTCTTCTTCCAAGTCTTCCTCAAAGTCTTCATCACACAAGAAGAGCTCATCTGGCAAGGCACGTGCGTTTGTTGGCAAGGAAATGGATTCAGAGGAGGAGTCTGCTTCTAAGGAGGCGGAGGTGGAGTCTGAGGAGGAGTCCGATTCAGGCGTCGCAAGTCTGGCTATAGCATACGTTGCCAAGTCCATCTTCAACACTGAAGACAATGACTTCATCACCGACACCGATGCAAATAACAAGGACTACTCCGCTTCTACCTACTGCTTCATGGCACGCAGTGCCAAGGTAAACACACGCACTACTCACTATCAAACATCTAGTGACGATGACTCTGATTGTGGATCAAAACTCAGCTACAAAACACTTGCTAAAATTGCAACTGAACAACAGAGAGCTATGGAACATATTCAAAAACTATTAGACAGAAGCGATGATCTGTTAGGTGCTGAAATGACTCGATCTGAATCCTTAATTGAAGACATAAAAAATCTTCATGTTAAGTATGAGGAACTTGAAAGTCGTCATGAAACTCTCTCAACAACTCATGAAAAGCTTTCCTATGATTATCTTCAAAGAAAGCAAGATCTTGAGAAATTGAGAGCGGCTCATGAAGATCTTCAAAAGGAAAACGAGTCACCTCGCGCCAAACAGATCAGTTCCGCTCAAGAAGGATTTGAACCACCATGTCTTAAATGCATTGAGCGTGATAATGCTACTTCTGTTGCTGAATGTTCTACTGCTACTACTGTTGCAATATCTTCAACTGTTGATGTGGTAACTAACCCCTCTGCTGAGGATACCACTGCTATTGCTGATGAGAATGCTAGGTTGAAGACATTGCTTGAAACAGGGATGTACAAAAGTCTTAAAGGGCATTAGACACTATGTGATGTCCTCAAAAAGCAGATTCTGAACCGAAACCCGAGGAAAGAGGGTGTTGGGTTCGTAAGGAAAATGAATGCTGATGGCTCTTACTGGAAACCTGAGCAGTACCCCAAAACCACGTGGGTTGCTGCAAAGGAACCTTCAGCAGATCCATCCAATCTATCTGGCTTCACTTGTGCTAACCCCATTATCATTGATGAATCCCTTGATGCAAACTATAAACTGTTTAAGAATCAGAATGGTGAAGTGTTTGCCAGGTACATTGGTACTAACTGCAGGAATGGACCGCCTATGAAGAAGATCTGGGTTCCGAAAAGGTGTCTGGAGAATCTTCCTGTGAATGTCATCATGACACCTCACATGAAGAAGACAAACCTCAGACCAAAGGCTTCATACGGTCCAAAGGCTTCATACAGAAAGAGGACTCACCTGAGTCGCACTAACGCAAATGTTTTGCAGGGAAACCATATTCAGGCATATGAATATGAGAGTGGTTCATCAAACCGCCATGTTCATAAGACCAAGAACTATTCTGCTTATTCTTATGAGTACTATTGTCCGCCTGCAAGACTGTTTGTTAGGGCTCCAAAGCCAAATTTCTCATATGCTGCACTTAGACTTATTGCTTCTAAGCCACCCTTGAAGATGTGGGTGGCTAAGAAAGCTTAACTCTCTTTTGCAGGGAAAGGTCTCCAGCAGAAAACCAAATCGTCTGACGCTATTACTGGGGACCTTAATCATCTTGTAGGGCGCAAGATCAAATGCCCGAATGGTCTTACTATGTACTTCGTTCCTGAATCGCTTGCTACTCTCCCTATTAGTCATAATCTGGATCTAAGCTTTCATAACCCACTGGCTCGTCAAATGTTTTTGCTTCACAATGCTCTTCATGAAGCCTATCCCCCTAACTGCACTGTAGGGTACGACACCAGCGTCTTCAGAATGGATTATTGATAGTGGGTGTACAAATCACATGACTAGCAAAAGAAGCCTTCTTATGGACTCAACCTTACGTCCATCTGACAAGAGCCACATCACATTTGCTGACACTGGTAAAAGTAAGGTATTGGGTCTAGGTAGAGTTGCAATCTCAAGGGATCAACACATGGATAAAGTCATGCTTGTTGAATCCCTTGGCTTCAACTTAATGTCTGTCTCAATGCTTTGCGATTTAAACATGATCGTAATATTTGAAAAATATCGTTGCCTTGTTCTAATGGAATCTGACAAGTCTCTAGTATTTGAAGGGTATCGAAAAGATGATTTGTACGTGGTAGATTTCTCAGCAGGACCACAGCTTGCCGTATGTCTTCTAGCAAAAAGCTTAAGAATTCTGGCTCTGGCATCGGAGGCTTGGGCATGCTGGCATGAGGAACCTCCACACCATGGCAAAGAAGAAGCATGTCATAGGCATCGAGGGCGTCAAGTTTAAGAAAGATCACTTATGTGGTGCCTGTGAGGCAGGAAAGATGACGAGGGCCAAACATCCCTCGAAGACAATCATGACCACTACTCGACCCTTCGAACTGCTTCACATGGATCTTTTCGGTCCCACTCATTACTCAACTCTTACTACTACTGCTTGTCTCTATGGCTTTGTCATTGTTGATGATTATTCTAGATATACTTGGGTGCACATAATCCTTTACAAGACCGAAGTGCAGGATGTCTTCAGACGCTTCGCCAATCGAGCAACGAACAACTATGGCGCCAAGATAAAGCATATCAGAAGTGAAAATGGCACTGAATTCAAGAAAACTGGCCTTGATACATATCTTGATACCTTGGGCATCACACGTGAATTCTCAGCCCCGTACACGCCACAGTAGAATGGGGTCGTCGAACGCAAGAACAGAACACTCATTGAGATGGCCAGAACGATGCTAGATGAATACAAGACTTCAAGAAAATCCTGGCCTGAAGCCATTGATACTGCATGCCATACAATCAATCGTGTTTATCTTCACAAGCTTCTGAACAAGACATCTTATGAGCTCCTTACTGGCAAGAAGCCAAATGTCAGTTACTTCAGAGTATTTGGCGCCAGGTGCTGGATCAAGGACCCACATCACACCTCAAAGTTTGCACCAAAAGCACATGAGGGTTTTATGCTTGGATATGGAAAGGATTCGCACTCCTATAGAGTCTTCAATCTCTTTCATTACAAAGTGGTTGAAACAGTGGATGTGCGGTTCGATGAGACCAACGGTTCACAAAGAGAGCAACTGTCAAATGTGCTAGATGAAGTTCCATCCAGTGAATCAATCAAGCTAATGGGAACTGGAGAAATTATACCTTCTGAAGCTCATCCTGAAGAAGAACTTATCATCTCAGCACCTGATCAACATGAAGACAATGCTCAGCCTGAAGACATTCCTTCTAACAACGACAATGATCAGCAAGAGCAAAATCTTCGCCCTGTGCATCCTCGCGTTGCCAATGAAGTGTAGATTGAAAGAATAATTGATAGCATCAATGCACCCGGTCCACTCACTCGTTCAAGGGCAACTCAGCTAGCAAATTTCTGTGGGCACTTCACATTCGTCTCAATAACAGAACCCAAGAAAGTTGAAGAAGCCTTCATGGAACCTGAATGGATTCAAGCTATGCAAGACGAGCTTCAACAGTTTGAGCTGAATAATGTATGGGAACTGGTCAAGCGTCCCGATCCTCAGAAGCACAACATAATAGGCACCAAATGGATATACCGCAACAAGCAAGATGAGCATGGTCAAGTTGTCAGAAACAAAGCTCGTCTCGTTGCTCAAGGATATACTCAAGTGGAAGGCATTGAATTCGATGAAACATTTTCTCCTGTGGCTAGACTTGAAGCCATACGCATACTGCTGGCCTATGCAAATCATCACAACATACTTCTTTATCAAATGGATGTGAAGAGCGCCTTCCTCAATGGCAAGATTGAAGAAGAAGTGTATGTTGCACAACCTCCTGGCTTTGAAGATCCAAAACATCCTGACATGGTATACAAGCTCAACAAGGCACTGTATGGCCTCAAACAAGCCCCTCGGGCCTGAAGTACAGTGAAGAGTTTGGATATATGATGCAAGAGCAATATCAAATGTCTATGATGGGAGAGCTAAAGTTCTTTCTCGGTCTTCAAATACGACAGCAACGCAACAGCATCTTCATATCTCAAGAGAAGTATCTCAAAGATTGCCTGAAGAAGTTCGGTATGCAAGACAGCAAAGGCTTCACGACGCCAATGCCAGCCAAGCATCATCTGGGTCCTGACGACAATGGTAAAGAGTTTGATCAAAAGGTATACCGCTCCATGATTGGTTCTTTACTTTATCTATGTGCATCTAGGCCAGATATTATGCTTAGTGTTTGCATGTGTGCTCGATTTCAAGCGGCACCAAAGGAGTCGCATCACTTAGCTGTGAAGCGAATTCTTCGATATTTGGCTCACACCCCAACTCTAGGATTATGGTATCCAAAGGGCTCAGAGTTTGATCTGGTTGGATTCTCGGATGCTGATTATGCTGGTGACAAAGTTGATCGCAAGTCTACATCAGGCACATGTCACTTTCTGGGACGATCACTTGTATGTTGGTCTTCAAAGAAGCAGAACTGTGTATCTCTCTCCACTGCTGAATCTGAATACATTGCTGCTGGATCTTGCTGCGCTCAGCTTCTGTGGATGAAGAAAATGCTCAAAGACTATGGCATTCATCTGAAGCAAGTGCCACTCTACTGCGACAACGAAAGCGCCATCAAGATTGCCAACAATCCAGTTCAGCACTCGAAGACAAAGCACATTGAAATTCGTCATCACTTTCTCAGAGATCATGTTGTGAAGGAAGATATTGATATCATACACGTCAACACTGAAGAGCAATTGGCAGATATTTTCACCAAGCCCTTGGATGAGAAGAGATTTTGCAAGTTACGGTGTGAGCTAAATATCCTGGAATCCTCAAATGTCCTGTGATCAGGCACGCATCCTAACCCTTATGCATATTGATGACTTAGATGTGCAACACACGAAGTAAAGTATATCTTCAATCAATGAAGACATACATTCTAAGTGTGAATACATTAATGTGGAATTTGACTTCGGAGCGCCACGATGATTGTGCGCCGTGTCTGGGTCTAATACTTCCTATACGGTGGGTAACGCCACCACCAAATGTTCTATTTTGAAGTGTTTCACTCATGGCGTTACCTTGCTATGTCTTCACATTTGGTTTGGCTTCAATCTCAACATGTCTTCATGATTATCTTCACTATGTTGATTATATGTATATATACTAGTGTTCTGTCCTCTACAGCATTCACTTATAGCTATGTCTTCTTATTGAATCTTTTGAACTAAGTGAATGTGATCGGACCCTAACCTCTCTATGCTATCTATCTCAAACTCTATCTCTCCAAATCATATGCATTCTATTGAAACTGTTGAATGTCTTCTCTGCGTCCTTGTCAGCAGAAGATACAAAGGCAAACCTTAAGTCCACTTTCAATGCTCATTCCTCCACATGAAACCCGGAGAAGTAGGAACGACCACCCGATAATCCAGGCGTGCGTGGGACGTGGAACAAACCCCAAAATTCTGCATAATGGCCACGTGTTCCTCAGATGCGAATCGCCAGGGCCACCTGTGTAATAACGCAGTGCCGCCCCTGTACCTATAAATACACACTTTACGGCGGTCATTATCTCTTCTTCCACTCTCGCACGAACCCTAGCGCCACCGCTAGCCCTCGACGACGCCGGCGACGAAGCGCTTCGCTGCCGCAACCTTTCCGATGCCGTCTTCACGCCGACCGTGGACATCGTCCTCTCCGCCGTCGCCGTAGGTGTCCTCCGTCGCCAAGTTAGGGCACGGACGATCGAACTGCTCGGCCTCATCTTCCACTCTGTCTAGCAGTTCTTAGTGTGGTAAATAAAACTTCCTTTTTACGGCACCGTTGATCCTATGGCTTTGTCACTTTCTACCACAAGCAGTTTCTATTCACACAAGTTAGATCTCTCACATACTGCATCTCATAACATGCCTAGTATATTCACTTATGCTTCATAAAGTAGTTATATTCCTCACTTGTACTAATCTCTGGATTCGTACAAATCTGGAACCAACTCCTTATCTATGAGTGAATGTCTTCGCACGATGAGGTCAATGTCTTCTAAACTGATTTATATTCAAAATCTTCTGAGAATGCATATGACCTCTTCCCCTTCCCTCGCACCTTAATGCTGTCACAGGTACATGTTCGTGGGAGAATCCCTTGGTTCTCATAGTCTGCATTCATTTGCAGAATGCTTACAACATCATATAAATTCTCCCGAAGCAAGTTCCTGTTTGTCCAGCAAGCGAAAATCTTTGAAGCCTTTGAATGTGTTGAAGCCTTTCAGTTTAAAGTTCATGGCTTCAGAGAAATCAAGAAGGGTGGCAGAAAGCGTCGTGGAGAAACATCTAGAGATCTGCCAGATGACCTCTCAGAACTGTACAAGACAGATCCTGAAGAGGATTACAATCAGCGCAAGACCCGAATCCAATGGATTCAAAGATATTGGGCAGAACAATGGTTCAAATACCAATTTGTAACCCAGGAATATGCTGAGAAAAATGCCATCAAGAGACCGTGGGGAGACATCCTATACAAGAATCTTCAACCCAGGTCCAGAGATGAAGCCATTGAACAAGGCTTCTATCCCTGCATGGTCCATGGGCCACAGCCTGCTGATGCACACACATCGTCACTACTATGGTGTCGTGACGACATTCTGTTCAAGCGCAACTTTCAGTTTGCCCAGAACTCAGCGAAGCAAAACAAGAAGACATTGGGACTAGACTTCAACCCTGGTCCCTCAGCTCCAAGGGCTGATGGCACACGAGATGCAGAACCCAATGTCGTCGGTCCTTTCTACAACCTTGAAGGCCTCATCACCCATATCTTGGTTCAAGGGACTGCAGTGAATGAGCCTGCAGCTGACGCTGAATCAGATGAAGCGCCTGCAGCGCCGAAGCCAAAGAAGTTGAAGAAGCCTAAAGCTTCAAAGCCTGCCCCTTCACCAAAAATCTCACGAGCGAAGCCACTGGCAACTGCACCTCCTGAAGACAGTGTGCAGTCTAAAGATTTATCACGCATCTCCAAGCCCCAGAAGGTCAAGATGCCTCTGCCACACACCGGCCAAGAGCTAACAGCTGCTGCCATTCTGCGCAATGATGCCATTGATCTGTCAAGTGATGAAGATCTTGCAGATGACGCTTTTGAGCAACTCATCAAGAGCAAAGAAGAAGCAGAAATCTTCAATGATCTGCCTCTCTTTGATGTAACAATCATCCACAACTTCATTGACGAGTGGTTTGACACGCCAAACATCAGCTTTGAAGATCTGCAACTACCCATTGGCCTCAGTGTCGCCTTCCATGGCGCCATTGCTTCAGAGCTAGCTATCGCCCAGCGCATTGTTGAACTGAAGCAGAAGATTGACTTTGAGAAATCTCAGTTCAAGAAGCATATGGCCAAGCTCAGCGTGCAAGAGGTGAAGAACTTCAAGATTATGCTGCACGAGCTCAAGGAAGCCTTTCTCAAGAAACGTGCAGAAGCTCAGGGTTTGCGTGAGCGCATGAAGGTTCTGGCTGACAGATGTGTGCAAGCCTACAGTGAGGCTGAGAAGCGCAAGGCCCTTGGGCGGTCCTGGCATCGACCCCAGGATGGCCGCAAAGAAGAAGAAGAAGCCCGCTACGGCTGAACCCGACGCACCAAGGCAGGAAGCAGATCCCATTGTCTTCCCAACTAGAATGACTGGCTCGAAGCCAAAAAGCCGGTCAACCGCTTCAGAGCTCAATAAGACGAGGACTGCTGAGGCTGAAGCCAGGAAGAGAAAACATCCTGAAGCCTCTCCTATTGCCCCCTCCTAGAAGAAAAGGAATACCAAGAAATATCGGGCTGCTCCCACAGAGCCCTTGATTGTTGAACCCATTTCCATGGTTCACCCCGACGCCGATCCACAAGAACGTCAACTGACTGTCCATGAGCCTGCTTTCACAGAGGCTCATGAAGCTGAAGACTTTCCAGCAGCTGATCCCATCGCTGCTGAAGACATTGGTCACCATGACCATGTTGAAGATGATGCAACCCTTCCTCAGCTAGAGCACCAACAGGTATCATCGCCTGTGCTCACGCACAGTGAACTCATCAGCATTGGTCGTCCACTGACGCCAATTGCACATGATGCTTCATGGGCTGATCGCCCACAAGAGGAAGAAGACTTTGAGGCCCAGCCAACGGCAACTCCACAGGCGTCACCCGCGTTGCGCAGGCTTCGCAAAGGTCCAAGGCCTCAAGTCTCTACTGAAGACAATCCAGCTGCCACCACCAACACCACTGAAGCCACTGACGATGTCATGGCTGAAGCTAATGTGGAGCTCTCACCAACAAAAGCACCAGAAGTCAGCGAAGCCACTGATCCCGCCACTTCTGTTCCTGAGTCTGCTGCCGGTCCCCAGTTCGACTGTCATGTTGAGCACAGGCCTCAGGTACAGAAGCCAATCCCAAGATTGCCAAGGTTCCTAGGTCCTGCATCAGCACCTGGCTCCTTCAATATCAATGGCTTCAGAGGAGACAACACATTCTTCAACAGCTCCAGGAACCCCTACTCCAGGGAAAGAATATCATCTGATCGGTTCTGGAGTTATCCGCAGCGAAGCTATTACTCATGCGTTCTTTACAACCAAGGTCGCATCTTCCCACACAAGCGCCTTGACATTGAAGCAATAGCTAGTCTGCCCTGTCTGGAAGAAGCTCTGGATTGCTTCAAAGAAGTTGGATTGCTGCCGTTCGTTACTGACCAAGAGCATTGGAATGAAGAGTTGCTGCTCCAATTCTATGCCACACTTCACATCCGCGGGTATAGCAGAGATCCGAAGACTTGGGTCCTGGAGTGGATGACAGGAAACGTTCATCACGAAGCCAAAGCCTTTGACATCATTGAGCTCACTGGTTTGCCCACTCTTGGCGATCTCTACGAGCATGGCTGTCAGCTTCATAATGAAGCTATTGAGAGCACCTTTCAGAAGACTGAACCTAATATGAGTCAGATGCTCAGTATGATGAAGCCATTGCCCCAAGATGCTGCTTATCCCACGGAGTTCTTCATTGAAGACCTTGAGTATCTGCCAAGAACCATTTATCACATCATAAGGCGAACTCTCTGGCCAATCAAAGGACATTCTCCCCATGCCAAGCTGGAAGGTGCAATGAAGACTTTGGTCTTCTACATTCTTCATGGAAAATGCTTCAATACATAGGATTTCTTTATTCGCCAACTTGCTGCATCTGGCTCTGATCTGTTTGGTTTGAAGTTCTACGCCCCTTGGGTGATGCGGCTGATCAAACTTCACTCCGCTATCTCATATCAGCCCTCGGCCCGCAACCATCGGATCTTTTTTCCTGATGTGGGTATGTCTATTGAAGCCATCTATCCTGAGCCTGCCAAGGAACCTCTCAGTCTTCAGAATGCAGAGCATCAAAGTTTCACTCAGAACGTTGAAGGCGTGGAAGCCGTAACTCGTGTGTATCCTTTGGCTGGCACTACACGTGCACCGCATCCTGCTCTCACTGAAGCCACTGATAGTACAACTGCTCCACGACCCAAGAAGCGCACTCGTGTTCTCAACGACCGAGAGCTTCTTGTGGCTCTTCATCAGAAACAGGATAGGCATCATGACTGGCTGAAGCGTCAGATGCAAAGCCTCTTGGTGGATGTTAATCGCATTCGCAATCTTGCCACCAAGAATGCTTTTGTTGCCCATGAAACCTCTCGCCGCACATGGAAAGGGCTAACGCTGATGTGTTCTGAAGATGATCTTCAAGAGGATGGCTTCACTGAGCGATTCAAGTTTGACTCCACACCTCCTCGAAGGGCAGTGCTGCGACGAACTCCATCCCTTGAAGACTCTGAGTTCTCTTCCTCTGCTGCAACTGTGAATGCCAGAGTGATCGAGGATGAAGACGATTCTACTTCACCGCCACCTCCTTCAGCACGCTTCGACTCTGCTCCAAGCTCTTCAGCACCGCCAAACACCACCAATGACCCTGCTGCTTCACCTACTCCTCATGGGAACGAGTAGATGCTCTATGTCTTCAAACCTTTTTGGTCCTTATTGACAAAAGGGGGAGAAGCATATGAGGTTGATAGTCTTCAAGCGGGTCCATATGGGCGGGTGCTTTATATTTTGCTTCGTGCTTACAACTCTCGTTTTGCTACATTTGGTTCTTTGAGTTGTAACACTTAAACTCGATGGTCGTCTGATACTTATCTGCCCCCTTGTGTTGCGATGATAAATTCCACACTTAGATCATTCTGCAGACGTCCATTTTCCATTATGCATGTCATTATCTTCATATACTTTCACATGCATAGTGGATTGTCATCATAAGTTGAAGTGGATCTCCACAAGTACAACCTGCCATGTGCATTTGCATTCCAAAAGCAAATTACTTATATGCACATCTTCAGGGGGAGCCCTTGCAACTTATGAAGACAATTCCTTATCCTTTACAATTTCACAGATTATATTCCCATTGAAAACTTCAACTAGTTTGTCATCAATCACGAAAAAGGGGGAGATTGTAAGTGCATCTAGTGCCACCCCTAGTTGGTTTTGGAGTATTGACGACAAACCTAGTTGAGGGACTAATGTGTTTGTGAGAATTGCAGGATAACACAGGTAGAAGTCCCTCATTGATTCGGTTTTCCTACCAGAGATGACCCCTAAAAATGTATGAAGACATTGAAGTCAAAGGTGGTATATGAAGATATTCACATTGAAGACTATGACAATAGAAGACACCACATGAAGCCTATGGAGCTCGAAGACTTAGATCTTTCGTAGTTCTCTTTCTTCTGTGTTGAGTCATAGGAACCACCGTACTGTTAAGTGGGGTCCAAGAGAACCAGTCAGAATGACTGAAGTGATGCTTAAACAAAACCTATGTCTTCGAGTGAAGACTTTGAGAGCGAATCTTGTCCAGAGTCGGGCAAGTCAGCTTTGCTTGAAGCCCAAGTAAAGTTGCCGTGTGAGTTTGAAATCTGACCGTTGGAACACGTGTCAGTTCCTTAGTGACCCAGGGTCATTTCGGACAAATCAGGTCGGGTTGCCAAGTGGCTATAAATAGCCCACCCCCTACAACCATAAACGGTTGGCTGCTCAGATTCAGAGTACGACTTTTGTCGTTTGAGAGCAACCCACCTCGAAGCCTTTGAGAGAGAATTCCTTGCGAGGATAAAGCCCTAACCATCCAGAGCCAAAGAGAATTAGGCATCACTTAAGTCTTCTTGTCTGTGTGATCTGAAGACTTATTACACTTGAGGACTGTGCATCCTCCAGCCGGTTAGGCGTCGCGTTCTGAGCATCCAAGAGACATTATGGATTGCCGGTGAACGAAGTCTGTGAAGGTTTGGGAGTCTACCTTGAAGACTTACTAGAGTGATTGGGCGAGGTCTGTGTGACCTTAGCTCAAGGGAAATACGATGAGGACTAGGTGTCCTGAGCTGCGTGTTCAGGACTGGGTGTCCGGGACTGTGTGTCCTAAGGTTTAAATACCTAGCCTCCCTAACCAGACGTACAGTTGTCACATCAACTGAAACTGGTCCAACAAATCATTGTCTTCAGCGAGTCACTGGTTTCATCTTCCCTTCCCTTTACTTACTGTTACTCCTTGTGAAGTCATTGTATGTTCGCACTATCTTTTGTCTTCACTGAGTGACTGCGTGTTCTGTGTGGCTTCACAATATCTTCCTACCTGATCCTTACTACATTGCTGCTATTAGTCATTGTGCTTTCACTCTATTGAATAGTTGACTATGGCTTGCCTAGTGTAGTCTACCTTCCGCTGCAGGGTAATAGGTTTATTTCTATCGTTTGTCTTCATAACTTCCACGTTTTGAAGACTTTCATAAAAATCGCCTATTCACCCCCCTCTAGTCGGTATAACGCACTTTCAGAAGCACTAGAGAAAATGACAAACTACTCCAAAAGATATAAGTGAAGACCAATGAGTAGTCGAATAATTATGTAACTATGTGAAGACTCCTTCTCATAAATAAAATTTCAAATCTTAAGTACTTTATTCAAACAACAAGCAAACCAAAATAAAATTACATTGCAAGGATAGCACATATCATGTGAAGAAGCAAAAACTTAGGCTCAACCAAAACTGACCGATAGTTGTTGAAGAAGAAAGGTGGGATGCCTACTGGGGCATCCCCAAGATTAGAAGCTTGAGACTTTTTGGAATATTAACTAGGGATGCCTTGGGCATCCCCAAGCTTGAGCTTTTGTGTCTCCTTAATTCCTTTCATATCGCGATTTCCCTAAATCTTAAAAACTTCATCCACACAAAACTCAACAAGAACTCGTGAGATAAGTTAGTATAAATCAAAGCATAAACCTTATCATTCTCTACTGTAGAAAATCACTAAAATTATTATTTGACATTGCATACTAAATGCCTCTGCATATTTAATAGTCCTATCCTCAAATAGAATCATTGAACAAGAAAACATATGCAAACAATGCAAACATAAAAGCAATCTGTCTAAACAGAATATTCTGTAAAGAATGGTAGAGGAATCATACTTCCCTAACTCCAAAAATTCTGAAAAATTACCACACTGTAAAACATTTTTTGTTACTCATTGTGTAAAAATTTCAAGATTTATCATGTTCTGACTATTCACAAATATTCAAAACATAACAGCAAACTTTCTGTTTTTAAGCAGCAACAACCGGACTTGCAAAATAAGCATGCTAAAGGCTATACTTGACCTTTTTATTGAAATAAAAGATGCAAAACATTGATCTAAATAATAGCAAGAAAATCTTAATAAAATAAAATGACGCTCCAAGCAAAACACATATCATGTGTTGAATAAAAATATAGCTCCAAGTAAAGTTACCGATGAATGAAGACGAAAGAGGGGATGCCATCCGGGGCATCCCCAAGCTTAGGCTCTTGGTTTTCCTTGAATATTACCTTGGGGTGCCTTGGGAATACCCAAGCTTAGGCTCTTTCCACTCCTTATTCCGTAGTCCATCAAAACTTTACCCAAAACTTGAAAACTTCACAACACAAAACTTAACAGAAAACTCGTAAGCTCCGTTAGTAAAATAAAGCAAATCACCACTTAGGTACTGTCAAGACAAGAATCATAATTTCTCTCACACGATTCCTACTGTACCCTATCATTTCTACAATTTATATTAAACAATATAAGCCATATAAACTAGAAAACAAGCAAACTATGCATCGAAAACAGAATCTGCCAAAAACAGGACAGTCTGTAGTAATCTATAACTCTCGAATACTTATGTAACTTCAAAAATTCTGAAAAATCAGGACGACCCGAGCAATTTGGTTATTAATATTCTTCAAAAATAATCAGTATTTTATCATGCTTCTGTTAAAATGAGAATTGTTTTTCTTAGCGCAAAAGTTTCTATTTTTCTGCAAGATCAAATCAACCATCAGCATAGATCATCCCAAAGGTCTTACTTGGCACATTACTGAAACAAAAGCTATAAAACATGATTACTACAATAGTATAATCATGTGATAACATAAAAAAATTAGGCATAAGTGTTGGGTTCTCTCCCAACAAGCGCTTTTCTTTAATGCCTTTCTAGCTAGGCATGATGATGACAATGATGCTCACATAGAAGATAAGAATTGAAACATAATGGGAGCATCATGAAGCATATGAATAGCACATTTAAGCCTAACCCACTTCCTATGCATAGGGATTTTGTGAGCAAACAAATTATGGGAGCAAAAATCAACTAGCATAGGAAGGTAAAGCAAGCAAAACTTCAAGATTTTCAACACGTAGAGAGGAAACTTGATATTATTGCAATATGTAAGAGCACATGTTCCTCTCTCATAAAAAATTTCAGTAGCATCATGAATGAATTCAACAATATAACTATCACATAAAGCCTTATTTTCATGATCCACAAGCATAGAAATTTTACTACTCTCCACGTAAGCAAAATTCTTCTCATTCATAGTAGCGGGAGCAAACTCAACAAAATAACCATCATGTGAGGCATAATCCAATTGAAAATTAAAATCACGATGACAAGTTTCATGGTTATCATTATTATTTATAGCATACATGTCATCACAATAATCATCATAGATAGCAACTTTGTTCTCATAATCAATTAGAACCTCCTCCGAAATAGTGGATTCATCACTAAATGAAGTCATGACCTCTCCAAATCCACTTTCATAAATATAATAATAATATTCAACACCCTCCAAAATAGTGGGATAATTATTATCTAAAGTTGACACTTTTCCAAACCCACTTTCATCAATATAATCATCATAAATAGGAGGCATGCTATCATCATAATAAATTTGCTCATCAAAACTTGGGGGACTAAAAATATTATATTCATCAAACATAGCATCCCTAAGCTTGTGGCTTTGCATATCATTAGCATCATGGATATTCATAGCAAACATACTAACAACATTGCAATCATGCTCATCATTCAAAGATTTAGTACCAACCATTTTATTAACTTCTTCTTCTAACACTTTGGCACAATTATCGGAATCCTTATTTTCACGAAAGACATTAAAAAGATTAAGAGTATGAGGCAATCTCAATTCCATTTTTGGTTGTTTTCTTTTATAGACTAAACTAGTGATAAAACAGGAAACTAAAAGATTTGATTGGAAGATCTAAAGATATACCTTCAAGAACTCACCTCCCTAACAACGACGCCAGAAAAGAGCTTCGTTGACGGGATGTGAGTGCCGCTTACCTAGCCTCCTTGGCAACGGCGCCAGAAAAGAGCTTGATGTCTACTACAAAACTTTATCCTTGTAGACGTTGTTGGGCCTCCAAGTGTAGAGTTTTGTAGGACAATAGCAATTTTTCCTCAAGTGGATGACCTAAGGTTTATCAGTCCGTGGGAGGCGTAGGATGAAGATGGTCTCTCTCAAACAACCCTGCAACGAAATAACAAAGAGTCTCTTGTGTCACCAACACACCCAATACAATGCTAAATTGCATAGGTGCACTAGTTCGGCAAAGAGATGGTGATACAAGTGCAATATGGATGGTAGATATAGATTTTTGTAATCTGAAAATATCAAAACAGCAAGGTAACTAGTACCAAAAGTGAGCAAAACGGTATTGCAATACTTAAAAACAAGGCCTAGGGTTCATACTTTCACTAGTGCAAGTTCTCTCAACAATGATAACATAATTAGATCATATAACAATCCCTCAACGTGCAACAAGAAGTCACTCCAAAGTCACTAATAGCGGAGAATAAACGAAGAGATTATTGTAAGGTACGACACCACCTCAAAGTTATTCTTTCTGATCGCTCTATTGGGCTATTCCTATAAGTGTCACAAACAACCCTAGCGTTCGTACTAAAATAACACCTTAAGACACAAATCAACCAAAACCTTAATGTCACCTAGATACTCCAATGTCACCACAAGTATCCGTGGGTTTGATTATACGATATGCATCACACATCTCAGATTCATCTATTCAAACCAACACAAATAATTTCAAAGAGTGCCCCAAAGTTTCTACCGGAGAGTCAAGACGAAAATGTGTGCCAACCCCTATGCATAAGTTCACAAGGTCACAGAACCCGCAAGTTGATCACCAAAACATACATCAAGTAGATCACGTGAATATCCCATTGTCTCCACAGATAAGCACATGCAAGACATACATCAAGTGTTCTCAAATCCTTAAAGACTCCGATAAGATAATTTCAAAGGGAAAACTCAATCCATTACAAGAAGGTAGAGGGGAAAAACTCCAGATGATTCAACTATAGTAGCAAAGCTCGCGGTACATCAGGATCGTGCCAAATCAAGAACACGAGAGAGAGACAGAGAGATCAAACACATAGCTACTGGTACATACCCTCAGCCCCGAGGATGAACTACTCCCTCCTCGTCATGGAGAGCGCCGGGATGATGAAGATGGCCACTTGTGATGGTTTTCCCCTCCGGTAGGGTGCCGGAACGGGCTCGCGATTGTTTTTCATGGCTAGAGAGGTTTGCGGCGGTGGAACTCCTGATCTAGGTTCTGTTCTAGGGTTTTGCGGATTTATAAGAGGTGTTGGCGCTGGGAACAAGTCAGGGGCCCCATGAGGAGACGACAAGGACGGGGGCGTGTGCTAGGGGGGTGCCCTCCACCCTTGTGGTGGCCTCGGGACTCCTCCCCGATAACTTTTGGTTCCAGTATTTTTTATATTTTCCAAAAATATTCTCCATAAATTTTCAGGTAAATTGGACTCCGTTTGTTATTCCTTTTCTGCAAAACTCGAAAACAAGGAAAAAAATAGAAACTGGCACTGGGCTCTAGGTTAATAGGTTAGTCCCAAAAATCATATAAAATAGCATATAAATGCATATAAAACATCAAAGATAGATAATATAATAGCATGGAACAATCAAAAATTATAGATACGTTGGAGACGTATCACTTGGACACCAAAACCGTGAAGAAAACCTCCAGGTAGGTGATCGAGAAGTACTAAGTTAGTACTAAAGTTCAAGATTCCAGTTGCCGGCAGGCCCCGCATCGGCAAGCCAAGACCCGGCAAGCTCCTTGCCGGAAATCTTCCCCCTTCTCTCTTCTCGACTGCTCCACCCTATCGACCGGCTGGTGGCTTGTCAAGATTAGGTGTCAAGCGGGCGAGCGACTTGGGGAGGATCATCAGGACGCATGTCAGCACATCACATGCACATCAACTTTATTGACACCCGTCTAGTGGACGTGTCGATGAGATAGGATCATTCACGTCAATGGCACATAAGGAGAGACACCTTTTGCCAAAGGATTGCTATCAGTTCATGGCTCATTAAATGCCCTTGTCCTAGTCTCGCAGGATTAGGTTGAATAGCATCGAGACCACTATTCACATTGTAATGACCATATTGCCATCGTGGTGACCTCCTTTTGTCTATAAAAGGAGGCTCATGGCTACCATGGCATGGGTCGACACCCTGCTCACTCTTACACAGTAGCTGCACCCGGCTCACACATTTTTGGCAAGCTGCGCTTGTAACTTGATCCCCAAGCAAACCAGCCAAAGACAGGAGTAAGGTTTTACGCCTCCACGGTGGCCCAAAACTGAGAAAACCTCGTGCGTGTACTCTTGGATTTGCTCTCCGTGCTCGTCGATCTCCTAAGCCGAACTGCAAATGGATCCTCGCTGGTCCCATAGATCGTCGTACTCCGACATCTTTGGCGCGCCAAGTAGGGGGATCGCTTGTGCGGATCCACTCTAGCAGTCTTCATGCAAGTTTCATCATCTTCTTCATCCATGGTGTCGAAGAAGAAGAGCGTGGCGGTGGGTGCACCGTCGGGCTCCAAGCTGCCGGTCTAGATGCCTCCGGTGGGCAGGACCGGCGGCGAGCGCTCCCCACACCCTTTCGGCGACAAGAGTCGTACTTGCTCCGTCGGAAGCCACAACCCGCGTGTTGGTACGTCGAGAGGCGGTGTCACGGTTTAGAAGGTCACTACGGCTACATCCAAGGACGATGCCACACGGTCCAAGAAGGACGGGTGGCGGGACGTGCTGAGGCCATCGCAAGATGGACACGAGACGCTTCCCCGCAACGATGTCAACCCTGGCCAACGGCCAGGTAGGGAGCATGTGCACCATTCTCATGGTACACATGGCCTGCCCGCCACGTCAAACTCCTGGCGAGCATCGACCGTGTCAGTAGGACAGATGGAGCTCTTTCTGCCTCACGTAGAAGTCAAGCCACCTCTCAATCCTTGCACCCAGTCATGCCCACGCCACCGGTGGAGGTGCTGGCGCAGGTGGAGCTATTGTTGAACTTTCCTTTGGCTCAGGAGAAGATGGATGAGTGGGTTGCCACCATCCAGAGCCTCGTGCATTTCGCCAGCAATGATGGGGCGCGGCCGGCGGGTCCCTCTCACTGGCAGCCAACGATGCCATTATGGAGGGCTAACAGGTGAACTGTGGGTGCTGCACCAATGGTGCAGTCCCCTCCCCGGCAAGTATGACAAAGCCAGCGGGTCGACGCCCATGAAAATATGTCCATGGCGTTGTTTGATCCGCATGGCCTCCGGAGTCCCCACCTAGACCAACGCCATGTCATCAAGGACCGGCGTGCTGAAGATGCTCGAACCACCATCAAGCGACACCGGTAAGCGCACCATCAATCAGATGCGCGAGAAGGGCCAGTGGTGAGAGACCATGCGCCGGGGTTCCTTGAGTGCCTACCCTACGATGTGGGTTGTCTAGTGTTTACCTACGAGCTGCGACAAGTTCAATGGCCCCACTCCTGAAATTTCAAGCCTAACTTTTCGGAGAAGTACGACGGCAAGCTCAACCGGACTGAGTTTCTTGAAATCCACACCACCGTGGTGCAAGCTGCTGGTGGCAGAGACGACAAGATTCTTGCCAACTATTTTCCATTGGCGCTCAAGTCCATCGTGAGATCTTGGCTGATGAACTTGCTGGAGACCTCCATTTCTTCTTTGTCGGACTTGTGTCATGTGTTCATTCGGACTTATATCGGGGGCCACGAGCCTCCAGGAAAGCCCATCGACATCCACTTGATTCCACAGAAGGATAGTGAGTCCCTTCACAAGTACGTCCGGAGGTTCAACCGTGTGCATCACAACATCCCCAACGTGCACCCTGCTGCTGCGATTGCATTGTTCCACATGAATGTGCGCAATCGCAGGATGCAGGCAGAGTTGAACTTCGGTCAGGTGAACACCATCAATGAATTGTACACCTTGGCGGATCAGTGTGCACGTGCTAAGGAGGGGAGAAGACTTCTCGGGGAGGACGCCGGGGCCGAGGTTGATTCTGAGAATGACGACGCGTCCACCCCCAAGAAGATAGGCCGGAAGCGCAGTCACAAGTGCAAAGACAAGGTGGTGATGGTAGTTGAGAGTTCCGGCAACTTAGATGCCGCCAAGAAGCCCAAGACTGACAGCCCTAACAACGAGCTTGCCGGATGCGCTGATTGTAGAGAGGTTGTGGCAAGCGAGAAGGTGGATGGCTCTGGCAAAACCAAGGGGTCGTACTGCAAGATCCACCGCACCAAGGACCACGACTTCAATGACTGCCGACAAGTGGAGCAGCTTGCCGTGAAGTAGAAGCAAGAGTACGAGAAGCATGACCAGGAGAAGGACCAAGATGGTGCTGGTGGGTCCGGCAACAAGAACTACGGTGGCCGTGGCGGTCGTCGCGCCAAGGGTCAGCAGTAGAAGGAGAATCCTACTCGCGGCCGTGAGAAGTAGGAAGGTGAGGATGATGATGATGAGGAATCTAGAGAATAGGAGTTCCAAAAGGTTGTGGAAGCCATGTGCGTTGACGGAGGTGCATCTTTGCACTCCTCTCACTGCTAGCTCAAGCAGTGGGCGTGTGAGATCAACGCAGCCGAACCAGTAGTAGAGGCGCAGAAGCCACTCAAGTGGTCTGACACACCCATTGTTTTCGAAACTGAGGACCACCTTGACCGCTCCACTGTGGTCAGGTGTTTGTCTTTGTTAGTCTCACCAACAATTCGCAACCTCAAGGTGACGAAAATACTGGTTGACGGTGGGGCCAGCTTGAACTTGATCTCCCCCGATGTGATCAGGAGGCTGCAAATCCCTGATGGAGATCTCCGAGAAATGGGAACGTTTTAATGGATCAATCTGGGGAGGAGCCAGCCCACCGGCAAGGTTACCTTACTGGTCACTTTTGGTACTGAACTGAACTGTAGGACCGAGAAGGTCGCTTTTGATGTCGTTTCCCTACAATGGCATTCTTGGTCGTTCGACCGTGGCAAAGTTTATGGTGGCATCCCATTACGCCTATAATACTTTGAAGATGCTGGGCCCGATGGGCATCATCACTGTCCACTCCGACAAGAAGGACAAAATTATTTGCGCCGACAAGCTCTACCAGGAGGCAGTGGAAACATCTGCCGTCAATGCACCTGCTCCTGCCGGCAAAGCTCCAGGGGAAGGAAAGAAGAAGAAGACCGGCAAGACCTCTAACAAGGACTCTGAGAAGCGCACCTCTTTGGAGTGTAGCGTGCCCATTGAGGACATGTCGGAGAGCTCCACCAGCAAGATCAAGAATACCAAGGCCTCACCACCTGCTACGAAGCAAGTCTCCGCAAGGGAGGATGGCACTGGCCATACTTTTACCGCGAGTGCCGCCCTTGATGGAAATTAGGAAAGCGCGCTCGTTGCCTTCCTGCGGGGGAATATTGATGTGTTTGCATGGCAACCATCGGATATCCCCGGTGTTCCTAGGGAGGTTATTAAGAACCACCTTGCTATCTGTCCTGATGCGAGACCCGTTGAGCAGAAGGCCAGGAAGCGGGCTTTGGAGCGGCAAGAGTTCATCGCCTAAGAAATCCAAAAACTAGATGTAGTAGGTTTGGTCAGAGGAGTGCTCCATCCAACTTGGTTGGCAAACCCAGTGGTCGTTTGCAAGGCAAATGGGAAGTGGAGGCTTTGTATTGACTTCACTAATATAAACAAAGCATGCCCAAAGTACCCCTTTCCCTTGTCGCAGATTGATCAGATTGTGGACTCCACCGCTGGCTGCGACCTGCTCTCTTTTCTTGATTCCTACTTTGGTTATCATCAGATCTTCATGGCCAAGGAAGATGAGGAGAAGACGAAATTCATTACTCCATGTGGTACTTACTACTTTGTACACATGCTTTTCAGATTAAAGAGTGCTGGAGCAACATTTGCAAGGGCTGTGCAAGTTGGTTTTGCCTCTCAGCTACATATAAATGTGGAAGCCTACATGGATGATACAACGCTCAAAACCAGGCACAAGGATTCCCTAATCCGGGATTTAGAAGAGGCATTTGCAAACTCGCGCAAGATCAACTTGAAGCTCAACCCTAAGAAGTGTGTGTTTGGCGTCCCATTCAGCAAGCCTTTTGGGTTCTTTGTATCTCAGCGTGGAGTTGAAGCCAACCCCAACAAGATCAAAGCAATTAAGCAGTTGGAAGCATCAAAGCACGTCAAGGACGTAGGGCGTCTTGCTGGTTGCGTGGCAGCTCTAAGAAGGTTCATCTCCAAGTCAGCTGAGCACGCCTTGCCATTTTTCAAAATCTTGAAAAAGGCATGTTTGATGCAATGGACCCCTGAAGTGGGGGCCACACTCCAAGACTTGAAGGAGTACCTTGATATTCTCCAACGTATCTATAATTTTTTATTGTTCCACGCTATTATATTATCCATCTTGGATGTTTTATATGCTTTATTATGCTATTTTATATCATTTTTGGGACTAACCTATTAACCTAGTGCCTGGTGTCAGTTGCTGGTTTTTCCTTGTTTTTTTCTTTTACAGCAAATAAATACCAAACGGAGTCCAAACAGAACGAAACTTTTTGACAATTTTTCTTGGACCAGAAGACACCTAGGAAGCTTCAGGAGGAGGGCAGAAGATCAATGGATTGGCGACAAGCTTGGAAGGCGCGGCCCCCAGGCTTGTGGGCCCCCTGTGCCTCCTCCAAACCTAAACTCAGCTCTATAAATACCCAAATATTCATCGTATACCAGAGGGCACACCAAAAATACATGTCCACCGCCACAAGTTTCTGTCCCCGTGAGATCCCATCTGGAGACCTTTGCCGGTACTCCACTGGAGGGGGATTCAATCACGGAGGGCCTCTACATCAACCTTTCTGCCCTTTCGATCATGTGTGAGTAGTTTACCACAGACCTACGGGTCCATAACTAGTAGCTAGATGGCTTCTTCTCCTCGATGTTCTTGGAGATCTATTCGATGTAATCTTCTTTTGCGGTGCGTTTGTTGAGATCCGATGAATTGTGGGTTTATGATCAGATTATCTATGAATATTATTTGAGTCTTCTCTGAAGTCTTTTATGCATGATTAAGATAGCTTTGTATTTCTCTCTGATCTATTGATTTGGTTTGGCCAACTAGATTGATTTTTCTGGGAATGGGAGAGGTGCTTTGTAATGGGTTCAATCTTGCGGTGTCCTCACCCAGTGACAGAAGGGGTAGCGAGACACATATTTGTATTGTTTCCATTAAGGATAAAAAGATGGAGTTCTCATCATATTGCTTGAGTCTATCCTTCTACATCATGTCATCTTACTTAAGGCATTACTCCGTTCTTTATGAACTTAATACTCTAGATGCACGCTAGATAGCGGTCGATGTGTGGAGTAATAGTAATAGAATGATGCGGCTTGAACTACGTTGGTATTTCCCCAAAGAGGAAGGGATGATGAAACACGACTACGGTAGGTATTTCCCTTAGTGATGAGAACAAGGTTATCGAACTAGTAGGAGAAACACGCAACACCACATAAATAGCTCCTGCACACAAAGAACAAATACTTGCAACCCGATGTAAGAAAGGGGTTGTCAACCCCTCACAGGTAAAAAGATAGGTAAAATTGTAGTAGATTGGATAAATAGATCTCGCGGGAACGCGAGATAAAATAAATAAATAAAAATTGCAGTAAGGTATTTTTGTATTTTTGGATTAATAGATTTGAAAATAAAAACAAATAAAAATAAACTGTGAAGGAAAATATAATAAAGAAGAGATCCGGGGGCCGTAGATTTCACTGGTGGCTTCTCGCGAGAAAAATAGCATACGGTGGGTAAACAAATTACTGTTGGGAAATTGATAGAACTTCAAATAATCATGACGATATCCAGGAAATGATCATTATATAGGCATCACGTCCAAGATTAGTAGACCGACTCCTGCCTGCATCTACTATTATTACTCCACACATCGACCGCTCTCCATCATGCATCTAGTGTATTAAGTTCATAGAGAAACAGAGTAACGCAATAAGAACAATGGCATGATGTAGACAAGATCTATTTATGTAGAAATAGACCCCATCTTGTTATCCTTAATAGCAACAATACATATGTGCTGTTTCCCCTTCTCTATCGTGGGAAACCACGACCACCTATGGGACCAAGGGTCCCTTGCTGGTTCGGCAGGGGGGATGTCACGTTGCAAAAATAGCAGAAGGGAGTGGGGCAGCAAGACAGAGATCACACGGGCGATTTTACATAGGTTCGGGCCGCCATGAGGCATAAAACCCTACTCCAGCTTTGGTGGATTGATGGTGGAAGAAATGTGGAGAGCGTAGTACACCTTCCCGGCAGGGTTGCCTAGGGGCGGCAGTGACTACACGCGTATGAATGTGTGGGGATTCAATCCTCTAGCCCTTTCTACGGTTGCGATGGGCCGCCTTTTATAGGTTAAGGGGTCACCACAATGGCAAAGTAGTCATTATGCACTAATAAGATAGTAAACAGTGCTATCATACCTAACTCTGCAGGCTGACAAGGTGCATTAAATGTGCCGCCCGACGTCACATCATCACTTGCCCGGCAAGCCTTACCAGGCTATCTTGCCAGCTTCACACCTGCTCTCTTGACACATCGTAGGACAGGTGTCTCTTGTAGGCTTATCCTGTAGAAAGAGGCCGCCATGTGGCTAATGGCTACCACTTAGTCACTTTGCGGCTTGACACCGCATTGATTGACGCTGTGGGTCGTGGTGGAGTAGTTGGGCGAGGTGGTTTTGCCTCCGCGAGTCCCAGCAGGCCCTGCGGGGACATCTAGGACTCTCTCTTCCGGGGGTGACCCCGCCCTCGCCGAGCTCGCGCCTACCCAGCAAGGGAGGCTTTCCTCCTGGTGGTGTCTTGCTTCTCTGGGTTGATCTTGGTCCTCTTGATCTGCATGTTGGTCCTTCGAAGACTTTGGTTTCTTGTATTCTGGCGTGGCCTTGGCTTGTCCGTGCACTAGTCAGGGGAAAATATACACTCCTGTCTGTTTTCCCCGACATAAGCCCCCGGGCCTAAGCCACACGTGTTGGCGCCGCATGTTGGGTTAGGCCCCAAACAGTGCACAAACACGTGGCAGGAGAGGGCTGTGCATTCCAGTTTGCCATGACGATTGGTAAATCCAACTTCCAATTCGCACAATTACTTCACGTCATGGGGTCATGGTATTGTTGCAGTTAAGATAAAATGGTAACTTTCTGAAGCGTCGCGCCTCCGTTATGCATTCCCCCCTCCTTAATAATAGGGAAAAGCGGAGCGGCACGGCTCACTTGTTGCTTGTCTCGCCCCCATCATCTTCCTCCGCAAGCCAAACGACGGTTCCCCCTCCCACTCTCCCATCCGCGCCGCCCTTCCCACCTAACCCTTTCCCCATCCGCACTGCCGCCGCGGAAATGGGGAAAAGGCCAACAGAGAAAGGAAAGCAGACGACCGCGGTGAAGGAAGTAGCCACCGAGGGGAGCAAGAGTGCAGCGGAGCTGAACAAGAAACAGAGGGGAGACACCGTCTTCCTTCTGTCAAACATGAGCGGCCCAGTTCTTCAAGTGGGGTATGGGTATCTATGGGGGAGACCTGTTCCGAAAGGGCATGGAGCGCCCAATGTTTTGGCGGAGGGGAAGGAAGATCCGCCAGACTCGTATCAGTTCTTTTGTGCTTACTTTATCTGCGGCCTTGATACGTCTCCGTTGTATCTACTTTTCCAAACACTTTTGCCCTTGTTTTGGACTCTAACTTGCATGATTTGAATGGAACTAACCCGGACTTATGCTGTTTTCAGCAGAATTGCCATGGTATTATTTATGTGCAGAAACAAAAGTTGTCGGAATGACCTGAAACTCCACGGAGATTATTTTTGGAAATAATAAAAAATACTGGCAAAGAATCAAGGCCAGGGGGCCCACACCCTAGCCATGAGGGTGGGGGCGCGCCCCTGCCTCGTGGCCCCCTAGAGCTCCACCGACCTCAACCTTGACTCCATATATTCGTGTTCGGGGAGAAAAAAATAAGGAAGAAGGATTCATCGTGTTTTACGATACGGAGCCACCACCAAGCCCTAAACTCTCTCGGGAGGGCTGATATGGAGTCCGTTTGGGGCTCCGGAGAGGGGAATCCGTTGCCATCGTCATCATCCACCTTCCTCCATCACCAATTTCATGATGCTCACCATCATGCGTGAGTAATTCCATCGTAGGCTTGCTGGACGGTGATGGTTTGGACGAGATTTATCATGTAATCAAGTTAGTTTTTTTAGGGTTTCATCCCTAGTATCCACTATGTTCTGAGATTGATGTTGCTATGACTTTGCTATGCTTAATGCTTGTCACTAGGGCCCGAGTGCCATGATTTCAGATCTGAACCTATTATGTTTTCATGAATATATGTGAGTTCTTGATCCTATCTTGCAAGTCTATAGTCACCTACTATGTGTTATGATCCGGCAACCCTGAAGTGACAATAATCGGGACCACTCCCGGTGATGACTGATACGTCTCCAATGTATCTATAATTTTTGATTTCTCCATGCTATATTATCTAATGTTTTGGACTATATTGGGCTTTATTTTCCACTTTTATATTATTTTTGGGACTAACCTATTAACCGGAGGCCCAACCCAGAATTGCTGTTTTTTGCCTATTTCAGTGTTTCAGATAAACGGAATATCAAACAGAGTCCAAACGGAATAAAATCTTCGGGAACGTGATTTTCTCACCGAACGTGATCCAGGAGACTTGGACCCTGCTCCAAGGAACAAAAGAGGCGGTCACGAGGGTGGGGGGCGCGCCCCCCTAGGGCGCGCCCCTGCCTCGTGGGCCCCTCGTTGCTCCTCAGGTGTACTTCTTCCTCCTATATATACCCACGTACCCCCAAACGATCAGAACAGGAGCCAAAAACCTAATTCCACCGCCGCAACTTTCTGTATCCATGAGATCCCATCTTGGGGCCTGTTCCGGAGCTCCGCCGGAAGAGGGCCGTCATCACGGAGGGCTTCTACATCATCATAGCCTCTCCGATGAAGTGTGAGTAGTTTACCTCAGACCTTCGGGTCCAAAGTTAGTAGCTAGATGGCTTCTTCTCTCTCTTTGAATCTCAATACAAAGTTCTCCCCCTCTCTTGTGGAGATCTATTCGATGTAATCTTGTTTTTGCGGTGTGTTTGTTGAGACTGATGAATTGCGGGTTTATGATCAAGTCTATCTATGAATAATATTTGAATCTTCTCTGAATTCTTTTATGTATGATTGGTTATCTTTTCAAGTCTCTTCGAATTATCCGTTTGGTTTGGCCAACTAGATTGGTAGTTCTTGCTATGGGAGAAGTGCTTAGCTTTGGGTTCTATCTTGCGGTGTCCTTACCCAGTGACAGAAGGGGCAGCAAGGCACGTATTGTATCGTTGCCATCGAGGATAACAAGATGGGGTTTATTTCATATAGCATTAATTTATCTCTCTACATCATGTCATCTTGCTTAAGGCATTACTCTGTTTTTAACTTAATACTCTAGATGCATGCTGGATAGCGGTCGATGAGTGGAGTAATAGTAGTAGATTGTAACGCCCTCATGCGGCTATATCTCCCACGTGTCGAAGCACGACTTAGAGGCATAACCGCATTGAAAGCAATGTTGCAAGTGAGGTAATCTTCACACAACCCATGTAATACATAAGGGAAAGAGATACATAGCTGGCTTACACTCGCCACTTCACACAATACATGAATAAAGCATTACATTCATCGAAATACACTCAAGGTCCGACTACGGAACCCAAAATACAAGAAGACTACCCCAAATGCTACACAGATCCCCGATCGTCCCGACTGGGCTCCACTACAGATCAATTAGAACGAAACAACATAAAGGACAAGATCTTCATAGAGCTCCTCCTTGAGCTTGGTTGCGTCATCTGCACGGTTCAACAGCACCTGCAAACTGGTTTTGGAAGTATCTGTGAGTCACGGGGACTCAGCAATCTCACACCCTCGCGATCAAGACTATTTAAGCTTATGGGTAAGGTAAAGGTATGATGTGGAGCTGCAGCAAGCGACTAGCATATATGGTGGCTAACATACGCAAATGAGAGCGAGAAGAGAAGGCAAAGCACGTTCACACAACTATGATCAAGAAGTGATCCTAGAACAACCTACGTCAAGCATAACTCCAACACCGTGTTCACTTCCCGGACTCCGCCGGAAAGAGACCATCACGGTTACACACGCGGTTGATGCATTTTAATTAAGGTCAACTTCAGGTTTTCTACAACCGGACATTAACAAATTCCCATCTACCCATAACCGTGGGCACGACTTTCGAAAGTTCAAATCCCTGCAGGGGTGTCCCAACTTAGCCCATCACAAGCTCTCACGGTCAATGAAGGATATTCCTTCTAGCGGGAAGACCCGATCAGACTCAGAATCCCGGTTACAAGACATTTCGACAATGGTAAAACAAGACCAGCAAAGCCACCCGAATGTGCCGACAAATCCCGATAGGAGCTGCACATATGTCTTTCTCAGGGCACATCGGATTGTCCAAGGTTCCGGTAGGCCAGCCCAGAGTTGCCCCTGGTGGCCACCGGCAGCTGACAGGTTGGACCAACACTCAGAGGAGCACTGGCCCGGGGGTTTAATAAAGATGACCCTTGGGCAGGCCTACCCAAGGGAAAGAAAAGGCTAGGTGGCAAATGGTAAAACCAATGTTGGGCCTTGCTGGAGGAGTTTTATTCAAAGCGAACTGTCAAGGGGTTCCCATTATAACCCAACCGCGTAAGGAACGCAAAATCCGGGAACATAACACCGATATGACGGAAACTAGGGCGGCAAGAGTGGAAAAAAACACCAGGCATAAGGCCGAGCCTTCCACCCTTTACCAAGTATATAGATGCATTAATTAGATAAGAGATATTGTGATATCGCAACAAGTAAACATGTTCCAACAAGGAACAACATCTCCATGTTCCAACAAGGAACAAACTTCAATCTTCACCTGCAACTAACAACGCTATAAGAGGGGCTGAGCAAAGCGGTAACATAGCCAAACAACGGTTTGCTAGGACAAGGTGGGTTAGAGGCTTGGTTTAACAATATGGGAGGCATGATAAGCAAGTGGTGGTTATCGCAGCATAGGCATAGCAAAAGAGGGAGCAACTAGCAAGCAAAGATAGAAGTGATTTCGAGGGTATGGTCATCTTGCCTGAGATCCCGTAAGGAAGAGGAACGAGTCCATGAAGAATACAAACGGAAGTAGTCGAATGGGTCCTCAAAAACGCGACGTTATCGGAACCAACCCAAAGAAGCAACACCGGAAAGAAGCACACAACATAGTAAACAACCAACACATGAACATGGTATGATATGCGGGATGCGGTATGCGGTGCACATGCATGATTTGAAAAGGAATGATTGAACCTGGCCTCAACTTGGAAATCCAAGAGTGCCACTGGAAAGGTGAGGTGATTTCGGTTGAAATCGATATAAAGATCACCGGAATCGGATGCACGGTTTGGAAATGGCAAGCAAAACAAATATGGCACCGGTCTACGATAAACAGCAAGTAGCCACCTAAATGCATCACGATGAATATGCTACAGCACTCAAACATGGCAACAAAATACATGGCATGGATACACTCAAGATGCTTGACAAAAGATGAACACTGAGCTACGACTAATTCACCGATTAACAGGTTCAAACAAGCATGGCAAAAATGCAAATGATAACAGGTTTCAGGCTTAGTGAAATAACAACAAATCAGGAATTTATCACCAGGAAGCACATTTTAGAGCATGAAAACTACATGCTACAGGAAATTAACATGGCAAAGCAAGGCATGGCATGAAGATACTCAAAGCACTTAACAAAAGTCCTTTAGTGACCTTGAGCCAAAAGGGATCAGAAAATACAATTGCAAGCATGTGAACATGGCAAAAACATAAACAGATTCAGACTTGGTGAAAAACTGGAGCATGCAAAACAGTTAACGAGTAGGCATGTTTACGAGCTCGATGCACTCACTACAGAGCATGGCATGACAAACTAAACATACACCCATCAAGAATACATGACATAGAAGCTAGACATGGCAAGAACAACAACATAGCATACACGGATCAATAGCAACATCCTCGGCAAAATCGCTAATAAGTCAACAATCTGCCAGGATTCACGATATAGCAAAAGTAGAGCTCGATTGACTCAAGCTAGGGTGCTCCATAAATACAAACAAAGACATGGATGGATAGAGCACCACAGTATTAACAAATCATCCTTACTGGTCATCCTCAAAAGAGGCACGGATCACTAGGAAACAACATGAACATATGGCATATCAACAAAATCAGGACAAGGACTTGGTGAAAAACTAAGTCCCTGAAATCAGCATTACCGATTACGCTACTTTGCAAGCTTGTGATAGTCACCACACATATCACAAAAATACATGGTAAGCACCTCTGTAAAGATGGCATGGCATATAACAAAACTCATGTAGAGCTCAGGACCATATCATGCACACATTAATCATGGCAAAAATGACAAATAGCTATTTGATGAAACAGATCTGACAAGTTACTCACATAGCCCTCTTCCAACAGCATTTCGGGCATCAAGATGAGCTAAAACGAAAATGATGCAATGAAATGAAATGATGTACTCATCGAGGCGAACATTTTGATATGCTACACGCTCAAAACGGAGCTACGGATGCAAAGTTATGACATAATGAACATGGGCACATGAATCTGGAAACTTCGGGGACTTAGTGAAATTTTATTTCCGCGAGAAGTCAACGCGGGATGAGGATATCCGGGACGGCGGGATCCGGGGACGGGCGCGGGCGTTTGGATCGGGCACCTGGTGGATCTGATCCACCTTCTTCTCCGGCGAGGCGTAGACTCCGGCGATGCGGAAACTCCCACGAACGGTGGCGCAACTCCCGAGGAGGCGGCGGACGAGGGCAAGGCGGCGGCCGGCGAAGCTTGCGGCGGCGGCGGAGAGGCGAAGAGGCGACGGCAGCGCACGGCGGACGAAGTCCGGTGGCAGGCGGCGGAGGTCGTCGGCGGGAGGCGCACGGCGGCGTGGCGGCGGGATCTGTCGCGCGCGCGGGGCTGCGCACTCGGGCGGAGGCGGCAGAGCGGTTCGGGCCCGGGCGGGCCTGCCCTGGGCCCGGTGGGCCGCAACGGCGGGGAGGAGAGAGAGGAGGTGGCGCGGGATGAGGTGGCGCGCGCTGATTGGAGGAGAGCGGCGGCGGGGCGACGTGGCAAGCCCTGATTGGCCGGGGTGAGGTGGCTGCGGGGCGGCGGACATGTCCGGCGCGGTGGGGAGTTTTTGTCCGGCGGCACGAGGAGCGGGGCTAGGGTTTGATCTGCGCGGAAATTTTGGAGGGGATTGCATATATATAGGTAGAGGGAGCTAGGAGAGTCAAAATGAGGTGCGGTTTGCGGCCACGCGATCGTGATCAAACGACCGAGATGATGGAGGAGGTTTAGGTGGGTTTTGAGCCACTTTGGAAGGGTGTTGGGCTGCAACACACACGAGGCCTTTACGGTCCCTCGGTTAACCGTTGGAGTATCAAACAAAGTCCAAATGGCACAAAACTTGACAGGCGGTCTACCGGTGGTAAACCAAGGCCGCATGACAAGTCTCGGTCCAATCCGAAAACGTTTAACACCCGCACAGAAAAAGAGGTAGAAAGGGACACCGGGTGACATAGGAGCGCCGGATTGCAAAACGGACAATGGAGAAAATGCTCGGATGCATGAGACGAACATGTATGCAAATGAAATGCACATGATGACATGATATGCAATGCATGACACGCAAGCAATGACAAGGCAACAACAACGAATAACTGGACGACACCTGGCACATCGGTCTCGGGGCGTTACATAGATGCAGAATCGTTTCGATCTACTTGTCACGGACGTGATGCCTATATACATGATCATGCCTAGATATTCTCATAAATATGCTCAATTCTGTCAATTGTTCAATAGTAATTTGTTCACCCACCGTAGAATACTTATGCTCTTGAGAGAAGCCACTAGTGAAACCTATAGCCCCCGGGTCTATTCTCATCATATCAATCTCCATTACTTTAATCTTGCTTTGCTTTTTTTACTTTGCCTTTACTTTTTACTTTGCATATTTATACCAAAAACACCAAAAATATTATATCTATCAGATCTCACTCTCGTAAGTGACCGTGAAGGGCTTGACAACCCCTAATCGCGTTGGTTGCGAGTAGCTATCGCTTTGTGCAGGTACGAGGGACTTGAGTGTGGGCTCCTACTGGATTGATACCTTGGTTCTCAAAAACCAAGGGAAATACTTACGCTACTCTGCTGCATCATCCCTTCCTCTTCGGGGAAAACCAATGCAAGCTCAAGATGTAGCAATGACCGTAGTTTGAGGAGTTCATGTATTCACTATGTGTTAATGCTTTGGTCCGGTACTCTATTAAAAGGAGGCCTTAATATCCCTTAGTTTCCACTAGGACCCCGCTGCCACGGGAGGGTAGGACAAAAGATGTCATGCAAGTTCTTTTCCATAAGCACGTATGACTATATTCGGAATACATGCCTACATTACATTGATGAATTGGAGCTAGTTCTGTGTCACCCTATGTTATGACTGTTACATGATGAACCACATCCGGCATAATTCTCTATCACCGATCCATTGCCTACGAGCTTTCCATATATTGTTCTTCGCTTATTTACTTTTCCGTTGCTATTGTTGTCATCACTACAAAATACCAAAAATATTACTTTTGCTACTGTTACCTTTTGCTACCGTTACCAATACTATCATATTACTTTGCTACTAAACACTTTGCTGCAGATATTAAGTTTCCAGGTGTGGTTGAATTGACAACTCAGCTGCTAATACTTGAGAATATTCTTTGTCTCCCCTTGTGTCGAATCAATAAATTTGGGTTGAATACTCTACCCTCGAAAACTGTTGCGATCCCCTATACTTGTGGGTTATCAACGATGGCAAAAGGTAACGGTAGCAAAAGTAATATTTTGGGGTTTTATAGTGATGGTAACAGTAGTAGCGGAAAAGTATATAAGCGAAGAAAATCTCGTAGGCATTGGATCGGTGATGGAGAATTATGCCGGATGCGATCGATCATGCAACAGTCATAACATAGGGTGACACAAAACTAGCTCCAGTTCATCAATGTAATGTAGGCATGTATTCCAAATATAGTCATACGTGCTTATGGAAAAGAACTTGCATGACATCTTTTGTCCTACCCTCCCGTGGCAGCGGGGTCCTAATGGAAACTAAGGGATATTAAGGCCTCCTTTTAATAGAGTACCAGGCCAAAGCAATAACACATAGTGAATACATGAACGCCTCAAACTACGGTCATCACCGGTAAGTATCCCGATTATTGTCACTTCGGGGTTAACGGATCATAACACATAATAGGTGACTATAGACTTGCAAGATAGGATCAAGAACTCTCATATATTGATGAAAACATAATAGGATCATATCTGAAATCATGGCACTCGGGCCCTAGTGACAAGCATTAAGCATAGCAAAGTCATAGCAACATCAATCTCAGAACATAGTGGATACTAGGGATCAAACCCTAACAAAACTAACTCGATTGCATGATAAATCTCATCCAACACATCACCGTCCAGCAAGACTACGATGAAATTACTCACGCACGGCGGTGAGCATCATGAAATTGGTGATGGAGGAAGGTTGATGATGACGATAGATTCCCCTCTTCGGAGCCCCGAACGGACTCCAGATCATCCCTCCCGAGAGAGTTTAGGGCTTGGCGCCAGCTCCGTATTGTAAAACACGATGAATCCTTCTCTCTGATTTTTTCTCTGCGAAAGTGAATATATGGAGTCAAGGTTGACGTCGGTGGAGCATCAGGGGGCCCATGAGGCAGGGGGCGTGCCCAGGGGGCTAGGGCGCCCCCCTCATGGACAGGTGGTGGCCCCCTGACGTGGATCTTTCTTCTAGTATTTTTTATATATTCCAAAATAATTCTCTGTTGATTTTCAGGTCATTCTGAGAACTTTTATTTCTGCACAAAAATAATACCATGGCAATTCTGCTAAAAACAGCGTCAGTCCGGGTTAGTTCCATTCAAATCATGCAAGTTAGAGTCGAAAACAAGGGGAAATGTGTTTGGAAAAGTAGATATGACGGAGACGTATCAGGAACGAGAAGAATTTCTAAAGGCACATTATCCAGAATGGTTTTCCCGAGCAACCGAATCTCGAGGACGAGATTCATCCTAAGTGGGGGAGGTTTGTGATAGCCTGGCTTTTGCCCTCTCTTCCTTGTCTGATTTTCTTTTGATTTGGATTTGAATTTGGAATTTTGAATCACTTCTGATGGACTTAAGCACTTGGGTACCAGCTTGACTTTCACCCAAGTGACTCAGCTCTCTCCCTAGCCACCATTTCTCCTCTGATCCACCTCAAAATAATATTATGAAAAATATTCATTTTCCCTCCCAAAAGCCTAACTAGCCCATTGTGTTCCAAAGCAACCCAAAATTTTCTTGCCCACAAAAATCTGAGAAAATTCACAAATATTCTTTGAACCCTAGGGCACCTTCCTAAGCAAAAATATTGCATCACTTTTTGGAATATTTTTGCTACAGAAAATATTTTCTGTTCTGGACAGAAATGGTAGTTTTACAGCAACTACCATTTTACATGCTCAAATGCTTCTGAATTTTCTTGTGAATCACCACCCTCCTAGATGACGGCTAGCCTCCAAAGCTCAGCTTCCAACTCTTAGTAGTTTGACCACAGTAAGCTCTCAAAGTTACTGCCCAGAAACTTACCTTGAAGTAGAAATCCACCTTACTGCACTTGAGCTCAACCCAAAGTGTGGTAACTACTCAAACCACCAAGGACTACACGCCAGACATGAAGTTTAGGCTTAGCGCGGCCTGATGTCATAGTTCACGCGGTGACCGCTTTCGTCCAGGTGTGCTGGCATACGGCCGACGCGCTCTGCACGTGCCCGAGCCGCTGTTGAGCGCATGCTCGCTTCCCCGCCCGCCGCGCCTTGCCAAACTTCGCCACAATCATCGTCCCGACCCCCTTAAGTCCCTCCTGGCGCTCGCCGACGCCGGAGCTCGCTGCAGCGAGCACGGGCGCGGTCTGGCCAACCCAATAGTGCGCCGCGCACTATGTTCGTCGCCACCCCCTCGCTCCTGTGCTCGTCTCCGCTCGCCCACAGTGCCCTCGTGAGCTGCGTCGCCTTCTCCCTCTCTCACTAACGCTGTTCGTCCCCAGCCGCTGTGTCCAGGTGTCCTCCGACGGAGCCCGAACCCCTCACCCTGCTCGGTTATAAATACAACGCTCCCCAGCCTTCTTGAGCATCATCCACTCCTCTCACACACTCCACAAGCCAGTAGGTAGCCGTAGCCCGTCCGGGCAGGCCGCGGGCTGCCGTCCCCTAGCTCCAGCTCGCCGGCGATCCCCTCGGGTCGTCTCCGCAGCTCCAGCCCCTCCCGAGCTCGGTCGACCCTTCCAAGGCCTCCACTGTGCTTCGGTGGTGCCATCTAGCCCGATTGGAGCCTCTGGTGCCGCCTCTAGTCGCCGTCATCTCCAACTCCGGCGACCTCCGCTCTTTATCGCCGCTGGAGAGGTCGTTTCCGACACCGTCCGACCACCCATAGCTAACCAACGGGTACGGGCAGGTGCGCCTTCATATTCTCTTTCGATCCATTCCTTTAGCTCGGGCCAAGACGCCCTCCTCGCCGGCGTGTGCTCCGGCGGAGCCCCGCCGTGCTCTGTTGCCCACTTCCCCTCCCTCTCACCTGGCTAGCGGGGCCCGCTAGTCAGCCACTCCGGCCGCGCCTGAAGCGGTACGAGTGGTGGCGCCCCGCGGGGTTTACACCTTCGACATCACCCCCCAGTTCTATTTTATTTAAATCAAATTCAAATATTCCAGAGAGCTTCAAACAGCCACAACTTTTTAACCACAAGTCCAATTGAACTGATTCTTTTTTCGTTGTGGTCTTTATGAAAAGATCTAGCAGCACACAAAAAATGAGATTTTTCTCCGCTGTCTAGATTTTCTGGTGAATTTCAGAGTGGTTCTTGATGTTTTCTTTTTGTGTTTATATTTGTTTCCAGAAGGTGAAGCTTGTCTTGAGGAACACCAGGAGGAGTGTGACCCTCGCCTGCACTAAGGCAAGCCACAACAAAATTTTCATGGTGCCATTGCAATGTTTGTGATATTTTTCAACTTGAACAAATGATTTAATCCATGCATTGAATTCACTAAAGTATATATTTATATTCTGCTGGATGCTTGTTTAAGTTGATATGGTTAGTATACAGAAGTTTACAACTAACTAAGTTAGTTTAAGTCATTAGAAGTAATTTTTGATTATGAAGAAGTAATATGTTTATGAAAAGGGAATTAATTGGTTTAATATTTTCTTGAGTAAGAAAGGACTTATGCTAAGATATTGTCATGGTTAAACTGCTAACTAAACATAACCAGAGAACTGTTGTGTGTTGTTGAGATCTATGCTTAGTAATTGATGAAGTTGAATCAGTTATTTTCGATCATTTATGGTGCATATATATTAGTGTTGCATTTTCATGGCATATCATGACACCGGTTACTTTCACTTTAAGTTGAACTTGATAATAATTCAACTTGAACATATCGTTGATCGGGTCATGGTGCCACTGAATCGAGATCTTCCCCAGTGCAACCACATTTGCCTTTGTGGGAAGGCCTTTATTCGGTCTGTTGCCATGCCTCTGGTCGGTGCCTCCAACGAGGGAAGGTTATGGGTGTGCGTTACCCTGGCCCGGTAAGCAGATATAACCTTGTGTGCTCGTTGTTGTTATGGTACCTTGTCCCCATTTGGGACCGTTTATGTTTTGCCACGACGGTGGCCGTTGGTGTCTTTGGTAGACACGGGGCCACCCATGACTTAGCCCAGTGGGGAGTTAGTCGGAGTGGCCGGGAGAGTGTCATGGCAATGGAGGGGTTCTGTCGGAATGTCGTTGGTCCACCGAATGGGAGTGTGAGGCCATGGGTTCCGAGGTGTGGGTATAGTATGCTACCTCTGCAGAGTGTATTAAATCTATCGATAGCCAAGTCCATGGTTACAAACAAGCTCGACAGTAGGTCACACCATGTATCAACGTTTAAATAATTTTGCACACTAAGATAATAACCTTGCACTGTTGGAGAGAGGATGGTTGAGAAAGCATCTTGATGCTGGAGGCCAAGTTGTTGGCCAGTTTGTGATCCGAGTATGATCATGGTTTGGTTACGAGGTAACCCGATTAAAGACCAAGATGTTGGTCTGATTGTGGTCCAAGAGGGATCACCATTTGGTAAGCAAGTCCGAGGGACTTAAGTCATGAAATCATGAGCGCTGCATACCAAGTATGATTTTGCATTAATGAGTAAATGGTTTAATTATCATGATATTGTTTGTCATTATGTTTATGCTTGTTGTGAGCTTGTAAGTACATTCAATGTACTGACCTAGAGTGTCATGCCAACTTTCAGGAAAGTCTTGTTGGAAAGGGGTGATGCCCGAGTCTAGGTCGTGCCCACATCGATGTCCCTATACTATGAAGTCCCGCTTCGTCATCGTTCCGCTGCCGCCTAGTTGTCTTAATCGAGGCCCCTTTATGTTCACTAAATAATGTACATATTGTTTAGCCACACCATGCCGCTTGGTCTCGCAACTTGTTGTAATATGAAGTATGTTCCGCTAGTATCAATAAAGCGGTTGCTTTCTGTACCAAGATGTTGTGTATTGCCAGAAGACAAGATCTCTGGGCTGGCAATGCAAGGTAAGCCGGTTGCTCTGAGCCGGGGTGCCACATCACCAATGAGGATGATGAACCCCTCTGTGATGGTGTCTAGATTAGATCTATGATTTCTGGAACTTGCGGCGGCTGGAATTGATTTTCGTCGACTCCCCTAGGGTTTCTGGAATATTGTGGTATTTATAGAGCAAAGAGGTGGCGCGGGAGGCCACCGAGGTGGGTACAACTGACCTAGGCACATCTGGGGGCCCAGGCGCGCCCTGGTGGGTTGTGCCTCGCTCGGGGCACCCCCAGGTGCTTCTCTGGCCCATTTGGTGTCTTCTGGTCCAAAAAATCCACAAAAAGTTTTGTTTGCATTTGGACTCCGTTTGATATTGATTTTCTGTGATGTAAAAAACAAGCAAAAACATCAACTGGCACTTGGCACTATGTCAATAGGTTAGTCCCAAAAAATGATATAAAATGGTTGTAAAACATCCAAGAATGATAATATAACAGCATGGAACAATAAAAAATTATAGATATGTTGGAGACGTATCAGCATCCCTAAGCTTAATTCCTGCTCGTCCTCGAGTAGGTAAATGATAAAAACATAATTTTTGATGTGGAATGCTGCCTAACATGTTCATCACATATTCTTTCATTTATAGCATGGACAATTGGACATTTATATGGTTCAAAGCAATAGTCTAGTTTGAGGACTTCAATACTCAAGCATATCAACAAGCAACCATGTCTTTCAAAATATCAACGCTAAAGCAAGTTATCCCTATCCCATTATGCTCAACCATTGATCCATTCATGAAACATACTCGCATATTAGCTATACCCAATGCTCAAGTACGATCATAGTGCCCCTTAGTTGGTGCTTTATAATAGAAGATGGAGACTCAAGTAAAAATAAAAATTGCATAAAGTAAGTAGAAAGGCCCTTCGAGGAGGGAAGTAGGGATTTGTAGAGGTGCCAGAGCTCAAAGAGAAAGAGATAGAGATAAAACATTTTTGGTGGCATGCTTTTCCTGTCAACGAAAACGATCGAGTAGTTCCCAATACTTTCCATGCTAGATATATCATAGGCAGTTCCCAAACAGAAAATAAAGTTTATTCCTTTTTCCACCATACTTTTACTTTCCATGGCTAACCGTATCCACGGGTGCCTTCCATACCAACGCTTTCCAAGGAATTTATTATTTGACAACATAAAGTAAATTCATTTTTCATTTCGGGACTGGGCATCCCTAATACCTTTGCCGTACTCTCGTGCAATGACAAGTGAATAAACACTCATCTTGAGAATAACACATCTAGCATGGAAATATATCAGCCATCCCCTACCATTTCATGAGCTGTACGAGCACACAAAAGAGAAATTTATTTTGAAAATTAGAGATGGCACATACAAATTTGCTTAGAATGGCAAAAGAATACCGCGTATAGGTAGGTATAGTGGACTCATGTGGCAAAAACTGGTTTATAGGATTTTGGATGCACAAGTAGTGATCATACTTAGTGCAAATGAAGGCTATCAAAAGATTGAGAAGCATCCAACCAAGAAACGAAAAATCTCATAAGCTAGCATTAAGCATAACTAACACCGAATAATGCACCACAAGTAGGATGCAATTTCATTGCATAACTATTGACTTTCGTGCTTGCATAGGGAATGACAAACCTTAACACCAATATTCTTACTAAAGCATAATTATTCATCAACGTGACTCACATATCACTATCATCATATCTCAAAACTATTAAAAAGAATCAAGTTTATTTTGTCCAATGATCTTCATGAAAGTTTTTATTATATCCTCCTTGGATATCTATCACTTTGGAACTAGTTTCATATGTTGCTTTTAATAAGCTCAAACAAATATAAGTGAAGAACATGAGCATCATATTTCTTTCTCTCAAATTAATCTAAGTGAATAATGAGAGAATTTCTTAAAAAAATTACTAACTATCAAATAAATCTAAGTGAATAATGAGAGCATTTCTCCAAAAATACTAAAGCACACCATGCTCAAAAAGAGATAAGTGAAGCACTAGAAGAATTCCATAGCTCAAAAAGATCTAAGTGAAGCATAGAGAGCAATTCTAACAAGTCATGGAATAATTTTGGCTCTCTCAAATAGGTGTGTCCAGCAAGGATTGATGACTAAAAATAAAAAGCAAAACAAGCAAAGACTCATATCATACAAGACGCTCCAAGCAAAACTGATGTCTACTACACAACTTGTTCTTGTAGCCTCGTGTTGGTCCTCCAAGCACAGAGTTCTGTAGGACAATAGCAAATTTCCCTCAAGTGGATGACCTAAGGTTTGTCAATCCGTGGGAGGCATAGGATGAAGATGGTCTCTCTCAAACAACCCTGCAACCAAATAATAAAAAGTCTCTTGTGTCCCCAACACACCAAATACAATGGTAATTTTGTATAGGTGCACTAGTTCGGCGAAGAGATGGTGATACAAGCGTAGTAATTATAGTAGATATTGATTTTTGCAATAGTAACAATAAAAAACAGCAAGGTAACGAGTAGCAAAAGTGAGCACAAACGGTATTGCAATGCTTGAAAATGAGGCCTAGGGTCCGTACTTTCGCTAGTGCAATCTCTCCAGAATGCTAATATAATTGGATCGTATAACCATCCCTCAACGTGCGATGAAGAATCACTCCAAAGTTCCTATCTAGCGGAGAACATAAGAATAAATTGTTTGTAGCTATTCTTTCCGATCGATCTATCCAAGAGTTCGTACTAAAATAACACCAAGTTATTATTTTCGATCGATCTATCAAGAGTGCGTACTAAAATAACACTAAGTTATTCTTTCAGATCAATCTATCAAGACTTCATACTAAAATAACACCAAAGCAAATTCAGATTCATAATACTCAATCCAACACAAAGAACCTCAAAGAGTTCCCCAAGATTTCTACCGGAGAAACAAAAGACGAGAACGTGCATGAACCCCTATGCATAGATTACCCCAATGTCACCTCGGGAATCCACGAGTTGAGTGCCAAAACACATATCATGTGAATCAATATGATACCCCATTGTCACCACGGGTATTCATAGCAAGACGTACATCAAGTGCTCTCAAATCCATAAAAGTATTCAATCCGATAAAACGAAATCTCAAAGGGAAAACTCAATTCATCACAACAAGATAGAGAGGGGAAAACACCATATGATCCAACTATATTAACAAAGCCCGCGATACATCAAGATCATGCCATCTAAAGAACACGAAAGAGAGAGATTAAACACATGGCTACCGGTACAAACCCTCAACGCCGAGGGTGGACTACTCCCTCCTCATCATGGTGGCCGTCGGGATCATGAAGATGGCCACCGGTGATGATTTTCCCCTCCGGCAGGGTGCCGGAACGGGCTCCCGATTGGTTTTTCGTTGCTACAATGTAGCAACCAGACCTCAAACAGTCTGATCTCTGTGGATCAGTGCCATCCCTGGATCGGTAATGCTGACATGCACAGTACTTGAGGATTTATAACAGAGTAGCAATCAAACACTTATTACATCGAATGTCTCAAAATAGAACTTATTACAATAAATATGGCTTAAGGCCATCTAATATGATAACAGCGGAAGGCTTGGAAGATAAAGTGAGTCCATCAACTCCAACGACATCACTGAGTGAAAGACCACGACCTAAGGCTCCTTACTCGTCGTCTGAAAAGTCTGCAACATGATACGTTGCCGCCCGAAACGGGTCAGCACATGGAATATGCTGGCAATGTAACACAAGAGAGTAATGAACAGAATAATGCTATCACTACATGCATATAAGGCTGGTGGAGGCTGTATGGTTAATATGTTCTGCGGAAAGCCAATTTTTCCCTACAAGAAAGGAATAAATTTTATTTAACTATCATGGTGGTTGTTAAACATTGAGAAGGTCCACCCAACTCAATCCCAATTAAGAATCATCATTAAACCCAATCAAATTATATTAAGAGTGATGAGATCCACATGATAATCCAAGAACTAGATACTCAAGATGTCCATAACTGGGGACACGGCTAACCATGATTAGTTTGTACACTCTGCAGAGGTTTGCGCACTTTTCCCCACAAGACTCGATCTCCTCCATTGAATTTCTCGCACTACATGATGTTTGAGAAACGGATGACCGAGACACAGTCTTTCCAAAGAGGTCACCTTAACCGATAGATAGGCCCGTACACCTACAACCCCCTACATCTGCTAGCCCATCATGGAAAGGTTTCCCACAACTTACTCAACTATGCCAGAGCCCATAATGGCATGTGTCTGCACACGGAAGTTTCTAGCATGAATAATCTTATGATCCCTTTGAGCCTGAGTGGCAGTCCATAGGAGAATCACACCTTACCCCGGGATTTCCAAAAATACAGGCAACACTGGGTTCCCCAGGTGCCTCAATCCACCCAGATGTGTATTAAAGTTGCCACCTTAAGTTAACCAATAATTAACAACTCACATCTGTCATGGATACACTCAAACCCAAAACACATCTACGAGCATAGCATAGCAATATAAGCAACGTAAAAGTAACTCCCATAGGTTTGATAATAAACAGGTGAATAGGTACTACCTCATCTACTTCCCAACCCATAATTTATTCAGATCCTAACCATGCAATTGTTTGAGAATTGATCTAATGCAATAAAACTGGGTAGTAAAGGGGTATGCGCAAAGTGTTACTTGCCTTGCTGATGGTCCGTGAAACCTAGAGACTCGTAGTAGCACGCTTCGCACTCCAGGTACTCTATCGCAAACAAACAAGTATACAACAAGCAATCAAGCAAAGATGCACGAGTAAAACTCAAATAAGAAGATCTAACCAGAAAGTTCATCTTAAGAACTCCGGTTTGCAAAAAGAATCAAAACAAAAGAACCAACAAAACTCAAACTGCGAAAGAAACAAGCTTCGATTACTAATATGGACTAAAGTCAAATTTTACAGTAGCAAAAACTCGTGTAAGTTCATTAAATAGAAAGAGGGCTTCGAGCCGAAACTCTAGACGCTTGAATCGTCTGATTCCGATAAACGAGCGAAAAGTTAAAGTAAAACAAAAATTGGATCAGAAATCGCGATCGAAAATGATTGCGAAAAAATGCGAGAAAAAGAAAAAGTAACGAACAGGTTAACGAACAAACGTTCACTGTCTGCGGTTAAACTGTGAAAATTGTTTGTTAAAACAAATGAACGAACGGGCATTCGCTAAATAAATAAACCAAAAAAACGATCTAAAAATGCATCTAGGATTTTACCGAAAAACCGAACCGGTCAAAGGAAACCGGTGGCGGCGGCGGCGAACTCCGGCGACGGCGATGGGGTGGCGAGGCTCCGGAGGGTCAGCGGCGGGGCGGCGGCAGCGGGCGGCGGGGTTGCGGCCTCGGCGGCTTATAAAGCCCCCCCCCCCCCCCCCCGGGCGGGTACGCCCGAAGTCGGTTCCTCTTTTAAAAAAATATTCCGCGCAGAAAAATGAATAAAAGAAATACTAAACGGACTCCAAAAATCCTTAAATAAATTTTTCCCGTCCTCTAAAAATCTACCGGACAAGGTGAATATTTATTTGGGACTCTAATGCAATTTTGAAAAACAAATATTTTTTCTAATTCAAATAAAATAGCAATAAAACTCCGAATAAAAAAATCTTATTTTATTTTAATATTAAATTTCCAACATTTCTTTATTTTGAGGAAGTCATTTTATCCTCTCTCTTTTATTTTTATAAAATAAATATTCAAAGAGAAAATAATTAAAATCAAACGATCCTATTTTCAAAATTTGAGAAAACTCAAATATGAAAATAACGAAATTCCCGACTCTCTCCGTGGTTCCTTGAGTTGTGTAGAATTTCTAGGATCAAGCCAAAATGCAATAAAATATGATATGCAAAGATGACCTAATGTATAACATTCCAAATTGAAAATTTGGGATGTTACAAACCTACCCCCCTTAAGAAGAATCTCGCCCTTGAGATTCTGGTTTGCTAGAAAATAGGTGAGGGTGATCTTTCCATAGGTCTTCCTCTCGTTCCCAGGTGGCTTCATCTTTAGTATGGTTTCTCCACTGAACTTTACAGAAGTTGATAACTTTGCTGCGTGTAACTCGGCTGGCAAACTCGAGAATCTTGACTGGCTTCTCCTCGTAGGTCAAGTCACTGTCCAACTGTATCGCTTCCAGTGGCACTGTATCTCTCAGAGGGATATTAGCCATCTCTGCATGGCACTTCTTCAACTGAGAAACGTGAAACACATTGTGAACTCCTGACAATCCTTTGGGCAATTCCAACTTGTAAGCAACTTCTCCCATACGTTCCAAAACTTTGTATGGTCCCACAAAACGTGGTGCTAACTTTCCCTTAACTCCAAAGCGCTTCACTCCTTGAAGTGGTGATACACGAAGATACACTCTGTCCCCGACTTCGTAAACTGTCTCCTTGCGTTTAGAATCCGCATAACTCTTCTGCCTGGACTGGGCTACCTTGAGTCTATCGTGAATCAGCTTAACCTTCTCCTCAGACTCTTTAATCAAATCCGGTCCAAACAACTGTCGGTCTCCAACTTCATCCCACAACAATGGTGTCCTGCACCTCCTTCCGTACAATGCTTCGAAAGGGGCCATCTTCAAGCTGGCTTGATAGCTGTTGTTGTAAGAGAACTCTGCGTAAGGCAAATTGTCGTCCCAACTAGATCCATAGTCTAGCACACAAGCTCTCAACATGTCCTCCAAAATCTGATTGACTCTCTCGGTCTGTCCATCTGTCTGCGGGTGAAAAGCTGTACTGAACTCTAGCCTGGTTCCCAAAGTTTCATGCAACTGATTCCAAAACTTTGAGGTAAACTGGGTTCCTCTATCTGATACAATGGTCTTCGGAACTCCATGCAAACATATGATCCTGGTCATGTATATCTTTGCTAACTTAGCACTGGTGTAAGTGGTCTTCATTGGGATGAAATGAGCTACTTTCGTCAAATGATCGACTACAACCCATATCCAGTCATAGCCTGAACGAGTCCTGGGCAATCCCGTGATAAAATCCATACCTAGCTTGTCCTACTTCCATTCGGGTATCAGCAATGGTTGTAGAAATCCTGCTGGCTTCTGATGCTCTGCCTTCACTCTCTGACATACATCACAAACTGCTACATACTCCGCAATATCCTTCTTCATTCCGGTCCACCAGAATCTATCCTTCAAATCCAGATACATATTGGTATTTCTTGGATGAATCAAATATGGCGAATCATGGGCCTTGATACGTCTCCAACGTATCTACTTTTCCAAACACTTTTGCCCTTGCTTTGGACTCTAACTTGCATGATTTGAATGGAACTAACCCGGACTGACGCTGTTTTCAGCAGAATTACCATGGTGTTATTTATGTGCAGGAACAAACGTTCTCAGAATGGCCTGAAACTTCACGGAGCCACTTTTCAGAAAATATGAAAAATACCTGCAAAAGATGAAGGCCAGGGGGCCCACCACCTCTCCACGAGGGTGGGGGGCGCCACCCCCACCTCATGGGCCCCCTATTGCCTCTCCGACTCCAACTCCAAATCTATATATTATGTTTCGGGGAGGAAAAAACCAGGGAGAAGAAATCATCGCGTTTTACGATACGGAGCCACCGCGAAGCCCTAAAACCTCTCGGGAGGGATGATCTGGAGTCCGTTCGGGGCTCCGGAGAGGGGAATCCGTCGCCATCGTCATCATCAACCATCCTCCATCACCAATTTCAAGATGCTCACCACCGTGCGTGAGTAATTCCATCGTAGGCTTGCTGGACGATGATGGGTTGGATGGGATCTATCATGTAATCGAGTTAGTTTGTTAGGGTTTGATCCCTAGTGTCCACTATGTTCTGAGATTGATGTTGCTATGACTTTGCTATGCTTAATACTTGTCACTAGGGCCCGAGTGCCATGATTTCAGATCTAAACCTATTATGTTTTCATCAATATATGAGTGTTCTTGATCCTATCTTGCAAGTCTATAGTCACCTATTATGTGTTATGATCCGTTAACCCCGAAGTGACAATAATCGGGATACTTACCGGTGATGACCGTAGTTTGAGGAGTTCATATATTCACTATGTGTTAATGCTTTGTTCCGGTTCTCTATTAAAAGGAGGCCTTAATATCCCTTAGTTTCCGTAAGGACCCCGCTGCCACGGGAGGGTAGGACAAAAGATGTCACTGTAACATCCCAAATTTTCAATTTGGAATGTTATACATAGATCATCCATGCATATCATGATTTATTGCATTTCCGTTCTACAATCCTCGAAATCCTAAGCAACTCAAGGACCCACGGAGAGAGTTGGGGATTTTCCTGTTTTCATATTTGATTTTTATCAAATAATGAAACGAGGATTTTGATTTTAATAATTTTTCTCTCCGAAATATTTCATATTAATCAAATGAGTGGAGATAATATGACTTCTCCGAAATAATTGAAATATTGGAGATCATTTATTGGATTTTATTTGGTTTTATTCAGATTTTATTTGCATTAGAAAAATTGCACGTTTTCAAAATTGCATTTTAGGGCCAAGAAAATGTTCAACTCGTCCTAAATATTTTATTTAGACGGTGAAAATTTGTTTTCGCATTTTAGATTTTTATTTATTTTTCTAGGATTTTTCTTCTGTCGGCGGAATTATTAAAAAAAGATTATTTCACGCCCGACTGGGCCTAAGGCCCAGCCGAGCCAGGCCGGCCCGAGCCGCCACCACCTCCCCCGCGCGCGTGCCGCCGCCAACCCGGACTCCAAGTCCGAGCCGGACTCCCCGCCACTGCCGCTTCCTTGCCCCTTCCCCAAGTAGCCGTTGCCCCCCTCCCCTTTAAATACCGCCGCCGCCCCTCCTTGGAGCCCAAGCCACAGCCCCCGCCGCACCTCACCCCACCGCCTGCAGCGCCTCGCCCCGCCGCCTGCAGCCGCCCGCGCCGCCGCTAGGAGCCGCCGCCGCCGCCGCAGCCGCCGCCGCCTCCCGCCGCCGCCGCCGCAGCCCTGCCGCCTCCCGCCCCCGCCGCCGCAGCCCCGCCACCCCACGCCGCCCCGCCGGAGCCGAGCCAAGGTAGCCGCCGCACTGCCCCGGTTTTCTAAAGAAAAACCGTTTGGTTTTTTAAGAAACCCTAGTTTTCGTTTTTTTCTAAATAGATCGGTTTTTCTCTGGTTTATTTATTTAGCGAGCGTTCGCTCATTCGTTCGTTTTAACGAACGCATTCTTCATTTAGATCCAGATAACGAACGTTCGTTCGTTAATCTGTTCATCGTTTTTCTTTTTCTCGGTTTTATTCCGCGATTTTTCTGATCGCAATTTTGGATCCAATCTTAATTTTTGTTTTTCTTCTCGCTCGTTTATCGGAATCAGGCGATTCAAGCGCTTGGAGTTTCGTCTCGAAACCCTCTTTCCGTTTAATCAACTCAAACAAGGTTTTGTTACTTTAAATTTGGCCTAGTTTCATATTAGTAAATGAAGCTTCTTTCTTTCGCCGTTTGACTTTTGTTGCTCCGTTTGATTTGATTCTTTTTGCGTACCGGAGTTCTTAAATTGAACTTTTTGGTCAACCTCTCTTATTTGAGTTTTGTTTGTGCATCGTTGCTTGTTACTTATGTATGTTATTGTTTGCTTGCGATAGAATTCCTGGAGTGCGAAGCGTGTTACTACGAGTCTCTAGGATTCGCGGATCGTCAGCAAGGCAAGTAACACTTTGATCATATCCCATTATTACCCAGTTTTTATGCATTAGTTCCAATCCTCAAACATTGCATGATTAGGATGTCATTAACTTGTGGGTTGGGAAGTAGTTGTTGAGGTAGAACCTATTGCCCTGTTACATTCAAACCCTTGGGAGTTACTTCTACGTATTGCTTATATTGCTATGCTATGCTCGTAGACGTGGTTTGGGTTTGAGTGAAATTCATGACAGATATGAGATTGTTAATTAATGGTTCAACTTAAGGTGGCAACTTAATCAAACAACTGGGTGGATTGAGGCACCTGGGGAACCCAGTGTTGTCTGTATTTTTTTTTGAAATCCCGGGGTACCCGTGTGATTTTCCTATGGACCGCCACCCAGGCTAAAAGGGAACTGAGATGATTCATGCTAGAAACTTCCGTCTGCAGCCACAAGCTATTATGGGCTCTAGCATAGTTGAGTAAGTTACGTGAAGCTCTTGAAGAGGTAGATCAGCAGGTAGTGGGTTTTTGGTAGGTTTGGTATGGTCTACCCGGAGTAGAGAGTTAACTTTCTGAAAGACTGTGTCTCGGTCATCCGTTTCTCAAACACAATGTAGTGCGAGAAATCCAACAGAGGCGATCGAGTCTTGTGGGGAAAAGTGCACAAACCTCTGCAGAGTGTACAATCTAATCATGGTTAGCCATGTCCCCGGTTATGGACAATTCTTGAGTATCTAGTACTTGGGTTATCACATGTATCTCACCATGTTTAATTAATATTGTTGGGTTGTTAATCACTTCAATTGGGATTGAGTTGGGGTTACCTTCTTAATGATGTTTCAACCACCATGATAGTTAAATTAAAATCTATTCCTTTGTTGTAGGGAAAAATTGGCTTTTCGCAAAAACTATAACCATACAGCTTTCCACCCGCCATATATGCATGTAGTGATAGCATTATTCTGTTTCTGCTCTACTGTGTTATATTGCCAGCATATTCCATGTGCTGACCCATTTTCGGGCTGCAACGTATTATGTTGCAGACTTTTCAGACGAGGAGTAAGGTTCGTTAGGTCGTTGCTATGCCGTTGGAGTTGATGGACTCACTTTATCTTCCAAGCCTTCCGCTGTTATCGCATTAGATGGCCTTAAGCCATATTCGTGTAATAAGTTCTCTTCAGAGATATTCGATGTAATAAGTGTGTGATTGCTACTCTGTGATAAATCCTTCGAGTACTGTGTGTGTCAGCATTACCGATCCAGGGATGACACTGAAGCACAGAGACTTGACCATCTAAGGTCGGGTCGCTACAAGATGGTATTAGAGCACACACTGAGTGTAGGACACGACCACTAAGATAAACCCTAGGTCACACTTCTCTTCTCATTTCTGACTCCTCTTCATTTTCTACTCTTTAGGATGGCGAAGATGAAGAACAAGTTTGCACAACCGGATGAAGACACATCTTTTGGACGCCACTTGAAGGAAGTCACTAGGTACTTGAACATTGGAATACCAAGCTTCACCGGGACGTACAACGCCACTTTACCAAAAGAAGAGCGCTGGATGATTCAAGTACAAGTTCCAGGAAGGACGTTCTCGCCAACCTCTAAACCCATAGAATTTTCCTTCGATGCACCAACCTGGAGTTTAGGAAAGAGTATGGCAGCCCACATCACCATGGGACGCATTGGAGAAGTTTACAACAGGGATCTCCAGGACACTATCTACCAAATATGTGGGCACCAAGACGAGCAATGGGAAGTAATCAGCACTAAGAAGGATAGATCCATTGCAGCTTTCATCCAGGAGTTAAACCAGCACATTCGACGTCAGGAGAACCAGATGTGTGCGGACATGATAGATTTGAAGGAGGCGGAGACTAGGATCATCGAGCTGGAGGAAGAACTCAAGTTTACCCGCGATGGATATGAGGAGGAAATCAAAATCCTACTGGAGAAGAATGACGACCTAGTCAAGAAGATCGGAGTATTTATGGGAGGACCAGCACCAATAGAAAAAGAAGAAGAAGAAGAAGAACCCAAGGAAATACGCCCCGAGGACTACATCATCATCGACGACACCGATTCCGATCCTAGTGATGAAGACTTTGAAGATGAAGCTGGAGCAGACATCATGGAGTCTTCCATCGATCAAAATTTCTAGATGACCACCAACTATTAGTAGTATTTCCCCCTTGTATATAGTAGTAGTGATAACTTTTGCGATAGTTCTAGACCGTTTGTATCCCTTGCTTGATTGATTGAGTGAAATGATTGTGTTTGTCTCATGTGCATATGGGTAGTGCCTTCTCATTAGACCCCTTTTCTATTCTAAATCTCTTCCATCTAAACCCATCAGATGGCTCTGAGACGTGACACCGGTTTTTTCCTTCCCGCCGGAGCTCACCCAGTTGATCCAGCAGCAGAATGCCTTGATGCAATTGCTAGTTCAGAACCAAGGCAACAACAACAACAACAACCCACCGCCAGTGGACAACCTAGCCCGTTTCCTAAGGTTACAGCCGCCGGTATTTTCCAGTAGCATGGAGCCTATAGTTGCTGATGATTGGCTATGCCGTATTGGAAGGGAGTTGACCACCGCAGGTTGCACAGATGCTGAGAGGGTGCGCTTTGCCGCACATCAATTGGACGGACTAGCAGCCTCATGGTGGGAGAATTACACAGCCACTTTTCCTCTAGCCAATGTCACTTGGGACCAGTTTCAGCAAGCTTTCCGCACCGCCCATGTCTCAACTTGAGCTATGCAGATGAAGAAGCGGGAGTTTTGCAACCTACGCCAGGGGAACCATACTGTGGCTCAGTACATGGATGAGTTTAGCAAGTTATCACACTATGCCCCTGATGATGTGGCCATAGATGCGGCGAAGCAGGAGAAGTTTATGGAAGGGCTGAATGATGAGATGAGCATGCAGTTGATGGTAGCAACCTTCAACAACTACCAGGAGTTGGTAGATAAGGCTCTTATGATTGAAGGGAAATAGCAGCAGATTGAGAGCCGCAGGAGAAAGTATGGACATGGGAAGTATAACTCAGGAGCTCAGCAGAAGCCTCGCCTAACCCCGAACTCGGGAGGACCGGTTCATAACCATGGAGGTCACAACAACACTAGAGGAGGATCACATAACCACAATGGTGCTAACAATGGGAATGGGAATGGAGCTAACAACAATCAGAACCGCTCCAACCCGTCCACTCCCGCCAAAAGAGACTTGAGTCAGGTTACCTGTTTTAAGTGCGGGAAGATAGGGCACTATGCCAATGATTGCCCCGAAGGAAGGAATGGAAACGGAAATGGAAGCGCTGGGAAGAAGCCCAATCCATTCAACAAAGGACAAGTGAACCACATTAACATGGAGGAGGTTGAAGAGCAGCCGGACGCGGTAATAGGTAAGTTTTTGGTTAAGTCATTTACCGCTCTTGTTCTTTTCGATACCGGTGCATCACATTCATACATATCAAGGGGATTCGTGGATAAGTTTAAACTACCAACCCAAACCCTTAGGACCCCTCTTTTAGTGAGTTCACCCGGAGTAGAATATATGGCTAGCCGACGGTGTGACCAGATACCCTTAACCATTGGCACACATGTGTTTCCGTCCGACCTAATTATCTTGGAGTCGCAAGGATTGGATGTGATATTGGGTATGGACTGGATGTCAAAGTATGGAGGAAGCATTGACTGTGCGAGTAAGTCAATTTATCTCACCACCCCGGAGGGAAAAAGGATTAAGTATGTGTCTAGGCATGTGCCAAAAAGGAGCCAAGTGAATGCCCTTACGGGAGTTTTTCAGGAGGAAGTGCCGGTAGTAAAGGATTACCCGGATGTTTTCCTAGAGGAGTTACCAGGCATGCCGCCGGACAGAGACATTGAGTTTTTGATAGAGCTGTTGCCAGGTATAGGACCAATATCCAAGAGACCCTATCGGATGCCCGCAAATGATCTGGAAGAAATTAAGAAACAGATCAAGGAGTTATTGGAGAAAGGATACATCTGAAGAAGTTCATCACCTTGGGGAGCCCCAGTACTTTTGGTTGAGAAGAAAGATAAATCCCTAAGGATGGTTGTTGATTATCGAGCCTTGAATGAAGTGACGATAAAGAACAAGTACCCACTGCCGATGATCAACGATCTGTTTGATCAGTTGCAAGGGGCTAAAGTGTTCTCAAAGATCGATTTACGATCAGGGTATCATCAGTTGAAGATATGAGAGAAGGACATACGAAAGACGGCGTTCACAACGCGATATGGATTATACGAGTACACGGTCATGTCGTTTGGACTGACTAACGCCCCTGCCTATTTCATGAGCATGATGAACAAGGTGTTCATGGAGTATTTGGACAAGTTTCTTGTGGTGTTTATTGATGATATCATGGTGTACTCGAAGAACGAGGAGGAGCACAAAGAGCATTTGCGTTTAGTTCTCGAGAAGCTCAGGGAACACCAGTTGTATGCTAAGTTTAGCAAATGCGAGTTTTGGCTGAAGGAAGTTGGATTCCTTGGACATGTTATATCAGGAGAAGGTATAGCAGTAGACCCCATCAAGGTTCAGTCAGTCACTGAATGGTTGGCACCCACCTTAGTTAGCGAGATCCGTAGTTTTCTTAGACTCACAGGATACTACCGGAGATTCATTGTGAATTTTTCCAAGATTGCAAAACCAATGACTGAACTGTTGAAGAAGGATACCAAGTTTAAATGGACAGAAGATTGTGAAGAAAGTTTCCAGGAGTTGAAGAAACGTTTGACTACAGCCCCAGTGCTAGTACTGCCAGATATACATAAGGAGTTCCAAGTGTATTGCGACGCCTCTCGCTTAGGACTTGGATGTGTGCTTATGCAGGACGGAAGAGTTGTTTCGTATGCCTCACGAACACTAAAACCTCATGAGTTGAATTATGCTACGCATGATTTGGAGCTAGCAGCCGTAGTGCATGCGTTGAAGACTTGGAGACATTACCTTATTGGAAACCGTTGTGATGTGTACACGGATCACAAGAGTTTGAAGTACATCTTCACCCAGAAGGAGCTGAACCTTAGGCAGAGGAGATGGTTGGAGATTATAAAGGATTATGATATGAAGCTACACTATCATCCAGGAAAGGCCAATGTCATAGCAGACGCATTGAGTCAGAAGAGTTATGCTAATATCCTTGAAAGTAAAGGACTGCCGAAGAAATTAGCAAAGGACATCATGGAACTTCGATTAGAGATTGTACCTAGAAGGTACATTGCCACAATGGAGGTTCAGTCGACATTGCTGGACAAGATTCGGGAAGCTCAGAAAGATGATAAAGAGATTGCCGAGATAAAGGAGAAGATGGGCAAAGGAAAGGCCAAAGGTTTTCGTGAGGATGAGCATGATACCCTATGGTTTGAGGACCGGATTTATGTGCCCAACAACCAGGAGATCAGGAAGTTAATACTTCAATAGGCCCATGACTCACCATACTCGATACACCCCGGAAACACCAAGGTGTATTTGGATCTGAAGGAACGTTTCTGGTGGACTGGTATGAAGAAGGATATTGCCGAGTATGTAGCCGTATGTGATGTGTGTCAGAGAGTTAAGGCAGAACATCAGAAGCCAGCAGGACTGTTACAGCCTATGCCGGTACCCGAATGGAAGTGGGATAAACTTGGCATGGACTTTATTACCTGATTACCCAGGACTAAAGCGCTATATGATTCCATATGGGTAGTAGTTGATCGTTTGACCAAAGTAGCTCACTTCATCCCAGTGAAAACCACCTATACAAGTGCAAAGTTGGCCAAGATCTATATGTCCAGGATCATATGTCTGCATGGAGTTTCGAGGACCATCGTATCGGATCGAGGAACACAGTTTACTTCAAAGTTTTGGCATCAGTTACACCAGACTCTGGGAACGAGATTGGAGTTCAGTACATCGTTTCACCCACAGACAGACGGACAAACTGAGAGAGTCAATCAAATTTTGGAGGACATGTTGAGAGCTTGTGCGCTAGATTATGGATCTAGTTGGGATGACAATTTGCCGTATGCAGAGTTCTCATGCAACAATAGCTACCAAGCCAGTTTGAAGATGGCATCGTTTGAAGCCCTGTATGGACGCAGGAGCAGAACACCGTTGATGTGGGATGAGGTAGGAGACCGACAGTTGTTTGGACCAGACTTGATTAAAGAACCTAAGGAGAAGGTAAAACTGATCTGAGAACGACTGAAGATTGCTCAGTCCAGGCAGAAGAGTTATGCAGACTCAAAATGCAAGGAGGTAACCTACGAAATTGGAGACAGAGCATATCTGCGAGTATCGCCCTTGCAAGGAGTGAAACGTTTTGGAGTTAAAGGAAAGTTAGCCCCGAGATTTGTAGGACTGTATCGCATTTTGGAACAGATGGGAGAAGTTGCCTACAAGTTGGAGTTACCTAAGGGATTGTCAGGAGCCCACGATATGTTCCATGTTTCATAGCTGAAGAAGTGTCATGCTGAGATGGCTGATATACCATTAAGATATACAGTACCCCTGGAGGCGATTCAGTTGGACAGTGATTTGACTTACGAGGAGAAGACAGTTAAGATTCTTGAGTTTGCCAGCAAAGTCACCCGCAGTAAGGTTATAAAGTTTTGTAAGGTTCAGTGGAGCCACCATACCGAGGATGAAGCCACCTGGGAACGAGAGGATGATCTCCGCAAGGACCACCCATACCTATTTTCTAGCCAACCCGAATCTCGAGGGTGAGATTCATCTTAAGGGGGGTAGGTTTGTAACATCCCAAATTTTCAATTTGGAATGTTATACATAGATCATCCATGCATATCATGATTTATTGCATTTCCATTCCGCAATCCTCAAAATCCTAAGCAACTCAAGGACCCACTGAGAGAGTTGGGGATTTTCCTGTTTTCATATTTGATTTTTATCAAATAATGAAACGAGGATTTTGATTTTAATAATTTTTCTCTCCGAAATATTTCATATTAATCAAATGAGTGGAGATAATATGACTTCTCCGAAATAATTGAAATACTGGAGGAAAATATTAAAATCATTTATTGGATTTTATTTGGTTTTATTCGGATTTTATTTGCATTAGAAAAATTGCACGTTTTCAAAATTGCATTTTAGGGCCAAGAAAATGTTCAACTCATCCTAAATATTTTATTTAGACGGTGAAAATTTGTTTTGGCATTTTTAGATTTTTATTTATTTTTCTAGGATTTTTCTTCTGTCGGCGGAATTATTATATATATATATATATATATATATATATATATATATATATATATATATATATCACGCCCGACTAGGCTTAAGGCCTAGCCGAGCTAGGCCGGCCCGAGCCGCCACCGCCTCCCCCCCGCGCGCGCCGCCGCCGACCCGGACTCCCCGCCGCCGCCGCTGCCTTGCCCCTTCCCCAAGCAGTCGCCGCCCCCTCCCCTTTAAATACCGCCGCTCCCCCTCCCTTGGAGCCCAAGCCGTAGCCCCCGCAGCCCCTCGCCCCGCCGCCTGCAGCCCCTCGCCCCGCCGCCTGCAGCCCCTCGCCCCGACGCCGCCAGGAGCCGCCGCCGCCTCCCGCAGCCGCCGCCGCCTCCCGCCGCCGCCGCCGCAGCCCCGCCGCCTCCCGCCGTAGCCCCTCCACCCCACGCCGCCCCGCCGGAGCCGAGCCAAGGTAGCCGCCGCACCGCCCCGGTTTTCTAAAGAAAAACCGTTTGGGTTTTTTTAGAAATCCTAGTTTTTGTTTTTTTCTAAATAGATTGGTTTTTCTCCGGTTTATTTATTTAGCGAGCGTTCGCTCATTCGTTCGTTTTAACGAACGCGTTCTTTGTTTAGATCCAAATAACGAACGTTCGTTCGTTAATCTGTTCGTCGTTTTTCTTTTTCTCGGTTTTATTCCGCGATTTTTCTGATCACGATTTCGGATCCGATCTTAATTTTTGTTTTTCTTCTCGCTCGTTTATCGGAATCAGGCGATTCAAGCGCCTGGAGTTTCGTCTCGAAACCCTCTTTCCGTTTAATCAACTCAAACAAGTTTTTGTTACTTTAAAATTTGGCCTAGTTTCAGATTAGTAAACGAAGCTTCTTTCTTTCGCCGTTTAACTTTTGTTGCTCCGTTTGATTTGATTCTTTTTGCGTACCGGAGTTCTTAAATTGAAATTTTTGGTCAACCTCTCTTATTTGAGTTTTGTTTGTGCATCGTTGCTTGTTACTTATGTATGTTATTGTTTGCTTGCGATAGAATTCCTGGAGTGCGAAGCGTGTTACTACGAGTCTCTAGGATTCGCGGATCGTCAGCAAGGCAAGTAACACTTTGATCATATCCCATTATTACCCAGTTTTTATGCATTAGTTCCAATCCTCAAACATTGCATGATTAGGATGTCATTAACTTGTGGGTTGGGAAGTAGTTGTTGAGGTAGAACCTATTGCCCTGTTACATTCAAACCCTTGGGAGTTACTTCTACGTATTGCTTATATTGCTATGCTATCCTCGTAGACGTGGTTTGGGTTTGAGTGAAATTCATGACAGATGTGAGATTGTTAATTAATGGTTCAACTTAAGGTGGCAACTTAATCAAACAACTGGGTGGATTGAGGAACCTGGGGAACCTAGTGTTGTCTGTATTTTTTTGGAAATCCCGGGGTACCCGTGTGATCTTCCTATGGACCGCCACCCAGGCTAAAAGGGAACTGAGATGATTCATGCTAGAAACTTCCATGTGCAGCCAAAAGCTATTATGGGCTCTAGCATAGTTGAGTAAGTTACGTGAAGCTCTTGAAGAGGTAGATCAACAGGTAGTGGGTTTTTGGTAGGTTTGGTATGGTCTACCCGGAGTAGAGAGTTAACGTTTCTGAAAGACTGTGTCTCGGTCATCCGTTTCTCAAACACCATGTAGTGCGAGAAATCCAACGGAGGCGATCGAGTCTTGTGGGGAAAAGTGCACAAACCTCTGCAGAGTGTACAACCTAATCATGGTTAGCCGTGTCCCTAGTTATGGACAATTCTTGAGTATCTAGTACTTGGGTTATCACATGTATCTCACCATGTTTAATTAATATTGTTGGGTTGTTAATCACTTTAATTGGGATTGAGTTGGGGTTACCTTCTTAATGATGTTTCAACCACCATGATAGTTAAATTAACATCTATTCCTTTGTTGTAGGGAAAAATTGGCTTTTCACAAAAACTATAACCGTACAGCTTTCCACCCGCCATATATGCATGTAGTGATAGCATTATTCTGTTTCTGCTCTACTTTGTTATATTGCCAGCATATTCCATGTGCTGACCCATTTTCGGGATGCAACGTATTATGTTGTAGACTTTTCAGACGAGGAGTAAGGTTCGTTAGGTCATTGCCGTGCAGCTCAGCTATGCCGTTGGAGTTGATGGACTCACTTTATCTTCCAAGCCTTCCGCTGTTATCGCATTAGATGGCCTTAAGCCATATTCATGTAATAAGTTCTCTTCGGAGACATTCGATGTAATAAGTGTGTGATTGCTACTCTGTTATAAATCCTTCGAGTACTGTGTGTGTCAGCATTACCGATCCAGGGATGACACTGAAGCACAGAGACTTGACCATCTGAGGTCGGGTCGCTACAGTCATGCAAGTTCTTTTCCATAAGCACGTATGACTATATTCGGAATACATGCCTACATTATATCAATGAACTGGAGCTAGTTCTATGTCACCCTAGGTTATGACTGTTACATGATGAACCGCATCCGGCATAATTCTCCATCACTGATCCATTGCCTACGAGCTTTCCATATATTGTTCTCCGCTTATTTACTTTTCCGTTGCTATTGCTATCATCACTACAAAATACCAAAAACATTACTTTTACTACGGTTACCTTTTGTTACCGTTATCACTATTATCATATTACTTTGCTACTAAACACTTTTCTGTAGATATTAAGTTTCCAGGTGTGGTTGAATTGACAACTCAGCTGCTAATACCCGAGAGTATTCTTTGGCTCCCCTTGCGTCGAATCAATAAATTTGGGTTGAATACTTTACCCTCGAAAACTGTTGCGATCCCCTATACTTGTGGGTTATCAAGACTATTTTCTGGCGCAATTGTCGGGGAGCATAGCGCTATTCTTTGAGTCACTTGGGATATATATCTGCTTATCATTATGAAGAACTTAAGAGATCCAAGAACCAAGATCTGTCTCTCAACTACGAGGGGAGGTAAGGAACTGCCATCAAGCACTGCACTTGATTCACCTTCTGTTTTAAGTAAGCTTGCAACACCTACACCTGCTTCTGCTATTCGTTCTGATATGTCACATGTTATTGATGATGCCACTTCTGCTATGCATGATACTTATGATGAAACTACTTCTATGCCTGATACTACTGTGCCACTTAGTGATTTTATTGATGAACAACTTGCTAGGGCTAGGGAAATTGAAAATATTGAATCTGATGATACTAATGAAAGTGAGGATGAAGAATCACTTGTTATTCCTAAGGGTTATGTTTTTGATTAAGAAGCTTCTTTCGCTATTTTAGCTTGCAAAAATAGAAATGAACTAGAAAGGTTATTAGCTAAATGGAGTAAGCAATCTCTAAGTGCTAGAATGAAACTTGACCCTCCTTTTGCTACTTCACCTATCTGTGTTACCGATAAGGATTATGAATTCTCTGTTGATCCTGATATAATTACTTTGGTTGAATCTGATCCTTTTCATGGTTATGAATCTAAAACTGTTGTGGCACATCTTACTAAATTGAATGATATAGCCACCCTGTTCACTAATGATGAGACAACTCGCTACTTTTACATCCTTAAAATATTTCCGTTCTCATTAAAGGGTGATGCTAAGATATGGTTTAATTCTCTTGATCATGGTTGTGTGCGTAGTCCCCAGGATATGATTTATTACTTCTCTGCTAAATATTTCCCTGCTCATAAGAAACAAGCTGCTTTAAGGGATATATATAATTTTGTGCAAATTAAAGAAGAGAGTCTCCCACAAGCTTGGGGGAGGCTTCTCCAATTACTTAATGCTTTGCCTGATCATCCTCCTAAGAAAAATGAAATACTTGATATCTTCTATAATGGACTAACCGATGCCTCCAGATATTACCTGGATAGCTGTGCTGGTTCTGTTTTCAGGGAAAGAACACCGGATCAAGCTGAAATTTTATTGAACAATATGTTGACAAATGAAAATAATTGGACACCTCCGGAGCCAATTCCTGAGCCAATTCCTAAACCAACTCCGAAGAAGAGGGTATTCTATTTCTCAATCCTGAAGATATGCAAGAGGCAAAGAAATCTATGAAAGAAAAAGGTATTAAAGCTGAAGATGTTAAGAATTTACCTCCTATTGAAGAAATACATGGTCTTAATTTACCGCCTGTTGAAGAAACATATAATCTTAATCCATTACCTATTGAAGAAACGCATGGTCTTGATAACCCGACACAGGTAGTAAAGGTAAATTCTCTCTATAGATATGATAAAGCTGAAATCCCATTTACTAAATTTGCTAGCCCATGCTTAGATGAGTTTGATAAATTTATGGCTAAGCAAGAAGACTTTAATGCTTATTTTGGTAGACAATTGAAATACAATTCAAATATGCTTGAACACTTGGGTGATTATATGGCTAATGTCAAAGGTGAACTTAAACTTATTAGTAAACATGCTTCTATGGTTACCACTCAAGTAGAACAAGTACTTAAAGCTCAAAATGATTTGCTCAATGAATTGAATAATAAGAATAATGATAATGCTCTTAGAGTGGCTACCAGAACTGGTAGAATGACTCAGGAATCTTTGTATCCTGAAGGCCACCCTAAGAGAATTGAGCAAGATTCTCAGAGAAATAAAATAGATGCACCTAGTCCTTCTAAAAAGAAGAAAAAGAAAAATTATAGGACTTTGCATGCTTCTAGTGAACCTTTTATTGAACCACCTGAGAATCCAAATGATATTTCTATTTCTGATGCTGAAACACAATCTGGTAATGAACCTGAAACTAGTGGTAATGTTAATGATAATGTTCATAATGATGCTCAACCTAGTAATGATAATGATATAGAAATTGAACCTGCTGTTGATCTTGATAACCCACAATCAAAGAATCAACGTTATGATAAAAAAGAATTTGTTGCTAGGAAACATGGTAAAGAAAGAGAGCCTTGGGTTCAGAAACCCATGCCTTTTACTCCCAAACCATCTAAGAAAAAGGATGATGAGGATTTTGAGCACTTTGCTAAAATGGTTAGACCTATCTTTTTGCATATGCGATTAACTGATATGCTCAAAACCAATCCTTATGCTAAGTACATGAAAGATATCATTACAAATAAAAGAAAGATACCAGAAGCTGAAATTTCCACCATGCTGGCTAATTATACTTTTAAAGGTGGAATACCAAAGAAACTAGGAGATCCCGGTGTACCCACTATACCATGCTCTATTAAAGGAAACTATGTTAAAACTGCTTTATGTGATCTTGGAGCCGGTGTTAGTGTTATGCCTCTCTCTTTATATCGTAGACTTGATTTGAATAAATTGACACCTACTGAAATATCTTTGCAAATGGCTGATAAATCAACTGCTATACCTATCGGGATTTGTGAGGATGTGCCTGTTGTAGTTGCAAACATTACTATTTTAACGGACTTTGTTATTCTTGATATTCCCGAGGATGATAGTATGTCTATTATTCTTGGAAGACCCTTTTTGAATACTGCAGGGGCTGTTATTGATTGCAATAAAGGCAATGTCACTTTTCATGTTAATGGTAATGAGCACACGGTACACTTCCCGAGGAAACAACCTCAAGTTCGTAGTATCAACTCTATTGGAAAAATTCCATCGATTATATTTGGAGGTTTTGAATTTCCTCTTCCTACTGTAAAGAAGAAATATGATATTCTTATTATTGGGGATGTGCATATCCCCGTTGAGGTAACATAGTGTTATTCGAAATTTCTCTGGTTCCATGTTATTCGGAATGAGTTCGTTAACAAGACTTGATCAACCTTGTAGTGGATTCCTTTTGATGATCATGAGATGGATGAAACTAGAAGGCACAACCTTCTGTACCCCACTTTTACTTTCAGTTATTTACATTAAATAAAATAAAAATAAATATTTTTCTGTCTGTTATTTGATTATCCGTGCAATATAAAAATACCCCGAAAATAAAAGTTCTCCAAATGCCCTGAAATTTAAATATGATTTTTTTCTAGAATATTTGAGAATATTTAGCACTGAGGACACAACAGGGGGGCAACCACCTGCCCACGAGGTGGAGGGCGCGCCCTACCCCCTGGGCGCGCCCCCTGCCTCGTGGGCCCACGGTGGCCCTCCTCCACTTATTCTTTCACCCATACACTTCTTCTTCCTCCCACAAACACGAATATCTAGCTCAAGCACGAGTTCTAGCTCATCTTGCTGCCATTTTCGATCTCCTTGCTCAAAGCACCTCTCACAAAACTGCTTGGGAGATTGTTCCTTGGTATGTGACTCCTCCATTGGTCCAATTAGTTTTTGTTCTAGTGCTTTATTCATTGCAAATTTTTGCTGCTTAGGTGACCCTGTTCTTGAGCTTGCATGTCAAATTTATATGGTCAAAAGTAGTTTTGATGCATGATATAGACTCTAGGCACTTGTAGGAGTAGCTGCTATCAATATTATTGAGTTTGGTTTACTTTTATTTTGAAGTTACTAAAAAAATTCAGAATTTTTCAGAGGAAGAAATATGCTTAGGAAAATGTTCCAAGGTGGTTCTGAAGGAAATATTCCCTAGAGGCAATAATAAAGTTATTATTTATTTCCTTATATCATGATAAATGTTTATTATTCATGCTAGAATTGTATTAACCGGAAACATAATACATGTGTGAATACATAGACAAACAAAGTGTCACTAGTATGCCTCTACTTGACTAGCTCGTTAATCAAAGATGGTTATGTTTCCAAACCATGAACAATGAGTTTTTATTTTATTAGTGGGATCACATCATTAAGTGAATGATCTGATTGACATGACCCATTCCATTAGCTTAGCACCCGATCGTTTAGTATGTTGCTATTGCTTTCTTCATGACTTATACATGTTCCTATGACTATGAGATTATGCAACTCCCGTTTGCCGGAGGAACACTTGGTGTGCTACCAAACGTCACAACGTAACTGGGTGATTATAAAGGAGCTCTACAGGTGTCTCCAAAGGTAAATGTTGGGTTGGCGTATTTCGAGATTAGGATTTGTCACTCCGATTGTCGGAGAGGTATCTCTGGGCCCTCTCGGTAATGCACATCACTTAAAGCCTTGCAAGCATTGCAACTAATGAGTTAGTTGCGGGATGATGTATTACAGAACGAGTAAAGAGACTTGCCGGTAACGAGATTGAACTAGGTATTGGAATACCGACGATCGAATCTCGGGCACGTAACATACCGATGACAAAGGGAACAACGTATGTTGTTATGCGGTCTGACCGATAAATATCTTCGTAGAATATGTAGGAGCCAATATGGGCATCCAGGTCCCGCTATTGGTTATTGACCAGAGGCGTGTCTCGGTCATGTCTACATTGTTCTCGAACCCATAGGGTCCGCACGCTTAAGGTTACGATGACAGTTATTTATGAGTTTATGCATTTTGATGTACCGAAGGTTGTTTGGAGTCCCGGATGTGATCACGGACATGACGAGGAGTCTCGAAATGGTCGAGACATAAAGATTGATATATTGGAAGCCTATGTTTGGATATCGGAAGTGTTCCGGGTGAAATCGGGATTTTACCGGAGTACCGGGAGGTTACCGGAACCCCCCGGGAGCTAAATGGGCCATGATGGGCCTTAGTGGAAAAGAGAAGAGGCAGCCCTACATGGGCCGCGCGCCCCTCCCCTCCCTTGGTCCGAATAGGACAAGGAGAGGGGGCCGGCCTCTCTCTCTCTTTTCCCCCCTCCGCGAATCCTATTCCAACTAGGATTGGGGGGGGGGGAATCCTACTCCCAGAGGGAGTAGGACTCTCCTGGCGCGCCTTCCTTGGCCGGCTGCCTCCCCCCCTTTGGTCCTTTATATACTGAGGCAGAGGCACCCTAGAGACAAACAAGTTGATCCACGTGATCTATTCCTTAGCCGTGTGCGGCGCCCCCAGCCACCATAGTCCTCGATAATATTGTAGCGGTGCTTAGGCGAAGCCCTGCAGCAGTAGTACATCAAGATCGTCACCACGCCGTCGTGCTGATGGAACTCTTCCCCGACACTTTGCTGGATCGGAGTCCGGGGATCGTCATCGAGCTGAGCGCGTGCTAAAACTCGGAGGTGCCGTAGTTTCGGTGCTTGATCGGTCGGACCGTGAAGAAGTACGACTACATCAACCAAACGCTTCCGTTGTCGATCTACAAGGTATGTAGATCACACTCTCCCCTCTCGTTGCTATGCATCACCATGTTCTTGCGTGTGCGTAGGATTTTTTTTTAAATTACTACGTTCCCCAACAGTGGCATCCGAGCCTAGGTTTTATATGTTGATGTTATATGCACGAGTAGAACACAAGTGAGTTGTGGGCGATATAAGTCATACTGCTTACCAGCATGTCATACTTTGGTTCGGCGGTATTGTTGGATGAAGCGGCCCAGACCGACATTACGCGTACGCTTACGCGAGACCGGTTCTCCCGACGTGTTTTGCACAGAGGTGGCTTGTGGGTGACAGTTTCTCCAACTTTAGTTGAACCAAGTGTGGCTACGCCCGGTCCTTGCGAAGGTTAAAACAGCACCAACTTGACAAACTATCGTTTTGGTTTTGATGCGTAGGTAAGATTAGTTCTTGCTTAAGCCCGTAGCAGCCACGTAAAACTTGCAACAACAAAGTAGAGGACGTCTAACTTGTTTTTGCAGGGCATGTTGTGATGTGATATGGTCAAGACATGATGCAGAATTTTATTGTATGAGATGATCATGTTTTGTAACCGAGTTATCGGCAACCGGCAGGAGCCATATGGTTGTCGCTTTATTGTATGCAATGCAATCGCGATGTAATGCTTTACTTTATCACTAAATGGTAGCGATAGTCGTGGAAGCACAAGCTTGGCGAGGCGACAACGATGCTACGATGGAGATCAAGGTGGCACGCCGGTGATGATGGTGATCACGACGGTGCTTCGGAGATGAAGATCACAAGCACAAGATGATGATGGCCATATCATATCACTTATATTGATTGCATGTGATGTTTATCTTTTATGCATCTTATCTTGCTTTGATTGACGGTAGCATTATAAGATGATCTCTCACTAATTATCAAGAAGTGTTCTCCCTGAGTATGCACCGTTGCGAAAGTTCTTCATGCTGATACACCACGTGATGATCGGGTGTGATAGGCTCTACGTTCTAATACAACAGGTGCAAAACAGTTGCACACGCGGAATACTCAGGTTATACTTGACGAGCCAAGCATATACAGATATGGCCTCGGAACACGGAGACCGAAAGGTCGAGCGTGAATCATATAGTAGATATGATCAACATAATGATGTTCACAAATGAAACTACTCCATCTCACGTGATGATCGGACATGGTTTAGTTGATTTGGATCACGTAATCACTTAGAGGATTAGAGGGATGTCTATCTAAGTGGGAGTTCTTTAAGTAAATTAACTGAACTTAAATTTATCATGAAACTTAGTACCTGATAAGTATCTTGCTTGTTTATGCTTGTTTGTAGATAGATGGCTCGTGCTGTTGTTCCGTTGAATTTTAATGCGTTCCTTGAGAAAGCAAAGTTGAAAGATGATGGTAGCAATTACACGGACTTGGACCGTAACTTGAGGATTATCCTCATTGCTGCACAGAAGAATTACGTCCTGGAAGCACCGCTGGGTGCCAGGCCTGCTGCAGGAGCAACGCCGGATGTTATGAACGTCTGGCAGATCAAAGCTGATGACTACTCGATAGTTCAGTGTGCCATGCTTTATGGCTTAGAATCGGGACTTCAACGACGTTTTGAACGTCATGGAGCATATGAGATGTTCCAGGAGTTGAAGTTAATATTTCAAGCAAATGCCCGGATTGAGAGATATGAAGTCTCCAATAAGTTCTATAGCTGCAAGATGGAGGAGAACAGTTCTGTCAGTGAGCATATACTCAAAATGTCTGGGTATAATAATCACTTGATTCAATTGGGAGTTAATCTTCCAGATGATTGCGTCATTGACAGAATTCTCCAATCACTGCCACCAAGCTACAAGAGCTTCATGATGAACTATAATATGCAAGGGATGAACATGACTATTCCTGAGCTCTTCGCAATGCTAAAAGCTGCGGAGGTAGAAATCAAGAAGGAGCATCAAGTGTTGATGGTCAACAAGACCACTAGTTTCAAGAAAAAGGGCAAAGGGAAGAAGAAGGGGAACTTCAAAAAGAACGGCAAGCAAGTTGCTACTCAAGAGAAGAAACCCAAACCTGGACCTAAGCCTGAAACTGAGTGCTTCTATTGCAACCAGACTGGTCACTGGAAGCGGAACTGCCCCAAGTATTTGGCGGATAAGAAGGATGGCAAGGTGAACAAAGGTATATGTGATATACATGTTATTGATGTGTACCTTACCAATGCTCACAGTAGAACCTGGGTATTTGATACTGGTTCTGTTGCTAATATTTGCAACTCGAAACAGGGACTACGGATCAAGCGAAGATTGGCTAAGGACGAGGTGACGATGCGCGTGGGAAACGGTTCCAAAGTCGATGTGATCGCAGTCGGCACGCTACCTCTACATCTACCTTCGGGATTAATATTAGACCTAAATAATTGTTATTTGGTGCCAGCGTTAAGCATGAACATTATATCTAGATCTTGTTTGATGCGAGACGGTTATTCATTTAAATCTGAGAATAATGGTTGTTCTATTTATACGAGTAATATCTTTTATGGTCATGCACCCTTGAAGAGTGGTCTATTCTTGTTGAATCTCGATGGTAGTAACACACATATTCATAATGTTGAAACCAAAAGATGCAGAGTTGATAATGATAGTGCAACATATTTGTGGCACTGCCGTTTAGGTCATATCGGTGTAAAGCGCATGAAGAAACTCCATACTGATGGACTTTTGGAACCACTTGATTATGAATCACTTGGTACTTGCGAACCGTGCCTCATGGGGAAGATGACCAAAACACCGTTCTCCGGTACTATGGAGAGCGCAACAGATTTGTTGGAAATCATACATACAGATGTATGTGGTCCGATGAATATTGAGGCTCGTGGCGGATATCGTTATTTTCTCACCTTCACAGATGACTTAAGCAGATATGGGTATATCTACTTAATGAAACATAAGTCTGAAACGTTTGAAAATTTCAAAGAATTTCAGAGTGAAGCTGAAAATCATCGTAACAAGAAAATAAAGTTTCTACGATCTGATTGTGGAGGAGAATATTTGAGTTACGAGTTTGGTGTACATTTGAAAAATTGTGGAATAGTTTCGCAACTCACGCCACCCGGAACACCACAGCGTAATGGTGTGTCCGAACGTCGTAATCGTACTTTACTAGATATGGTGCGATCTATGATGTCTCTTACTGATTTACCGCTATCGTTTTGGGGATACGCTCTAGAGACAGCTGCATTCACGTTAAATAGGGCACCATCAAAATCCGTTGAGACGACGCCTTATGAACTGTGGTTTGGCAAGAAACCAAAGTTGTCGTTTCTAAAAGTTTGGGGTTGCGATGCTTATGTGAAAAAGCTTCAACCTGATAAGCTCGAACCCAAATCGGTGAAATGTGTCTTCATAGGATATCCAAAGGAGACTATTGGATACACCTTCTATCACAGATCCGAAGGCAAGACTTTTGTTGCTAAATTCGGAAACTTTCTGGAGAAGGAGTTTCTCTCGAAAGAAGTGAGTGGGAGGAAAGTAGAACTTGACGAGGTAACTGTACCTACTCCCTTATTGGAAAGTAGTACATCACAGAAAACTGTTTCTGCGACACCTACACCAGTTAGCGAGGAAGCTAATGATGATGATCATGAAACTTCAGAACAAGATACTACCGAACCTCGTAGATCAACCAGAGTAAGATCCGCGCCAGAGTGGTATGGTAATCCTGTTCTGGAAGTCATGCTACTGGATCATGATGAACCTACGAACTATGAAGAAGCGATGGTGAGCCCAGATTCCGCAAAGTGGCTTGAAGCCATGAAATCTGAGATGGGATCCATGTATGAGAACAAAGTATGGACTTTGGTTGACTTGCCCGATGATCGGCAAGCAATTGAGAATAAATGGATCTTCAAGAAGAAGAGTGATGCTGACAGTAATATTACTGTCTATAAAGCTCGACTTGTCGCAAAAGGTTTTCGGCAAGTTCAAGGGATTGACTACGATGAGACCTTCTCACACGTAGCGATGCTTAAGTCTGTCCGAATCATGTTAGCAATTGCCGCATTTTATGATTATGAAATTTGGCAGATGGATGTCAAAACTGCATTCCTAAATGGATTTCTGGAAGAAGAGTTGTATATGATGCAACCAGAAGGTTTTGTCGATCCAAAGGGAGCTAACAAAGTGTGCAAGCTCCAGCGATCCATTTATGGATTGGTGCAAGCCTCTCGGAGTTGGAATAAACGTTTTGATAGTGTGATCAAAGCATTTGGTTTTATACAGACTTTTGGAGAAGCCTGTATTTACAAGAAAGTGAGTGGGAGCTCTGTAGCATTTCTGATATTGTATGTGGATGACATATTACTAATTGGAAATGATGTAGAATTTCTGGATAGCATAAAGGGATACTTGAATAAGAGTTTTCAATGAAAGACCCCGATGAAGCTGCTTACATATTAGGCATTAAGATCTATAGAGATAGATCAAGGCGCTTAATTGGACTTTCACAAACCACGTACCTTGACAAAATTTTGAAAAAGTTCAAAATGGATCAAGCAAAGAAAGGATTCTTGCCTGTGTTACAAGGTGTGAAGTTGAGTAAGACTCAATGCCCGACCACTGCAGAAGATAGAGAGAATATGAAAGATGTTCCCTATGCATCAGCCATAGGATCTATCATGTGCAATGCTGTGTACCAGACCTGATGTGTGCCTTGCTATAAGTCTAGCAGGGAGGTACCAAAGTAATCCTGAAATACCTGAAAAGGACTAAGGATATGTTTCTCGTATATGGAGGTGACAAAGAACTCATCGTAAAAGGTTACGTTGATGCAAGCTTTGACATTGATCCGGACGATTCTAAATCGCAAACCGGATACGTGTTTACATTAAACGGTGGAGCTGTCAGCTGGTGCAGTTCTAAACAAAGCGTTGTAGCGGGATCTACATGTGAAGCGTGGTACATAGCTGCTTCGGAAGCAGCAAATGAAGGAGTCTGGATGAAGGAGTTCATATCCGATCTAGGTGTCATACCTAGTGCATCGGGTCCAATGAAAATCTTTTGTGACAATACTGGTGCAATTGCCTTGGCAAAGGAATCCAGATTTCACAAGAGAACCAAGCACATCAAGAAACGCTTCAATTCCATCCGGGATCTAGTCCAGGTGGGAGACATAGAGATTTGCAAGATACATACAGATCTGAATATTGCAGACCCGTTGACTAAGCCTCTTCCACGAGCAAAACATGATCAGCACCAAGGCTCCATGGGTGTTAGAATCATTACTGGGTAATCTAGATTATTGACTCTAGTGCAAGTGGGAGACTGAAGGAAATATGCCCTAGAGGCAATAATAAAGTTATTATTTATTTCCTTATATCATGATAAATGTTTATTATTCATGCTAGAATTGTATTAACCGGAAACATAATACATGTGTGAATACATAGACAAACAAAGTGTCACTAGTATGCCTCTACTTGACTAGCTCATTAATCAAAGATGGTTATGTTTCCAAACCATGAACAATGAGTTGTTATTTGATTAACGGGATCACATCATTAAGTGAATGATCTGATTGACATGACCCATTCCATTAGCTCAGCACCCGATCGTTTAGTATGTTGCTATTGCTTTCTTCATGACTTATACATGTTCCTATGACTATGAGATTATGCAACTCCCGTTTGCCGGAGGAACACTTTGTGTGCTACCAAACGTCACAACGTAACTGGGTGATTATATAGGAGCTCTACAGGTGTCTCCAAAGGTAAATGTTGGGTTGGCGTATTTCGAGATTAGGATTTGTCACTCCGATTGTCGGAGAGGTATCTCTGGGCCCTCTCGGTAATGCACATCACTTAAAGCCTTGCAAGCATTGCAACTAATGAGTTAGTTGCGGGATGATGTATTACAGAACGAGTAAAGAGACTTGCCAGTAACGAGATTGAACTAGGTATGCATAAAAAACGAGATTGAACTAGGTATTGGAATACCGACGATCGAATCTTGGGCAAGTAACATACCGATGACAAAGGGAACAACGTATGTTGTTATGCGGTCTGACCGATAAAGATCTTCGTAGAATATGTAGGAGCCAATATGGGCATCCAGGTCCCGCTATTGGTTATTGACCGGAGGCGTGTCTCGGTCATGTCTACATTGTTCTTGAACCCGTAGGGTCCGCACGCTTAAGGTTACGGTGGCAGTTATATTATGAGTTTATGCATTTTGATGTACCGAAGGTTGTTCGGAGTCCCGGATGTGATCACGGACATGACGAGGAGTCTCGAAATGGTCGAGACATAAAGATTGATATATTGGAAGCCTATGTTTGGATATCGGAAGTGTTCCGGGTGAAATCGGGATTTTACCGGAGTACTGGGAGGTTACCGGAACCCCCCGGGAGCTAAATGGGCCATGATGGGCCTTAGTGGAAAAGAGAAGAGGCAGCCCTACATGGGCCGCGTGCCCCTCCCCTCCCTTGGTCCGAATAGGACAAGGAGAGGGGGCCGGCCTCTCTCTCTCTCTCTTTTCCCCCCTCCGCAAATCCTATTCCAACTAGGATTGGGGGGGGGGGAATCCTACTCCCAGAGGGAGTAGGACTCTCCTGGCGCGCCCTCCTTGGCCGGCCGCCTCCCCCCTTTGGTCCTTTATATACTGAGGCAGAGGCACCCTAGAGACAAACAAGTTGATCCACGTGATCTATTCCTTAGCCGTGTGCGGCGCCCCCAGTCACCATAGTCCTCGATAATATTGTAGCAGTGCTTAGGCGAAGCCCTGCAGCAGTAGTACATCAAGATCGTCACCACGCCATCGTGCTGACGGAACTCTTCCCCGACACTTTGCTGGATCGGAGTCCGGGGATCGTCATCGAGCTGAACGTGTGCTAAAACTCGGAGGTGCCGTAGTTTCGGTGCTTGATCGGTCGGACCGTGAAGACGTACGACTACATCAACCAAATGCTTCCGTTGTCGATCTACAAGGTATGTAGATCACACTCTCCCCTCTCGTTGCTATGCATCACCATGTTCTTGCATGTGCTTAGGATTTTTTTTGAAATTACTACGTTCCCCAACAGGTTCTTCAAGAAAGCAAGGACCCAGGCTTGCAATGCGTGATGCTGATGACGAGCCACTAAGAGACGCTCCAGTGTGTCCTTGTGAATGGCCTTCTAAGAACTTTATGGATCGAGCAGGAATTAAGGAAGAATTCAACGCATATTTGCGTAACGCTGATCTTGTGAGCTTCGAGGAAGAGAAGTGCAGCCAGTATCACAACCTCACCAGTACCTTTGTGAGGAGGTTTGAATTTTCAACTTCACGTAATTCTCCAACTGTCCTGTTTGATCTTTATGATAATTCTTACACTATGTACTTAGAGGATTTTACCACTGCATGCAAACTTCCACAATGGGGTAGTATAAGGGATCCTCGCAAATCTGAATTTAGAGATTTTCTTGCTAGCATAACTGTGGGAGAATCTAGAGATATTACACAAGCTACCATAGGGAGCATTCACTTTCCTGCTATACATTATTTTGCTCTCTTCATAGGTAAATGCATCAATGGTAAAGATGAGGTATGTCACATGTGTGTCCCCGATCTCAGTATTCTTAGGAGTGCTGTGTTAGGAGACCAATCTTATAATTTGGGAGCCATTGTTGCACGTAGGTTGCATCTTAATATATTTAATGGAGATTTCTTTGGTGGAATTTATGCAACCCGCATAGCTAATTTTCTTGGTGTAGCCATATGCGAAGATGATATTGAATTACCTCCTGCTTATCTAGATTTTAATGCTATGGTTCACCACCAGTTTATTGAGAGGAATGAATCACCTCTCCAGTATCGACTAATCCTTGACAGACGTCGTGCTTTCCATATTACTCTCCCTGCTCCTGCCTTCTTTGATCATCAGGCAAAAGGAAGATATACCGTTACCAGAGAGGAGGCAGATGAGTACGAGAGGAGAGCGGAGGCCGCTCGTCGCCACGCTGCAGTTCAGCAGGCGATAGCCGCTGCGTCGCAGTACGACCCCAACTATTATTATGGATATCCGCCAGGCCAGCCGTGGCCATAGACCAACTTAGGCCAAAAGCCTAAGCTTGGGGGAGTACGTATTCCCCACCGACATTACATTTATGTTCACACACTCATTGCTAGATGTCGGTGCTCATACTTTTTCATTGTATCATCCATGCAAGTTTAATTTCCTTTTTATGCTTTCTTCTTGAGTGTTTAATAAACCTTAAGAAAAACCTAAAAAATAGTTGTAGCTTTTAATCAGTTTAATTTCCATGCTTGTAGTAGTAATTAAAAAGAAAACACAAAAATATTTCCTGTTCTTCTTTTGCTTGTTGGGAGCTTTCCCGTGTAAATATTTTTGTTTCTTTTCTTTTCTTTGGGGGTCGATAGGAGAAGACCATGATTAAATTGTTGAACTGGCTCTCATATGCATAAATGTTAATCTGACAAAAGAGCCCATATTGCCTTGTCTTCTCCTGTTTATTGAATGCCTGCAGATTCCAGCTTAGTCCAATGCACGTGCACTATTATTATTATTCACACTATTCAGGCGTGCAAGTGAAAGGCAATTATGATGATATATGATGGACTGGCTGAGATGAGAAAAGCTGGTATGAACTCGACCTCTTTTGTTTTTGTAAATATGAAGTTCTTGATTCAGCCTATTATGAATAAACATGTTTGCAATGACAACTAGAGATCATAGTTTCTTCTGCCATGCTTGATTAGCTATGAGTTATAATGGTTTACCTTGCGTGCCAACATGCTATTGAGATAGTTATGATGTGGTATGATAGGGTGGTATCCTCCTCTGAATGATTTAAGTGACTTGACTTGGCACATGTTCACGCATGTAGTTGAAACAAAATCAACATAGCCTTCACGATATTTATGTTCATGGTGGATTATATCCTACTCATGCTTGCATTCGGTGATGATTAATTTTAATGCATGTTCATGACTGTTGTCGCTCTCTAGCTGGTCGCTTCCCAGTCTTTTGCTAGCCTTCACCTGTACTAAGCGGGAATACTGCTTGTGCATCCAATCCCTTAAACCCCAAAGTTATTCCACATGAGTCCACTATACCTACCTATATACGGTATCTACTTGCCGTTCCAAGTAAATTTGTATGTGCCAAACTCTAAACCTTCAAATAAATAACCTGTTTTGTATGCTCGAATAGCTCATGTATCAACTAGGGCTATCTGTATCTTCCATGTTAGGCGGGTTATTCTCAAGATGAGTGGACTCCGCTCCTCACTCACGAGATAAATGGCTGGTCACCGGGATGCCCAGTCCCATGCTTTATGCAAACTAAATCAAAATAATTGCAAACGAAACTCCCCCTGGGACTCTTGTTAGTTGGAGGCACTCGTTGTTTCGAGCAAGCCATGGATTGATGCTTGTTGGTGGAAGGGGGAGTATAAACTTTAACATTCTGTTTGGGAACCTCCTGTAATGTGTGTAGCATGGAAGATATCGCCATCGCTTGGTTGTTATGTTGACAATGAAAGTATACCGCTCAAAATATTATTCACCTCTGTTTCAAAACCGAGCTCTGGCACCTCTACAAATCCCTGCTTCCCTCTGCAAAGGGCCTATCTATTTACTTTTATGTTGAGTCATCATCCTCTAATTAAAAAGCACCAGTTGGAGAGCACCGCTGTCATTTGCATTCATTATTGTTAGTTCACATTGAGTATGACTTGACTGGATCTCTTTTACCATGAATTACAATGTCTAATCAGTCCTTGGTCTTTAAAGGTGCTCTGCATTTATGTTTTGCGGTCTCAGAAAGGGCTAGCGAGATACCATCTTGTTATATCATATTATGATTGTTTTGAGAAAGTGTTGTCATTCGAGATTTATTATTATTGCTCACTAGTTGATTATGCTATTGATATGAGTAAACTTGATACCTGAGCGTTATTGTGAATGTGTTTAGTTATAGTCTTTGCTGAAAACCTGAATGCTGGCTTTACATATTTACAACAACAAGAGCAAACAAAGTTTGTAAAAGTTTTTCTTTATCACTTTCAGTTTGTCAACTGAATTGCTTGAGGACAAGCAAAGGTTTAAGCTTGGGGGAGTTGATACGTCTCCAATGTATCTACTTTTCCAAACACTTTTGCCCTTGTTTTGGACTCTAACTTGCATGATTTGAATGGAACTAACCCGGACTGACGTTGTTTTCAGCAGAATTACCATGGTGTTATTTATGTGCAGGAACAAACGTTCTCGGAATGACTTGAAACTTCATGGAGCCACTTTTCAGAAAATATGAAAAATACCTGCAAAAGATGAAGGCCAGGGGGCCCACCACCTCTCCACGAGGGTGGGGGCGCGCCTGCCCCCCTAGGGCGCGCCCCCCTACCTTGTGGGCCCCCTGTTGCCTCTCTGACTCTAACTCCAACTCTATATATTGTGTTTTGGGGAGAAAAAAACCAGGGAGAAGAAATCATCGTGTTTTACGATACGGAGCCGCCGCCAAGCCCTAAAACCTCTCAGGAGGGCTGATCTGGAGTCCGTTCGGGGCTCCGGAGAGGGGAATCCGTCGCCATCGTCATCATCAACCATCCTCCATCACCAATTTCAAGATACTCACCGTCGTGCATGAGTAATTCCATCGTAGGCTTGCTGGACGGTGATGGGTTGGATGGGATCTATCATGTAATCGAGTTAGTTTTGTTAGGGTTTGATCCCTAGTGTCCACTATGTTCTGAGATTGATGTTGCTATGACTTTGCTATGCTTAATGCTTGTCACTAGGGCCCAAGTGCCATGATTTCAGATCTGAACCTATTATGTTTTCATCAGTATATGAGTGTTCTTGATCCTATCTTGCAAGTCTATAATCACCTATTATGTGTTATGATCCGTTAACCCCGAAGTGACAATAATCGGGATACTTACCGGTGATGACCGTAGTTTGAGGAGTTCATGTATTCACTATGTGTTAATGCTTTGTTCCGGTTCTCTATTAAAAGGAGGCCTTAATATCCCTTAGTTTCCGTAAGGACCCTGCTGCCACGGGAGGGTAGGACAAAAGATGTCATGCAAGTTATTTTCCATAAGCACGTACGACTATGTTCGGAATACATGCCTACATTATATCAATGAACTGGAGCTAGTTCTGTGTCACCCTAGGTTATGACTGTTACATGATGAACTGCATCTGGCATAATTCTCCATCACTGATCCATTGCCTACGAGCTTTCCATATATTGTTTTCCACTTATTTACTTTTCCGTTGCTATTGCTATCATCACTACAAAATACCAAAAACATTACTTTTACTACTGTTACCTTTTGTTACAGTTATCACTATTATCATATTACTTTGCTACTAAACACTTTGCTGCAGATATTAAGTTTCCAGGTGTGGTTGAATTGACAACTCAGCTGCTAATACTTGAGAGTATTCTTTGGCTCCCCTTGTGTCGAATCAATATATTGGGTTGAATACTTTACCCTCGAAAACTGTTGCGATCCCCTATACTTGTGGGTTTTCAGGCCTCCTACAAAATCAGCTTCGTGATCTCTTGATCATCTGGCACATATACGCGGTCCTCAAATCATAAGGTATCGTGCTCATCCTCACGAAATCCCTTGGCTTTTCCCTTGCTCATCCTTTCCTTAATCTCGGCAATCTCCTTGTCCGTCTTCTGAGCTTCTCTGATCTTATCCATCAAAGTAGACTGAATCTCCAATGCTGCTACATAACGTCTCGGAACTATCTCCAAACATAGCTCGCGAAGATTCTCTGCTAACTCCTTGGGTAACTCTCCAGTCATGAGTGTATTGACATGACTCTTGCGGCTCAACGCATCGGCTACTACGTTAGCCTTTCCGGGATGATAGTGCAACTTCATATCATAATCCTTAATGAGTTCCAACCATCTCCTATGCCTGAGATTCAACTCCTTTTGCGTGAAGATATACTTCAAACTCTTGTGATCTGTATATACCTCACAATGGTTTCCAATGAGAAAATGTCTCCAAGTCTTCAACGCATGCACTATGATTGCTAACTCCAAATCATGCGTAGCATTATTTAACTCATGGGGTTTAAGCTGTCGTGAGGCATATGAAACAACTCTTCCTTCTAGCATAAGCACTGCTCCAAGTCCTCGACGTGAAGCATCGCAATACACTTCATAATCCTTGCGTTGATCTGGTAGGATCAACACTGGTGATGTAACCAAGCGTTTCTTCAACTCCTGAAAACTGGCCTCACATTCCTCAGTCCATTTGAACTTGGTGTCCTTTTTTTAATAACTTCGTCATAGGCTTTGCAATCTTCGAGAAATTCTCAATGAACCTCCGGTAGTATCCTGTGAGTCCAAGAAAACTCCGGATCTCTCCAACTGACGTGGGTGCCTCCCAATTTGTCACAGTGACGACTTTGGCGGGGTCTACCGCTATTCCTTCTCCGGATATAACATGTCCAAGGAATCCAACTTCCTTCAACCAAAACTCACACTTGATGAACTTGGCGTATAGCTGATGTTCTCTAAGTTTCCCAAGTACTAATCGCAAATGCTCTTTATGCTCCTCTTCATTCTTCGAGTAGACCAGAATATCATCAATGAACACCACAACGAACTTATCCAAAAACTTCGTAAACACCTTGTTCATCATGTTCATGAAATAGGCAGGTGTGTTAGTCAGGACAAATGACATAACAGTATACTCATATAGCTCGTACCTCGTGGTAAAAGCTGTCTTAGGTATATCCTGCTCTCGAATCTTCAGTTGGTGGTACCTTGATCGCAGATTGATCTTGGAAAACACCTAAGCTCCTTGCAACTGATCAAACAAATCATTGATCATTGGCAGTGGGTACTTGTTCTTGATCGTCACCTCATTCAATCCTCGATAATCAACAACCATCCTCAACGATTCCATCCTTCTTCTCCACTAGAAGTACTGGTGATCCCCAAGGTGACGAGCTTGGGTGAATATATCCTTTATCCAGTAACTCCTTAATCAGCTTCTTAATTTCCTCTAAATCCTATGCGGGCATCCTGTACGGTCTCTTAGATATTGGCCCTGTGCCTGGCAAAATCTCAATCAAAAACTCGATGTCTCTATCTGGTGGCATGCCTGGCAACTCTTCTGGAAATAAATCCGGGAAATCCCTCACCACTGGTACTTCCTCTTGTACAACTCCTGATAAGGAATTTACTTGAGTCCTAATCGGCACATGCCAGGATACATAGTTGATCCTTCTTCCTTCTAGGGTGGTGAGCAAAATCGACTTACTGGCGCAATCGATGTTTCCTCCATACATCGATAGACAATCCATACCCAGAATCACATCCAAATCTTGCGACTCCAAAATTATCAGATCTGAGGGGAAAACATGCCTACCTATGGTCAATGGCATCTGAAAACATTCTTGGCTTGCCATATACTCTGCTCCTGGCGAGCTCACTAACATAGGTGTACTAAGAACTTTGGTGGGAAGCTTATACTTATCCACAAATCCCCTTGATATGTATGAATGTGATGCATCAGTATAAAAAAGAATGACTACAGTAAATGACTTAACCAAAAACTTACCTATTACCGCATCTGGCTGGGCTTCAATCTCCTCCACGTTAACATGGTTCACTTGTCCCTTGTTGAAAGGGTTGGGCTTCTTCCTAAAACTTCCATTGTCGTTTCCATTCTTAGCTTCAGGACATTCATTGGCGTAATGTCCGGTCTTCTGGAACTTGTAGCAAGTAACGTGGCTTAGATCTTTCTTGGCGGGGGTTGCTAGGTTGGAACGGTTTTGTCCGTTGCTTCCTCCATTACCATTTCCGTTCTTGGAGCCACTATGGTTGTGCGAACTTCCTCTAGTGTGATTGTGACCTCCATGGTTATGCTGTAGGGGTCCTCCCGAGTTCGGGGTGAAACAGGGTCTCTGCTGAGCTCCAGAATTATGCTTCCCTTGTCCATACTTCCTCTTGCGATTGTCAATCTGCTGCTGCTTCCATTCAATCATTAGAGCTCTATCTACTAACTCCTGGTAGTTATTGAAATTTGCCACCATCAACTACATGCTCAGCTCATCATTCAGTCCTTCCAGAAACTTCTCCTGCTTAGATGCATCTGTAGCAACGTCATCTGAGGCATAACGTGCTAGCTTACTAAAATCATCAACATACTGGCCAACTGTGCGTCCTCCTTGGCGTAAGTTGCGAAACTCACGCTTCTTCATGGCCATAGCTCCTGTTGATACATGGGCAGTGCGAAAAGCCTGCTGGAACTGGTCCCATGTAACATTGGCTATAGGATAGGTGACAGTGTAATTCTCCCACCATGAGGCTGCTGGTCCATCCAATTGGTGCGCGGCAAAACGCACCTTCTCAGCATCTGTGCATCCTGCAGTGGTTAACTCCCTTCCAATCCCGCGGAGCCAGTCATCTGCCACTATCGGCTCGGTGCTACTGGAAAACACCGGCGGCTGCAACCTCAGAAAACGGGCTAAGTTGTCAACTTGGGGTGGTGGTGGGTTGTTGTTGTTGTTGCCTTGGTTCTGAACTAACAACTGCATCAAGGTATTCTGCTGCTGGATCAACTGAGTGAGCTCCGGTGGAAAGGTAAATCTGGGGTCACGTCTCGAAGGCATCTGAGGGTTTAGAGGGAAGAGAATAGAAGGGAATGAGGTCTAGTGAGAAAACACTACCCATATGCACATGAGACGAACACAATCATATCACTCAATCAATCAAGCAAGGGCATACAATCGGTCTAGAACTATCATGACAAAAGTGCTCGGACTATACTATATACATGGTGGAATACTACTACTGATATGGTGGTCGACTAGAAAAATTGATCGGTGGAAGACTCCATAATATCCGCTCCAGCTTCATCAACATAGTCATCATCGCTATCGTCGGGGTCCGAGGCGGTGTTGTCGATGATGATGTAGTTCTCCGGGCAAGTAGAATCGTCGTCTTCTCCTCCTGGCACGGGGTCTCCCATGAATACTCCTAGCTTCCTTGTCAGATCATCATTCATCTCCACTAGTATCGTCATTTCCTCCTCGTATCCATCGTGTGTAGACTTGAGTTCTTCCTCCAACTCTGTGATCCTTGTCATAGCCTTCTTCAGATCTATCATGCTTGCACACATCTGGTTCTCCTGGCGACGAATGTGCTGGTTTAACTCCTGGATGAAAGCTGCAATGGATCTATCCTTCCTGGTGCTAATCACCTCCCAATGCTCATCTCGGCGCCCACAAATCTGGTAGATAGTATCCTTGAGATCCTTATGGTAAACTTCTCCAATGCGTCCGATGGTGATGTGGGCTGCCATACTCTTTCCTAGACTCCAGGTTGGTGCATCAAAGGAAAACTCTATGGGCTCAGTGACTGGCGTGAATGTCCTTCCTGGAACTTGAACTTGAATCTGAAGGAAATACGCCCTAGAGGCAATAATAAAGTTATTATTTATTTCCTTATATCATGATAAATGTTTATTATTCATGCTAGAATTGTATTAACCAGAAACATAATACTTGTGTGAATACATAGACAAACAGAGTGTCACTAGTATGCCTCTACTTGACTAGCTCATTGATCAAAGATGGTTATGTTTCCTAGCAATAGGCATGAGTTGTCATTTGATTAACGGGATCACATCATTAGGAGAATGATGTGATTGACTTGACCCATTCCGTTAGCTTAGCACTCGATCGTTTAGTATGTTGCTATTGCTTTCTTCATGACTTATACATGTTCCTATGACTATGAGATTATGCAACTCCCGTTTACCGGAGGAACACTTTGTGTGCTACCAAACGTCACAACGTAACTGGGTGATTATAAAGGTGTCTCCAAAGGTATTTGTTGGGTTGGCATATTTCGAGATTAGGATTTGTCACTCCGATTGTCGGAGAGGTATCTCTGGGCCCACTCAGTAATGCACATCACTTAAGCCTTGCAAGCATTGCAACTAATGAATTATTTGCGGGATGATGTATTACGGAGCGAGTAAAGAGACTTGCCGGTAACGAGATTGAACTAGGTATTGAGATACCGACGATCGAATCTCGAGTAAGTAACATACCGATGACAAAGGGAACAACGTATGTTGTTATGCAGTCTGACTGAAAAAAGATCTTCGTAGAATATGTGGGAGCCAATATGAGCATCCAGGTTCCGCTATTGGTTATTGATCGGAGACATGTCTCGTTCATGTCTACATAGTTCTCGAACCCGTAGGGTCCGCACGCTTAAAGTTTCGATGATGGTTATATTATGAGTTTATGAGTTTTGATGTACCGAAGGTTATTCGAAGTCCCGGATGTGATCACGGACATGACGAGGAGTCTCGAAATGGTCGAGACATAAATATTGATATATTGGAAGCCTATATTTGGATATCAGAAATGTTCCGGGCGAAATCGGAATTTTACCGGAGTACCGAGGGGTTACCGGAACCCCACGGGGCTTAATGGGCCATAGTGGGCCTTAGTGGAGAAGAGGAGAGGCGGCTAGGGCAGGGCCATGCGCCCCTCCCCCTCTAGTCCGAATAGGAAAAGGAGAGGGGGGCAGCGCCCCCCTTTCCTTCCTCTCTCCCTCCTCTTTCCCCCTTCTCCTAATCCAACGAGGAAGGGAGGGAGTCCTACTCCCGGTGGGAGTAGCACTCCTCCTGGCACGCCTCCTCCTGGCCGGCCGCACCTCCCTCCTTGCTCCTTTATATACGGGGGCAGGGGGCACCCCATAGACACAACAATTGATTTGATCTTTTAGCCGTGTGCGGTGCCCCCCTCCACCATAGTCCACCTTGATAATACTGTAGCGGTGCTTAGGCGAAGCCCTGCGTCAGTAGAACATCATCATCGTCACCACTCCGTCGTGCTGATGAAACTCTCCCTCAACACTCGGCTGGATCGGAGTTAGAGGGACGTCATCGGGCTGAACGTGTGCTGAAATCGGAGGTGCCGTGCTTCGGTACTTGATCGGTTGGATCATGAAGACGTATGACTACATCAACCGCGTTGTGCTAACGCTTCCGCTTTCAGTCTACGAGGCTACGTGGAAAACACTCTCCCCTCTCATTGCTATGCATCATCATGATCTTACGTGTGCGTAGGAATTTTTTTGAAATTACTGCGTTCCCCAACAGTGGCATCTGAGCCAGGTTTTATGCGTAGATGTCATATGCACAAGTAGAACACAAGTGAGTTGTGGGCGATATAAGTCATACTGCTTACCAGCATGTCATACTTTGGTTCGACGGTATTGTTGGATGAAGCGGCCCGGACCGACATTACGCGTACGCTTACGCAAGACTGGTTCTACCGACGTGCTTTGCACACAGGTGGCTGGCGGGTGTCCGTTTCTCCAACTTTAGTTGAACCGAGTGTGGCTACGCCCGGTCCTTGCGAAGGTTAAAACAGCACCAACTTGACAAACTATCGTTGTGGTTTTGATGCGTAGGTAAGAACGGTTCTTGCTCAGCCCGTAGCAGCCACGTGAAACTTGCAACAACAAAGTAGAGGACGTCTAACTTGTTTTTGCAGGGCATGTTGTGATGTGATATGGTCAAAACATGATGCTAAATTTTATTGTATGAGATGATCATGTTTTGTAACCGAGTTATCGGCAACTGGCAGGAGCCATATGGTTGTCGCTTTATTGTATGCAATGCAGTCGCCCTGTAATGCTTTAGTTTATCAGTAAGCGGTAGCGATAGTCGTGGAAGCATAAGATTGGCAAGACGACAACGATGCTATGATGGAGATCAAGGTGTCACGCCGATGACGATGGTGATCATGATGGTGCTTTGGAGATGGAGATCACAAGCACAAGATGATGATGACCATATCATATCACTTATATTGATTGCATGTGATGTTTATCTTTTATGCATCTTACCTTGCTTTGATTGACGTTAGCATTATAAGATGATCTCTCACTAAATTTCAAGATAAAAGTGTTCTCCCTGAGTATGCACTGTTGCCAAAGTTCATCGTGCCCAGACACCACGTGATGATCGGGTGTGATAAGCTCTACGTCCATCTACAATGGGTGCAAGCCAGTTTTGCACACGCAGAATACTCAGGTTAAACTTGACGAGCCTAGCATATGCAGATATGGCCTCGGAACACTGAGACTGAAAGGTCGAGTGTGAATCATATAGTAGATATGATCAACATAGTGATTTTCACCATTTAAAGCTACTCCATTTCACGTGATGATCGGTTATGGTTTAGTTGATATGGATCACGTGATCACTTAGAGGATTAGAGAGATGCCTATCTAAGTGGGAGTTCTTAAGAAATATGATTAATTGAACTTAAATTTATCATGAACTTAGTACCTGATAGTATCTTGCTTGTCTATGTTGATTGTAGATAGATGGCCCGTGTTGTTGTTCCGTTGAATTTTAATGCGTTCCTTGAGAAGGCAAAGTTGAAAGATGATGGTAGCAATTACACGGACTGGGTCCGTAACTTGAGGATTATCCTTATTGCTGCACAGAAGAGTTATGTCCTGGAAGCACCGCTAGGTGTACCACCTGCGCTAGCAACTACAGACATCGTGAATGCCTGGCAGTCACGTGTTGATGACTACTCGATAGTTCAGTGTGCCATGCTTTACGGCTTAGAACCGAAACTTCAACGACGTTTTGAACGTCATGGAGCATATGAGATGTTCCAGGAGTTGAAGTTAATATTTCAAAAGAATGCCCGGATTGAGAGATATGAAGTCTCCAATAAGTTCTACAGCTGCAAGATGGAGGAGAATAGTTCTGTCGGTGAGAATATACTCAAGATGTCTGGGTACTGCAATCACTTGATTCAACTGGGAGTTAATCTTCCGGATGATAGGGTCATTGATAGAATTCTTCAATCACTGCCACCAAGCTACAAAAGCTTCATGATGAACAATAACATGCAAGGGATGGATAAGACGATTCCCGAGCTCTTCGCAATGCTAAAGGCTGCGAAGGTAGAAATCAAGAAGGAGCATCAAGTGTTGATGGTCAATAAGACCACCAGTTTCAAGAAAAATGGCAAAGGGAAGAAGAAGGGGAACTTCAAAAAGAATAGCAAACAAGTTGCCGCTCAAGAGAAGAAACCCAAGTCTGGACCTAAGCCTGAGACTGAGTGCTTCTACTGCAAGCAGACTAGTCACTGGAAGCGGAACTGCCCCAAGTATTTGGCGGATAAAAGGATGGCAAGGTGAACAAAGGTATATATGATATACATGTTATTGATGTGTACCTTACCAGAGCTCGCAGTAGCACGTGGGTATTTGATATTGGTTCTGTTGCTAATATTTGCAACTCAAAACAGGGACTACGGATTAAGCGAACACTGGCCAAGGCGAGGTGACGATGCGCGTGGGAAACGGTTCCAAGATCGATGTGATCGCCGTCGGCACGCTACCTCTACATCTACCTTCGGGATTAGTATTAGACCTAAATAATTGTTATTTGATGCCAGCGTTGAGCATGAACATTATATCTAGATCTTGTTTGATGCGAGACGGTTATTCATTTAAATCATAGAATAATGGTTGTTCTATTTATATGAGTAATATCTTTTATGGTCATGCAACCTTGAAGAGTGGTCTACTTTTGATGGATCTCGATAGTAGTAATACACATATTCATAATGTTGAAGCCAAAAGATGCAGAGTTGATAACGATAGTGCAACTTATTTGTGGCACTACCATTTAGGTCATATCGGTGTAAAGCGCATGAAGAAACTCCATACTGATGGACTTTTGGAACCACTTGATTATGAATCACTTGGTACTTGCGAACCGTGCCTTATGGGCAAGATGACTAAAACGCCGTTCTCCGGAACTATGGAGCGAGCAACTGATTTATTGGAGATCATACATACTGATGTATGTGGACCGATGAATATTGAGGCTCGCGGCGGGTATCGTTATTTTCTCACCTTCACAGCTGATCTAAGCAGATATGGGTATATCTACTTAATGAAACATAAGTCTGAAACATTTGAAAAGTTCAAAGAATTTCAGAGTAAAGTTGAAAAATCATCATAACAAGAAAATAAAGTTTCTACGATCTGATCGTGGAGGAGAATATTTGAGTTGCGAGTTTGGTCTACATTTGAAACAATGTGGAATAGTTTCGCAACTCACGCCACCTGGAACACCACAGCGTAATGGTGTGTCCGAACGTCGTAATCATACTTTACTAGATATGGTAGGATCTATGATGTCTCTTACTGATTTACCGCTATCATTTTAGGGTTATGCTTGAGAGACGGCCGCATTCACGTTAATAGGGCACCATCGAAATCCGTTGAGACGACGCCTTATGAACTGTGGTTTGGCAAGAAACCAAAGTTGTCGTTTCTTAAAGTTTGGGGCTGCGATGCTTATGTGAAAAAGCTTCAACCTGGTAAGCTCGAACCCAAATCGGAGAAATGTGTCTTCATAGGATACCCAAAGGATACTGTTGGGTACACCTTCTATCACAGATCCGAAAGCAAGACATTCGTTGCTAAGAATGGATCCTTTCTAGAGAAGGAGTTTCTCTCGAAAGAAGTGAGTGGGAGGAAAGTAGAACTTGATGAGGTAACCATACCTGCTCCCTTATTGGAAAGTAGTTCATCACAAAAACCAGTTCCTGTGACGTATATACCAATTAGTGAGGAAGTTAATGATGATGATGATCATGGAACTTCAGATCAAGTTACAGAACCTAGTAGGTCAACCAGAGTAAGATCCGCACCAGAGTGGTACGGTAATCCTATTCTGGAGGTTATGTTACTAGACCATGACGAACCTACAAACTATGAAGGAGCGATGGTGAGCCCAGATTCCGAAAAATGGCTTGAGGCCATGAAATCTGAGATGGGATCCATGTATGAGAACAAAGTGTGGACTTTGGTTGACTTGCCCGATGATCGGCAAGCCATTGAGAATAAATGGATCTTCAAGAAGAAGAGTGATGCTGACAGTAATATTACTGTCTATAAAGCTCGACTTGTTGCGAAAGGTTTTCGACAAGTTCAAGGGATTGACTATGATGAGACCTTCTCACCCGTAGCGATGCTTAAGTCTGTCCGAATCATGTTAGCAATTGCAGCATTTTATGATTATGAAATTTGGCAAATGAATGTAAAAACTTCATTCCTGAATGGATTTCTGGAAGAAGAGTTGTATATGATGCAACAGGAAGGTTTTGTCGATCCAAAGGGAGCTAACAAAGTGTGCAAGCTCCAGCGATCCATTTATGGACTGGTGCAAGCCTATCGGAGTTGGAATAAACGCTTTGATAGTGTGATCAAAGCATTTGGTTTTTTACAAACTTTTGGAGAAGCCTGTACTTACAAGGAAGTGAGTGGGAGCTCTGTAGCATTTCTGATATTATATGTGGATGGCATATTGCTGATTTGGAAATGATATAGAATTTCTGGATAGCATAAAGGGATACTTGAATAAGAGTTTTTCAATGAAAGACCTCGGTGAAGCTGCTTATATATTGGGCATCAAGATCAATAGAGATAGATCAAGACGCTTAATTGGACTTTCACAAAGCACATACCTTGACAAAGTTTTGAAGAAGTTCAAAATGGATCAAGCAAAGAAAGGGTTCTTGCCTGTGTTACAAGGTGTGAAGTTGAGTAAGACTCAATGCCCGACCACTGCAGAAGATAGAGAGAAGATGAAAGATGGTCCCTATGCTTCAGCCATAGGCTCTATCATGTATGCAATGATGTGTACCAGACCTGGTGTGTGCCTTGCTATAAGTCCAGCAGGGAGGTACCAAAGTATCCAGGAGTGGATCACTGGACAGCGGTCAAGAACATCCAGAAATACTTGAAAAGGACTAAGGATATGTTTCTCATTTATGGAGGTGACAAAGAGCTCATTGTAAATGGTTACGTTGATGCAAGCTTTGACACTGATCCGGATGATTCTAAATCACAAACTGGATACGTGTTTACATTGAACGGTGGAGCTGTCAGTTGGTGCAGTTCTAAACAAAGCATCATGGCGGGATCTACGTGTGAAGCGGAGTACATAGCTGCTTCGGAAGCAGCAAATTAAGGAGTCTGGATGAAGGAGTTCATATTCGATCTAGGTGTCATACCTAGTGCATCGGGTCAAATGAAAATCTTTTGTGACAATACTAGAGCAATTGCCTTGGCAAAGGAATCCAGATTTCACAAGAGAACCAAGCACATCAAGATACGCTTCAATTCCATCCGGGATCTGGTCCAGGTGGGAGACATAGAAATTTGCAAGATACATACGGATCTGAATGTTGCAGACCCGTTGACTAAGCCTCTTCCACGAGCAAAACATGATCAGCACCAAGACTCCATGGGTGTTAGAATCATTACTGTGGAATCTAGATTATTGACTCTACTGCAAGTGGGAGACTAAAGGAAATGTGCCCTAGAGGCAATAATAAAGTTATTATTTATTTCCTTTTATCATGATAAATGTTTATTATTCATCCTAGAATTGTATTAACCGGAAACATAATACTTGTGTGAATACATAGACAAACAGAGTGTCACTAGTATGCCTCTACTTGACTAGCTCGTTGATCAAAGATGGTTATGTTCCTAGCCATAGACATGAGTTGTCATTTGATTAACGGGATCACATCATTAGGAGAATGATGTGATTGACTTGACCCATTCCGTTAGCTTAGCACTCGATCATTTAGTATGTTGCTATTGCTTTCTTCATGACTTATACATGTTCCTATGACTATGAGATTATGCAACTCCCGTTTACCGGAGGAACACTTTGTGTGCTACCAAACATCACAATGTAAGTGGGTGATTATAAAGGTGCTCTACAGGTGTCTCCAAAGGTATTTGTTGGGTTGGCGTATTTCGAGATTAGGATTTGTCACTCTGATTGTCGGAGAGGTATCTCTGGGCCCACTCGGTAATGCACATCACTTAAGCCTTGCAAGCATTGCAACTAGTGAGTTAGTTGCGGGATGATGTATTACGGAACGAGCAAAGAGACTTGCCGATAACGAGATGGAACTAGGTATTGAGATACCGACGATAGAATCTCGGGCAAGTAACATACCGATGACAAAGGGAACAACGTATGTTGTTATGTGGTCTGAGTGATAAAAGATCTTCGTAGAATATGTGGGAGCCAATATGAGCATCCAGGTTACACTATTGGTTACTGACCGGAGACGTGTCTAGGTCATGTCTACATAGTTCTCGAACCCGTAGGATCCGCACGCTTAAAGTTTCGATGATGGTTATATTACGAGTTTATGAGTTTTGTTGTACTGAAGGTTGTTCGGAGTCCCGGATGTGATCACGGACATGACAAGGAGTCTCGAAATGGTCGAGACAGAAGGATTGATATATTGGAAGCCTATATTTGGATATCGGAAATGTTCCGGGTGAAATCGGGATTTTATCGGAGTACCGAGGGGTTACCGGAACCCCCGGGGGCTTAATGGGCCATAGTGGGCCTTAGTGGAGAAGAGGAGAGGTGGCTAGGGCAGGGCCGCGCACCCCTCCCCCTCTAGTCCGAATAGGACAAGGAGAGGCGGGCGGCGCCCCCCCTTTCCTTCCTCTCTCCCTCCTCTTTCCCCCTTCTCCTAATCCAACAAGGAAGGAAGGGAGTCCTACTCCCGGTGGGAGTAGGACTCCTCCTGGCGCGCCTCCTCCTGGCCGACCGCACCTCCCCCCCTTGCTCCTTTATATACGGGGGCAGGGGGCACCCCATAGACACAACAATTGATTTGATCTTTTAGCCGTGTGCGGTGCCCCCCTCCACCATAGTCCACCTCGATAATACTGTAGCGGTGCTTAGGCGAAGCCCTGGGTCGGTAGAACATCATCATCGTCACAACGCCGTTGTGCTGACGAAACTCTCCCTCAACACTCGGCTGGATCGGAGTTCGAGGGACATCATCGGGCTGAACGTGTGCTGAACTCGGAGGTGCCGTGCGTTCGGTACTTGATCGGTCGGATCGTGAAGACGTATGACTACATCAACCGTGTTGTGCTAACGCTTCTGCCTTCGGTCTACGAGGGTACTTGGACAACACTCTCCCCTCTCGTTGCTATGCATCACCATGATCTTACGTGTGCGTAGGAATTTCTTTGAAATTACTATGTTCCCCAACAGAATCATCCAGCGCTCCTCTTCTGGTAAAGTGGCGTTGTAAGTCCCGGTGAAGCTTGGTATTCCAATGTTTAGGTACCTAGTGACTTCCTTCAAGTGGCGTCTAAAAGGTGTGTCTTCATCTGGTTGTGCAAACTTGTTCCTTGCGTCCGCCATCCTAAAGAGTAGAAAATGTAGAGGAGTCAGAAATGAGAAGAGAGTAGTGATCTAGGGCTTTAGCTTAGTGGTCGTGTCCTACAGTCAGCGTGTGCTCTGATACCATCTTGTAGTGACCAGACCTCAAACATTCTGATCTCTATGCATCAGTGTCATCCCTCGGTAATGCTGACACGCACAGTACTTGAGTATTTATAACAGAGTAGCAATCACACACTTATTACATCGAATGTCCCAAAAGAGAACTTATTACAATAAATATGGCTTAAGGCCATCTAATACGATAACAGCGGAAGGCTTGGAAGATAAAGTGAGCCCATCAACTCCAATGGCATCACTGAGTGAAAGACCACGACCTAAGGCTCCTTACTCGTCGTCTGAAAAGTCTGCAACATGATACGTTGCAGCCCGAAATGGGTCATCACATGGAATACGCTGGCAATGTAACACAAGAGAGCAATGAACAGAATAATGCTATCACTACATGCATATATGGCTGGTGGAGGCTGTATGGTTAATATGTTTTGTGGAAAGCCAATTTTTCCCTACAACAAAGGAATAAATTTTATTTAACTATCATGGTGGTTGTTAAACATTGAGAAGGTTCACCCAACTCAATCCCAATTAAGCATCATCATTAAACCCAATCAAATTATATTAAGAGTGATGAGATCCACATGATAATCCAAGAACTAGATACTCAAGATGTCCATAACCGGGGACATGGCTAACCATGATTAGTTTGTACACTCTGTAGAGGTTTGCGCACTTTTCCCCACAAGATTCGATCTCCTCCGTTGAATTTCTCGCACTACATGATGTTTGAGAAATGGATGACCGAGACACAGTCTTTCCGAAGAGGTCACCTTAACCGATAGATAGGCCCGTACACCTACAATCCCCTACATCTGCTAGCCCATCATGGAAAGGTTTCCCACAACTTACTCAACTATGCTAGAGCCCATAATGGCATGCGGCTGCACATGGAAGTTTCTAGCATGAATAATCTTATGATCCCTTTGAGCCTGAGTGGCAGTTCATAGGAGAATCACACGTACCCCGGGATTTCCAAAAATACAGGCAACACTGGGTTCTCCAGGTGCCTCAGTCCACCCAGATGTGTATTAAAGTCGCCACCTTAAGTTAACCATTAATTAACAACTCACATCTATCATGGATACACTCAAACCCAAACCACGTCTACGAGCATAGCATAGCAATATAAGCAATGTAAAAGTAACTCCCATAGGTTTGATAATAAACATGTGAATAGGTACTACCTCATCTACTTCCCAACCCACAATTTATTTAGATCCTAACCATGCAATTGTTTGAGGATTGATCTAATGCAATAAAACTAGGTAGTAAAGGGGTATGATCAAAGTGTTACTTGCCTTGCTGATGATCTGTGAAACCTAGAGACTCGTAGTAGCACGCTTCGCACTCCGGGTACTCTATCACAAACAAACAAGCATACAATAAGCCATCAAGCAAAGATGCACGAGTAAAACTCAAATATGAAGATCTAACCAGAAAGTTCAACTTAAGAACTCCGGTTTGCAAAAAGAATCAAAACAAACGAAGCAACAAAACTCAAACTGCGAAAGAAAGAAGCTTCGATTACTAATACGGACTAAAGTCAAATTTAAAGTAGCAATAACTCGTTTAAGTTGATTAAACAGAAAGAGGGCTTCGAGACAAAACTCTAGGCGCTTGAATCGCCCGATTCCGATAAACGAGCGAAAAGTTAAACTAAAACAAAAATCGGATCAGAAATCGCGATAGAAAATAATCGCGAAAAAATCCGAGAAAAAGAAAAACTGACGAATAGGCTAACGAACAAATGTTCGCTGTCTGTGGTTAAACGGTGAAAATCGTTCGTTAAAACGAATGAACGAACGGGCGTTCGCTAAATAAATAAGCCGAAAAACCAATCTAAAAAAACGCATCTAGGTTTTTACCGAAAAACCAAACCGGTCAAAGGAAACCGGCGGCGGCGAACTCCGGCGGCTCCGGCTCCGGCGGCATGCTGGCGCGGCTAGGGTTTCGGCAGGGCGGGCTGGTGAGCTGCGGCCTCGACGGCTTATAAAGCCCCCCCCCCCTGCGGAGTCCCGGGTGGGTAGGGCCCAAAGTCGGTTCCTCTTTTTTTTTAATATTCCACGCAGAAAAATGAATAAAAGAAATACAAAACAGACTCCAAAAGTCCTGAAATAAAATTTCCCCGTCCTCTAAAAATCTATCGGACAAGGTGAACATTTATTTGGGGCTCTAATGCAATTTTGAAAAACGCATATTTTTCCTAATTCAAATAAAATAGCAATAAAACTCCAAATAAAAATCGTATTTGATTTTAATATTAAATCTCCAATATTTCTTTATTTTGAGGAAGTCATTTCATCCTCTCTCTTTTATTTTTATAAAAGAAATATTCAAAGAGAAAATAATTAAAATCAAACGATCCTATTTTCAAAATTTGAGAAAACTTAAATATGAAAATAATGAAATTCTCAACTCTCTCCGTGGTTCCTTGAGTTGCGTAGAATTTCTAGGATCAAGCCAAAATGCAATAAAATATGATATGCAAAGATGACCTAATGTACAACATTCCAAATTGAAAATTTGACATGTTACATACAGAGGTTTGCGGTGGCGAAACTTTCGATCTAGGGTTACCCCTGGGGGTTTTGGAATATTTGGGAATTTGTAGGGTGAAGAGGCGGTGCGGGAGGCCACCAAGGTGGGCACAACCCACCTGGGCGCGCCTGGGGGCCCAGGCGCGCCCTGGTGGGTTGTGCCCCCCTCGGGGCACCCCCCAGGTGCTTTTCCGGCCCATCTGGTGTCTTCTGGTCCAAAAAAATCCACAAAAAGTTTCGCTGCATTTGGACTCCGTTTGATATTGGTTTTCTACAATGTAAAAAACAAGCAAAAACATCAACTGACACCGGGCACTATGTCAATAGGTTAGTCCCAAAAAATGATATAAAGTTGCTATAAAATGATTCTAAAACATCTAAGAATGATAATATAACAGCATGAATACTTCATAAATCATAGATACGTTGAATACATATCAAAACTCATAATATGTGACGAATAAAAATATAGTTTCAAGTAAAATACCGATGGTCGTTAGAAGAAAGAGGGGATACCACTCGGGGGCATCCCCAAGCTTAGTTGCTTGATACTTCTTGAATATTATCTTGGGGTGCCATGGGCATCCCCAAGCTTAGGCTCTTCTTACATGTTATTCCTTCATCCATCATAATATCACCCAAAACTTGAAAACTTCAATCACACAAAACTCAACAAAACCTTCGTGAGATCCGTTAGTATAATAAAGCAAATCACTACTATAAGTAATGTTGCAAACCCATTCATATTTTATTTTTGCATTATATCTATTGTATTCCAATTTTTCTATGTCAAAAACTCCTCAAAGAAAACCATAGAATCATCAAAACAAGCACACAGCGCAAAGAAAACAGAATCTGTCAAAAACAAAACAGTCTGTAGAAATCTAGATATTTTGAATACTTCTGTAACTCCAAAAATTCTGAAAAAATAGGAAACGTGATAAATTTGTATAATAATGTTCAGAAAAAAGAATTAGTATTTTATCGTGCTTCTTTTAAAAATGAGCATTATTTTCGTGAGCGCAAAAGTTTCTGTTTTTCAGCAAGATCAAATCAACTATCATTCAACATGATCCCAAAGGCTTTGCTTGGCACAAACACTAATTAAAACACAAAAAACACAATCATAACAGTATCATAATTGTGCAAACACTCAAGAATAGAAATAAAAAGACGAAAATAAATTTATTCATTGGGTTGCCTCCCAACAAGCGTTATCATTTTATGCCCCTAGCTAGGCATTGATAATTTTAATGATGCTGACATGAAAGATAGCAGATGAAACATGAAGAGAGCATCATGTAGCATGTGAAAAGCAAGTTTAAGTCTAACATACTTCTTATGCATTGGCATTTTATAAGCAAACAATTTATCAAGACAAGAAATATATAGAATATGCAAGGAAGAAGAGAGAAACAATAGCAATCTCAACATAAAGAGAGGTAATTTAGTAACATGAAAGTTTCTACAACCATATTTTCCTCTCTCATAATAATTACATGTAGGATCATAACCAAATTCAACAATATAGCTATCATATAAAATTTTCTCTTCATGGTCACATGCATAAAAGTTTTATAATCTTCCAAGACAGTGTGATTAACATCAACTAAAGTCATGACCTCTCCAAACCCACTTTTATCAACAAAAAAATCACAATATCGAACACTCTCCAAGTATGTGGGATTATTTTTACCTAGAGTTGACACTCTTCCGAACCCAGTTTCAATATTATTTCAAACATATTCATCATGAGACTTAAATAAACTATCAAGATCATAGGAATCATTATCACCCAATCATGATCATTGTAATAAGTAATGGACATAGAAATATTAGCATCCCCAAGTTTGGGGTTTTGCACATTATTAGCACAATTTACATTAATAGAATTTTGAATAACATCATTGCAATATGCTTTTCATCCAAGAAGCTATCATGAATCACTTTATAAATTCCTTTGTTTAACACTTCATCACAATTTTTAGATTCATAAATCTCAAGCAAAACTTCATAAAGATAATGTGACGCCCCCGATTTGACCGTACACTAATCATACACGCAAATGTGTACGATCAAGATCAAGGACTCACGGGAAGATATCACAACACAACTCTAGACACAAATTAAAATAATACAAGCCTTATATTACAAGCCATGGGACTCGAGGGCTCGAATACATAAGCTCGAAAACAAAAAAGTCAGCGGAAGCAACATTATCTGAGTACAGACATAAGTTAGACAAGATTGCCTTAAGAAGGCTAGCACAAAAGAAAAAACGATTGAAAAGGCAAGGCCTCCTGCCTGGGAGCCTCCTAACTACTCCAAGTCGTCAGCGGTCTTCACGTAGTAGTAGGCATCCTCCGGGTAGTAGTAGTCCTCAGTGGCGTCGTCTAGCTCCTGGGATCCATCATCTGGTCGCAACAATCGGGTATGGGGGAAAAAGAAGTAGCAAAGCAACCGTGAGTACTCATCCAAAGTACTCGCAAGACTTACATCAGATCTAAACTAAGTATGCATCTGTATCAAAGGAATGGGTTGTATCTGTGGACTAAACTGCAGAATGCCAGAACGGAAGGGGAAAAAGCCTAGCCTATCGAAGACTAGCATCTTCTGGAAACCACCATCTTGCAGCAACAGGAGGGAGTAGAGTAGCATAAAGTAAAGTAGCAATAATGTTATCAACATCGGCCAGAGATCCTTTCTCGACTCCCTGCGAGAAAGCAATCAGCCATACTATCCATTTATCATCTCATATCCAAGTATCATCACAATCCATTTCTCACCACAAGTATCCAGTTCTAGTTGTATCGATCGGGATACAACTCCAAGTGTCCGTTACCGTAGGACAGGCTATCGATGGATGTTTTCTTCCCTGCAGGGGTGCACCAACTTACCCACCACGCTCGATTAACTCCGGTCGGACACACTTTCCTGGGTCATGCCCGACCTCGGCCAAACAATACGCCGCAACCCGACCTAGGCTTAATAATAGAGAGGCCAGCACGCCGGACTAAACCTATGCCCCCAGGGGTCAAGGGCCATCTCCCCGGGAACTCCTGCACGTTGCGTACGTGGCCGGTGAGCAGACCTACCTACCTCCTTCAACAAGGTAGGTGCTTTCCAGTCCAACCCGGCGCGCGCCGCTCAGTCGCTGACGTCTATTAAGCTTCGGCTGATGTATACGACGCAGAATGCCCATACTATGCCCACATGATGGTTAGTGTTATCAGGCCAGAGACCCCTCGGATCAAATATCCAAATCGTAGTGGATTAGGAATGCGCGGTAACGAGCAGAGACTCACGATCGATGTGACCCCGTCGCCCCATCTCAAGTACTTGCGACAAGGGCTAAGAATGCCCGGCCACGCCTCGTAGGTATCTCACGGGCACCTTCCAGGTCAACCCGACTCCACATCACTCGCGATTAAGCTCGTGCAGGTACCCCTCAGGGTCGACCCGTCTTTAGTAACATGGCTCAGTGTAAAGTCATAATAACCATAGTAACTGTGTGTCTAACACCAAGGGAAAAACCCGAGGAATCACCCCCGGTGAATCCCACTCGATGTTATCATCAAGGTGAACGTAAGAGGATCCACCCTCGAGGTTCACACTTGAGGGGTTGCACGACAGAGCAGTAACGGAAGTGGTTAAGGAGGAAATCACCCTCGATGACCTCGACCGTATAGCTACACTACAGAGATCTCATCAGGAGTGATGTATGAGGTTCACCCTCGACACTCGATAGTAACTCTGTAGTGACTTACAACTAGGGGGGGTGATGTGCGGTGTCGGGGCCTGGACGTCGATCACGTTGATCGAGTCATCGAACATAAAGCGAGGCAACTGGGACAAGGTGGGGGTCACTAATGGATCACTAACCAACCTATACTAAGCAGTTTAGGATAAGCAGGTAAGGTATGAAAGCAGGTAACAACAACAGGCTATGCATCAGAGTAGGATCATACAGAAAGCAGTAGCAGTTCTAATGCAAGCATGAGAGGAAAGAAATGGGCGATATCGGAATGCTCAAGGGGGGTTTGCTTGCCTGGTTGCTCTGGCAAGGAGGGGTCGTCGGGGATGTAGTCATACTCAGTCGCATCAACGTCGGTCTCGGGGTCTACCGGAGAAGAAGAGGGGGAGAAACAGTAAATACGGGGCAAACAAGCATCACAAAGTATAACAAGGCAAAACGCGGTGCCAGGGGTGAGCTAAAGCAGTACTAGGCGATACTGGCGAAGCGAGGAAACATCCGGGAAAGTTTTCCCAGAGTTAGGCATTTTCGGACAGATGAAACGGAGGGGGACGGTTGTAGGTTGGCTATGCTAGGGACGTGTGGCGGACGAACGGGTTGCGTATCCGGGTTCGTCTCGTCGTTCTGAGCAATTTGCATGTATAAAGTTTTTTCATCCGAGCTATGGATTAATTTCTATGCTTTTTCAAAATTTTAAACAATTTTTGCATTTATTTTAATTCGCAAATAAACAGAAAATACTAAGTGTACCCAGCCATGTGCTAGACACACAGGCTGACTGGTGAGGTCCAGGGGGTGTCCAGTCAGCAGTTGACCAGTCAACTATTAACTGGTCAACAGGGTCAAAATGGGGCCACATGTCATTTGCTCTATAGACTAAACTAGTACTAAAAATACTCCTAAACTAAACCTACTACTAATAAAAAAGGGCAAGCTAGTGCCAAAGGCAAAACGCCTCATGGTTGTGCTCACACACGCCACGCCGAGGCACTTGGCCATGGCTAGCTTCAGTGTATAGCAGCAGCAGCAAGCAACGCCATAGTAGTAGGAGGCAAACAACAGCAGCAGTAGAAGAGCAGCGGCACAAGAGCAACAGCAGGAAGATAGAGCAGCAGCGAAGCAAGCACTAGCGGCAGAGCAGCGGAAGAGCAGCAAGCGGAGCAGCAACGGAGCCGGCAGCAGTAGCAGGGACGCGGGTGCGCGCACAGCAGGCATCAGCAGCAACCAGCAGTAGACCACGGCGAGGCCGGCGCGCGCACAAAAGCAGCCCCAGCACGCACGCACGTACGCGTACACGGCAACTCGGACTAGCTCGGAGATAGCGGCTACCACGACGAAAACGAGAGGGGAGAGGGGGGTTTGGAAGAGGAGCTCACAACGGTTCCAACGGAAGCGACGGGGAGGCCGGAGGTGGACCGGAGATGAGGCAATCGACGAAGGCGGCCGGCGATGTACGCGATAAAGAAGGCGGTGATGGCGAGCGTACGAGCCGCCCCGGCTTGAGCTGATGCCCGGGACGGACAAAGCCGGCGGTTGCAGTCCTGCGCGGAGGTGACGACGTTGGCTGCGACGGTGACGATGGCGCGGCGACAGTAGTTTCGGGCGTATCCAGGGGAGCGAGCAACGATGCGAGGGGAAAGAAGTGGCGGCTAGGGTTCGACCGAGGGAGAGGGGAACATTCAGGGGGGAGGTATAGGCGCTGGAGGGGGCGTGGATGGGCGCCACGATGATCGCCGAGGCCGTGGCGGCCATCGGCGCTATCCACGCCTCCTCTGTGAACAGAGAGGAGAGGGAAGCAGTGCGCCTGGGCTGGCCCAAGTGGGACTGGTGGGCCAAGTGGCCCAGGGTGAGGGGGAAACACTTTTCTCCTTTTTTTAATTTGTATCTATTTCCTTTCATTTTTTGCATTTAGCTGGGACACCAAATGATTTTTTTATCACAACTTGGCACATAATTTTAAACACTGTATACTGAGATGGCACAAAAAGTTTGGGGGCAAAAGAAGTTGCCTAACCAGTTTTAGGAAAAGAAAAGGCCAATTTAATTGCTTTTGGACCACTAAATTAAATTCCAGGGGCATTTTGGGAACTCAAATGAGGTTGGTTTCAACATGAAAAATAACGAGAGATTATTTTCCACACTTTGAACATTTTAGCTTTCATGTCTGACAAATATGAATTTTGACTTTAGATTGGATTTGAATTTGAATTGTGATTTGGATCAAGTGAGGATTAGCAACAGTAATGTGATGACATGGCACCATTAACATGGGATTACTTTAGCATGACACTGGGGGCGTTACAAATCTCCTCCACTATAAGAAATCTCGTCCCGAGATTTAAGTGGGGAAGTAAAGAGTAACTTCGGGAGAACTGGACCTTATAGGGTTAATTATCTGGTGAACAATTCAGAGAATGAGGCAGAAGTATCTCTCGAGTTGAAACTTAATAAAACATTGAGAGCAAAGTATGAAGGTACCATGAGAAGTTTTAACGGGCAGGCAATCATTCGATGCCTAATCAAAAGGTGAAATGGGCTCAAAGCAACAACAACAAAAATTATTGCGTCTGATACTAGAATAGATCACTAGGAAGGTGGCTCATGAATTATATACGAAGGCAAGTGAAAAGGATACTTCGGAATCAAGGATGTACAGGAGTTAGGTTTCGATCCTGGGACCTATGGGTTATGGGCCCACCGGGTGGGTTAAAAAGTAGGAAGGGTGCTGACATCTTGTACGGTCCAGATAGTAAGGCATGTCAGAGTGTAACTTGTCAGTTTTGTCGGCAACAACGTCAGTACCAAGGGCGAGGGACGAAGAGAACCATTTTCCTGCTCGTTGAACAAGGCGGCCATTAGGCAAAGTTCTCGTCCATTGGTGGCTACCAGAATGTCATCAACAATAGTAACTGGGTCTTACTGACAGCGTGATACAACGAGGTGTTTACATAAGCAGGGAAATATTACTGCTTATATAATATAGATCACAATAAGGTTTAAACAAACCAATGGAAAGGAAAATGTAATTGTCAGATTAAACAGAACAATGGAAAGGAAAATGTGTTTAAACACATACTTCAGGGGTATATACTTCCCAAGGACAAGCCGAGCATGGTATCCATGACAGATAGAAGTATAAAACCATTTAGGTAAGGGGAAAGAAAATTCATGACATTACCCATACAACGGTGTTTGGATAATTGATATAGAAAATTTAGTATCATGCTTCAAATGTTCTTATTGGAGATTGGATTACCACAGACATGCTTCGAGATAGCATTGACATGGTTTCAAGCAAAGGTCAGACTTTGGATACACCAAGGATCCATCGGGAAATTCTAGAACATATCATGTTATTTAATCAGGAAAAAGATGAGGAGGTGACCGATGGGTTCAGTAGCAATCCATCGACATGTCAACAAGGATGTATTCCCAAAATTAATATGATCAAATTTGTGTTGGGGGGAAGACAAGAATGTTGTTGATGCTGACACAAATTATCGAGAGGCAAGGATGGTATTTCTAGCCATGAATTCAATTGACATATCTGAAGAAGCCAAAGTGTGTCGGTGATCAAGACAAAGTTTGTCGAGAGACTCTATGAAGATGCCCTCGAGCAGAAAAGGGAGGATGAAGTGAAAGGCTATGAGAACCACGGATTCGACACAAGCTCAAAGTCAAGCTTGTTGTTTGAGGTGAAATGATAAGATGAGGAAGATCGACGTAAGCTTAGCTCATCATCAGAAGTTGCTCCGGGCATAAGGACCAAGTAGCACGGTTAAAAAGTTGACATGATAAAAATATAGCCGATCAGGCTAGGAATGATGTGATGGGGTATAAAGCTTCTCAGTATCAAGTACTAGGTGCAATGCCAGAAGGTAAATCAGAGTAGAGGTTGGACGGGGGAAATGATTTGCAGAGGATAAGTAATTTTAACTTACCCAGTAAATGGGATCAAGGAGGAAATATGGTCAGGACCATAACTGCAAGGGATCCAATTTACGATACCGGAAGAATATTCAGCTGATTAAATATCCTTGCAAGAAGCTTTCATGATAAGTCCCACACCATGTCTGTGGGCATGAACACAAGGTTTAGGGTCGACTCCCACTTCTACAATGCATAACCTTTCATTTTACTTCTCGCTCTTGATGAAGCTGTAGTTTTGAAATTTTAACTAACGAAAAGCCAGTAGAGTATAACCCGCATAACTTTCGAGTTCACACAAGTTAGGGAAGGCATAGGTTCAACCCATCGGGGCATCTTAGGATCATATATCATAAATTTCACGAGTAAAAACTCAAGCTCAAAAGTAGAGCATGGTTGAGGAAGCAGGGGATACAATTTACCAATGGCATTGTGTATCCAAGGAAAGGCTCACAAGGTGATTGAATATGAAGGACGCTGTCGGATAAAACCCAACAAAAGATCTGGTGGTTCACAAGGGATCTGATGTGAGCATTAGTACTCAACCAGAAGAAGAAAGAATGCAAGGATATCATATTATAGAAACAACTGACTAACTCAGAGCTCAAATGTAAATGAGTTATGATTTCAAAATCAAGGAATCAGAAGCAAGTGCTCTGATTAAGAATGGATAAGTAGAATAGACTTAGGAGTGCATTCAATGACAACTTGATTGGTCGAGGACCAGCTCATGTTCAAAATGACGCCTGAGCCGGAAGGATGAATTCTAGGATCTGGTTGAGGATTGCGAGCAATCACAACATATTGAATCAACAGACTCAGAATGATAATGACAATGAATGCCAATAAGATTATTGGACTTATGGGATTAATCATAATGCAGGCAAGCAAGACTTTCCAAAGCAATAGGTTGCAGAGGGTTCTTGAAAGATCGAATAGTATTTCGAAGACTTTTGTGAAACACATGAACAAATGGGAAAAACAAATCCTCGATATGTGGGGGGATTAGTTTGTAGGTGTATTCAGGCGACAAGGAACTGCAAGGCAGTGAGCACAAAGGATTCTTGGAACAATGACGAGTATTTCGGGGAATCTTGTAATAACAAGAGCAGCTCGGGACGAAAGTAAGAATGGAAAGTGTATGTAGTTATCCATAGGGGTTGACGGTGGAAGGGAATTGCCATTGCAATGAGCACAAGTTATCGGGATAACATTGAAGAGTATCTTCGGGGTCTTCTGTTGAATCAAGCCATCATCTGGAATGAAGGGGCTATCCGGGAGGAAGTGGTTACGAGATCCCAGATTCCGAGTTAGTAAAATCTTTAACCGAATAGACGAGAGATCAGAGTCCCAGAGTATAGACGAGGAATAAAAAGATCCTAATACCACCCAATGGCGACGTGGGCCCGTAAGCCACACAGCCAAGTTAGTAAAATAGTTTTGGACGACTAGACTCAACTTCGGCCAAGGAGTTGGAAAGGGGGATACCTACAGGAAGTCGGCTCTGATACCAACTTGTGACGCCCCCGATTTGACCGTACACTAATCATACATGTAAATGTGTATGATCAAGATCAAAGACTCACGGGAAGATATCACAACACAACTCTAGACACAAATTAAAATAATACAAGCCTTATATTACAAGCCAGGGCCTCGAGGGCTCGAATACATAAGCTCAAAAACAAAAGAGTCAGCGGAAGCAACATTATCTGAGTACAGACATAAGTTAGACAAGATTGCCTTAAGAAGGCTAGCACAAAAGCAACAACGATCGAAAAGGCAAGGCCTCCTGCCTGGGAGCCTCCTAACTACTCCAAGTCGTCAGCGGTCTTCACGTAGTAGTAGGCATCCTCCGGGTAGTAGTAGTCCTCAGTGGCGTCGTCTGGCTCCTAGGATCCGTCATCTGATTGCAACAATCGGGTATGGGGGAAAAAGAAGTAGCAAAGCAACCGTGAGTACTCATCCAAAGTACTCGCAAGACTTACATCAGATCTAAACTAAGTATGCATCTGTATCAAAGGAATGGGTTGTATCTGTGGACTAAACTGCAGAATGCCAGAACGGAAGGGGAAAAAGCCTAGCATATCGAAGACTAGCATCTTCTGGAAACCACCACCTTGCAGCAACAGGAGGGAGTAGAGTAGCATAAAGTAAAGTAGCAGTAATGTTATCAACCTCGGCCAGAGATCCTTTCTCGACTCCCTGCGAGAAAGCAATCCCAGAGCCATACTATCCATTTATCATCTCATATCCAAGTCTCATCACAATCCATTTCTCACCACAAGTATCCAGTTCTAGTTGTATCGATCGGGATACAACTCCAAGTGTCCGTTACCGTAGGACAGGCTATCGATAGATGTTTTCTTCCCTACAGGGGTGCACCAACTTACCCACCATGCTCGATTAACTCCGGCCGTACACACTTTCCTGCGTCATGCCCGGCCTCGGCCAAACAATACGCCGCAACCCAACCTAGGCTTAATAGAGAGGCCAGCATGCCGGACTAAACCTATGCCCCAGGGGTCATGGGCCATCTCCCCGGGAACTCCTACACGTTGCGTACGCGGCCGGTGAGCAGACCTAGCTACCTCCTTCAACAAGGTAGGTGCTTTCCAGTCCAACCCGGCGCGCGCCGCTCAGTCGCTGACGTCTATTAAGCTTCGGCTGATGTATACGACGCAGAACGCCCATACTATGCCCACGTGATGGTTAGTGCTATCAGGCCAGAGACCCCTCGGATCAAATATCCAAATCATAGTGGATTAGGAACGCGTGGTAACGAGTAGAGACTCACGATCGATGTGACCCCGTCGCCCCATCTCGAGTACTTGTGACAAGGGCTAAGAATGCCCGGCCACACCTCGTAGGTATCTCGCGGGCACCTTCCAGGTCAACCCGAGTCCACATCACTCGCAATTAAGCTCGTGCGGGTACCCCTCAGGGTCGACCCGTCTTTAGTAACATGGCTCAGTGTAAAGTCATAGTAACCATAGTAACTGTGTGTCTAACACCAAGGGGAAAACCCGAGGAATCACCCCCGGTGAATCCCACTCGATGTTATCATCAAGGTGAACGTAAGAGGATCCACCCTCGAGGTTCACACTTGAGGGGTTGCACGACAGAGCGGTAACGGAAGTGGTTAAGGAGGAAATCACCCTCGATGACCTCGACCGTATAGCTACACTAAAGAGATCTCATCAGGAGTGATGTATGAGGTTTACCCTCGACACTCGATAGTAACTCTGTAGTGTCGTACTACAAGGGGGGTGATGTGCGGTGTCGGGGCCTGGACGTCGATCACGTTGATCGAGTCATCAAACATAAAGTGAGGCAACTAGGACAAGGTGGGGGTCACTGATGGATCACTAACCAACCTATACTAAGCAGTTTAGGATAAGCAGGTAAGGTATGAAAGCAGGTAACAACAACAGGCTATGCATCAGAGTAGGATCATACAGAAAGAAGTAGCAGTTCTAATGCAAGCATGAGAGGAAAGAAATGGGCGATATCGGAATGCTCAAGGGGGGTTTGCTTGCCTGGTTGCTCTGGCAAGGAGGGGTCGTCGGGGATGTAGTCATACTCAGTTGCATCAACGTCGGTCTCGGGGTCTACCGGAGAAGAAGAGGGGGAGAAATAGTAAATACGGGGCAAACAAGCATCACAAAGTATAACAAGGCAAAACGCGGTGCCAGGGGTGAGCTAACGCAGTACTAGGCGATACTGGCGAAGCGGGGAAACATCCGGGAAAGTTTTCCCAGAGTTAGGCATTTTCGGACAGATGAAACGGAGGGGGACGGTTGTAGGTTTGCTATGCTAGGGACGTGTGGCGGATGAACGGGTTGCGTATCCGGATTCGTCTCGTCGTTCTGAGCAACTTTCATGTATAAAGTTTTTTCATCCGATTAATTTCTATGCTTTTTCAAAATTTTAAACAATTTTTGCATTTATTTTAATTCGCAAATAAACAGAAAATACTAAGTGTACCCAGCCATGTGCTAGACACACAGGCTGACTGGTGAGGTCCAGGGGGTGTCCAGTCAGCAGTTGACCAGTCAACTATTAACTGGTCAACAGGGTCAAAATGGGGCCACATGTCATTTGCTCTATAGACTAAACTAGTACTAAAAATACTCCTAAACTAAACCTACTACTAATAAAAAGGGCAAGCTAGTGCCAAAGGCAAAACGCCTCATGGTTGTGCTCACACACGCCACGCCGAGGCACTTGTCCATGGCTAGCTTCAGTGTATAGCAGCAGCAGCAAGCAACGCCATAGTAGTAGGAGGCAAACAACCGCAGCAGTAGAAGAGCAGCGGCGCAAGAGCAACAGCAGGAAGATAGAGCAGCAGCGAAGCAAGCACTAGCGGCAGAGCAGCGGAAGAGCAGCAAGCGGAGCAGCAACAGAGCCGGCAGCAGTAGCAGGGACGCGGGTGCGCGCACAGCAGGCATCAGCAGCGACCAGCAGTAGACCACGGCGAGGCCGGCGCGTGCACAAAAGCAGCCCCAGCACACACGCACGTATGCGTACACGGAAACTCAGACTAGCTCGGAGACAGCGGCTACCACGACGAAAACGAGAGGGGAGAGGGGGGTTTGGAAGAGGATCTCACAACGGTTCCAACGAAAGCGACGGGGAGGCCGGAGGTGGACCGGAGTTGAGGCAATCGACGACGGCGGCTGGCGATGTATGCGATAAAGAAGTCGGCGATGGCGAGCGTACGAGCCGCCCCGGCTTGAGCTGATGCCCGGGACGTCCTCCTGCGCGGAGGTGACGATGTTGGTTGCGACGGTGACGATGGCGCGGCGACAGTAGTTTCGAGCATATGCAGGGGAGCGAGAAACGACGTGAGAGGGAAGAAGTGGCGGCTATGGTTCGACCGAGGGAGAGGGGAACATTCAGGGGGGAGGTATAGGCGCTGGAGGGGGCGTGGATGGGCGCCACGATGATCGCCGAGGCCGTGGCGGCCATCGGCGCTGTCCACGCCTCCTCTGTGAATAGAGAGGAGAGGGAAGCAATGCGCCTGGGCTGGCCCAAGTGGGACTGGTGGGCCAAGTGGCCCAGGGTGAGGGGGAAAGGCTTTTCTCCTTTTTTTTAATTTGTATCTATTTCCTTTCAGTGTTTTGCATTTAGCTGGGACACCAAATGATTTTTTTATCACAACTTGGCACATAATTTTCAACACTATATACTGAGATGGCACAAAAAGTTTGGGGGCAAAAGAAGTTGCCTAACCAGTTTTAGGAAAAGAAAAGGCCAATTTAATTGCTTTTGGACCACTAAATTAAATTCCAGGGGCATTTTGGGAACTCAAATGAGGTTGGTTTCAACATGAAAAATAACCAGAGATTATTTTCCACACTTTGAACATTTTAGCTTTCATGTCTGACAAATATGAATTTTGACTTTAGATTGGATTTGAATTTGAATTTTGATTTGGATCAAGTGAGGATTAGCAACAGTGATGTGATGACGTGGCACCATTAACATGGGATTACTGTAGCATGACACTGGGGGCGTTACAGATAATCTAGTGAACTCAACTCACTAGCAATTGGTTCATCATAATGGGATCTCTTGAAAAGATTAGCAAGTGGATGAGGATCCATATCGATATATTTTTAGCAAGCAAAGATGAAAGCAAATAGAAGGAACATGACAACACAAGCAAACCTGAGATCTGACGAGAAAACGGCGAACGAAAAAGAGGGCGAATAAAATGGAAATTTTTTGTGAAGTGGGGGAGAGGAAACGAGAGGCAAATGGCAAATAATGTAAATTGCAAGGAGATGAGATTTGTGATTAGGAACCTGATAGATGTTGGTGGTGTCTCCCCAGCAACGGCGCCAGAAATTCCTTTTGATGCGGCTTGAACTACGTCGCTATTTCCCCAAAGAGGAAGGGATGATGCAACACAACTACAGTAGGTATTTCCCTCAGTGATGAGACCAAGGTTATCGAACCAGTAGTAGAACCACGCAACACCACGTAAGCAGCTCCTGCACACAAAGAACAAATACTTGCAACCCGACGTAAGAGAGGGGTTGTCAATCCCTCACGGGTAAAAAGATAGGTAAAATTGTAGTAGATTGGATAAATAGATCTCGCAGGAACGCGAGATAAAATAAATAAATAAAATTGCAGCAAGGTATTTTTGTATTAATAGATCTGAAATAGACCGTGAAGGAAAATATAATAAAGAAGAGACCCGGGGCCGTAGATTTCACTAGTGGCTTCTCTCGAGAAAAATAGCATACAGTGAGTAAACAAATTACTGTTGGGAAATTGATAGAACTTCAAGTAATCATGATGATATCCAGGCAATGATCATTATATAGGCATCACATCCAAGATTAGTAGACCGACCGCTGCCTGCATCTACTACTATTACTCCATACATCGACCGCTATCTAGCATGCATCTAGTGTATTAAGTTCATGGAGAAACGGAGTAATGCAATAAGAACGATGACATGATGTAGACAAGATCTATTTATGTAGAAATATACCCCATCTTGTTATCCTTAATAGCAATAGTACATACATGTTGTTTCTCCTTCTATCACTGGGATCAAGCACCGTAAGATCGAACCCAACACAAACCACCTCTTCACATGGCAAGAAAAATCGATTTGGTTGGCCTAACTAAACCAAAGATTCGAAGAAAGAAATATGAGGCTATAAGTAATCATGCATATAAGAGATCAAAGAACTCAAAGAACTTTCATGGATAAAAACATAGATCTGATTATAAACTCAAAGTTCGTCGGGTCCCAACAAACACACTGCAAAAAGAGTTACATCAAATATATCTCCAGGAGGCCATTATATTGAGAATCAAGAGAGAGAGAGAGAGAGAGTGTGTGTGTGTAACGCCCTCGATGCGGCTATAGCTCCCACGTGTCGAGGCACGACTTAGAGACATAACCGCATTGAAAGCAATGTCGCAAGTCAGGCAATCATTACAACATCCCATGTAATACATAATCAAAGGGAGAGATAACATAGTTGGCTTACACTCGCCACGTCACATCAGAGTACATAAATAACATCCATCATACAAGCACTCATGGCCCGACTACGGCGCCAAAATAGAAAAGAACCCAACATGCGACAAGGCCCTGAATCAAACCCCAACTAGGCACCACTACTGATCATCGGGGAAGGAAACATAATAACACTGAGAGTCCTCGTCGAACTCCCACTTGAGCTCGTACTCGTCACCTGGAGCGGAATCACCTGGTCCTGCATCTGGAATTATAGTATCTGTGAGCCACGGGGACTCAGCAATCTCGCACCCTCGCGATCAAAACTATTTAAGCTTATAGGAATGGATGAGGCAAATATATGTGGAGCTGCAGCAAGCGGCTAGCATATATGGTGGTTATCTTATACGCAAAAGAGAGCGAGAAGAGGAGGCAAATCACGAGCGAGAATCTAAAGGAACAACCTGCGCAAGCATTACTCCAACACCGTGTCCACTTCCCGAACTCCGCCGAGAAGAGGCCATCACGGTAACACACTCAGTTGATTCATTTTAATTAATTAAGGTTCAAGTTATCTACAACCGGACATTAACAAATTCCCATCTGCCCATAACCGCGGGCACGGCTTTCGAAAGTTCAATCCCTGCAAGGGAGTCCCAACTTAGCCCATGACAAGCTCTCACGGTCAACGAAGGAATAGACCTCCACCCGAGACACACCGATCAGACTCGGTAACCCGGTACAACAAGACAATTCGACAGGTTAAAACAAGACCAGCAACACCGCCCGAATGTGCCGACAAATCCCGATAGGAGCTGCACATATCTCTTTCTCAGGGCACACTCAGATAGGTCAAGCTACGAGTAAAACCAACCCTCAAGTTTCCCCGAGGTGGCCCCGCAGGCTGCCCAGTTCGGACCAACACTCAGAGGGAGCACTGGCCCGGGGGGGGGGTAAAATAAGATGACCCTTGAGTCTGCAGAACCCAAGGGAAAGAAAAGGCTAGGTGGCGAATGGTAAAACCAAGGTTGGGCATTGCTGGACAAGCTTTAATCAAGGCGAAATATCAAGGGGTTCCCATTATAACCCAAACGCGTAAGGAACGCAAAATCCGGGAACATAACACCGATATGACGGAAACTAGGGCGGCAAGAGTGGAACAAAACACTAGGCGAGAGGCCGAGCCTTCCACCCTTTACCAAGTATATATATGCATTAAGATAACATAGCAATATAATGATATCCCAACAAGTAAATAAAAGATGTTCCAACAAGGAACGGCCTCCAATCTTCACCTGCAACTAGCAACGCTATAAGAGGGGCTGAGCAAAGCGGTAACATAGCCAATCAACGGTTTGCTAGGACAAGGTGGGTTAGAGTTTCAACATGGCAATTGGGAGGCTGACAAGCAAAAGGTAGGCATCGTAGCATTGGCATAGCAAGAGCGAGCAAACTAGCATAGGAAAGATAGTAGTGATTTCGAGGGTATGATCATCTTGCCTGCACAGTTGTCAGAGTTGACTGGATCGTCACAAGCAAACTCAACGGGCTCCTCGGTAGCGAACTCGTCTCCCGGATCTACCCAACAAGACAAACAAGCAACAAGGATACAATCAACCACGTGCAAGACCAAGCAATATGATGAAATGATGATATGCTATGCGGGATGCGATGCGGGATGCAAAATGCAAGATATGACAGGAAATGCATTAACCTGGCCTCAACTTGGAATTCCAAGGGTGCCACTGGATAGAGGGGATGAAATCGCTTGAAAACGATATAAAGATCATTGGAATCGGAGTTACGGTTTGGAAATGGCAAGCGTTTTAAGATATGACACCGGTCTGCGATTTACAGCAAGTAGGCATCTAAATGCAACGAAATGAACATGCTACAGCCACCAAACAAGACAAAACAATACATGGCAGGGATGCACACAAGATGCTTAACAAAATACTAGCACTGAGCCACGGCCAATTCATCCATTATGAGGTTCAAACAAGCATGGCAAAAACGCAAATGCAAAACAGATTCCAGACTTAGTGAAATTAACACTTGTCTGAAATTTCTGATCACGATGCTCTCTTCGGAGCAGCAAAACAACATGATTCGTGACCTGAACATGACAAGTAAGAACATGGCATGGAGCTACTCAACAAGCTTAACAAAAGACTCAAAGTGACCTGGGGCCAAAAGGGTTCACAAAATATATTAACGGGCACACGAACATAGCATAAAACACAATCAGTTTTCAGACTTAGTGAAAACTGAGACATGCTGAAATATAACTCACGAAGGCATGTAAACGAGCTCGATGCACTCACCACGGTGCAAGTCATGGCAAGGCAGGCATACACCCACTAAGAAGGCACAAAATACAAGCTAGACATGGCAAGAACAATGGCATGGCATGCACGGATCAACTACAATAGCATCGGCAAAATCGCAAACGAGTTGACGATCTGCCCAGATTCACCACGAAGCAAAAGTAGAGCTCGATTGACTCAAACTATGGTGCTCCATAATTGCAAAAAAGACATGGATGGATAGAGCATAACATGAATAACAAAACTCCTTTACTGATCATTCTCAAAAGACGCACGGATCATTAGGAAACAAGCTGAACATATGGCATCATGAACTAAATAATCCCAGACTTAGTGAAAACAACTAAGTCTCTGAAAACAGATTTCCCGGGTGCCTCTCTTTGCAAGCTTGCACAAGTCACCACACACATCCTAAAAATGCGTGGGTTTCACCTCTGGGAAGAAGACAAAATGCTTAACAAAACATATGAAGGACTCACAGGCATAGCATGCACAAAATAATCATGGCAAAAATGACAAAAGTCTAAGATGAACTAGCAGATCTGACAATTAACTCACGAAGCCTCCTTCTAATAGCATTTTTGGCATCAAGATGAACTCAAATGAAAATGATGCAATGGAAAGAAATGATGTACTCGTCGAGGCGACGATTTTGATATATTATATGGCCAAATCGGAGCTAGGAATGCAAAGTTACGGGCGGTCAAAGTAGGCATAAAAACTTAGGGGGGAGAGGGAAAAAGTGAACCCTTGGAATTTTGGATCTCAGATCTGGAACGGGCACTGTTCATCGGGCGCGCGAACCGAGGTGCTCCGGCGAGCTCGAACCGGCTCCGGCGAGGTGGTGGCCGAGGCGGCCGGGTCCGGTGGCGGCGAGGTGGCGCCGGCCCGGGGCGGCGCGGGGCGGCGAGGGGCGACCGGGCCCCGAGGGAAGGTGGCGCGGGGCGCCGGCGTCGGTGGCTGCCGGATTAGGTGGTCGGGAGGCGGGCTCCGGCGGCGGGGCGCGGTGGTGCGGTGGTCGGCGACGGGCTCCGGCGGCGGGGCGCGGTGGTGCGGTGGTCGGCGACGGGCGGCGGCCGGTCGCGGGAAAGACGAAGGCGGCCGGGGAGATGGCCTCGGGCCCGGGTGGAGGAGGAAGGGGGCCGGCGCTGGGCCTGCGGCCCGCGTCAGTGGCGGCGGCGATGCGGTCCCCCAGGGACACGTGGCGGCGGCTGACTGGATAGCGGCGGCGGGCGGACGCGTCCGGCCGGGGGCGGACGTGTCCGTCGGTGCGAGGATCTTCTTTTTTTTTAGAACTAGGGTTTTGAGGGGGAAGACGAGATCCGAAAATGGAGGGGGTATATATAGGCATAAGTAGAGCTAGGAGAGTCCAAATGAGGTGCAGTTTTCGGCCACGCGATCGTGATCGAACGCTCTAGGACATGGAGCAGAGTTTGGTGGGTTTTGGGCCAAATTTGAGGGGTGTTGGGCTGCAACACACACGAGGCCTTTTCGGTCCCTCGGTTAACCGTTGGAGTATCAAACGAAGTCCAAATGATACGAAACTTGACAGGCGGTCTACCGGTAGTAAACCAAGGCCGCTTGGCAAGTCTCGGTCCAATCCGGAAATGTTTAATCCCCACACACGAAAGAAAGCTAGAAATGGCCACCGGAGGAGAGCAAAGCGCCGGAATGCAAAACGGACAACGGGGAAAATGCTCGAATGCATGAGATGAACACGTATGCAAATGCAATGCACATGATGACATGATATGAGATACATGAAAATGAAAACAACACACGGAGACAAGGACCCGAACCCGAGAAATAAATATAACTTAACGCCGGAAACGGCAAGGGTTGGAGTACAAATTGGGAAAGTTACATCCGGGGTGTTACCGAGAGAGAGAGGAAGCCATCTAGCTACTAACTACGGACCCGTAGGTCTACAATGAAGTACTCACGCATCATCAGAGAGACACCAATGAGGATGATGATCCCCTCCGTGAAGGTGTCTAGATTGTATCTGTGGTTTCTAGAACTTGCGGCGGCTGGAATTGATTTTCATCGACTCCCCTAGGGTTTCGGGAATATATTTTTTTTGATTGTGAACTGTGGGGTAAAACCCCCACAGCATATCAAAGCAAAGAGGCGGTGCAGGAGGCCACCGAGGTGGGCACAACCCACCTTGGCGCGCCTGGGGGGGCCAGGCCCTAGGTGCGCCCTGGTGGGTTGTGCCCCCCTCGGGGCACCCCCCAGGTGCTTCTCTAGCCCATCTGGTGTCTTCCGGTCCCAAAAAATCCACGAGAAGTTTCGCTGCATTTGGACTCCGTTTGATATTGATTTTCTACGATGTAAAAAACAAGCAAAAAACAGCAACTAGCACTTGGCACTATGTCAATAGCTTCGTCCCAAAAATTGATATAAAATGATTGTAAAACATCCAAGAATGATAATATAACATCATGGAACAATCAAAACTTATAGGTACGTTGGAGATGTATCATAGATGCACGCAGGAGTCAGTCTACTTATCACGGACGTGATCCCTATATTCATGATCATTGCCTTAGATATCATCATAACTATTCGTTTTTCTATCAATTGCTCAATAGTAACTTGTTTACCCACCGTATGCATTTTTTCATGAGAAAAGCCTCCAGTGAAAACTATGGCCCTGGGGTCTATTCTTACCATATTATTTTCATATCTATAAAATAAAAAACCCAAAAATACCTTGCTGAAATTTATTTACCTTTACATTGTTTTGCACTTTTATTTATCTTTTACACCTATCTCCATCAGATCTCATCCTTGCAAGTAACCGTGAAGGGATTGACTGTAGCGACCAGACCTCAGACAGTCTGATCTCTGTGCATCAGTGTCATCCCTGGATCAGTAATGCTGACATGCACAGTACTTTATGATTTATAACAGAGTAGAAATCACACACTTATTACATCGAATGTCTCAAAATAGAACTTATTACAATAAATATGGCTTAAGGCCATCTAATACGATAATAGCGGAAGGCTTGGAAGATAAAGTGAGTCCATCAAGTCCAACGACATCACTGAGTGAAAGACCACGACCTAAGGCACCTTACTCATCGTCTGAAAAGTCTGCAACATGATACGTTGCAGCCCGAAAATGGGACAGCACATGGAATATGCTGGCAGTGTAATATAAGAGAGTAATGAACATAATAAAAATATCACTACATGCATATATGGCTGGTGGAGGCTGTATGGTTAATAGGTTTTGCGAAAATCCAATTTTTCCCTACTAAAAAGGAATATATTTTATTTAACTACAAAGTTTGTTGAAAATATTGAGAATGGTAAACCCCATCTCAATCCCAATTAAAAGTAATTAATAACCCAATCAAATTATATTTAAGAGTGATGAGATCCACATGATAATCCAAGAACTAGATACTCAAGATGTCCATAACCGGGGACACGGCTAACCATGATTTGTTTGTACACCCTGCAGAGGTTTGTGCACTTTTCCCCACAGGACTCGATCTCCTCCGTTGGATTTCTCGCACTACATAATGTTTGAGAAACGGATGACGGAGACACAGTCTTTCCGAAGAGGTCCCCTTAACCGATAGATAGACCGGTACACCTACAATCCCCTACATCTGCTAGCCCATCATGGAAAGGTTTCCCACAAGTTACTCAACTATGCCAGAGCCCGTAATGGCATCTGGCTACACACGGAAGTTTCCCGCATGAATAATATTATGATCCCTTTGAGCCTGGGTGGCAGTCCATAGGAAAATCACACGGTACCCCGGGATTTCCAAAAATACAGGCAATCACTAGGTTCCCCAGGTGCCTCAATCCACCCAGATGTGTATTAAAGTTGCCACCTTAAGTTAACCATTAATTAACAACTCACATCTGTCATGGATACACTCAAACCCAAACCATGTCTACTAGCATAGCATAGCAATATAAGCAACGTAGAAGTAACTCCCAGGGTTTGATAATACTAATAATTGGCACATGCTTTGCATGTTTGTAGCATGCATGTCAATGATTCATGTTGACTTCTTCAATTTTTAAATAGCTAAAACTCATTATTTATTTTTCCTAGCCATGCAACCATTTAACTTTCCAGTAGCTATAACTCATTTTCGAGATGTTACTTTACATTAGCTTTACATGTTTTTAGCAACTATTTATGCATTTTTAGCAAGGTTCTGGCATCAACGCGCCGGATATCATCTTATTTCGTAAAATATATATACTCGATAAATGTGTAGCACTTGACTATAATTATCTTTTTTTGCTTAGATACAATTTCTTATGTTGCATTTTCCCTTTCTTCGGGTGTATATTGTGGAAACTATTGTGTCTGTGCGGATCTTTCGAACATAGCGGCCAATGCATCCGAATTGAATATCAATTAAAAAGAAAGATTCAAGACTTTCTGAAACTTATTTAACAAACATGACCTAGCATAATACTCGTGTAAAAAGTTTTACGGGGGAATGGCTGTCGTGGTATCCTCGGCAACAAAAACCACAAGTCCAAAAAATATGAATAATAACTTTTATATAGTATCAGTTCTGTTTTTTCCCTTGTCCAGAACACCACGCTTACATGTGCAATGCACGTCTTACAGTCATGGAGTGATTTTTTTTGAGAAACTTGCTGAATGTAAGTATTTTTTAGCAAGTATTGTTTTTTAGACAATTTAGTAATAAGTATTCTGATGTAGCAAGTATGGAAGCCCATCCTTATGACACAGAGAAAAATTTGCAAATTCTGCCTTGGGCTTAGCACGTCCTCCACTCAATCTGCAACATGGCCCAAGATGTATCACGTATTGAGCCTCTTTTCTAGGAAGTGGGAGGCAATGGTTCCAGAACACCGTGGAGGTTGTTACGTTCTACTGTTCATTACGAATCTCACCGCTGTCAGCCGTTAGATTTAGTACACCAACGGTTATGATTGATGCTTTAGACCCAGTTCAAAACTGGTACACTATATAGTAGTATAGAAAAACAGGTGAATAGGTACTACCTCATCTACTTCCCAACCCACAATTTATTCAGATCCTAACCATGCAATTGTTTGAGGGTGATCTAATGCAATAAAAACTGGGTAGTAAAGAGGTATGATCAAAGTGTTACTTGCCTTGCTGATGATTCGTGAAACCTAGAGACTCGTAGTAGCACACTTTGCACTCCGGGTACTCTATCGCAATCAAACAAGCATACAATAAGCAATAAAGCAAGAAGCACAGGTAAAACTCATATAAGAAGATCTAACCAGAAATTTCAACTTAAGAGCTCTGGTTTATAAAAAGAATCAAATCAAACGAAGCAATGAAACTCAAACTGCGAAAGAAACAACTCCGATTACTAATCTGGACTAAAGTCAAATTTTTACAGTAGCAAAAACTTGTTTAAGTTGGCTAAACAGAAAGAGGGCTTCGAGACGAAACTCTAGGCACTTGAATCACTTGATTCCGATAAACGAGCGAAAAGAAAAACTAAAACGAAAATCGGATAAGAAATCGCGATCGAAAATAATCGCGAAAAATACGAGAAAAAGAAAAACTGACGAACAGGCTAACGAATGAACGTTCGCTGTCTGTGGCTAACAGACGAAAAACCGTTCATTAAAACGAACGTACGGACGAAAATCCGCTAAATAACTAAACCGGAAAAAAACCGAACCGGATCTAAAAACGAATCTAGGGTTTCGAAAAAAAACCGACCGGTTTTCTCGTGAAAACCGAGGCGGCGGCGACTACCTCTGGCGAGGTCTGGCGAACGGCGGCGCTAGCGGCGGCGGCGGATCGGGCGGGGCTAGGGTATGGGCGGCGAGGCGCGGGTTTGGGCTGCGGTGCCCCGGATTATAAAGCCCCCCGGGCGGAGTCCCGCTCGGGTACGGCCCAGAGTCGGTTTCTTTTAAAAAAAGTTATTTCGCGCTAAAAACAAAGAAAAAAAAATACTAAACGGACTCCAAAAATCCTGAAATAAATTTTCCCCATCCTCTAAAAATCTACCGGACAAGGTGAACATTTATTTGGGACTCTAATGCAATTTCGAAAAACGCAATTTTTTCCTAATTCAAATAAAATAGCAAAAAAAAACTCCGAATAAAAACTTATTTGATTTTAATATTAAATCTCCAATATTTATTTATTTTTAGGAAGTCATTTTATCCTCTCTCTTTTATTTTTATAAAACAAATATTCGAAGAGAAAATAATTAAAATGAAACGATCCTCTTTTCAAAATTTGAGAAAACTCAAATATGAAAATAACGAAATTCCCAACTGTCTCAGTGGGTCCTTGAGTTGCGTAGAATTTCTAGGATCAAGCCAAAATGCAATAAAACATGATATGCAATGATGATCTAATGTATAACATTTCAAATTGAAAATTTGGGATGTTACATTGGCAACCCCTTTATCGCATTGGGTGCAAGTATTTGTTTATTTGTCTAGGTGCTATCATTAGACTTGTGTGTTCCTTCTACTAGATTGATACCTTGGTTCTTAACAGAGGGAAATATTTATCTCTTCTTTGCTACATCACCCTTTCCTGTTCAAGGGAAAAACCAACGCAAGCTCAAGAAGTAGCAGGAAGAATTTCTGGCGCCATTCCCGGGGAGGATGTACATCAAGCCTAGCAAGTACCTATCATAAACTCTCATCTCTTGCATTTACATTATTCGCCATTTGCCTCTCGTTTTCCTCTCCCCCCACTTCTAAAATGTTTTTAGAAAAACATAAAAATATTTGCCTTTTATTTTCTTTCTTTTCGTTCATCTTTTCTTTGCTTTTTGTTTGTTTGTGTGCTAGATTGCTTGGTTTGTCATGATGTCTCAAGAAAATACTAAGTTGTGTCATTTTTTCAACACTAATATTAATGATTTTATTATCACTCCTATTGCTCCAGCCACTAGTGTGGAATCTTATGAAATTAATGCCGCTTTGTTGAATCATGTTATGAAAGAACAATTTTCTGGTAGTCCTAATGAAGATGTTGCATCCCATTAAAATACTTCAGTTGAATTGTGTGATATGCAGAAGTAAAGAGATGTACATAATGATATTGTTAAATTGAAGCCATTTCTGTTCTCGCTACGGGCTCGTGTTAAAACTTGGTTTTCGTCCTTACCTTAAAATAGTATTGATTCATGGAATAAGTGTAAGGATGCTTTTTATTTCCAAGTATTTTCCTCCCGCTAAGATCATCTACCTTTGGAAATATATAATGAATTTTAAGCAATTTGATCATGAACATGTTGCACAATCATGGCAGAGGATAAAGTTGATGATAAGAAATTTCCCTACTCATGGTTTAAGTTTATGGATGATCATACAAACTTTTTATGTTGGATTGAATTTCACACCTAGAAATCTTTTAGATTCTACTGCGAGTGGTACTTTTATGGAAATCACATAAGGAGAAGCTACTAAACTCCTTGATAATATTATGGCAAATTACTCTCAATGGCATACCGAAAGATATTCTACTAGTAAAAAAGTGCATGTTATTGAAGAAATTAATACTTTGAGTGGAAAGATGGATGAACTTATGAAATTGATTGCTAGTAAGAGTGCTCCTATTGATCATAATGATATGCATTTGTATACTTTGATTGAGAATAATAATGAATCTATGGATGTGAATTTTGTTGGTAGGAACAATTTTGGTAATAATGCATATAGAGGTAATTTCAATCCTAGGTCGTTTCCTTGTAATTCCCCTAATAATTATGGTAATTCCTACAACAATTCTTATGTAAATTATAATAAGATACCCTCTAATCTTGAGAATAATATTAAATATTTTATTAACTCCTAAAAGATTTTCAATGCTATGGTGGAAGAAAAATTGCTTAAGATTGATGATTTTCAATGCGATAAAATTTCTCATGAGATTGACTCTTTTAAGATGAGATATATGCCACCCAAGCTTGATATTAATAATTCTCTGAAAGCTATCCAAATTTATATTAATGAAAGTAGGGAGAGAACCGCTAGGATGTGTGCTAAGAGAGAATGGCTAGAAAAAGTATGTTCTTCTAGTTTTTGCGGTAATCATGATGAAGATCTTAAAGTGATTGGTGTGACTCCTGTTGAATCTTTGTTTGCTAATACAAAACTTGATAAATAAGTGACTGGAGATGATTCAACTTTAGCTAGAAGGTGTCCCAATAATTTGGAGGGTGAAGATCTTAATGAAAAAAATGATAAAGGTGGGTTTGGTGAGGTCAAAACTTTAACTAGTGATGAGCCCACTCTTTTGGATTTCAAGGACTTTAATTATGATAGTTGTTCTTTGATTGATTGTATTTCCTTTTTACAATCTATGCTTAGTTCACCTCATGCTTATAGTCAAAATAAAGCTTTTACTAAACATATCATTGATGCTATGATGAAACCGTTTGAAGAAAAACTTGACTTGGAAGTTTCTATCCCTAGAAAGCTTTATGATGAATGGGAACCTACTATTAAGATTAAGATTAAATATTATGAGTGCAATGCTCTGCGTGATTTGGGTGCTAGCGTTTCCACTATTCCCAAACTTTATGTGATCTGCTAGGGTTTGATACGTCTCCAACGTATCTATAATTTTTTATTGTTATATGCTATCATATTATCTGTTTTGGATGTTTTATATGCATTAGTATGCTATTTTATATTATTTTTTGGACTAACTTATTAACCCAGAGCACAGTGCCAATTTCTGTTTTTTTCTTGTTTTTGAGTTTCGCAGAAAAGGAATATCAAACGGAGTCCAAACGGAATAAAACTTTGCGATGATTTTTCTTCGACCAAAAGATACTCGAAGGACTTGGAGTCCAAGCCAGAAGAGCCACGAGGCGGCGACAAGGGTGGAGGGCGCGCCCCCTACCTTGTGGCTGTAACGCCCCCGATTTAATCGTACACTAATCATACACGCAAACATGTACGATCAAGATCAGGGACTCACGGGAAGATATCACAACACAACTCTACAAATAAAATAAGTCATACAAGCATCATATTACAAGCCAGTGGCCTCGAGGGCTCGAATACAAGAGCTCGATCATAGACGAGTCAGCGGAAGCAACAATATCTGAGTACAGACATAAGTTAATCAAGTTTGCCTTAAGAAGGCTAGCACAAACTGGGATACAGATCGAAAGAGGCGCAGGCCTCCTGCCTGGGATCCTCCTAACTACTCCTGGTCATCGTCAGCGGGCATCACGTAGTAGTAGGCACCTCCGGTGTAGTAGGAGTCGTCGTCGAAGATGGCGTCTGGCTCCTGGGCTCCAACATCTGGTTGCGACAACAAGGTAGAAGGGATAGAGGGAAAAGAAGGAGAAAGCAACCGTGAGTACTCATCCAAAGTACTCGCAAGCAAGGAGCTACACTACATATGTATGCATTGGTATCAAATGGAATAAGGCTATCATATGTGGACTGAACTGCAGAAAGCCGGAATAAGAGGGGGATAGCTAGTCCTTTCGAAGACTACGCTTCTGGCAGCCTCCGTCTTGCAGCATGCAGAAGAGAATAGACTGAAGTCCTCCAAGTAGCATCGCATAGCATAATCCTAACCGATGATCCTCCCCTCGTCGCCCTGTGAGAGAGCGATCACCGGTTGTATCTGGCACTTGGAAGGGTGTGTTTTATTAAGTATCCGGTTCTAGTTGTCATAAGGTCAAGGTACAACTCCAAGTCGTCCTGTTATCGAAGATCACGGCTATTCGAATAGATTAACTTCCCTGCAGGGGTGCACCACATACCCCAACAGGCTCGATCCCATTTGGCCGGACACACTTTCCTAGGTCATGCCCGGCCTCGGAAGATCAACACGTCGCAGCCCCACCTAGGCACAAGAGAGAGGTCAGCACGCCGGTCTAAACCTAAGCGCACAGGGGTCTGGGCCCATCGCCCTTAGCACACCTGCACGTTGCGAACGCGGCCGGAAGCAGAACTAGCCCCCTTAATACAAGAGCAGGCTTACGTTCCAATCCGGCGCGCGCCACTTAGTCGCTGACGTCATGAAGGCTTCGGCTGATACCACGACGCCGGGATACCCATAACTACTCCCGCGTAGATGGTTAGTGCGTATAGACCAAATGGCCAGACTCAGATCAAATACCCAGATCTTGTTAAGCGTGTTACGTATCCGCGAACGCCGACCAGGGCCAGGCCCACCTCTCCCCTAGGTGGTCTGAACCTGACCTGTCGCTCCGCTTCAAAGATCCACTCGCGGGTGCTCCTATGAGCCGACCCGTCTTTAATCACCACATGTATCATGTATAAAGTATATAGTATATACCCGTGATCACCTCCCGAGTGATCACGGCCCGAAAGTATAGCATGGCAGACGGACAGGAATGTAGGGCCACTGATGATAAACTAGCATCCTATACTAAGCATTAGGATTGCAGGTAAAGGTAACAACAGTAGTAGCAAGGATAGGCTATGCATCAGGATAGGATTAACGGGAAGCATTAACATGCTACACTACTCTAATGCAAGCAGTATAGATAAGAGAAGGCGATATCTGGTGATCAAAGGGGGGGCTTGCCTGGTTGCTCTGGCAAGAGAGAGGGATCGTCAACTCCGTAGTCGTACTGGGTAGCAGCGGCGTCGGCCTCGGTGTCTATCAAGAGAAGAGGGGGGAGAAATAATAAATATATAAGCAAGCATATGCATAGTGATGCATGACATGACAAGTAACGACGTTAGAGGTGCCCTAACGCGGTAGTAGGTGATACCGGTGAAGGGGGATGACATCCGGGAAAGTATCCCCGGTGTTTCGCGTTTTCGGGCAGAGGAGCCGGAGGGGGAAGTTGCGGGTTCACTATGCTAGGGATGCGTGACGAACGAACAGGCTGCGTATCCGGGTTCGTCTCGTCGTTCTGAGCAACTTTCATGTAGAAAGTATTTTCATCCGAGTTTCGGATTAAAAGATATGATTTTCTAAAGATTTAAATCATTTTCTGATTTTAATTATTTATTTTATTCCAACATTATCCAAAACAGTGAATGAGCATGACATCAGAGCGATGTCAGCAGGTCAACTGGTCGGTTGACCAGTCAAACCAGACAGGTGGGTCCAGTGGGACCCACATGTCATTGACAGGGTACTAACAGGGGGGGTTTTAGACTAATTAAACAGGTTAAATAAGGGTGGGGCCCAGTAGTCAGTGAGAGATTAGTGTATTAATTAGCTAACTATTTAATTAACCAATTATTCCTTTTACTTATTTCGTTTATTGAAGTGGGGCCTATAGGTCAGTGAGATAGGGGCGGCCCAGTCAGAAGTTGACCCAGTCAACAGGTCAACAGGGGGCCCTGGGCCCACCAGTCAGTGGCCCGGGTGGTGGGACCCGCGGTGCCAGGTCAGCAGGGCCGGCTCTCGCCGCCGGCGACCAAAAGCACGGCGCCGACCCGCCGGAGTTCGCCGGAATTTGTGCTCAGGGCACGGATCCGCGCGTGCCTGGGCCCGTTCGAACAAGCACGAAGACGCGCATCTAGTGGTGGTGGTGGTTCGTCCCGAGGTCGCCGGAGCCGTCGCCGGCGAGCAGAGAGGCGGACGTCGGGGCTCGGGTGAGTGCGGCGATGGCCGAGCGGCCGTGGGGCGCGCAAGGGGAGGGGCGAGCGGCAGGCTGTGGGCGCTGGCTTGGCCGCAGCCAGAGGCGGAGTAGAGCGAGGGGGAAGCAGGGGCGCGACGGCTGCGGTCGCCGGCGGCAGCGGCGAGGGAGGAGAAGCAGGGGGGTGCGCGAGAGTGGGTGCGTGGGAGGCAGCGGCAGCGGGCGGTGCCGGTGGCCGAGAACCAGGGAAGAGAGGAAGGGAGGCCGGAGCTCACGGCGGGGTCGTAGGGTCTTAGGCAGCGGGGCGCAAGGTGGAGGTTGGAGACGACCGGGCGACGGGGTCGGGGCAGTCTGGCACGACGAGGTGGAGGCCGTTGGGGAGGAGGGCGGGGATGCGAAGCGTCGGATCCGGCGAGCAGTGACGGCGGTCCGGCGGCGATCCAGTGCGAGGGGCGACGGGTGGTGAGCGACCGCATCGGGGGCGGGGTATGCCCCCGATCCCGATCGCGCGGGGAGGTGGGAGGAACGAGGAGGGGAGTGGGTGTCGTGTGTAGTGGGGGGTTAGGGTTTCTGGGAAGTGGGGTAGGTGTAGTGGGGGGTGTTGGGCCGGCCTGGTGGGGTGGCCGACTGGGTCGAGGCCCGGTAGGGAAGCGGGGGTTCTTTTCCCCCTTTCTCTTTTGTTTTCTGTTTTGTATTTTCCTTCTATTTTATTTATTCTTCCTTTTCGTTTTCTTTTATTTCCAAAACGGTTATAGTTTTCTAAAATACACAAATGGTTCCTAAATTAGTATTACTATATTTACTACTGCCACATCAATTTGGGTAACTAAATAAAATAGTTTTGTAATTATTTATTATTTAAAGGTATTTAAATAATAGTTTTTACTATTGCTTTATTATCATTTGAATATTTAAACATTTTATTAAAGGGTGGTTTCTCCATTATAATTACCTATGCATTATTTGGATCACTCAGAACATTTTAGTTTTAACATTTGAAAACTTTTATTGTTTGCTTTATTTTGAATTTGAATTTGAATGGGTTTCGAACTAACACGAGATTAGTAATAGTAATCGAGGTGATGTGGCATCGTTAGTGCGGGATTACTGTAGCCTAACTATTCGGGCGTCACAATTCTCCTCCACTACAAGAAATCTCGTCCCGATATTTAGGACCGGGAGTAAGGGGGAAAGTTCTGGTTACGAAATTCTAACGATTCTTCTCGGTCATAGTTGCTCTTCTCGAAGAGGTTGATCCATTACATTGATGTCTTCATTCCTTTGCTGCCGGTCATCATGATGAAGTCGGCATCCTTTCTTCGGGATCTTCATCGTACTTACGGATAGGTAACGGGGTAGATCAGCAACGACAGAATGCTATAAGGGTAATAATCTAGGATTAACCCATGAATGAGTATATGAGTACCTCTCGAGTTGAACCAATAAAACACATCGAGAGTGAGGTTCGAAGGTACAATAAGAGGTTCCAAGCAGATAGATAGTTGCTCGAAGTCCGAACCAGAGTGAGAAAGGGGTTCAGAGCAGCGAGAGTAAGTATAGCGTCTGATACCAGAATAGAGCACTAGGAAGGTGGCCCGTGAGTTAAATACAAAGCCAAGCATGGGAATAACCATTAGAAACAGGATTGTACAGGTGAGTCAGGTTTCGATCCTGTGGAACTGTGGGTTATGGGTCCACCATGTGGGTTAAAAGTAGGAAGAGGGGTGACGTCTTGCACGATCATGTAAGCAAGGCATGTCAGAGGGTGGCCTGTCGATTATGTTGGCAACAACGTCGCTACCAAGGGCGAGGGACGAAGAGAACCATTTTCCTGCTCGTTGAACGAGGCGGACCAATAGGCAAAGCTCTCGTCCATCGGTGGTTACCGGAATGCTATCATCAAAAGCAACAGGGTCTTACTGACACAGTTGTACACCAAGGTGTTTTGCATAAGCAGAAGAATACTACTGCTTATATAATATAGATTACAATAAGGGTTAGGCAACCCAATGGAAAGGGAAAGGTGATTACAAGGTTTAATCAGAACAAAGGGGAGAACAATGTGTATACACACCTATTTCAGAGGTATATCCCTCCCAATGACAAGCGGGGCATGATATCCATGACAGGATAGAAAGTAGAGAACCATTGAGGTAAAGGGAGAGGAATTTCGTGACATTATCCATATAGCGGTGTTTGGATAATTTAGCAGGAAACATTTAACATTGGCTTCAAATGTCCTTGTTGAAAATCGGAGTACCACAAACATGCTTCGAGATAGCATTGCATGGTCTTCAATCAAAGGTCAAACTCTGGATACACGAAGGGATTCATCATTAAGCCAGGGAGAGGATGAGGAGGTGGCTGATGGACTCAGCGATAATACAACGAGGTATCCAAAAAGATGGATTTCCACAGTTATGTGAACAAGGAGATAACATTTGCCGGATCAAATGATATAATGATGTATGCTCAAGGAAAAACATACACAATTTAACATTAGTGGAAAAGGGTGCCCAAAGTAGGGCCTTAGGTAGTATGATCAAATGTTAGAATGGTGATTCAGTGATCAATAGTCTAAGAATGAACGTTCGACCATTAACTTCAAAGTAATAGGGTTGCTAGAAGGGCATAATCCAAACAACACCGTTCACTTGTTGGTACCCCGGTTAGATCCAACACGGGGACCAAGAAAGAATGGTGATGGTGATAAGTATTACCTGTATCAAGAATTCTTAGGAGGTGGTGAAATTCTCACGACATTCTTGACATAAAAGATGGTAATACTCCAAGGTATCGAAGAATAATTGCTGGATAGCACGGGTCTCCAGGTATAACACAAAACACAAACAAGTTTGTGTTGGAGGGGAAGCAATAATGTTGTCGGTGATAACACAAATCATCGAGGGACAAGGATGGTTACCTGTCATCATCCATTTGGTTAATATTCTGGAAGGAATCGAAATGTTGTTTGATGACCACGACAAATTTAGTCGAGAGGCTCCACGAAGATGTAATCGATCGGCGATGACATCAAGTGAAAGGAATGATGAAGCGAATGGTTATTGGAACCATGGGTATGACACAAACTCGAAATCAAGTTTGCTATTCAGGGAGAAATGATATGATGAGGAAAATCGATGTAAGCTTAGCTCATCGTCGAGAATTGTGCTTCGTGAAGAAGGACCAGGTAGCATAGTTAAAATTTAGCACAATGATGATATAGCCGATCAGGCTAGGAATGACTTAAATGATTATTAACTCGTAAGCAACAACATTTACTTAAGAGTTATTGAATCAGAGTGCGGACTCGTTTCACTATTCGGTGTTCTCGGTTGACGACAAACCAGAACCTAGGAACAATTGGATCCGGCGAGTGATAATAGTTTACGAAGAACCCATAAGAAGTTATGATGTCCCATGATATTCCCGAGATACCAGGGTGTAATACTCGACGGTAGATCAAAGTAAAAGGTTGGACTGGTGTATTGGTCCACACAAGACAAGTGCATAAACTTGCCCGAGAAATGGGATCAAAGAAGAACATGGTCGGAAACACTATTGCAAAAGGCCAGATCCCGGATATAAGATGAACTTATACCAAAGGAATAATTTAATTTAAAAGAAGCTTTAATGATAAGATCTACATCGTGTCCATGGGCATGAACACAAAGTTCAAGGTCGACTCCCACTTCTCCAATGCATACCCTTTCTCACTTCTCACGTTCGATGAAGTTGTAGTGTTGAAATTTTATCTGGCAAAAAACAAGAAGAGTATGACTCGTGAAGACTTTCGAGTTCACACATATTAAGGAAGGCATAGGTTCAAGCCATTGGGGCTTCTTAGAACATGTACCACGAACTTCAGGAGTAAATAACACAAGCTCAAAAGTAGAGCATGGTTGACAAAGCGGAGGATACAATTTACCAAAGGCATTATATACCCATGGAAAGGCTCACAAGGTTATTGAATATGAAGGACGATGTCGGATGAAATCCAACAATGGATCGGGCGATCCACAACGGAGCTGATGCGAGTATCGGTACTCAATCAGACAAAGAAAGAATGCACGGCATCATATTATAGAACATCTGAATAATTCGATGTTTAGATAACAAAGGAATTATGATTTCCAAAACAAAGGATCATAAGCAACGTTCTGATCGAAAATGAATAAGTTCAATAGACTTAGAAGCACAACCGATCAAGGCATTGATTGGTCAAGAAGCAGCTCATATCCAACTGACGTGTGAGCCAGAAGGATGAATTCTAGGATTCGGCTGAGGAAGGCAAGCATCCTCAACATATTGAATTAACGGACTTAAAATGATAATGACAGAGGATGCCAATAAGATTACCAGACTTATAGGATTTAATCCCAATGCAAGCAAGCAAGCAAGAATTTCAAGAGCAATAGGGTGTTGAAGATCTTCGGAAGATTGAATGGTATTTCAAAAACTTTTGTGAAACACCTTAACAACTGGGGATGAGCGGATACTCGGAAAGTGCGAGAATTTATCCTTAGGGGTATTCAGGTGGCGAAGAACTGCAAGGCAGTAGGCACCAAATATTCTCAGGGTATCTTGTAATAACAAGATCGACTAGGAATAAAAATAAGCACGACAGGTGTAACTATTTATCCATAGGGATATTTCGGTGGAAGGGAATTGCAAAAGCAACGGGCACAAGGTCTCGAGAGAATATCGGAGAGTATCTTCGAAATCTTCTGGTGCAGCCGGCGATCATCTGGACTGAAGGGGCTCGCCGGGAGAAAGTATTTTCGAGAACCTAAAGTTAGATTTTAGTAAAAATCGTTTAACCCGAATAGAAGAGAGTTCAGAATCCCGGAGTAAAGATCAAGGAGTAAAAGATCCTAATACCACCCAATGGCGACGTGGGCCCGTAAGCCACACAACCATGTTAGTAAAAGTTTTGCAATGACTAGACTCAACTTCGGCCAAGGAGTTGGAAGGGGGATTCCTACAGGCAGTCGGCTCTGATACCAACTTGTAACGCCCCCGATTTAATCGTACACTAATCATACACGCAAACGTGTACGATCAAGATCAGGGACTCACGGGAAGATATCACAACACAACTCTACAAATAAAATAAGTCATACAAGCATCATATTACAAGCCAGTGGCCTCGAGGGCTCGAATACAAGAGCTCGATCATAGACGAGTCAGCGGAAGCAACAATATCTGAGTACAGACATAAGTTAATCAAGTTTGCCTTAAGAAGGCTAGCACAAACTGGGATACAGATCGAAAGAGGCGCAGGCCTCCTGCCTGGGATCCTCCTAACTACTCCTGGTCGTCGTCAGCGGGCATCACGTAGTAGTAGGCACCTCCGGTGTAGTAGGAGTCGTCGTCGAAGATGGCGTCTGGCTCCTGGGCTCCAACATCTGGTTGCGACAACCAGGTAGAAGGGATAGAGGGAAAAGAAGGAGAAAGCAACCGTGAGTACTCATCCAAAGTACTCGCAAGCAAGGAGCTACACTACATATGTATGCATTGGTATCAAATGGAATAAGGCTATCATATGTGGACTGAACTGCAGAAAGCCGGAATAAGAGGGGGATAGCTAGTCCTTACAAAGACTACGCTTCTGGCAGCCTCCGTCTTGCAGCATGCAGAAGAGAATAGACTGAAGTCCTCCAAGTAGCATCGCATAGCATAATCCTAACCGATGATCCTCCCCTCGTCGCCCTGTGAGAGAGAGATCACCGGTTGTATCTGGCACTTGGAAGGGTGTGTTTTATTAAGTATCCGGTTCTAGTTGTCATAAGGTCAAGGTACAACTCCAAGTCGTCCTGTTACCGAAGATCACGGCTATTCGAATAGATTAACTTCCCTGCAGGGGTGCACCACATACCCCAACACGCTCGATCCCATTTGGACGGACACACTTTCCTGGGTCATGCCCGGCCTCGGAAGATCAACACGTCGCAGCCCCACCTAGGCACAACAGAGAGGTCAGCACGCCGGTCTAAACCTAAGCGCACAGGGGTCTGGGCCCATCGCCCTTAGCACACCTGCACGTTGCGAACGCGGCCGGAAGCAGAACTAGCCCCCTTAATACAAGAGCAGGCTTACGTTCCAATCCGGCGCGCACCACTCAGTCGCTGACGTCACGAAGGCTTCGGCTGATACCATGACGCCGGGATACCCATAACTACTCCCGCGTAGATGGTTAGTGCGTATAGACCAAATGGCCAGACTCAGATCAAATACCCAGATCTCGTTAAGCGTGTTAAGTATCCGCGAACGCCGACCAGGGCCAGGCCCACCTCTCCCCTAGGTGGTCTGAACCTGACCTGTCGCTCCGCCTCAAAGATCCACTCGCGGGTGCTCCTACGAGCCGACCCGTCTTTAATCACCACATGTATCATGTATAAAGTATATAGTATATACCCGTGATCACCTCCCGAGTGATCACGGCCCGAAAGTATAGCATGGCAGACGGACAGGAATGTAGGGCCACTGATGATAAACTAGCATCCTATACTAAGCATTAGGATTGCAGGTAAAGGTAACAACAGTAGTAGCAAGGATAGGCTATGCATCAGGATAGGATTAACGGGAAGCATTAACATGCTACACTACTCTAATGCAAGCAGTATAGAGAAGAGAAGGCGATATCTGGTGATCAAAGGGGGGGCTTGCCTGGTTGCTCTGGCAAGAGAGAGGGATCGTCAACTCCGTAGTCGTACTGGGTAGCAGCGGCGTCGGCCTCGGTGTCTATCAAGAGAAGAGGGGGGAGAAACAATAAATATATAAGCAAGCATATGCATAGTGATGCATGACATGACAAGTAACGACGTTAGAGGTGCCCTAACGCGGTAGTAGGTGATACCGGTGAAGGGGGATGACATCCGGGAAAGTATCCCCGGTGTTTCGCGTTTTCGGGCTGAGGAGCCGGAGGGGGAAGTTGCGGGTTCACTATGCTAGGGATGCGTGACGAACGAACAGGCTGCGTATCCGGGTTTGTCTCGTCGTTCTGAGCAACTTTCATGTAGAAAGTATTTTCATCCGAGTTTCGGATTAAAAGATATGATTTTCTAAAGATTTAAATCATTTTCTGATTTTAATTATTTATTTTATTCCAACATTATCCAAAACAGTGAATGAGCATGACATCAGAGCGATGTCAGCAGGTCAACTGGTCGGTTGACCAGTCAAACCAGACAGGTGGGTCCAGTGGGACCCACATGTCATTGACAGGGTACTAACAGGGGGGTTTTAGACTAATTAAACAGGTTAAATAAGGGTGGGGCCCAGTAGTCAGTGAGAGATTAGTGTATTAATTAGCTAACTATTTAATTAACCAATTATTCCTTTTACTTATTTCGTTTATTGAAGTGGGGCCTATAGGTCAGTGAGATAGGGGCGGCCCAGTCAGAAGTTGACCCAGTCAACAGGTCAACAGGGGGCCCTGGGCCCACCAGTCAGTGGCCCAGGTGGTGGGACCCGCGGTGCCAGGTCAGCAGGGCCGGCTCTCGCCGCCGGCGACCAAAAGCACGGCGCCGACCCGCCGGAGTTCGCCGGAATTTGTGCTCAGGGCACGGATCCGCACGTGCCTGGGCCCGTTCGAACAAGCGCGAAGACGCGCATCTAGTGGTGGTGGTGGTTCGTCCCGAGGTCGCCGGAGCCGTCGCCGGCGAGCAGAGAGGCGGACGTCGGGGCTCGGGTGAGTGCGGCGATGGCCGAGCGGGTGTGGGGCGCGCAAGGGGAGGGGCGAGCGGCAGGCTATGGGCGCTGGCTTGGCCGCAGCCGGAGGCGGAGTAGAGCGAGGGGGAAGCAGGGGCGCGACGGCTGCGGTCGCCGGCGGCAGCGGCGCAGGAGGAGAAGCAGGGGGGTGCGCGAGAGTGGGTGCGGGGGAGGCAACGGCAGCGGGCGGTGCCGGTGGCCGAGAACCAGGGAAGAGAGGAAGGGAGGCCGGAGCTCACGGCGGGGTCGTAGGGTCTTAGGCAGCGGGGCGCAAGGTGGAGGTTGGAGACGACCGGGCGACGGGGTCGGGGCAGTCTGGCACGACGAGGTGGAGGCCGTTGGGGAGGAGGGCGGGGATGCGAAGCGGCGGATCCGGCGAGCAGTGACGGCGGTCCGGCGGCGATCCAGTGCGAGGGGTGACGGGTGGTGAGCGACCGCATCGGGGGCGGGGCATGCCCCCGATCCAAATCGCGCGGGGAGGGGGGAGGAACGAGGAGGGGAGTGGGTGTCGTGTGTAGTGGGGGGTTAGGGTTTCTGGGAAGTGGGGTAGGTGTAGTGGGGGGTGTTGGGCCGGCCTGGTGGGGTGGCCGACTGGGTCGAGGCCCGATAGGGAAGCGGGGGTTCTTTTCCCCCTTTCTCTTTTGTTTTCTGTTTTGTATTTTCCTTCTATTTTATTTATTCTTCCTTTTCGTTTTCTTTTATTTCCAAAACGGTTATAGTTTTCTAAAATACACAAATGGTTCCTAAATTAGTATTACTATATTTACTACTGCCACATCAATTTGGGTAACTAAATAAAATAGTTTTGTAATTATTTATTATTTAAAGGTATTTAAATAATAGTTTTTACTATTGCTTTATTATCATTTGAATATTTAAACATTTTATTAAAGGGTGGTTTCTCCATTATAATTACCTATGCATTATTTGGATCACTCAGAACATTTTAGTTTTAACATTTGAAAACTTTTATTGTTTGCTTTATTTTGAATTTGAATTTGAATGGGTTTCGAACTAACACGAGATTAGTAATAGTAATCGAGGTGATGTGGCATCGTTAGTGCGGGATTACTGTAGCCTAACTATTCGGGCGTCACAGTGGCCCCCCTCGGGCTCTCCTGACCTACCTCTTCGTCCTATGAATTCACATATATTCCAAAACCCTCAGGGGGAGCCACGAAAACACTTTTCCGCCGCCACAATCTTCTATACCCATGCGATCTCATCTTGGGACCTTCTCTAGCAATCTGCCGGAGGGGGATTTGATCATGGAGGGCTTCTACATCAACCCTATTGCCCTTTCGATGACGCGTGAGTAGTTTACCGCAGAACTACGAGTCCATAGCTAGTAGCTAGATGGCTTCTTCTCTCTCTTTGATTCTCAATACCATGTTCTCCTCGATGTTCCTGGAGATCTATCCGATGTAATCTTCTTTTGCGGTGTGTTTGTCGAGATCTGATGAATTGTGGATTTATGATCAGATTATCTATGAATATTATTTGAATCTTATCTGAATGCTTATATGCATGATTAGATATCTTTGTATTTCTCTTCGAATTACCGGTTTGGTTTGGCCAACTAGATTGGTATTTCTTGCAATGGGAGAGGTGCTTAGTTTTGGGTTCAATCTTGCGGTGTCCTCACCCAGTGACAAAGTAGGGGTAGCGAGGCACGTATTTGTATTGTTGCCATCAAGGATAAAAAGGTGGGGTTTTCATCATATTTCTTGAGTTTATCCCTCTACATCATGTCATCTTACTTAAGGCATTACTCCGTTCTTTATGAACTTAATACTCTAGATGCATGCTGGATAGAGGTCAATCTGTGCAGTAATAGTAGTAGATGTGGGCAGTATTCAGTCTACTTGACACGGACGTGATGCCTATATGCATAATCATTGCCTTGGATATCATCATAACTTTGCGCTTTTCTATCAATTGCTCGACAGTAATTTGTTCACCCACCGTGTTATTTGCCTTCATGAGAGAAGCCTCTAGTGAAACCTATGGCCCCTAGGTCTATTTTCTATCATATTTGTTTTCGATCTAATATTTTGCAATCTTTTATTTTCTGATCTATAAACCAAAAACCCAAAAATATTTAGTTATCTTTTATTTAGTTTTATCTATCTCTATCAGATCTCACCTTTGCAATTGACCGTGAAGGGATTGGCAACCGCTTTATCACGCTGGGTGTAAGTGTTTGATTGTTTGTGCAGGTGCATAGATTGCGGACTTACTTGTACCTCCTACTGGATTGATACCTTGGTTCTCTAACTGAGGGGAATACTTATCTCTACTTTGCTGCATCACCCTTTTCTCTTCAAGGGAAAAACCAACGCAAGCTCAAGAAGTAGCAGGAAGAATTTCTAACACCATTGCCGGGGAGGTCTACATCAAGCCTACCAAGTACCCATCATAAACTCTCATCTCTTGTAGTACATTATTTGCCATTTGCCTCTCATTTTCCTCTCCCCCACATCTAAAACAATTTTCGGAAAAAACACAGAATGATTTGCCTTTTTATTCGCCCTTCTTCTGTTCGTCTTTTCGTTTGCTTTTTTGTTGCTCGTGTGTTAGATTGCTTGATTTTTCACGATTAATCAAGAGAATACCAGTTTGTCTGACTTTTCCAATACCAATAACAATGATTTTATTAGTACTCCGATTGCTCCCGCCACTAGCATGGAATCTTATGAAATTAATGTCGCTTTGTTGACTCTTGTTATGAAAGAACAATTTTCTGGCCTTCCTAGTGAAGATGCCACCTCCCATCTAAATACTTACATTGAGTTGCGTGATATGCAAAAGAAGTAAGATGTGGATAATGATATTGTTAAATTGAAGTTGTTTTCGTTCTCACTTTGAGATAGAGCTAAAACTAGGTTTTCATGTTTTCCTAAAAATAGCATTGATTCATGGAACAAGTGTAAAGGTGCTTTTATTTCCAAGTATTTTCCTCCCGCTAAGATCATCTCCCTTAGGAACGATATTATGAATTTTAAGCAACTTGATCATGAACATGTTGCACAATCATGGGAGAGGATGAAATTGATGATAAGAAATTGCCCTACGCATGGTTTGAGTTTATGGATGATTATACCGAAATTTTATGCCAGATTGAATTTTGCTTCTAGAAATCTTTTTGATTCGGCCGGGAGATACATTCATGGAAATCACATTAGTAGAAGCTACTAAACTCCTACACAATATTATGGCTAATTATTCTCAGTGGCACACCGAAAGATCCTCTACTAGTAAAAAAGTGCATGTGATTGAAGAAATTAATGTTTTGAGTGGAAGATGGATGAGCTTATGAAAGTGTTTGCTAGTAAGAGTGATCCTATTGATCCTAATGTTATTCCTTTGTATACTTTGATTGAGAATAATAATGAATCTATGGATGTGAATTTTTTTGGTAGGAACAATTTTGGTAATAATGCGTATAGAGGTAATTTCAACCCTAGGCCTTTTCCTAGTAATTCCTCTAATAAATTTGGTAATTCCCACAACAATTCTTATGGAAATTATAATAAGATGCCCTCTGATCTTGAGAACAATATTAAAGAATTTATTAGTTCTCAAAAGAATTTCAATGCTTTGGTTGAAGAAAAATTGCTTAAGATTGATGATTTAGCTAGGAACGTGGATAGAATTTCTCTTGAGATTGATGCTTTGAAAATTAGATCTATTCCACCCAAGCATGATATTAATGAGTCTCTGAAAGCTATGATAATTTCTATTGATTAATGTAAAGGAAGAACCGCTAGGATGCGTGCTAAGCGAGATTGGTTTGTAAAAGCATGTTCTTCGATTTCTTGTGAAAATAATGATGAAGATCTTACAGTGATTGATGTGACTCCTATTGAATCTTTGTTTTATAATATAAATCTTGATAAATATGGGACTGTACATGAGTCAACTTTAGCTAGAAGGCGCCCCAATGATTCGGAGTTTATAGAGCTTGATGCAAAAATTGATAAAAGTGGGGTTGGAGAGGTCTAAACTTTGCAATGAACCCACTCTTTTGGATTTCAAAGATTTTAATTATGATAATTGTTCTTTGATAGATTTTATTTCCTTATTGCAATCCATGTTGGATTCTTCTCATGCTTATAATCAAAATAAAGCTTTTACTAAACACATTGTTGATGCTATGATGAAATCTTTTGAAGAAAAACTTGAGTTGGAAGTTTCTATCCCTAGAAAGCTTTATGATGAGTGGGAACCTACCATTAAGATTAAAATTAAAGATTATGAGTGCCATGATTTGTGTGATTTGGGTGCTAGCGTTTCCACTATCCCGAAAACTTTATGTGATGTGCTTGGTTTCCGTGAATTTGGTGATTGTTCTTTAAATTTGCATCTTGCAGATTCCACTATTAAGAAACCAATGGGAAGGATTAATGATGTTATCATTGTTGCAAATAGGATTTATGTGCCTGTAGATTTCATTGTTCTTGATATAGATTGCAATCCTACATGTCCTATTATTCCTGGTAGACCTTTCCTTAGAACGATTGGTGCAATTATTGATATGAAAGAAGAAAACATAAGATTTGAATTTCCGTTAAGGAAGGGCATGGAACACTTTCCTAGAAATAAAATTAAGTTGCCATATGAATCTATTATGAGAGCTACTTATGGATTGCATACAAAAGATGACAATGCCTAGATCCATTGCATTATGCCTAGCTAGGGGCGTTAAACAATAGTGCTTGTTGGGAGCCAACCCAATTTTATTTTCATTCTTACTTTTTTGGTCCTGTTTTTCAATAAATTTTTCATCTTGCCATGGTTAGATGTGTTTTATGTTTTAATTAGTGTTTGTGCTAAGTAAGACCTTTGGGATGGCTTACGGTGATAGTTGATTTGATCTTGCTGAAAAACAGAAACTCTTGCGCCCAGAAAAAATAATTTTATCTTTAATAGAAGCGTGATAAAATACCGATTATTTTTGAAGAAGATTCATATACAAGTTTTCTCCATTTTCCTATTTTTCAGAATTTTTGGAGTCACATAAGTATTCGAGATTTACATATTGCTACAGACTGTTATGGTTTTCACAGATTCAGTTTTCTATGTGTTGTTTGCTTATTTTGATGAATCTATGGGTAGTATCAGGGGGTATGAACCATGGAGAAGTTTGAATAAAGTAGATATGACAACAATATAAATAAATAATGAGTTCACAACAGTACCAATAGTGGTGAATTATTTTCTTATACTAACGAATCTCATGAGTTTTCTGTTGAGTTTTGTGTTGTGAAATTTTCAAGTTTTGGGTAAAGATTTGATGGACTATGGAATAAGGAGTGGCAAGATCCTAAGCTTGGGGATGCCCAAGGCACCCCAAGGTAATATTCAAGGACAACCAAGAGCCTAAGCTTGGGGATTCCCCAGAAGTGATCCCCTCTTTCGTCTTCGTCTTCGTCTATCGGTAAATTTACTTGAGGCTATATTTTTATTCACCACATGATATGTGTTCTGCTTGGAGCATCTTATATGATATGAGTCTTTGCTTTTTAGTTTTCCACAATCATCCTTGCTGTACACACCTTTTGAGAGGGACATGCATGAATCGTGATTTATTAGGATACTCTATGTGCTTCACTTATATCTTGAGTTAGGCACTTTTGCTCTAGTGCTTCACTTATATCTTTTTAGAGCACAGCGGTGGCTTTATTTTATAGAAATTGTTGAACTCTCTTACTTCACTTATATTATTTTGAGAGTCTCTCTAAACATCATGGTAATTTTCTTTGGTTATGAATTTAGTCGTAATATGATGGGCATCCAAGAGGGATATAATAAAAACTTTCATATAAAGTGCATTGAATACTATGATAAGTTTGATTCTTCATGCTTGTTTTGAGATATAAGGATGGTGATATTAGAGTCATGCTAGTGAGAAATTGTGAATTGGTAGAAATACTTGTGTTAAAGTTTGTGATTCCCGTAGCATGCACGTATGGTGAACCGTTATGTGATGAAGTCGGAGCATGCTTTATTTATCGATTGTCTTCCTTATGAGTGGCGGTCGGGGATGAGCGATGGTCTTTTCCTACCAATCTATCCCCCTAGGAGCATGCGTCTATTATTTTGTTTTGATAACTAATAAATTTTTGCAATAAGTATGTGAGTTCTTTATGACTAATGTTGAGTCCATGGATTATACGCACACTCACCCTTCCACCATTGCTAGCCTCTCTAGTACCGTGCAACTTTTTTCGGTGCATTAAACCCACCATCACCTTCCTTAAAACAGCCACCATACCTACCTATTATGGCATTTCCATAGCCATTCCGAGATATATTTCCATGCAACTTCTACTGTTCCATTTATTATGACATGCTTCATCATTGTCATATTGCTTTGCATGATCATGTAGTTGGCATCGTATTTGTGGCAATGCCAGCCTTTCATATTTTTTATACATGTAACTCTTGATTCATTGCACATCCCGGTACACCACCGGAGGCATTCATATAGAGTGATATTTTTGTTCTAGAATTGAGTTGTAAGTAAATAAAAGTGTGATGATCATCATTATTAGAGCATTGTCCCATGTGAGGAAAGGATGAAGGAAGCTATGATTCCCTGGCAAGTTGGGATGAGTCTCCGGACTTTACAAAAAATGAAAGAGGCCAAAGAAGCCCACAAAAATAAAAGAGGCCAAATAAGCCCACCAAAAAAGGAGAGAAAAGAGAGAAGGGGCATGTTACTATCCTTTTTCCACACTTGTGCTTCAAAGTAGCACCATGATCTTCATGATAGAGAGTCTCCTATGTTGTCACTTCCATATACTAGTGGGAAATTTTCATTATATAACTTGGCTTGTATATTCCAATGATGGTCTTCCTAAAATTGCCCTAGGTCTTCTTGAGCAAGCAAGTTGGATGCACATCCACTTAGTTTCTTTTTGATCTTTCATACACTTGTAGCTCTAGTGGATCCGTTGCATGGCAATCCCTACTCACTGACATTTATATCTATTGATGGGTCAAGCGGCTTGAAGCTACGTCGGTATTTCCCCAAAGAGGAAGGGATGATGCAGCACAACAACGGTAGGTATTTCCCTCAGATGTGAAACCAAGGTTATCGAACTAGTAGGAGAACCAAGCAACACAACGTAAACAACACTTGCACACAGATAACAAAACCTCGCAACCCGACGTGTTAAAGGGGTTGTCAATCCCTTCCGGGTACGGCACCTCAAGATAGGCAAACGGACGTGAGATAAATTGTAGTAGATTGATAGATAGAACGCCAAATAAAATAAATAAGAATAAATTGCAGCAAGGTATTTTTGTGTTTTTAGTTTAATAGATATGAAAATAAAAGCAAAGGAAAATAGACCGCAAAGGCAAATAATATGAGAAAAAGACTCGAGGGCCGTAGGTTTCACTAGTGGTTTCTCTCGAGAAAAATAGCAAACGGTGGGTGAACAAATTACTGTTGGGCAATTGATAGAACTTCTAATAATCATGACGATATCTAGGGAATGATCATTACATAGGCATCACCTCCAAGATTAGTAGACCGACTCCTACCTACATCTCCTACTCCACACATCGACCGCTATCCAGCATGCATCTAGTGTATTAAGTTCATGGAGAACGGAGTAATGCAATAAGAATGATGACATGATGTAGACAAGATCTATCTATGTAGAGATAGACCCCATCGTTTTATCCTTAGTAGCAACGATACATACCTGTCGGTTCCCCTTCTGTCACTGGGATCAAGCACCGTAAGATCGAACCCACTACAAAGCACGTCTTCCCATTGCAAGATAAATAGATCAAGTTGGCAAAAAAACCAAATATCAGAGAAGAAATACGAGGCTGTAAGTAATCATGCATAAAAGACATCAAAGAAACTCAAATACTTTCATGGATATAAAAAGATAGATCTGATCATAAACTCAAAGTTCATTGATCCCAATAAACACACCACAAAAGAGTTACATCATATGGATCTCCAAGAGACCATTGTATTGACAATTCAGAGAGAGAGAGGAAGCCATCTAGCTACTAACTACGGACCCGAAGGTCTACAAAGAACTACTCACGCATCATTGGAGAAGCACCAATGGTGGTGGTGAACCCCATCCGAGATGGTGTCTAGATTGGGTCTGGTGGTTCTGGACTCTGCGGCGGCTGGATGAATATTTTGTCAACTCCCCTAGGGTTTTGGGAATATTGGGGTATTTATAGAGCAAAGAGGCGGTCCGGGGGGCACCCGAGGTGGGCACAACCCACCAGGGCACCTGGGCCTCCTGGCATGCCCTGGTGGGTTGTGCTCTCCTCGGAGCACCCCCCAGGCGCAGCCAGGGCCCATTAGGTGTCTTGTGGTCCATAAAAATCTTCGTAAAGTTTTGTGGCATTTGGACTCCGGTTGGTATTGATTTTCTGCGATGTAAAAAACATGCAAAGAACATCAACTGGCACTTGGCACTATGTTAATAGGTTAGTACCAAAAAATGATATAAAATGATTATAAAACATCCAAGATTAATAATATAACAACATGGAACAATCAAAAATTATAGATACGTTGGGGATGTATCAGCATCCCCAAGCTTAACTCCTACTCGCCCTTGAGTAGGTAAGTGATAAAAACAGAATTTTTGATGTGGAATGTTGCCTATCATGTCATATCATATTTCTTTTCGTTATAGCATGCACATTTGGACTTTTATATTGTTCGAAGCAATAGTCTAGTTTTGACATGATAATTTACATACTCAAGCATATCAACAAGCAACCATGTCTTTCAAAATATCAACGCTAAAATAAGTTATCCCTAGCCCATCATGCTCAATCATTGATCCATTCATGAAACACACTCGCGTATTAGCTACACCCAATACTCAAGTACGATCATATTGCCTCCTAGTTGGTGCTTTTATAAGAGAAGATGGAGACTCAAATAAAAATAAAAATTGCATAAAGTAAAAGAAAGGCCTTTCACAGAGGGAAGTAGGGATTTGTAGAGGTGCCAGAGCTCAAAGAGAAAAACTTAGAGATAAAAACATTCTGGGAGGTGTATCCTTCCCACCAACGAAAACGACTTAGAGTTCCCAACACGTTCCATGCTAGATATATCATAGGCGGCTCCCAAACAGAAAATAAAGTTTATTCCTTTTTCCACCATACTTTCACTTTCCATGGCTAACCATATCCACAGGTGCCTTCCATACCAACACTTTCCAAGGAATTTATTATTTGACAACATAAAGTAAATTCATTTTTCATTTCGTCACTGGGCATCCCTAATACCTTTGCCTTACTCTCGTGCAATGACAAGTGAATAAACACTCATCTTGAGAATAACACATCTACCATGAAAAATATTAGCCATCCCTCACCGCTCCGCGAGCGAAACGAACACACAAAAGAGAAGTTTATTTTGAAAATTAGAGATGGCACGTGCAAATTTTCTTAGAATGGCAAAAGAATACCGCATATAGGTAGATATAGTGGACTCATGTGGCAAAACTGGTTTAAAGGTTTTTGGATGCACAAGTAGAGATCATACTTTGTGCAAAATGAAGGCTAGCAAAAGATTGAGAAGCGACCAACCAAGAAACGAATAATCTCATAAGCAAGCATTAAGCATGATTAACACCGAATAATGCACCACAAGTAGGATATAATTTCATTGCATAATTATTGACTTTCGTGTGTGCATCGGGAATCACAAACCTTAACACCAATATTCTTACTAAAGCATAATTACTCATCAACATAACTCACATATCACATCATCATATCTCAAAACTATACTAAGAATCAAGTTTATTTTGTCCAATGATCGTCATGAAAGTTTTTATTATATCCTTCTTGGATATCTATCACTTTGGAACTAATTTTCATGTGTTGCTTTTGACAAGCTCAAACCAATATAAGTGAAGATCATGAGCATATTTTTTCTTTCTCTCAAATTAATATAAGTGAAGCAAGAGAGAATTTCTTTTAAAAAATTAATAACTCTCAAATAAATCTAAGTGAAGAAATAGAGCATTTCTTCAAAAATACTAAGGCACACCGTGCTCAAAAAGATATAAGTGAAGCACTAGAGCAAGTCCATAGCTCATAAAAAATTTAAGTGAAGTATAGAGAGCAATTCTAACAAGTCATGGCATAACTTTGGCTCTCTCAAATAGGTGTGTCTAGCAAGGGATCAAGACTTAAAACACAAAATAAAACAAGCAAGGACTCATATCATACAAGATGCTCCAAGCAAAACACATAATATGTGACGAATAAAAATATTGCTTTGAGTAAAATACCGATCGTCGTTAGAAGAAAGAGGGGATGCCACTCGGGGTCATCCCCAAGCTGAGTTGTTTGCTCATTTTTTGATGATAGCTTGGGATGCCGGGGCATCCCCAAGCTTAGGCTCTTCTTAATCCTTATTATTTCATCCATCGTAAGATAACCCAAAACTTGAAAACTTCAATCACACAAAACTCAACAAAACCTTCATGAGACCGGTTAGTAAAAGAAAGCAAATAACTACTATAAGTATTGTACCAAACCAATTCATATTTTGTTTTTGCATTATATCTACTGTATTCCAACTTTTCTTTGGCAAAACTCATCAAAGAAAACCATAGAGCCATCAACATAAGCACACAATGCAAAGAAAACAGAATCTGTCAAAACAGAACAGTCTATATCAATCTGACTATTTAGGAAACTTCTGGAACTCCAAAAATTCTGAAAATAGGAAGACCTGAGAAATTTGTATATTAATCTACTGCAAGAAGAATTGGCATTTTACCACGCTCTAGTAAAAAATGAGAATTGTTTTCGCGAGCACAAAAGTTTCTGTTTTTCAGCAAGATCAAACAACTATCACTCAAGAATATCCTATAGGTTCTACTTGGCACAAACACTAATTAAAACGGAAAAAACACAATCATAACAGTAGCATAATTGTGTTAACACTCAAGAACAGAAAGCAAAAGGTAGAAATAAATTTTATTCATTGGGTTGCCTCCCAACAAGCGCTATAGTTTTACGCCCTTAGCTAGGCATAAACCAAGGATCTAAGTTTTGTCATCTTTCTTCATTATTTTCTTAGAGGTATTTTCATCATGGGGTTTTGTAAACACAACATAAAACATATTATCCATAGAAACCTTAGCATTCCTAAGTTGTTTTTCATCATACCCCCTTTGATTTCCCGCAACAATCCAGGAGTGATGCTAATTAACATTATTAAAAACTTGTTGCATTATATCTAAAACGGGGACTTCCTTTTTAAGACTTTCATCAAAGATTTTATTATCCCCAAGCAAATGTCTTAAAGCATAGTCACTATTGAAAATAATTTCATCTATCACCGTTTTTTCACGATTCAAACCATAAAAATCAAAGATTTCCCTAGCTTCCCGTATTATGTAGTCAAACTCATTCATAAGAACGAGAGTGGCCAACTCTTTAGCCCTATGATTCTTTATAATGGGAAGCTCAAAAAACAATCTTTGTAAAGTAGGATGAGTATGACTAAATTTACTTTCAAGTTTCAGAACTAGTGCTGAAATAGCATCCGCATAAGATCTAGTAGTTTTAAATATAGGAGCATCATCAAGACTCAAATTTCCCATACAACTGAAAAATTCTTGGATACATTCTTTTCCCATAACATTCCCTTGCCCCCAAGATAAAAGTTTTAGCATCCAGATTGCCCGTACGGCCAATCTTAGGAGTTAGGCCATCATCTGTTGGTGCCATACCGAAATCACTCATGATTGAAAGCAAAGGATAGATCTGACGAGAAAATGGCGAACGAAAAAGAGAGGCGAATAAAATGGCAAATTTTTGTGAAGTGGGGGAGAGGAAATCGAGAGGCAAATGGCTAATAATGTAAATTGCGAGGAGATGAGATTTTTGATTAGGAACCTGGTATATGTTGAAGATCCTCCCCGGCAACGGCGCCAGAATTTCCTTTTGATGCGGCTTGAAGCTACGTCGGTATTTCCCCAAAGAGGCAGGGATGATGCAGCACAGCAGCGGTAGGTATTTCCCTCAGATGTGAAACCAAGGTTATCGAACCGAGCAACACAACGTAAACAACACCTGCACATAGTTAACAAATCCTCACAACCCGGCGTGTTAAAGGGGTTGTTAATCCCTTCCGGGTATGACGCCTCAAGATAGGCAAACAGACATGAGATAAATTGTAGTAGATTGATAGATCGAACACCAAATAAAATAAATAAGAATAAATTGCAGCAAGGTATTTTTTTAGTTTAATAGATCTGAAAATAAAAGCAAAGGAAAATAGATTGCAAAGGCAAATAATATGAGAAAGAGACCCGGGGGTCGTAGGTTTCACTAGTGGCTTCTCTCGAGAAAAATAGCAAACGGTGGGTGAACAAGTTACCGTTGGTCAATTGATAGAACTTCAAATAATCATGACGATATCCAGGTAATGATCATTACATAGGCATCACGTCCAAGATTAGTAGACCCACTCCTACCTGCATCTACTACTATTACTCCACACATCGACCGCTATCCAGCATGCATCTAGTGTATTAAGTTCATGGAGAAACGGAGTAATGCAATAAGAACGATGGCATGATGTAGACAAGATCTATCTATGTAGAGATAGACCCCATCATTTTATCCTTAGTAGCAACGATACATACGTGTCGGTTCCTCTTCTGTCACTGGGATCAAGCACTGTAAGATCGAACCCACTACAAAGCACATCTTCCCATTGCAAGATAAATAGATCAAGTTGGCCAAACAAAACCCAAATATCGGAGAAGAAATACGAGGCTATAAGTAATCATGCATAAAACAGATCAAAGAAACTCAAACACTTACATGGATATAAAAAGATAGATCTGATCATAAACTCAAAGTTCATCGATCCCAACAAACACACCGCAAGAGAGTTACATCATATGGATCTCCAAGACACCATTGTATTGAGAATTCAGAGAGAGAGAGGAAGCCATCTAGCTACTAACTACGCACCCAAAGGTCTACAAAGAACTACTCACGCATCATCGGAGAGGCACCAATGGAGGTGGTGAACCCCATCCGAGATGGTGTCTAGATTGGATCAGGTGGTTCTGGACTCTGCGGTGGCTGGATGAATATTTCATCGACTCCCCTAGGGTTTTGGGAATATTGGGGTATTTATAGAGCAAAGAGCCGGTCCGGGGGCACCCGAGGTGGGCACAACCCACCAGGGCACGCCTGGGCCTCCTGGCGTGCCCTGGTGGGTTGTGCTCTCCTTGGAGCACCCCCAGGCACATATAGGACCCATTAGGTGTCCTCTGATCCATATAAAACCTTCGTAAAGTTTCGTGGCATTTGGACTCCGTTTGGTATTGATTTTTTGTGATGTAAAAAACATGGAAAAAATAGCAACTGGCACTTAGCACTATGTGAATAGGTTAGTACCAAAAAATGATATAAAATGGCAATAAAATGATTACAAAAAAACCAAGATTGATAATATAATAGCATGGAACAAAAAAATGTATATACGTTGGAGACGTATCAATGGGAATCTCCATAACCCATTGATACGCCTAGTTGATGTGAGACTATCTCCTTCTTTTTGTCTTCTCCACAACCACCATATTCTATTTCACCTATAGTGCTATATCCATGGCTCACGCTCATGTATTGTGTGAAAGTTGAAAAAGTTTGAGAACACCAAAATTAAGAAACAATTGCTTGGCTTGTCATCGGGGTTGTGCATGATTTAATACTTTGTGTGATGAAGATGGAGCATAGCCACACTATATGATTTTGTAGGGATAACTTTCTCTGGCCATCTTATTTTGAGAAGACATGATTGCTTTGTTAGTATGTGATACTTCTCCATCATATCTACTTTTCCAAACTGTTTTGCCCTTGTTTTGGACTCTAATTTGCATGATTCGAATGGAACTAACCCGGCCTGACGTTGTTTTCAGCAGAATTGCATGGTGTTATTTTTTGTGCACAAATAAAAGTTCTCAGAATGACCTGAAAATTCACGGAGATCATTTTGGAATTAATAAAAAATATTGGCAAAAGAATCAACTGAAGGGGTCCCACACCCTGGCCACAAGGGTGGGGGCGCACCCTCCATCCTTGTGGCCCCCCTGGACCTCCACCGACCTCAACTCCAACTCCATATATTCACGCTCGGGTAGAAAAAAATGAGAGACAAGGATTCATCACGTTTTACGATACAGAGTCGCTGCTAAGCCCTATTCTTCCTCGGGAGGGGAGATCTGGAGTCCATTTTGGGCTCCGGAGAGGGGAATCCGTCACCATTGTCATCATCAACCATCCTCCATCACCAATTTCATGATGCTCCCTGCCGTGCATGAGTAATTCCATCATAGGCTTGTTGGACGGTGATGGGTTGGATGAGATTTATCATGTAATCGAGTTAGTTTTGTTAGGGTTTGATCCCTAGTATCCACTATGTTCTAAGATTGATGTCGCTATGACTTTGCCATGCCTAATGCTTGTCACTAGGGCCCGAGTGCCATAATTTTAGATATGTGCCTATTCTATTTTCATGAATATATTTGTGTTCTTGGTCCAATATTGCAAGTTATAGTCACCTACTACGTGTTATGATCCGACAACCCCGAAGTGACAATAGTCGGGACACTTCCCGGTGATGACCGTAGTTTGAGGAGTTCATGTATTCACTAAGTGCTAATGCTTTGGTCCAGTACTCTATTAAAAGGAGGCATTAATATCCCTTAGTTTCTAATAGGACCCCGCTGCCACGGGATGATAGGACAGTTCTTTTCCATAAGAACATATGACTATATTCGGAATACATGCCTACATTATATTGATGAATTAGAGCTAGTTATGTGGCACCCTATGTTATAACTGTTGCATGATGAATGCCATCCGACATAATTATCCATCATTGATCCATTGCCTACGAGTTCTATTCATATTAATCTTTGCTAAGTTACTTTTCCGTTGCCACTATTACAATTGCTACGAAACTACTACCGTTACTTATGCCACTTTTACCGTTACTCCCATAATACTTTGCTACTAAATATTCTGCTACAGATATTAAGTCTTTTAGGTGTGGTTGAATTGACCACTCAGCTACTAATACTTGATAATAATCTTTGGCTCCCCTTGTGTCGAATCAATAAATTTGGGTTGAATACTCTGCCCCCAAAAATTGTTGCGATCCCCTATACTTGTGGGTTATCAAGTCCTTTTTCTGGCGCCGTTGCCGTGGAGCAAAGCTCTATTCTCTGAGTCACTTGGGATTTATATCTGTTTATCACTATGAGGAATTTGAAAGATCAAAGAACCAAGATTTTTCCCTCAACTACGAGGGGAGGTAAGGAACTGCCATCTAGCTCTACACTTGATTCTCCTTCTATTTTGAGTAAACTTGTGACACCTACACCTGTTATTGATTCCGATATGTCACATGTTATTGATGATGCCACTTCTGCTATGCATGATGCTTATGATGAAAGTACTTCTCTTATTAATAGCACTATGCCACTATGTGAATTTCTTGATGAACAACTTGATAGGGTTAGAGAGAATGAAATTACTGAAACTGATGATGAAGATTATGATTCTCCCCCTAGACATGGATTGCTTGTTGTACTTGAGGGTTATGTTATGGATGAAGAAACTGCTAGAGACTTCTTTGCTTGCAATGATAGAGAGGATCTTAACAAACTGTTATCTAAGCTAAAAGAAAAATCTTGAATGCTAGAATGAAATATGACCCCAATTTGGTACTTCACCTATCTTTGTTACTGATAAGGATTATGAATTCTCTGTCGAACCTGAGTTAATTACTTTGGTTGAATCTGATCCTTTCTATGGCTATGAGTCTGAAACTGTTGTGGCACATCTTACTAAATTGAATGATATAGCCACCCTATTTGCTCTTGAGGAAAAATTCACTATTACTATATTATCAAATTGTTTCCTTTCTCATTAAAGGGTGATGCTAAGTTATGGTTTAATACTCTTGCTCCTGGTTGTGTGCGTAGTCCCCAGGATATGATTTACTACTTCTCTCAAAAATATTTCCCTGCTCATAAGAAACAAGCTTCTTTAAAGGAAATATTTAACTTTGTGCAAATTAAAGAAGAGAGTCTCCCACAAGCTTGGGGGAGGCTTCTGCAATTACTTGATGCTTTTCCTAATCAGCCTCTCAAGAAAAATGAGATACTTTATATCTTTTATAATGGACTAACCGATGCTTCCAGAGACCACCTGGATAGTTGTGCTTGTTGTGTTTTCAGGGAAAGAACTGTTGAGCAAGCTGAATTTCTATTGAATAATATATTGAGTAATGATATTGACTGGACACTTCCTGGACCAACTCCTAAGCCAACTCCAAATAAAAGTGGTATTCTATTTCTAAGTCCAGAAGGTATGCAAGAGGCAAAGAAATCTATGAAAGCAAAAGGTATTAAAGCTGAAGATGTTAAAAATTTACCGCCTATTGAAGAAATACATGGTCTTGATAACCCAACATAGGTAGTAGAGGTAAACTCTCTCTGAAGATTTGATGAAGGTGATATTCCTCATAATAAGTCTGCTAGTCAATGCTTGGATGAGTTTGATAATTTTATTGTTACACAAGAAAATTTCAATGCTTATGTTAGTAGACAGTTGAAATGTAATGCTTACATGCTTGACCACTTGGGTGATTATTTGTGTAGAACCATTAATGATCTTAAGCTTACTAGTAAACATGCTTCCATGGTTACAACTCAAGTAGAACAAGTACTTAAGGCACATGATGATTTGCTTAATGAGTTGAATAGTAAGAACAATGATAATGTTGTTAGGGTTATGACTAGAGGTGGTAAGATGACCAGGAACCTTTGTATCCTAAGGGCCGTCCTAAGAGAATTGAGCAAGATTCTCAGACAATTAATACTGGTGCACCTAGTCCTAGTTATAAAAAGAAGAAGAAAACTAATAGGACTTTGCATGCTTCTAGTGAACCTATTTTAGACACACCTGAGAATCCCAATGATATTTCTATTTCTGATGCTGAGACACAATCTGGCAATGAACATGAACCTAGTGCTAATGTTAATGATGATATTCATGTTGCTACTCAACCTAGTAATGATAATGATGTAGAGATTGAAACAGATGTTGATCTTGATAACCCACAATCAAAGAATCAACGTTATATAAGAGACACTATGTTGCTAGAAAACATGGTAAAGAAAGAGAACCATGGGTTCATAAACCCATGCCCTTTCCTCCTAATCCATCCAAGAAAAAGGATGATGAGGATTTTGAGCGCTTTGCTGAAATGATTAGACCTATCTTTTTGCATATGAATTTAACTTATATGCTGAAAATGTCTCCTTATGTTAAGTATATGAAAGATATTGTTACTAATAAAACAAAGATACCAGAAGCTAAAATTTCCACCATGCTTGCTAATTATACTTTTAAGGGTGGAATACCAAAGAAACTAGGAGACCCAAGAGTACCAACTATACCATGCTCCATTAAAGGAAACTATGTTAAAACTGCTTTATGTGATCTTGGAGCCTGTGTTAGTGTTATGCCTTTCTCTTTGTATCGTAGACTTGAATTGAATAAGTTGACACCCACTAAAATTTCTTTGCAAATGGATGATAAATCAAGTGCTATACCTATCGGTATTTATGAGGATGTGCCTGTTGTGGTTGCAAACGTTACTATCTTAACAGACTTTGTTATTATTCATATTCCCGAGGACGATAGTATGTAGATCATCCTTGGTAGACCCTTTTTGAATACTGCAGGGGCTGTTATTGATTGCAACAAAGGCAATGTCACTTTTCATGTTAATGGTAATGAGCATACGGTACACTTTCTAAAGAAACAACCTCAAGTTCATAATATCAATTCTATCAGAAAAATTTCAACTATTACTATTGGAGGTTTTGAATACCCTCTTCCTACTGTCAAAAAGAAATATGATATTCTTATTGTTGGGGACATGCATATCCCCGGTGAGGTAACCTAGTGTTATTTGAAAATTCTCCGGTTTCATGTCATTCGGAAGAAGTTTGTTAATAAGACTTGATCAACCTTGTTAAAGGATTCCTTTTGATGAGCATGAGATGGATGAATTTAGAAGGCACAACTCTCTCTACCCATCTTTTACTTTCTTTTATTTAGAATAAATAAAGAAAAAAAAGTATTTTCTGTCTGTTTTTTGAATTATCCATGCAATAAAAAATGTCCCGAAAATAATAGTTCTCCAAATGCCCTGAGAATTTGGTATGATTTTTTATAGAATATTTTAGAATTTCTTGCACTAAGAACACACTAGGGGGCCTCACCAGCTGGCCACAAGGGTGGAGGGTGCTCCCTACCCCTAGGCGCGCCCCTCTCCTTGTGGGCCCCACATGCCCCCTCCACTTATTCCAGCACCCATCCTCTCCTTCTTCCTCTAGAAAAATCACTCTATAGCTCAAACTCGTGTTCTTGCTCATTTTGCTGCCATTTTCGATCTCCTTGCTCAAAGCTCCATTCACAAAACTGCTTTGGGGGATTGTTCTTCGGTATGTGGCTCCTCCAATGGTCCAATTAGTTTTTGTTCTAGTGCTTTATTTATTGCAAATTTTTGCTGCTTTGGTGACCCTGTTCTTGAGCTTGCATGTCAAATTTATATGGTCCAAAGTAGTTTTGATGCATGATATAGCCTCTAGGCACTTGTAGTAGTAGTTGCTATCAATACTGTTGAGTTTGGTTCAGTTTTATTTTGAGTCACTAAAATTTCAGAAAATTTTAGAGGAAGAAAATGATGAGGAAATTGTTGAGAGGCTCCTCAAGCCGGGGTTCGAAGGAAAAGGAAAATGAGGAGAAAAAGAAGCCCAAGTATAATCTTCCTCGTGTCACGGAGATTCGGCCATGCAAATGGCCATCTGATGCATTCTTACAAGCGGCCGGAATTTATGAGGATTTCTATTATTTGGCTAAGAATGCATGCATCACCGACTTCCTCCTCGACCAGTGTGATCAGTGTCTCCTAGTCACTAATACTTTCGTGCAAAATTTTCATTTTCATGCTAGGAGATCACCACCCATGGTAGACTTTTACTTATATGATGAGTACAAGGAAATGACGCTTTATGACTTTTGTGAGGTTTGTAAATTACCTTATGAGGGTAGCATCGAGGAACCACGTCCTAGTGATGTGGAAGATTTTATTAATGAAGTCGCCGTAGGGGAAAGGAGAAGGGCGTCAGAAGCAAGAGTGGCTAGTTTACATTTTTCCTGTTTTGCGCTACTACTCATTATTTGCTAGGAGATGTTTAATTGGTCATGGGGAGAGTGGAGGCCTTAGTGCTCCTGACCTTGCCATTTTGCGCCATGCTTTACTTCGTGATAGAACTTTCATTTTAGGCGCTATGGTTGCTAAATGGTTGAGTTTAAACCGTACAAAGGGTCCTATTTTCGGAGGTATCTTCGCTTCCCGCCTTGCAAGGCGCTTCGAGATACCCATTAGGCATTATGAAAAGAGGAGAAACTGCTACCCACTATATATTTAGATTATGATAACATGGTAGCACATAAGTTTATTCGCCATGATGAGGAAAAGAGACTCATTTATAACTTAATATTTAGCGAGGATGCTATTTAGATTATTACCTTGCCTGCACCTAATTTGTTCGATATTCATTCAAGCAGGTACTTCATTTTGCCCACGGACATTCATGCATACTGGGAGGGGACAGGATCCCCACCTTCTGAGCCAGAGCCATCACCTGATCCATAACAGGAGTCTATTTATCAGGGGGCTCCATAGGAGCTCGCTAACCAGTGGAACCCCCAGGATCCTCCTCAGTACACCGAAGAGGGCTACTTTGACCCATGGACATATACCAACTTAGGCCAAAAGCCTAAGCTTGGGGGAGTACGTATTTCTCACCGACATTACATTCACATTCACACACTCATACCAGTTGTCGATGTTCATACTTTTTCTTTGTATTATCCTTGTTAGTTTATTTCTTTTTCTCGCTTTCTTTTTGTGTGTTTGATTAACCTTGAGAAAAAAACTAGTTGTAGTTAGTTTACTTTCCATGCATGCTTAGTATTACTATTAAAAGAAAACCCAAAGAGATTTCTCATTCTTCTATTGCTTGTTGGGAGCTTTCCCGTGTAAATAGTTTTGCTCGTTCTTGTTTTACTTTCTTCAGAAAAACAAAACTCCAAAAACATTTCAGTGTGTTTCTTTGAAATTCTTTTCTTCTCTTTGGGGGTCGAGAGGAGAAGACCACGATGAAAATGTTGAGTGGCTCTCATATGAATTATTATTGATCTAACAAAGAGCCCATATTACCTTGTCTTCTCCTTTGAATAAATGTTTGCAGATTCTACCTTAGTCCAATGCATGTGCACTATTATTGTTATTCACACCGTTCGGTCATGCAAGTGAAAGGCAATAATGACGATATATGATGAAATGATTGAGATGGGGAAAAGCTGGTATGAACTCGACCTATCTTGTTTTTGTAAATATGATTAGTTCATCGTTCCTGATTCGGCCTATTATGAATGAAACATGTTTGCAATGACAATTAGAGACTATAGTTACTCATGCCATGCTTAATTATCTAGGAGTTTATAATGGTTTACCTTGCGTGCCAACATGCTTTTAAAATGGTTGTGATGTGGTATGATAGGATGGTATCCTCCTTTGAATGATTTGGCTGTCAATATCTTCCATGCTAGGTGGGTTATTCTCACGATGCGTGGACTCCGCTCATCATTCACGAGAAAATGGCTGGTAACCGGGATGCCGAGTCCCATGCTAAAATCAAATCAAAATAATTGCAAACAAAACTCCCCCAAGACTGTTGTTAGTTGGACGGTACCTGTTGTTTTGGACCAGCCGTGGAGTGTGCTTATTGGTGGTGGGGGGGTATAAACTTTACAATTCTGTTTGGGAACTGCCTATAATGTATCTAGTATGGAGGATACCAAGATCTCTTACTTGTTATGTTGACAATGAAAGCATACCGCTCAAAATATTATTTATCTCTGTTTCAAAACTCGAGCTCTGGCACCTCTGCAAATCCTTGCTTCCCTCTACGAAGGGCCTATCTATTTACTTTTGTTGCTGAGTCATCATCCTCTTATAAAAAGCACCAGTTAGAGAGCACCACTATCATTTGTATGCATTGTTATTAATTTATATTGAGTATGATTGTGATTGGATCTCTTTTATCATGAATTACAATGTCTAGTCAGTCCTTGATCTTCAGGGGTGCTCTGCATTTATGTTTTGCGGTCTCAGAAAGGGCTAGCGAGATACCGTCTTATTATATCGTATCATGATTGTTTTGAAAAGGTGTTGTCATCAGAGATTTATTATTATTGCTCGCTAGTTAATTATGCCATTGATATGAGTAAATGTGAGACCTAAATGTTATTGTGAATATGGTTAGTTCATAATCTTTGCTGAAAACTTGAATGATGGCTTTACATATTTGCAACAACAAGATCAAACAGGGTTTGTAAAAGTTTTTCTTTATCACTTTCAGTTTGTCACCTGAATTGCTTGAGGACAAGCAATGGGTTAAGCTTGGGGGAGTTGCTACGTCTCCGTCGTATCTACTTTTCCAAACTCTTTTTCCCTTGTTTTGGACTATAATTTGCCTGATTTGAATGGAACTAACCTGGACTGACGCTGTTTTCAGCAGAATTGCCATGGTATTATTTTGTGTAGAAATAAAAGTTCTTGGAATGACCTGAAAATTCACGGAGATCATTTTTTGAATTAATAAAAAATATTGGTGAAAGAATCAACTGAAGGGGCCCACACCCTGGACACAAGGGTGGGGGCGCGCCCACCCCCCCAGGGCGCATCCTCCGTCCTTGTGGGCCCCCTGGACCTCCACCGGCCTCAACTCCAACTCCATATATTCACGTTATGGGAGAAAAAAAATGAGAGACAAGGATTCATCGCGTTTTACTATACGGAGTCACCGCCAAGCCCTGTTCTTCCTCGGGAGGGAAGATGTAGAGTCCGTTTTGGGCTCCGGAGAGGGGAATTCGTTGCCATCGTCATCATCAACCATCCTTCATCACCAATTTCATGATGCTCACCGTCGTGCGTGAGTAATTCTATTGTAGGCTTGCTGGACCTTGATGGGTTGGATGAGATTTACCATGTAATCGAGTTAGTTTTGTTAGGGTTTGATCCCTAGTGTCCACTATGTTATAAGATTGATGTTGCTATGACTTTATTATGCCTAATGCTTGTCACTAGGGCCCAAGTGCCATGATTTCAGATCTGAACCTATTATGTTTTCATGAATATATTTGTGTTCTTGGTCTGATATTGCAAGTTATATTCACCTACTACGAGTTATGATCCAGCAACCCCGAAGTGATAATGGCCGGGACACTTCCCGGTGATGACCATAGTTTGAGGAGTTCATGTATTCACTAAGTTCTAATGCTTTGGTCCAGTACTCTATTAAAAGGAGGCCTTAATATCCCTTAGTTTCCAATAGGACCCGCTGCCATAGGAGGGTAGGACAAAAGATGTCATGCAAGTTCTTTTCCATAAGAACGTATGACTATATTCAGAATACATGCCTACATTATATTGACGAATTGGAGCTAGTTCTGTGTCACCCTATGTTATAGCTATTGCATGATGAATGCCATCCGACATAATTATCCATCATTGATACATTGCCTACGAGTTCGTTTCATATTGATCTTTGCTAAGTTAATTTTCCGTTGCCACTGTTACAATTGCTACGAAACTACTACTGTTACTTCTGCCACTATTACGGTTACTCCCATACTACTTTGCTACTAAATATTTTGTTGCAGATATTAAGTCTTTTGGGTGTGGTTGAATTGACAACTCAGCTGCTAATACTTGAGAATATTCTTTGGCTCCCCTTGTGTCGAATCGATAAATTTGGGTTGAATACTCGACCCTCGAAAACTATTGCGATCCCCTATACTTGTGGGTTATCAGTATGCTTGAAGTATTATTGTTTTTATGTCAATATTAATTTTTTTTAATCTTATGGATATGAATATTCATGCCACAATAAAGAAAATTACATGGATAAATATGTTAGGTAGCATTCCACATCAAAAATTATGTTTCTATCATTTACCTACTCGAGGATGAGCAGGAATTAAACTTGAGGATGCTTGATACGTCTCCAACGTATCTATAATTTTTTATTGTTCCATGCTATTATATTATCTGTTTTGGATGTTTTATATGCATTAATATGTTATTTTATATTATTTTTGGGACTAACTTACTAACCCAGAGCCCAGTGCCAGTTTCTGTTTTTCCTTGTTTTTGAGTTTCACAGAAAAGGAATATCAAACTGAGTCCAACCGGAATAAAACTTGGGATGATTTTTCTTGGACCAGAAGATACCCGAAGGACTTGGAGTCCAAGCCAGAAGAGACACGAGGCAGCGACAAGGGTGGAGGGCACACCCTAGGGGGGCCCTACCTTGTGCCCCCTCGGGACTCTCCTGACCTACCTCTTCGTCCTATAAATTCACATATATTCCAAAACCCTTAGGGAGAGCCACGAAAACACTTTTCCGCTGCCGCAACCTTCTGTACCAGTGAGTTCCCATCTTGGGACCTTTTCCGACAATCTGCCGGAGGGGGATTCGATCACAAAGGGCTTCTACATCAACCCTATTGCCCTTCCGATGAAGCGTGAGTAGTTTACCTCAGACCTACGGGTCCATAGCTAGTAGCTAGATGGTTTCTTCTCTCTCTTTTATTCTCAATACCATGTTCTCCTCGATGTTCTTGGAGATCTATCTGATGTAATCTTCTTTTGCGGTGTGTTTGTCGAGATCCGATGAATTATGGATTTATGATCAGATTATCTAAAAACATTATTTGAATGTTCTCTGAATTCTTATATGAATGATTTGATATCTTTGTATTTCCCTTTGAATTATCAGTTTGGTTTGCCCAACTAGATTGGTATTTCTTGCAATGGGAGAGGTGCTTAGTTTTGGGTTCAATCTTGTGGTGTCCTCACCCAATGAAAAAGTAGGGGTAGCGAGGCATGTATTTGTATTGTTGCCATCAAGGATAAAAAGGTGGGGTTTTCATCATATTGCTTGAGTTTATCCCTCTACATCATGTCATCTTACTTAAGGCGTTACTTCGTTCTTTATGAACATAATGCTCTAGATGCATGCTGGATAGCGGTCGATGTGTGTAGTAATAGTAGTAGATGTGGGTAGGATTTGGTCTACTTGACACGGATGTGATGCCTATATGAATAATCATTGCCTTGGTATCGTCATAACTTTGCGCTTTTCTATCAATTGCTCGACAGTAATTTGTTCACCCACCGTCTTATTGGCCTTCATGAGAGAAGCCTCTAGTGAAACCTATGGTCCCCGGGTCTATTTTCTATCATATTTTTTTGATCTACTATTTTGCAATCTTTTATTTTCAAATCTATAAACCAAAAACCCAAAAATATTTAGTTATCTTTTATTTAGTTTTATTTATCTCTATCAGATGTCGCCATTGCAATTGACCGTGAAGGGATTGACAACCCCTTTATCGCGTTGGGTGCAAGTGTTTGATTGTTTGTGCAGGTGCATAGATTGAGGACTTGCTTGTACCTCCTACTGGATTGATACCTTGGTTCTCTAACTGAGGGAAATACATATCTCTACTTTTCTGCATCACCCTTTCCTCTCCAAGGGAAAAACCAACGCAAGCTCAAGAAGTAGCAGGGTTCCACCAACTTGATGATTGTTCTTTAAATTTGCACCTAGAGGATTCCACTATTAAGGAACCTATGGAAAGAATTAATGATTTTCTTATTGTTGCTAATAGGAATTATGTGCCCGTAGATTTTATTGTGCTTGATATAGATTGCAATCCTACATGCCCTATTATTCTTGGTAGACCTTTCCTTAGAACGATTGGTGCAATTATTGATATGAAAGAAGGAAACATTAGATTTCAATTTTCATTAAGGAAGGGCATGGAACACTTTCCAGGAAAAATATTAAGTTGCCATATGAATCTATTATGAGGTCCACTTATGGATTGCATACAAAAGATGACAATACCTAGATCTATGCAATATGCCTTGCTAGGGGCGTAAAACAATAACGCTTTTTGGGAGGCACCCCAAACCTGTTTTATTTTATGTTTTATGTTTTTGCTTCTGTTTTTCAATAACTATGAAATTATTCTTCTGTTATGACTTTGTTTTAGTGTTTTAATTAGTGTTTGTGCCAAGTAAGACCGTTGGGATATTTGGGTGATAGTTGATTTGATTTTGCTGAAAACAGAAACTTTTGCAACCAGTACAATAATTGTTAAAATTCACCGGAGCATGATAAAACTCTGAATTGTTTACACATTACTAATATACAAATTGCCTACATTTTCCTAATTTTTTAGAATTTTTGGAGTTACAGAAGTTTGGCTGAAGTCCAGATTATTACAGACTGTTTTATTTTTGACAGATTCTGTTTTCATTGTGTTGTTTGCTTATTTTGATGAATCTATGGGCAGTATCAGGGGGTATGTGATACGTATCTGGCATATCCATAATTTATGAAGTATGCATGCCATGTTTACAACAATTTTATATGGGTTTGGTATGATTTGATTAGAACTAACCTGGACTGACGCTGTTTTTAGCAAAACTACCATGGTGTCGTTTTTTGTCCAGAAATACAAGTTCTCCGAATGGGCTGAAAATTTATGATGATTTTTATGGACCAAAGGAGAACCCCGAAGCACAAGAGTTGGACCAGAAGCTTCGCGAGGAAGCGACAAGGGTGGAGGGCACGCCCCCTGGCTTGTCGTTGCCTCGTGGACCCCCTTAATGTGAGACCGACACTAAAAATTCCTATAAATACCAAAACCCCCAGAAAGAAACCTAGATCGGAAGTTCCGCCAACGCAAGCCTTTGCAGCCACGAAAAATCAATCTAGGCCCTCTAGGGCACCCTACCGGAGGGGGCCATGGAGGAGGATCCCAGAGGGGGCCATCATCACCATGGAGGCCAAGGACCAGAGGGAGAACCTCTCCCCATCTAGGGGGCATGGAGGAGGAAGCACAAGGGGGAGACTCTCTCCCCCTCTCTCTCGGTGGCACCGGAGTGCCGCCGAGGGAACCATCGCCGCAGTGATCGTCTTCATCAACATCACCTTCTTCATCACCATCCTCATCTCTTTTACGCGGTCCACTCTCCCGCACCCTGTTGTAATCCCCTACTTGAACATGGTTCTTTATGCCACATATTATGATCCAATGATGTGTTGCCATCCTATGATGTTTTGAGTAGATTTCTTTTGTCTTTTGGGTTGATTGATGATCTAGATTGGTTTGAGTTGTATGTTTTTTTAGTGTTGTCCTATGGTGCCTTCCGTGCCGCGCACACATGAAGGATTCCCACTGTAGGGTGTCGCAATACGTTCATGATTCGCTTATAGTGGGTTGCTAGAGTGACAGAAGCTTAAACCCGAGTAAGGGGGTTGTTCTATATGGGATAAAGGGGACTTGATACTTTAATGCTATGGTTGGGTTTTACCTTAATGATCTTTAGTAGTTGCGGATGCTTGCTAGAGTTCCAATCATAAGTGCATATGATTCAAGTAAAGAAAGTATGTTATCTTATGACTCTCCCTCATATAAAATTGCAATAACAACTACCGATCTTGTTAACAATTGCCTGGGATAATTCCGCACACCGATCCATCATTATTCCACACTCGCTATTTATAATATATTCTAACTTTATGTTAACAACACCTATTCTTATATTTTAGCTCTCTGATACCATGCAAAGCTATCCTCTTCATACCCATAACGTAGTTAACATTCGGTGTACCTAGAGTCGTATCAGTGGCAGATAGGACTTGAGAGAATATTGATCTTACCTTTAGCTCCTTGTGGGTTCAACACTCCATATTTGTCACTTCCACCTTTGGAAATTACTACGATGATTCCTTGCACTTGGGGACTATCAGTATGGGGGAAGTTATAATATAGTATATATAATGCAAGTATAAAATTGGAATGAGTTTACAACAGTACCTAAAAGTGGTTATTTGCTTTGTTTCACTAACGTATCTCACGAGTTTTCCGTTGAGTTTTGTGTTGCGAAGTTTTGGGTGAAGTTTTAATGGACTATGGAATAAGGAGTGGCAAGAGCCTGAGCTTGCGGATGACCAAGGCACCCCAAGGTAATATTCAAGGACAACCAAGCATCTAAGCTTGGGGATGCCTCGGATGCGGATGGCATCCCCTCCTTTGGAAATTACTTGAGGCTATATTTTTGTTCACCACATGATATGTGTTTTGCGTGGAGCGTCTTGTATTATATGAGCCTTTGATTTTTAGTTTGCCACAATCATCTTTGTTGTACACACCTTTTGAGAAGGACACACATTAATCATGAATTTATTAGAATACTCTATGTGCTTCACTTATATCTTTTGAGCTATGTAGTTGCTCTAGTGCTTCACTTATATCTTTTTAGAGCATGGCGGTGGTTCTATTTTGAAGAAATTTATTAATCTCATGCTTCACTTATATTATTTTGAGAATCTTATAAATAGTATGGCAATTTTCTTGGGTTATCAATTTAGTCCTAATATGATGGGTATTCAAGAGGGATATAATAAAAACTTTCATGAAGATCATTGAATACATGAGAAGTTTGATTCCTTGCATTTGTTTTGAGATATAAAGATGGTGATATTAGAGTCAGGCTAGTGAGTAATTGTGGTTTAGTAAGAATATTTGTGTTAAGCTTTGTGATTCCCGAAGCATGCATGTATGGTCTCTCGTTATGCGATGAAATTGGAGCATGATTTATTATTGATTGTCATCCTTTGTGTGGAGGTCGGGAGCGCGCGATGGTTAACTCCTACCAACCTCTCCCCTAGGAGCATGCGTAGTAGTACTTTGCTCTGAAGTACTTGGGGATTCCACTTTGGATCACTAAGTTATCAAAGATGGACCTACAACCTCTAGTGGATTCTCTAGAAGCTCATCTCCCCACTTGGAAGGTGTTGATGCTCGATCGGGCAGGGAGGCTAGTCCTCGCGAGTTCTTCTCTCACCATTGCACTAATTCGCCACATGTTGGTGCTTGATACGTCTCCAACGTATCTATAATTTATGAAGTATTCATGACAATATATTATCATTCTTGGATGTTTTACAATCTTTTTATAGCAACTTTATATCATTTTTTGGGACTAACCTATTGACCCAGTGCCCAGTGCCAATTGCTGTTTTGCTTGTTTTTTACATCGCAAAAAATCAATATTAAACGGAGTCCAAACACCGCAAAACTTTTTGTGGATTTTTTATGGACCAGAAGGAACCCAATGGGCCAGAGCTGCACCTGGGGGGTGCCCCGAGGGGCACAACCCACCAGGGTGCGCCAGGGCCCCCTGGCACACCCAGGTGGGTTGTGCCCACCTCGGTGGCCTCCCGTACCCCTTCTTTGCACTATAAATTCCCAAATACTCCGAAACTCCTCGGGGAAAACCTAGATCAGAAGTTCTGCCGCCGCAAGGCTCCGTAGCCACCGAAAACCAATCTAGACCCGTTCTGGCACCCTGCCGGAGGGGGAATCATCTCCGGTGTCATCATCCCAGCGTCCACCACGATGAGGAGGGAGTAGTCCACCCTCGGGGCTGAGGGTTTGTACCAGTAGCTATGTGATTTCTCTCTCTCTCTCTCTCTCTTGTGATCTATATCATGGGCTTTGTTAATATAGTCGTATCATATGATGTTTCTCCCCTCTATACTCTTGTTGTGATGAATTGAATCTTTACCCTTTGAATTTTTTTCATGTCGGATTGAATGTTCAGATTTGAGAACACATGATGTATGTCTTGCGGTATGAATACTTGAGGTGACAATGGGGTATCTTATTGATTCACTTGATATACATTATGGCACTCAACTTGCCGATTCCCGCGGTGATATTGGGGTAATCTATGCATAGGGGTTGATGAACGTTTTTATTATCTTTTCTCCGATAAAAACTTTGGGGTCTCCTTGTAGTTCTTTGTGTGGATTGAGTATTATGAATATGAATATGCTTTGGTGTTATTCTAGTATGAACTCTAGGATAGATCAAACGGAAAAAATAGCTTTGCGTTATTTTAGTACGAACTCTTGAATAGATCGAACGAAAAGAATAGCTTTGAGACGGTTTCGTACCCTACAAAAAATTCCTATCTTTTGTTCTCCGCTAATAGGAACTCGAGAGTGATTCTTTATTACACTTTGAGGGATAATCATATGATCCAACTATGTTAGCACTGTTGAGAGATTGCACTAGTGAAAGTACGGACCCTAGGCCTCATTTTTAAGCATTGCAATACCGTTTTTGTGCTCGTTTACTATTTGATACCTTGCTATTTTTATTTATTAAGATTATAAAAATATATTTCTACCATCTGTATTACACTTTTATCACCATCTCTTCGCCGAACTAGTGCACCTATAAAATTTGTCATTGTATTGGGTGTGTTGGGGACACAAGAGATTTCTTGTATTTGGTTGTAGGGTCATTTGAGAGAGATCACCTTCATCCTACATCTCTCACAGATTGATAAACCTTAGGTCATCCACTTGAGGGAAAATTGCTACTATCCTACAAAACTCTGCGCTTGGAGGCCCAACACGTGTCTACAAGAATAAAGTTGCGTAGTAGACATCAGTGCTCAATCTCCCTCCTTGGTTCCTTTCCTGTGCGGACAAGATCCATCAGGTTTCTTATAGTGTGGCCATGCGGAGGCGAAGGCAGGAGATGCTTGGTGGCTTGACGTGAGGTCTACATGCCTAAAATCTATGGTGGACTCAGGGTCCATAATTTACTAACCTCAATCAAGTGCTAATATAAGGTTGCGGTAGAGGTTGTTTGAGAAGACGGGTGATTTGCACCCCTGGGAAGTTTTGCCAATGTCTTTGGTGTCACAAATTGTAGAGTTCTTCAAGGCGGTGGTGCGGTCTACGCTTGGAAACATCTCTTACCTTTCTTTTTTGATATGATCGATGGGTAGATGGGTCCAGTTTGGAGCAGCTGGCTCTCGCGCTTCTTTAGTTTGCCAGGCCTACTGGCAAGCTGCATACGGTGTCTTAGGCTTTGCCTAATGCCTCTTGGGTTGATAACATACATGGTGCAGTCATTGAGCTCTTCGTGGTCTGGGACATGCTGCAGGTGCGGGTTATGACTGATGCAAAAGATGGGTTTGAGTGGCAACACATGGCCAATGGGGTTTAATCAGCCAAAACTTCTTATGCGATTGTCTTCTTCGGGATGGAGTATGCCCCGTGCACACAGTCAGTGTGGTTATCGTGAGCGCCATTGGACATGATTATTTTCGCAGGATGGTTCTATGTGATTGACTATGGACTGTTGATCTTCTGGTGAGGCGGCAACTCCAACATCCACCCACCTGAGTCCTTTCTTGCCAGGAGCCCGAGTCTCGTGATCACTTACTGTTGCAATGCCCGTTCATTCGCGAGGTTTGGTTTCAGATCCTCCTTCCCCTGAGGCTACATTGTTTAACACCAAAAATTGATGCTTCCATCGCTAGCTAGTGGCCTACGCTGAATGTGGCGGCAACCGGAAGAGCTCACCAGGAGCTCGATTCGCTGGTTATCCTGACACTTCGATACATTTGGTCGGAATGGAATAGTAGGGTAATCGATAAGGTTGCGATACTTTCGGTGTTGGTGATCGCTCGGATTAAGGCGAAATTTGATTGTGGAAGGTAGCATGAGAATATCCTTTGTATTCTTCATTGCGCAATGCTGCCTGTTGACATCATGTGTTGGCAGCCAGCAATGATGTAACACTCTCTTGTTTCTCTCTTACTACCTCCGTCCTGGTTAATTGGTCCTCTTCCTATTTTGTGAAAAAAATTACCATAGATTTAACTGACAAAATATCAATGCATATAATCAAAAATTATGTCATTGGATTTGTATTTGAACCAGGATGGAGATAGTAACGATAAAGACGTGCAAAGCTCTTGCATGTTTTTGAAAAAAAATGTGGTTGAAGAGCTCGGGTGGACCGGCAACTAGGACACCTCCCGGGTTTCTGTGGAGTAGTTTTTCTTTGTTTGGCATGATTGCATTTTTGGAGTTTATGGGCTATAGATAGCTTGCTCATTCGACCCTTGTTCTTTTCAATGAGATTATGATTAAACCTGAATGGCTAACTCCAAACACTAAAATTATCCACGAGACATAGCAGTGACTCAACTCTGGAAATGCAAAGTTCTAAAGAAAACTCGGAAAATGCAGAATTGCAGATGCACACAAAAATGTTAAAAAAAACCTTTACTAGCTTGATTGAAAAGAAGCAACTTTTCAAGGCCCCTGAAAATGCATGCATGTGTAGAATATGGAATTTATCAACTACTAATGAATGGAAGACAACCACCCAGTAATCATTGGTTCTACTTCTTTTATCGTAGGATAAGGTTGGTGTTATATGCACCAATAATTGCGTAGAGAGGATATGCTTACAGGGATAAAATTGAAGAGGCCTAACAGCCCACTCTGTGTCGCCCTCTGGCGACACGGGGGGCGACTCACGCACAACGCCGAGGGCCTCCTTCCTCCTATCCTCCACGTCTTGCTGCCGCTGGAGGTGCTGTTGACGAAGCCTGGGCGGGATCCAATGACGGCGGCGGTGGGGCGGTTCCCTTGGGCAACCTCCGCTCCCATTCTCTCGGCCATGATGGCATGTGGAGGCGGCTTGACGGCGCACTCCCGATCTGCATGGGTCGACGGCAGGGTGGGGTGGAGGTCTTCGGCGGGTGTCTGGCAAGGGTCGACGATGACGAGGATGTTCAGGAGCGTGGCGGGGATGGAGCTTTGACAGCCGGGGCTGGTGGTCCAGATCTGGGTGCTGTTGTCCTTCGGATTGCCTTCATGTCTGTCTTTGTCTCGGTGGTGCAGCACTTGCCCCTTGTGGCGGGTGCGGCGGTGGTGGATGGTGCCTCCACGGTCTTCCGGTGGTGGTGTCGATCCGAGTGAGGTCTGCGCCATATCTCCTAGCGTCTATCTCGCGCGGCCCGAATGGGCTTGGGCGGATTGACGGCTCTGGGACGTGGTTGTAGGCTGGTGCAGTGGTGCCTGAAGGCGCCGACTGCTAGGTACCATGGTGGTGCCGGCACTCGGGCTAGCGGCGGCAGGCTGGATCGGGGCGGCGTGGGGGCCTGCTGCCGTGATGATAAGGTGGCAGTCCCTATACTCTTCTCGCATCATGGCAACAGCCTGCACGATCGGTCCTCCTTGATCTGGCCATCGACGTGTTCCGGCCCGGCCGCCGGAGGTCTTGCTCATGATATTTGGATCGGTTAGATTCCGGTCATGCATGCTCATATCGTCCTATGAGGTTCTAAGGGCGTTGCACGAAGCTCTATTGGTTGATGATACCTTGGGACATGTCGGCTTCTCGATTTCCATGGCGAAGACAGTGGTGGAGAAGGTCATGATGGCCGAGATCGGAGCATCAGTTAGACGGACGGAGCCTTGAAGGCGATGGAGTCAGACATGTGTCAGATAACTCTCAGGAGCAGTAGTGATAAGTGGAGGCGGCAATATTGGCGGATTTCATTTTTGGTGGTACTCCTCGAGTGCCGAGTCATGACTTTCAAGGTGAAAACCTAAGGTCTTACCTTCATTGGTTGTGCGTGGCGACTGCCTTGTTGAAGGAATTGTTTTGAGAGCGCGAACTTTCTTTAGGGTGAAAACTCAAGATCTTGGATCGAGCAACGATGGCGCTTGTGCACTGTTACCTTCTTGAAGGTGTTGCTTTTGGAGACCTTTTATGTTTTTCGGGTGTTGTATTAGATGGTGACAGGTGTGCTGCTGTTGAGAGGAGTCAATCGCTGTGGCGGGATCTTTTTTCCTTTGGTTGTGTGCATTCTGAATCTCTTTATCACATCCTGTAGGTGCAGAAACTGGGTATAATCGGTATCTTCGCGATATTAATACATTCCCCTTTTCAAAAAAAATTGGAGGCTTGCATATTTGTCTTCTTTTCTTTGCCAACATTCCCATTTATTTTATTTTTTGACATGAACCATTCCCATGGGTGACAGGTTGGCTGGCTAGCTATGGGTACGGCCAAAGAAACTAATCCCACCTACAAATCTCTAGTCGAAAACGGAAACCTAGTAGTAGAATCATTATTAGTGGGTACCCATGCACTAAGTACAATTAATGGTCCATACACGCCTAACCCTAATTATGTGGTCCACTATGTAAAGCAAACACAAACAAATTTTAGATAGTCTTCCCTGCGATATAATAGAATGCTTAATTAGCAAGAAAGAATGATTAAGCAGGTGATAGTTCCGCGGGTAGTGCAGTGAATGATGGATTGACGTGCGGGTTAACATCACCTTAGGAGGTTTGTGCACAGATCAATCTCTATCCTTGATTCCAACTCATGCATGGACGATGACAGATCCCTTCCAACTAATCTTTTTCATTTTCTTTTTCTTTTGCTCTCTAAGGGCGTGTACAATGCATAGCCTCAAGGTGATGTCTCACATGTCATGTAGGATCGGATATGACGTAAAGTAGGTTCGGATAGAGAAGCGGGATCCTCTTCAAGAGGCGGGTGCTTGAAGAGAAAAAGTGTGATCCGGTAACAAAAGCTGAAAAGATAGGAATGAAAAATAGAGATGCATGTGTATTAAAGTCATTATTTTCTATTTCTTAATGAGGCCCACTAACGGTAGCTTGCATTGGGGAGAAAAAATAAATATAAATGCCTTAAATTACTTTTTATCATGAGGCATATGTATCCATATGTCATCATTGTACATACCCTAATTGTCTGTGGTTGTGAATGTGTTCATCTCGCCCTCTTCCCCTCTGTGCGATTATACGTACAACTATTCGTTGGTGGAGCGTGGGGTCCATGGAACATTTTCCCGATCGACCTAAAGACCAGTCGTGTTGAATCGTACTACGTAGCTTTCTTGAGGAGACCCGCAAGAAAAGTGTGTACGTATTTACATGTGTGCATCGTAGAATGTCGACAACGAATTTGGAACAGAACAGATGCCCCTTTGCATGCTGGAAGACCGACTCTGTGGTCCAAGTCTCTGGATCCAACACACAGAATTGGACATATCGGAATTGCGAAAAGAAACAGCAAATTATAAATTATCCGGAGAAGAGAGCCGCGCCCGCGCGCTTTGATTCATCAGTAATAAAATAGCTCTAGGGAGCAGATCACTGGCTGACCCGAACGAGTCCAAAGCCGCATCGTCTTTACGCCCAACCTTGTCTTCACTTTTGTTTCCCACCCTTGTGTTGTGCCGCTGGATCGATCGCCCAATATGATACGATACTCTTCTATCCGCGAGATCAGACAGATCCGGTTTGCTACCTTCATGGGTATAATCTGATTCGAAAATCTTACTTGCCTGACATTCCCTGGGATAGAGATGGCAAACAAACGTTTTTTTAACAAAGTGAACATCTCCTCCCATTGATGGGTCTCGTCAGAAATCCTGAAATAAATCTAGGAATAAATGCGAGCATCAAAATTTGAACCTTAGTAGGCTGAGGATACCACAGTCCCTTTAACTATCCAACTACAAGTTGGTTCGCGGCAAACAAACGTCTTTTGATGACAGTTTAGTCCTGAGCAGAGATCAAGCGGTGCTAGTTTTACACGAAAAATTATCTTTTCTGTCATATCGTTCCGAAGATATTGTCACCCCTCATGACTAAACTGTCAGCAAAATCATTTACAAATGACACCTCTTCAAAAAAAATCACCTTTAGTTTCTTCACAGTTCACACTATCAATGCCCAATTTCGGTTGCTGTTGCTAACATGTATCGAGTCCTGACTCCTGAGACTTGCGTGTTGCGCATAAATTCTATACTAAGGATTTGCATGTGGCATGTTGAGTATCGTGATTATTTCGGAGACATAGAATAGTGTAACATTTATTTTACCTTGCATTCTACTTCAAAAAAATCTTATACTCTTATATATATGTCCATTAGGCTTAAGCAATACAATCATCATCTCTATTCCTCTTACATAGTATCAACCTAACTCCGAGCCAAAAACCCTAGCTGCCGCCACTTTCGCACCGAGAGTCTCCGGGGCGGTCGATCTCTATGATCGCAACCTGGTGTTGCGTCGCCCGTACTAGTGTTCGTCCGCCAATCGTGTTGATCGGTTGTCCTAAGAAGTCTTTTCCTCGTTCCTTTGATCTGAGTTTTCTCTCTCTCTCACCGGTCGTCTTAATCGGCGTTTCAATTTTGGTTTTATGATCTAATATTGGTCCGTCTCACCCGCCGCCGCCCGTCGACCCTCGCGTGCCTCTACTTCGACACCGGTGCGACCACCAGGCCTCACTATGACATGGCGGTCTCGTTGATGGAAATATGCCATAGAAGCCATAATAAAATGGTTATTATTATATTTTCTAAATCATGATAAAGGTTTATTATTCATGCTAGAATTATATTGATCGGAAACTTAAATACATGTGTGAATACATAAACAAATACCGTGTCTGTAGTAAGCCTTTACTAGACTAGCTCGTTGATCAAACATGGTTAAGGTTTCCTAATCATAGACATGTGTTGTCATTTGATAGCGAGATCACATCATTAGGAGAATGATGTGATGGACAAGACCCATCTGTTAGCTTAGCATAATGATCGTTCAGTTTTATTGATATTGCTTTCTTCATGTCAAATACATATTCCTTCGACTATGAAATTATGCAACTCCCGGATATCAGAGGAATGCCTTGTGTGCTATCAAACGTCACAGCGTAATTGAGTGATTATAAAGATGCTCTAAAGGTATCTCCGAAGGTGTTTGTTGAGTTGGCATAGATCGAGATTAGGATTTGTCACTCCGAGTATCGGAGAGGTATCTCTGGGCCCTCTCGGTAATAACATCATAATCTTGCAAGCAAACGACTAAGGAGTTATTCATGAGGTGATGTATTACGAAACAAGTAAAGAGACTTGCCGGTAACGATATTGAACTAGGTATGAAGATACTGACGATCAAATCTCGGGCAAGTAACATACCGATGGATAAAGGGAATTATGTATGTTGCCATAACGGTTCGACCGAGATCTTCATAGAATATGTAGGAACCAATATGGGCATCCAGGTTCCGCTATTGGTTATTGACCGGAGAGGTGTCTCGGTCATGTCTACATAGTTCTCGAACCCGTAGGGTCCGCACGCTTAATCTCCGATGATGATATAGTATTATATGAATTATGTGATTTGGTGACCGAATGTTGTTCGGAGTCCCGGATGAGATCAGGGACATGACAAGGAGTCTCGAAATGGTCGAGAGGTAAAGATTGATATATATGACGATGGTATTCGTACACCGAAAATGTTTCGGGAGGTACCGGGTACTTATCGGGTCACCTGAAGGGGTTCCGGACACCCCCGGCAAAAGATATGGGCCTTATGGGCCAAAAGGGGAAACACACCAGCCACAAGGGGCTGGTGCCCCCCCATATGGGCCGGCCTAAGGAGGGTAAGGAAAGGGGAGAAGGGAAAGGAAATTGTAGATTAGGATTCCCACTTCCTCCCCCCCCCCTCTCCTCTTTCCTTCCCCCTCCGACATATATGGCAGGGGGCGCACGGCTAGGGAGGAGCCCAAGTAGGATTCGGTCCTACTTGGGACGCCTCCTGGCCTCTCCCCTTCCCCTCCCACCTATATATATGTGGGAGGGGGCCTAGCACACCCAGATAATTGTTAGCCATGTGTGGAGCCCCCTCCACCGTTTACACCCCGGTCATATTTTTGTAGTGCTTAGAAGAAGCCCTACGGAGATCACTTCACCATCACCGTCACCACGTCGTCGTGCTGATGGAACTCATATACTACCTCGACGTCTTGCTGGATCAAGAAGGCGAGGGACGTCACCAAGCTGAATGTGTGTAGAACACGGAGGTGTCGTGTGTTCGGTACTTGATCGGTTAAAGTGTGAAGAAGTTCGACTACATCAACCGCGTTGTGAAAGCTTCCGCTTACAGTCTACGAGGGTACATAGACACACTCCCCCCGGTTGCTATGCATCTCCATGGATAGATCATTGTGTGTGCGTAGATTTTTTTTTTTTTTCCATGCAACGATTCCCAACACTCGCACGATGCTGCGGCCCGTAACAACTGTCATCCACGCATATGCCAGGCCATCACTTTGCGCCGGTCGTCGCCGCCCCGGGATACGTCTCCAACGTATTTATAATTTTGATTGCTCCATGCTATATTATCTACTGTTTTGGACATTATTGGGCTTTATTATCCATTTTTAAATTATTTTGGGGACTAACCTATTAACCGGAGGACCAGCCTAGAATTGTTGTTTTTTTGCCTATTTTAGGGTTTCGAAGAAAAGGAATATCAAACGGAGTCCAAACGGAATGAAACCTTCGGGAACGTGATTTTCTCACCGAACATGATCCAGGAGACTTGGACCCTACTTCAAGAAACAAAGGAGGAGGCCACGAGGTAGGGGCGCGCGTACCCCCCCCCCCCCCAGGCGCGCCCTCCACCCTCGTGGGCCCCTGTTGCTCCACCGACGTACTCCTTCCTCCTATATATACCTACGTACCTCCAAACGATCAGATATGGAGCCAAAACCCTAATTCCACCGCCGTAACTTTCTGTATCCATGAGATCCCATCTTGGGGCCTGTTCCGGAGCTCCGCCGGAGGGGGTATCCATCATGAAGGGCTTCTACATCATCACCATAGCCCCTCTGATGAAGTGTGAGTAGTTCACCTCAGACCTACGGGTCCATAGTTATTAGCTAGATGGCTTCTTCTCTCTTTTTGGATCTCAATACAATGTTCTCCCCCTCTCTTGTGGAGATCTATTCGATGTAATCTTCTTTTTGCGGTGTGTTTGTTGAGACCGGTGAATTGTTGGTTTATGATCAAGTCTATCTATGAACAGTATTTGAATCTTCTCTGAATTCTTTCATGTATGATTGGTTATCTTTGCAAGTATCTTCGAATTATCAGTTTGGTTTGGCCTACTAGATTGATCTTTCTTGCAATGGGAGAAGTGCTTAGCTTTGGGTTCAATCTTGCGGTGTCCTTTCCTAGTGACAGTAGGGGCAGCAAGGCACGTATTGTATTGTTGCCATCGAGGATAACAACATGGGGTTTTCATCATATTGCATGAGTTTATCCCTCTACATCATGTCATCTTGCTTAAGGCGTTACTCTGTTTTCATGAACTTAATACTCTAGATGCATGCTGGATAGCGGTCGATGAGTGGAGTAATAGTAGTAGATGCAGGCAGGAGTCGGTCTACTTGTCTCAGACGTGATGCCTATATACATGATCATACCTAGATATTCTCATAACTATGCTCAATTCTGTCAATTGCTCAACAGTAATTCGTTCACCCGCCGTAAAATACTTATGCTCTTGAGAGAAGCCACTAGTGAAACCTATGGCCCCCGGGTCTATCTTCATCATATTAATCTTCCAATACTTAGTTATTTCCTTTGCTTTTATTTTACTTTGCATCTTTATCATAAAAATACCAAAAATATTATCTTATCATATCTATCAGATCTCACTCCCGTAAGTGGCTGTGTAGGGATTGACAACCCCTTATCGCGTAGGTTGCGAGGATTTATTTGTTTTGTGTAGGTGCGAGGGACTCGTGCGTAGCCTCCTACTGGATTGATACCTTGGTTCTCAAAAACTGAGGGAAATACTTACGCTACTTTACTGCATCATCCCTTCCTCTTCGGGGAAAACCAACGCAGTGCACAAGAGGTAGCAAGAAGGATTTCTGGCGCCGTTGCCGGGGAATCTACGCAAAAGTCAATATACCAAGTACCCATCACAATCCTTATCTCCCGCATTACATTATTTTCCATTTGCCTCTCGTTTTCCTCTCCCCCACTTCACCCTTGCCGTTTTATTCGCCCCCCCCTCTCTCTCTCTATCCTCCCTCTCTTTCTCTATTTGCCTCTTTTTGCCCGCTTGCTTTTTGTTTGCTTGTGTGTTGGATTGCTTGCTTGTCATGATGGCTCAAGATAACATTAAATTGTGTGACTTTACCAATACCAACAACAATGATTTTATTAGCACTCTGATTGGTCCTCTTACCGATGCTGAATCTTGTGAAATTAATGCCGCTTTGCTGAATCTTGTCATGAAAGATCCGTTTTCCGGCCTTCCTAGCGAAGATGCCGCTACCCATCTAAATGCTTCGTTGATTTGTGTGATATGCAGAAGAAGAAAGATGTGGATAACAATATTGTTAAATTGAAGCTATTTCCTTTTTCGCTTAGAGATCGTGCTAAAGCTTGGTTTTCGTCTTTGCCTAAAAATAGTATTGATTCATGGAATAAGTGCAAAGATGCTTTTATCTCTAAGTATTTTCCTCCCGCTAAGATCATCTCCCTTAGAAATGATATTATGAATTTTAAGCAACTTGATCATGAACATGTTGCACAAGCTTGGGAGAGGACGAAATTAATGATACGTAATTGCCCTATGCATGGTTTGAATTTGTGGATGATTATACAAAAAATTTATGCCGGACTGAATTTTTCTTCTAGAAATCTTTTAGATACGGCCGCGGGAGGCACTTTTATGGAAATCACTTTAGGAAAAGCTACTAAACTCCTAGATAATATTATGGTTAATTATTCTCAATGGCACACTGAAAGATCTACTAATAAGAAAGTGCATGTGATAGAAGAAATTAATGTTTTGAGTGGAAAGATGGATGAACTTATGAAATTATTTGCTAATAAAAGTGTTTCTTCTGATCCTAACGATATGCCTTTGTCTACTTTGATTGAGAATAATAACGAATCTATGGATGTGAATTGTGTTTGTAGGAACAATTTTGGTAACAACGCGTATAGAGGAAATTTTAATCCTAGGCATTATCCTAGTAATCCATCTAATAATTATGGTAATTCCTACAACAATTCTTATGGAAATTATAATAAGATGCCCTCTTATTTTGAATCTAATATTAAAGAATTTATTACTTCGCAAAAGAATTTCAATGCTTTGATTGAAGAAAAATTGCTTAAGATTGATGAGTTGGCTAGGAACGTTGATAGAATTTCTCTTGATGTTGATTCTTTGAAACTGAGATCTATTCGACCTAAGCATGATATCAATGAGTCTCTCAAAGCCATGAGAATTTCCATTGATGAGTGCAAAGAAAGAACCGCTAGGATGCGTGCTAAGAAAGATGCCTTTATAAGAGCGTGCTCTTCTAGTTCCTATGAAAATAAACATGAAGATCTAAAAGTTATTAATGTGTCCCCTATTAAATCTTTGTTTTGCAATATGAATCTTATAATGATGGGACTGAATATGATCCACCTTTACCTAGAAGGCATTCCAAGAATTCAGAGTTTTTAGATCTTAATGCTAAAATTGATGAAAGTGGGATCGAAGAAATTAAAACCCTAGATGTTGCTAAACCCACTATTTTGGATTTCAAGGAATTTAATTATGAAAATTGCTCTTTGATTGATTGTATTTCCTTGTTGCAATCCGTGCTAAATTCTCCTCACGCTTATAGTCGAAATAAAGCGTTCACTAAACATATCGTTGATGCCTTGGTGCAATCTTATGACGAAAAACTTGAATTGGAAGTTTCTATCCCTAGAAAACTTTATTATTAGTGGGAACCAACTATTAGAATTAAGATTAAAGATCATGAGTTCTATGCTTTATGTGATTTGGGTGCTAGTGTTTCCACGATTCCAAAGACTTTGTGTGATTTGTTAGGTTTCCCTGATTTTGATGATTGCTCTCTAAACTTGCACCTTGCGGATTCCACTATTAAGAAACCTATGGGAAGAATTAATGATGTTCTTATTGTTGCAAATAGGAATTATGTACCCATAGATTTTATTGTTCTTGACATAGATTGTAATCCTTCATGTCCGATTATTCTTGGTAGACCTTTCCTTAGAACGATTGGTGCAATTATTGATATGAAGGAATGAAATATTAGATTCCAATTTCCGTTAAGGAAAGGCATGGAACACTTTCCTAGAAAGAAAATTAAATTACCTTATGAAACTATTATGAGAGCCACTTATGGATTGCCTACCAAAGATGGCAATACCTAGATCTATCCTTGCTTTTTATGCCTAGCTAGGGCGTTAAGCGATAGCGCTTGTTGGGAGGCAATCCAATTTTATTTTTATTCCTTGCTTTTTGCTCCTGTTTAGTAATAAATAATTTATCTAGCCTCTGTTTAGGTTGTGTTTTTTGTGTTTAATTAGTGTTTGTGCCAAGTAGAACCGTTGGGAAGACTTGGGGAAAGTCTTGATATCTTGCTGTAAAAAAAAACAGAAACTTTAGCGCTCACGAGAACTGCTGTCATTTTTATTTGGAAAGTTCTATTTAGTTAATTCTTTTTGCAGATGATTAATAGATAAATTTCTCACGTCCAGAAATTTATTTTAGAATTTTTGGGTTCCAGATATTGCGCTAGCTACAGATTACTACAGACTGTTCTGTTTTTGACAGATTCTGTTTTTCGTGTGTTCTTTGCTTATTTCGATGAATCTATGGCTAGTAAAATAGTTTATAAACCATAGGGAAGTTGGAATACAGTAGGTTTAACACCAATATAAATAAAGAATGAGTTCATTACAGTATCTTGAAGTGGTCTTTTGTTTTCTTTCGCTAACGGAGCTCATGAGATTTTCTACTTTAAGTTTTGTGTTGTGAAGTTTTCAAGTTTTGGGTAAAGATTTGATGGATTATGGAACAAGGAGTGGCAAGAGCCTAAGCTTGGGTATGCCCATGGCACCCCCAAGATAATCTAAGGACACCTAAAATCCAAAGCTTGGGGATGCCCCAGAAGGCATCCCCTCTTTTCGTCTACTTCTATCGGTAACTTTACTTTGAGCTATATTTTTATTCACCACATGATATGTGTTTTGCTTGGAGTGTCTTGTATGATTTGATTCTTTGCTTTTTAGTTACCACAATCATCCTTGTTGTACACACCTTTTGAGAGAGCCATACATGATTTGGAATTTGTTAGAATACTCTATGTGCTTCACTTATATCTTTTTGAGTTATATAGTTTTGCTCTAGTACTTCACTTATATCTTTTAGAGCACGGTGGTGGATTTATTTTATAGAAACTATTGATCTCTCATGCTTCACTTAGATTATTTTTAGAGTCTTAAATAGCATGGTAATTTGCTTAAATAATCCTAATATGCTAGGTATTCAAGATTAGTAAAAAAATTCTTATGAGTGTTTTGAATACTAAGAGAAGTTTGATGCTGGATGATTGTTTTGAGATATGGAGGTAATAATATTAAAGTCGTGCTAGTTGAGTAGTTGTGAATTTGAGAAATGCTTGTGTTGAAGTTTGCAAGTCCCATAGCATGCACGTATGGTAAACATTATGTAACAAATTTGAAACATGAGGTGTTATTTGATTGTCTTCCTTATGAGTGGCGGTCAGGGACGAGCGATGGTCTTTTCCTACCAATCTATCCCCCTAGGAGCATGCGCATAGTGCTTGGTTTTTGATGACTTGTAGATTTTTGCAATAAGTATGTGAGTTCTTTATGACTAATGTTGAGTCCATGGATTATATGCACTCTCACCCTTCCATCATTGCTAGCCTCTTCGGTACCGTGCATTGCCCTTTCTCACATCGAGAGTTGGTGCAAACTTCGCCGGTGCATCCAAACCCCATGATATGATACGCTCTTTCACACATAAACCTCCTTATATCTTCCTCAAAACAGCCACCATACCTACCTATTATGGCATTTCCATAGCCATTCCGAGATATATTACCATGCAACTTTCCACCATTCCGTTTATCATGACACATTCATCATTGTCATATTGCTTAGCATGATCATGTAGTTGACATAGTATTTATGGCAAAGCCACCATTCATAATTCTTTCATACATGTTACTCTTGGATCATTGCATATCCCGGTACACCGCCGGAGGCATTCATATAGAGTCATATCTTGTTATAAGTATCGAGTTGTAATTCTTGAGTTGTAAGTAAATAGAAGTGTGATGACCATCATTCATAGAGCATTGTCCTAAAAAAGAAGAGAAAGGCCAAATATATATATATATATAAGGGACAATGCTACTATCCTTTGCCATACTTGTGCTTCAAAGTAGCACCATAATCTTCATGATAGAGAGTCTTTTGTTTTGTCACTTTCATATACTAGTGGGAAAAAATTTCATTATAGAACTTGGCTTGTATATTCCAACAATGGGCCTCCTCAAGTGCCCTAGGTCTTCGTGAGCAAGCAAGTTGGATGCACACCCACTTAGTTTCTTTTGTTGAGCTTTCATATATTTATAGCTCTAGTGCATCCGTTGCATGGCAATCCCTACTCCTTGCATTAACATCAATCGATGGGCATCTCCATAGCCCATTGATTAGCCTCGTTGATGTGAGACTTTCTCCTTTTTTGTCTTCTCCACATAACCCCCATCATATTCTATTCCATCCATAGTGCTATATCCCCTATTGCGCGAAAGTTTATATATTGCGCGAAAGTTTATAGGTTTGAGATTACTAAAGTATGAAACAATTTCTTAGCTTGTCATCGGGGTTGTGCATGATGAGAGCATTCTTGTGTGACGAAAATGGAGCATGACTAAACTATATGATTTTGTAGGGATGAACTTTATTTGGCCATGTTATTTTGAGAGGACATAATTACTTAGTTAGTATGCTTGAAGTATTATTATTTTTATGTCAATATGAACTTTTATCTTGAATCTTTCGGATCTGAATATTCATACCACAATTAAGAAGAATTACATTAAAATTATGCCAAGTAGCACTCCGCATCAAAAATATGTCTTTATCATTTACCTACTCGAGGACGAGCAGGAATTAAGCTTGGGATGCTTGATACGTCTCCAACGTATCTATAATTTTTGATTTCTCCATGCTATATTATCTACTGTTTTGGACATTATTGGGCTTTATTATCCACTTTTATATTATTTTTGGGACTAACCTATTAACCGGAGGCCCAACCCAGAATTGTTGTTTTTTTGCCAATTTTATGGTTTCGAAGAAAAGGAATATCAAAAGGACTCAAAACGGAATGAAACCTTCGGGAACGTGATTTTCTCACCGAACATGATCCAGGAGACTTGGACCCTACATCAAGAAACAAAGGAGGAGGCTATGAGGTAGGGGGGCGCGCCTACACCCCCAGGCGCGCCCTCCACCCTCGTGGGCCCCCTGTTGCTCCACCGACATACTCCTTCCTCCTATATATACCTACCCCCAAACGATCAGATACGGAGCCAAAACCCTAATTCCACCGCCGTAACTTTCTGTATCCACGAGATCCCATCTTGGGGCCTGTTCCGGAGCTCCGCCGGAGGGGGTATCCATCACGGAGGGCTTCTACATCATCACCATAGCCCTTCCGATGAAGTGTGAGTAGTTCACCTCGGACCTACGGGTCCATAGTTATTGTCTAGATGGCTTCTTCTCTCTTTTTGGATCTCAATACAATGTTCTCCCCCTCTCTTGTGGAGATCTATTCGATGTAATCTTCTTTTTGCGGTGTGTTTGTTGAGACCGATGAATTGTGGGTTTATGATCAAGTCTATCTATGAACAATATTTGAATCTTCTCTGAATTCTTTTATGTATGATTGGTTATCTTTGCAAGTCTCTTCAAATTATCAGTTTGGTTTGGCCTACTAGATTGATCTTTCTTGAGTATTGTTGCCATCGAGGATAACAAGATGGGGTTTTCATCATATTGCATGAGTTTATCCCTCTACATCATGTCATCTTGCTTAAGGCGTTACTCTGTTTTCATGAACTTAATACTCTAGATGCATGATGGATAGCGGTCAATGAGTGGAGTAATAGTATTAGATGCAGGCAGGAGTCGGTCTACTTGTCTCGGACGTGATGCCTATATACATGATCATACCTAGATATTCTCATAACTATGCTCAATTCTGTCAATTGCCCAACAGTAATTCGTTCACCCGCCGTAAAATACTTATGCTCTTGAGAGAAGCCACTAGTGAAACCTATGGCCCCCGGGTCTATCTTCATCATATTAATCTTCCAATACTTAGTTATTTCCTTTGCTTTTTTACTTTTCTTTTATTTTACTTTGCATCTTTATCATAAAAATACCAAAAATATTATCTTATCATATCGGGTCACCTGAAGGGGTTCCGGACACCCTCGGCAAAAGATATGGGCCTTATGGGCCAAAAGGGGAAACACACCAGCCACAAGGGGCTGGTGCCCCCCCCCCATATGGGCCGGCCTAAGGAGGGGAAGGAAAGGGGAGAAGGGAAAGGAAATTGTAGATTAGGATTCCCACTTCCTCCCTCCCTCTCCTCTTTCCTTCCCCCTCCGACATATATGGCAGGGGGCGCACGGCTAGGGAGGAGCCCAAGTAGGATTCGGTCCTACTTGGGACGCCTCCTGGCCTCTCCCCTTCCCCTCCCACCTATATATATGTGGGAGGGGGCCTAGCACACCCAGATAATTGTTAGCCGTGTGTGGAGCCCCCTCCACCGTTTACACCCCGGTCATATTTTTGTAGTGCTTAGACGAAGCCCTACGGAGATCACTTCACCATCACCGTCACCACGCCGTCGTGCTGATGGAACTCATATACTACCTCGACGTCTTGCTGGATCAAGAAGGCGAGGGACGTCACCAAGATGAATGTGTGTAGAACACGGAGGTGTCGTGTGTTCGGTACTTGATCGGTTAAAGTGTGAAGAAGTTCGACTACATCAACCGCGTTGTGAAACGCTTCCGCTTACAGTCTACGAGGGTACATAGACACACTCCCCCCGGTTGCTATGCATCTCCATGGATAGATCATTGTGTGTGCGTAGATTTTTTTTATTTTCCATGCAACGATTCCCAACACTCGCACGATGCTGCGGCCCGTAACAACTGTCATCCACGCATATGCCAGGCCATCACTTTGCGCCGGCCGTCGCCGCCCCGGGATACGTCTCCAACGTATTTATAATTTTGATTGCTCCATGCTATATTATCTACTGTTTTGGACATTATTGGGCTTTATTATCCACTTTTAAATTATTTTGGGGACTAACCTATTAACCGGAGGCCCAGCCTAGAATTGTTGTTTTTTTGCCTATTTTAGGGTTTCGAAGAAAAGGAATATCAAACGGAGTCCAAACGGAATGAAACCTTCGGGAACGTGATTTTCTCACCGAACATGATCCAGGAGACTTGGACCCTGTAAGTGTATCTAGTGCCACCCCTAGTTGGTTTTGGAGTATTGACGACAAACCTAGTTGAGGGACTAATGTGTTTGTGAGAATTGCAGGAAAACACAGGTAGAAGTCCCTCATTGATTCGGTTTCACTACCAGAGATGACCCCTAAAAATGTACGAAGACATTGAAGACAATGGTGGTTTATGAAGATATTCATATTGAAGACAATGACATGAGAAGACTCCCTATGAAGCTTTTGGAACTCGAAGACCTAGATCCTTCGTAGTTTTATTTCATTCATGTTGTGTCATAGGAACCACCGTACTGTTAAGTGGGGTCGAAGAGAACCAGTCAGAATGACTGAAGTGATGCCAAATTCAAATCCTATGTCTTCGAGCGAAGACTTTGAGCGAAAATCTTGTCTAGAGTCAGACAAGTCAGCTTTACTTGTAGCCCAAGTAAAAGTTGCCGTGTGAGTTCGAAATCCGACCGTTGGTACACGTGTCAGTTCCTTAGTGACCCAGGGTCATTTCGGACAGATCAGGTCGGGTTGCCAAGTGGCTATAAATAGTCCACCCCCCACAACCTTAAATGGTTGGCTGCTCAGATTTCAGCGCACGGCTTTTGTCATTTGAGAGCAACCCACCTCGAAGCCTTTGAAAGAAAAATTCCCAGTGAGGAGAAAAGCCCTAACCACCCAGAGCCAGAGTAAATTGGGCATCACTTAAGTCTTCGTGTCTGTGTGATTTGAAGACTTATTACACTTGAGGACTGTGCATCCTCCAGACGGTTAGGCGTCGCGTTCTGAGCATCCAAGAGAAATTGTGGATTGCCAGTGAACGAAGTCTGTGAAGGTTTGGGAGTCTACCTTGAAGACTTACCAGAGTGATTGGGCGAGGTCTGTGTGACCTTAGCTCAAGGAGAAAACGGTGAGGACTGGGTGTCTTGGACTGAGTGTCCTTGACTGGGTGTCCGGGACTGTGTGTCCTTCGGTTTAAATACCTAGCCGCTCCAACCAGACGTACAGTTGTCACAGCAACTGGAACTGGTCCAACAAATCATTGTCTTCAATGTGTCACTGGTTTCATCTTCACTTCCCTTCATTTACAGTTATTCATTGTGAAGCCATTGCATGCTTGCTTTATCTTTTGTCTTCACAACATGAATGTATGATCTGTTCGGCTTCATAACTTCTTCCTACCTGATCCTTATTACACTGAAGCTGTTTGTCATTGCGCTTTCACTCTATTGAATACATGACCATGGCTGCCCTAGTGTAATCTAACTTCCGCTGCATAGTAATAGGCATAATCTTCACTGTTTGTCTTCATAACTCTCACGTTTTGAAGACTTTCATAAAAATCGCCTATTCACCCCCCCTCTAGTCGATATAACGCACTTTCAATTGGTATCAGAGCCTGGTGCTCCCTTGTTCTGTGTGATTCGGTTTAACCACCTGGAGTTTTAGTTATGTCGACTGCAGGGATAATCAAAGTCTCCGCTGCTTGCCCCGTCTTCGATGGAACTGAATATCCCTACTGGAAGAATAAGATGCGCATGCATCTTGAAGCCATTGACATCGACCTATGGTATGTCGTCGAGAACGGTGTTCCCAAGGCTGGAGAAGGTGTCACTGCTGCTGATGTCAAGAAGTTCACTCAACTGGACTCCACTGCCAAGAATATCATATGTGGTCATCTGACCAAAGGACAGTATGGCCGTGTGAGTGCTTTAAAGACATCCAAGCTAGTCTGGGACTGGCTCTCAAAGGTCAATGAAGGCATCTCAACCCAGAGAGATCAAAGAATCAGTGTTCTTCGCAATCTCTTCAACCGCTTCAAACGAAATGACAATGAGAATGTCCAGCACACCTTTGATCGGCTCACTGACATCACAAATGAGCTTCAAGCCCTCGGCGCTACTGAGATCACCAAACATGAAATCGTCAAGACGCTGCTGAGATCACTTGATAGTTCGTTTGACATTCTGGCCCTGATGATTCAAGAACGTCCTGATTTCAAGACACTCGATCCGTCTGACATACTTGAGAGGCTCAACACACATGAGTTTCAGCTTTCTGAGAAAAGAGATATCTACGGCCCAAACTATGGGCGAACTCGTGCCTTGAAGGCAAAAGCTGTCTTCTCATCTGAAGAAGAATCTGACTGCAGTTCTGATGATCCTGAAGACATTGGAAGAGAACTTGCAATGCTAGTGAAGAAGTTTCAAAAATTCACCATGAAGAAAGGCTTCAGAAAATCTTCACGATCAAGCTCAAGGAATGATGAAGCTTCTTCTCATGACTACAAGAAGAAAACATGTTACAAGTGCAAGAAAACTGGGCACTTCATCTCTGAGTGTCCACAGTGGGACAATGAGAACAGAAGGAAGAAGAAGAGCAAGGAATATGACTCTGACGACAAGAAGAAGAAGAAATACTCAAAGTCTTCTTCCAAAACTTCATCAAGGTCTTCATCACACAAGAAGAGCTCATCTGGCAAGGCACGTGCGTTTGTTGGAAAGGAGATGGATTCAGAGGAGGAGTCCACATCTGAGGAGGCAGAGGTGGAGTCTGAGGAGGAGTCTGATTCTGGCATTGCGAGTCCGGCTACAGCATACGTCGCCAAGTCCATCTTCAATACTGAAGACAATGCCTGCATCACCGACACCGACGCAAATGACAAGAACGACTCCACTCCTACCTACTGCTTCATGGCACGCGGTGCCAAGGTAAACACACGCACAACTCGCTATGAAACATCTAGTGACGATGACTCTGAATGTGATTCAAAACCTAGCTACAAAACACTTGCTAAAATTGCAACTGAACAACAGAAAGCAATGGAACATATTCAAAAATTGTTAGACAGAAGCGATGATCTGTTGGGTGCTGAAATGACTCGATCTGAATCCTTAATTGAAGACATAAAAAACCTTCACGTTAAGTATCAGGAACTTGAAGATCGTCATGATACACTCTCAACAACTCATGAAAAGCTTTCCTATGATTATCTTCAAAGGAAGCAAGAACTTGAGAAATTGAGGGTGGCTCATGAAGATCTTCAAAAGGAAAACGAGTCACTTCGCACTGAACAGATCAGTCCCGCTCAGGAAGGATTTGAACCACCATGTCTTAAATGCATTGAGCGTGATAATGCTGCTTCTGTTGCTGAATGTTCCACTGCTACTACTGTTTCAATATCTTCAACTGTTGATGTGGTAACTAACCCCTCTGCTGAGGATACCACTGCTATTGCTGATGAGAATGCTAGGTTGAAGACATTGCTTGAAACAGGGATGTACAAAAGTCTGAAAGGGCATCAGACATTATGTGATGTCCTTAAGAAGCAGATTCTGAACCGAAACCCTAGGAAAGAGGGTGTTGGGTTCGTGAGGAAAATTAATGCAGATGGGTCTTACTGGAAACCTGAGCAGTACCCCAAAACCACATGGGTTGCTGCAAAGGAATCCTCAGCAGATCCATCCAATCTGTCTGGCTTCACTTGTGCTAACCCAATTATCATTGATGAATCCTTTGATGCAAACTATAAACTGTTTAAGAATCAGAATGATAAAGTGTTTGCCAAGTACATTGGTACTAACTGCAGGAATGGACCGCCTACGAAAAAGATCTGGGTTCCGAAAACATGTCTGGAAAATCTTCCTGTGAATGTCGTCATGACACCTCACTTGAAGAAGACAAACCTCAGACCAAAGGCTTCATATGATCCAAATGCTTCATACAAACAGGGGACTCACCTGAGTCGCACTAACGCAAATGTTTTGCAGGGGAACCATACTCAGGCATATGAATATGAGAGTGGTTCGTCGAACCGTCATGTTCATATGACCAAAAATTATTCTGCTTATTCCTATGAGTATTATTGTCCACCTGCTAGACTGTTTGCTAAGGTTTCAAAGCCAAAATTCTCAGATGCTGCACTTAGACTTATAGCTTCTAAGCCACCCTTGAAGATGTGGGTGGTTAAGAAAGCTTAACTCTCCTTTGCAGGGAAAGGTCTCCAGCACAAAAACAAAATCTTCTGATGCTATTGCTGGGGACCATAAAAATCTTGTGGGGCGCAAGATAAAATGCCCAAATGGCATCATTATGTACTTCGTTCCTGAATCGCATGCTACTCTCCCCATTAGTCCTAATCTGGATCTAAGTTTTCATAACCCACTGGTTCGTCAAATGTTTATGCTTCACAACACTCTTCGTGAAGCCTATCCCCCTAACTGCACTGTAGGGTACGATACCAGCGACTTCAAAGTCTTCAGAATGGATTATTGACAGTGGGTGTACAAATCACATGACTGGCAGAAGAAGCCTTCTTATGGACTCAACTTTACGTCCATCCAACAAGAGCCACATTACATTCGCTGACACTGGTAAAAGTAAGGTATTGGGTCTAGGTAGAGTTGCAATCTCAAAGGATCAACACATGGATAAAGTCATGCTTGTTGAATCCCTTGGCTTCAACTTAATGTCTGTCTCAATGCTTTGCGATTTGAATATGATTGTAATGTTTGGCAAATATCGCTGCCTGGTGCTAATGGAATCTGACAAATCTCTAGTGTTTGAAGGGTATAGGAAAGGTGATTTGTATGTGGTAGATTTCTCAGCAGGACCACAACTTGCAGTATGTCTTCTTGCAAAAGCTTCAGAATGCTGGCTTTGGCATCGAAGGCTTGGGCATGCTGGCATGAGGAACCTCCACACCCTTGCGAAGAAAAAGCACGTCATAGGCATCGAGGGCGTCAAGTTTAAGAAAGATCACTTATGCGGTGCTTGTGAAGCAGGGAAGATGACAAGGGCAAAACATCCTTCGAAGACAATCATGACTACTACACAACCCTTCGAACTGCTTCACATGGATCTTTTCAGTCCCACTCACTACTGAACTTTTACTGCTTCTGCATGCCTCTATGGCTTCGTAATTGTTGATGATTATTCTAGATATACTTGGGTGCACATAATACTTTACAAGACTGAAGTGCAGGATGTCTTCAGACGCTTCGCAAATCGAGCTATGAACAATTTTGGCGCCAAGATAAAGCACATCAGAAGTGACAATGGCACCGAATTCAAGAATACCGGCCTTGATACATATCTGGACACCTTGGGCATCACACATGAATTCTTAGCTCCATACACGCCACAGCAGAATGGCATCGTCGAACGCAAGAACAGAACACTCATTGAGATGGCCAGAACAATGCTAGATGAATACAAGACTCCAAGAAAATTCTGGACTGAAGCCATTGATACTGCATGCCATACAATCAATCGTGTTTATCTTCACAAGCTCCTGAACAAGACATCCTATGAACTCCTAACTGGCAAGAAGCCAAATGTCAGTTATTTCAGAGTATTTGGCGCAAAATGCTGGATCAAGGACCCACACCACACCTCAAAGTTTGCTCCAAAGGCACATGAAGGCTTCATGCTTGGATATGGAAAGGATTCGCACTCCTACAGAGTCTTCAATCTCTTCCACTACAAAGTGGTTGAAACAGTGGATTTGCGATTTGATGAAACCAATGGATCACAAAGAGAGCAATTGCCAAATGTGCTAGATGAAGTTCCATCAAATGAATCAATCAAGCTTATGGGAACTGGAGAAATTGTACCTTCTGAAGCTCAACCTGAAGAAGAACTTATCATCTCAGCACCTGATCCACATGAAGACAATGCTCAGCCTGAAGATATACCTTCAAATGACCACATAGATCAGCAAGAGCAAAGTCTTCGCCCCACACACCCTCGTGTTGCAAATGAAGTACAAATTGACAAAATACTGGACAGCATCAATGCACCTGGTCCACTCACTCGTTCAAGGGCAACTCAGCTAACGAACTTCTGTGGGCATTTCGCATTTGTCTCAATATCAGAACCCAAGAAAGTTGAAGAAGCCTTCATGGAACCTGAATGGATTCAAGCTATGCAAGAAGAGCTTCAACAGTTTGAGCTGAATAATGTATGGGAACTGGTTAAGCGTCCTGATCCACGGAAGCACAACATAATAGGCACCAAATGGATATACCGCAACAAGCAAGATGAGCATGGTCAATTTGTCAGAAACAAAGCTCGTCTAGTTGCTCAAGGATATACTCAAGTGGAGGGCATTGACTTCGATGAAACATTTGCTCCTGTGGCTAGGCTTGAAGCCATACGCATACTGCTGGCCTATGCAAATCATCATAACATACTTCTATATCAAATGGATGTGAAAAGTGCCTTTCTCAATGGCAAGATTGAAGAAGAAGTGTATGTTGCACAACCACCTGGCTTTGAAAATCCAAAACATCCTGATATGGTATACAAGCTCAACAAGGCACTGTATGGCCTCAAACAAGCCCCTAGGGCCTGGTATGATACACTCAAGTACTTTCTGAAAAGAAGGCTTCATACCTGGTTCCCTGGATCCCACTCTTTTCACGAAGACATATGATGGTGAACTGTTTGTGTGCCAAATATATGTGGATGACATTATCTTCGGCTGCACCAATCAGAAGTATAGTGAAGAGTTTGGATACATGATGCAAGAGCAATATCAGATGTCCATGATGGGGGAGCTGAGGTTCTTTCTCGGTCTTCAAATACGGCAACAACGCAACGGCATCTTCATATCTCAAGAGAAATATCTTAAAGAGTGCCTGAAGAAGTTCGGTATGCAAGACTGCAAAGGCTTCACAACACCAATGCCAGCCAAGCATCATCTGGGTCCCGACGACAATGGTAAAGAGTTTGATCAAAAGGTATACCGCTCCATGATTGGGTCTTTGCTTTATTTATGTGCATCTAGGCCAGATATCATGCTTAGTGTTTGCATGTGTGCTCGATTTCAAGCGACACCAAAGGAGTCGCATCACTTAGCTGTGAAGCGAATTCTTCGATATTTGGCTCACACCCCAACTCTAGGATTATGGTATCCAAAGGGCTCAGAGTTTGATCTGGTTGGATTTTCGGATGTTGATTATGCTGGTGACAAAGTTGATCGCAAATCTACATCAGGCACATGTCATTTTCTGGGACGATCACTTGTATGTTGGTCTTCAAAGAAGCAGAACTGTGTATCTCTCTCCACTGCTGAGTCTGAATACATTGCTGCTAGATCTTGCTGCGCTCAGCTTCTGTGGATGAAGCAAACACTCAAGGATTATGGCATTCATCTGAAGTAAGTGCCACTTTACTGCGACAACGAAAGCGCCATCAAGATTGCCAACAACCTAGTTCAGCACTCGAAGACAAAGCACATTGAAATTCGTCATCACTTTCTCAGAGATCATGTTGTGAAGGAAGACATTGATATCATACACGTCAACACTGAAGAGCAATTGGCAGATATCTTCACAAAGCCCTTGGATGAGAAGAGATTTTGCAAGTTACGGTGTGAGCTAAATATCTTGGAATCCTCAAATGTCCTGTGATCAGGCACACATCCTAACACTTATGCATATTGATGACTTAGATGTGCAACACACGAAGTAGCGTATATCTTCAATCAATGAAGACATACATTCTAAGTGTGAATACATTAATGTGGAATTTGACTTCGGAGCGCCACGATAATTGTGCGCCGTGTCTGGGTCTAATACTTCCTATACGGTGGGTAACGCCACCACCAAACGTTCCATTTTGAAGTGTTTCTCTCATGGCGTCACCTCTCAATGTCTTCACAATTGGTTTGGCTTCCTTCTCTGTATGTCTTCATGATTATCTTCACTGCGTTGATTATATGGATATATATGTACTGATGTTCTATCCTCTATAGCATTCACTTATAGCTATGTCTTCTTGGTTGAATCTTTTGAACTAAGTGAATGTGATCGGACCCTAACCTCTCTATGCTTTCTATCTCAAACTCTATCTCTCCAAGTCATATGCATTCTGTTGAAACTGTCGAATGTCTTCACTGTGTCCTTGTCAGCCGAAGACATTGAGACAACCATAAAAGTCAGTTTTAATGCTCATTCCTCCACATAAGATCCGGAGAAGCAGAAACGACCGCCCGATAATTTAGGCGTGCGTGGGACGTGGAACAAATCCCGATAATCTAACTGGCCACGCGTGCCTCAAATGCGAACCGCCAGGGGTACCTGCGTAATAGCGCAGTATCGCCTCTATCCCTATAAATATACGATTCACTGCGGTCATTATCTCCTTCTTCCACCCTCGCACGAACC